>NC_080432.1:20883540-22114540 GCF_028018845.1 Melospiza georgiana
CCATCCAGTTACCAGAAACCAGTCTGTCACTCCACACCCTCAAGGGATATAATCCAAGCTCAGCAGCTGGGAAGGGATTATTCCTCACTGGTAGCAGATGCCCAAATAGGTACAGAGGACACACAGAATGGAAACAGCTGGGTTGGGCTGCAAACTGAAACACTGACCCAGAGCCAGCACAGTACTCTCACTTTCAACTTTCATTTCTCTTCCTCAGAAGCAGCTTCTGGTTTGCAGTGACTCCAGAAACTGTTACAGCTTCTCTGACACCTCCCACGTCTAAACTCAGCACTCAGAGACTTGTTTTAGGATTCCTAGGGTTTCTTGAGGATTCAAGCAAAACTCCCTGTTCAGTGCAGTTTACCTGTCCAGCTGGTAAATCAGAACAAAGCAGAGCCCTTCACAATAACACAGACATCATACTGGTTAACATTTCAGAACCAAAAGACTATAAATAGATATTACAGTACTAATTAGGACACCATGATAAACACCTGATCTAGAAGCCCAGGAAACAGCAGAGATCATTACAGTGCCCAATCCAGGTAGAATTTTAGAACATTTGGGTTTTTTTGTATTTGTTAGAGATGCTAAGAAAAAAAAAAAAAAAAAGTTGGATCACTTAAATACAAGGCAGTGATGACCATCAGCTAGCAGACTTCTGCCTGGCAGACATGACATTTCTGATGTGCTTGCAGACACCCAGAGGGAGGAAATGCCCTCAGCCACCCAAGTCTCTCAGTTCTGGTGAGAGGCCTGAGCTGCTGCTTTTACAGTTCCACCCTCTGCAGTTTTAGCATCAGCTCCGGATGACTCGGTGTCACTTCTGCATTCTAACAAAAGAATCTGCCAGTGCAAGCAACTGTGTACAACTTCTGACTGCCAGTGAAATGGGTATTTGTTCCCAAAGACAGATGAATCCAGGGGTTTTCCACACAGCCAGGCTCTTGGAAGGAGCAAGGAGCCCTTCCACAAGGGCTCACAAGTCAGAGTTTTTTTGTTATTGTCAGCTACCTTTTAAAAACCTTCTCCCCTTACTGTCATTCAAGCAACAGCCCACAAACAAGGCTTCAGAAGTAATTACATCTGCCACTACCTAAAACCCATCACTTTTTACAGAGCAGACTCTAATTAAAGCTGTTTAGGTGCTCTCCAGAGAGCACTAAAAGATCCTGGTGTTTATACAGAGCCCTCAGTTCCAGAGGGCCTTGTTTTGACACCCAGGAATTAGCCAGCAGAGGATCTGGCCAGCAGCTATCAGCAGCATTAGATGCTGGAACTACTTTTTAGTCATTTTCAGCACAAGCAGCATAAGTTTCCTTTTAATCAGGATTCTAAAAGGACATTTGAAAGTGCACTGCAAGCATGCAGCACTACAGAGCACGTGTGAAGCTTGGATTTTGCAGCCCTTGTGGCAGTTTGCTGTCTCCACCCTGACACTGAGCTGAACAGTCCTGAAGTGGTCTGGTTACACACAGCCTCGAAAATTCAAGCACTGCTTACTTATGCTATGGAAAATGCTTCCCCAAATGTGTGACTTCAAACTGAAGAACTCCAGTGATGCAAAGGTTCAATTATTTTGCTTAAAACACCGATAAGGAGGGAACAACAGCTCAATGTAGTCACAGTGAAATGGCATTCCTCAGCAAGTGCAGTGCTTGCCAAGGAAGCAGAAGGCCCAGAGCACCTGTTGCCTTGGGCTGTGCAATAAAGGGTCCCTCTCCTGCCAAAGGCATCTCTGCCTCACTCTGTGCATGAACCTGCAGGTCTCACAGCTCCTGGCAGAGGGAAGGGCTCCATAAACATCCAAGGATGCCACATTCTGAGCAAAAGCCGTGCTGGCTCACCCTGTTCCACCAGCAGGACACCTCCACCCAAGCCATAGCCTCCTCAGCACAGCTTTGGCCATGCAGGGCAATCCCCCGTGTGCCTGCAGAGCACAGCCTGGGGCTGAGCACTCCTGGCCCAGCTCAAATGGGAATGGTGCAACAGCAGCAAAGCCCAAGGCACGGTCAGCATTGCCCAGGAATGCTCTGCTGACCTCCCACAGTGGGGCCAGAGCTGGTGGCAGGGATGTCAGGAGCAGGGCAGCCTCACCATGCTGGCTTCACCTTCTGTAGCCCAAACTGCTTCGTGGAGGCTGTGTGTCCTTGAGAGGGCACCATCCCTGTCCAGGAGCTGGCTCCTTGCAGCAGCTCACCTCCCTGCTGATTCCAGGCTCAGCAGCAGGCAGGAGCAGGGTTTTTTTGCTAAGCACAAGATCCAGTATGGTCTCATTCCCTCCAGAATGTGCAGCAGAATTTGTCCAGCAGAGGCACCACTTGTGAGTGATAACAGCAAGTCCCAGGCCACGACACGACATTTTGTCTTCACTGATTGCTTTGTGGAAGAGGTGCTACAATACATGCTCTCAGCATTTTGATCCAGAACATTTCAGCTGCAGACTGAAGCCCTTAAACACCATGGAGGCACTGACATTAGGAAATACCAAGGTATTTACTCAAGCTCAGCTCGGAAGTCCCACCACTCACTTCACATTCTGAAGTGCCTTTTCCTCCCCCATGACAGATTACACCTTATTTTCCACTGCACTTCCAATCACCTTTATCCTACCCTCCCTTCCTCTTCCCACATATCCTGATCCTCTCCTGCTTTGCCACCTCAGGGTCAGTTTTTAGTTTATACTTAACAGTGGCTCCTATTTGAGTTAATTCCTAATGAAGTTTACTTTACAGGCATGAGTTTTATCTACTGGTCACACACCAGTTCCATGTTGCTGTTTCTCTGCCCGAACAGAAACAGACAAGATAGGAGCATTTCTATCCTCCCCCGTGCTGCTGGAATCCTGAGACAGCCCTACAACCTAAAACAAGCTAATCCTTGTCCACTGAGCATCAGAGTTTAAAGCTACTCCAGCCCCCACCACGAGAACATTTTCCCCTCCCCCCAATACTACTGTCTGAGTTAGAAAGGCAGATAAACACTCAAAAGTTACCAAATGTTGCAAGAGAGTTGATATTTGACCTTCCCCTCGAGTATTCTCCAAGGGCAGACACTTTTTTAATACAAAGAGTTTCACATGCAGCAGAAAAGAAAGCCTGTGAAAGAAAGCACAGCTCAAAGCAAGCTACCAGAAAATGCTTCTTCTACAAACTCTTGTCTGTCTTACTGACTCAGGGTTGTTTCAAAACAAGATTAATACGGGAAAGAAGCAGAGAAAAGAAAATTAACCAGAAGTCAATAGAGGCTGGTGCATTTCTAACTCCCCCAAGTTAGTTAATATACATGCTCCAAAGAGCTGGAGAAAAGACAGACTGGAAAGACTTTCAGCACACCTAACAGCTTAAAGCAAAGTCATCTTCCTGCCAGCAAAGCTTAGTCACAATGCAAAACCACATGCAGATGTGACAATATGAAAGGCAAATGGGCGACTTGCTGACTCTTACAGGGCTGCCTTGCCTTCTTCTCAAGGTGTGCTGAGGGTAGTTATTAAACCAGGCAGTTTAGGTAGGTTAACCCAAGCAGCTCGTCCAGCAGAAGAGAGAATTCCAGTCACTGTCTGCACTACATAAACATTAATTCACAAAGTTCCTGCTTCAGCATTTCACTTGCATTTCCTCTGAGGAGCTGAGAGTCTTAACACTAGGAAATCCCCTGTGCTGCTTGAAAGGGGAGACACGAAGCTCCTTGGCACTTACAGCTTCAACACTTATCCGGAGAAAGGAAAACCAAGCGAGAAAGGAAAACCTTGCTGATGTGACAGCCAAGGCAGAGGGGCAGCAGCGCAGGTGAGGTGACAGCCGGCAGCCCAATGACCGCGGAGCACAGCCGGGAAGGCCGGTCACAGCCCCAGCACGGCAGCTGGCCCCGGGGAACAGCGAGTTTAACCCCCTGCAGCACCTGGCCCAGGTCCTGCTCCTGCATCCATCACCTGCCAGGCCCGGCTCCGCAGCTCCAGGCCCGCGGGTATCACCTGCTCCGCCCGGGCACAGAGCGCAGCCCGCACAGCCCTGCCCTGCCCTCCTCTTCCTCCTTCCCGCCCCGGCTCTCATCCTCCCGCCCGCTCACCTTTCCCCTCCGGGCTGCTCCCCTCGCCCACCCCGGCCGCTCTGACCCCCTGCCCTCAGGAGACCTCAGCACGAGGGTTAAGGGGATTTATTTTCTTTTTAAAAGTCCTGAACGGAGCAAAAGCCAAAGCCCCGTCACTGTCCCAGCGCTGCCGGGGGCAGAGGAGCCGGGAGCTGCCTCTCACACCGCGGGGCCAGCTCGGCTGTGCCCTCCCTGCCGCCCCAGCCGGGCTCGGGCCGCCACCCTCACCTTGTCCTGCGAGTCCCCACGGAGCAGAGCCATATCTCCAGGCACAGGCAGCCACCCTGCACCTTTCCCTCTCTGCTCCTCCCCGCCACCTCCTCCTCATATAACCCGGGCGGAGCCGCCGCCGCCACACCCCCCGAGGGGCACTCGCCATCTTTGGTGAGGGCAGGGCGCTGCTGCCTTCATCGGAGACGGCACAGCTACGCTTTATTTTTCAGCTTGTATTTAAAGAGTTGGGTTGTTTTCCTTTACAGCCTTTCAAAAACTACCAAAAGAGAGCGAGATAGAGCAGGCACGCCCCTCTCGCCACTTTTTGGGGCGCTCCAGCGAAGGGAAAAGGGTTGGGGGCTGGGAGTGCGGGAGAACTACAAGTCCCAGGAGGCAGCGGGCAGCGCATGCGCGATGGGCTTGGCAGAGGCTGTGGGCGGGGCGCGCCTGCGCGGTGGCGCCCGCGGCGGTGGCGGGAAGCGCGGCTGAGGTAACGCGGG
The DNA here is from genome assembly GCF_028018845.1 of Melospiza georgiana. Classification (NCBI taxonomy): domain Eukaryota; kingdom Metazoa; phylum Chordata; class Aves; order Passeriformes; family Passerellidae; genus Melospiza; species Melospiza georgiana. The sequence continues at coordinate 20,888,343 of NC_080432.1, forward strand.
TCGTGAGGGCCGGGCGGGCCTGAGGGCGAGGGAAGGACAAGGGACGGGAAAGAGACGGGAAAGAGGAAAGGAGCTGGCGTTCCCCTGGCCCGCACTGCCCCCGGGTCCATCAGCGAGCGGCCCGCATGGCCGGGCTGCCGTGGCTGGGCATGCCCGCGTCCGGCGGGGCTCCACGGCCAGAGTGGGTTTTCCCCCTCAGCACAAGGTTTTCCCCCGGGCTGTCCGGCTCTGGGATTTTCAGGCGCATGCTGAAAATTTATTTGCCTGAGGGCACTTCGTGGTCGCTGGTGTTGGCCCAGCTCTTTCACAGATCGCAAAAAGCTCTGGTTTCATGTTACAGCCCTATTCCCCACTAATTCCCTTCCTAGTGCTGGGAATGGAGCTTGAACTGGGAGCTGATGCCTGTTGAAGCTACACTGAACTAAAGCTCACAGCTGTAGGTTTGTGCTGTAAACGGGGTTGCTGAGTTGTCTCGTTGTCTCTGTGCTCTAAACATCCCAAAAGAGGGAGGCGTGTTTTTAACCTGGATAGTTCAATAATGTATTTTGAAAACTATGGGGAACTCACAGTTATACCTTCCTCAGTGGATTTGGTCTGCTCAAATTAGGGACAAGGGGCAAGCAGGTCTGTAGGTGTGTTTGGGAGTGCTCTTTTTTGTTATCTCTGAAATAAGCCATTGTTTTGTTTTTGTTCTCCTTTTAGCTGGATAGGTTTCTGTGGAGAAAAAGCCAAACTGGTTACTATGCAAAAACACATCCGGAGGTAGATTTTTATAGATAGGAACTTTTCCTTAAGTAATCCTATTTCCTTCAGTTAAACCATTCATTCTTATACTGGAAAAAATTTTCCTTAGTTGTGTTAGCTCAGTTATTGTTGGAGCTGCAAAGTCAACTTGCTTGGGACAGTAAAGTCCTCTTGGGTTTTTTTTTTTAGCTCCAAGTTATTTTAATTTTTTTCAGTTCTCCATTGTGGCTCATCATGCAACACTTGAAGCAATTCTGCCAGTCTTCAACCACAAATGCTTCCAGAGAGAAGGGACGCACTTCCTCAGGGGGAAATCTCAATTAAATTCTGTTCTTTGTGTACAAGAGTAGATCCTGACCACTCAATTTCTTTCTTATTATCTGCACAGAAATACCACTTTAGTGATTTGTTGAAAAACACGTGGTTCCTCATTCAGCAGGGCACAAGGGTTCCTTATTTCTTAGCAATCCTAGAACCTCTTTCCTTTTGTAAAACAGGACACTGCACAAACATTTCCACAAGTACTGGAAATTCCACAGGTATATTCCCCAGCACAACAAAGGCTGTAAAATCAGAATTCCTGCTAGTCACTGAAGCACTGTGCTGCACTAAAGTGAACTCTGGAGCGTGTAATATTCCACATCTCAGTAGCCCCATGATTCAGAGCACTGATCTGGTTTGGAAAAATGTGTTTATATTTTATTCTGAACTTTAAAAAATTCCTTTGAATCTGAAAATATTTGCAGTGCATGTGGTTTCTCTTTGCCTTTTCTAGCTTCAAGTCTCACAGTTGTATATATATATATACTGCTGTCTGTTTTCTCCTAGTGATACAGAAGAAAATGGTGGGTTTATACCCTGTAAGGTCTATAAGAGAGAAGCCCCAAGAGGGAAGGGATCCATTTTTCTGCACTGATGAAGTTAATGCCACTATGGAAGTGTTACATTTTATCCAAAAATGCTTGCAAAAAAACTTCCTAGAGTTTCCAGTGCAGCCCTGGAAGGTGTGCTGAGCATGGTATTACTTATATGCTATTCTTGCTCTTAAATTTCCTAAGTGACTTTGAGCAGAGCTATGCTTGAAACTTGGTTTGGAAAAATGTGTTTATATTTCATTCTGAACTTTAAAAAAAATTCTTTGAATCTGAAAATATTTGCAGTGCATGTGGTTTCTCTTTGCCTTTTCTAGCTTCAAGTCTCACAATTGTGTATATATAATATATATATATATATTATATATATACTGCTGCTGTCTGTTTTCTCCTAGTGATACAGAAGAAAATGGTGGGTTTATACCCTGTAAGGTTCCCCACAATCTCCTTAAGTTGGTTATTCTCTATAAACTTCAGAGTTTTAATACCTCACAGCAGTGGATTGGCTCATTGTCCTCTGTGTAACTTTATTAACTTTAATTTCACCCTCCCACTTTTGGGGTTGTTCTTGGCAGATCTGGTTTTTGTCCCTACCTCCATGGCAGTTCTGGTACTGTTGCTGTAGGGATGTCCTGTGATGCAGCTTTAGCTGCTTGCAACAAATCCTCAAGTGATTCAGATTTCACATTTGGCAGGCTGTTCTTTTCAGGAGCATTTCCTCTTTTCCTTGCTCCTTGGTTTTTTATCTTACTGATCTGAAGAATGAAGGTGATACAAGGTAAGTGAAGACGCTTTGGTCATAGCAGTTCTTTCTTGGGCAAAGGGCAAGAATAGGATGGTGGCAGACTTTTATGACTCTGTAAATCACAAATTTCTTTTTCCACAGGAGGAAACAAATATGGTAACCCACAGAGTGTTGGTGACAGAAGGAAGAAAACTCTAACTGCTCACACCCACTTCTTGTCAGGATGCAATTCCTACAGCTCCTGGCCAGGAAGCCAGGGAGCCTGGAAGTGCTTTTTCAAATACCATTTTGCCAAAAGCAATTCCCATACTTGTGTCTGTCTACCTCTGCCTGTGTTTACAGCAAAAAGAAAAAAGGGAACAGCTATGACCAAGTTGACCAAGAAAAATACAAGAACTTGGTCCACTCTGTTATATCTTACAAAACCAGCGCCCAAACCCCAGAGACAATACTTGAGGAAGACAATTTGTTATATGGGCCACCAGCTAAACACACACCTCCAATTAAAGCTGGGACAAGAACTCCCAAGAACTGGGTTCCTTTATTAAACCCCAGCAAGAGAATTCTTCCTGCCAGCAGTGACTCAAGGGTGCCCATGAAAATCAGGCTGCAAAGAGCGAAGCTGCCCAGCGTTACCCGCATCCTTCAACAAACCCTCTCTCCCCAGCAAGTCTTCTATCTGGAAAAATGGAAGCAGAAGATGATAGAGGAGCTTGGAAAAGAGGGATTTGAAGAGTACACCAAAAGTAAGTCTAGCCACAGTGGGATTGTAGAATAGAAGCTGTAGTTTAGATTGCTGGCAGCTACAATGGGATGAGTGGTTTGGAAATCCATGAGGTTGTTTCCATTTCATGAGAGCACATTGTGAGTGTACCTATTACCAAGGAGCCTAAGCTCTGTCTTTGTTCTGGGACCACTAAAATGGATTTAGAAATTTGTAGAAAATGAGAGTCAGACTTCAGGCATACTTTGCTCAATCCTGTCTGACTTTCCTTTAGTTCTCAGTTTGCCAGTATCTAATTAGAAATAGGTATTTTCCAGATGATGTTACTGCGCCTCTTTGTAGTTACAAAGCTACTTTGTAACAAGATGGAAACAGACATTTTGAACTCCTGCAGTCCTGAGCCTTTAAAAACCAGTGTATCCTGCTGTTTATGGTGAGGTTTTTCAGTAACTTTGATTTATCCAGTGTATGTGTCAGTAATCAGTGAGACTAAAACAGTAAAGGAAGCATTACTAAAGGGATACCAATTTCCCTACTGACAATTTATTTTCTGTTTCTTTCCCTTCTCCCCACACCCTCAGTACAATTTTTCAGTACAGAAATTGGGACTGGTTTAAGAGCTACATTGTGGAATATGTAGGATACAAATCCAAAGTAATGTCTAAAAGGTGAGGGGGTGAAAAAACCCCTTTGCCCAGGATTTTTCTCCTGGGAAGCTGAGAAGCCTCAGAGAAAAGGAAAACAAATCTTATCTCATTTGCTTCTCCTGTGTTTTGCTCACATGTGGGATGTGTTTGGAGATCGTTTACCCACAGGTGATTGTTTCATTGGATTCTGGTGTGAGTTGTTTTTGCTCTTTGGCCAATCAGTGCCAAGCTGTGTCAGGACTCTGGAGAGAGTCACGAGTTTTCATTATTATCTTTTTAGCATTAAGTATCTTTTCTGTATTCTTGAGTATAGTTTAGTATGGTATTTTTTAATATAATAAAGTATTATAAAGTAATAAATTAGCCTTCTGAGAACATGGAGTCAGATGCACCATTCCTGCCTTCGTCGGGACATTCCCTGCAAATACCATAAAGGACTTTTCCCATTTTTCTTAGATCTTTTTCTCCAGGGGGAGCTCTTCCATTCAGCTTTGGAATCAATATTCCTGTCTGGAGAGACAGCAGCCAGGGAGCAGGGTGAAGATGATGTGGTGGCTGGCTACCTATCCAGTGTGGAAGGTGTCTTGGAGGACATCAGCGAGGTGAAGGCTCTGGAGAGCGGAGTTCACCACGAGAGCCTGCAGTACCTGGGCCTGGTCGACTGCGTGGCCAAGTATCAGTGAGTGCCCTTCCTAAAACGCCTGTGCTGTGAGGCTGTGGGGGCCAGGGTGTGATTGAGTGGACAGATCTCTAGGACTGGCAGGCTGGAGGAACTCCCCTGGATGATCCTCAGTGCTGTTTGCCTGGTGGGGAGCTCCCTGCTGGAGAAGGGACAGGTTCAAGCAATTGTCTGCATTTTCCAGGAGCTGCAGCAGGTTTGAGTAATCTAGTTCTAGTTTGGTTTTTAGCATCTAAACTGCCAGTGTGAAAGAGACTTGTTCAGTGACATCATGGGGAAACAGGCTGAGAGTGAAAAGTCTTTATGTGCTGTCTCCTTTATTTCTTACCTGAGACTAAACTTAAGTTTAAACCATTGTCCTGTCTTGCTCTCCTGTGCAGGGGCCAGCTGTGTGTGATTGACTGGAAAACTTCAGAGAAGCCAAAGCCATTTCTGCAGAATACTTATGACAACCCATTACAGGTTGCAGCATATATTGGAGCCATAAATCATGATGCCAACTATAACTTCCAGGTCAGTAGGCCTGCTGCATGCCAAGACAAGCAGCAATGCCTGTGTGATCCTCATTGCTTCCTGCCTTTAGAACCTGCTGCCCACCATGGAAGTGTTGGTAGGATTTGTAACAAAGGAGCCCAGTCTGAGATCAGGTTAAGGTGTGAATAATACTGTGAAATAATTCCAGTGCTCCTGCTGATCCTGCTGCCCTTGGCTGCCAGTGGTGAATTTTCAGTGGTTTTAAGGGAGTGCTCAGTGGTAGCAGGGGATGCTCAGATGAACTCCCAGGTACTTGGCATGTGGGCAATCCCCTGTGCTCTGTGCTGAGTGGTTTTTGCTTGTGTTAAGAGTAGGAAGGGGCAGGAGAGGAAATAAAGCAGAAGACCCTGCAAACAATGAAATGGTGTGGGAGGGTCTTGCCTGCATCCTGTCCTGCTGTATCCCACTAGCAAATGAGGGACTGAGTGATGCACTTGGTGTCTGGGGGCTGTCCTGTGTTTCCTCAGGGAAAAGCAATGTTGGAAATCACTTCATTAGAAGATTGTGGAATAATGGTTTTATAGGCTCCAAAAGCAATTCTAGCCTGCCTGCTTGGCCTGAAGGATTTTTACCTCAGTACAGATATTGAAGGGGGAAAATACAAAGCAGCAGACAGCAGGTTAGTTTGTATGCTGTGCAAAGGACTTTTCTAGAATACTGTGGAGGTCAGTGAGCACAAGCACTCCACAGACATGATCCTGACAGAGGGAAATATGGCCTGGAATTCTGCTAGTAGGTTCCTGCCCCCCACTGCCAATGTCTGCTTGGGATTTGGGGTTTGTCATATATGAAAGATGTCAGAACATACCTAAGTAACCTTTTCTATCCAGACTGAAGCTGGAGGGTGGCATCAACCTGGTTGTATGGCCCCAGGCAAAAACTCCTCAGTCTCTGGCAATTTTCCTGGCATCTGCAGGGTTTAAATATCACTTATCCTCAGAGTTCATCCCCTGGTTTTCACTGGAGCTTTGGGCTGGGGGTTTTTGGAGCATTTGAATGTTAAGTCTCCAAGTGTTTATTCCCCATTCCTTATGTGAGCTGTGCATGTTGGAAGCTGTTTTACAGTGAGGTTTAGCTCCTAGGCTTGCACACAGGTTTGTGACAGCCCTGTTTGTGCTGCAGGTTCGCTGTGGGCTCGTGGTGGTTGCCTACAAGGATGGATCCCCGGCACACCCGCATTTCATGGACCCTGACCTGTGCTCTCAGTACTGGAACAAGTGGCTCTTGCGCCTGGAGGAGTACAGGGACAAAAACTGACCCACACTGAGCACAAGCAAGTGGCCAGAGACAAAGGAAGAACTTTCTTTCATGTTCTTTTTTGTGTAACTTCAGCTAATTTCTTACTAGCCAGGCTCCCCTCTCTCCCCTCCCAAAAAGTAACTTTCAAATGGGGAATATCTGTTTCCTTATATTGTAGGTGACCTCAGTGGTCCAGGCAGAAAAAAGCCAACTTATTTGGCCTCTCTTTTTTATCCCACACAGTTTCTACAGCCTGGGGTCGATAGAAAAGTTTCTACTATCAAGTAAAACTGCTTGATCAAATAATCTTTTTTTCTTTTCCTCAAAAATCACAAATGAAAGTTGCACAACTGAGCCTTTAAAAATTAAGTTGGTGAACTAAAGCAAAACACCATTTGTGATGTATGAGCTGAGAGAAATGCAAATGATAAAGAAGTGGATGTAGTACACTGGGTTTCAGTCAGTTCTTGCTCATGCCATCATCGGACTTGTTATTATTTGTGGTTTTTCTTACAGCTACAGCTGGAAAACCTGTGCTGAGAGTTACAAGGAAAGTCCTCATTAGTTCTCATTTAGAACAGTACAGCAAAGTGGCCACTTAGCAGAAGTGGCTCAGCAAGAGGGGAGCAGAATTGGAGCCAACACTCCCAGAAATTTCCAGCGGGTGTTCTGAGAGGTGGGAATGTTGGCTGCTGCTGATGGCTTCTCCTGCAGATGTTTTACACCCAGCCCACAGAAAAGCACTGTGAGATGGGGCTGTGTGCCTTGGCTTGGGAGCTCTGTGCTGCCGCTGCCTTGAGCTCTCCTGGCTCTGCTGTGGGCCTGAGCCAACGAGGAGCCCATCCTGTATAACCATCCCCAGTACCACGTGAGTGAGCTTCTGTATCAAAGCAGAGCCTTCTGAGGGGTGAAGAGCTGCTAGTTGGGTTTTGGGGACTGTTTTTTATAGGTTTCTCTTTGGTTTTTTGTTTGTTTTTTTTTTTTTTTTTTCAATAAGTTTGTGAATAAATGTTTTGAAACAGAATTTTTACTTTTGAAGCGCATAAATTCAAGTCTGTAAAGCAGAGAATAAGCCTTGATCATGTCAGGCAGTATTGTTCTGGAAATTTTTTTTCCTCGTTCTCTTTGTCTTGTATGACTTGTATGTGTGAGTTTTCACAATAACACTGCAGCTTACAAATAAAATTATGACCAACCAAATTATGAGCTTTAAGAAAATCAGCCAGAACCTCGTGCCTGAGGAAGGCTGCCAGCAAAGGCAGTTTGTGACCCTCAGTCCCAGTGAGTCTGTACCTCATGGAGCCAGGAGCAGGCAGACAGCCTTCAAAAACAGCAGTGCTGGGAGTCACTGTGTCTGGCACTTCTGAGAGCCTGGCTGCTGCCTTGGGCAGCCCTGGCTGAGCTGTGGAGCATTGCTGGAGCAGCACAGGCTGGTTTGTCCTGGAACAGGACTGGCAGGTGCCTGTCACCGGTGTCACACAAACCCAAAGACACTTTGTGACCAGTTTCAGTGAAGCTGCCAGACTGTTACAGTGATGCACCCAGGGCACTGCTACAGGCACTGTCTGTCCTCTGCAGGAAAACTTGCTGGGCAGCCAGGGTGGTTACTCCAACTCTGACATCCAGAGCTCTGCTCTCCATCCAGGATGGCTTTTTCCCTGTGGCCTGCTACATGCTCCCTTTCTCTTTTGTTGTGAATCCTTTCTGTGCCCAGCTCACTGTGCCTGTGCTTCTGTCAGCAGGGATGTGCTGTGGCACTGACACTGGGGGGAGAGCCAAAGCAACATGAGGTGCTGGAGGGATGAAAAACCAACAGAAAACATGGCTCTGGCTGGAGAGGAAGGGTTCAGCCCCAGCTCTGCTGTGCCAGGGAAGGGCTGAGGTTTCAGCAGAGCTGAGCACACAAATCCCATGCAGTCAGGTGAACATTAATCCCACTGCAGAGTGAGCAGCCTTCCCTTTACACTGCTCAGTTACAAGGCCTGGGGGTCAGTGTACGAGCTTTAGCTTTCTGCAGAGTTAGGATCTTCTCATTTACCTCAGATGTTTTCTTTTCCCCTGCAACTTCCCATTTAATACAGCGTTCTACAAACTTTCCTGCTACATAGGATAAGTTTGTTCTTAACACAGTAACATCACTTTATTATCCTCATTTTCAAGGTCTCGGGCAGCAACATTTGTGCTGATTAAAGCATTAACATCCTTAGGAATGCTTTAAGACCCCCTCGAATCTTTTCCCCACAAAAACCCAAGCAGGTGCCAGCACAGAACCTGAAGTTGAAAAGATTTTTTTACAATTCTTACAAAGTTGCTCAAAATATCTCATTTTAGCAGCAATGACTGTAAAAGTCCTGACTTGGTATTTTAGGTAGGAGGAGGCTTCTACACTTGGAGTGGTCACAGAGGATTGGTGCCTGCAGCTTTGCACTGATCTCCTGAAGCAGACACATGAACAGGCACTTGAATATAAAAGACAAAAAAAACACACACACCGTAAAATATGCACAAAATTGCATTTCATCATGACAGAAAATACTTAATTTCAAGTCATTACAGTGCTTTCTTTGGGTTTCTGGGTTGCTGTTGGTGTAATTTAAAAAAGATGTGGTAATAATCCTCCAAGTGAGCACAGCAGATCCAGGAACACCAGATTTCACTTGTATATCAACATGATAAAAGTAAGTTCATGGCTTCAAGTACTTAAGACACAACCAAAAGTCTGCCCTAGAATAATAGTGGAGAAATTTTGAGAAGAAAACATTCTGCATCCTTTGGGAAGAGTTTCAACTCACCTCGGATCACACTTCCATAAATTGTTAGCAGGCTGCACAGGGGGCAGAGCTGAGGGTACTTGCACTTTGTAGCTCACTGGATAATACAATGCACTCCTGTTCTTAAGGCATGTAAATTAATTCAATTGCATAGAACTGTGTACCAGCAGCATTCTTACCCAACATTTTCACCCAAACCTCTCATAAGTAATTTGCATGGGAGGTAGCAGTTATTCACTTTACAAAATACAAATACACCTGGGGAAAGGTGAACTCTCATTTGTCAGGGGTGTTCAGACCTGACAGAAAACAGGCTGCCCAAATGCCAGTTCAGTACATACGCCATCTGAGAGGCGACAGCCTTTGCAAGCATTCTGTTTTTATTGGCCAGATAAAAAAAAAAATAAAGTCTGAATGGGAATATTTCTGTCAAATGAGGTTTTACCAACATCAAGAGTCCCGTTAACAAAAGCATCCCTTTAATTTCAGGCGTTTCTTTCAAAATAGTTCTTAAAAAAATAAGATCCGTAGTCCTGCATGTAAACTTCATTCCCGCCGAGCGCCGGCGAGCGTCACTCGTCCTTGCCCTCCTCTTTGGAGTTCCTCTGCAGCACGGGGCTGAGCTTGGTTTGCAGAACAGCTGCGAGTTTTTTGGAGGTTTTCTTCAGGAAGGCGCTGCCGGGGTGGACGCCGCTGACGTGCAGGTACAGCTCCTCCTGCGTGGGGCCCGTGTAGCCGCAGTCCTCGCACACGTACAGCTTGTCCCTCCTCTGCTTGTAGGCGTAGTGCTGCTGCACGCCGTGGATCTTCCGCAGGTGCGACTCCAGCGAGCAGCGCTGCGTGAAGGCCTTGTTGCAAACCTCGCACTTGTAGGGACGAATGCCTGCAGTGGGAAAGACAGAGGTTACTGTGGCATTCCTGAAAAATCCCTTCACTCGGGGTTTTCTTCCTAGGGAGCTGAGAAGCCTCAGAGAAAAAGGAGAACAATTATTGTCTAATTTGCTTTTCTTGTGTTGTGCTCACATGGAGATTGTTTACCCACAGGTGATTCTTTCATTGAATTCTGGTGTGAGTTGTTTCACTCATTGGCTAATCAGTGCCAAGCTGTGTCGGGACTTTCTAGAGTCATGAGTTTTCATTATTATCTTTTTAACATTCAGTAAATATCCTTTCTGTATAATGTAGTGTAATGTAATATAGTATAATATAGTATGATATAATATAGTGTGATATGGTATGATATTAATATAATGTAATATACTATACTATAATATACTATACTATGATATACTATTATATGATATACTATACTATGATATACTATGATATGATATACTATAATATACTACACTGTAATGTAATGTAATACAATACAATATAATGCAATGTTATATAATGCAATGTGTGGTATCCAGCAGTCCAAGGAGCTGTCTGTCTAAACAGAACATCCTCCTTTCAAGCTATGGGTTTATATATTTAGGCATAGAAAACCTAGGAAAGTTATCCCCAGCAGGTGCTGAGGATAACAGATGCCTATCAGTGGTTTGGTCCTAAGGCAGCCGTTATCAACTCCTGCAAAACTTATTTTACACCCCTGTTTGAAATCCTATGATTGGATAAAACTATCCATTTCAGCTCTTATAATGAATGAAAACTTCTGTCTTGGTAAAATTTTAATTTTTTTCTTTGGTTTAACAAGGCTTCGTGAACAGCAGCAATCCCAAGTACTTTCATACCATACAGTTTTGATGACTGAGATTACAAATTCTAGAGAAGTGCAGGAAGATGAAAGAAATAACTCTGTGTGTTTCCAGAGAAGGGAGAAGAAACTGGCTTGTAATTTGAAAGCCCAGACAACCAACACCACAAAAATCAATTTTACCACCAATCAACACTGATTTAACACCAACTCTCCCAGTGCTTAAAGAGCTGAGGATTTAGCAACACTTGAAAGAACCTAAACCAGCAGGAATTCTGCTTACTAGACTAGATCAGTAAGTTTCCTAGCAAAGACCATCCTCAAAACTGATATAAGGAGTCACCTAAACCCCTCTTTTCCCCAGGGAAGGTGGAATGCCAGGGTCTGGAAGATCCTATGGTGAGCCAGGCAGAAATGGGTAAACCAGATTGCTCAGACAGTTGTAACTTTGTGATTGCATTGAGTTACCAGTCAGATCTATCTACCAGAAATCCAAGCTAATTAGAAGTTCCAATAAGCAACATCTCAACTGCATTTTTGTTTAGTTAAAAGATGTTATTATTCCAGTGCACCAGATTAAACTATCAAGACAGAAGTTTCCTAATGCCTGCTGATGTGAAACTGCTTCATTTCCATTCATTAAACTGCAGTTGGAGAGAACGCCCAAACCTTCACTAGAATTCACACACAAAAAGCAGTTTTGTGCTAATTTGAGGCAATTTAAACCTCCACCATCCTTGGTGCCTGCTCCAGCACTCCACAGGCAGGAACACAAGCACAGAAAGGGCAATGCTGGGATGGCACAGCCCATTAGAGCTGTGGGAACCTCTTCATCACTTAGGAATCATTTAAAATCATTTAGGAATCATTTTAAATTATTCTGACCAGAGACCTTCTTGGGTTTATTTTTTGACTCTGATGAGGAGACAGCTTGAAAAATCACTTCTTTTGGAAGCACTGACTCCATACCTCAGTGGCAGCTCTCCTTCCCACATGAAAGCTTTGCAAACAAACCCAAACAGCCCAAAACATTGGCTCCAGACAATGCCTTCCCATCCAAACAGGTGCCATTGGTTTGGGGGCTCTACTGCTAAGAAACAGCTCCTGCCTAAAAATATCCTTGTGTCACTTCTAGCAGTTCACCTGGTTAAAGGGGCTCTGCAGAGCAAGTCCAAATAATCTCCAGCTCCCATTGGGTGAGCACACATCTGGAAAGATGGGATGTGCCTGTGAGATGTGGTGGATGCACCTCCTGGGTGCCCAACAGTGCAAAGTCAAAGCCTGCTGAGCACAGCCAGCCTGGCCACCAGGAAGCATTGCCCTTGGAGAGGATGGGGTGGATGTTTATTTAAGCCATTGCTTCCACCAGGGGAACAAATTTTTAAAAAATCCAATCAAACCGGCAGCCTTCTCCTTGCTCCAGGCTGGGGTAACAATTTGTGGGAAAAGTGAGCTGGATTTGGGGCAACAGAAACACCATCAATGTGATTTGGGATGGACTCAGGAACTGACCCCACAGCAGAGTGGCCACAGACAGCACATCCTGCAGCCTGGGGGAGGCACAGCGTGAACCACACTCTGCTTCCTCCAGACATTTCCAAAATCAAGCCAGAATCCCATCCTGACGGATCAAAGCATTCAAGAATGAAAGCATTCACGATTTTCCCGCTGGGTGAAACCTTCACAATCTCCTTGCAATCAAGTGGGGGATTTAATGTGCACAGTTTGGGACTGAGGCATCTCTGGGCAGCTTGGATTCAGGGGTTAAAACAAATTCTGTGCAGTGGTTTCATCCCAGGAGTAGCAGCCTTTACCCAGCTACATCCATGAACAGAAGGACTTAGGCTTGGAGCACGTTTCTTGCTCCTGCTGATGCCCTGGATGGAGAAGGGAAATCCTCTCTGGTGCCAGAGAGCTGTTTTATGTGCTGCCTTCACCAGTCACACCTCCAACCAGAAACCATCCTGCACAGCAATCAGCTGGAAAAGCTCCCTACAGCAAAATCCCCAGGAAACTGCTGCTCGTCGCCTCTAGAGGGCAAAGCGTTTTCATGGAGCTCCTGCACGGATAACTGCAGCGATTTGCTGTCCCGGGGTGGTTATCCCAGGCAGGTTATTGGATAGTTATCCCAGGCAGGTTATTGGGGGGGGTTATCCCAGGTGGGTTATCCTGGGGGTTATCCCAGGCAGGTTACCCTGGGGGGTTATCCCAGGCAGGTTATGGATAGTTATCCCAGGCAGGTTATCCCAGGCAGGTTATTGGAGGGGGTTATCCTGGGGGGGTTATCCCAGGCAGGTTATTGGGGGGTTATCCCAGGTGGGTTATCCAGGGGGGTTATCCCAGGCAGGTTATTGGGGGGGTTATTCCAGGTGGGTTATCCAGGGGGGTTATCCCAGGCAGGTTATTGGAGGGGGTTATCCCAGGTGGGTTATCCTAGGCAGGTTATTTGGGGGGTTATCCCAGGCAGGTTATTGGGGGGGGGTTATCCCAGGTGGGTTATCCCAGGCAGGTTATCCTGGGGCGTTATCCCAGGCAGGTTACTGGGGGGGGTTATTCCAGGCAGGTTATTGGGGGGGGTTATCCCAGGTGGGTTATCCCAGGTGGGTTATCCAGGGGGGTTATCCCAGGTAGGTTATTGGGAGGTTATCCCAGCCTTGCTGTCCCAGGCATGGCAGCCCGTGGTTGTGTCTACACCAGGTGTGGATGGCAGGTCCTGCACCCTCAGGATTGCAATAATTCTCCTCAGATTTCATAATTCCCTGGACTTTCTCTGTCCACAACACACTCTCCATCTTCCCCTTTTCTCCAAAATCCCCACAATTTTTTGGCAAATGTTGTTAACCAGACCCTCATGTTATGACCTCACCAGGTCACACTCACCCTCTCCTTGTCCCATCCCACCCCTTCTCCCAGAGCCTCCCGCCGGTCCCCAGGGATCTCATTCTCACCAGTATGGGTCCGGACATGCCTCTTCAGATCAAAGGTGTCGTTGAAGCCTTTTCCACAGAAGGTGCACAAGTGTCTCTTCACCTGGCTGTGGCACTTGATGTGCCGGTTGAGCATCCTCTGCAGGCGGAATCCTTTGCCGCACAGCTCGCAGCTGTGCAGGGCAGCATCGGTGCAGGTGCCCGTGGTGAACTGGGGAGTGGGAGAGGAGGACTGTGTGAGCATGGGGATGAACCAGCAGGAGGAATAAAGCAAAACAAGCGGGGCTTATTGTGGCATTAAAAATTAAAAGAAAAAAAGGGGGGGTATATTAAAAATGGAAAGTGAAAGCATTCAGGATTTTCCCGCTGGGTGAAACCTTCACAACCTCTTTGCGATCAAGTGGGGGATTTAATGTGCACAGTTTGGGACTGAGGCATCTCTGGCCAGCTTGGATTCAGGGGTTAAAACAAATTCTGTGCAGTGGTTTCCTTCCAGGGGTAGCAACCCTTATCCAGCTACATCCATGAACAAAAGAGTTAGGCTTTGAGCACCTTTCTTGCTCCTGCTGATGCCCTGGATGGAGAAGGGAAGTCCTCTCTGGTGCCAAAGAGCTGTTTTATGCGCTGCCTTCACCAGTCACACCTCCAATTGCCCCAGGTCCCTCAAAAACCAGCCAGCAGTGATAAAAACGGTGGTTTTGGAGAGATAAACCCAAGGCACGTTGTGCTGTCTCAGCAAAGACTGAAACAATGGCCCTAATCTCGCCCCGTTGGTGTCTCGTTAATTAACAGCAAAGTGACATTAGGGGGTAATCTCATTCCCACTCCTGGCACCAAAAGCATTGTGCCAGCACCATGACATAACTTGACCAAAGAAGATACTGATGATTCAGCTCCTGGGAAGATCTGGAATGCCTGGAAAATGTAAATACTGCGCTGCTGGTTTAATTATTCCTGGTGGAACACACGGACATGCCCCCTGTTAGACGCCAGGGATGAGGGAAAGCCAGCAGAGCAGACAGGACCACATCCATCGGCTGAAAAGCCCAGCTCTGCTGAAAGGTTTTGCTGTGCCAGTCACAAACAGCTCAGGTTAAATTATACAAAGTGGGTCAAAGTCAAACAGCAGCAGGGCGGGCTTTTCACAAGGACAGGAATACGTCTGGGGTTTCTCTTTCCTGAAGAGCCAATTATTTTTCCCGGTCCTCCTCCTCTGCTTACTACTAAAGCAACGCTACTCGAAATTGTAAAGAAAAATTAAAAAAACCCGGCAGCTGTGAAACCACGAGGTGTGAAACTGGAGGGGGAGCCATCTGGGAAGACTCTGTTGGGCAACACCGCTATGACTCCACCTCAAGCAGCTGCATATAATCGGGGTGAAACCTAATCATGGGACTTGAGAGCACGGCGACAGAAAAGCTGTCAGCCCGGCACAGACAATGGTAATTTTTACAGCTCCATCCCGCACAGCGGCAGCCAGGGTTTAACGAGGTGTTAACCACCAGTGGTAAACACATCTCCTCCTGCCGAGCGCTGGGGTGGCCTGGGACACCCTGGATGCTCACAGAGGGATCGGGAGCTCACTCGGTGTTGGATTCTCAGGTACCACGAGGATCTGAGACACCATTTGCCTTCTCCCAGCCTTGGGAGGGAGGGAAACCCCTGCGCTGCTGTGCTGGCTGTGCAGCCAGAGCTCCTGCCCTCAGCAAAGTCCGTGGGCAGATGATTGCTCCATTTCACCCAAACCCGCAGGTCCACCTCGAGGTGGCAATGGTCCTTCACAGCCATGGAGGAGAACCTTTATCTGCTGTCTTGATAGGGGGCAGCCTGAAGGGTCACCCCAGCCCTCCTTGGAGAAGGCTTGAGCACAGCCCAGCAGGCAGCTTTTAAGGAGGCCCCACGCTAAGGAGCACGATCCACCCACGCACCGTGGGGCACGACTCCGTGCTGCCAGGACTGCTCCTTCCCGGCTGGTTCAGCGCTCCCGTGGGACCCGAGCCAAGCAGGTCAGGGGCAGCACATCCCGGGCAAGGATAAGAGAAGGCAAAGGGCACTGGAAGATTGTGACACATCGCTTAGGGGGCTTTCCCTGCCGCGAGCTGGCCTTCACCTCGGTGTGCGGGACAGCTGCTGTCACCACTGTGCGGGATTGTCACCTGGTGTCCCCGGGCAGTGCCAGGCCTTGACCTTGAGCAGGGGTCACTCCGCTGCCAGAGATGCTCGGTGTGTGGATATTGGCATTTACCTTGATTTTTGACCTGACCACGGGCCGCTGGCCGGCCAGGTCCAGCAGCACGGCGCCGCCCGTGCCCAGCTCGCCGGGGGCAGCCTGCGGCGTCGGGGGATCGCTGGGCTCGGCGTCGCGGGTGCCGCCGCTGCTGCTGCCGCTGCTCTCCAGGCTGCAGCTGTCCTCGTAGCCCAGCAGCACGCAGCCGATGCCGCCTGCGGAGGGGTGGGGATGCGATAAAGCGGGGGGACCGCGGGCAGGGCCGGGCAGGAGCCGGCGGGCCCCGGTGTTTAACCTGCGGGCGGGCCGCTGGCGGCGGGGGAGGATCCCCGGCTCACGCTGCAATCGGAAACTCAAACACGAACGGTCCCAAAGTTCAAACAAGCCAGCTCCGCCGCCTTCCCGTTATACCCCGGGCAAGGGCAGGAGGAGCGGGAGGAGGAGAGGGGGAGGCCAGGAGTACATCACCCCCACCCCGCCCGCCCTGGGTCCTTCCTTCTCCTCCTCCCCCAGCCACCTTTCTCATGCAAACGAGGTTTCCCACCTTCCTGGACACACGCACACACACACACACAGACATTCATTCCCCCCCAGATCCGCTCCCCGCCCCGCCATCCCCGGGTGGGACACGCTGCCCGGCGGGGCTGGCACCGCTGCCCGGGCACTTTCCCCGGAGCGCTGTCCCTGTCCCCTCCACTGTATTTCACCCAGCTCTCTCTAAAGCCGCTGCCCGCCCCCTCGGGGCTCCCCCGGCCCGGTAAATCCCCCTTTCCCCGTCTCCCCCTCCGCGGAGCGCCGGGACCCCGCCGGCTCCGTCCGTCCGGGCCGTACCTGGGATGTAGGTGTCGGCTCTCTCCTCGTCGGGCAGCCCATCCCAGCTGCGCACGGCGGGCTGCGGGCTGCGGCGCTTCACCAGGAAGGCTCTGGGCATGGCGAGGGCACGGCTGGGCACGGAGCGGAGCCTCAGCCCCGCCGCCCGCCCCGACGGGGCCGCGCTGCCGTCCGGGGGAGCGGGACCGCACGCACCGGGCAGAGCCGCGGAGGCGCGGGGAGGGGAAGGGGAGGGGAGGAGAGGGGAGAAGGGTGGGGGGGGGGGGGGAGGAAAGTTTCATAAGGTGGAATAGAAAAATGCACCAGGAAACTTGGGAAGGAGCATGCGTGCTGCAAACATAACGGTGTCAACAAGTCTGCTTACCTGTCCGACCGGTTGGAGCAGCTGAGCTTTGTTCCAGCCCTTCCTAAGGCATGAATGTTTGCAAAAGAATTTAACGTCTGAAAATTAAAAAAAAAAAAAAAAAAGTAAAATAAAGGAACAACCCAAACCAAAAAGCCAAGAAGCGGGGAGGGAGCCCCGCCACTGCTGCTGCCTGCCCGCCCGCGGAGCCCCCGCCGGGCCGGAGCCGCTGCCCCTCTGTCCCTCTGTCCCTCTCTCCCTCTGTCCCTCTGTCCCTCTCTCCGCCGCCGCACCGGGGATGCCCTGCCGGGAATGGGGGCCGGGGTTTGTCCCGGTTCCCCCTCGGGTCCGAGCAGAGCCCCCCGGGAGTGCCTGTCGAGGCGCCGGGAAAGAGGCCGAGCTGTCCTCGGGGCAGCAGCAGCAGAAAGAGAAAGTTCTTATTACTTTTCTTAATGATTAGCCTTTCTTCTGTTCAGAAAGAAACAAAAGATAAAAAGAAAAAATAAATTTATAATTTATTCTTTTTCAGTCGTTGATTTAAAATTCAAAACGTGTCACAGCCTTTTCTCTCTCCCCCCTCCCTTTTTTTTTTCTTTTTTCTTTTATTTGCCTCTTGTCGTCTTCCCCCTCTTCCCAAAGTGGAAATGAAACAAAGACGAGAGGTTAGGGTATTGGGGAAGGAAGCAAAAGAAACAGAAGAAAACCCACAAGAAGTCTGCGAGCCGAGCAGAGCCCGCGCCTGGCTGGCCTTGGGTGTTTAACAACACTCAGGGATCCCTTCTCCCGTCTCCTGCTCAAGCTGATTTCTTATTGAAAGCGGTGGAAACGCGCTCGGTGCCTCCGTCCCCAGGCACCGGGCCGGGGCAGCGGCGGGAATGAGCGCCGGGAGCCGCTTCCCCGTTCCCCACCCGAGGCAGAGGCCTTTCAAACCGAGTCACTCCTTCTGGGGGAGCGGCTTTCCCTCCGCAGGGCAGAGCACGGACCGAAGGGAATTGATGGGAGTTTCATGGTCGGTTCCATTGAGACCAAGGCTCAACTTCAGGGGCTGGAATGGAGCCTCTGGGAGGAGCAGTCTCCAAGATCAGAGAGCTCTGCTGGATGCCGATGTCCCCGTTGGTGTTCTGGAGCCCCAGGGCACAGCTCCATCCCCACATCAGGTGCTGCCCTGTCAGAGAGCTCCTCCAGCAGCCCGTATCTCCACCTGGGCATCCCAGCACCTACCTGCTCCCCCTGCTCCTGTGGGGAGTTTACATTTTCCGCAGGTACCAGGTGGGAAGCCACCTCAGCATGGCTTGGGGCAATACCTCAGCCAGACCGCACATAAAACCTTCCTTTTCTCTCTTTCTCTTTCAGGCTATGTAATTTTCCTGTTATGTCTGAGATTTTGCCCCAGGACAAAATACAGCTATGTGGGGCTTAATTGATTTTTTTTTTTTTTTGCAGTGTTTTCAACTTGAGGTTTCTTTTATTTTAAGGACTCCTCGTCTTTTAAGGCGAAAGAGGTAGAAAATGACATTAATCAGAGTGCTCTCAAGCCAAGAGCTTGCTGAGAGGACTTCACTGTCATCTGGGCTTTCTCAAATCCTGCTTTGAGGTTCTCACTTAATGAGGTCCTGGAGCACACACTTCGCTTCCAGTGGGTGCTCTAAGTCAGACGTGCAGTAACAAGCACGGCTGAATCAGGAATAATAACAGTAAAAACAACAATAATAATAACAATAATAATATCGTCATCAGCTCCGGAGCCTTGACACAGCCTTGGTCAGGGCTGGGCTGTGCCCAGCACACGGGAGACACAGAGTGGAGAGAAAGTCCTGCAGCCCCTGGCAAGGCAAGAGGAGCTGGGTGGAGAGGCACCAGCTCCATGAAGGAGAGCATTCCAGGGGAAGTGGGCTGCCCCACGTGCTGAGCTACCAGCTGGAAATGCAGACTGTGGATGGTTGGCCAGAGCCCATAGAAAAACCATCCTGCCTTTCCTACAAATACCATCCCTTGGTATTTCCTAACCTGGAGGAGCCTGAGGAGCGTGCTCACAGCACGACCCCACCAACACCACATGCAGCACCACGAAATGGGATTTTTGGGGATTTTTGGGGATCCTTGTCTTCAGCAAGGCAGCCCACAGACATATCCCTGTATGGCCACGTCCTTCTCCATGGTCCCACTGGAGCAATGCTGCATGCACAACTTCAGCACTGTAATTAAACTCCATAAATAATGATGCTAACGAGGTAATGGCACAAACATTTCTGTAGGATCTTGTGTAATTTTCAGCATTACTTGGGTGTGGGAGAAAATCTAGCACGTTAAATTAATATTTCGGGTGTAAATCAAATTAAATGTACAAAACGCCCCGTAGGGTCAAAGCACAGTGGGACCCACCCTTATGGATTTGACTACTAAATACTAAAATGTGTTTCACTTCACTCAGATCACTTGGGAGTGAGGAGGGAGAGGTGGGATCAAAGAAAGAGCCAGCCCTGTGTTGCTGTCTCAGTCACTTCCCAAATGAATCCTGGGTGGGGTTGGACTGGGGGTGTGCACGGGGATTCATCCCCCCATCCTGGAGCACCCCATGTCCCTGCCAGCATCACCCTGCTGAAGGATGGGCTTGAGAGGAGCTCAGAAAGGAAGGCCCTGCTCAGGGGACAGCAGCTCAGCTTGGTCTGTGAACAGGGAATATTTCAGCTGTGATCCCAGAGAGCCCTGTCTGTTTTCTTCTTGCCTGGGCTGCTTTTCACCACCATCAGCACATGAGGCTGCACAGGGACATAGCCTGGCAGGGATGAAGGTTTGATTGCCCAGCCCATCAGAGCTGAGGGTTGCTGAAATGCACAGTCCCCCAGCAGTGCCAGGGCAATGCCTTCAGCATGGAATCCAGCAAAGGGACCTTCCTGCTCAGCCCCCAGTGGGGTCCTGTCCCCAGCCATCCCTCCTCTGGCATGGGAATGGAGGGAGCCCAGCAGGTCTGGCTGGGGCTGCTCTGCCCTGCAGTCACTCAGGACCCTTTTCTGCCTATTTCTCATTATTTTGAACCCATCCAGGCCAGACCAGAGATGGGAACCTGGCTGGTACAGCAGCTTGGCCAGGCAGCCTTTGGTTTCTGGCTCCCAGCAGAGCTTGGGTGAGGAGATTTATACAAGTTTACTGACCATGCAGGAGAGGCCACAGCTTCATACCCTTGGGAAACAGAACCTTCACCTTCAGGGTCTGTAGTGTTCTTGACATGAGGGCTGCTGCAAGTCACCCAAAAACCCAGCCGACACCCCCTTGGCTGGTGAGCCCTCACACTGCACTCAAGATGCACTTGGGGAGAGATGGGGAAGAGTCTGAGTGTCAAAGCCCTGGCAAAAGGCTCAGAGACCTTGGCACGGAGTCAAAGACACCTGTGCCTTTGATTTAGCCCTTGGAAAAAATTACCAACTTTGTGTGAGGATGTACAAACCACAAAGTTTGAGTAGAATGATAGTGAATTTATCACAGGGTGAAAAAGTAGAATTTTGAGGATTTAGAATGGGGGTTCAAGAAGCAAGAGGCGAGATGAAGGCATCTAGGTGTGTCCTGTCTTTCTTCTTCTTCTTCTTCTTCTTCTTCTTCTTCTTCTTCATCTTTCTTCATCTTCATCTTCTTCTTCTTCTTCATCTTCTTCTTCATCATCTTCTTCTTCTTGTTGTCCTTTATCTTCTGCTGTGATGGTGGCACTTCTAGATTGGTTTAAGGTAGAGACAGACTGTCTAACACAAATAATAGGCATTAGAAAATTATTGTAAATAAAGTCCACGTAGTTTCTAGTATAAGAAACTAACACCACCCCAAGGGCAGTCAGTGTGTCTCAAACCCGATGACCTGCTAGACAGACCTCAGTGGGTCCGAAAAAGAATGTGTTAGATAAAAGAAAATAAACAACCTCAAAAACCGTGCTGGGTAAAAAAGACACTTTAATACCTTGAGAAGCCACTTCAGCAGCACAAACCCGAGCTCTGTGCCGCGGCTCTGTGTCTGTGAGGAGCCGAGGCGCTGCCGGGGATGCTGCGGCGCTGCCCGCGGCGGCGGGGCTGACTCAGCCGGGCTTGGGCAGCGCCCGCCCCACGCACCGCGCCTCGCCTCGCCCCAGGGCTGCTCCTGCCTCCAGAGCACCTTCCTGCCTGAAACACGGCTGCTCTGCCTCCCAGGGCCCCTTCCCACCTAAACACGGCTGCTCCTGCCTCCAGAGCACCTTCCCACCTAAACACGGCTGCTCCTGCCTCCAGAGCACCTTCCTGTCCGAAACACGGCTGCTCCTGCCTCCCAGAGCTCCTTCCCACCTAAAACACGGCTGCTCCTGCCTCCCAGGGCTCCTTCCCACCTAAAACACGGCTGCTCTGCCTCCCAGGGCTCCTTCCCACCTAAACACGGCTGCTCTGCCTCCCAGGGCTCCTTCCCACCTAAAACACGGCTGCTCCTGCCTCCCAGGGCACCTTCCTGCCCGAAACACGGCTGCTCTTGCCTCCAGAGCACCTTCCTGCCTGAAACACGGCTGCTCCTGCCTCCCAGGGCTCCTTCCCACCTAAAACATGGCTGCTCCTGCATCCCAGAGCACCTTCCCACCTAAACACGGCTGCTCCTGCCTCCAGAGCACCTTCCCACCTAAACACGGCTGCTCTGCCTCCCAGGGCTCCTTCCCACCTAAAACATGGCTGCTCCTGCATCCCAGAGCACCTTCCCACCTAAACACGGCTGCTCCTGCCTCCCAGGACTCCTTCCCACCTAAACATGGCTGCTCCTGCCTCCAGAGCACCTTCCCACCTGAACATGGCTGCTCCTGCCTCCCAGGGCTCCTTTCCACCTGAAACAAGGCTGCTCCTGTCTCCCAGGGCCCCTTCCCACCTAAAACACGGCCTTTGGGTGAACACCAGCCCGCAGGAGGGCAGAGGGATGTTAGCACTGCTGGGCACAGCAAAGCTACTGCCCCTGTCACCCTGGGGCCTGACCACTGGAAAGCCCGGCTGCCAAGGCAGGTTTTGGCCGCTCTCCTGCTTGGATGAGGAAACGCTTCACCGCAGCGGCAGGAGCCAGGGTGGCTCCGTGCCAGCATTATCTCGGCAGGAGGGGAGGGAGCAGCGGCTCTGCAGGCTGCCCCAGCTGGGAGGGCGAGCTGCTTTCCTTGACCGAGCAGGGAGCGATGCAGAAGGTGCCAGCCGGGGGGAGATGCCTCCCCGGGCTGCGGCAGAACCTGCCCTGCCTGTGCCTCGCTGCTGCCGGGTTTCAAAGAGCCCCAGCAGGCTGAGTCACCGCGCTCCTGTCTCCCTGCCTCCCACGGCCCCGCCACTCCCGGCGTCTCCCTGTCTTTCCCCACCTATGGCTCCGCTTCCTTCCCACTCAACCCGTCCCTCTGGCCGCCCATTCACTGTGGCTCCGCTCCCTCGGGGCACCCAGCATCTCCACAGGTTCCCACCCAGCCTACAAGTCCCACTCCCTGTGGAAATGTCCCCCCTGTGAGGTCTGTGGTGGGTGTTGGACTGCAGCAGCCCCTGAGCATCCTCCACACTGGTATCCACGGCCCTGTGCTTGGAGGAAGGGGATTCTGTACCCCACATGCCCTACACCACGGTCCAGCAGCAGTCTGGGAGCATCTCTGCCTCTTGGAGAGATGTCCACCCTCACAAACTGGTCAGCAGAGCCCTGAGCTCTCAGACTGGCATGGAAAGGTGACTGTGTGAGCATCTGTGTCTGGAGGTCTCTGAAGCTCCTTGCCAGCTTTGGGTTTTTTGTTGCTCGGTTTCCTGCAATCCTGTGCCCAGTGTTTCTTTCCTGGGAACTTCAGTGTGTTCCTACCAGCCTGATCCAGCAGCAGAAGTTCCAAAGGCAGTGAAAGCCCAGGAGTATCCTGCAGAGTAGTTAAATGATAGACAGAAAGCTACTCCCTCTGAATGTTTCTGCTGTGCTTCAAAATACATCACCTTTTTAGACACCAGCAAATCCAGATGGGCTCTAACTTCCAAAAACTTCCAAATAAGTCAGAGCTCCTCCAGCCTCTTCCAGTACCCAGTCAGTGCTGGTGGTGGGCCCCAGTGCCCTGTGTTTCCCTGATGCTTTCACAACAGACCAAAGCCAAAAGCTGTGTGAACAGTGATGTGGCAGAAGCCTTTCCCCCTTCTTGCCCGGTTGTTTGGATTTTGGATTCTCTCTGGCAGGTCACAGGGAGCTTAGCCAGGTGGGTTTGGCCACTTGAGCAGCTTCCCAATTCAGTCTCTGGAGGGGGCTGATGGAATGCAGTGGAAAGGACACCACAGGTGGTCTGCTGACTCCCCACTCCCTGGCTCTACCCTTGTGAGAGGCATTTTCCCTCCTTGCATTATCATCATCATCATCATCATCACCACATCTCCCTGTTCCCACTTTGCTGCCTGGCCTGAGTCTGCTTCCCATGCAGATGGGAGGTATTGGCCTGGAAAAGGCACATTTTCCCTGGCTCTGGGATGCATGGGGATGCAGTGCCACCAGGATGCACTGCTGTTGGGATGCACTCATGGAGGCTGAGAGCTCCAGGAAGGAATGCAAAGCCCATTACCTGACTGGGATGACAAGCATTTGTCGGGAGTTTTGGAAGACAAGGGGAAAGCTCTCCGTTAAAAAAAGCTGGATGAGCCACAACTGGAGGCTGACTCAGTCAGTCTCCTTCCAGGTTCCTGAAAATAATGAGCGTGCCTTTGAACCCCGCGCTTCCCGCAGCTGGCACGGCGTGATAAGCCGTGCTTCCCCCCTCCCACGGGCCCTGCCATCCCTGCCATCCCCCGCCGAGCTCAAACCTCGAGCGTAGAAAATCCCCTGTCCCCTCCCCAAGGACAAATGGCACCTCTGGGGCCCCCCAAGGCTTCCTCATTCCTGCCGGATGACGGCTGCCATAAATCCCATTGTATGCGGAGCGAGCTCGAGCATTTCTTTACCATTTCAAAAATCTCCAGGAGGGGCTCGGCGCTGTCCCTGCCATCGCTCTCCTTCTGCGGGATTATTGAAGTGAGAAAGAAGTGATAAGGGCAGAGAGGAAGGAGTAAGTGTCCCCAGCTGGGTGCTTGGGGACAGTCCCATTGCTGCCACCCCTGGCACTGCAGCTCCCTGGGGTTTTTGGTCCTGCTGCATTCCTCCCAGCTCCTCCTTGATGAGGAAGAGCACCAGGACAGCCTTGGCCATTGGCATTGGTGATGCCAGCCCAGGCACAAACCAGCCCCAGGCAGAGCCAGGGGACACGACAGGATGTCCCCAGCCCTGCGTCGGGCACTGCCTGGTTAGAGATGCACCTTTCCTGCTCCTTGTCCCGCTGCCAGGGGATCTGCTTCCAGCGGGGATCCAGAGCTGCTGCTGGAGAGTCCCTGCCTGTCCTGCCTGTGCTACGGCAGAGCATGTGCTCCAACATGCCCAGGAGGAGCACAGACACACACAGACACACAGACACTGCTGGGAATGGCCACAGGAGCACAGTGGAGCTGCTCCCAGCTGGGCCCCTTTCCTTACAGCTCTGGTTTGACCACCGAGGGGGCTCAGAGCTGGCTGCAGCACCCATGGGTGCCCCTGGCCCCTCCACACACACCCAGATGAGCTCTCCTCTCCCTGCTGCTCTCATGGCTGCAGCCCCAGAGCCCCTCCTGCCCCTGGGAGAGCCCTGGCAGGGTGTGAGCTGGGGGTGCAGCTCCCCCTGCTTTGGGGGCCAGGACCCCCCACACCTCCTGTCTTGCTGCAGCTTTGCCCTGCCACCACTTTGGGTTCTGTGCTCAGCGGTTTTGATCTCCCAGCGCCTTTGGCAATGATTTCCAGGAGAGAACAAGCCCTGCCCTAAGCCAGCAACACCCCTGCCCCGAGTTCCCAGCAGCGCTGCCGCCGTCCCCAGCTCCCTCCCGTGGGCAAGGGTCTGTGCAATTAGCACCAATATAATGATTACTGCCGGGGTTACATCCTCTCCCTGCTCCCGAGCAGGCAGACTTTGGCCTCTGCCTGATTTTCATCCCCCTCCCGGGGGAAGCACTGCAGGAGGGAGCCAGGCTGCACTCCCTGGCTCGGGTGCCCTCTGCAGCACCCCAAAAAGAGGGTCTGGATGTCCCTCCCCACCATATCCCTCCCTGATTTCCCCATGGCAGGGACCCACTGGGAGGGATATGGTGGGGAGGCACATCCAGACCCTCCTCCTCACTCCCTCACGCTGGTGATGCCCGGGACGGAGTTTGGGGTGTCTGGGAGCCCCTTTTCCCCCTCTGGCAGGGCAATAGGAGGTGTAGGTGCCGCTGGCAGCCCCACAGCTCGGCTGGTTTAGCTGGAGGTGACCCCGGGCTGGCTGCCCCGCTGCAGTCACACCAGCCCGGCTGTAAAAGCAGCGCGGCGCCTTCTCCATGCCTCCCTCTGGGCTGGAAGGAGGAAGTGCGGGGGGAATTTAAAATCCCAAGTAACTGTTTCAAACTGTTTCAAACTGTTTCAAACTGTTTCACAGGCTGCCCTGCAAATGGAAAGAAAGTTTCAGCGCTCCCCTTGCTCGTAAAGGATTCTGTCATCTTCCCCCCTGATTTATCTTTACTCCATCACTCAAATCTCAGGACAATCAGATTTGCTTCCCTCCAGCCCTCTGGGAAGAACTATCAGAGGGCCCCGGGGCTTGTCTGAATGGGAGGAGCAACAAAATCCATCCAAATTGCTGGTGAGAGCAGGTTCACAGAGCTTCTCTGTGTGCAAGTGCTGAGGGGATGAGTTCCAAGGGCTTTCACTCTATTCATACCCATCAAAAAATAAAACTCACCCAAGCCAGGCACACCTCCACCTGCCCGGAGAGGAGGCTGACCGGGTCAAAATAAAGCATTTTTAACACATACATTTAATGAACTAAAACTACTTTTGGGGTTTCCATGCACAGAGAAGCCTCTGAATTACAGAGGAGGGACACAAAAAGTTACACATTACAATTTTTTCCTCTGCATAATGCACTTTTAATTACAAACAACACGACCCTGCCAGAAAATCCTACAGAAACATTTCCTGCAGGGCCAGGGTGGCTGCACCTGGGCCATCAGTGCCTGCACCACCACAGGCAGGTCCACCCCTGCTGCGGAGGGATGGAATAATTCTGTTTCTGGGAGGGGAAAAGGTATCACGGTGAGATAAAAGCGCCTACAACACAGCAATTAGCTCTTTTGCTGCTATAATTAGCAGTGCCATAAGGGGAGAATCAATGCTCACAGCAGCAGGCACAGCTCTGCCTCTACCCCAGAGCCGTGCAGACACCCACACCCACACCCAGCCACGTTTTCTTCACAGGGAAAACAGAATTTGCTGAATTCAGGTTTTGGGGGGGTTTTTGTCTTCTTTGCCACTGAGGCAGGCGAGCCCGTGTCCCAGTGGAGAGCTCTGGGTGTGTGCAAAATCCTCCGTGTGAGCACATACACAGACACACAGACACACACCGGGGGAAACCCAGAAAGCTTTGTGAAAACGTGCCTTGAGGGTTGTTTTTGAATTTTTTATTATTATTTTTTGTTAGTTTGCAGTTTGATAAGAGAGGTTGTCTCCTCACATTACACAGGACAACGGGAGCAGGAAGGGGCTGCGGTTCAGGACCAAACCTGGAAATATGGGCTGTGCTCACATTTTTCTCCCTCCCCTTCCACATCTTGCTGGGTTTCCTTAGGCTTCAGTCCTTTTTCTTTTGCCACAAGTGAGCAGCCTGTTTTTGGATTCTCTGTTGGCTCACACAGGCTTGGGCTGACACTGCCACCCCTTCTCCTCTCAGAGTGACCCAAAGCCTGGCCAGAACTCCTCCTCATCCCCCAGAACGGCTGGAACAGGGAAACAAACATGGAAATCTTGCTGAGACAGGGCTGCAATCAACGCAGCCCTATCAAAGAGGGTGCCAAATGCCTGTGAAAGAGCGTGGAGGGCGGATGAGGCACACGGGGCTCGCACAAGATGTATTTTCTTTGAAATCCAGGACAGAAATGCCCCCTAAGGATGGACTGCAGATGTTATCCGAGATCATTATCCAGATCTGAGCTGTTTGTTTTGCCCAGGGGAAAAATGGCCTTGAGCTTTCCAGTCTCCTTCAGGTGTGACCCAACCCTTTTCCGGCTTGGCCCCACCTCCGTGAGCGCCGCTATTCCCAGATAAGGAGGAACCAGGCACAGGAGAGAGGGCACCAAAGCTCTGGGCATTGCACAGCTCTCCCCAGCAGAGAAACCCTCCCGATCCACTTCTCTCTCACTCTGAGCCCATGCTCTGCCTCTCCGTTTGGGAGTCTAACACCAGGCTTGTGTTTGTGGGGCTGAATTCCTCTCTCGTGTCCTCCTGCCCACCGGCAGCTGGGAAGGTTTTTCCCAGCAGGAAAAGATCTTCCATTGGTGCACATCCATCCCCTCTGGGCGCTCCTGCCCTCCATCACATCACTTCCCTGCCCCTGCAGCCCGGCTCCAAGAAAGGAAAATGGGATTTAAACCAGACCAACTGCTAATCTGGGTTTGGGAAAGGTCTCCTCTCACCCCAGAGCATGGAAAGGGGGAAAGGAGAAGAGCAGGGTCAGGGCAGAGAAGCTGGGCCCTTGGGAGATCGGGAGGGACAGGAACACCTGAACCACCAGGGCAGAAACAGATTGTGAAAGCACAGCCTGAATGCTCCCTGGGGATTTTAGCCCCTCCAGGGATTAATGATGGGATTGAGTAGAGGGAGCTGCACCTTTCCCCATTGCCAGGGGTTCTGTGCTGGCTCCCATCCACCAGGTTTGACCCCATTCCTGGCACTCCAGTGGCCTTGGACCCCTCACAAGCACAAACCCTAAAGAGAGTAAATACAGCACAGCCATGAGACTCCATTGGATGTTATCATCCCCACTAATTCCACCTTTCACTTTAATCATGTTCATTCAGCAGAGAGATTAAAAATATTATAATGAGGAGGGATCAGCCTGACATGTGTTTGATTTCCCTCTTCCACTGCAGACAGAGCTGGGGATGGAATCATTCTCTCTTCAGAGCACGGAAACCTGGCAAACACGAGGCCTTAAGGCCACACACTGAACAATGAGAATACACCAAACAATTGAAGAGCAGCTTTCTCCAGCTGCTTCTCCCACGCAATTCGGCATTTCTGGGCAAGGACAGCGCAGGACTGGTGGTCTTCACTCGACAAAACCAGAAATGTTTCTTGCATGCACAAGAAAATTCCTTTTTGTCGCGTTGGCCGGCGGGAAGCTCCAGGGAGCAGCCCCAGGGGACACGGGCACAGCTGGGCACCCAATCCCCAGCGGCGCTGAGGGAACAAAGGCTCGGTTTCTGGGGTTTCTGGCCGGCAGGGTGCGAGTTTAGCCCCCACGGCAGAGTTTCTGGCCACCAGGGTGCGAGTTTAGCCCCCACGGCAGAGTTTCTGGCCACCAGGGTGCGAGTTTAGCACCCACGGCAGAGTTTCTGGCCATCAGGGTGCGAGTTTAGCACCCACGGCAGAGTTTCTGGCCATCAGGGTGCGAGTTTAGCACCCACGGCAGAGTTTCTGGCCATCAGGGTGCGAGTTTAGCACCCACGGCAGAGTTTCTGGCCACCAGGGTGCGAGTTTAGCACCCACGGCAGAGTTTCTGGCCATCAGGGTGCGAGTTTAGCACCCACGGCAGAGTTTCTGGCCATCAGGGTGCGAGTTTAGCACCCACGGCAGAGTTTCTGCCCGGTCTCGGACCGGCGTCTCTGGGAGCCGCTCCCCCAGCCCCGCCCCGCATCGGCGTTCGGCTGCTCGCGTCTGGCTCGCTGCGCTCGGCGCTCTGCAGGGGCGGGGCGCGCCGCCTCACGCTCTCCCGCTCCCCCGCCCGCCCGCCCGGCGCTTTCCCCGCCGCGGCCCCGCGCCGCCCCGCCGGCCATGTCGTGGGGCTCCCGCCTGGCGCTGGCCGTCTCCGCGCTGCTCTCCGCCGCCATCGTGGCGGCCGTGCACATCCAGCAGCGCCGGGAGCTGGAGGTGAGTGCGCGCCACGGGCCGCGGGGGGGAAGGCGGCGAGCGGGGCCCTGCGCCGGCCCTCAATGCGGCTCCGCCCACCGGCCGGGCAAGCCACGCCCCTCTACGCAGACCACGCCCCCTCACCTGGCCGCCCGGCAGGCCCCGCCCCCACCTGCGGGCTCAGCGTGGAGCCTCGCCCACTGACAAAAGCCACGCCCACCGCCAAAGCCCCGCCCCCTGCGCGCACCTGAGCCCGCGTGTCCCTGCTCCATCCATCCTTCCATCCATCCTTCCCTCCATCTATCCATCCTTCCCTCCATCTATCCGTCCTTCCTTCCATTCCTTCCTTCTCTGGCAGTGTTCCCGGGGCTCTCCCCTGTCTGGCTGTGCTGTCCCACTTGTGTGCCCACTGTTTTTCCTCAGCCCCACAAATGCAGCCTGCTGAAGGACAGACAGCCCTGTGCTGGAGGACAGACAGCCCTATGCTGGAGGACAGACAGCCCTGTGCTGTGCCATGCCCCTGCTGCCCTCTTGTTCTGCCAGTGCAACCTGTCAGAAGCACCACGTGGTAATGGAACAGGGTGGTTCTCTGTGCTGTATTTATAAAAATCAGGGAATTCCTGGCAGGCAGCCTGTGTGCCAGGGAGCCCACAGCCAAAAGGTGTCAGCTGTGACCATGGTGAGTCCTAGAGCAGGGCAGCCCTGCCTGGGACTGGAAGCTGTGTGGTTGTGTGAAGCTGTGCTGTGTGGGCAGTGATGTGCTAGTTTGGACCCTGCTGATGAGCCCAGGGTTATATGAGGGCACACAGCTGATCCTTCCCCACTTACATACAAAAAATTTAGAAAATACACACAGAAACAGCCTGTGCTAAATGACACTGAGGCAGTCAGAAGTTACAGAACACCAGAGTTCAACTTCCCAATCCATAGCCCAGCTGGCTGTTGCTCGGGCTTTGTGATACATTCTGTAATTAGAGGATTATATTGTGTTCCCCTCCAGAGATTGTCTGTCAGTGCTTGAGAGGGATGGAATCTGGAGGATGAGGCTGGTATGGGTAAGGAAGGAGGCAGGTTTGTGTGAGGGCACAGGCAGGAGCAAGGACAGGATGGTTGGGATCCTGGAGTGGCAGCTGCACTTCCAGAGCTGATGGATGTGCTGGGTAGATCACCTAACATATTTTGGGTAGATCACATCACATTTTTGTAGCCGGCTGCTCTCTGATTCAGTGTGCCTGCCTTGGGGCACTGAGGATCTGGCAGGAATAGCTGCTAAATGCTCCTAAATTGCAGCTGCAATAAATGGCAGCTGTACTTTGAACGTGTGCAGAATAAACATCACCCTTGGGTGTTTCATGGGACACCTGAACCTCATGGATCTTTTTGACCCAAATCCCATTGTAGGCTAATACCTATTCAGAAGCTCCAAGGCTCAAAGCTTATGTTTTGTAAATTTAATCTGAGATTTTCTTTTTATAATTCTTCATGGCCAAGCCAAGCAGTAGTGGCTTCATGTTCCACAGATCCAGCTATTTAGATAACATAATGGAAATAAACATTTTACAGTCCTGGTGTAGAGATTATTTCAAGTTTATCTTTATGCAGATTAATAAAGGTTTGACTCTTATAAATTGATGTGCCAGGCCCAGAGTGCTTTGAGCTTGCACATGCTTTTCACGCCTGCAGAAGACAAGCAGGGCTAACTTTTAAGAATGGAGGAAGATGAGAAGATTAAGTTTTTTATTTCAGGTCTTTGTCTCAAATTCTAAAGGTGTCCTTTGCAAAATGTGCATTTTCAAAGTAAATGCATCCACCACCTGAAAGATTGCAGTGTTTTGTGAAGGAAAAAGGATTTACATTCTTGGTGCAGTTGATCAGTTACCTTGTATCTCCTCACATCTTTATTGTTATTAACTGATAGCAATGTAATTATAGGTTTATGAACTTTGTATTCAGTTTCAAATTACTGATTTGTAGTAATCAGTAATTACAGTAATTTGTAGCCTGAGTTCAGTTGATGGAAGCTGGTGAGAAGGAACTGGTTTTATTAGATTAATTTCTGGAGAATTTTGATTATTGGCAGACACGTGGGCTGTGCATTTTCTTAACAAGATGAAATTATTTCTTAAACAAAACCTTTCTGTTTTGATTTAGACAGGAGAAATGATTGCATTTGAAGGTGCAGTCATTGGCATGCTAGGTGAGGAATTAAACTGTGTTGAATAATAGTCACAGACATCCTCTCAAATGACTTTGGGGTCAGCTTTCAAATAAATTATTTCCAGGTGCATTTTGGCATCATTCAAATGGGTCAAAAAATTATTGATCTTTCCCCTAATTATCAAAGTATCTATGTGAGTAAAAATGTCCAGGTAAGAGAGAGAGAAGCAGCAGGGATTTTCTTAGGGCTTTTCCCACCCATTGAGGGGTGGCACCCCAGGTTGAAAGCTGCTGGTGTTGTGTTGCACACAATGTATTTATTTATTTATGTGTTATATATTTACATGATTTATAATGAACACTTTAGGTAAAGGGGATATTTGTGAAGTAAGTGCTCTGCTGTTTCAAGTTTGGCATAAGCAGATTGTGGATTTTTTTTAAGATTAGGACATGAGAAGAAAGAAGCGAATGAAGACACATACCAATTTTTCTTAAAATAGTTTCCAGTTTGTCACAGAATTGTGTGACAAACAGAGCAGAGAAGTTTTGAGGAGCTCCTTCTGATGTGGTAAAGATTTAGGTGAGAGAGGAGAGGGATTTTTTAGATCACATCCATCGTGCATGGCACGGGAATTCCAGGCTCCGAGCATTTGTTTGCTCCATAGCTTTGTCACTTAGTGAACCCAGCCATCATCACTAACCAACATCACTTCAGTGAGTGCAAGTAAAGCAGTTTTTGGTGTAGTGATTCTGGATATTGATGGAGTGATTCTGGATGTCCTGAAGATTCCAGCCACGGTAAATTGCTGTGGGAAGACCCTGCAGAGGGAGCAGAGGGAGGGTGGAGCTGGGGTAGGGTTGGTCCCCATCAGCGTCCCCGGGCTGTGATAAACCCTTTGTGTCCTTTGTGTTTTCAGAGGCTGCGGAGTGGCGTGGTCAGAGATCTGGAGCGTCAGAACCAGAAGAAGGAGAACGTTCGCCTGCTGGAAGAGCAGATCGCTCTGACAAAGCGGCTCATTGAGGAGAGAGACAAGGCGCTGAAGGAAAAGCGTTCCCAGCAGCCCTAGGCACGGGCCTGGCTCCTTAGAGGTTTGATTAAAGACGTTTGAAGGTCGTTTGCATCTCACTCTTTGCAGGTGTAACAAACAGAGGTAACCTGTGAAAGACTGGTTATTTTGTATAAATTATAGTCCAGCCCCTGCGGTTTTGGGGCAGACACAAGCCCATTTCATCTGTGATTGGCACTCACACTGTGGGGGCTTGGCTGTGCCGCGTCCCAGGCTGGGCAGGAACCGCTCAGTGTGGGGCAGGCTCCCTCTAGCATGGCCAACAACGTGCACATGGGCGGGCTGCTCAGCCGCCACGACGATGAGGCCACCAGGACCTCCACCTCCGAGGGGCTGGAGGAGGGTGAGGTGGAAGGGGAGACTCTGCTCATCGTGGAGTCCGAGGACCAGGCTTCTGTGGATTTGTCGCACGACCAGAGCGGGGACTCCCTGAACAGCGACGAGGGGGAGACGTCCTGGATGGAGGAGATGTCCTATTACTGTGAGAAGTGCCAGAAGTGGATCCCAGCAAGTAAGGCTGTGTGGTGCTGGCCGTGGTGGTGTTTGAGAGGTGTTTGTGCTGCCCTGTGTTCCTGTTTCACACCTTGGTGGGTGATGCCTGCTGGCAGGGGCTGTGTCAGACTCTGCTGTCCCGGAGCTGGGGCTCTCCTGAGGAAGTCAAACTGTCTTCTTCAATTACTAGAGAGCATCAAAGTTCAGAAATGTGCCCACACTCACAATTCTTGCAGCTATTTAGCGACCTGGCCTCTCTGCTCACTCAGCTAGTGACCCTTGCTGTAAAGCTCTGGGGAGGAAAAGGACTTTTGTGTGTTGCTTTTGTTTCCTCCCTGTCGATTTGTCAAGTCTGTGGAGCATATGGCTATATCTCAACCTTAATATTTTCCCAATAATGTGAATTTAAGTTGGCCTAGAAACATGCCCAGCCTTCAGCAGCCAGCTGTGGGGGTGTTAGGAGCAAGCTGCAGAATTTGGTGCCTCTCCTTTGGCACAGATACATGCTGTTGGCAGTATAACAGACTGCTTTACATTCTAAATTCTGGATTATCTGATCTGTTATTACATTTAAGAGCCAGATATTGATAAACACCTTGGCTTTGGTTTTTTTTTTTTTTTTTTGGTTTTGTTTTGGTTTGGTTTTGTTTTGTTTTTGTTTTTTTTTTTTTTTTAATTTTATTTTTGATTTGGGGGTTTTGTGGGGTTTGTTTATTTGTTTCTGGTCAAAAATAAGGGACTGTTTAAGTGGCACCTGCCTTGCAGATATGTCAGAGCTGCCCTTTTTGCCCTCTTCGGATTTGCCAAAATTTATAGTGTAAAAATCTCCTCTCGAGGTGTGTTAGTGATTGTTTAGGTGTTAATGTAATGAAACCAGCATCAGACTAATTAATTACTATGCAGTACAGGTAAATATTAACTTGAAATGTATTAATAGAAAAAAATGAAGCAGAGTTAAAGGCAGCATGAGCTATCTCACATGGAGCACCTCATTTAACACTCAACTTGTTTTATTTTACAAACATGCTCCTCTCTGCAGTTGCTGTGGAACAAATCCAAGGAGCAGACAAGGCCAGTTGCAAAGCAACGGTAGCCACATACAAATGTGCAGAGTAAACGAGCTGCCAAAGGGAGATACTGTGCTGTTCCCTAATCGTTCAGTTCTAGGGAGTTCAGTTGTCTCATGTGAAAATAAAACAGACAAACAATCACTTTATTTCATTGAATTGCCACTTAGAAATTCTCTTCATTTACCGAGTGTGAGGGTTTTTTCAGATGCAGTTGCAACTTGAATTCTGTATTTCAGTATAGTAGCAGGGTCTCCGTATGTTAAAAATTATAAAGTTATACAGTAAAAGAGATGACATCCTTGTAGAGAAACATCTTAGGAGTGTGACTTTACAGAAACACTCTAGTCTTAACATTGTTTCCCTGTCCTCCGGTGTCACTTTTCAATTGTTCATGTTTGTGTAAATTAACTCCTGGTGAGTTTAGAAGCCCTGATTTCTTTTTTCTCTGCTGTAGAAACACGGAATTAAAACCTGTAACTTTGGATGCATTACAGGTGGTTCTGTCATTTTTGTTCAGACAAACCTGATCTTGGAAGAAATCCAAATTTCCTTTGCAGCACTTTTTCCTGTAAAAGGGCAAAAAGATTGATTTTTCCCTTTTCATTTTAGGTCAACTGAGAGAACAGCTCAGCTACCTCAAAGGAGATAACTTTTTCAGATTCACTTGCTCTGATTGCTCAGAAGATGGGAAGGAGCAATTTGAACGTCTGAGATTAACGTGGCAACAAGTAAGTGAAATGTTTGTGCCCACAGAACAGCCGTGGGACTTTCTGAAATTGTTGGTGGTTGTGTACATGCTACCTGGAAAAGGAGGATCAGGTATTGATAACAAAGGAGCATTTGCATGAACTGCAGAAATTAATTAGCTGAGGATTGCCTGCACATGAGAACTTCAGCATTTGGCAGGGAAATTGAAAGATAATCATACAAACCACATTCCTTTTCTTTTTTTTTTTTTCCTTCCCCTTATGTTGCTCATGGATTCATGGCTTCAAGCAGGTTTGGAAAAGCAAAATAAATGCAATTTGGCTTCTAGGCATGAACAGTTTTTTGTGTCTAAGAAAATGTAAAACTGGTGAGGTGGCAACATAGAAACAGAAAGCTTGCCAGCTCCCTGGGTACAAAGCTCCAACCTGGCTGCCTGTGCACTTGCTGGAATTCACTGTTCCAGTCATTTGCACACCTGAGCAATCAAAATAACATCTCTTTGCATTCTTTGGGCCTGTAATGGTGTGCTGTCTCATAGAATATCATAGGATCAGCTAGGATGGAAAAAACCTTTGAGATCATCAAATCTATCCTGTGACCTAACACCACCTTGTCAACCAGGCCATGGTACTGAGTGCAGCATTCAGGGTTTCCTTAAACACCTCCAGGGATGGTGACTCCACCAGCTCCCTGGGCAGCCCATCTCAATGCTCAGTCACTCTTTTGGTGAAGAAATTCTTCCTAATGTCCAGCCTGAGCTGATCATCTGGGCACCTGCCCCTCCTGAATCCATGCTGTAGGGGCCAAGTGATGGCACTCAGGATCATCTGTTCCATAACCTTGCCAGGCACTGAGGTCAGGCTGGCTCATCTGGAGCTCCCTGGATCCTCCTTCCAGCCCTTCTTATGGATGGCTGTCACCCTGGCCAACCTCCAGCCATCAGGTGCCCTCTTGGTGAGCCAGGACTGGTGGTAAATGATGGAGAGCAGCTTGGTGAACTCTTCTGCCAGCTCCCTCCTCACCTAGGATGGATCCCACCTGGTCCCATAGACTTGTGAGCATCTAAGAGGGCTCAGCAGGTCACCAACTGCTTCCTCCTGAATAACAGGATTATTATTCTGCTCCCTGTCCCCATCTTCCAGCTCAGGAGGCCACTTGTCCTGAGGACAAGCTGTCTGAAAATATCAGCCTTGTTGGCTTTTCCTTGATTCTTACCCCTAGTCACTCAGCCTTATTGTCATGTAAGGTAATTTGAAACACTGATTGTAACTCCTGCACTGCTTTCTTGTGGTGGCCAGTGCAGGGAAAAAGGTTGGTTTAGGCAGGGCTCTGTGCTGACAGACTGGAAGAGTTTCACCAATTCCAGACCGGGAAAGCAAAGGCTGCTGGCATTGCCCAGGTCTCTTCAGGGACAGACAAAATGAAAATGGGTGAGGAGGAAACCTGTGACCACATCCCTGGGCTTCCAGCAGCCAGAGCTGCTGCTGCTTCTGGGTAAGTGGAATTGAGAGGAATGGTCAAACTAACTTACCTGAAGCAGGAAGAATGGGGACAGTGATTTCTGGATTTTTTTCAGAGTATGTGGCTTCAACAGATCCATATCTTTAGCCAGTTGAAAAGAGAATTATTTTTGACATCCTGAGACAAAACCCACAAAATCCTAGTTATCAAACTGAGAGGGGTTGTGAGGTAGAGATATGGTGAAGGAGACATTAAAGCTGTCCATGTTTCCTCATTTTGATATCTTTGACAATGCATCCCAGAAAGTCAAGGTCCACTGTAAGGAGACCCATCTCCCTGAGAAAAGCAGATTTCAGACTTCTCTGAGGGTGAAATACAAGTTATTATTGGAAGTAGTGCCAAACTGAAGCTGTGTGATTGTTAAAAGATGATCCCAACCTAGCTGACTTTAGTTCTGTTCTAATAAATTAATTGAAATTAATTAAGTAAATATAATTAACAGTTGATCACTTAGGATTTACTTGAAGGAGATATTTTTTCAAAGCTGCCCTTTAGTTTGGGTATGTAACAAGTCAGAGTGAATTTGGTTGTGAAGTGTGTAAAAGACCATTGCCACAGTGTTCCTGATGTATTGGGTTGCAGGATTACTTGTGTTTTTTTAAAAATTTATTTGAAAGTCTGTTTCTCTACCTCCACATTACATTCGGACCCCAGCTGTTCTGTAATTCATTTATACAACATTTATACAATTCATTTATGCACAATTCTTGTGTCTCAGCACAAACCTGCATAACTAGGCAGCTTGTTATTCCCCTGGGATGGAGAAATCTCTGGAAGAATGTGCATCTAACAATAGAAAGACAAGAACAGGCAGCACAAAACCAGGAAGAAGATGGATTGCAGAAGTTGCCTATGAAGTGTTGCAAAAATAAGATATTTATGAGGGAGAAAAGATCTCTGTGTGTGTGTGGCAGCTGTGGGGGTCTGTTCAGCAGAAAAAGCAGAAGGGATTCACTGGTGTCCAACACTTTCTGTTGCAGGTTGTCATGTTGGCAATGTACAACTTGTCTCTGGAAGGAACGGGCCGTCAGGGGTACTTCAGGTGGAAAGAAGACATTTGTGCTTTTATTGAGAAACACTGGACTTTCTTACTAGGGAACAGGTAAAGACATGGTGTTTTCCTGAGGGTCTGATTGGTGAGCCAAAGGAATTAAAGCCTGTTCTACAGATGGACAAGAATCCTAGTTAATTTGGTGACATCTCTGTTGAGCCTTACAAGTGATAAAAAGGGAGGATTTAATATGGAAAATCTGAATGCAGGCATGGGGGTACACTTGAGAAAGAATTAGCATTTCTTACTGGGGAGAAACACCCCCAGGAATGTCACACAAAAGCAATACAAATGCATGTATTTTGGATTATTTCTTATCTTCCTTTAGGTAGCATATGAACTTGCAGAGAACTGAGTTTTTCTAAACAGTCACAATGGGTGGGGCTGATCCTGATATTGCCAAACTTTAGGGACAGAAATGTGATCCAGCAAAGTTCCTTGGCTACAAAGCTTGCCAAAAGACCAAATTCTTCAAGAACTGAGCCTCACCTTTTAGATTGTTTCAGATCATAATGAAATGGTTCTTACACAGTAGGTGTTAAACAATTGGAAAGTTTTTTCACGCTGTCAGAGTAGGAGCCCCTCTTGTAGAGGGCAGCCTTCATTTTCCAGGTGAACAGCACATTTATTCTGAGTGTGCTGAAGCTGTCAAAGCCAAGCCTCACTGTTAGTGAGTGCTGTGGAGGCAGGGAAGGAACTGAGCAATCCTTGGAAGTTGTAGATTTGATTGACTTCACAGCTTCTGTCCTTCCCCAGGGATTTCCTCTGTCATAAGATCTGGCCTGTCTTCCTAACCAGATTTGGTCTTGGCTTTGCTTTCAGAGCTTGTCTGTGCCTCCTTGCTCTGTTCTCAGAAATGTTGTTAGCATTTGTCCTCTCTGGGAGCCACAGGGACCCAGACAGGAGGGCAGCTGGTGGCCCATTGTCCCTCATTCAGGGAACCAGTGCCTCCCAGGGTTTGCTGCTGCCTTTTGAGACTTGCCCTGGGAACTGGGCACTCCTTGCTCTGATTAAAATTCAGAGAGTGATTCGTGGCCTCAGACACAGCCTTCCCACTTGCCTGGACAAGCCACTGAAGGAACACAGACCGTTGAATCGTGTGTGCAGCAGCACAAACTGTGCAAAGATCTTCCTTGGCATATTGAAGTGCAGTTTATCCAGATTTACTGTAACACTCCAGACTTGGAGCTGCAGCAGCTGGGTTTGATCCCCCACCTTTGGGGTTCAGTACCTCAAGGTGTGTAAGGGCAGCACCTGAGTGAACACCAGCTCAGCCAAGCCTTGGCAAGCACAGAATTTCCGCATGTGGAGGTGTGCAAAGGCAAGAAGAAATCCTGAGATTCTGGGCAACTCTGTTGCATGAACCTGACTCTCCAGAGTCAGGGTCAAGGGAGTACCTCAGTTATTGGCTACAAGGGCAATTCTTCAGTATTTCTTCTCACCTCTTCCCTAAGTGACATCTTAGTTAGCCCTGTCCCCAGTTCCTAAAGGAACAAAAAATGCTGAGGTGCCCAGTAAGAGTGCACTGCCCAGCAGAGGGAAAGGCTTAACTGCAGCTCCTTGCCTCCAAGGGGCCAAAAAAGTGCTTCAGGAGTAGTTCAGTGATTGTGTGTCAGTGCCTCTGGCAGAAACACTCTGTCCAGGATGGAAGCACAGCTGGTGAGTAGGGACCTAACCCTTGTTTTCCTCTCTCCCACCGCAGGAAAAAGACCTCAACATGGTGGAGCACAGTTGCTGGCTGTCTCTCTGTGGGGAGCCCCTTGTTTTTCCGCTCGGGGGCACAGGAATTTGGAGAACCGGGATGGTGGAAGCTGGTTCATAACAAGCCCCCAACACTGAAGCCTGAAGGAGAGAAGCTGTCTGCATCTGCACTGAAGGCAAAAGGTAACTCTGTCCCCAGTAGTGTGTAGATTTCTTGCTGGGCCAGAGCTGGGAGATGTGAGAAAAGTTCAGTTGAAACCAGTTTGTGTGCATGGACAGCTCCTTAGTTGTGTTCTGCTGTAATGGCCGACTGAACTATGGGGTATATATTGTAGAGTGAGAGGCCTGTTATATTTTATTACCTTTTTCCATTGTGCTGACTTACAGGTTTTGAGGCTTGTGCAGAGTGGTTTTCTGTGGGTTATTTTAGCTGAAATCCACAATTTCCCCACTTCTCTTTACCCTGGGGAATATCTTTTATCACTAGATGCAAATTCTCCTCTGTGTGGAGGAACAAAATTTAGGCTTTAACAAGGCTTTAGTCATACACTGGCTTGATGCTGCACGTCCCAGAGTGAATTTTGGTCACTTTGAAAACCCCATCTTTTAAGCTCTGTAGTCAGCGTGGTTTTGACTGCACAGTGTGAATCCAGTGACTGCAGGAGCTCAGAATAAGCAAACTCCTTCTGCAGCAGCTTCCAAGCCCCCGCTGGATCCCATCATTACCGTGGAAGGCCTCCGGAAGCGCGTGAGCCGCAACCCCGTGGAGTCGGCCATGGAGCTGAAGGAGAAGAGGTCCCGCACTCAGGAGGCCAAGGACATTCGCAGAGCCCAGAAGGAGGCAGCCGGCTTCCTGGACCGCAGCACCTCCTCCACTCCTGTCAAGTTCAGCAGCCGCTGCCGCCGGCCCGACATCGTGCTGGAGAAGGGAGAGGTCATCGACTTCTCCTCGCTGAGCTCCTCCGACCGCACGCCCCTGACCAGCCCCTCTCCATCCCCGTCCCTGGATTTCTCCGCCCCCGGCACGCCCGCCTCGCACTCGGCCACTCCCAGCCTGCTCTCGGAGGCGGATCTCATCCCCGACGTCATGCCGCCACAGGCGCTCTTCCATGGTAAGGGCCACCCTGAGTTTCCTTCAGTGATGAACCGTGTGCGGTTTTCTAGGAGTATGTTTTAAAAAGGAAGTTCCCAATGAGGTGCAGGATCCTTTCATGATGAGATGGGAAGTAAGTGGCAGTATTCTATTGTCTTAGTTGAGTGTGAGTCTCAGGTAGTTGGCTGTTAGTTGCTGCACTGAGATGTGCAGGATGTCTCTGTTTCGGCCTGCGCATCTGAAGAACGAGTCAGAGCTCTTCAGTTTTCGGTCTAGAAGTTGTTTATTCTTATCAATAAAATTTTCTTTCTGCCCAGCGGAGATCTGCTCAGCAAAGCAGCCACAGGCACTCTGACCACCCCTGAGGTGGTGTTGTCCTTTTATACTGCAAACTACAAATAACATATTTACACTTAATTCCTAATATCTATCACCTATGTTAGACAGTGCACTTCTACTCTAAACCAATCCCAAAGAGCCAACATCACTGCAGAAAATGGAGACCAAGAAGAAGAAGAAGAAGAAAGGCTGGACATGCCCAAGTTCCTCTATCTTGTCCCCATAACCCCATACCAGAAATCTTAAAATCTACATTTTCACCCTATGATAATTTTATTATTATATTGTTTAAACTTCTGTGACTTTCATGTCCTCATACAAAGCTGGTAACTTGCTCCAGGGGTCAAAATCAAACCTGCAGGTGCTCTGGGCTGTGTGCCAGGGTCTCCGAGCCCCCTGGTGGGGTCCTTGGCAGCTCTGGTCATCTGGAGGGATGCACTGAGTTCTGACATGTGAGAATTGACTGGTTTTCTGTTGCAGCCTGGATAGCTGCTAGCACAGTCCAGTTGTGGTGTTACATTTTAGTTAAGTGGTTTGCTCTGTCTCACCCCTTGAAAATGTACGGTTTATTCCAAGCCTCCCTTGAAGTACCATGTATCTGTAATCCCAATGGCCCAAGTCTTATTCTGTGCCCACTTTGAATCTCCCTGTTCAGCTGTGTGAGGGAGATGAGAAGCCTCTTAGCCCTTTGCTCTCTCTTGGCCCCTTTTCCCCCTAGGCTCTCCCTCTCTCCCTCCCCCTTCTCCCTCAGAAGCCATGCTGCTCCCGGGGGTGGCACCCCCAATAAACCCTCATCTAATGAGCACCCTCAGAAGCCATGTGGAGTCTCCTTGCCTGCCTGCTGCTGCCAGCAAACATATAGCTCAGGGAGCCCCCACCCAATGAACTGCATCAGTTTTCCATAGTTTTATCACCAGCTTCTAAGGCCAGAAGAAACCCCCATGATGGTTTCCTGAATGAACAGTGGGTAGAGTTCACACAGTAACTGCTGGACCTCTCAGCATAAGCATTTCACTGCAACACAGATAACACTGTTATGTAGCAAGTCTAGTTTTGTCTCAAATGTTTTTCATGGGAGAAATTTTATTCCCATGGTAATATCCCAGTATTTTATAGGTTTGATTGTGCTGATTAATGGATGCTAAGTTTCAGTCAGATTGCAGAGCAGTGATGCAGGCTGAATTTGCTTAGTTCCTTAAGGAGCCAGTCTTCTGGGTGACAGGAGGAATAGTGAGGGTGTGCTGGCTGAAGATACAGCTCACCAGCTTCACTTTTTGATTTCCCAGCCTTTGGGAAGTTTCAGCAGCTTAAGGTTCCTCAAAAAACATGTGATTGCAGCTCAGGAGGGGCGCTGTTTCCAAACTCCAAACTACAAGACACTTTAGGAGTAGGATTGATGCTGTGTCCCGAAATTGGACTCTTTTCAGTATCCCCCATCCAAAATCAGGAGATCTGGCAGTACGCAGAAATTGAAATTTGTTGGGTAAACCCGCATTATTGTTCTTTAGCAGAAAAATGCTGTGATAACCATTTTTGAAATGAGACTTTGATGTTTAGATTATTTTTTCTTTCCCCTGGATTATTTTGATCTGTTCCACAGATGATGAGGAGCTGGAAGGAGACGGAGTCATAGACCCAGGAATAGAGTATGTGCCCCCTCCCAGTGGGACAGCTGGTGCTGGCACCATGATAGCAAGCAGGAAAAAAGTGAAGACAGCTGAGCAGATCAAGCAAGAGGTGGAGAGTGAAGAAGAAAAAACAGAACGGATGGAAGGTGACAGTGAAGATCCCGAAGAGTCAAACACACCCTTGCAGGTGAGAGGACGAGACAAGGGCAAGTCACAACTGGAGAGGGATGCTAAGCCCAGAGTTCCCAAGCACACCTCAGTTAGCATCTATGAGGAGAAGCTGCTGCTGAAGAGACTGGAAGCCTGTCCCAATGCTCTGAGCATGACCCCAGAGGCCCGCAGGCTGAGGCGCAAGCTGCTGGTGAGGCAGGCCAAGAGGGAGAGAGGGCTCCCACTCTTTGACCTGGACCAGGTTGTGAATGCTGCACTGCTCCTGGTTGATGGGATTTATGGAGCCAAAGAAGGTGCTGTCTCCAGGTCCCCAGTAGGGCAAGCAACATACAGAACTACTAGCCAGGACTTCAGGATCTTGGACAGATACCAGGTGGGTGTTCCCAAATCTAAGTTAGCTTTTGGCACTGCTTATTTTAAAGCTTTTGCTGCAGCCAGCAGTGTCACATTGAGTTATCTGACTCCTAAAGTGAAAAGGATCATGTGAACAAGACTCGTTTTGGCTCGGGGCTGCGTCCCCACCAATGTTCTCCTAAATCCCTTTTTTCTTGGGACATGCTGGTTCAGCACTGCTATCTGTCAGTGTCAGCACCACAAATGTCACTGTTTGTACTGCAGCCCTGCCCAAATGCTAGAGGCCTGGAAGTCACTGTGTTTGTACTCCAGCCCTGCCCAGATGCTGGAGGCCTGGAAGTCACTGTGTTTGTACTCCAGCCCTGCCCAAATGCTGGAGGTCTGGAAGTACCCAGACAGGTGGATGTGTATAGGAGGGAGATGACCTGCAGCACTTTCAGATTTGGGCACCAAATTTGGGAGTGCTCAGCAGAGCCCAGAGGTGGTACCACCGTGCTCCATCCACCCTGTCACACTGAGAGGCCATTACTGTCCCTCCATGTGTTCAATCTTTGCCTGACCTCCCTGCAATCGTTGTGCATTTTGTGTGCATGCGGACGATGCTGCCCTTGCTCTCCCTCCATGTGTTCAGTCTCTGCCTGACCTCCCTGCCATTGTTGTGCATTTTTTGTCACGCAGACGATGCTGCCCGCCACGAAGGGATACCGCCAGCAGACAAGCAGGTTCCTGTACCGCCTGGTAGGCTCGGAGGAGCTGCTGGCAGACCACAGTATTGTCAGCCCTTACACCTCCCGTGTCCTTAAGCCTTACATCAGGTACAGAGGGTCTGAGCTTGCTCTTGGCTTGTGCACCGCCAGCCCACGGAGAGGACACCTTTCTTGGGCAGTGCTCCTCACTCCTCCTCACAGTACATCCCAGTGCACCATGGTAACCCTGGAGGGATAGTGTTGGATTTAGCTGAGTGGTGAAATGGATTGCATTGGGAAGGGGAATCTCCAAGAGGGGGCAAGGGCAGAGAGGGCATTGCTGTAGCCATTCAATGCAAGTTGCACCTGCCCTTGGGTCAGAGCTGTGATTTCCTTGCTCATGCTGTAAGGAAAGACTGGCTGGACATGCTGTGGGGCTGGAAAGTGTCCTGCCCTCTGGCACAAGGGTGTTTTTGCTGAGCCTGGGGCTGCTTCCCCATGTGAATAGAAGACTGTTCTTTATTTTCCTA
The DNA here is from genome assembly GCF_028018845.1 of Melospiza georgiana. NCBI lineage: Eukaryota > Metazoa > Chordata > Aves > Passeriformes > Passerellidae > Melospiza > Melospiza georgiana. The sequence continues at coordinate 20,931,818 of NC_080432.1, forward strand.
AAGCTGAGCATGTCAGAAGATATTTCATGGGCAGTACCCATTTAGCTGCAGTGGCAGTTCTTGTTGCTCACTTGCTTTTTGTGTTTCCTTTTCATGTTCCTGGCAGACGTGATTATGAGACAAAGCCTCCAAAACTCAGGCTGCTGGCAGAAATCCGGGCCAATCCACACAGGAATGATCTCAACTGGAAGGCTGAGCCAGAAGCACCCATTGATTACTGCTACGTTCGCCCTAATCACATCCCCACTATTAACTCCATGTGCCACGAATTCTTCTGGCCTGGTAAGATTCCTCCAGTGCTTGGGTTTCCAAGAAAGAAGTGAAAAAATATGTTCTTGGGCCAAATTTTATTTCACTTGGTGTCTGGCTGGTTCTTAGAAACCCATTATCTGATGTTACAGGAATGTATTTGACGTGGAGGCGTGGCTTTGGTGTCTTTGTCTCTTGAGATTGTATAAAACTGGGCAATTAGGCCCTAATTAGCACAGCACTTACAAAAATAGGTGCTAATAGGAGTAGTAGGTAGGTTGGTAGTTAACTAAACTTAGGCATCCAGTGAAATGTTTTGCAAGAATCAGGGGTTGAAATAAACAGTTTCGTACCAGAGATTACTGTTCATTAAGTCTGTGAGAAGGTTTCTTCCTAGCAGCCATAAGCTGCATATATCAGAGTGAAAGTTGGGAGGTCGTAGGAGGAGTGGCTGAGGTGACTCGATCTGTTCAGCCTGGAGAGGAGGAGACTGAGGGGAGACCTCACTGTGGGCTGCAGCTCCCTGAGGAGGGGAAGCAGAGGGGCAGGCACCAACCTCTTCTCTGTGATGACAGGACCCAATGGAATGGCTATGAAACTGTTAGGGGAGGTTTTGGATGGGGATTAGGAAAAGGTTCTTCTCCCAGAGGGTGGTTGGGCACTGGAACAGGCTTCCCAGGGCAGTGGTCACAGCTCCAAGCCTGCCCCCGAGGAGTCTGGACAACACTCTCAGGCACATGGTGTGATTCTTGCAGCTGTCCTGTGCAGGGCCAGGAACTGGACTGGATGATCCTTGAGGGTCCCTTCCAATTCAGCTTATTCTGTGATTCAGTGAATTGCTTTTACAGCTGTGATGTCCTTTATTTCTTCAAGCCTCAGTGGGAAAGGTTAGGTTTGTGTTTTTCTGTGTCCTTTCTGGAACTGCAGGTTCTTTGAGGACAGTGTCCACCCTTTCTGGGGGTGGTTACAAGGCTGCACCCTTTAGTTCTTCTGCAATAATAACAGGGATGTTCATCTGCTGCATGCATCAGCTTCTGATCAGCAAACAAGGCAGCAGGCTAATTTAGAAAAGGCCAGTGCAAACAGAACACACCTTTATTCCAGGTAACTGCTGGCTTTGTGTTTTGATTTGCTGGTGGTGATTCAGCAGGGCTGTAGTTCAGCAGTGCCCATGTGCCCCAGTCAGGATGGGAGCTCTTTTTGCTTCTCATTATGCAAATTGCACAGTGTGGGGGCAAATAACCTGGCACACCTTTCCTTTCACGAGCTGTTTGAGGGTTTGTGAGAGACTCTTGCAATGCCAGCAGAGGCTGAACCGCTTTGTCATAGTCTCCCCTCTCCTGATAATGCATTTGAAGTTCTGGCCAAGTTGGCTTGCATCTTCATTAAGTTCTTCGGGACTCACCCTGTTTTATTTAACATAAGGAGCATGGGTGTGTTCCACCCAACTGTGAACTGTTCATCATTAAATCAGAAAGCTGACACCCCTGTCAGTCTCCAAACAGGAATCCAAATCTTTTCCATGGTGATAAAATTCTGATGCTGGGATATGATTGTTGCACCTTGGTTCTGTTTAGCAGGAGAGGGAAGTGATAAGGATGTAAAGCCTGGGTGCAAAGGGTTTAGCTGCTACAACTTGGGGGTGGGAGGCAGAGATATGCAACTGGGTGAGCATCATTAAGCCAGCACTTAGTTGTTCTATGCCTCCAAATCCTTCCTTTCAGAGCTGTTCTTGCCTCTCCCAAGGCAGAACCAGGTTTCCAGGTAGAGACATTCCCAGGTGTTGTTTGTGTCAGTGCCTTGGTGCCCTAACGGGAAACCTCTCCCTGGCAGGGAGTGTCTCCAGTGGTGAACCATCCTGAGCTGAGCATCTCCCTCCCTACAGGAAAAGCTGCACCCCTGCAGAGACACCAGTGCCTGGGGCAGGGAGTGTTCTGTCCAGACACGCTGCAAGGCACTCCACAGGCAGGGCAGCCTTGCCTTAATTAACACAGCTCCCCATTGCCAATCGATCCCTCCCACGTCCCGCTCCACCCAGCTCACTCTGGAGCAAGGAATAACTCACCCCCTTCTCTGTGCCTGCTGCTTCTGAAGTCTTGCCTCTCATCAGAGTGATTACTGGAAAACACACTCTGCTGTTTTGTTACCCTGTGTTCCAAATACATGGCAGTTGCCAACTTGAGGCTGAAGCAAATGTTTCTGGCACATGTCCTCTGTGTCTTGCATCTCATTTAGGGTCTGTCCACACAAATTATCGAGCAGTCAGTCTTCAGTGCCTTGAGCTGCACTGCTGGGTGCTGACAGGCTGTGTGGATGCTCTAGGACTGGAGCAGCAGGGTGTTAGGCAAGGTAACAAACTCCCAATCTGTTTCTGAGTCCAGCCTCTGACTCACAGAAGCACCACTGCCTGAGAGGCTGCTTCATGCCCAGATTAGAGAATTTGCATGCTAAAAGCAAATGTTTGGATAGCGTTGGAAGCTGTGGTCAGGCTCACAGTGCAGCTCCACAACCAGCTGAGAGTGCACAAGAGACAGCAGTAAGAGCTGCAGAGTGGAGGAAACAGACAGAAACCACAGCAGGCAATGGTACCAAAGCTGAAGCTCAGTTTCATGCATGCTGCTTCTGAAGAGAGTTAAGTTTCCGTTTCATCCTTGAGTCATTTGAAAGGAAATCAGCTTTGTTAGTGTTTCCATGCAAGCTTCCCTGCTAGGCAGATACTGTTTTGTCTGTTTTGTTGTATCATCTTTTCCCTTGCATACTCACCTGGCAGGGGAGGCACCAGGATCAGGCAGCTGGTTTCATCCCCTGCACTCTGGGTGTCCTGACTCCTGGGATTTCCCAAAATGTGGGAAATTTGGCCTCATAATTTACAGTAACAGCGGGCTGCTCTAGCAGGGACTTTGGACTATTCTATTATGCTGTCATCTCTTGCTATCACAAATTTGAACTAAAGGTAAAAAGAAGGGATTGAGTGTTTCTAAAAAGCCTTAAACTCCTGGATTTGAACCACACTTTTGTTTTGGTTTGCAGTGCTTCCAACTGCTGTTTCTCTCTTTCTCCCTAGGAATTGATTTGTCAGAGTGCCTGCAGTATCCTGACTTCAGTGTTGTTGTCCTCTACAAGAAGGTTATCATTGCCTTTGGCTTTATGGTGCCAGATGTGAAGTACAACGAGGCTTACATCTCTTTTCTCTTGGTGCACCCTGAGTGGAGAAGAGCTGGGATTGCAACCTTCATGATTTACCATCTTATCCAGGTAATGAAATGAAATCATCCCTTGAATCTGCCAAAGAATCAGCTCTCACTTCTTCTTTGTGTGCACACCTGCAGCTATTGGAGAGTGAGATACTGGGGAACCCTTTTTGTGAGTGTTTATGGGAGGGAATAGCTCCTGCTTTGGAAGTCAAAATGTATTTAGGAAAACAACCATCCTGGTCATGTCCTCAGAATTAGAGGGATGCTGCACACTTCAGCTGTCCTGGGGTTAGCTCTGTGTTCTTCAGTGGTCAGTAGTTTGTGTACAAGGGATACTGTAAATGGGGTTTAAGGAGGAAATGAGGTAACAGTGGGCAGGGTCAGTTAGAATTATTGCAGCTTTCTTGACTACACCTGGAGGTTTATTCCATGCATTAAATCACTTACTGATCTCAATCACTCACTTGCACTTTTATCCTCTGGTTCAAATACAGATGAGTTTATGATGAAGTGTTTGCAACCTCATTGTTTAAAATGGGCCTTGTTCCACAGGAATACTTGGGAAAATTAATCTCAGCTAACTAAATGGGTGATACTAAAGGAGTTAAACTTCATTAAATCTCTGAATGAATACTGTTATTCAAGTGGCCTTAATTCCACTGACTTTCTTGAATTAAATTGCAGGAAAGGCAGCTTAATTGTGAGTAAAGATGAGTAAGATACATGTTCTTTACAGAGCCCAACTCCACAGTTTTACCACTCCCTGAACTCTCTTGGCAGAGCTGCTGATGGGAAACATTGTAGTCAAGATGAGCTTCCCTAACAAAAACTCACCATTGGAAACTGTTTTATCCTCTTTCTTTTTTTGGCTAAAGCAAGGTAGGGAGTGCTGGCAGAGCCTTGTGAAAGTGATCCCTGCTTTGGAAAAGCACTTTGTGCTCCTGGGCTGCCTGAGGATAACTCTGCTACCTGCACAGCTCTCTGCAGTGCTGACACAGGCCTCTCATCAATATTCTTTAAACTCAGCCCTTGCATCTCCCAGACAGCTCTGTGTCAAGTGTTGAAGGAAATTGCCCTCAGCTCTGTGTGTTGATGTGAGATGTCAACACCCAGTGGGAGCAGGAGCCAAGGTTTGCAGGGATCCAGCAGGTGGACTCTCAGAGACATCCCTCTCCAGCAGGGTGGGATGCTGGAGTTGGCAAGTCAGCCACAGAAAATCCTCACACCTTTCTGTAGGATGTATCACATCAATTAACCTAATCCTGCTTGCATGAAATTAAATTCCCTGTTGAGAGAAGCCAAGCAGATCTGAGAGATTTGACTCTGATTAGGCACACTAGCAATGAGAGATCAGCACTGTATGTTTGGCTCACATGAGGTTTGTTTTGCCATTGCTGACTTTCTGCCAGTGGCAGAAGGGGTTTAGTCCTGTGGAACAGTGGTGGTTGTGACCTTCTGTTCCTCAGTCTCCAGGTTGTAGGTGCTGCTCTGCAGCCTGCTTGGGCTTGGGGTCTCCTCTCTGTAGCTTGAGACACTTTGATTCTCTGCTTGGATTAAGATAGGTCACTGACTTTGGGATCAGTGTGCTGAGTTTGGGGCTGAATTCTTGGGAACAGCATAACTTAACAGGAACATGGTTTGATGCAAATAGTGGTGGCTGGTTTTGATGTCAAAATTTATCTCTCATGCATCTGTCCCAGAGGAATAAACTGCATTTTCTTAATGATCACATTCAAATTTTCTTTTCCCCAAAAGAGCTTCCAATTATTTCTTTTTTCCCTTCCCTCCTTAAATTCCTGAGAGTTTTCCCCTTGAATGTACTATCTTGGAGATTTCCTAGAGGGTATTACTGTTCCCACTTTAGAGTTACCATACACTCAATATACATGGAATGCCATTAAATCACTTGATGAAAGCAGAAAATAAATTATTTCAGCATCTTAATCAGAGTGTTGCTGGTTAGAATAATTTAGGATCTTCAAGGTAACTTCAGCCATGCTATTATTTGCTGTCTGAACTGAATTTCCTGCCTTCTCAGGAGGAGAGTGCTGTGCCCTGAAGGATGGGAGAGGAGCTGGGTGGGATAGGCAGGAATTCCAGCATGACAGCACAGAGGTGCTCAGGCAGTCCCAGAGAGCTCAGCTCTGTTTGCTGACAGGGAGGATTGCAGAGCCTGATCCTCTGGCATGTTTTGTCTTTTCTTCAGGCCATTGTATTTGAGATCAGGGCTGTACACCAAGATTATTTTTAATTAACAATTACTTTAGTAATTTACAATGGGCAGATGACAAATTATAATCCCAAACCTTACATTGTCAGAGAATCCACATTTCCCAGAAACAAAGGCTCGGAGGAGCAGCAGCAGCCCTCCCTTTGCTGTTGCTATGTGTGGTAACTCCTGTGACTTTTCTCACATTTCCTCAGTACCTTGGATCCCTGAGCTGATGAGTGTGCTCACCTCCGCATTCCCCCAGAGGCTGTCTCATTCCCTTGCAGTGATATCTCCTTTTTGTTCCTCTCCCCCTCCCTTGGCAGACCTGCATGGGCAAGGACGTCACCCTTCACGTCTCTGCAAGCAACCCTGCTATGCTGCTCTACCAGAAGTTTGGATTTAAGACTGAGGAGTACATTTTGGATTTTTATGACAAGTATTACCCCTTGGACAGCAAGGAGTGCAAGCACGCCTTCTTCCTCAGGCTGCGGCGCTGAGCTGTGGGAGGGCTCTGGGGAAAAGCCCAATCCATCCAAAAACTCCCCCAACTTTTGGTGGAGGATGTTGGCTGCCACAGGAGAGCTGCAACACACTGGTGTGTTTATCCCTAGGACTTTGGATGTCAGCAATGTGTGGAAAAATGCAATCCAAAAGGATTGATTCCTGTGCTCCAAGGGGAGAGGCCTGGAAATGCCAACTAGGGTACACTGAAACCACTGGAAAATTGAAATTCCTAACTGGGAATTTTCCTGCCACTGTTACTTTGGAGAGCCTCATTAGCAAACAAAAATACCAAACAACATAGTGTTTCTCACTTCAGAGGGGCCCTATGGATTTCAAGTTTTGAAACCTGTCCAAAAAATGTTGCGGGTTTTTTGTCTCTGTTTTTGTTTATTAGCAAAAAATGAACACCTAAACTGAAACCATTCAGTGTTTCTGTGTGGTTTGCTTTATTAGGAACTGTCTTGAGTCTGTGAAGGGAAATAAGGCATTGGTGCCTGTAGCTGGATGTTAATGTTAGGAGAGTTCTGCCCATGCCAGAACTGTAGTCCTGGAACCATGTTTCAGAAATACTGAAGAGTTTGTGGATTCTTGTTATCCCAAGTGCAAGGCTCAGAGGAGACACCTTTGTTTTGCCCCTTCCCTTCCCCTCCTTGCCCTGTGCTCAGTGTGGTTCTCCTAGTGCGCAGTGTTTTGTGTTCAGGAACAGTGTCAGGTGGGTTTGTGTCTAGGCAAGGCAGGGCACCACAGCTGCCAGATCAGCTCTTTGGAATCCTTCCACCTCTCTGTGGTTGTGGGGCTGCAGATCAGCCCTTTGGGCACACCTCTAGCCACAGAGCAGCCTCACAGGCTCCAGCACCCACCTCCTCCTGCTGGCAGAAACCCAGAGTGAAAGTCAGCGGGGATGTTTGAAATGCTGATTTGTAGAAGCAGTCTGCTTGCAGCTGGGAGGGAGGAGGAGAGGGCAGAGGTGGCCCAGATCTAGTTCTTGGAAGCACCTAGGCTCACCTAGCAAAGAATAAATAGAAATAGCCAAGAATTAAAAAATACAACCCCAAACGCTTTCTCTGGTAGTGGCTCTTGTCCTTTTCCACAATGTAGCAGCTTCTCTCTGACTTTCAGTGCAGATGAACAGAAAGCTGCACAGACCAAAGGCCAGGCTGGGCATTTTAACTACAGATCACATCCATTGGGATGGTCCTTTTACATCCAGCCTACAGAGAGCTACGCACCAAATGTGACTTCTCTGTCCTTAATGTTCTGTGTGTACCTGCTGGCTACCTGACTATAGCAGTAATTGCCTTACTGGAGTCTTCATTTTGGTAACAGAAGAGAAAGGGACACAAAGTATGTTTTTATGTAGCCAGTGTCCCCCATCACCAACACAAAACCCAGTGGAAAGGAAAACCAGCCCAGCCAAGGGTTATGTGCCCAGACATCCATGCACATTTCTGTCTGTTTCATGACTGTGAAAATTTTCAATGTTCTTAATGTTCTGAGTTAGCTGGACTTTGAAAGAAAATAAATATATGTCTTTATGAATGGAATTAAAGCCCTTCCCTTGGAAAAGCTTGTCTGTAGTCATACTGTCTGTTAAGGTGTCTCTCCATCATCTTATTTCATTGGAATCTAGCAAACTCCAGTATGGCCCGAGAGGATGCGTGTGGGCAGCTGACCAAGGCAAGAAACTCATTTCCCTACGGGCGCACACAGGCAGGCCTTAGCAAGCTCCTCCTTTCCAGACAGAATTAGGAAATACAAAATAGTCGGAAAAAGATCATGGTTCAGCATTGTGTTCTCGAAGGTGACCATGAAGATCTTGAGGACCATCTTGTTCTGTGGCTTTGTCCCTCAGGGACTGCCAAGTGACAACGCTTTTATAACAGCCCTGTGTCATCGGAGCTGCAGCCAGCTTGTGTTATCCAGGTCCCTCGTTTAACCCCAGATCCTCAAAGGCAGTGAAGTGATCCTCGGGGTGGGAGCCGTGGCTTTGTAAGGGATGAGGTTCTAAGGTATGTAGTGAAACAAGCGGACAAACGATGTTCCCAGCCCTCTGCTTCCCTCTGGTGCCTCGGGAGCCCGGCTGCTGGCTCACCCGAGCTGCGCTTGAGGAGCCAACACCGGGCAGCGGCCCGAGGAGCCAAGCACCGCTTAACAAAGCCCGCCTTTCCCGGGAATAAAGGCGGAACATCCCCTTTCCTAACGGGGCAGCAAATCCCGGGTGTTTGCCTGAGCTCCGATTCGCTGCCACAAGGAGAAGGTTTCCTTTCTCCTGGCTGCGCGGGCGCCCTGAGGGCTCGGCGAGGGCGGCGGGCCCGCCCCGCTCCCGCCGTGCCCCGCGCGCGCAGCCGTTTGAGCGGGGCCATGGCGGGCCCGGAGCTGCTGCCCGAGGTGTGGCGGCTCTACTTCCACTCCGTCCGCGCCGCCACCTTCCACAACTGGCCCTTCACCGAGGGCTGCGCCTGCACGCCCGAGCGGGTGAGCGCGGGGCCGGGGCGGCGGGAGGGGAGCGGAGCGGGGCCGGGCGGGCGCTGATGGCCTCCCGTGTGCCCGCAGATGGCGGCGGCGGGCTTCGTGCACTGCCCCAGCGAGAACAGTCCCGACGTGGCGCAGTGCTTCTACTGCCTCAAGGAGCTCGAGGGCTGGGAGCCCGACGATGACCCCCTGTGAGTACCGGGGGATCCCTCGGCCTCTGCCCCGGCCCGGGGCAGCCGCTGGCGGCGACCGAGAGCGCCTGCGTGTGGCTCCTTGGGAGCTGCTGCCTCCTCTTGTATTTTCTCTTTCTTTTCGCCTCTTTTCAGGGAGGAGCACAAAAAACACTCTGCGGCCTGTGGTTTTCTTTCTCTTCAGAAAGAACCTTCTAACCTGACGGTGCAGGAGTTCCTGAAGCTGGAAAAAATGCGAACGAGAAAGGCACTCGTACGTACACGGCATCTTGGCTTTGAATTGTTCGGCCGGGCTCGTTCCTTACTGTTGTTGTTATCTTATTGTATTTCATATTTCTAGAGTCCCATACTCTTGTTATGATATTCTTAAAGTCCATACCTTCTAGCTGGTTTTCTACCATGTAGCTCTTCTCTGCTCTGCAGTTCCCCATGGCTTCACAGGGGCTCCTCCTGAGCTCTCGACCCACCCCCTTTTATCCCAGTTGCCTTCACAAGCTACAGCTGCTGCCCAACTAAGGACTTTGCAGCTGTAGCTCATTTAGAATAGCTGGGACCCACTTATCCAACACATAGATCTTACAGGGACTCTCTCCACACCTTACCACAAGGCTTTGTGTAAAGTGCTTTGTTGTATCCAGGCTTGGGCTGGATCAGCCGGTGATCCCTTTCCTTGTTCTCTGCTTTATGCAGGATGTATCCTGCTTTCTCCTCAAAGCTGAATGATGCTCCACTTAGTGGTAGACAGTAACATCATATTATTTTTACTCTTTGCAGAAAAAAGAGGTCTCTCAGATGATGACCAAGGTTGAAGATAAAGCCAAGATCCAGCGCTGTCGTATAAAGAATCTGGTCTAGGCTGCTGCAGCTTCATAGTTGCCAGTGACACCTGTCTTGTCCACATGCTGTGGCACTGCCCTGTGACTGAATGGCCGTGTTTCCTGAGGCTGCTTCCAGACTGGCTGTCCCTGAGAAGCAGAGGGAATTCTGCTTCACTCCTCCCACTCTGTCTGGGAGGTACCTGGATTTTGATGCACTGCATACAAAATATTTTTCTGCAAGGATTCTCCTAATTTTCCTGCTGTTTTTTAAAGGATTATTATTTGTGGGTTTACTTGTTTTCTTTTTTTTTTTTAAAGTTTTTTGTAAATCCACCTGTTTGGAGATATTGCTGTCTCATAAAGATAGTAGTAGCTCTGGTGCTAAAACTTGTATTTCTGGTAGCAGCTGACATGCATTTCCATGTTTGTACTGAATATTCTGATGCTTTTAGATGCTTTGGGACATAGAAAGGAGAAGGAGTTTTAAAAATACTTTGAGGTTTTAGGATTGTGGCTAATAACTTGGAGTTATACCACACCTTAGTGTGCCTGATATTCTTGTAAATTTCTGTTTGTAGTTGGCTGCTGCCTTGTGTTGATGCATTTATAAATAAAAGCTGAAGGCAGAACAACAAAGTTGTTTTACTCGATTTTCTGGAGGACAAGACTCTGACCTTTACTGCAGTGGGCTGCACTGACTGCAGTTTTCACATCAAAAAGGAAATTAAGCTCATCAGTTACAGCTTGCAGTGCTGTTGCTCAAGTGTCAGTGTTCATCAGGCATTACAGACATTTCAGAGACATTGACATGTATTTGTGCTTGGGAAGGTTTGGTTTGTCCCTTTGCTTGGAAAGGAGAAGAAAATTTGCAGAATAGAGTCAGCAGTCAGAGGGGGATTGTGCTCTGAACTGCTGGAAAGGAATGGGGCAATCTTGGAGAAACTGTTTCACTGTTACAGGGCCCAAGCTGATCAGACAGGGTCATGGATTCTGCAGACAGAACTGGACACACGTGGTCAGGTGCTCCCAAAGTCAAAGAACCTTCAACTTTATTTGGGGAAGAACTTTGCTATAATAACACATTGATGAGAACAATGTTCCTGTGTCACATAAGTCTGTTCAGTGCTCTCTATCCCCACTTACTTGGAACAGTGAAATAACCTTATTATCTCCAGCTGCAACAGCCAAATCCAGCGCTGAGTGCCCTGCTGCATTCTTCTTTTGCATGCTTGCATTGTAGCTGTAAATACAGAACACATTGGCTAAACTGTTTCAATTCAGTGCACTTAGTGATGAAGTGGCTTGGAGGTGAATATTTATGTGGAGTAACTTTGGAATTTCTGGATGCTGCTTCCCACAGGGACACGGGACAGCCACAGTACCTACCCTAACAGGGCCCGGACACTCTCCTCTCCCTCCAGTCCCAGCAGAACTGCCTCATGGAGAGCTGTGTTGTTGTGCCTGCACAGGAGGAATGAGCAATGCACTTACTACCTAAGGAAACTTGGCAAATAAAACTTAGGAAGGTGAATAGGAGGGTACAGAACACACAGGAAGTGTGGTAGGCTTTGGTGATGTTTATCTTATTAAGTTGAAATGGGTGGGGGAAGGAAGTGAATAGAACAGCAGCTTTAATAACAGAAGTTATGGGAAATCTTCAAAGCTGGCAACTGGGAGTGTGGATAATGTCCTTGAAAGGAACATATTTGTGGAGGAGAGATGGGGTTTAGTTCTCTCTGAACCTGGAGCATGTGTGATTTCTTTTGGTAAAACTTGGCAAGAGCCGAGGCAGAGGATGGGAACTCACTTACGGCCCTGACTGCTGGTCAATGTCAGCCCCTTTCTGCACCAGAGGGGAGATGGCTCCTGTGTGCTTGTTCAGGACAGCAACTGTGAGGGCAGGGCGCTCCTCCTGGCTCAGGGAGTTGGGGTCAGCTCCCTGGAACAGAGCACAGGCAAAGGGGGCTGCTAAAACCACACAGATTCTTCGGCTTCCACCTTGCTTTTGTCTTATGACAGTTTAAGCTGGCAAATGGGCTTCGTGCTCAAGACAAGACAGAGGTTCAAAGTGTGTTGTTTTGCTTTCTTCTGAAAATGTTTGTCATGTCCTAGCTCAAAGCCAGAGTTAATGTGTGTAACAGTAGCCAAATGAGATCCCAGAGCAGAAACAGAGATTATGCTTGCCTTTGCTATACAGAGGACTTCATCCTAAATTGTAATATTAATACTTTTTTTTTTGTTTGGCTTTGATAAACCCAGAGAAGACTGCCTTATCCACTGACCAAATAGAAATTTGGGGAGATCATCTATAAATGTAAAACAGGCCCTATCTTCTCTAAAATGTTTTTTCAATCTGAAGCCTGGTATTGCAAGGCTGTTGCCTCCTAATCATCAAGCTGAAGCTGCATTCCAGGCTAATATTCATGCAGTAGACAGGCAAAGAGTTGAAAAAGGAAACTTCAGCAAGTGTTACTTACATCACTGAGCAACTGTTCTATGAAGGAGATTCTTCCTTTCCCAGTCTGACCCAGTTCATCCAGCAGCTGTCTGGACTCTGGCTGTGGAGACACACAACAGCCAGGAACATTTCACACAGGGGAAAATACAAGTAAGTGGGCCAGATTCTGCCTTGGAATGAAAGTGCAAAATGCACACAGTGGCATGAATTTGATATATCTGAGCCTCAGTTACTAATCCCTGACTTCTTTGGGAATGTTTTTCTTAACCTGAGCAAATGCTGGGTAACCCTGGCTAATATCTCACTACTGAGGTCTTCATTCAGCAATGGGTGTCTGCAAATTATTCACTTTATGGCAATGCAGCTCCCCAGGGCTGTACAAAGATCTGCTCAGCACAGTAAAATTAAACATGGGTACCTGTTTAGGAGTAAAGTTTGAAGTTTCCAAAACTTGTGTAAGTATTTTATTCTAAAAATATGTATGTTTTGCCTCAGTGAAATGAGTTTACTAAATCTTAACAAACAAACAACAAAACCTAAAACGTTTTCCTTTTATTTCTTCCCAGCTTTCAACCTTTTCTCATTTTGAAAGCTCAGTCACTTTTTTATCTCTGGACTCATATCACAGAGCTCTGTATCTTCTCCCACCTGTTGAGTTGGCTGAGTGATCCAAGCTTAGATTAATATACATTTCCCTTTTGAATTTTTCCATGTCATTACTGACAATCCCTCTAGTAGACAGTTCTTTCAGGAAATTTGGTCTCCAGGGGTAGTAAATCCTTGGTTCTTGAATTAAACTAGTCCTCTATGGAGTTAAATATTGTAAAGTCAAGGGAAGATGAGAATACATCCATTTGATGTTGCTTCTGAAAAATATCTATAAGAGAATCACTGCAACAGTCCTCAGACCTAATGCAGTGTCAAAATTGAATGGGTTCAAAATGAGAGAAAAAAAATCTAATTAAACTCTTAGAAAAATAAATTAGTTATTTTCAGTTCTGAACTAAATGTCAGTTACCAATGTTCAGGTTTTATATTAAGTTGGACTTTTAACCCCTGCCTCCAGTCAGGGTTGAAATCTTTCTATTTTAATGCCTGGATGCCCTCCTTCATGTTAATGCTGCTCCATGAATCTTTTTTCCTGTATTTGCAGAGGATACTTACAGAGAGCCTAGATTCCTTTCCCATGAGTGTTCTTGACTTGGTTCTCTTTATTTTGCCTCTTGAATGGAAAAGATTGGGATCATCCCTGCCTACCAGAAATGAAAACAAGTGTTAATTCAAAGCAAAGTCAGTATCCTAACTAGAACTTGGGGCAGAGATCTGGAAATAATTTGTCCAAAATCAAAGCAATATTTATCAGTTTTCCACATGAGAAAGTGATGAAATACTCGTTGCAGCTCAAACTGGTTTTAACAAAAGGTTTGCACAGCTCCCAGTCCAGTGACTGCTTCTTGCCAAGCCTCAGACTGGAAGCACAAAGTGGATGAAACTTACATGTGAATTATGTTAAATGATGCTATAGGAATTCCTGAGTTGTAAAGCTGACTTTACAACTGGTTGATTTAATGAAAACCCGAGTCCAAAATGAGATGCTCAAAATGGTGAGCTGTTACTGACACCAGTGGGAGATTGCAGTTAAACAACATCCCTACATGAATGTATTTCATAATTTCTAATCTCTGCCAAATGTGCCAGAACTGGCAGTCCCTGGCAGAGCTCAGATGTAGAGATAATACTGATGTTTATGGTTCCTGTTGTAAGTGAGTATGTGAAACATCTAAAGTTTAGTGCTATAATAAAAGCACTGCTGTGACCTGTGGCTGAAGTTCACTGATCTCTTCAGCTCTCCAGATATGAAGTTCCCAGGAGCTTTTGAGAGCATCTGTACATTGCTTAAATCTCAACTTGGACACCTTTTCAGACTTAAAAGACCAACTTAAATAGGCACAGAATGTTTGCCTGCCTTGATCTCTAAGCTTCCAAGCACTACTTCTGTATTCCTGATTGTAAAGACAGGGAGGAAAAAAATCTCACCAAAATTAGTCTGACTGCCATCCTGTCCATCTGTGACTTCTGTTCCAGCACTCAGATAATCATTGCTGAGCTTCACTGCTCTGTTAGGATGAATATTCTGTAGAATCATCAAATGCAGGCAGTTACTAAGATTATCATGTAATGATAAATAATAATGATAATAAAAAAATATGATAAATAAATACTCTTAGTGGCACAACACTTGCCTATGAAAAAATACACAGGCTTTGAATAGCAGTGTCAAATTACTACAAGACATTATCATATGTAATTGAACTCTGTTTTGAGGCAAAATTATGTAGTATTTTTTTTCTGAACCTTGTGTTAGGTATTTCTTTTGATTTAGAAAAAAAGTGATACAACCTCAGTTAATGAAATGAAGATTCTCATCCAAAAGAAAGTGTTTCTACCACTTGAGAAATTTCACTTCTGAAACGATGTGATACAGTTTTTCAGGCCTCACATGGCAAGGTAAGCTTTCCAAGATTCCACACAAGAGATGCAGTCTGAATTTTTGATTTTTGAAATGGTAGATTTTCATCTTGAAAAGCTGGAAATGTGTATGTTGTGATTTTTGGAACATGGTAATTCCTGAGATAGAGAATCCAGATTTTGAATAGAGCTAACAGGAGCTCTGACAAAAGTTATCTCCAAACTATTGAAAATTACTAAGCTTCGTTTTTAAGAGCACACTTTGCAGGCTTAAGAAAAGCAGGTTCTGAGATCAAAAGCTAAGGGGTGCTAGAATAATCAAACAACATCAGCTGAAAGAAGAAAGTTAATACTAATAGCAAACTAACAAAATGTGAGATGATAGCAACATAACCACGAAGTCTGGCTTAATCAGATAAAGATACCTGTTCATCCAGCTCCAACAGAGAAACAAAAAGATTCTTTTCTCTGAAGAGGTAAGTTAACACCCTCTGAACAAAAGCATTTCTTGTTTAGACCTGAATTTCAAATCTATCAGCATTACACTGCTCTAGTGACAGCTTTAGACCAGCTGCCTCTCAACAGGCCCCATCCCATGAACTGACCTTGTTAACAGCAGCAAAATTCAATGTAATAGTGACTTCATAGTCATCTTCAGAGATGGTGGCATAATTGATCTAAAAGGAAAGAGCAGCCATTAGTAGATCTTAGCAAAAAACCCCACAGAAGTACTTTAAAGAATAATTCTTGCTGATGGTGTTTCTTGTGCAGCCAATGCACAAAATCACAGATGTGGCCTTTGCCTCCCTGTGATATTGTACCAACACTTCCCATGTCAATGAGAAAGGGGCAGGTGTGTTTTGAGAAACTGGAAATTTCATAACAACTGAAATCCAAAACTGTACTAAGGGTGCATTTCATGGAAGTTCAGTCATTCTCCACCGAGGTTTTGTAGCTGCATAAAGGCTGTGTTGTTCTTGGGACTCCCAGATCCAGGAGAACTGGTGGCTGCTTTAGTGACACCAGTCTGTACTAAAACTTTGGTACCTTTGTGTATCAGTCCTTGAGACAGTACTGCTGGCAACAAATCTGTGGAAGTCATACAAAAATGAGTGCACAGGGGATTGTAGAGGTGGAATGAAGATTATATTGCAGCTGGTTGAGAATTTTGAGGTAAGGTTGATTATATTTCTAATCCACATGAAAAACTGAAAAAGTAGCATTAAACCCAGATAGTTGGCATCTGCTTTGAACCATTTGTTACTTCTGGGGTACTGCTTTTAAGACAATAAACTGACACAAAGCCAAGAAGCAGCAGGAATAGCCTTCCCCAGGCAATTTTATATTCTTCAGGCCTATCCTTTTGAATCCTCTAGCAGAGGAAATAAGTTGAAATGGACTGTATCTCAACTCTATTAAGCAGATATTCTCTTATAGTTGCACAGCAGCTTCTGAACATCCTGGTGGACAATAGATCTCAGTGAATACAGAAATTAGATAGCAAGTATCTACAGGAGTATATACTCCTTAGGAAGGAGTCCTAGAAGGTTCCCACCTTCTTTCTATATAAAAGCAGCTGAGCAAAAGAGTTCTCACTCCCCTTACAGCTCTTAGAATAGGAACTGCCGTTGGAAAAAAAGCAGACAAAAGTCTTCAGAAAAAGACTGACCAAAAAATGGAACAACCAGACAAGACAAATGACACACAGGTCAATATCTAAAGAAAAGGGAGACATTTACTTATCCAGTGGTAGTGCAGCAGCCACAATAATCTTTTCATGGCCCTCCATAGGAAGATATTACTCACAAGCTCCTTCCTACCTTTCCCATTTGAGGTTCTCCAATCAGTGTTCTGAATCCAGGGTTGTTCTGGGCATAGCTTCTTAAATGAGCACAAACATGATCCAGCTGTTTTCTCCAATAACCTGTTCACAGGGAGAAAAATCCTTAAATGTGATTAACATTCCTTCTAATCAAGTCATGGAAGATTTAAAAGATAGCACAATTTCATTTAGTCAAAAAAAAAATTCTGTAGAAAATTCATCTAATCAAGAAAATGAGAAGGAAGTTATACCCTAAAAAGCCAGGTGGAACACTGTTTTATCTGTAGTTATAATTCATCCTTAGGGCCCTCTATTCACAACAAAGCCATGTCTTGGAATGATCCTTAGGAGTCAAAACTGGTTCTGTGTGAAGGGAAAAATCTCACACTTCTCCAGATCATAAGAAAAAAAAAATATACAATTAAGCAATTATGTGGTTTTGAACTGATTTTTAGTTTATTTTGGATAACTGACAGGGAACAATAATCCAAATCTGAAAACTGCAAACACAAAAACTCAGGATACACAACATTTTGATCTGTGTAAATTATCCTCCAAATGAATTCCTTTAAATTCTCTATGTAAGAGCATATTAAAAGATTAAGCATTCCTGCTCTTTTGCTTGTCAGGATTGCTGGGAGAGAGTCAGCATTCCTTTATCCTGATAGAGGGCACAAAACATGAGGGGATGAATGTGCCTGGATTAAAAACTCATCTTAAGCCATTTAGAGCTTTGGCACCTCCTGTCCAGGCAACTCCAGAGCTACATTTTGTTTTCATCATAAAACAAAAACAAAAACAACCAAAAAACACATCAAAAAAACAAAAAACCCAAACAAACAAACAAAAACAAAACAAAAAAAACCCAACAAATGGATTTGTTCTCATTTTTAACTGTTTGTTTTCAGGATCTGGCTGATTTTCTTTTTTAGCATCCTCATGGTAAATACAGAGCATGATTCATTTTGTTGTAAATAAACTGTGTAGGCTTGGTAACCTCATTTCACTTACACAATGCAGCTGCTCTGACCTTATCCTTTCCTTCATGTTAAGTGGAGCTTAAAACAGTGCAAAGAGACCAAGCCAGAAGGAAAGTGCTGCTCTGGCTTTTACAAGACAAAGCAAGGGCACAAGGAAGACTCAAGGCTGACAAATGATGCTATGACAAACTAAACCAACAAATCTTACTTGTGAAGCAGCTTTAAATGAATAGAAAAGAAGGATCCAAAGAACAACACAAATTGTTCCCAAAAACATACAAGCTGAAAGCATTATTTAAAACATCTAAAATAGACTACTTGCTGAGTGATCTCTCCAAAGAAGTCAGTATTATTTGCAATAAAGTGGTTTATAACTAGCCCAGATCCCCAGATTTTATTTGAAAAAATCCAGATGGTCAGGAACATATTCTTGCATGGTTGATGTTCTATTAGATCTTATTATACCCATATCACACTGATTTAACCTTTGTTAGAGTAGAAAAGGGAAGTTCTTTGTAAACTTTACCTGGTAAATGTCTTGGTTCCCGTTCAAAACAGACTGAAAGTACAGCAATAAAAGAAATACAGTATACACCAGAGGATTACTGCTTTGGTACTGCTGTTGTTTGCCCCTTTCTTAACTTTAATATTTTTTTTCAATCTTCACACATGAAAAGAAGGTTAGTTAATAGTTGATATGGTCAAGAAATAATAACCTCCACCATTTTATTTAATTGCTTGTATTTAAAAACTTGAATATCAAATGTCTGATCCTATTTTGACCGAAGAAATAATAGTCATGTTTGGCATAAATAAACAAGATTTTCCTGGGTGATAGTGCATGGTCTTGTTGATACAAATAGTTTCAAGCCATGTATATGACACAGCATGAACTGACTGCAAGAGACATTTATTGATTTATGGAATGAAATTAGTTCCTCAGTCCTTAGCAGGATCTAAAGGAGAATGCATTACACAGTGCAACTTCAACAAAGTCACCTCTGCTAAGTGGATAAAAGTGAAAAGAATTCAAAAGCAGCTCAGAATTTCTGCCCAACTTTTCCCAGTGACAGCAGTTCTCACTCACAAGTCAAGAGCTGTACTTCTGACAGAGATATACAAATATTCAGTGTGACTTTGCTTTTTTCTTGGCTCTATTAGGGGCCAGTCCTGTTTTATCTGACTAAATTAAGCTCCCTGGCATGTTGAGTCAAGTATTTCTTACAGTGATGCCTAAGAGAACATGTCACATTTCAGAGGAAGGGAGGAGGAAAACAGATTTCCCCCGTGATTATTTCAAGAATCAGAGTCCACCTGAATACAGACACACAGAGTCAAAAGAGGAATTTCTAACATCCATTACAACTTTTACTACCCAATAGCAAATTAATTCTGGTAACAGCCTAGGGAGTTGATCATCTGAGTGCTGAAGAGAGCTAGATGAGAAAGTGGATCCAAAAGAGTAACTGCTCCTCTAAACCAGGGTTTGGTGCTGTAATGATTTAAAATTAATTCATCCTATGGATTGCCCAGCTGGAGTGAGATTAAAGACAATTTTGCCCACTGAGCCATTAGATCCCTAATTAATACTGATGGACTGTTTTCAAGGGTTTGGGATCCAGAAAGCTGAAGATTTCTCAGGATCATAAAACTAAAACCTCTAAAAATGGCAAACCATTTAATGACAGCAAACAGTCGAGTGATTCCACAAAGAACTAAGTTGTGGAGGGATAGAATGTAAGAGAACAGTGCAGAAGGTAACCTCACACCTGAGGAGTTGCAGCTGTACTAATCACCAGAGGTTAGGAACAGCCCTGCCCTTAATAGACCACAGCTGTGTCCAATAATGATCAGTGCTACAAAAGAGTGGCTTAGCTGGGTGAGAAAAGAGCTGGAGTTTGTTGGCTGTGCTGTGAAGAAGAAGGAGTCAGTGCTATGAGGAGTTGCTCATGAGAAATCACCAAGAAGGTATGGGAGATTTACAATAAGATGACAACGCAAAGTGACCACAAAACTCACTGTAAAAGAAAGTTGTCTGCACTACTGATACTGTTCCTGCTGTAATCTGTGAGAGGAAAAACTCTTCAATGAGTGATGTTTTTATAATCCTGTTAAGAATCCTTTCTTCCAGTTTGGTTTTCTTTGCTTCTGAGGCTTCTATAATTTATTCCACAGCAGCACCCCAAACAAGTTGCTCATGTAGATGAGCTTCATTGTATTTTCAAGAGCTCTGATCCCCTGTGTCTCAGAGTTTTGTTTATCAATATCCCCGCAGGTGCCATCACAGCTCTGCCTGAAGGCCACATGGCAGGGGCTGGGGAGGCTGCTGGGAACTGGGAGCTGTTCAGTGGTTTCCAATTCCCATACAGGACACCTGCCTCCAGTCTTGTGGGATCTGAAGAGATCAAAGTGCTACCAATTTAGTAAGGCTGCACAGGGCTCAGTAACCCCAATTTTGATATGGCTGATAACTTATTTTAGCTATTGGTGGAGATCAGTGATTGAATTCTAAGGCAATGCATTTACAAGTGACTGGTGGAAACAGACTTGTAAAGATGCAAATAAGTGCCTGACTGATGCCACATTCCATGCATCATAATATTTTCAAGAAAAGAAGCAAGGTCATAAATTGTTTAGAAATCATAAAATCAGAACTTCTAACCTTTTCCAGGACTAATGGCTGTCAGGAGAGGCTTATGATCACTCATCTTTTCCACCTTTTCTTTTTGTGAAATCAGCTCAAGCTCCTTCTTTTCCAACAGTTTGCTTGATGGGTAAAAAAGTCCAATGGTTTGGGTTCCTTTATCTTCTCTTTCTGTTAGTTCTGCCCTTGATTTGGGCAAGGAAACGGGACAAGTTTGCCAGGCAACTTGAGCCTGTAATAGTTTTGCCTGTGGGGGGTTGAGGAGAAGAGAAAATATAAGTAATATAGATATAATTCAATGGCTTACAAGCATAACTAACCAGAACACCAAATTGTAAGGGAATGAAAAAGCTAGCAGGAAGAATAACTATCAATTTTAAAATTTTAATTACCAGTCTGTAACAATAATGCAACTTATCACAAATATTCAAGCAAAATCCAAATTCTTCACAATTGCCAGGGAATGTGTATGGTTTTGTAGGGCAAAAGCTGCTTTATTAAGTATTTGAGTCTGTCTTAAAACAGTTTAAAAACAACTACTACATTTGTGTGAAAGAATACCTTGTATCAGCAGAGCACAAATAATTCACAGCCAATAAGATAAAACTACTTGGAGAGCTAAGACTTTTGAAAGGCTGACTGTTTCTCACTGTGCCATTTACAAAGGCTGGATCAAGGCCTTGGGCTGAGGCTGCTTTTCAGCAGAAAGAAAAACATTTTTGCCCTCCTTGTGCTCCCAACCTTCAGCATTGTCCCAAGGCAATGGAATTCCCATTCCCAAGGAATGGAGCTGTGCTGATCCGTCTTCCCCCAGTAGAGCAGCCTCTCCCCGAGTTCAAACCTGGCTTTGTGTGTCCTACCTGGGAGGATGCCAGGGGGTCCCCACGGTCCATGGGAGTGCCAGGAGAGCTCTGTCTGGATGGGGGCTCTATGTACACACCACAGGATACACAGAAGCGAGCATAGGGCTGGTTGCTGGTCCCACACTTGGAACAAGCAAAGTAGGATGGAGGAGGTCCAGGCTGGAAAATTCAATGCAACATTTGTCACTAGGGAAGCATAGGATGAATGACTCAGGAATGATAAGGGCAGAGGAATGAATTTAAAGGATGTAAAGCACCACCCTGAGTGCCCTAGTACAGTACAGGAATAATGGTTATTTATGCATATAGGGGAGCGTTTCAAATTTTATGTGCATTCAGCTCACAGAGAATAAATTCTGCTTTAGTGTGATCTTAGGTAGAAGCACTGTACAAGGGGAAATTGTTTACAGTGATTGTAACTCTACTGAGCAGCAGTTAAGTACTTGTCCTCACTGAAGTTAAGGAGGCCTTCAGTCAAAACAATTGCATGCATCATCTCATATCTGGTAATTGCCTGTGTAGGTGATTATAGCCCAGAGCTGTTATGGGAAAACTTGCATTGGGTCAGCCTGTACTTTAACCTTTGATGGTTAAGCTACTTTGCCTGAGCACAGGGCTGTTGCATCTCAGCTGATGCAATCACCTGGTGCTTGTTGACCCACGATAATTTGTTTGCATCTCCAAACCCTGGGGTCACAGACTGATGTGGGCTCAGGACATCACCTAAGCCTAAGTTCATTTTTCCATACCCAATCCTCTCTGCTCTAAGCAAGTATCTGGATGCTAACAGTGTTTAGTGACTGGCAGGAGCTTAGCACAGAGCAGTGTGGCACTGCAGCAGAGGAGCAGCCCCAGGTGTGTCCCAGAGGCAGCAGGAGCACCTGCCTTGGCCCCACACCAGGCACAGAAGCGGGCGTCGCTCCGGTTCACACCGCCGCACTTGGAGCACCGAGCCGTCTGCCCGGGCTGGCCCTGCAGAGATGGACACCGGTCTCCTCCAAACGTGGGCTGGTTAAACAAAACAAGCATTAGGCACAAAATCCTCCTCATGAAGGAAAGTCCACAAGCCTAATAAAGGGAAAGAGGAAAGCAAGCTGCTCTGGCAACATAAAGTAATATCCACCCTAAAGGAATTCTTGCAGCTTAGAGTGACTTGGATCTAAATTATAATTTTCATCACAAAACCAAAACCACAGTAAAATGTAGCATTAATTAATTTGAAAATATTTTTAGCAGAACTAGCACTAAAAAATAACCTTATCAATGGTGTGCTTTTAAACTGAGTATTTATTAATAGAGTCCTATGTATGAGCACA
The DNA here is from genome assembly GCF_028018845.1 of Melospiza georgiana. Taxonomy (NCBI): domain Eukaryota; kingdom Metazoa; phylum Chordata; class Aves; order Passeriformes; family Passerellidae; genus Melospiza; species Melospiza georgiana. Next base: position 20,954,010 of record NC_080432.1, read on the forward strand.
TATGAAATTAAGATGGAGGCTTCTGTACTGACAAACTTGCATTTTCAAATCCAACACACAATTTTCCTTGCACCTCTCTTTTTAGTAGTACAGCAGGGAGAGGGAGAATGTGTTCAGGCCAAGAGTTTCCTCACAGTTTGGAATTTGCTGCATAAATATATTTTTGCACTCTTTTGCCTTGTGCAAATTACATATTACCCAACTTTTCTACAATTAACTTATATGAGTAAGCAAAACAGGTTTTTCATCTGAAACTTCCAGAGCTTAAGTACAGATCCCAGTTAGGACAAATAGCACTTAAAATGTTTTGTTAGATTTTGCCTTAAGGCTTATGCAGTTTATTTTCTCTACAAGTCAGGAATATGGATAGGGGACAGAAGCCAAGGAAAATTATTTTGATTGCTTACTTGCTGTTATGGTGTAGACACAAACTAGCCCTGTTTTAATCTGTGGCCTGCATTGCAAGTTGAACAATGTAATTAGGGGGTTCAGTTGGAAAATAAAATTTAGAAAAGCACATGTCTAAGTATGTTCTAAATATAAATTATTGAATAGCCATTAATAATATCAGCATTATTGCTATTATTAAAAATACTTGTTATCACTAATTCATCATTATTATTAGCAGATTTTCTGATTAAGAATTATTAATAATTCTTAGTAAGCATTTAACTTTCTCAGCTACTACAGGTCTCACATTCGAGTCACATGCCTAACTACACATGCTACATATTATCTACACACATTTCTGCATTCAGTGAAGCAGCCAAACATACATTTATCTTAGCTAAGTGCAGAATCCTACTGAAATTCACTTCGAAATGACACTCATGTGGCTATACAAGAGACTTTTGCCTCTAGCTATGGACAGTTTTAGAACTCAGGATGTTAATCCTTATAATCAGAAGATTTTAACTTGCAAACCATTACTGTTCTATCATTTTAGTATTTATCACAACATGGAGAAGTGAAATGTACCAGATGTTTTTCATACAGGTTTTTTTCAGAACTGAAAATAAAATTCTAAGGCTAAGGAGCCAAGCTAAATGGGGAGTTGAAACAGGCCAATTTCAGGGGTAACATTTCAGTGCTTTTCTCACCTCTGTCCAGAGTCACAGCCAAACACAAGCATGCTAGCTGTATGCATATAGGAGAAGCAGCAAGTAGAGATAAGAAAAATAATGTAAAAGTGGAGATATGAAAAATAATGCAAAAGCCTATTCTATTTTCAGAAAATAACTGAAATCAGTGTGAATATTGTTCCTGATGTATATACTCAACTTTTCTAATGCAATTGAAAGTAATCTGAACACAAACAAGACTCTCTTGAAGTCAAGCTACCCATTTTCTAAGAGCGTTCTGAGCTTTCCCAAGGGCATTCACAATCCTGACTTCCATGTCAGAAACTTGAAGGTACATGAGACACTCATGTTTAATTGGACATTTGTGGTGGAGCTTCTGTGGGAGGACTGGGCTCAAATGTGACATTGGGGAGAGAATCTCTGCTTTGGTAACACAGGGACATGACTTCAGTTTTCCAGAGATAAAGGATGTTGTGCTGTGGTTTGATTCACCCAGTGTGATTGAAGCCTTACCAGTTGTACTTCAGGCAGTTTGCTCTCACAAGTTGCACAGTGCTTATGGTGAAGAGGATTTCCTGTGCCACACACCTGACAAATGACTTTGCCCTTTTAAACAGAGAGAAAACACATTTCACAGAGTATTTGAAAACTGTTTGAAAACAAAAATACAAAGACTTGATATTACAAAATGCTGTGGTTATCCAGCCCTGCAGATAGAGGATATCCTTCAAGTCTGGGCTGTTCCACACTTTAGTTAGGCCATGTTGCCTCTCATCACATGGGGACTATTTTTTTTAAAATTATGCTTTAGTTTCTTCAGGAGATTCAGTGTCAGTATCTCCAGGTCTTTGTATACTCTGGTTTCAGTTTGCTGAGTCACTATCCTCACAAAAACCAGACAGCCCAGAATGTGCATAGACAATTATTAAAAATAATATAATACCATAGTACTGTGAGGTGCCTTAAAAGACCTCTGGTGGTGAGCTGACCCTGGCTGAAGACAAGGTGCCCAACGAAGCTGTTTTATTATTCCCCTCAGTTGGACAGAAAAGAGAAAATATAATGAAAGGCTCATGAGTTTAAGAGCAGGGAGAGATCACTCACTGATCACTGTCAGGGGAAAAACAGACTCATCTTGGGCAAGTTACTGAATTTATTACTAGTCAAATCAGAGTAGGAAAATAAGGAATCAAACCAAATCTCAAAAAACACCTTCCCCCACTCCTCCTTCTTTCCTGGACTTAATTTTCCTCCTGATTCTCTGTCTCCTGCCCTCCTCAGTAGCATAGGGAAATGGGGGTTAAGATCAGCCCACCACACATTGCCTCTGCTGCTCCTTCCTTCTCAAGGGAAGTTTGTCCATGTCTTTCTTGTACTGGGGAATCCTTAATCCCTTTTTCCATTCAAGCTGTTTTAAATCCCACTAACTCTTAAAGCTGTCCATAATGTAATAATACAAAGCCAGGTTGGATCAAAGTATTTGTAATGAAGTAATCTGCTAGAAAAATGCATGCCAGGAGTTAAATAACTTTTTTTTTTTCTTATTCTCAATTACCTTAATGCAGATGTTGTTTTGGGGCTGCAGCTGTGGAGCTATTGGTGCCTCACAGATAATGCAAGTGGGTGTATTCATTGGCACAAGATGTCTGCATTCAAGGCATGGTGCCATCTGAAGGAAAAGCCACATCACAGTTATGTTAAGGACCACAATGAGATCATTAAGGTTATCACGAGATTTCAGTATTTTCCTAGCTGGAGTCTACATCAGCAGCAAGGTCACTGGAAATATAGCAATTGACAGAAACTGATGCTGATACCTTAAAGATCAAAGGATCATACTGAGAAAATATTGAGATATCTGGAAAGAGAATGTCAGAAAGGTATTAAGGTAATTTTCAATAAAATGAAAATGATACTATAACTATAGTAGGACTGGCAAGGTGCTGTGGTCCTTGAGGGGACCTGTGAGAAGGCTTTCTTTCTGTTTCCAGGAAATTACAATCCTGTTATCCAACTGTCACCAACTTCATACAGCTAATTGAAACTCTCCTAATTATGAACCTAATCTAAGGAGGTGGTGAATCTCAGTCATTACTTAAAACTACAGCATTTCCCAAACCAGAAAACTTTCTGATGATACAGGAAGGGAAACACACCACTGACTTGTTAGATCAGGTCTTGGGAAGAGTTTAGAGAAGACAGTTACACACACCACTCCAAAAACTTGGTGCATATGCCCACCCATGTCACCATGTAAAGTTTCAGGTCTGGTAGTGTTTCCTGACATAGGCAAATAATTTACTTTTTCTTTGTTTTCCTTATTAGAATACATGGCCCTTGAAAAAATCAATTTCACTCATTGCTGGACAATTTCATTGGATCCACTGCTAAAGGTATAGAGTAGAACAAAGCAATTAGAGCAGAACTTTGAAATGAAAGTGTGAGTAGGTACCAGGTTTGCCAGCAGTGACTGTGTAGCTTGCAGAGGCTGCTGTTCTTTGCAAGGATGATGTGTGCATTGCTGTCATGTTTGCAAGGATGATGTGTGCATTGCTGTCATGTTTTGCTGACCTGTGTTCCTTCGGGGACTGGGAAGCGCTGGAATGGCACAGGGGGGATGGGAGATCCACATTTCTGGCAGAAGTGAGCCAAGGGCTCAGACAGGCGAGGGGCAGAACAATATGCACATCTGAAAATAAAGCAAACTGGCTGAGCTGGGTTTAGTACTGCACTGCTGCATAATAATGAATAATCTGCAATTGGCTGTGACAGGACTTAGGCCGCTGATTTCTGAGTTGTGGTGGAACACCACACCATGCCCCAACATCCAGATATGTAGTTCTGAACTCCAAACAGCTTTGCAAGGTAGAAAGCTGTCTGGTCTCAGAGGTCTCTGTGGTCATGATGATCCCAAGATGTGTCAGAGTCTCTTTTCCCAGCCCAGCAGCTGAAGAAGGAGTCAGGATTCTTATGTTCTGGTTCTCAAGGTTGTTTATTTGCTGTTATCTATAATATTCTTTCTCTCACCCACCAAGGTCTGTCTGGCAGGTCAGGTTGTGGCACACTGACCATCTTCAGGGTGGTGTTATCTTTTTATACTAAGAACTACATGTACATTATTTACAATAATTTCCCAATATCTATCACCTGTGTTAGACAGTGTGTTCTACTCTAAACCAATCCAAAAGTGCCACCATCACCCAGAAGATGGAGGCCAAGAAGAAGGAGAAAAAAGGACAAGGCATGACCAAATTCCTCCATCCTGGGACCCTGAGCCCCCATTCTAAAAATCCCCAAAATTCTACTTTTCACCCTGTGACAAACTTATTACAGGGACCTGTTGAAGGTCTCCATGGTGAGAGAAAGACGAGAATCTTGTTTCTTGATCAGAAGGCTGGATTTATTGATATATGATATATAATACATTATAACTATACTAATAGGAATAAAGAGAGAAGTTTCAGAGGCTGCTAGCTAAGTTAAGAATAGAAAGAAAGAATCTATAACAAAGTTGTGTCCAGGGACTCTGTCCCTAGCTTGCACTTGTGATTGGCCCTTAATTATAAACATGGGAACATGAACCAATCACCAATCAAAAATAGGTGCACCCTATTGCATTCCACAGCAGCTGATAACAATTGTTTACATTCTCTTCTGAGGCCTCTGCCTTCCAGAAGACAGAGAAATCTGAAAGAAAGGACTTCTGTGAAAAAATGTCTGCGACACAAACTAACTATCATTCTACTTAAACTTTCGTGGCTTGTAATTCCTCATATAAAGTTGGTAATTTTTTCCATGGGTCAAAATCAAAGGCACAGGGGTCTTGGGCTCTGTGCCAAGGACTCTGAGGCCCCTGGCAGGGGCTCGAGCCCTCCAGAACAGCCAGAGGGATGTCCTGGGTTCTGACAGTCTGGCTGCTATGGAGTTTCATACTTTCCTCCTCATGATGGGAGATGAGCAGGTCTCCAGACAGGCAGTCTGTGTCAGCCCTCACTGCTGCACCATGGGGAGCCACTGATGTAGATCACAGGACTTTTTCAATCCTGATAAGCATTACTGTTCTGTGAGACTACTCCAGTGAGCAGTGCTCACCTACAGCACTGAGGGTGTACTACAATTTGAAAAGATAGTTTATTCTCTGATCCTATGAGTGTTAGGAGGTTTTTTTTAAAGGGGTGATAAGACAGCTGATAACAGACAGTTGAAAACTACATTTAACAAACAGAATGTTTAAAGTCCTATCTAGATGATACTCTGCAGCTATGACCCAATGTCTGTCTTTGCCTTCCTTATTTTTATAGAAGCCCACAGTATTATCAGCTTGGTTGCAGAAGGATCAGATATTTTCCAAAGGACAAGTATGTTAAAAGGAGAAGCCACTTACTTAAGGAAATCTGTTTCACTCTGGATCCTTGACACATGTGTGCTTGCTAGGCTTTTCTGGACAGTCACTGTAGAGGAACTTGTAAACTGAAATAGAGGTAATTCTTTATGCTTTAGCAAGGAAATATTTGCAAAATGCATAGAAAGATAGAAAAGTCAGCTACTGATGCAATTTGAAATAAACTGCACTGAAGTGCACTGATTTGAAGAGTATCTACCATTCTTGATTCCCCCATTAGCTGAATGAAGGACCCATGGCTCCTTCCAGTAAAAATAAATCAAGGCCTTGCTATGTAATTCCACCACAGCATTACTGAATATTTTTAAATATTAACTTGCCAACAAACAGCAGTTAAGTATTTGCTAACTGCAGATTCAGGAATGTATTAGAAAAGAATTAGTAGGAATGCTGTCAGTGTTGATTTCCTTTGCCTGGTTTTGTCCATGCTGACAACTGTGTCCTGCTTTGGGCATTCCTGTTCTAGTGCATCATTACCATTCCATTTAAATCAGGACTGTAGAATCCAGGCAAAGGCATTAATAGCTGAGAGAGATCACAAATCTTCACCTCCTCCTTTTTTTAGACCTGATGACAATCTTGCAAAGTTTTCTTCAGCTTACCCCTCTGCTCACCTGCAATGACTCCATTGGTTGTGCTGAGGTGGATTCCTCTCTGAGCTCTGTGGCTCCCAAACCACTGGCAAGGAGCTGAGCTCCTTGAGAGTATCTGTGAGAAGGTTTTCTGTCTGTTTCCAAGATTAAAATGACAATCCTGTTATTCCACTGTCACCCACTTCATGCTTCAGTTAATACATATCTGAACTGGAATGTTACATACTCTACTTTAGCATAATTTAAAATATATTTGGCCTCCACATTTTGGGTTCAAATAAGCTGCATGGAATTACAGGAAATGAAACTAGAAGAAACCCCACACCTCTCTGACAGAGCTGACTTATGTGTTTTAATTTATTTACAGTTTTCTTCCTTCCTGCATGCTAAAAAAACCCCAGCTCCTAAGAGTAAATTAATGAATCAACATTAATACAATTACCTGCTCTAAAACAGTCCCATTGTTGTTGCCATGGAATAAGAGACTTTATCTACAGAGAAAATCTGGGTGAAGCTTTCATTTCTGCTCAGTGTATTTATTTTGGAATCTTACTGCAAGCAAACATCAGTAAAGAAACTCTGTAAAGGACTTGCAATCCCATCAATTTAACAGCATCTTCTGGCACAAAGAGAAGTACAGACAGGGCCTTGTTGTGTTGCTGAGAAATGAATGACATTTTAATATGTTTTAAGAAGTCATGTGAAATGTATGGAAGGTAAATTTTGTTCTCTATTTGCAGTGTTGAGCAATCCAAACTGGAATTTCCAGAGAATGTTCTGTCTTCTGAGAGGGTTTTGAAATTACCCACATTTTACAAGTTATACAAGAGGAAAACCCTATGCTATTTTCTTCTAGAACAGAAGACTATCTCAGTTTTATGAAGTGATACTGTACCTTGAAGGTCTTGGGATGTTTCATCCCAGGCAGGCTTGATTTCCACATTCAGTCTATTCTTCTTAGGTTTTGTAGTAAATGTTCCACCTTCCTTATTCTAAAATGTAATTTCATTTGAATTTCAAATAAAACTTTTGCTTTTGCTCTAATCCTCTCTTGCTATAGTTATTTGTTAAAATTTTAAAAGTACATGCTTAAGTATTTATTTTCAATGGAAGCATTTGGAAAGCTTAACTGATAAATGTATTTTTAAAATATTTGACCTCAATTAGTCATAAAATACTACTGAGTGTGGGGGGGTAAGTGTCCCCTTGAAATTTTAATATTACAAAAAGGACCAAAGCAGTAAAGATGGGCAAACAGAGAAAATAGAATATGTGAATAAAACTGGCAGTTAAAGCTTAATATCTAAATAATATCATATATACAGTATTTTATACACAAAGGGTTACAATTTCCAAAACTTACCTGTATGGCCATATCTTTCAGGAAATTTTTGTCATCATCTTCAACAGGGAAAAGGAAGTTTGGTTGCTGGTACTCTACCACAAACACCTTTGTCACAATTGAACTCTCCCTGTAGTCCCTGAAAATCAATATCACAAAGCTAAGAACCTGCCACAGACCTGTGTGCTGCAACAAGAAAATCTCTCATGGATGTGGTTTATTAGGTGGAACATCCCTTTCAAGCTTGCCAGTTATCATTGCAGTAGGATCTTGAGCAATATTTATTTGATAAAACAACTGTCATTCTTTAATACCTATTAAATTACAGCAGTGGATTGAAACTGCTGTAAATGTCCAAACCACTCTTGCATGGTTTATTGTCATTAAAGTGAATCTCTGAAAATGTCTTAGTATAAACAGTCTGGAAACAAATGTTAATCCAGGCAGTGATGGCAAGAAAATAAACCTAGGCCTAGGTTTTGTGTGTTATATAAAGTTGTTGTATTGCAGTGCAGACACAAGCACAGGCTGGCTGCAGGTGCTGCTAACAGGGGACGGCAAACACAAATCTCCCAGTGGAGTGGAAGTTCCTGCTCCCTTGGAAATAAAAGATAATGTAACACAGTACAGACAGAGAATTGAGGTGTCCTCTCTCTAAGCCTGAAGTTAGTTTGGACAAACTCACTGGTTGTGCAGCAAAATTCAGTTTTCTTTCAATGTATTGTATTTTTGCTTCACCCAACATTGTTCTTAAGCTATGAGGTTCAGCATTCTGTGATCCCTTGGGAGAAATGAAGAAAATTCCTGGGAAGACCAGCTTCTAATAATCCACAGAACCACTGGATGACCCCAGAAACACCAGCCTGGTTTCTCTGGTGTTTCTGATGGTCACACTCCAAAGGAGGAGCTCTCAGGACAGTACATCAGCCTCTCACCCACAACCTCTGGGATCAGTGGACACCCAGAGTCCAGGAGATAGTACCCAAGAGGTTATCCAGCCACACAAAACATGGATATCCATTTTAATGGATAAAACTTAACCTGAGAAAGCCAAGTCAGTTCTATTCATGAGGATAATTTAGATTGCAAACTGCCTGGGGAAAGGCTCATCTCTCACCTGCAGGGTATGGAGTGCACAGGGATGAGTGTCCCTTGCCAAAACAGGACTAAAATAAACCAAACCAGGATTTGTAACTCACTTTGTAACTGCCAGAGCCTTGACCATTACTCTCCCCTCTGGTAACATGATAGGACCCTTATACTCCAAGGTGTTATAAGGCCCATAGCCAGGTTTCCTACTGAGTTCTGGTTTACTTCCATCTAAAGTGTAATAAATAGAGGCCTCAGGTGTATCTGAAAGAAACAGAAAAAATAATTCCTCATACTGTGGGAACCTTGGGAAAACAAAGTATTCACTACTGTGCTTGAGTTTTCTGACATAAAGGAAATAAACAGGTCCATAAGTGACTGGATGTTTGGGATCAAAACTGTTTCTCCCATGAAATATCAGTTACCCAACAAAAGCAATTTCATTGTAAGCAATATTTCTGACAGCAAAGTATCTGTGAAATGATTTTGCGTGCAAACATTGCAGCAGCTTGTGCATTCCAATGACAGAAAGGGTATTTTCTGCCACAGCAAAAGGTGACAATTCAAAAATTGTAATGACAATGTTGGCAGTAAGCCTGGTACATGATTCTTTCAGGAACTGTTTTTGCAGTTGTATTGCCAAATGCAATTGCATTTTGTATTGCCAAATGCAATAGCTTAAAATTTTGGCCTTGGAAACAATTAAGACTGCTAGCACATATATATATATATATATATATATATATATATATGTTTATTTATTTATTTTAATGTCAGTAATATTGTTTGGACGCATAAAATTACATGCAAGTATATTTGGTGCATCAAACTTGCTAGTCATTTTTTAAGTTTCTTAAATGCACACTTCAAAAATCATGATTAAATGTGAAAAACGTATAAAGGTCAAATATTTCAAATGGACACATAAGTACAGGTTTGAGGTGGGGTTGAAGCCTTGTTCATACCTGATTTTATTTCTATGAGAGTATTTGTGTCTATTTCCCGTTGAGCTTTCCCAGGAGGTGGGATTCGAAGTGGGAAGATCTGAGGAGCTGAGACAGAGCCAGCTGTCATTTTTCCCAGCAATGATCTTTAAAACAGAAAAGTAAAAAGGCAGACAATCATTTTCCTAAAAAGAAGAATGCACTGAGAAATACAGTCTTTTAGCATGACATTTTGTCTTAGTTTCTCTTGAAGAGAGAACACTGGATTCTTTAAACCATTCTGTGATTGTGACTCTGTGTGTTTGAGCTAGAACAGCTGCAGCACCTCATGTCAGCGACACATGGAAGGAGTAAGGGACAAGAATCTCCACCTCGACCATGTCAGATGTGAAACCAGCTTCATCCCACTATGGCCACCTGAATAAGTGGAAAATACTAAAGAAAACCAGCAATTTCTTAAGCTTATGCCAGTTATCATGTGAATCCAGAATATATCCATGAAACAGGGGCCAAACCTGATTTATCCTGATGTACACAGTCATTATCACATCATGTAATTCAAGAATGCAAAATTGCATTTGGATATGATGACATTTTACAAAACAAAGATATTATATACACTCCAGATCTTGGGAATTGATGTTCAGGGCTAGGAAACACATCTGGGCTACAAAGGTTTGGTTCTGTCACCAACCCTCCAGTGCTTCAGGGACCCTCTCAGGGCAATCTGTCCCAGTGCTCCTTTACAGGATGAGGGTGAACTTTTCCCCTGGAAGCCTGGAACTTCCCGTGCCCCAGATTCTCTCTGTTGCCTCCTGCCCCAGTTTTGGGCACCACAGAGCCCAGCCCGGTCCATCCTCTGACCCCACCCACCAACCATGGGCGGATCAGCTCTGTCCCTGACCCGAGGGGGCGTTCAGCCTTCCCTGGTGCTCTTGGCATCCCAAAGCTACAGCGGGTTCCTGGGGAAACCCAGGGCACAGGGAATATTTCTCTGTCTGCTCTGGGGTGCCCTGACCCCCAGGGGAGCTCTGACTTTGACCCTCACTTATGGAGAAAGCTTCCAAGACTTCAAGATAGACCAGAATCCAGAAAAGTGTGAAATAAATTATAGAGAGCAGTATAGGTGTATGATCACTTGGTGAGAAATTTAGGTTTTGGGATTTTTAGTCTGTTGTGGATGGAAGCAAGATGGAGGGCACAGGGTGCCATCCAGGGTTTCTTCTTCATGCTTCTTCTTCCTTCTTCTCCATGGGTTTGGGTGGCATTTTGTAATTGGGCAGAAAAGTCCACATTGCAGCTCTTTGGGAGCAGTTATGTGATTTATGTTATACAATAATTTGTGCTAAAGGAAATTAAAACCATAGCATCTTTGGCATCAAGCCAATGTCGGACAAATAAAGAATGGAGATTCAAACACCAGGAGGACACTGTCTCCAGGAATATTTCAAAGATGTATATTTCAAGGGATTTTTTCATCTGACAAGACTCCAGCAGGAGGCATTTGACAGGCATCATCAGAAGTTCATGCCAGGAAGTTTTCACCTGACAGGATTCCAGGAATTATCCACCGCTTCCAGTAAACATGGCAGCAAAACGAAAAACTACAATAATATGCTAAAATATGCTAAAAAAGAGCCCCTTCCAGAGCCCAAAGGACTGTATAAAACAGACCCCTTTTAAATGACATTTCAGAGACCCACAAGGACTTTGGTGCAATAGGGACCAAATCCTGAGTCTCCTCAACACTGATCACCTGGCTCAGAGTCGACTCACTTGTGTCTTTTTCTGAACTTATACTTTGATAATTTAATAAATTTCCTTAATTATTAATTGGAGTATTCATTTATAACAAGTCATTAGGTTAAAAAGTAAAATAATCTAGGTGTCAGCTCTTAATTGGATAGTTTAGTCTTAAAAGACCTTGTAACAAGAGATAGGATTTTTCATGAAACATGTCTGTGACAAACTTTCCTTAGGATTTTTCCTCCTGAGAAGCTGGGAGGCCTCAGGAACAAAATGTAAACATTGATTATCTGCTGCTGTGGAATGCAACAGGTGCATCTGTGATTGGTCTCATGTGGTTGTTTCTAATTAATGGTCAATCACAGTCCAGCTGTGTCTCTCTCTGGTCAGTCACAGGATTTTGTTATTCATTCTATTCTTTCCCTTTCCTTGCTAGCCTTCTGATGAAATCCTTTAGTATAGTTTTAATGTAATATATATAATAAAATAATAAACCAGCCTTCTAAACACGGAGTCAGATCCTCGTCTCTTCTCTCATCCTGGGACCCCTGTGATCACCCCTACAATAATTGGCCATTTTATGCCTTCTAATAAAAAGCTGCCAAACTCACCGTAATGAGACTTTTACTGATAAGAAATAATAAACACCTGAGTCCGAACACCAATTGCTGTCTCAATTGCCTTCAACCCAAACCCAAAAACCCCAACAGCTAACACCCCACGGGCTCCCTCCGGCCTTTTGGGATCGCATCAATGGAATGAGGACGGCCCCACCGGCACCTCTGTCCGCTCCAGGGCGCGGCCCTCACACCTCTCTCCGCTCCATCGCAGCTCTCCAGCCCCTGCTCACCCGCTGGATCCCTCTGGATCCCGGTCAATCCCTCTGGATCCCTTCCGGTCCCGCCGCTCCCGCTCCGTTTCCAAGGACGCCGCTCCCGCCCCACATTGGCCGTTGCTACGCAACCGACACCGCCCGTCCCCGCCGTCGCGCGTCTCTGACGTCATCTCTCCGCGCCGGGGCCAGCCGCGCCATGGCGGAGGTGAAGGTGAAGCCGGAGGTGCCGGATCCCATGGACATCGAGAGCAGGTGCTGCGGGCGCCCGCAGGCGGGCATGGGGTGGCTGTGTGGAGGCCACGAAGGGTCCTGGGGCCGGGGGCAGCAGGCGTGGCGGGGCCGCGTCGTTCCAGGTCTAACGGGGGTGGTTCGACCCCCCAGTGTTAACGAGGAGACAGATGCTGAAGGAGAGGGTGGTTGGGGACACGGAGAGTTTCGTGCTGGGAGGTGCTTAGGGAGCACTGGGGGTTGGGTCAGGTCACTTTCGGCTGTCCCGGAGTTTTTCTGGTCTTGGAAAGGAAAATGGATAGGGAGTTGGTGCCGAGCTGCCTAAAGAAGCAATTGATGGATCCTTATTCCCCGAGTTGCTCCTGTCGCTCTCTTCCATCCTGACCCCAGTGCTGTTTGGATGAAGCAGAACACGAGTTTTAAAGTTGCTTCTCTCCTCCTGCAGGATCCTTGAGCTGTGCCACCAGTTCCCCCATGGCATCACGGACCAGGTGATCCAGAATGACATGCCTCACATGGAAGCCCAGCAGAGAGCTGTGGCCATCAACAGGCTGCTCTCCATGGTAGGGACAGCCCACCTTCCTCATCCTCCTCAGCACATTCTTAACCACAAGGCTCATTAGGGATGGGGAGTTAATTAGCTGTGGAGAAAAAGAGGGATTTGAGCCCTTCTCTCCTAGGTGGGGGTGTTCTCTGAACCCCCCATGAAATCCCAAGCTTGTGGATTGCTCTGAAGGCACTCAGGAACCTGCCAAACCTGTAAGAACCAAGGCTGTAACTGCAGGAAAGGATCAGCTGGCAATGAGAGTGAATGTTAATTCATTAGGCTTGTCCAGTTGCTTTCCTCTTCAAAATAAGAAAGAAGGACTTTGCCTGGCCACAAGCATGCAGAGCAGAACAATCTCTTTGCCAGTAATTTGCTTCTAAAAATCACTGCCCATCAAAGTTGGCAGCTTTCCAGTGATTGCCACTTAGTAAAAAGCAGAATTTGGTTGCTGGAACTTGGAATTGTTCCAGAGCTCCGCTGTGATTTCTGGGTTTCTGTGCAAATGGGTGCTTTGGTGGAAAGTGAGAGCAAAGTGTACCAGAACTGGATGTCCCTTGTCAGCCATGGCACAGTCAGGAGAAATAATAGGAATTGTGTGGGTGTTGTGGGAAGGGTCAGGAGCTGTTTGTTATTTCTGACAGCTGATGATAAGGGGAAGTTTGTCAGGGGAAAACAAAATATCCTCAAGGCTGTTGTTATTTCCAGTGGTTAGAAACATTATTTTTCCTTTTTTCTTTATTTAGTTGACATTAAACAAGGGTTTTATTTTAGAATTTCAGAATATTCTTCTAAAACACCTGAAACAAGCTGTTTGAAGGAAAGTAAATGTGTCCATCTCTCCTAGGGGCAGCTGGACCTTCTGAGGAGCAGTGCAGGTCTCCTGTACAGGATCAAAGATTCCCAAAATGCAAGGTAAGCCTGTGTCTGCTGGGGAGGTGTGTTGGGAACACAATTCTTGTTTAAAACAAATCAAACTTCAATTCTTGCTTAAAACAAATCCAACTTCTTTCAAATTTTGGACTTTTTAAAAAAATCCTGCTGTCTGTCTTGTTTTGACAGTAAAATGAAAGGTTCTGACAATCAAGAGAAGCTGGTTTACCAAATCATAGAGGATGCGGGCAACAAAGGTACTTTAAATTATCATTGTGAATGGTACTAACTCTGTCCAAAGTCATAAATGCTTGCCCAGACAAAAAAAAATATAAAATCTAATGCCCCATACCTGCTTGCTTTCCCCCAATCCCTTCTGTCCATTCCGTCCCTTTTGCTGGGAGTGGCAGGCAAGCAATCCAAGCAGTGTTCTGGTGTGACTTTTGGTTGGCATGCATGGAAACAAATGGTTTCTTCTATTTATTTCTGTTCACTTCTCTGTTTTTGAACAGGTATTTGGAGCAGGGACATTAGGTACAAAAGCAATCTGCCTTTAACAGAGATCAACAAGATACTGAAAAACTTGGAAAGCAAGAAATTAATTAAAGCAGTTAAATCCGTGGCAGTGAGTATTTTGTGACGTTTTTAAACAATTTCAAACATCTGCTGCATGGTTTGAATGTTTTTAACAGGGGTCTAGGGCAGAGACAGCTGGAGGCAAAATGAATTTTCTCTTTGTGCACCAGTGTTTGACTCTCTGCCTTTAGTGTGCAGGTTTGAGGTGCAACAGATTCTGTGTCCACAGGTCAGCTTTCTGCTGTCTGTCTGCAGTTACCTGGTTCTCACTGGGTCTGCTAAAGCAGCTGGGGGTAGAGAAGTTGGACACAGCAAAGCAGTAGCTTTTTTGTGTTCATGTGACAGATGCTGGCTTCATCTGGTCTGTTATAAAGTGATTAGGAATCAAAATGGGTTCATCTTCTCTTTTATCTCTGAGAGTCAAACAATAAGAGTAATAAGATTCTTTTGCAGATTATCTGCTTGTATGTCCCATCCTTGTGAAGGAGGGATATGTTGTTGGGAGCTGAACCTTTCCCTCCCCCAGGCATCCAAGAAGAAGGTCTACATGCTGTACAACCTGCAGCCCGACCGCTCCGTCACTGGAGGGGCCTGGTACAGTGACCAGGATTTTGAGTCTGAGTTTGTGGAGGTGTTAAATCAACAGTGCTTTAAGTTTCTGCAGAGCAAGGTGAGTGCCAAAGCCACCTGCCAGGTGCCAGGCAAGGCTTAGGTGTTCCATAAGTGTTGGCCATTACTGCAGCTAGATTCACAAATCCATACTGGAGTATTTTTTTTGTCACAGTAGGTGTGATGGTGTTGTATTTAAGGATGGATATTTTTACACCCTGAACAAGGAGGGAAGACTTTTATCCCTAAGGTCCAATGACAAATTGTCCTAGGTGACCCAAAATTGTGTGTTCCTAAGACCCAGCAACCCGGGAAAGGGGAATTTGTGTGTTTTATCCTGGAAGGCAGGGGTGCAGGATCCCTTTAAAAACAGAAATGGACATGAGGGGAGCACCTTTGTTCTCCCTGGATGCCTGAGGGGATTGCCTGGGGCAGGTCTTCAAGTCATACCCGATGTGAAAAATGCCAATCACTTGTTTCTAAAATTTTCAAAGTTTAATAGTAATAAAATGGTTATAAAAATAGTGATATAATTAGAGTAATAATAATTTGGATAACTAGGATTTAGGACAACATGAGACAACAGAAACAAAGAGTTATGGACAGTCTGGGTACCTCTTTCTGGGCAAAATAAGCCTGGAAAAGGACAAATGTTAACAGAGGATTAACCCTTAAAAGCAACAGCCTGTTGCATATTTACACACCTCACACATGATGCATAAATTCCATTCAAACACAGGATTCTGTCTGGGCAGTGTCAGCTTCTTCCTCTGAATCCTGACAGCATCTTCAGGGCTGAGTAAGGCAGGAAGAAGTTCATTTCTTCTGATAATGGAGCAATAAATTCTCTTTCTCTGAAAGATTTAGGTGTCCTGTGGCTGCTATCTTGGTGCAAGTCCTCTCTTTAAAAAAAGTATCTTACATAGCATAGTTTCTATTTAACATTTTGTTATAACCTAAAGCTATATTTAACACACTACTTGAGAAAATTAATACAGCATAACTTTCTAACATAACACATATAATATTCATTTTAATATTTGCAAAAAGCCAATCATAAAATATGCATTTTTCACACCCAAGAAGCTGCATTTTGCATTCCAGACCTGCTCCAGAGGGAATTTTGCAATACCTTTTCCAGCTGAGGAGGAGTCAGAGGCTCTCTCCACTATTTTGCAGCTGCCTGCCGTTTGTTGAGGAAGGGGCAGATCTGCAACTTGTCAGAAAGTTTTTTCCAGTGTTTTTGGCAGTATTGGAGCCTTTTGGCCAAAAATTGTTTGTCCAGATTTTGTTTTGTCCCTGTTCCCCTCTGATTGTTGTTTGTGGAGCTCTGGAACCACGGAGTCTGTTATCTTTTATTTGATATTTTTTCGCTTCTGACTTCTTCCATTTTGTCTCTTATTGGTGGAAGGAGATTATGCATTTTGGAGTCTCCACCCCTTATAATTGTCTTAAACTAAGACACAAACCAGGCAGCAAAGACCACAGGACCAAAAAATCTAGGAAAAGTCACTGTGGTTTCTGCAGAACATCTCATTTCTGTGAGGGTGTAAGGCAGCTGGCAGTCAGGTAGCTCTGCCTAGAACCTAGTCCCTGGTTCATTAAATATGTCTGCAGATTCTAGCATTTGTCTATTCCATTATAATATATTTTTAATTGGCTCTAGGTACAAGCAGAAACTTAGGGTTTTTTTGTCAACAAAATGCCAAATGTTGGTTCATATTAATCTGAACTACAGTGTAAATTTTATGTAATTTATTATAAAATTATATTTGATTGTGCACTGCATTGTCTCGCATACACCAGTTTAAGTGGTTTTAAATGCTAAACATGTCCCAGAAATGGAAAACAAGTTTTGTTTTTGAGTCTGCCTGAAACTGAACCACAAAGGAGGTTCATGGCAGTGGGTGCTGACTCTAACCAACCTTTGCTCTTTCTCAGGCAGAGGCAGCTCGAGACAGCAAGCAGAACCCCATGATACAGAGGAACAGCTCGTTTGCCTCATCCCACGAGGTGTGGAAATACATCTGTGAGCTGGGCATCAGTAAGGTCGGAACAGATTCATCTCACTGCTGTTCAAATTGTCAGTGCATGATGAGCTCTAGGAGCTGGCCGCTGCAAACTTGCTGCAGGTCTCATAAGTGTTTCAGCACCCCACAGCTTGTGTAGTGGGGGTGAGCTTTGTGGCTTTATTGCTTTTTGGGGAGGGTCATTAGTACTGCCTGGCACACCAGGATAGCTTGTGGGTTTTCAAAAATGTGTTTTTGAAAACACGGGTTTTCAGAAATGTGTAAAAGAATTACCATTCACATCCTCGTGAACTGTCTCAGCTGGTTTAGATTTCATCATTTCTCTTAAGTTTACATATGCACTTCAAGGAACTTTAGGGGAGGGGAAAAAAGAAGGGGAAAAATATCCCACCATTACTGGGTATATTGACAAGTATATCTTTAGCAGTCTTGTCTTTTTCTTCTTTCACAATTGTTTTCCTGCAAAACTGGAACTGTATTGTGCTAGGCTGATGGAGACATCTCAGGTGCACAGGGAAGTTCTTTTTGGTAAGACCAAGGCTAGTGCAAATCAGAAATGCTCAGGAGGTAGGAGGTATTAGAATTCCTTTTCTTTTTGCACCTGCACAACTCCATAAAGTTCCCAGTGAGACTGGTGTCTTTTTCTGGACTAGGTTAGAACTCTATGGATTTGTTACTCATGGTGTTTGCTCCTTTCCTCCTTGCAGGACTCACTGGCACATCTTTCCTAACATCTATTTCACAAATTGTTTCTTAGGTAGAGTTGTCCATGGAAGACATTGAGACCATTTTGAACACTCTGATCTATGATGGCAAAGTGGAGATGACCATCATTGCTGCCAAGGAGGGGACAGTGGGCAGCGTGGATGGGCAGATGAGGCTGTACAGAGCTGTCAGTCCTCTCATCCAGCCCACTGGATTGGTCAGGACACCCTGTGGACTCTGCCCTGTGAGTAATTAATTCTGTGTATCATTAGTGGTGCATGCAGCTCTTGAACACAGGCCTGCAGTGCCCACATGGCACAGGGCAAGCTCAGGGCTGAGCCAGCTGTGCTTCAAAGCTGCCTGTGAGGAACAGGTTCTGGTTTTGGTCTGAACAACTGCTCTGCCAGGTGTTCCCCACTCCCAGCCTGTCTCTTTACTGGACTCTATATGAAGATGCTGTCAAGTGTAGCCTGTTCCAAATCATGTTACTGTGTTTCTGATCTGTGTTGATACCAAGCGAAATGATTTCTGTCTAGCTTTTGGTCTCTCCTCCCAAGTCTCCTTTACCTCCCTGTAGGTAAAACTTGCCAGCATGTCCTTTTGTGGTGGGATCTGTTTTTCTCTTCTCCTTCAGAGCTGCCATAAAACTTCCTAGGTTTTGGCCTCTGTTAGACTAATGCTGATCTGCTGGTAAAAAGCAGAAAAATGTGAGCATGTTACACACAACAAGCACCATCCCATCCAACTGGCAGTAATTACTCTGCTGACACAGAGCTTTCTTTTGCAGGTTTTTGATGATTGTCATGAAGGTGGTGAGATTTCTCCATCAAACTGCATTTATATGACAGAATGGTTGGAGTTTTAAAGTGAAAGGAAACTGTAAACTGGATTCATCCTTCACAGCCAAAGTGCCAAAGCACGTTGCTTTTTTTAAAAGCGGACTTGTAAATTTGTAAGCAACTTCAGGACATGGAGTGACAAAGCAGCCATGTGGCAGTTGTGTGAGCTCTCCTGGGAGTGGACTGGAAGTGGAATCAGTGATGAAGATCAAGGCTGAAGTGGAAATGTAGATCTGTTCTTCAGTCAAAACTGGAGATGGCAATGAAGGTGGTTAATAAAACAGATTTCTAAGCAACAGTTCAAAATAAAGTTCAAACAAGGTTGAGACATTTTAGTCTTAACATTTATCAGTCCCTCACAGCTGATCAGAAAAACTTTTAACAAGTGGTACCAAGATTGAGATCCCAAATTTTGCTTTCAGATTAATGCTAGTGATAGATCCTTAAGTTCTAAAGCTGACACTTTTCTCCCATGATAGATTCCATCTAATTGAAGACTATGAATCTGAGGTGGGAAAGTTTCTGAATATGTCATATTCAGAATCTGAATATGTCAAACACTTACTGGTTCTTTATTATATATATATGGTTCTTTATTATCTTTCTTACCTGCTTATTTATCATTAAACCCCTGATTTTTCCTATGTACATCTGTGCTTCATTTCCTGTATTGCTGCCTGCTGTATTTATTCCTTCATCATCCAATTCCTGGTGCTGTTTTCTGCAGCTGTGTTACAAACCTGGATGTCTCCACTGAAATTTTGAGTAGAGATGTTCTGGGAAGATATGTTCTCCACAAGAGAAAGGGTTGCTCTGGCCTGATGATACAGAGAAAATTTTTATGGATTCCAGCATCCAGAGTTGCAGAGGGCTGGAATGACACACTAGGAGCCAGGGTGGAGTGCACAGGGGTTGTGCACAGGCTGCCCCCCTTGCACCACTTGCTGTCTGTGCCTTCAGCTGCCTCTGGCCAGGCTGAATCTCACCACAATTACTCAGTATCTTCACAATGGTCTCCCAGCACTGGGGAGCAATCAGGGGGTCAAGCACAACACAGGGCTTGTTGCATCTGGCTATTTTCAAATGTGTCTGGCTCAAAATAAGCCCTCTGGGCAGTGTGTTGGGAGGGTGGTGGGAAAGCACCTCTGTGGCTGTTAGCAGCATCCTGGGTAACCTGACAGAGGGTTAACGTAGATTTTGGATCAGTTTACCTCATAAAGGTAATGAGAGCTTTTACATCTGCATTTTCAATATTGTCCAGGAGACTGGACTTTCTAAAAGCAATCTGGATCACATATGAAAGTGTTCAAATCTTGCTTGATTTCCATTTCCCTTCTTACAGCACGGATGGAGGACAGAGGCTAATGAGGGTGCTGTACAAAGAATAAAAAACCTCCCATGGTTCCTGTCCCATGCAGGGAGGGTATGGATGCAGAAAGAAAGACTCCTTATGTGGGAGCAGTTAGGTGTGTACTGGAGCAAACAATGAACACTGATAAGCTGCTGGAAAGTCCATGGAGGGGCTGTGATTGTCCCAGTGAGGTGAGCACTGCCAGCAGGCTCTGCTTTTGCTGCAGTGTTGTCTCCAGGTGAAAGGGATGCATATCTACAGAGGCTGAAGGGCTCTGAGGAAAGAGATGTGGGAGTGAAATGACTGGAGCTTTGTTCTTCCTCTGCCCCCTTTAACCACTCAGCACAGAGAAGCCAAGGGAAAAACGCTGCTCTCTTCCCTGGAAGGAGCCTTGGATCCGACACCCTTTATTCCACCCAAGGTAATTTCATTGAGGTGTGGGGTTGGGTTGTCTTTGTCTTCCTGTCTTCAAAGGGGACCTGACACAATGGGGTGCTGAGCCTGCTGCTGCAGAGATAACACCATGTTTGTGCTCCACTGCAGCTAGGAGATAACTTCCAGGGAAACAGCAGGGCTTTATCATGCAGGTATGTCATTTTATGCTCTATAATCACATTCATTGGCAATAAGAAAAAGGAGAGAAAGCTTCTCCTCAGTGAACAGCTTTAGGAAGTAGATAGATGGTTTATTAAGCTCTTTAAATTTTGGCATTGAGTTTATCTGGCTTAGATGACCTTTATGGTATCTGAAAGTTCTTAGCATTGAAGCTGTAACAAGACTTCTCAGATTTGGGGAAAAGTGCCTATAAGGGAAAAGCAATTTCAATTTAGTTTCTTACAGATAGCAATCTGTCTATATGAATCAGAGGAATGATCTTTCTGTCACTCTGGTTCTTCAAGAACCTGGCTGATCTATCAGCCTGACATTCTTATCTGAAAAGGGAGTAAATGCTAAAAGGTAGTATTAATAGTGTCCTGAGTTGTGTCAATCTTCTCCTTAGGGCAAAGCTGTCCCTATTCCAAACTGGTATGAAATGTAATGTTTTGAGGAAGCTACTACAGTAGCTCTAGTACTCAATATGAAAACACATGTGTAGAAAGCTGAATTATCCCTTAAAACATGGATGACAAATAGGAAGCATGATCTACTCATTTATTTTCACAGGCCTCATGCACGAGGTCAGAGCTCAGCTGCTGCAGGACCACGAGATCCCTCGTGAGCTGGAGAGAGCTCATCCTTGTTTTCATGAGCCCTGATCCTGCTGACAACTCTCTTTTGAGTGGTTTCCTCACTAGTAGTAGCCAGCTGTCCAAAGGCAAGCTGGAGGGTGGGCACACCCAGATGCCACACGGGATCGAGGGCAAAATTGTGCTTTAATTCCAAGACAAACACTGGCCACGGTAGCTGGCTGCACTGAGAACTGACAGTGTGCAGCTGGCAGCTATTGCCTGGCACGTGCAGCCTTTACACTCCAAAGTTTAAAACATGAAGGTGAATGGCAAACTTGAGGCTTTGGTAGTGAAAACATTTTCCCCGTGGCTGAGTGGCTGTTTAGATTTTTCCTGAGTTTGGTTGTTTGGCTGCGGGTTTTGTATTTTTACTCAGATGGTAAGTGACACACTGGAGGTGTGATGGTAATTGTTGTTCCTCTGGTGCTGCTAGAGCACCATCTCCTGTCTCTTCCTGGGATGGCTCCAACAGGGAAAAAGCTCTGTCTTAAGCCATACCGGATTCTTTTTTGCCTCCACATGCAGAGCAGATTTTGGGAAGAAACTGCAGTGAGTGAAGACAACAGGGTCTCCTATTGCTGCTAAACACTTGATGCTTTGAAAGAGGGTACAGACACCTCAAACAGAGCTGTCCTCTGCCACACACAGACCACCTGTCCCTCCGCTTGCTCTGCTTGGCTGGGACTTTCTGTCATTTCACCTGTGAGAAATGCATGGCTGGACCCTCCTCAGACACACTTGAGCCCGGCTTAGCTTGCAGCCTGGAGGAGACTCAAAGCTCCAGAGGTGGTGTCCAAGTTCTCGTTGAAAATATTCACTTCCACCGTGAGAAACTTGGTCATTGGACTTTGCTCACTTGCTCAATCTTCAAGAGGTCTTCTGGGGAATGGGGAGGACAGGCACCACAGCTCAAAGCTCTCTTCTCTTTCAGCTGCTAAACACAAATCAAGTTTAGGCTTGTATAGGCAGCCTGTGGTGTTCTCCTTTCTCCCACTTTTTGAGCAAGCTTGTGCTTCTTTCAGGAAATGCTTTTGGGAAAGCTTTTATTTGGGTTATTTGTTCCACAGACACAGAGCTTTAAGGTTGTGCTCCTCTTCCAAAATAATTTGGTTCAACCCAGCAGACAGGTAAACACCACACAGATGTTCCCTAACTTCCTCCCCAGTGGGATGGGAGAGACAATTGTAAAAAAAAAAATAAAGCTTGTAGGTTCAGATGAACACTGTTTAACAGGGCAGAAAAGGAAGGGAAAATAATGGAAAGGGATTATATAAATCATGTGATGAACAATACAGTTGCTCCTCCTCCTGATCATTGCCCAAGGAGTGCCAGAGCAGTGGGCTGCAAACCAGCAGCCAACTCTCCCCAGTTTTATTGTTCAGCATATGATAAGGAATAAGGAATATCCCTTGAGCCCCTGGGGATCAGTTGTCCTGCCTTTGTCCCCTTTCAAATTATTGTGCAGCCCCAGCTTCCTGGCTGGCAGGAAGAACCTGAAAAATCCTTGACTTAGCATAAGAATTGCTCAGCAAGAACTAAATTATCAGGGTGTTATCAACATCTTCCTAATCCTAAATCAAAAAATGCAGCACTAAACTAGCTCAGAGGGAGGAAAATGAATTCTGAAAGTTGAAAGCAGGACACAAACTCAAAATAGTTGCTCAACATTTTAGTGAATCTAAGGTTTGCAGGGGGTGCACTGTGGCCTTGAAGCCCTGGGTCCTGGTAAGACTCTTTGCTGTTGAGATGTGGCAGTGGGAGGAAGCTGTAAACAATCAGACAACTTCAAAAAAAATAAATTTGCTTTGCCTCCTACTTGGAGAGCCAGTCCTGGGCTGAGAATGTTCATCCTACACCTGACAATGTTAGCAATACTAGTAGTTTGAATTTTACACACTTTAGCATACACACATCAGTAGTATGCTACTATTAGTATGAACTAATGTTCACCTCAGACAGCATTTCATTTTGCTTTGTTTTGGACCTGGAACCGTACTCTGCACATTCCAAACACAGATTTCTGTTGCATTTAAAAGAAAGAAAACAGGAAATCACTTGTTTTTAAAATTTTAAAAGTCTAATAGGAATAAAATGGTTATAAAAATTGTAATACAATTAGAGTAATAGTAATTTGGACAATTTGAATGAGGACAATATGAGACAATAGAAATAAAGAGTTATGGACAGTCCGGGTACCTCTTTCTGGGCAAAATAAGCGCGAAAAAGGACGCATGTTAACAGAGGATTAATCCTTAAAAGCAACAGCCTGTTGCGCATTCATACACCTCATCCATGATGCATAAATTCCATTCAAACACAGGATTCTGTCTGGTCATCATCAACTTCTTCCTCATAATCCTAATGGCGTCTTCAAGCCGTTAGAATTATAATTTTTTCTGATAAGAGAGCAATAAATTCTCTTTCTCTGAAAGATTTAGGTGTCCTGTGGCTGCTATCTCGCTGTGAGTCCTTTATTGAAAAAGCATCTTACATAGCATCGTTTCTATTTTAACATTTTATTATAACCTAAAACTGTATTTAGCACACTACTTAAGAAAAATAATACAGCGTAACTTTCTAACACAACACATATAATATTCATTTCAATATTTGCGAAAAACCAATCATAAAATACGCATTTTTCACACCAGGAAGTTCTGTGCTCCCGGCTGCACACGACAGCGCGCTCCCAAGCAGCCGAGCCCCGTGAGGGCAGAGCTGCTTCCCTCATGCCGTGCCAGGGGAGCAACGCGGCACCGCATCGCACACTTGGGAGGGTCATCGCCATTCCAAGGTGGAACCTGCCGCCTTTAGCCAAGATGAGCTCCCTGCCGCCGCCGCCACGCTAAGTTTGGTAGGGGCACGCCTCTCCCCTCCTTGTGAGGGGCGGTGCGGCGTGCCCTCAGCTAAGATGGCGGCGGAGCCTCAGCGGGCGTGCCGCCGCCATGTTGGCGGCGGGCAGCGCGTACCGCTGAGCTGGCCTTGCCGGGCGCGCGGGGCGTGCCGGGAGGGAGCGGCGCGAGCGGCGCGGGCAGGTGGGAGCGGCGGGGCTCCGAGGGGATGGGAACGGGAACGGGAACGGGAATGGGAATGGGAATGGGAGGGTCTGTGCCCCCTGAGCGACACTGGCGGTGTCAGGCGGTCAGTGTCGGCCCCTGTGAGGGGGAAGGGGTCGTCCCCTGTGAGGGGAGCCAGTGGTGTCCCCTGCGGGCGGGTGTGGAGGGGGCGGTCAGTGGTGTCCCCTGAGGGGATGTGGAGCGTGGTCAGCGGTGTGCCCTGAAGGGATGTGGAGCGTGGTCAGCGGTGTGCCCTGAAGGGATGTGGAGCGTGGTCAGCGGTGTCCCCTGAAGGGATGTGGAGCGTGGTCAGCGGTGTCCCCTGAAGGGATGTGGAGCGTGGTCAGTGGTGTCGCCTGGCCCGGTGCTTTCATGGGGTCAGCAGTGTCCCACAGAGCAGGGCTAGGGTCGGGCATGCCCTCTGTGGAGGGTCCCCTATGGCCGTGCCGGGGATCAGTGGTCTGGGGGATGGAAGCGGCACCTATGGCTCTACTGGGGTCTGTGGTGTCCCCCATAGCCATGCCAAGCACACCAGCTGGGCCGTTACACCTGTCCTGACCCCAAACTAGGGCCACAACTCATGTCAAACCCAGCACGGCAGTCAGGGCTCTGCCTGGGGCAGGGAAGTGATGCTGGGCTGCTGCTGGAGAAACATGGAATAAATTTGCCCTGTGGCTGTGCTGCATGCCTGAGATGTCAAATGTGTGTATTGCTGTTCTGGTGTGCGGGGTCTTCTACAGGCAGACTCAGCTCTGACTTTCACCTTGACAGACCTGTTTGTGTTGTGAACCCTTCTGTTTGTCCATCGAATGAGGGGATGGAAACATGGGGCAATTCTGCCTAAGCTTGATTTACATCCTTAATAGCATAGAGGAAAATGTCAGTGAATTTGGAGTTCTGTAGGAAAATATTACACCAAAACTTCCCCTCCTCTGAGGGGACACGTTGCTTCTGATTTTTCATGTGTGTGGCCCTCCTGAATATCCCACCTGCAGTGAGGACCAGGAGTAAAGTAATCCTGGAGCATCTGCAGCTGTAGGTGAACCTCTGAGTTTCCTTGTCTGAAGCAGGTTGTGGAGCTGCTGCTTTTGGCTCTCTGAGTTGCTGCTAGTGCTGTGTGGTGTTTTTGTGGTCTGGATTTGACAAGTAAGTTTTTTGGTAAGCTTGTCCTTGCCTTTCTCAGAGAAGTCAAAAGTAGTGATGGCCTGGAAGCTCTTGTTTGTGCCTTATTTTGAAGAGTTTAGTAAGACAACACAGGGAATGACTCCTCTGTTGTGCTGGGGATATTCCTCCTTGATGTTTTCTGAAGTCTTCTGGACTCTCAGTTCCTTCCTTCCAGTGGGACAATGATGCCATGCACAGTGGGTGTTTTTTGATATTTTGTCATGTTCTTGCTTCTCTTTGTAAGCAGGTCAGGCTGGCAGCTTGGTGACGTTTGTGACTGGTTTGGTGTCAGACGTGGCCTCCTTTTCTCCCTGCAGCATTTCAGCTGAAGGCTCCAGGATGTGTTGCAAATCTGGCCTGTTTTCCTTTACTGACCTAGTCAGGCAGGATTGCCTTGAGGCTGATTTTGAGATGTTAAAAGTGAATCATAAGAAAAAAAAAACAACCTCTTGCATTCTGCCTTTGAGTGTCAGCTTTTCCTGTTTCTTTGTTGGATTTGCTGGTGATTTAATTGGCTGTAACGTTGATGAGAGCCCTGGACAGAAGAGATTAACGGAGTCACGTGGTTTATTTGATAATGGGATTAATGCATTGTGCTGTGTTGGCTTTGTCCTGCAGTGCCTCGTGCCCTCACCTGTAGTTGATGTGCTAAGCTCCTTTGCAGGCTCTGCTGCCCGAATGTGCATTTTTCTGTCCTTCAGGAGCTTCTGGGGGCCATGGCGACGTACCTGGAGTTCATCCAGCAGAACGAGGAGCGCGACGGGGTGCGCTTCAGCTGGAACGTGTGGCCCTCCAGCAGGCTGGAGGCCACCAGGATGGTTGTGCCCCTGGCCTGTCTGCTGACCCCGCTGAAGGAGCGCCTGGACCTGCCCCCCGTGCAGTATGAGCCAGTGCTCTGCAGCAGGCCCACCTGCAAAGCTGTGCTCAACCCTCTCTGGTAGGAGATGCTCGGATGGGGATGTTGGAAGGGGACCTGATTTTCATCTGAGCTTCGCTGCTTTCTTATTGCCCTTTGTCTCTGCCCTGTGCCTGGCAGCCTCTTTGATTTAGATGTGGTGGGCTTGCTAAAATCCGTACATCAACATGCCTGTTACTAGAGCTGACAGGAGCAGAGGGCACAGGAGGATCTTTGGGGAGGCTGTTAAGGCAGAGAGTCCTGTCAGCATCCCAGATAATTTAATGGTGAATGAGGAAACTCATAACAGACAAAGATGCCCATTATACTGGTATACTCAAATCTAATGATTTGAGTGCTCTGGACTCTGATGTTCACTTGTTTTCCTCTGGACTCTGATGTTCACTTGTTTTCCTGCTTCCTACACATCCTGCTGCTTGTAGGTCAGCTTCAGTATGAGCATAATGAAGTAATTTTAGAGGAATGTCTCGGTGCCAAGATCATGTGATGATCACCATGCTCAGAACGTGGTGTTGGGCTGAGAAAAAGCAGGGAATGCCAGGAAGAGGAAGTGAAATGAGATCAAAGCCATGGAAGGAGAGCGTGGCATCCTGCACTAGCAGGATGTTGTACTGGGCTGAGGAGAGTAAACTCTGTGGGCCAGGGAACAGCCTGTTTGTTCTGTGTTTGCACAAGATCTGGGTGGATGGCTCCTGCTGCTCTGAGGCTGGAGCACTTGTGTGCTACAGCTGCACAAACAATAGGACATGAGATGAGCCTAAGTGCAGTGGAAGAATGATTGGACACAAGTCTGTGTCTGCCAAGGGCTGAGCTTCAGAGAGCTGGCAGTGGCCCCTCGTGCTGACAAGCCTGGAAATGGCAGGGCTGGATTATCTAATGAACTTCCTAGTAATAGAACAAGAGTCTGGTCCCTGAAACACTTGCTGTTCAAGCTGGAGTGTCTGTTTCTTCCTCAGTGCTGTGAACCAGCATGGATTAATGAATTAATTGCTGTAAAATTGTTCCTGAAGTGACACCAATGCCTCATTTTTCCCTTGCAGCCAAGTTGACTATCGGGCCAAGCTTTGGGCTTGTAACTTCTGTTTTCAGAGAAACCAGGTGAGTTGGAAAGAGCACTTCCACCTTTTCAGTGAATACTTTATTGATGGCCTTCCCTGGACATGAAACATAAATTCTGCTTCTCTAAATCCCTTCCCTTGGCCTGCTTCTCTTGCTGAACCCCCAGGCTAGTGTACAGTCTG
This sequence comes from Melospiza georgiana, assembly GCF_028018845.1. Lineage (NCBI taxonomy): Eukaryota > Metazoa > Chordata > Aves > Passeriformes > Passerellidae > Melospiza > Melospiza georgiana. Next base: position 20,981,404 of record NC_080432.1, read on the forward strand.
ACATACTGTCAGTGGTTTTACTGGCATGCAGAGCACAGCAAGGAGATAAAAATGCATTTTTGTTCCATGTATCTCAGTGTGCTTTTTGCATCTGATATTTAATATTTCTGCAGATTATGGAATTCATTAGATTTGAGTAGACTTTTGCCATCAGAAACTATGGCTAAAAGAATTTCAGCTACTACATTGTTGCTGTTGTAGCCTTACCTTTTATTTACACTGGATTGAGTCCATCCTGCTGGCCACTTGTCTGTGCTTAGGAAAAGAACTGTGGATTTCTTGTAATGAATTAATCAGATTGGTGCAGTGGCAGTAAATAAAAAGTTAAATAACCACATCAGCAGCAGGGCAGGCTCTGTGCTGCAGGAGAGAGCCCTACATTTTTGCCCTGCAGCTTACTTGTCCTAATTTTTTGTTCTCTTTTTCAGTTCCCCCCAGCCTATGCTGGCATTTCTGAAGTCAATCAGCCAGCAGAGCTTATGCCTCAGTTTTCAACAATTGAATACATAGTGCAGGTAAATGAACCACAGGCAAGTCTGGAGCTCCCAGAATTGTCTTATTTGTGACAAATGATATATGTGTAAAATACTCTTAGGATAATGGAAATAAATACCATGTCTGCAAGGTGCTTAAGAAGGGGCTCATTTTATTCCTTGGCTGGAGGCTTTACAAAATGTCATTTCTTCCCCGGTCAGCGAGGTCCGCAGACGCCGCTGATCTTCCTGTATGTTGTGGACACGTGCTTGGAGGAGGAGGATTTGCAGGCCCTGAAGGAGTCCCTGCAGATGTCCCTGAGCCTGCTGCCCCCTGATGCCCTGGTGGGGCTCATCACTTTTGGCAGGATGGTCCAGGTTCACGAGCTGAGCTGTGAAGGGATTTCCAAGAGCTACGTGTTCCGGGGCACCAAGGACCTGACAGCCAAGCAAATCCAGGTGTGCTCTGCCATCCCTCAGGCCAGGGGCTTGTACCTCTCAGCTCTCTTGGGCTCTCTGGGAGAAAGGAGGGCTTGGTGCTCTCAGCTGTGAGCCTGTTGCCCTCCCAGTATCTGTCCTGTCTTTTTGCCTTTGTAAGTGTCTTAGAAGCTTGTTCAGAATTGAGTTTGTGTATCTCACATAATGGACCCATGATCCATTCCTAATGGCAGTGCAAAGATGAATAATTTTACAGATTTAAGTATATTTAATGCTGCAGTATTGCAGGCCTCAGGGTATATTAAATAATAATACAAGTGATATGTTTAGTGTTTGAATAGTTCATCTCTGCTTCCTCTTTACTGTTCTTAGGATATGCTTGGGCTTTCGAGGCCAGCTGTCCCCATGCAACAGGGAAGACCTCTTCAGACTCCAGAGCAGCCTGTTATTTCCAGCAGGTAAGCTTCACAACACACAGCAGGGCAGATGCTTTATGCCCCTTTATATCTGTAGGTCCTGCTTCTAACCCTGGGTTTCCCAGGAGGGGAAAGAAGATTTAAATGGTTTTGTCATGTCACAGTTATTTACCTCCATTGAACACAGTTTTCTCTTTTTCACTGGTAGCTCTCATGCCTTTCAGCAAACTCACCTTTGAACTTCTTTCCTGTTCTTTATGTGATTTTGCCTCCTTGTCAGTTCTTGATGTCTTGCTTTGATCAAATTTTTTATTTTGCACAGGCTTGTTATCTCAGAAAGTTTGCATGTAAGAAAACAACCTGCTTCATGTCTCTTTATTTCTGATTATGGTCTCAGTGCAATTTATGTGTCTGGCAAACAACAGAGGCAGTTTTTTTCTTCTGCAGACTTAGAAGCAGGAAAACACTGTATTTATATTTTTGCAGGTTCTTACAGCCTGTGCATAAGATTGACATGAATTTAACAGATCTGCTTGGAGAGCTGCAGAGGGACCCATGGCCAGTGACCCAGGGAAAGAGACCCCTGCGTTCTACTGGAGTGGCTCTTTCCATTGCAGTTGGCTTGTTGGAGGTACTTCTAGTCTGCTGTTTGAGATGAGCAGGCCAAAGTAAGCACATGAGTGCAGCTGGGTTACAGTGGGGTGCAGAGCTGCAATTTGTCTCTGGTGATATTTGAGCTGTGCCAGCACCAGCTAATGCAGAGTGAGCTGGAAGGTTCCATCTAAATGGTAAAATTTGCAGGTATTTAAAGGTTTCTGATTCTTATGTGTGTTGCCACACAAGGGGTGATACTAAGCATGGGATTTATCTAAGTATTATCTAAGATATAAGTAAAGAGAACAGAAACTGCCTGTTTCCTGTTTTGAAGGCATGAAGCTTGATATGGTTTGAGTTTAAACTTTATCTGAGTGCTATGCCTGTCAGGAAGTGCATCACTGTTTACTGAGGTGGCCTCTAGCAGGGACAGGTCCCCACTGACCTTGCAGGAGCACATGCACAACCTTCTCTAAAGAAAGCATTGTTGCTATTTAATCAGTTTCCCTTTTTTCCCCCCCTCCTCCCCCTCTCTGATATAAGTCTTTGCTTTTATTTTAGGGCACATTTCCAAACACAGGGGCCAGAATAATGCTGTTCACAGGTGGGCCACCAACACAGGGGCCAGGCATGGTGGTGGGAGATGAACTGAAAACCCCCATCCGTTCCTGGCATGACATAGAGAAGGACAATGCAAGGTTCATGAAGAAGGCCACCAAAGTAGGTACTAGGGCTTGATGGGTGTGTTTAAAAGCTGAAACTGAGTGTTGGGTCAGAACATTATGTGGGTTGCATGGTTGTCCTTGAAATAATCTGAGTCTTTGTGTACACTAAATTATGAGGATGGTTAAGGGAAGGGTAAAAAAACTTCCTCCTAGTTAGTTCTCCATCATGGTTTTGTGCCTTCTCAGAGAAGAAAGTATTTCAGTGTTGTTTCTTAGCTGGTGGTGGGTGGAGAGTTTGTTCATCCCCATAGTTGTATCTCCTCCTGGAGAGGAACAAATCTCCCTATAACTGGTTATTTCCAGAAAGCTTCCTTTGTCTTCTTTCATTAAAATAGAAAAAATGTGAAATGTGCCTGACAGCTTAGAGAAAGCAGGATGACACCTGTTCTCTTAACTATCTTTGGGTTCCCAGCAATTCATCACAGACTAGATGATCCCTTGTCATTTATGTTTATATTTGAGACAATAAACTCATCCAAATGCATCCCTCATCCTGGAAGGGAGCAGTGTGCTGCAGCCAACATCTCTTTAGCTACCACAGCCCTGGTGGTTGCCCCATGTGTCCCTTGTGCTGGCCTGAGGTGGGGACAGCAGAAGTTGCCCTTTGCAGCCTCCTAACCCCGGTGTGTGTTCCCAGCACTACGAGACTCTGGCCCACCGCTCTGCGGCCAACGGGCACTGCATCGACATCTACGCCTGTGCCCTGGACCAGACAGGGCTGCTGGAGATGAAGTGCTGTGCAAACCTCACTGGGTATGTTCACAGCAGGGCAGCACCCAGCTGGCACCTGCTTTTTGGGGGTTTTCTGGAGGGGGAGAATACTTCAGGAAGCAATTAGGTGTGCTGGCAGGGCAGAAGGTTTTTTTTATCGGTCTGTTCTAAACTGTGGTTTGAATTTGCCAGGAATTATATGGCAAGCCTCACCTGATCCCAGTCTACATTTCTGGAGTCTCAAAGCAGCATGTGAATTAGCACTGCTGTTAGAAAACTCACTGGTGGGTAGATGCTTTCCTTGTGTGGGCCAGATTTTCTCTGCTTAACAGCTCGCTTATGCTTTCTCCAGAGATTCTTGACTTCCCTGGGCCCAGTTTTAAGTGACATGTCTTAAGGGATAAATGTCTCTGTCCCATACTGCTAGAAATTATTTCTGTGAGGAAGGCTGTGTGCTAACCCAGGCTTTTGGGGACATGGCATGTCGTACTGCAAGTGCAAGGTGTTTGCAAATAACCCCTCAGTGCTCAGCAAGGAGAAGAGAGACTGTTTGACCCTGTGGATGTGTTACTGAGCTGCATCTGGTCAGGCCTGGGTTTGCCAGGGCACTTAGGGGAGGCCCAGCACCTTCCTGCAGCCACCCCTGGTGTGGTGTGGTGTGGTGTGGGTGGCTCCAGCCCTGCTCAGGGAAAGCAGCCTGAGCAAAGAGCTTTCCAGGGTTGAAACACAAACGTTTTGAAGGAAGCAATGGCAAGAAATAGAGTTGAGAGAAGAAACTGAGAAATGTGGAGCACTAACCCGTGTGGCTTTGTAGGAGGTACCCATGAATCTGCACTCCCTGGTATGAATCCTGCCTATGCAAAGGCATGCTCTAAAGCAGTAACTGCATGTGTTTGCATGTGTCAGAGGTTCAGGGATGTATCCTTGGTGCTTCTAGATCCCAACTGCTTCAGTTCCCTTGTTTTTTCTTTCCCAGAGGACACATGGTGATGGGAGACTCCTTCAACACTTCTCTCTTCAAGCAGACCTTCCAGAGGGTATTTAGCAAGGGCTACAATGGGGAATTTCGGATGGCTTTTGGTGCAAATCTGGATGTGAAGGTGAGAGATGAGTTTGATTGCAGTTTCTGGGATGTTTGGGATGTAGGAATGTCTACATGTTTGAGGTCAGATGTAGTGCTTCTTTGGGAGAAGATATTTATTTGGAAGCTTAGTAATTTTGTTGTTGTTGTTGTGTGGGGTTTTTTGTTTTGTTTGTTTGATTTGGTTTTGTTTTATTTAAAGCAGCCTCTCCTCACTCAACAAGGAACATTTCATACAGTTTCATCCCTATAAATATGTCTTCATTATTAAAATGTGGTTCTGCAGATTCACTAATTGTAGCAGTGGGTGGTCTGGGAAAATACCATCTCATTAAAGCTGAGCAACTCATTTAGACTGTGTGTATTCTATTTGATTGACTTCATGAAAAAACCGAACTTTTTTATTTTTTACTTTTTTCAAGACCTCCAGGGAGCTGAAAATTGCAGGAGCCATTGGACCATGCATATCCCTGAATGCTAAAGGGCCATGTGTGTCTGAAAATGTAAGTTTCTGACATGGAAAAATCTTTAATAAGAAATAAATATACAATGCAGAGTTTCTGTCTAGACCTACAGTTGAACCAGAATGTCAACAGTTTTCCAGGAAACATCCCTAGGAAATTACAGCCTTTCTTTGACCAAATTCTTGATTCCTGAGGCTTCTTTTTAACTGTATGGCCTTCAGTAACTTCATTCACACCCAAAAGATAAGCACTCTAGAAGGCCTGCCATTACTTATATCAGAATTTAACATAAACTTGCCTTTCCTGCTGCTAGATGAAAATTGCTGCTTTCTTTTTGATTCTGCGCAGGAACTTGGAATTGGAGGAACATCTCAATGGAAAATCTGTAGTCTAGATCCCAGTACAACTCTGGCCATTTACTTTGAAGTGGTAAATCAGGTAAGTCCTGGCTTTTTTTTTTTTTTAATCATCTTTTTTACTTGTTACAGGTCTAGATAATGCCATGACACCCCCTGTGTAGCAGGTGGATGGTTGCAAAGCAGCCAAGTGTTCTGTGATGAGGAAATAATTTCAGATTTTTTTTGTGTGTGTCTATTTCCTTTATGTGCTCTGGGGGCTTGTTACAGCTGGGAAGAGTTCTGGAAATCATGTTTTGAAGTCTGTGCTTGTGTTTCATTTGCAGCACAATGCACCCATCCCTCAGGGAGGCAGGGGGGCAGTGCAGTTTGTCACCCACTATCAACACTCCAGCACGCAGAAGCGCATTCGTGTCACCACCATAGCCAGAAAGTGAGTACCCCGTGCCAGTGCTCTGCAGAGTGGCAGCAGCTTCAGCTCCCATCTGTGCTGGGATTCCTGGCATCTTGCTGCAGCACTGGCACATGTGGATGCACGTGGCATTAACCCTTTGCTCACCCTGCAGCTGGGCAGATGCACAGACTCAGCTCCAGCACATCGAGGCCGCGTTTGACCAGGAGGCGGCTGCGGTGCTGATGGCACGGCTGGGAGTGTACAGGGCTGAGTCTGAGGAGGGACCTGATGTTCTGCGTTGGCTGGACAGGCAGCTCATCAGGCTGGTAAGGCCAACACCCTGAGCTTGGGGGCATTCTTGATTTCAGTGATTTCAGTGAAATTTTTGTGATTCAGTTTTGTTTGTGCTCGGATCATGGTGACGTCACTGTAGCGTGGAATAATTCAGAACCCAGTGTGATCAGCAAATTCAGGATGGGATAAGTGAACATCCCATCATGCTGAAAGGGATTGAATAAGGGATAGTGAAACATGGAATAATGCAGGTGGGATGGTCACTGGTTCAACCCTCCTGCTTAAAGTAGGACCAGTTCTAAAGTTAGAGCAGTTTGCTCCAAGTCTTGTTCAGTTGTGTTTTGAAATCTCCAAAGGTGGGATTTCTTACACTTCTCTTGACAGCCTGTTCCAGTGTCTGGTCACAGTCACTGGTTTTATATTTTTTTGCCCTCTTCCCTGCCTCTGTCTCTCAATCAGAATTTCCATTTTCCCAGTTACCAGTCAGGTAGACAGCAAGTTGACTCCCTGATCTCACACTCACCAGGCTGAACAAACCCAGCTTCTTCAGCTTCATTTTCTTCATAAGCTGTTCCAACCCCTGACTAACTTGGTGGCCTCTGCTAGGCCAGTTTGTTTGTATATGCTAGACCATTTCCATGTTTGTCTTGCACTGGAGAGCCCACAGCTGGACACAGCATTCAGATATGGGCAAGTTCAGGATAGTAATCTGAATTAATTCTGCAAACTCCTACTGTCTCTTGCTTTGAATTTCACAAGCCCAGATTGTCTAAACCAGTGCTGGTCTTGTCCAAACACCCATGTGGGGTTGGTGCTAACACAATGTGGCACAGCAGACCCTAAAAAACCAGGGCCAGTCAAATAGAGATGGTAGCACAAGCACAAACAGGGGCAAACTGTTTGCTGCAATGACTGTGGGATCATTCAGAGTTTAATTTCTAAAACCACTGATACTTATTTTCAATGAAATGGTGAAATACTTATTTGCTGTTCTGCAAGAAGTGTTCCATAGGGTGCAGAACAGTGTAGGTGTAATAGCCTTGAATTAATGGAAAAAAAAAAAGGTAGTGCTGTAGAGGCGCCATTTCTTTCATTCTTGGATAATTTCAATTCTGGACTTTATGAATATATATATATGTATATAAATAATATATATATAAATAGATTAAATCTTCATTCTCATTCCAGTAAGACAGAAAAACCACTGACTTAAAGAAAAATAACCTGTAAATACTGTAGTACTTGTTCTTGTCAGGTTCATGCCTTGATTGTTTAAAAATTAGCAGAACACCCTGTAGAAAAAGAGATGTAAATTCTATTGAAAAAAAAGGAAAAAATAGAAAAAAGAGATAACCAAAGTACCCATTTTGCTTCCAACAGTGTCAGAAATTTGGACAGTACAACAAAGATGATCCCAACTCCTTTAGGCTGTCAGAATCATTTTCTTTGTATCCTCAGGTAAGAATGTCACTTCCCACAGCCATGGGAAAAGTGTGCAGGGGTGAGTGGGAATGGATAAAACATCTGTTACTGTTTATCAGATTCAGGAGGGGAGGAACAGGTGCTTTTTAAATGGACTGGTCCTGTAGTTCAGCACTGCAAGAGACCAATAATAGAAGAAGTCTGAGGAGTTATTAAGGGGCAGACTTTTCCCCAAAGAATTTGCTGTTCAAAAATACTGGAATTGGGTTGAGATGTTTTGGCACTTTGGCTGACATTTGTTGTCTCACTCCCCTTCCTGCTGCAGTTCATCTTCCACCTGCGCCGCTCCCCGTTCCTGCAGGTCTTCAATAACAGCCCCGATGAATCTTCCTATTACCGGCACCACTTTGCCAGGCAGGACCTGACCCAGTCCCTCATTATGATCCAGCCCATCCTTTATGCCTATTCTTTCCATGGGCCTCCTGAGGTGAGTCTGTGTTTTCCAGGAAGAGGTCAATCAACTCAAAATAATGAGTGGTCAGTTGAAGTAACACTATTTCAGCCAAAAGGCCCCTCTAGAGTTTAAAAAAAAATAATTTTATTTAAAATCATATCAAATGACACTTGGATGGGCATAGAAATTGCTCTCTGACATCCTGAGATCTGAGAGCTTAGGGGTGCCTGATTTTGTTCTTTATTTTCCCCAGCCAGTGCTTTTGGACAGCAGCAGTATTCTTCCTGACAGGATCCTCCTGATGGATACTTTCTTCCAGATAGTGATCTACCTTGGTGAGGTATTGTGAAACACATTCTCTTTTTCTGTGCTCCTTCCTCCTGCCATGCATGCAGCCAGCTTTGCTGCTAGTATGAAATATTAACAAACTAACTTCTTGCAAAGCCCACACAGCATAATGACCATGTCACCTACATGCTGCTTGTTGGAATACAAATCCCACCACTATCAGAGTAAAAATAATACTGGAGCCACTAAGATATGTTCTGCACCAAGTAGCAGTACAGCACCAATGTGCTCTCTGTTGATGGAGTGACAAAACTATCTTTTGTCTCCTTAAAAAGGAAAAAAGCCCAGAAGTTTCTTTCCTCAGTTAGGGAAAAAGACACCTCATGGAACTTGGGGGACTTCACCTCAAATTTAAGGATAGCCAACTGGACGGGAGCCAAAAAGTCCCACCTAAGCAATTTACTAGAAGAAGACAACAAAGGAACCAATCACTTTTGTGAGGTGTTTTACCAGGAGGAAGAACCTGGCTTAGTTTTTCTCTGTGAAGCATTTTGTTATTTTGCCTTTTTTAAATATTTTCTGTTTCCAACACTACCACAGAAGCCATCCTGCTGATTTGATGCCTTCTAAGGTGGCTGAGCTATCTTGGTGTGATATAAATCTCCAAGAGCTTATGAGACCTAGCTCAAAGAGACCAGATATCATAGCAGCTGTTGTGTTGGCTTGGCCATGAAGGGGGTCCCTTACCATGCCTGGAAAAGGCCAGAGACACTGGAAATGAAGCAAGGCAGAGTTACAAGATGATACATACTTTAACAGAGTTGCAAGTATTTTCAGAGGAGTGACAGACTTTTTCTTGCAGGGTTTTCATACTTAAGTACTGAGACTCTTCAAGAAATCAGGCAGTTTTCCAGTTTTAAATACTGGATGTTTTTGAAAGCTGCTGTTCCTTCTCTCATGACTGAGGAAAATGCTTAGATACTGTCCCTTTCTAAAAATCTTCTGGAGTTCCCTTAAGGAGTTTCTATCTTCTATTGCAGAGCAAGACACTCAGCAGGTGGGTAAAATTCAGAGAAGGGAAGAGCTGAGTGTCTGACCTGTGTCTGTACAGAGGAATTGCTGCAGACATATGGTGCATGCAATGGATGCCATGAAAATACTGTAAAGCCAAGCCAGATTCAAAAAGTCAGTGATTTATAAATGTTTCATTTCTGTGTTGGCACAGGCTGAAGCATATTGAAGATTTTCAACAAACTGCTCTGGCACTGCACAAATTGCTGCCAGGTTTTGTGTGGGGTGCCTGTGCTTAAATTCAGGGACAGAAAGTAATGTTGTAGGCACAGTAGTGAAGGTGTGTTTGCCCCTAAGCAGAAGCACATGTAGCATTCTCAGGGTAAAAAGGGGAGGCTTGTAGACATCTCTGCTCCATTTTCATTTCCTCCCTGTCCCATCAATAGACTATTGCCCAGTGGCAGAAAGCTGGATACCAAGACATGCCTGAATATGAAAACTTTAAGCACCTCCTGCAAGCCCCACTGGATGATGCCCAGGAAATCCTGCAGACCAGATTCCCAATGCCACGTTACATCCACACTGAGCACGGGGGCAGTCAGGTAAGGAACTTTCTGGAGGAACTCTTTCTGTTGTTGCCTAGAGCAAGTGGCTCATTCTGCTTTTCTGAAAGGATGGTTCTGGTGGTCCAACACAGATTAGCTCTTCAAAGTACAGAGCTTACATATTTTCTTATCAGCTTTTGCTACAACTCTGTCTTTTAATAGGCAGATCACTTACAGGATATGGTTATGAAATCTGAGGGTGGAAAAAAATGGGAAAGTCAACTTGAATATGTTTTTATTCCCCAGTAAAAAGGTGGGAAATAAATGATTTGGCTGTGTGTCTATAGTTAGCTTGCTAGGACAGTAGTGCTGAATGATTGACCATCTGTATCTTCACTCTCAGACACTGAATGAGGATATGAAACTGTTCTTATTTTCACTCTTTCTGGAATTGCAGTATACTGTAACTTGTGTACAGTGTACTGTACCTGTAGCAGTGAAGGGGCAGGAACTGATGCTCCAAACCAAAGATTTGGTGTTGATTTTTGATGTGACCCTTTTACACTGAGCCCTTTTTGGAAGAGCAGATGTGGCAGGGGAGAAGAGCAGTGCTGGTGTTTCCTGTGCCATGGAATCAGAGCTGCCAGCTGGGCACAGCCTGCTGGAGCAGGGCACTCAGTGCCCCTGGGAGACAAACTTTGTGGAGCAAGGATTTCTGGGCTTGAAACCTGCTTAAGTTAAATTAGTACCTTGAAAAAGCAGAGGAACATTGCTGGTCATGCATCTAGAGTGAGATGAAGCCTGAGGGAGCAGACAGGGCTCTCATTTTACCAAACTCCTCCTCTTTTGTCTTTATAGGCCCGGTTCCTCCTGTCTAAAGTGAATCCTTCTCAGACCCACAATAACCTCTATGCCTGGGGCCAGGTAAGCAATGGAGGAGGTGCTCATGTTTGGGAATGCTGTAAATACACATGGACACGTGTCTGTGTGCAGTGGCCATCCTGTCTCACCAAGTGGCCACAAACATCATTACATTTGTCTTTGGTTCTTTATCATGGTAGCACTGGATGATCAGAATGGAGTTTTCAAGCCTGGATGTCATGCATTTTTAGTATTCTGGAAAAAGCAACTAGCATATGGATACATGTAGATCTAATTTAGCTGAGAATATTAGGCTTTTTTATCCTGTTTGCTTACCTTTGGGCAGCAGAATTCCCAGTGCTTTAGGAAGAAGAGACTTCCCTGCAGCAGTTCAGATTGTAGGAGAGGATAATGTCAGTGCTGTTGGCAAAGAGTGGCATCTGGCTTTTGCAGGAGAAAAAGGTTTTAGCAGGCAATTAGGTCAGAGTGCTGACATTTGATTTGCTTTTAGTTCATCCCCTGTGTTAGCAGCAGTATTTTAGGCTTGTTATTTGTTTTTTCTGCAGGAATCAGGAGCTCCAATCCTGACAGATGATGTGAGTCTCCAGGTGTTCATGGACCACCTGAAAAAGCTGGCGGTCTCCAGTGCATCGTGACTGATCACACTGAGCAGCAGCAGCAGCAGCAGATTTACATGGATCGTGTTGATGACAGAAGTGGACCAATTCATTTACATTTCCTTTCCTCTCTTTTAAACTAAGGATTTTAACTGTTACACGAAATAAACATTCAGGGAGAGTTTTTTACTTCTCCCTTCTAATTTATTTGTATTGCCGTTTGTCTATATTCTGTTCACTCTGCATTTTGCACACATCCTAATTAGAGTAGAAAGGTGTCTTAGCCAACAGAGATTTTGACAGCTTTAGCCTAACTTTTAAGAATTCTCTTTTAAGAGTTCTTAAGAGGTCTCCCAGCAAATGGGAAGCTGTATTAATGAAGAACAAAACGGGTAGGAGCTCTGCTCCATAGCGTTGTCCCCAAATCCCGCTGTCGCTGCCATGGGCGGCTCTTGGCTCCTTTAGCCCCGCCCCCTGCGCATGCCCCGCCCCTCGGCGCGTGCCCGTTTTGTGGGCGGGGCTTCCGCGCGGGCGGCCATGAAGCCGGCGCGCGCCGCCGTGTGGAACGCCAGGGCCGCGCTGGTCTATTCGCTGGGCGCCTGGACCACGCTGGGCGCCCTCATCTACTACGGCCGCATGGAGAACGGCAGCACCGGTACCGGTACCGGCAGCGGGGCCTGCGGTCACCTCCGGGGGCTGGGGAGGTTTCGCTCAGGGAGAGCTCGCTCGGGCGCGCGTCATGTCCGGGGCGGGGCTTGCATGAGGGAGAGGTCGACCGCGGGCGGCTCCTGGGCTCTCATGGCTGAGGGGGAGCTCCTGGGATTCCCCAGTGCCGCTCCCATCGCTTCCCGGCCGGGGAAAGTAACGCTGGGTGTTGCCTGCCCGCCCCTCGGGGCACTTCGGGCTGTGCGGGTGCCGACTGAGTGAGCCGGGTGTCCCTCCTGAGGGGAGATAACATCCCGTGATGATGGGAGAAGCTTGTGCTATATCTCAAATCACTACACTCTTCCCACCCTGTTGCTTTTATTTGCGCTGTGGGAATGGTTTGAAGCTGTGCTGCCGGACAATTAGCTTGGAAGCATTTCTTTACTGAGAGGGTGGTCACACAGTGGAATTAACGGGTGCTCGCACTGGGCTGCTGGGGCTCGTTTTGATGTGGATAGCTTGGGAATCCTGTTGTTACTGCTACTGTAGTACTGAGAATTGTCCAGTACTAGTGCAGGTATCAGATCTACCTCATTAAATCAGTTTTTCTGGCTATGGTTAACAGATCTTTGCTATCTGAGCCTCAGAATGGAAGGAAAAGTAAAAAGAATACATGGCTGCCATGATAAAGGGATAAAACATTTTTATTTTTGTGCTCTTTTTTGTCTTCCCTGCCCTAACCATCTTTTTTATTCCTTAGAGAATAGAAATGATCCTGAGGCAAGCCAACCCCGCAAGGAAGTACACACTAAGGAATATCCTTTTGGATTGACAGTGACAACAGAAATAACTTACAAAGAGGTTCAGCCTCCCCTTACTCGGCTGCTCAGGCGTGTGGTGTCGTTCTTTGTTCCTGATGACGGCCCTCCTTCTGAGAAGTGAGCTGTTCAGAAGCTCAGAACGTTGTGCTGGACCTGTGAGAACATCATCCCAGTGCCTGGCACCAGAGCACTGCTGGAAAACTGTCCCTTGCTTTGCTGGAACAGCAGCTCTGCCCCGCTGGTGTGAAGGTGCTTTCCCAGCAGGACAAACCCAGGTAGATCCAGGCTGTACCTGGGGTGGCTCCTCAGCTGGGCAGCTCTGAAATGGATACTTCAGGAACGATGAGTAAATGGGAAGGAATATAGTTTAATGTCTTGGTTACTGGAGTTCTTAATGGTCCTTCAAATAAAAGCTCAGAGAGATGAGTTACAAGTGTGGAGATGTTTCTGTAAGCTAAAAACTTACTGAATGTTCTGCTCCAGGCTCTTGTTCTTTAGGGGTTTTCCTGATCCTTGCACATGCCTTCCCCTTGCAGGGTACTGTCCCTGAACTCTGTGGCCAGAACTAATCTTCATTCTGTAGGATTTTCCCCAGTCCTTATGGACATCACCTTCACTGTTTCTTCCTACAGCCCTTTTAGGACACATCTTGCCCTGCCCAGAAGGGGAGCTGAGGTTTCCCATCTTGCTGTTTGGAAAGCTGACTCCATCTCCTCTGCCCACACACCTCAGCTTCCAGATCCTTCCAATTGCTGCAGGGAGAGGGTGTCTTCCTCAGGAACTGTGGTGATACAACAAAGGGGGAGGTGGTACAAATAAAAAGAGGGGAAATTTAGGTTTGATACTGGGGTGAAATTCTTGACTGTGAGAGTGGTGAGGCACTGGAACAGGCTGCCTGGAGAGGGTTTGGATTCCCCAGCTGTGAAAGTGCTCAAGGCCAGTTTTTGGATAACCTTGAGCAACCTGGCCTGGTGCAAAGCCCCCCTGCCCTTGCAGCCCACACCTTTGATTCTGTAGGGACTTTTACAACCCAAGCCCCACCCAGCCCCTGCACCTACGGACCCACCTCATCTCCTTACAGCCACCAACCACCTCCTTTTCCCAGCCACTTATCTTTATGTGCACCCTGCAGTGTCCCTATAGCGGATGCCAGTCTGCTTACGTGCATATTCCTTTTTTTGGAAGGCACCCCCAAATCCCTACAGGAAGGGGATTAAGAGGAATAAAAGGAAGAGGGGACTAAGGGAATAAGAGGAAGGGCAAGCCCCTGTCCCATGGAATCCCCCGTCGCGGCGGTGCCGAGGCTGCAGCGGCACCTCCCGTGCGCCGGGGGGCGCTGTGCGCGGGGAGCGGCCGCCGCTGCCGGGCGCCGCCGCTGTCCCCGCTCGGCGCCGGCCGCGCTGCGCTGCGCTGCGCTGCGCCATGAAGGCGATCGTGCAGCGGGTGGCCCAGGCCAGCGTCACAGGTCAGTGTGTCCCGAGCGCGGAGCTGCGGGGGCCGGGCCGGCCGGGCGGGTGTCTGTGTGCGGGGCTGGCTGTGGGGGTGCGCGGGGCTCCCCTCGCCCTGTCCCCCCGCGTGGGGTTGCCGTTGCTCCGCTCGCTCGCGGCTCTCCCAGGACCCGGCCCCGCGGGTGCGTGTGTGTGTGTGTGGGGCGTGTGTGGAGCTCCGTGTGCCCCCTTGCGTGGCGGGCGTGGGCTGGCACACGGCTGCCGTCGCCTCCTCCAGCGCCTTTGTGTCGGCAGCACAGTCGCAGTCGTCTTGCTTCGCTTGTGCTCACGGAATCACACAGGATTCCGAGCTGGAAGGGACCCACAGCGATCGTGGAGTCCTGCTCTTAGCCCTGCACGGGACATCCCCGAGAGTCACACCGTGTGCCGGGAGCATTGTCCGAACGCTTCCTGGCCTCTGGCTGTGACACCTCCTGGGTGCTGTGGCACTGCTTGGGGGCCGTGACACCGCCTGGGCGCTGCGTTAGCGGGGCTGCCCTGGCACGGCCGTGCTTTGCTGTTTCTGTGGTGGCAGTGCCATGCCGCTGTCCCTCTCCTGGCACTGCAGTCACAGTCACCTCCGTGCACGGCAGGCGTGTTGGCAGTGCAGCCCGGATCATCTTTTTGCACTGCCCGTGTGTGTATCAGTGGTGCTGTCCCAGCTGCCCTGCCAGGCACTGCTCGCCTGGGTTCCTTCAGGAGTGGTGTGTCCTGATGGAATATCCCTGCTATTGCACTGGTTTGCACCTCCTGTGACTTTTCTGGGGAGAATTTCTACTGTTGAGCTGAAACTGGGGAGAGTTCCTGGCTGTTGAAGGGTTTGGTGGACACTGCTGTACTTAGCAGGACAGATTGCTGGACTGGAGGACTCATACCCTGGTCCAGCCACTGGTGCACGGACACTTTTATCTTTCACTGGAGGCCTGATCTCCTTTCTTTTTGTGGGATGTTTGCAGCTTTTTGTCCCAGTCATGAGCATGGATGCAGTTTTAGCAGCTGGGTAACTGGTGCTTATCTCAGTTTTAAGACCATATTTATTCTTAACACAGTCATCTCAGGATGAACCACATTAAGATAAGTACATTAAGATAGTTTAAGGCATTTCTTAGGAGAACACTGCCTATTTTTGTGTTTTATTGTAAATGTCATAAAAGGGGTAAATTTCCCGATTAGGAGGGTCTAATTTGCAGGTTGTTGGGAGTCATATTTCAAAAAATCCATAAGGACTCAGGTAGAAATCACCTGCTCAAAATAATGGCAAAGTATGAAGGGAATGGTGGAGTAGAGAAATTGAGTGCACTTGGTGGCATCAACCAGGTGGATAATTTTTCAAGGATTGGGGAGAGTTTTACCACCTTTGTGTTTAAGACAACTGATGCAATTGCAGTATCAAAATCTTCATACAGTGTTTTGAAATGCTGGAGTAAGTAACCCAGTCTGATAAAGAAGTGCTGGCATTGGAAAACTTTTGAAAGAATGCTTCTGTGTGGTCTTTCAAATCTACAAACTTAAGACAGAGGAAACAGGGTTTAGAATGCTGTTTTCTTTAGTGGTTGCACTGCTGAAACCAGTCCTAACTTGTGCCATAAAACAAGACACTGCATTTAGCCTTATTTTTTTTTCCCTCTCTGCTTTCTCCAGTGGGTGGTGAACAGATCAGTTCAATAGGACGAGGCCTCTGTGTGCTGCTGGGCATTTCTTTGGAAGACACACAAAGAGAGCTGGAGCACATGTAAGTCACTCCCTTCCTTTTGCCTTGTACTCTTGTATTTGTGCATTGCTGATAGCTGTGCAGTAGCCAAAAAAATCAGCTATTCCTGTTGGGAAACTCAGGTTTGCCTGTTAATTCCTCTTCAGATTTTACCTTGAATACAAGTTTTCTCTTCATGTTCCATTGAGAAAAATCTGGTCCCGTTTTCTGCTATGTGTTTTTTATCAAGAGCAGACTCTTTTAAATCCTTTTTGAGTCCAAAAGAAATCCCTCCTTCAATGATGGGATTTATGAGTATCATCAGACTCTCCGTTTAGCTTGCACAGGAGTTTTCTTCTTCCTAAAGGCAGGATAGTCTTGTCAGCTGCTTGTCTGCAAACAGGAATCAGTTTTGGCAGCCTGGAGGACTGGCTCTGGCCATCTGCTCCATGGCCACAGAATATTGGGATTCAGCCAGCAAACACATGCAAGGGAGAGCTCTCCAGGGGCTTCTTCTGTCTCTTTTGGACTGGTTATTGCTCTAGGGCTGATCTCAGTCCTTGCAAAGGTAAAAAAGAAACAGGTAATGGAGCTGACTGATGTCAAAAAGAAGGGGTTTTTGTTTTCACATTCTCCATTGGTTGCCTCAGTGGGTAACATCTGCTCTGCCATCACTTCCCATCCCTGCCTGGATGGATGTGGAAGCTGCTCCTGAATTTTGCAGGCAGGAGATCTGTGGCTGCCATGCTCTCAGCACCAGGTTGTTGGGATGGCTGGCACAGGAAGGGCAGGAAGCCAGCATCTGGGCAAAGGGAGTGAGAGAAAGCAGCTTAACCAGGCTTCTCAGGTCCTATTAAAGGAAACTTTAGTAATCCTGTAAATGAAACAACAAACACCTCTGTGAAGAAAACAGAGGAGTGGTGATGGTTTAAGCCTTCTGCTGGGGTCTTCCAGTGGATGCTTTCAACAATCCACTTCATTCAGGAGTTAATTCTGTTTGCTGTTGACACACACAAGTTGGCAAGGATGTTCTTGTTCTGTGCCTTAGGGATGGTAAAACCCTGAAGCTGGACCACAACAAAGTCTCAGCTTTGTCTTGCACTCACTGCCTCACCTCTGGTGCAGTGCAAAATGCCTGGCTGATGGCTGCACTTGAAACCCTTTGTACTTGATATGCTGCAGGTGTGGAGAAGCCAGAAGAAGAAACCAAAGACAGGAGAGTGGCTTGGATGCAGTCCTGACATGGACTGGGTTGCAGTTTCCTGCTGCTTTTCAGGATCCACTTGTGAAAGTCCCCTTGTTGTGTTGAGCCAGTCAGTTCTGTCCCCTATCTCAAGAAAATCGGCCCAAAATTCAAACCACTTTGCTGCCACCTGCAGTTCTGCCCTGTTCCTTGGATTCCTCCTCTCATCCTGATGAAAAAGTGTTGTCATCATCTGGCTTATGGGGCCTGGTCTGGAAATAGTGCTAGGAAGTGACAAAGCAGGAGGAGTATATAATGAATCATGATTGGAATCATGATTGGAAACAAAAACCCACAGTTTTAAACACAGTTTAGGATGATCTCATTTCCTACTGAGTGTGATTTCCTGGTCTGGTGGGAGGATTCAAATTCCCAAAGCTGTTCACACGTTCAATAATGTTGTGACACATCAAAGCAGATAGTAAAGAGTGAACTCTCTTCCTTCCTGTGCCATCTTTATGTTGCTGTGGAACATGCAGCAGTTATTCTGTCCTGGTGCCACACTGTGAAATGCTGGTGTGGAATAATGACCTGACATTTGTGTAAGGGCTCTGCCTAATGTGATGAGATTCCCATGGCTGGGAGTCAAGGGGCAGAGGGATATCTTGTTATGTGGAGGCAGGCTGAATATGCATCTGTTATTGTGTCTGGTACCTGTTGATCCTACAGGGGACAATTTAGGAATTAATTATCTTCTCCTCCTCCCAGGGTTCGGAAGATCTTGAACTTGCGAGTCTTCGAAGATGAAAGTGGGAAGCACTGGTCCAAAAGTGTGATGGATAAACAGTATGAAGTGTTGTGTGTGAGCCAGTTCACTCTCCAGTGCATCCTGAAGGGAAACAAGCCTGACTATCACATGGCAATGCCCACAGAGCAGGCAGAGTCTTTTTATAACAACTTCCTAGAGCAGCTAAGAAAAGCCTACAAACCAGAGCTTATTAAAGGTAAGGACAGAAGGTTGGTAAGGGCCTTGCTGTGACCAGTGCACACTCCTTGTGTGTGTCCTTTCCTGACTGTTGTTTTCTTTATTCTGTGATTTTCTGTAGCTGAAGGGATGTTACCAATATTTTCACTAGAGCCTGTCAGGGTGATTGCTCCAGTCTTTCTCTGTTCAAGCCTTTCTCTGAATGACATGTAGATGTTGTGTTCCATGGCATGTAGATGTTGTATTCCATGACACATAGATGTTGTATTCCTTTTGGCTGCACAACATGAGCACCCCAGAGAGGCTGCAGCCGTGAGAACAAGCTCTGTGGTCAGGCTCCCTCAAAGGTTGGATGTTTTGTGCTGTATAAATTGATAAACCCAAGAGAAGCATTTTTTTTCTGAGAGGTGTGTTTAGTGAGGCTCTACGGTGTCACCAGTGTGTGATGGACAGCACAGTTCCATCTGTCACTTCCACATCCTGTTACGTGGAATTGTGACAGTGGGAGGTGTAATGTGCTGCTTGAGAACAGGTTTTGATTTACATTCTCTTTCCTCAACTCTGTGTCATGTGTGGAACAGTTTTCTCTTTATCAGAATATACCTGGCTTTCCTCTTAATTTATGCTCTGTCCACGCTCAATCTGTTTGGTTTTCTGAGTACTTTTTGTCCATTTTCATATTCAGATTCGATTTTTTGCTACACTTGACAGAAGACAAGTTTCTAGAAAAGATTATTTTTTAATTGGTGTCTGCTAATAGGTAGTGGTTGGCCTTACTTTCCTAATGAGGAAAAAAATTAAAAAAGCTGAGGAAAGATTCAGAGGCTAATTTTCATATTGACTCTAGGTTAGGATAATTATTCCAGTGCTTTCCAAGGAGGCACAGTGAAATGCACACATGTCCCCATGTCCAAAAATGTCAATTTTTCAAGCTTTTCTAGCTTGATATGTTCTTCCACCATATGTTCCTGATAAGGAATGCATTTCTGATACCCCTTCAATCACTTCATATTTTGAAAGCAGCTTTTTGAATTCATTCTCTCAGTGAATAGCAGTTGTGTATCTGGAATGAATATTAAGTGCCCTTATTTTGGCACTTTTTTTTGCCAGTGCTTTCTGCAAAATGAGCTTTCCCGTCTGCATTTTTCTTTCAGTGTTAAAAGCACAGATTTGGACACCCAAGAGTGCTATTGTGTCAGATAACACATGAATTTAAAACTGCTGGCAGCACTGGAGCTACCTGTCAGTTTGTGATTTTGCTTTCTTATTAAGCTGTGCCAGTTATGGTGTGTTGCACCCAAGTCTGTTAAGATTCTCTTAGGTTGAAGTTTCTGCTGTGCCAATTGCTTTGCCAGTGTTTTTTTTTTTGTTTTTTTTTTTTTTTTTTTTTTTTTGCTTCTTTGCTGTCTGGAAAATCTGTACGCACATTGCCCCTACATACACACAGGCACACACACAACAGCTGTAGTTATTGGGAGATAAGAGTTTGATTTTCTGGATTGCTGTAGGTGCCCTTCCCTTTTGATACTACAAATTGCTTAATGCATTTTGGAGGAGTAATTTAATCACTAAAAGTGGAATTTGTGTAGATGAGGCAAAGACAGATCAATGAAGGTCTTGTCCTGTCTCCTGAGAGCCTTGTGTTTTCTGGTTCCTGTAGAGAATTTGGCTGTTGGCAGTTGTAGGTGCTGGGCAGGCAGCTCCTCTCTGCTCCCTGGAGCTGGCCAGCCAGGAGCTGAGTGGGAAGTGTTCCCAAAGAGAGGCACAAACCATTCTTCCACACCAAGAGCAGTGGGACACTTGGCAATTGAAATCTTGGAGAAGCTTCACAGCCATGGTTCCCAGGTCAGCACGTGGGCACCCACATGTAGGAAATAAAAGGTTGCATCAGAAGTCTTTGCCTGTTGTTCTTCAGTGCTTTCTTGTGTTCTTCAACATGCCTCTCCCCTCTGGGGAGCAGAGCTGGTGTCTGCAGGCCTGAGAACTCTTGTTGCAAGCTATTATCCAAATATCAGACCTACCAAGGCTCCGCCTTCTGTTGCAGGGCCTTTGCTCTCTGTCTTGAATGTGGATTTATTCTTCTGAGGTAGTAAAGATTAACATGGCAAGGAGTGTGAAATGTCTTACTCCCTTAGTAGTAATATCTAAGTAAATATGAGAGGATTGTTCCACAAGGAAGAGTTTAACTCAGATTAAGGTTTGGTATAAGTTGAAAGCACAATTATTCTCCATGATTAATTCCCTTTGTGAGTGCTGTCATTTCAGAATAAGTGCTCTTATCTGGAGCAACAGTATTCACATGAGGTTAATTAAGAATAACTTTCCAAGTAGACAAGCTTAGAAGTATAAAACCAGTGTGAAATTTCTAGGTCATAAGGCTTGAAATATGTACAAAAATATTCTGGAAGTAAATGATGCCTCTTTTTCAAGTCTGTATGGCTCAGATGTGGCTCCTCTGACTCATGTCAGGTGCAGATATTCCATCTGAGGAAGGCATGTGTGTTGGGTTTTAGAGGCAAGGAATTTGGAGAGATGGGTGTCCAGCAGAATGAACTTGTCACTTTAATAATACTTCTAGGATCCTATTTTATTGCAGAAGATGTTGCAAGATGAATTGATCAGTCCAGAAGTCTTAAAGTGGGGAAGGATGAAGAGAGTAACTAGGAACTTAAATCTGTGAGGAGAATGGAGGGAACTGTTACAGAAAGATGTTCCTTGACAGTAGTTCTGGTGCCAAAACAAGACAGAAAATGCTTATGACATGGGAGTACTTTGAGTGTTCTGCTAAAGTTGGGGGTTTAATTGACCACTTTATCAGCCTCTGGAAAAAAAAGGGCTTGTGGAGTTTACCTTTTTTTTAGGTCCATACACATGAATGGGAAATGGAAAAGACCAACCCTTTTTGTAAGTGAAGTACAGCAGAGGGATGGGATGATTGTAGAGAGCAGTTTGCAAAGTTGTGTTCCCACTAATAAAGTTTCAGATAATATTCTTTGTTTATTATTTTGTTAAAGAAAGATGCATTAATTCTGACTGGGTTTTGTGCTCACAGGGTTGTAGGTTACCTCTGTGTAACTCTGAGAGACCAGCCTAGGTTACCAGCAGGAATGTAGAAATGGCTGTAGCACATTGGGACTTACTGTATTTGCAGGGTACCCCAATGAAGGAAGGAATGATGAATCTGACTCCATGTTCTCAGAAGGCTAATTTATTATTTTATGGTACTATATTATATTAAAGAATACTATGGTAAACTATGCTACACAATACAGAAAGGATACTTACAGAAGGCTAAAAAGATATTAATGAAAACTCATGACTCTTTCCAGAGCCCTTGACACAGCTTGGCCCTGATTGGCCAAAAAGTGAAAACAGCTCACACCAGAATCCAATGGAACAATCACCTGTGGGTAAACAATCTCCAAACACATTCCAAAGGAGCAAAACACAGGAGAAGCAAATCAGATAAGAATTGTTTTCCTTTTCTCTGAGGCTTCTCAGCTTCCCAGGAGAAAAATCCTGGGTGAAGGGAATTTTCAGAGAATGTGAATGCCACAGGACCTGAGCTGCACCCCAGTGTCCCCTGCTCTGCAGTATTCAATTATCAAATGCTTCAGAGTAGGCTCCTGGTTTTCTTACCTTTTGGCTAAATATAAAGTTCCTTCAAAACATCAAGTGGTCAGTTGGACTGGAGCTGTTAGAGCCTTTAAAATGTCATCTCCTGGCACTGAGAACCATCCTGCTCATCCTGAACTGTGGACACCCTGATTACCTGTAGACTTGGTTTGTTTTGTGCATGTTTCTCTACTTAGCCATGTATTTATCCTCTCTGAATGTCAAGCTACATACCTGGGTGCACATACACTGGTTTTTTTCTTAGTAGCTTTGTGCAGTTCAATAGGCTGTCCTTTTATGTATTTTTTATTTCTTTTTGGTATCACTTTTGGTAAAAACTTTGGTGTGTGTTATCCTCCCAAGGGCTCTGAGCACTTGTCTTTTCCCTTTTCAGATGGCAAGTTTGGTGCCTACATGCAGGTCCACATCCAGAATGATGGTCCTGTAACAATAGAACTGGAGTCCCCAGCAGCCACTGTTGATCCTAAACAAGTAAGTGACTCCTAAGGTCTGTCTGGAAGGATGATATGTATCCTCTGCAAATTTGTAGCATTCCTGTGAAGCAGTACAGCTTCATTGGGTACAAGGACCTTGTCCTTCCTCTGCAGCCTCTGAACGGACAAATAAGTGCATTGTTTTCTTCAGTTGCCTGGCCTTTGAAAGGTTGTGTGTGTGTAATGCAGAACAGCTTTTCACAGTTTATTCCTCCTCCTCATTAAAGCTGTTGATTAATCATGACTCATTAACAATGTTTTTAATTAGTCTGGATCACTCCCCCTGCCTTTAATGAAGTTTCTTGGGTGACTGGATGGAGGTGACGAGGTGCCTCTCTGTCAGAAACAAGGGAATAGTGAATTTCAATCCCAAATTTAAGTCTGGAGTGGACAGAAGAGTGAGCTAGCTCTGCTGAGGAACAGCACAAGCTGTGCTGAAAACCAAATTCAGTGTTGAGGCTTCCTCATCCTCTAAACACAACAGTGGCCAACTTTTTCAGGCTGAGAGAAAAGGGGGAAGGATTGTTGTGCCTCAGCAAGGCCACACCAACCTTATTTGTATAATGCTTCACTTAACCTTGGTGAAATTGTTACTGCAGTTTATAAAAAGGGCAGGAGGGAAGAATCAGGTAACTACAGGCCTGTTAATCTAACCTCGGTGCCTGGAAAAATTGTGGGGAAGATCATGCTGGTTGCTTCTGAAAGCCATTTAAAGGTGAGGTTAAGTCAACATGGATACAAAAGGGAAAGTCCTGTCTAACTGTAATGCTCTTCTACAATAAGGAGGTAAAGGAAGGGGAGGTGGTGGATTTAGTTTTTCTAGATTTTAGTAAAGCTTTTGACACTGTCCCTCACATCATCCTTCTCAGCAAGTCCTCCAACTGTGAATGAGTGGATACAAGTGCCCTGTGTTGCCTTAAGAAGCTTGGTTTGAAGTTGGTTTCATTTTCTTCAAATTCTGTTTCTGGATTCTTGTATCATGTTTTAGCCCCTGAAAAATCTACTTCTGTCTCTAGTCTTTCTGTACCCTTGCAGTTTTAGAGTTCTCAGGCCAAACCATGCATAATTAGCAGCAGCAGCTCTGTTTTTGGAGTGAGAACTGCTGCCCAGTGTGTAGGTGTAAAATAACCAAGGAATTACCGAGGTGTGCAGGATTCTGCAAGGTTTCATTTCTTTCTTGGGGAATATTGACTTGTTTAAGGGTTTTGCCTTCCCAGTTCAAGGCTGCCTGCTTTACCCATCTGACAACACCTTCTTGGTGGTCACAACTTGGGAAGGATGCTGGTTTTTAAACTTTCTCTGGCAGTGTAAGGCCCAAAACTCCCTTGATGAGCCTCTTGAAAGGGCTTAGGGTGTTTTCATGTTCCCTGAGTTAGACACAAGGGAGAAATCCCAACAGGATATTATCAAGAAGTCAAAAGAACAAAAACTTCACTGGCAACCTTCAGAAAATCAGACCGCTTTGGTAAAAATTTAGAGTAACATCCAGTTAACACAAAACATTTCACAAAGCATTGGCTTAACCCATTCAGCTTTGCAAACTCTAAACCTGCCCAAATTTAAGTTGCTCAAAACTCAGAGGAGAGGGAATTAGAAGGAGACAGAAAAGAGACAGAAAAGAATGAATAGAGCTCCCACTCCTGGTCCCAGCAGTGTTCAGCTAATAGAAATTCCAAGAGGAGGTGGGGTCAAGACATCCATCATGCAAAGTGTGATGAGGGAGAGCCAATTTAAATTGTTGTTCTCTTTTCTCTTCCCTGCCCATTTTTTTGCTGACAAAAATCTTTTGATTTGTTTGTAGCATGGGAAGTAAGGCTTAGGGATGGTGTGGTTTTTATACTTGAGCTTGCAGCTTTAGCAAGAAGAGATAGCTGAACCATCCTGCAGTGTTCAATGTGATGTTAGCAGGAAGAGATTAGACAAATAATTGCTGATAAATAGCTCTTTTATGTCATTGGATGTGACAGTGAAATATCTCATTTTGTCTGAGCAATTGTCTTGTGTTTGTAATTGGTAATCAGAACTTTGTAAGTCATTTGCAATGTAATTAGTAAAAATACATTTGGATTAGTCAATCCAAATGTATTTTTTGTATTACTTGTGCTGAGGGATATAAATAAATCATTTCTCTTTTATACTTGGGGTGATGATGTTATCTTATGGTGATAATTCACTGTCTTTTCTAAACTTTTGAAAATCTCTGCCTTCAGGGTTGTTTTTTCTTTTTTGTTTTGTTGATACATGTATTGGTGTTGTGAATCTAAGTTGCAAGTTCTATACAAATGCTCACATTTACAATTTTTTAGAAATAGACTTCTGAAATCATTTTATTACATAATGTATTTTTTCCTTACTTTATGAATAGCTGACAAAACTTGAAAAACAGCAACAAAGGAAAGAGAAGACCAGAACCAAGGTGCCCTCTGAGTCAAGTAGAGAAAGAAATGTCCCCAGAAACAAGGATGACCCCAGTGCCAGCAGTGGAGCAGAAGGAGACGTGTCCTCGGAAAGGGAGCCTTAGCTCATCCAAGGCAGGCCTCAGGTTTGGTTTCTCCTCTCCTCTGGAATGCTTGGCCCCCTACCTCTTTTACTGAAGCAGCACATGCAGAGAGTGTCATTAGAAGTGCTGGAAGGTGAAATTTTATAATCTTGCTGGTTTTATAAATTTTACAACCTCTGCTCCCATCTGCAGTCGCACACCAGAGTGTTGGGGTGGGTGAAAGCCTCTTCCCAGCTCGACAGGAGTTGTGGGTCTGGCCCTGTTGTGGCTGTTTCCATGTTGACTCAGGAAATCTGAAAGTTTGATCTGATAATACGGCAGTGACTTAACTCAGAATCCTGCCTTGTGTTCTTCAGATACACAGGGCTGTATTTCTGTCTGTCCTGACCTAGCAGGGAGCTCACTCTGGAACAGCCCAAATACAGCACAGTCCCCAGCAATGGAGGTGGAAAACAGCTCCAGAACTGCAGAACTGCAACTTCCTTTATGGTTCTTACCTGCCCCTGCTCAGTTTTGCTCTTTCCCAGGATGAATTAGTCACAGGCTGTCTCATAGACCTCCACCATCTAATAAGGACATTGGGGCAGGCATTGAGAGCCAAACTTGCCTCAGCAGCAGGAGATCTCTCCCTTCAGGCACTCAACCTCCAGGACATGCCTAGACATCAGCGAATGGAATTAGGCTGAATACAGACCTGAATCCTCTGTCATGGATTATCTGCCTATGTAGATATGTGTTTATCATACCCTTCCAGTCAGCTTTAAGCCTTCAGGACACAGCTTTCGTTATCTTCCCTCCCCCTCCCTGCTCCCAAAAAGTTACATTGCTGATTTTGACTTTTCAAACGTGTCCAAGCTCTCAAGAAAGTGTTATTATCCTCATCTGCACACTGAAGCCCTGAGCTGGCTGTGCAGTTTAATTATTAACAGCTTTGCAAAGTTAAAGTTTAACCTTTCTCTCATTTTCCTGTCCCCAGAGTTTAGTCTGCCTGTGATTTATACAATTCAGCATCATTCATTGCTCACAAATGTCCTTACTTTTTTATTTTCTTTCTTAAATCCATGAATTTCCCAGGTGGTCAGACATTGGGTGATGATTTCTGTTCTCTGCAGGGTTTTCCCCCACACTGTTTCTGGGTTGTGTGTTGAAATAAGGACATATTAGAGGGTTTGCAGTGTTATTGGAATGATTGGGTGAGTCTAATCTTTCCAATAACATTTGGATTTCTAAGGAGCTGAACATCTCTAAAATGTGGTGTACAGATAACCTAGCATTAGTTTTCATGCTATGACAATAAGTAAAGATTCTTTTCTCTGTGGGATTTGAAGGAATCCTGCAGTATTTCTGCTCTACTGACAGTAATGTTCCTGTTTTTTGCCTTCCACAGTTTCTTAACAAAAGCTACACTGAATTCTTGAAGAAAGACCCAACACTGGCCTCAGCAACACTCTTCAACCACTTTGGAGAAGGATGCAGAATGGGAAAGCAGAGCTGAGCCATTAGAAACCTTTCATTCTGTATTGAACCAACCAAAGCAATGCTATCAGATCCAGTTGTTAATGTGTAGTGTCAGTAGTGAAAAGGACTTGTGACATTTCTGTGTTTGCGTTCTCACACGACTGCTGAGCAAAGGGTGGCTGTGGGCAGGTTGTAGCAGAGCATTTCACTCTCAGTACATGAGCTCCATTTAAAGAATAAATCAGGGTTTTTCCTTAAACTTACACTTGAATTCTGAAAATTCTCTGAGCAGGCTTGTGTATTGATTCTCACTCCGTGGTGTCATGTGCTACCTGTTTCCATTGCAGTGTGTGCAGATCTGTGCATATTTTGGTAAATTGTTAGCTGCTGCCTAGCATCAGGTTAGGCAGTCCAGTCTTTGTGCATGGATTAAGTTATTACAAGAGAAGATCAGCTGCTAGTTGTTTATCATGTGGAACACATCTGTCTTGTAAACTTTTTTAAAACCAGAAAAAAACTTTATTAAACAAATGATGCCAGCTGAGTGCCTGTTGGTGTTTGTGTATTGCACTCCCTGAGTGGATTTAACAAAGTGGGGGACACAGAGATAAAGTTGTACGCCAAGAAACACATACTGTTTCAACTTCCCCACTTTTCTGTTGGAAATGAGGCTGCTGACCTGAAATCTGCTGTTTCTAACTCAACTGAGTCATTTATTTTGTGGTGGCTATCAAAATGCCACACAGCTGCTCCACCTACTGCACCCAGGGCTGCTGACAGACTTCTGTCACATCCAGGGGAGCATTTGGAAGCTGCCAGCGAACAACAAGAGCTGAGAATCTGTGAAATTACCAAGGAAGCTTTGGGGGAAATGAAAGACTGCAAGTTGTTACAATGGCTTCTTTCAGAGGGGATGGCACCTTTTTGTATTTGCTGTTCCCCAGGTCTGCCTTGCCCTTCCAGTCTGCCCTGGGCACCTGCTGTGAGTGCCATCAGAGCTAGGATGCAGAGCTCTCTCCCTGATTGTAGGGATTACTCACTGCTGAGAGCTTTTGATCCAAATGCACATCACAGTTACAATGCTGCACGTCAGGTAACCACTGTGGTTTTTATTGTTTAACTTGTAGGCTGCTTGTATTGTAAAATACCAGTCAACCAAGACAGGAGATTTAGAGCTGCACCCTGACATGGTTTTTTAAATGCCATGAAGCTCAAGTAAAGATTTGGCAAGCTACACAGCTGGCATTTGAACAGGAATGGTGAGTGGGCAGGGTGGATGGAAGTGTTACACTTGCTTGCCTTTAAGAATGACATAATTTCCCATCCGACCATTTATCAAATCCAGGGTGCCCCCAATGCAGGGAATGATTGGCATCTGACTCCATTGAGTCAGAATGCTGAATAATTGCTTTATTAAGACTGTATTACATTACAATTATACTATATTAAAGAGTTACTATACTATACTAAAAGGATACTAAAGAAAAACCTGTGACTGTCTCCAGACAGCCAGGACACAGCTTTGACCCAATTGGCCAAGGAATCCTCAGCAGAATCCAATGGACAAATCACTTCAGGTAAACAATCTTCCTAACACATTCCACATGTGCAAAAACAACAGGAGCAGCAAGTAGAGATAAGAATTGTTTTCTCTTCTTCTCCCCGTGCTTCTCCAGGAAAAACACTGAGAGAGAGAATGATGTCTCTCTCTTCAGAGAATGTGAATGCCTCTTCCTTTATATGTGATATAAGGAAAAGCTGTATGTTTGGGACAGATGCTTCCTGTTCTCCTGTGCCCAGATTATTTTTAAGCATCACAATTAGTTTCAAAAAAACCACCAACCAGCCAAGCCCACTTCATTTAAAAGTACTGTTTAGCAAAAGTTACTGCCTTACTCTGCTGCCAGCCAAACTTGGGCAAGGCCACTTTTGGTTCCAAGTGCAGTCATATGGCTTTGAAATTGGATATTTATCCATGGATTTTTCTGCTTGTAGAGAGCTGCCAGCAAAAGCCAGGACACATGAATTCCTGCATCTTGTTCCTCTGCTTGGTATTTCTTAGGAAAAAATGTTCTCTCACCGGAAGACTCCTCCAATGGAAATGTGCTGCTAATTGTCATGAACTGCCTAAAACCAGAAAATACAATTATTGTAACACCAAAAAACTTTTGCAGGTGTTTTTTTCCAACATCTCCATTCAGACACTGGCCCTAGGGGCTATGATAGTTTGAAAAATAGGATTTTAAGAATGGAACAGTCAGAATAACTGATGTTTCTACAAAGCTGTTTGGAAAAATGATCAGAGTATTTTATTTTGGGAAGTAAATACAGTAGCCCAAATCAAAAGAATATGACGACTGATGTAAGTACCCAGTGACTGAGGTTATAGTGTAGAAACTAGTGTGGACAATTAATTAAAAATGTTCTTATTTATAGAGATGCTCATTCATGGAGCATCCCTACTCTGACTAGTGGAGTTTCTTCCTTTCAGTACCTGCCCAGCAAAAGGACACACAGACCTCCTCAAGCAGCTTTTCAGCTGGTGTGAAGTGTCTGCTCTTCTCTGGCTGCCAGTCCATCCTGAGCAGTGCCAGAGTGTTCTCAGAAATGCCTTTCTGAGAGCTCCTCTGATTTAATAAACAGTTTAGTATTTGCAGCCAGCAGTATCTGAATATGTTTTTGTTCTTTGTGAGTTTAACCTAATACCCACAATATTTTAGAGCTGCTCCTTGTATTTCCAGGCCCAAAATTATTATTGATTTAATAAATATATTGCCAACACATAGGTGTGTGGGGAATGGGCCTCAGTCGTGACTTAAGGAGGGGAGATTTACACTTTGTGCTATTCATGCAAAAGTGTTTTTTCCTCTTGTGTTTAGCTTGTCTGGGTGATGATGACCAATGCCAGATGAGGTATGATGGTGAATTTTTTCCTGTTAAGAACTGGGTGGTTGAAAAGCCTCTGGCTGTATAGAACATATATATGTCTTTTTATTAACCCTTCTGCACTAACACAACTGTATGCAAAAGCTTGGAGCACTTGGGGGTGAACAGTTCATAGGGCAGATGTTATTACCCTGTAAAAGCCTTCCAAGGCATCTCTGACAGAACTTTGAGTGTATTGGTTTTGTAGTAACAGAAATTGCATATCTTGACTCAGAGAAGGTGAGATGAGATCAGCAGCAGGACCAGAGATGTTTATTGCTTTGAGACTATTTCCCTTTGTGCCACCTGGTGTCAGCAGAACCTAAGAAATTGAAAAACATTACCAGTGGATTAAGGTGGTTTTCATTAAAGCCTCCTTCCCTAAAGAAAAATTATCATTCCAATGATAATTGACACTGCTGTTACTTCAGAGTGTATTTGATAAAAGTATGAATGAATCTGTCTTTCATTCTGGCATGAGTTTGTTTCTTTGAGGTGTTCTTGCTCCTCAGAAGTCACACACTGTTTGTTTTACTGTGGATTTTTATTTCTATCTCATGATAGCTCCAAAGAAGTTCTCTTTAATTGCTTCCCTTTGTTTGTTTGTGTGGTGGTGTTCACAGGGGTCCCAGGATGGGGGAAGAGATGAGAATCTTGACTCCATGTTTCAGAAGGCTGATTTATTATTTTATGATATATATTATATTAAAATAAAATGATATATTAAAACTATATACTGAAAGAATAGGAGAAAGGATTTCATCAAAAGGATGAAAGCAAGGAAAGAAGTGGAATCGTAACAAAAGCTCATGACTCTCAGAGAGTCTGAGACAGCTGGGCTGTGATTGGCTATTAATTAAAATTAACCAACATGCACCAATCAAAGATGCACCTGTTGCATTCCACAGCAGCAGATAATTATTGTTTTTCTTCTCCTCTGAGGCCTCTCAGCTTCTCAGGAGAAAAAATCCCAAGGAAAGGATTTTTCATAAAACCTGTTTGTGACAGTTTGGGGTTAGGGGGACACAAGACAGGAATGCAAAGAGCAAACAGAGTTGTTGTCAGTCCTGGAATATTCACATTCTAAAAGCTGTAGTGTCAGGGGGATGCTTCAAAAGGGCAGCCAGCTGGAATATTTCTCCCTATGGAGAGCTGATGGTTGTGTCAGGGTCTCACAGTGCTGAGTTTGCTGTCCCTGAAGCCGGCACAAAGAGCAATCAGCCAGGCAGCATTCCCTGGGGTGCTTTAGGAAGAGGAACAGCCTGGGCAACAAGCTTGTGGTGCCCAGCCAAGGAACTCCTGGCCAGTGTGGAAAATTTCCAAGAGGCTGATAAACATCCCTGGAAAAGAAACCTGAACAAACCCCCTGAACCTGCTAGAATGGTTTATGATATGCTTATTCATAGTGAAGACTTGATGAAATGGGAGGGAGGGTGGAGCAATACAGATGTTTCTTATGGATTAAAAGGAATAACAATGAAAACTTTAAGTTTTAGAAAATTTATTGGAATATAGCCAATACTTCATAAGTTGAAGTATCCACTGCAACCATGAAGTTGCGCGCCTGCTGCAAAACTCCTTCTGTGTTTCAGGGGAGAAGAGGGAGGGGAAA
Source organism: Melospiza georgiana (assembly GCF_028018845.1). Classification (NCBI taxonomy): domain Eukaryota; kingdom Metazoa; phylum Chordata; class Aves; order Passeriformes; family Passerellidae; genus Melospiza; species Melospiza georgiana. Next base: position 21,011,963 of record NC_080432.1, read on the forward strand.
AACTCTTTTATTCCAATTAGTTTAACATATGTATATTTTTAACACATCTAACAAAACATTTTATGAACAAATTTCCATTTTCCCACCTGTGTTCTGGGGGAATCCATGTTGTTCTTCTATAAAACTGACTAAAAATATTTCTGATTTTTTGATATGATTTCTGATATTTCTGATTTTCAAATTCTATTTTTTCCATTATGCTCCAGTGGTGAAAGTATACTGAGCTAGCCAGAATGTCCCTGCAAATAATTACAGTGAAATATAAAGTATTATGGATTAAAATCCATAGAGAAAATTGATCAGAGTATTTAGATTCAGGCTAGTATCTCTTTTTAATGGGAGATATTGTTGAGAAGTCCATGGAGTCATAGGCAGCCACATGCTGATAAGAAAACCATCTTGAAGAGCAGCATAGTGTATTCCTGCAAGGATAAAAGTGCTGACATTAAAACTGAAACTGTTTCATTTGTATTCAACGTGTTTTAGGAAAAATTCAACATATTTTTGGAAAAAAGATTTCAAAACAGCCCAGAAGTTCTGACTACAACCCCCTAATTTCAAATCGTGTTTGGGGTTGGAACTGTGCTCTGTGTTGATGTGTTTGCACTTGTATTTCCCCTGTGCCAGCTCCAGGAATCTCCCAGGGTGAGCAGGATCTCAGAAGCTGTGCTGCTCCTGATGTGGGCACTGGTGGTGGTGATGCTCCAATCTGCACCAGACAAGGCAGAAATGTTTTTGCATATCAATGCCAGGTCAATCACCATTTCCCCCCCAGTTATTTCCTACCTGAAATACATGTGTTTGTAAAGATAAACACAGAATACATTTAATTCCTGTTTCTGCCTTGTGTCTCCTCAGGAAGGTGCCAGATGCTCTGCTTTTGAGCACATTTTATCTTGCCTTCCAGCATCCCTTCTTTCCTCACATCAAGCTGATCAGCTCCTGCTCCTCTGTCCGTTGTAACCCCATGCTGAAAAATGGACCCATCCCCCTGGGGCTCCTCCATAAGCCCAATTTCCAGCACAGCTGGCAAAGTGGGCTTTGTTTTGGTTTTGGAAATTTGTTTAGAAGGATGTAAAAATAAAATAAAAGATGCTGAGAAGGAAAAAAACCCTGTTTGCCTGTGCAGGCATAAATCCCTTTGAGGTCCCAGTGGGGAAATGGGGAATAAGGGAGAAGGGGAACAGCTGGAAGCTCGAGTGGTATCTGTGAGGTTTTTTCCTTGGAGTAAACCAAGTAAAAGATGCTTCAGGTGTGAACTGGATGTTTCTACACTGATGGCAGCATGCCCAGCATTACCAAGTGCAAATGCCATAGGAGATTACTGAAATGCACCAGAATGGTGTTGCCATGCTGTTGTAAATAAAATATATAATACATTGACCTGTAATCTGTGGAGCTCTAAGTCGAGCCCATAGGCTGATCATCTGTTCATCTCTAAATGTAGATGATATCTGTGATACCATCAGTGATATTATTGGTGATATTTCTGCCTGGCATGCGGGAGAAATGATGAGGAGGACTCCATCTTATCAGAAAGCAAATTAATGACTTTATTATACTATATGATTTTATATTGTATTACACTATATTACATTATATCTAAACTGAATCTGCCAAGCACCCAATTGCACTCCCCTGCACAGAATCTCGTGACTGTCACCCAACAGTCCCAACACACACCTGGATTCCATTGGTCAGTGAATCAAAACACTCACACCAGAATCCAATCACCAATTCCCTTCAGGTCAACAATCTTCCACATTGCATTCCACTTGTGAACAACACAGGAGCAGTAAATGAGATAAGAATTGTTTTTTCTTTCTCTGAGCTTCAGAGAATGTGAAACCCAGAAATATTCTTGGGAAGTCGTGCCTTGCTTTTCTCTGTGAAGAGAAATGCAGGAATTTGGGCCATTGCTTGTTTGCATCTTTCTGGCCTGTTCCATTGGTGTGGGACAGTATTTCCCGGCCATCTCCAGGATTTGTACATCTCTGAAGTGTGATGTGGGAGCTCGGAGGTCCATCCACTGTCCTCTCTCTGCTGCTCCTGCTAAGTCTGTTTAACACCACACCATAGTTCTGCTACAGGATGTTTCGCACAGAGGCCAAAAATCAGGGGGGCTGGAAACAGGAGCAATGAGGAAGAGCACAAACATCCTGACCTTTGTGCCACACAGTCCCAGACAGATTCAGCTCCTGGCCCCCCATTCAGAATGTGCAGAAGATGCTGAGGAAGACCTCTGGGGCCATGGCATTATTTGTATGAGGATGGTTTTCACCTCCAGCTCACCAGTGTGGTCATCAGATTCACTTAATTCACTTTTCTTACATCAACAGCATCTGGGTGAAGCAAGGTCTAGTTAATGAGTGTGGGTTGACAGAGGATTAATTTAAATAAACTGAAAATTATGCTTCTGATGGGGAAATCCAGAGATGCTGGAGAAACTACAGCAGCTCTTTGCATTCAGGAAATTTGTCAAAGCAGCTTGGATTACTGAATGTAGATGTTTTGTGTCCTCAAAGCAACAGGGTTTCATAGAGCATTTGTCCTTCTGATTGGTTTGAGATTTGCCAGCTTTTCTCCTTCAAGCCAGATCTTGCTGGAAAATGCATATATACATATATAAATATATAAATAAATATATACATATATAATATACACATATATATGTATGTATATAAACTAAATAAAATTTGTGAAGTGGCACTATAAAAGTGCCACTTTAAAATTTATATGTATGCATATGTCATCTATATAAATATATATAGATATATTCATAAATATATAAATATATATTTTTATTTATTAATATATATTCTATATTCTATATTCTATATAATATCTATATATAGATATATGAATATCTATATATAGATATTCATATATCTATATATTCACAAATATATAAATATATAGATTTAACATATATTAAAAAAATATATATATACACACATGCATCTGTGTCCTGCAGGGTTTTGAAGAGACAGTAACAATTTTGGACACAAACAACTATGGAACACAGTAACATTTTGGGTTACCCTCAACAATCTGTCATGTCCAACCAGGGATATTTAATATTTTCTTATTAAGATCAACCTTGAAGTTACCTTAAAGTTTAGACATGAGCAGGCCCAGCAGGTTTCTGCTTCACAGGGTGTGCTAAATTGTGTGTGCTTCTGTTTTTCCAGACTGATTTGATTGTCAAAATCCTCACTCAGAGACAATTTACTTCTGCCCTTGCTGGAGTCTCCTGTGATGTGATGCTTGGCATGGGTATTTTCCTCAAGTGGAACTGCTCATTTCTTGGGACCACTGGCTTCAGTTCACCTCATCTTATCCCATTCTCAAAAAGAATAAAAATATTTACTGTATAATAAAACACAGTGTAATAATATTTTATGAGATTTTTGTCTAGACCTGTGTTCTCACCCATAAAAACCCTGTTGGCTGAAATCTTGAACAGCCTTTCCAGTAATAAAGTGGAATATATAGAATATAGGTAGGCCCTTTAGGTGTAAATTGGCTGTACAAGCTTCTCAATAAGTGAAGAGAGAGAGCCTGCAGGAGCAGTTTTACTTCTTCCTTCCCCCCAACCTTATCTCCTTGAGGGCTGCAGGGCACACTGAGGTTTGCAGCATCTCATTTCATGATGTGGCCATGTGATAACTCTTTATTGGTTTCTCTGGGAAAGCCTGCAGTGTGTCACCATGATATTTTCTGAAAAGTCCTCTTTGCGCAGGATTTTCTCCTGGGAAGCTGAGAAGCCTCAGAGAGGAATGAAAACAATCATTGTTTTCATATTTAATAAACATTGTTTTCAAGGATTGCTGCTCCTGTGTTTGCTGCTTTGGAATGTGCCTTGGACATTGTTTACCCACAGGTGAATGTTTGGGTCCATGTGAATTGATTTTTCTTAATGGCCAATCACGGCCAGCTGTGTTGGACTCTGAGGAGTCAGTCATCTTTTCTTTTCTTTCTTTTCTTTTCTTTTCTTTTCTTTTCTTTTCTTTTCTTTTCTTTTCTTTTCTTTTCTTTTCTTTTCTTTTCTTTTCTTTTCTTTTCTTTTCTTTTCTTTTCTTTTCTTTTCTTTCTTATAGAATAATAAATCAGCCTTCTGAGAACATGGAGTCAAATTCTCATCTCTCACCTCGTCCTGGGGACCTCACAAGCAGTGTCTAGAAGTCTTACCAGATGGGAATAACCCCTTGCCTCAGCTGCAAGATTTTGCCTTATTAATTTCTCCTAGTCGGTCCATGAGAGCTTAAATGATGTGGGAAGTGGGGAATCTTCAACCATCCCCAGCTGATAATGCTCCTTGTGTTATACAAAGCACGCGTTTGGACAAAAAATGGGGAAAATGGCATGGGTTATTATTATTTTCATTTTTCCTCCCCCTTTTATTTGGCCCTTGAATTTAGAAGTGTTTGACAAGAGCCTGTGATGCCAGAACCCCTGCAGCAGCTCCAGCTGGCAGCAGGAGATGCTCCTGGAAGCAAAACTGAAGGAGGAGAAATGCTGCATCAGGAGAACTTCACTTCAGGTGATTTCTGGACAGTTCTGCTTACACTTGTATTTTCTTTTAATTCTTCATTGATCTTGCAGTGAAACCTAAGCCTTCTTGGGTACCTTAGGGACTCCTTGGAGTTACAAGACTGCTTCCAACAGATGGTTCTTAACTTGTTTCACAAACTATTTCTGGTAAATTCCTTGCTTCTTGCTTTGGCTGCCAGTACTTTGAATTTTACATTTAAGCACTTCTAGCAGTAGGTTGGGGTTTTTTTGTTTGTTTATTTGTGTTTCCCCCCCCAGACACGCGCTTATATCAACTCCAGAAATGCAGCCCACCAAACCAAAACTGTAGTTAGATTTCTGCTATTTTAACAGGATTTTGAGACACTGGATCATGTCCAGAGAAGGACGAGAAAGCTGGTGAAGGATCTAGAGAGTAAATCCCATGAGGAGAGGCTGGGGGGTGTTCATCCTGGAGAAAATGAGGCTCAAATCCATGGAAGGAAGGTGTGGGCTGTCCTCTTCTTCCAGACAACCAGGACAAGGGCACGCAGCCTCAAGATGCACCAGGGGAGGTTCAGGTTAAACATCAGGGAATATTTCCTCATGGAGAGGGTTGTCAAGCATTGGAATGGGCTGCAGGGAGGTGGGGTGTCACCATGATATTTTCTGAAAAATCCCCTTGCCAGGATTCCTTCTCCTGGGAAGATGGGAAGCCTCAGCTTCTCCATGTTTTGCTGCTCTGAATGTGATTTGGAGAATTGTTTATCCAAACATGTGCATTGGTTTTAATTAATGGCCAATCACAGCCCAGCTGTGTTGGGACTCTGAGTCTGTCACAGGTTTTTAGCATTCATTCTTGTCTAGCCTTCTGATGTCTCCTTTATCATAATATAATATAATATAATATAATATAATATAATATAATATAATATAATATAATATAATATAATATAATATAATATAATATAATATAATATAATATAATATAATAATCAGCCTTCTGAGAACATGGCGTCAAATTCTCATCTCTCACCTCGTCCTGGGGACCTCACAACACCACAGTGGTGGAGTCACCATTCCTGGAAATAAAATACTGGATGTGACATTCAGGGCTGTGGTTTAATTGCCAGGGTGGTGTTTGGTCAAAAGTTGGGCTTGGTGGCCTTGGAGATTTTCTCCAATCTTAATGATTCTGTGATTCTAAGGGTTTCTCCTTCTTTTCAGTGATTGCTTTTTGGGGACCTGACAATTTGCAGGTGTTTTTTATATATTGATTTATATCTTGATTTGTATCAACAGCAATGTTTTAAGCATTCTGTTTATGGTGAAGGTAAAAAAGGAATCTTTTCTACGATTCTGTGCTCACCACCTATGGTGTAAAACAGAACTAAAGCCCCTTGTTAATCTGGAGTTTTTATTGGCAAGATCTGTGTGACCTAAGTTGTTACTCCCCACATACTCAGACCATTCCATCCCATGCCTAGGCCTAAAAGTTCCTACAGCTTCAAATTTCATTCAGATTAAATTCTAATTAATAAGGAAACCAGCATTTTCTCATAAACACACAGAGAGAATGATGTTCTAAGTGCTCCTTAAACATCATCAGATGGTAAATTTAACATTAATCCTGGCTGCTTTGCACAAGTGAGTGCCTCTTCTGATTTGCAGGAACTTGAACATTTCAGTGTGAGTGGGTGTAGTGAGTGTATTTAAAATAAAGTGCCTTGATTCTGGGTCAAGAAATCAGGTACAGATAAGTTTAGCTGTGATTTCTACTGCTGTGCCTCCTGAAGGGAGTGGGATGTGCTTGTCTTTTGTCTCATCACTGGCTACACCTTTATTTTCATCTCTGAAATATTTTGTCCTGTCCCTAACAGCAATGTTGTAAAGAATTTGTTTGGCACGAAACCACTAGAATTCAGGGAGGGGGTTTGTTTTTGATTTTTAGACCAGACCACAGAGTTGGAAACCAGCACTGTGTGATCCTTTAGGACAAATTAGTTTTGCTTTGGGGGATAAAGTGGCAGAAAAAAGCAAAAAAATTATGATTATTGCAGTAAAAAATTAGTGAAAAAAATAATTGAGTTGTGCCCTGAATCCTTTATTTTCTTTATGAGAATGATTTCTTTTTTTCCTGTTGGCCTTAAGGTGCTGAAAATGGTCACATAGGTAAAGCCCATAGTAATTTTGGCCTGTTCCAACATGGATGTTGGATGAAATTCCATGCCCCAAGCTTTGTGTCAGGTAGTCTTGGACTCTCCCACCCCATTTTCATGTAATGCCACATTCTGAATGACATTTTGTATAGTTTTTCCATCGTTAGGTGATTTTTTTCCTGCCCTGTCCTGCCAGCTGTAAGGCAGTCTGAATGCTAATGGAGCTGGAATGCATTAAAAGAATGCATTGAGACCACAACAGCAATAATTCTTTAGGTAATATGAATATTGTGCCTATTTATGATTTCATTTGTTATGTTTGGGAAGGGAATCTGTTAAGAGATTTTTTTTTTGAGAAAGGTTTCTATTTAATAACTCTTCATAAGTGAGACACATGACCTATTTCCAGGACAGAAATGTATTGTCTTAGTGATTCTAATAAGCTAATTTGAGTTCCATTTCTGCTTGTTGGCTAAATGAGCAAATGTGAAAAATGAAATTAAATTTGTCTAATTTGTTCCACCACCAATTTTTCAGGTTATATTTACAGTACTGAATATACTGCATTTTTTTTCTGATTTCTGTTTGTAATGTGTGTGGGAAAAAATGGGGCTGCGTCAGTTCTCCAGCATTTTTTAAGGGAAAAAAACCCCAGCTTATTTTAGGGATACACAAGTCCCTGAAATAAAATAAAAACAATCCACGATAAAGGAGCAGCTCAGGAATGGGAGGATAATTTTGAATTACATGTTTGTTGCTGCTCAGTGTGCAAAGCTGGAGAAGTTGAGAATGTTTCTACCCCTTGGTGATGGTCATCATTGCTTTAGTGTGGGTTTTCAGACTTTCACTGATTTATCATCTGATACAGTTTTACAGGTTTAGTTGTAGTTTTGGACATTGCAATGTCCAATTTCAGAGTTTTCAATCTAATTCTAGTTGCAAGCAGGTGTCCAAAAGTGTTTGGAGTAGGAGTAGTAAACCACATGTAACACTTAAGTAGGACTGTAGATAGTAATGAGCCATGAATATGATTTACAGCTCCACTTCTCACATATTTTTTTTTATTATTAGCAGGCAATATGCCACTAATAATATGTGTCTGTATGAACCCAACAGTCTGTCAGCTGAGGAAGATTATTGGCATGTGAATTAAACCACTGAGTCCTCTACATGGAGGAGGTGATTCTCCTCTGTACTATGTTATTTTAGTGCAGCAGAAATAACTAATACCAAAGGATTAAATTTTTAGATATTTTATTATTAACTTAATGACAGGGTGAGGACATTGTGCTGGTCTGGAGAACTGTGCAGCCCCAAATCTTGAAAATGCTATTTCTTGAAGATAGGGTAATTCTTCACTACACAGAAAGGAGTTGCCACATGTCTCAGGTGTGGATTTTGGGAAGGTTGGTTGGGATGTTACTGCAGAGCATTTCACCCTGGAATCCCATGACTTGCACCTGACTGGCAGCATTTAGGAGAAAATATATTTAATACAGATGAAAAATGTTTAAAACTGCAAAATAACAAGGAGATGCTTGATCTTAACCCTTAAAAAAAAAGGGGATCTTTGGCTGGGCTGTCATTGAAGCTGTGTCAGACTGAGGGCTCTCACCAGGCTGATGAGGCTTTTCCACAAACCCTTCAGGAGCGAAAGATGGGCTGGCAAAGTTGTCAGGGCCAGAAATGTGTTTGATTTCTTTAAATCAAAACCAGCCTTTGCAACTTCTGCAACAATATGAAGTTTGGGATCTCTGAGCAGCATCAATAAATGAGTAGCAGAGTGTCTCTCCCCCATCCTTGTTAGCTGGGGAGGATGCAGGTCAGAGGGGTGAGGCATGGAATAAGATTATTTTTCTGCTTCAATATCTCAGTGTTCAGAAGAAGGAAATATTAATTTTAGCTGCAGTTCACATGCTCACCTCTGCACTCCAGAGAAGCCTGGATCTAAATGCAAACCATGGGCACCCAGCACCACTGCAAAAGGGACTGCTGGTGATATCAAATATGTACTTCTGGTTCCAATTAAAACACATTTATTGCTTGGCTACTCAGAATAATGGAAAACAGGGTGTTAGGGGCACCTGAGCCTCTGTGTGCAGTGCAATTTACACAGCCAGTCAGAGATGTAAATCAGTGCTGAAGCACACGTTGTTAGGAGAATATTACTGAATAAGAAATGCTCCTTTTCAAAGCAATCCCAGTCATGAGAAAAAAAAATAATTAAAATTTAGTTGTTCCATAATGTGTCCCAGACAATTAGTGGCCCCAGATATTTGAAGTTACCCGGAGTTGCTAATACTGGTGGCAGTATTTATTTAATACCTGGGTGTTGTGTGGGGCCACCTGCAAGAGCCAAGCCCCCCTTGCTGAGACCTCTCCTCTGGGAAGCCCAGCCCTTTGAAGGGGAGCCTTGTAAAACATAATTGCAGTCTGGATTCTGTGCTTCCAAAAGGCCTTATCAGCCTCATCTGTGTCTTCTGGGAACTTGCCTTGCTGCTGTAATTGAATCAAATTCACTCTTAATGAGGTGGGTTCCATTCAGGAAGGGTGGGTTGGTGAGAAATCCTGGCTGACTTTCTCTGTGTGCCATGCTGTGCACGAAGCCAAGGCTGCTCAGCTGGATGCAAACCCCAAACCAGCTCCCAGCATTAGGACACTCCCTGTATTTGAAATTCAGGGCTTTATTTCACGTGGCACAGGTGAAATCTAAGCAGGTGGGCACGGTGCTGTCTGTCCCTGGGTTTAGTTAAAATCCTCCTGAAACATCCAACCCCCCTGCTCTGGAGTAATTTAGGATACTCCCTGTAACAGCAGAAGTTTATTTGGATGATTCTTCAGTAATGCACTTGAAGCCCACGAGCAGCACGAGGATCAGCTGCCTTATCTGCTGTCAGGTGGCTTTAATTCAGTGAATTTACTGTGCAGGGCACCTGGAAAGCAGATAAAGCTGTGTTGCTTATTTAAATAAGGGCTGCTAATCTCCAAACCTCTTGCCTGGCTGGTCCAAAGTGTACTTTCAAAGGATGGTATGTGGTAATTAATTACTGGGATCAGGTTTAGTGAGGGTTATGGAAAATCTGAACTAAAGAAGTGAGTGTGTGAAGGCTAAATTCAGTAAAATTCAATTTTAAAAAATTCAGTTGGTTCTCTCTCTATAGGAAGGAAGCCATACAGAAAAAATTACTTATTACCATCCTGGAGAAAAGCATCTTTTCTCTATTCCTATATCAAGCATCTTGTGTTAGACCCTAGGTTTGGTTGAGCAACAAGAATAATGCATAGAAATGCGTTATTCAAATGCATAGAAAGAGGTCTGAAGGTACAGGAGATGAAAGCAAAGGTCAGGAGAGAAGGAAATGGGTTCTGTTAGAGATTGTGTGAGACAAAACAACTGGGCAAAAACACCAGTCTGATTTTGGTATTTTATCACCAGGAGTAATTGTGTGGCAATGTGTAGCTCTTAACTACGCCTGATAGAATTAAACTTTTATTTAAAATTATGGCATATTTATGTTTTCTTCTGTTTTTTTATGCATGAAAAGATGCTTAAACTTCCATATTTATAAGCTTTTACCAAAATAATTTCAGCTTTATAATATCATTAAAATTATTACTCAGTTCCATGAAAAGTGCAGGATTTTAAGATTTACTTAGTTTTAAATATTGATTTATATTTCCAATACCATTGAGATGTCAAATGTATTTCAGTAAAAAGATTTTTAGCTGAGTGTAACTTTTAAAAGTGTTTATGAGACTTTGTTGTGTTCTTTGCAGTTTACCAGTTAACAGACACAAAACAAAACCAGCATTTTCCTAAAGAGAGCTGGGCTTTTGGGATTCTCCCCTGTATATTTTTTGGTTGTTGCTTAAAAAAAATATTTTCTTCTGGTTGAACTCAAACCTGAAATCCCTTAATGTGGAAAGACATTTTAAAAAACTACACTGGAGCGTGTACAGGAGAACCTTTGACACAAATCTATCGGAAAATAGAAAATTAGTAAAGATTTTTGGTTTGATATTTTGATATTTTTTCTTCGCTTAGCGCATTTCATTTCCTATTCAGGAGGAAATTCAGGAATGTTTGTAAATCTAGGCAGGAATGACATGGCTTTTTATCCTACGTTACACCATAAGAGTTGCTCATACCCACAGTGTTCCCCAGTTGAGCCATCATTAAAAGTTGTTCACACACTCTAAAGATCTGAAATGTAAGTTTTAGACCAATTCCTGAATGTGTACAAATGCAATCTCTGGTGGAAGGAGACTTTCAAATGCTTGTTAATTCTGTATTAAAAAAAAAAAAAAACAAAAAAAAACCCAAAAAAACCAAAAAAAAAACCAACAAAACCCCAAAAGCTAAATATGCTTAATCTGAGGTTTTTTTTTTTTTTTTTTCTCTCCTCCAAAAGTGCCTCCCTGGTAGCAGGAGAGCCTGGAATTAGAAGTGGGAGAGCAAAATTCTGCAGAGGAAGGTGCTGCCTGAGGCTGAGGCATTCCCCTTGGAAAACAGGTACACTTCCTTCCAGCCTAAGTTCCTTCCAAAAAGAAACAGAGGGATATCTCATTGCATTAGCAAGGGTGGCGCTGTCAAATTGACTTTAGAATTGCTTTTGATGGTTTACTGTCCTTAGGATATAAGTTGGGTAAGGACTTGTTTAAAAACAGCACAGCTGTCTGTGCATTTTTTTCCTTTACTATTTTATTGCTGTTGTGTGCAAAATTTTGTGTCAAAATTTTAGAGGAGCTTGTTTGGCTATGTGGGATTTACCCTGTGGATGAGGGTGCCCTTAATTTGATTTTGGAGGTAATGAGCTGGGAGGGATTCCCTCCAGCTGTGGAGCAAAACCTCTCAGGCTCTGTAGGGGAAGCTGCCTGGGCTGCCAGCAGTCCCTTTGGTGAGGGGTACAGTTGGCAAAAACCCCTCTGCATGCCCCAATTCCCAGAACATAAGTGGGAAACAGCTCTTTGTGCTCCTACCCAATGGCAACAGAACATCAAATAACCAACTGGAATTACCCAGAACCTGGGGAGAAACAGTTACCTTTGCAGAAAAAAATGGTATTTGAATGCATTTTGCTGATTGTGGTGTTTATTTCATACGTGTCATGATTAAAGGAGGTATTTTTTATATGTGACCACTTGCCAGTGATGTGTGTGCCTCATGCTGAATGCTCTGAGATGCTGTCACACGAGCCCCAGCACACACATCAACCTGTGCTCCCAGTACAGCTCCAGGCTTAAATGAGGGGGAAAACTGGGAGATGGTGCCATGATCTTGCTTTTTAGAGACCACCTTTGGTACCCAAAAGGAGCTGGGACTCACTCTGGGAACTGGGGAGAGGAGTTTACATGGGAAAACCCAGGGAATTTCAATGAGAACTGCACCTTCCTAATGTGATTTGTTCAGCCTCTTGGAAAATTTGGGGGATGATAATGAGGATTATTTGATTACATTTTTCTAGGCCATATCCCACTGACTTTGTTTATTAGTTTTGGAATTTGATTTGTATTTGTAGCAAAGTGTTATATATACCCTGCTATCTTAGCACTTGGTAGCAACTAAAATGCAAACAGCAGAAATTATCATAACAAATATTTGCAGCTTATTGTCAATTCTATAATCAAAATCAGGTCAGCCAAAAGGAAAAGATTCAATGGCTCTTTGTCTTCAAATGCCACCCTCCAGAAAAGATTTAGTACATAGAATTTATGATACAATATATATATTGTTCTTGAAAACTTGTGCCTTCAGTACTGCCTCACATCTAACAAAATTCTTCTTTGAAGGGTGATAAAGCTGTGTTAATGTTATTAGAATTTGTTTGGACTATTATATCTAGTTTTAATTGACATAAGTTTTTTGGAATGACAAAGGGGTTTGCCTGGGGAAATTTAATTACAGTTCTTTCTTTGTTTCCACTTCAATTTGAAACTTTACACACGAAAAGCATGATTACCTCCTTCCATTGTTTTTGTGTGTATGTAAGTTGCCTGTCTCTGCACAGAAGCTGTGACAGTGAGCCTGTCACTAACATTTTTAAGGAAGATGTTTGAGGAGAAGCAAGGATGTGAATTGCCCAGGCTTTTGGGAAGCATCCTTGGCAGTTTTACTGAAATTACAGCAGGTGAGCAGCTCTGTCCTTGCACAGCAGGCTCAGCTTCCAGAGACCAAACACAAAGAGAGGGAGGGGAAGGAAAAGCCCCAATTTTCCCCTTTTTCATTTGCTGAAGCAGCAGCAGGTAGGGAGGGCAGCTGCTCTGCTGAGATTGAGCCTCTCCCACCCCACCAGGACTCAGAGCTTGGGCTGAGCTGAGCTCATCCCTTGGCTGAGCATGGGAAATTAAAAGTGGAGTGTTCGTGCTGGCAGGTTCAGAAACTGGTGTTCACAGCTCCAGCTGACATCTGCCCCTGGCACACTGAATTTACTGCCCATCGTGTCTCCTTTGTAACAGAAATCAGATTTTTTTTTTCTCCACATACACGGGAGTAAAAGGTGACATGATGAAATTTTTTTTTTTTAGCAAAGCTATTTCTTTGTAACCCTGCAATATTGTAAAATTAAAAAGTTTTGCTTCTAGAAGATGCTGTCTTCTGGCAGCTGTTACTTTGCTCACCATCATCCTTGTAAGAATGAGTTCATTTTCTTCTCAGCTTGGGGCTTTTTTAGGAAGGGAAGGCTGTGTTTTTAGAGGAAAGACAAAAGGATCTCTCTCATCTTTTTGTTTAGTATCACTTTTCAGCTGGACAACACTTTAAAGTTTGATAACAAATCTAAAAGTTTCTGTGCAACCCCCAGCTTCTTTTGTGCCTTAAAAGAGCTGTTCAGGGACTTGATGTGTATGCAGTTGTCTTCAAAGACATATTTCATATTATGATAGGAAATAGCAAATGTTCAATGGAAGAGTTTGTTTCCCAAGAAGCTGAATTCTGCTGCAGTCCAAAGCAAGACTTTCATTGTAGAACACCAAAGATTCTGTTTAAAACATCTGAGTATTAGGATTGAACTGAGTGAAACAAACATCACTTTAAAAACTTTTATTCATGTTTTCTGACTGCTGGTGTGACTGAATGATGTTGTTTTGTAGAATCAATGGATAAAGCTGAATGCAGATCATTAGGGGAGTAGGCTGGAGCCAGGGTTTACATTTGGGAAGCTGCTGCCTTTTTTGTTTGGAAACAATATCAAAACTACAAAATTCAATAGGTTTTAGTGCTTTTTAGAGGCTACCATAAGAAATTCCACTTTTATTGGTAAGAATGTGGTAAAACATTTGATCTCACTGCCTCAGTCATTAAGGAAGATATTATAATTGAAGATTAGGATAATCTTGTCCTAATGTCTCCAGTGAATGACTCTAAAGCTTCCCTTATGCTCTTTCCCAGTCCCTAATTGCTATTACACCACTGGTGACAGGAGCAGTTTTATTTCCAGTTTTGTTCATATTCTGCCCACGTGGTTTTGCTGGCTCACAACATCCCCCGCAAGGTATTTAAATTCGCCTTAAGACAGGGGCAAATGGCAAATTCTACATTGTTCCACTGCATGTTGTGGATCTGTGTCTCCTGGATTGACCTTCTCAGGTTGTTTTGCTTTTAGAAGCTGAGTTTCCAACCAAATGCTTCCAGGCAGTGGCACTGCAGAAAAGAAGTGACATCAACAAGACACCCAACCAGAGGCAACCAAAACTAACATGCGTAACAGGAACTGGCAGGAGGTGTGAATAAAACTCCCAGCCCAATGTCACAAAGAATATCAGGCTTATGGAACCAACAAAAAGCAGAATCTGTTCCTCCTGAAACCCCTTTGAGCACCTCCACCTCTCCACCTGAGTCTGTTGTTAATCCTCGTGAGCATCCTGAGGGGTTTTTTAATTTTCCAACCCCCTTCCTACAAAAGGTGGTTTGTGTCAGTGAATTTGGGGCTGGACCAGGTTTCTGAATTGAAGAAGAATCTTCACTTTATTCTTGTTTGCCATCTCCAGTGTCTTCAAAGCTGAGTCCTGACAGGTGACAATATGATATTCTCCAAATGGAAATGCTGGCAGGGCCCTGACTTGTGGTGTTCAAACTGCATTGTGCAAAACAATGTGGGATCCCATGGAAGAAATCTGTGGAGATAGGGAGGGACTGAAGCAGGGAGTGTGTCCATGTCACTGTCATATTTTCTGAAAAATCTCTTTGCCAGGATTTATTCTCCTGGGAAGCTGAGAAGCCTCAGAGAAAAATGAAAATAATTATCTGATTGCTTCTCCTGTGTTTTGCTGCTTTGGAATGTGGTTTGGAGATTGTTTATCCAGCATGTGAATTATTTTTAATTAATGACCAATCACAGCCAGCTGTGTCAGGACTCTGGAAGCAGTCACAAGTTCTCATTATCATTCTTGTTAAGCCTTCTGTAAGTATCCTTTCTCTATTCTTTAGTATAGTTTTAATATAGTATAATATATAAAATATAAAATAATATACTATAATATAGTATATTATAGTATATTATTTTATACTATTATATAATATGATATACTATCTATTATATAATATAATATGCTATAATGTATAATATAGTATACTATATATTATATACTATAATATTATATACTATATATTATATACTATATAATATATACTATACTATATATTATATACTATAATATATATGCTATATATACTATACATGATATATAATATATATAATATATATATTATATGGTATATATTATATAATATATATTATATAATATATTAGCCTTCTAAGAACATGGAGTCAGATTCACTTATCTCTCACCTCATCCTGGGGACTCGTGCAAACACCATATATCCCGTTCTGGGGAGGGCTCAGCTGAAAACTCTGAATTCTGCAGGATTGTTTGCCATACAGAAAGGTGCCTCTGAAGAGCCTGAGTGAACTCAGCCCTGTTAAAATCCTGAGATTGCCACTCAGGGGGGATCTCAGGGTTCATTCCAGGTCTCTCCACAGCAGGGCTCCCACCCATCCACAGGGGAAATACAACAAAAGTGAACTCAGAGCTCGAGTGACTTTCATAGCGCCACAAGCAGGGGCTCTGAAATGGATCAGAGGGGATTAAAAACCAGCAGCATGAACTCCAGGTGACTTCAGTGAGCTCTGCTAATTCTAGAGACAGTGAGGAGCTCAGCACTGCTCACAGAATAACAGTGTTTGCAGAAAAATTTAGCAGCTGCTCAGAGGGGAGGGCAAAAGACTACGGAGAATGGCTCTGAGTCCCTTTCATTCCTCTTATCCATTTTCTTCCTAAATGCCAGGTTAATATTTTTAATTCCATTTTTAAAAAAATATTTCTCTTGACTTTTTGTATTTTTAGAGAAGGAAGGCTTTTCAGGCTCAGGGTGAGAACTGTGCTCACCTGCAGCCCCCACATCTGCAGGAAGATTTTGGAAAATAGGGCAGCTGTGCTGTGCCTGCGTGGCAGGAGAGAGCAGCTCAGGGCATTTGGCCCAGGGAGCACATCTGCTGGGGAAATAACTCCTCCCTTTTCTTTGCTCAGGCAGCTCTGTTGTGAAGGATCACTCCCAGGAAGGTAATCCATCTTCCAGGCTCTGAGCTAAACACAGGCAGGATCCTATTGATTTCTGTGGGCTCATAAAGGCACATTTTTAGACATAATTTTCTGCTCTCAGCTCTGGTCAGTGCTTTCAAATACTTGGATTTCATCAAATCAAGAGTGTTTCTGAAGAGGAGATAGTCTTTACTAGTTCTGACTGCATGATCTTGAACAAATCATAGAGGCAGGAGCCTCCTATTTTATATTTTTTGGTCCATTTTCAGGTGACATTAATAAACTGACTTTTCAAAGTGTCAGATATTCCCAAGGTAACAACCCCATGCTTTAAAACCAGGAGAGGATTTCTTCACTAAGCAGACACTGAATTTGAAGGACTCTGCCCTGTGCTCCTTGTTGTACATATTTTAGGGTTATAGTGGTAAGGATGTGCAAAATCAGAGCATCCTCTGCACAGGGAGCTTGAGGGAGCAGGGCAGCTGCTCACAGAAGAAAACTGCCCCTGCAAGGTGGCAAGAAATGCCTCTGTTTTAGCTTTTCTTAGCAGAAAAAGCCAACTGAAAGATCTCAGAGCTACTCTTCCTTCAGAACATGTAAGCAGCACCTAGGAGGGTGCCTGGTTTCTAAAGTCTTGTACCTGGTTTTTAGCCTTTCTTGTCCTAGGGTGGTTAACAGACTTTATGCTCTTTGCCATCAAAATCTCAGAAAACTTCTGTGCAATTTTCATGTATTGTTTGTGTTACATGCGCTGAAAAATAATACACCTTGGGATTTGGGATAAGGAAGGAATGGGAATGAGACACCAAGCGAGTGGAGAGTCTCTTTGAACAGATAAATGTGAAAATTCAAAATTTCCCATATGTGTGGAAACCCAGGGCACTGGGAATATTTCTCTGTCTGCTCTGGGGTGCCCTGACCCCCAGGGGAGCTCTGACTTTGACCCTCACTCATGGAGAAAGCTTCCTAGACTTCAATATAGACTAGAACCCACTAAAGTGTGAAATAGATTATAGAGAGCAGTGTAGGTGGATCACTTGGTGAGAAATTTAGATTTTGGGATTTTTAGTCTGTTGTGGATAGAAGCAAGATGGAGGGCACAGGGTGTCATCCTGAGTTTCTTCATGCTTCTTCTTCCTTCTTCTTCATGGGTTTGGGTGGCATTTTGTAATTGGGTGGAAAAGTCCCCATTGCAGCTCTTTGGGATCAGTTATTGGGTTAAAAGGGAAAATAATCTGGGTGTCCTTCCTTAATTGGATGGTTTAATCTTAAAAGACCTTGTCACAAGGGATTGTTGGTCATTTTGTGCCTTGCTAATGAACTCATGGTTGTGAGACTGTTTTATTGATAAGAAATAACAAACACCTGAGTCAGAACATGAAATACCATCTCAAATGCCTTCAATCCAGACACAGAGAAACTGATAAATGTGGAAAAAACCTGATCTGCTTTCAGTAAGAAGAAAGCAAACTCCAAACCAGAGTGAAACTTGCTCTGCTGCACATTGTGGCTCCAATCATACAATTTCTCTGCAGGTGCCTCTCTTGCCTGCCCCTGATGTCAGCAGGTAAAAGCTGCAGCTCCCCCAGCTTGGGAGAGCCATCCCTGCCCATGGTTGAACCCGTCTCAGTTCTGCCAGGCCTGTTATGGATTCAGCATCCAGCACAGGTTTAAAGTCCCATGAATATAAGACCACTGGGATTTTAGCTTGTGCTAAATTTGTTGTTGGAGTGCCTGGCTAAATGTGTGTTTGAGTTGTGGCCTCTGAAAGTGCATGTTTATATAATGCAATATCCTGATTTGTGAAAGGAGGGAACATAACATTTATTGGGGTATGTGACCCTGTTCACAGGGTTCTTGGATGAGGGAAGAGACAAGGATCTGACTCCATGTTTCAGAAGGCTTGATTTATTATTTTATGATATATATTACATTAAAACTATACTAAAAGAATAGAAGAAAAGGTTTCATCAGAAGGCCAGCTAAGAATAGAATAGCAAAGAATGATAACAAAGGTTTGTGGCTCAGCTCTCTGTCCGAGCCAGCTGGGCTGTGATTGGCCATTAATTACAAACATCCAACATGGGCCAATCACAGATGCACCTGTTGCATTCCACAGCAGCAGATAATCAATGTTTACATTTTGTTCCTGAGGCCTCTCAGCTTCTCAGGAGGAAAAATCCTAAGGAAAGGATTTTTCATAAAAGATGTCTGCGACAGGGGTACTGCAGGAGTCAGGGTAATCTCTGTGCATCCTGAAATCCTCCTGTGAATCCCTGCAAGACTTTGGGCTCAAAGACCCCTGGGCTCAGAGTGCTGCTATGTGAAAAAAACCCATCCATAAAGCCTTTTTATTTATGGATGTTCCCATAAGAAAATGATGCATTTGGAAAAGTAACAGAAAACCCAAATTTATGCAGCACAGCAGTTTTGAAGTAAGCAGGCAGTCTAGACACCTACCAGTTGTTACATAAGGATGCATTGAGGACTCATTAATATTTCACTAACCAATAAAATGTTGTGTATTAAAGTATTCAAATGTAATGTTATCCATTTAGCTGCCTTGCAATGGGAAACAAACCACAAGAAGGCATCTCATAGGAAAAAAACCCACCAGGGTAGACTTGAAAATTGCTTTAGATATAAAGCTTTGTGGGCTTAAAAAAGATGCTGGGTAGGAGAAGGGGAGCAATTTTCAGGGTCTGTCCTGGTTTTGCAGCCACACCATTTAAACTGTACATTGGAGCCTGGGATAAACCCACAACGGGTGATTTTGGTGTGTTCACACTGGTGATGGCAGGTTCAGGGGGCTGCTGCTGGCTTGGGAAGCCTTATTCTTTCTATGTCACTAAATGTTATGTTTGCTTCACAATTCAATGGGTTTTTCCAAGTGCAGGTGTAAATTTGGACTAAGGGAGGTGCTTGAAGGAATTGGGTGCTGAGCTTGCTCTCCAGATCCTTTCAGTGTGCCTTGGGAAAGGCAAATATCCAGGGAGAATTTCAGATTGCAGTGGGTTGACCCTGTCTGGATGCCAGACACAGCACCCCTGTACCCACCCCACAGCCAAAACCTGCCCACACAAACCCAGTTCCCAGACACACAGGGTGTGCTTATTTCCATTTACAAAAAACAGAGCTAAACAAAGCAAAAAACCCAGAAAAATCAAAGGAAATACAAGCAAAAACCAACCTCTCTTTTTGGCTTGGGAGTGACACACTTTAAAAGGCAGCCTTTTAAATAGGGCTGTTCTCAGTAGGGCTTGAAATACTGTAGGAAAAAAAAAATTAAAAATCTGTGTCATCAGCTTTTAGGCAGAAAAAGTGAGGCAGTGCAAATTCTTCCCCTGCCAAGTCTCATCTCAGGCTGTGGGGGTGAGGGATGAGGTGATGTGGCTGTGTCTCCTTTTTGGCTGCCAAGGGAACCAGCCTGTGCACCAGGCCCTACAAACAAAGGAAATTCAGATTTGCATTAGCAGCCCCAAATAAAATGAACCCCAAAATTAAAGCTCTCAATACAGAGAAATGATGGGGTGGCTTAACTGGGATATAGTTCTAGTTTTACTGGGGAATAGCTGCACCAAAATCTTCTGGGTTACACATGTGAATGAATTGAGATGTATATGAGATGCAGGGGTGTGTCAGTCCTTAAAATAAATTTTGGTGGGGTGAAAACCTTGATTATATCTTGGGTTTTAGCAATGAATTTTTTGAAAGGGTAGAAGCATTTATGTTATTATAGCTCATGTAAGATTCTTTTCATCAGTGTTTAAGAGTAAAATTGTTCTGTAAAGTGCTTGCACAGACAACTAATATTGATTACAATTAAAGTCTCCCTTTTGAATCTGAATTTAAGGCATGCTAAATATGGCAAGAGGCTCTGACTTTGTTATTGATAACATGTTTCTTGATGGCTGATATCAGCCTATAGCTGTTTAAGATATTGATCTCCCATAGTATAAATATTGTATATGACTCACAGCCACATTCTGGATAATGTGGTATTAATTTATTGTTGGTTTAATTTTCAGTAAAGGAGATAAAGTTGTGCTAGGTTTAATATACAAACAACTTAAGTAAACATGCCTATTGTTTAGATGTATGAGGTATCGGTATATTTTTAATTTAACTTTTTAACTAATTTTAATGTAACTTTTTAACTCCATGCGTATGTGCGTTCATTTAAAGGCCAGTGTTGTGTTTAAGGCTGCAATAAAGACAAACGAGGATTTCAACATTTAATTCTGTAGATGATGTCCCTCAAATGTAATTAAATCTGATCTCACTTACTAGCAGACAAATGAATAATTCATGGGGTTTAGGCATAATCAGGTTATGAACTTTCTTAAAATTTCAGATGATGTACAAAGGTTAATTTTTATATTAAAAGAAGAAAAGCTGGGATAGTTGTATCTCCAGTGTGATAATCCAGGTTGCCTAGGATACCATGTTAAAGAGACAGAAAGTTCAGGATATATATATAGAGAGTCAAACACGACCTGGTATTTATTTAATCCATAAGATGTATAGATTTTTGTGTGTGTCTGAATAACTCATTATTTCCTCTTGACAAACACAACAGGGAGAAAGGGCTGGGGGAACTGAAGAGGGAAGGGAGAGCTGCAAACCAGGAATGGCAAACATCCAGGAAGGCAGAAGGAGAGAGGCAATTCTGAGCCTGGGAGAAGTAGTGGGTGCCTGGCAGCTTGAAAGAAGCCTGAGGAAGGTAAAGAGAAATTGTGAAAAATGCCAATCACTTGGTTTTAAAATTTTAAAAGTTTAATAGGAATAAAATGGTTATAAAAATAGTAATATTATTAGAGTAATAAAAACTTGGACAATTGAGATTAGGACAATATGGGACAATAGAAACAAAGAGTTATGGACAGTCCAGGTACCTCTTTCTGGGCAAAATAATCCTGAAAAAGGACCCACGTTAACAGAGGATTAACCCTTAAAAGCAACAGCCTGTTGCATATTCACACACCTCACACATGATGCATAAATTCCATTCAAACACAGGATTCTGTCTGGGCAGTGTCAGCTTCTTCCTCTGAATCCTGACGGCATCTTCAGGGCTGAGCAAGGCAGGAAGAAGTTCATTTCTTCTGATAATGGAGCAATAAATTTGCTTTCTCTGAAAGATTTAGGTGTCCTGGGGCTGCTGTCTCACTGTGACTCCTCTCTTTAAAAAAAGTATCTTACATAGCACAGTTTCTATTTTAACATTATGTTATAACCTAAAACTATATTTAGCACACTACTTAAGAGAATTAATACAGCATAACTTTCTAACACAACACATATAATATTCATTTCAATATTTGCCAAAAGCCAATAATACACATTTTTCACAGAAATTAAAGCCATGGCGTGGCTTCGGCCAGCAGCGAGGCTCCCGGGGCCGGCAGCGCTCTTCTCCCTTCCCCGGGTGTTCCCAGGGCAGCGGCAGCCTGGGGGAGCTCTTCCCACGCTGGAAAATCCGCAAGCAGCCATGGGGGGATCAGTCAGCCATCAGCAGAGAGGGATCGGGGGTTCCCTGTCAGTACCAGCGCTGGGATGGCCGCAGGCAAAATCCTTCTACCCCCAGGGCATGGTGTGAAAAATGTGTACTTTATGATTGGCTTTTGGCATGTATTGAAATGAATATTATATGTGTTATATTAGAAAGTTATGTTGTGTTAATTCTCTTAAGTAGTGTATTAAATATAGTTTTAGGTTATAACATAATGTTGAAATAGAAACTATGCTGTGTAAGATACTTTTTTTAAAGAGAGAATTCACAGTAAGATAGCAGCCACAGGACACCTCAATCTTTCAGAGAAAGAGAATTTATTGCTCTCTTATCGAGTTCTTCCTTGCTCAGCCCTGAATATGCTGTCAGGATTCAGAGGAAGAAGGTGACACTGACCAGACAGAATCCTGTGTTTGAATGGAATTTATGCATCATGGATGAGGTGTGTGAATATGCAACAGCCTGTTGCTTTTAAGGGTTAATCCTCTGTTAACGTGGGTCCTTTTTCGGGTTTCTGCTGCCCAGAAAGAGGTACCCAGACTGTCAGTAACTCTTTGTTTTTATTGTCTCATATTGTCCTAATCCAAATTGTCCAAATTATTATTACTCTAATTATATTACTATTTTTATAACCATTTTATTCCTATTAAACTTTTAAAATTTTAAAAACAATGATTGGTGTTTTTCACAGTCATGATCAGGGTTCTGTGCTCTGCTGTTTCACCCAGTTTCCTTTTGTTCTCCTCCTTACTGCTCTGAGAAATCATTGGCTTTGGGAACATCTTTCCACCATGGATTGGATTGAATATATCCAGGCAAGTCCCGAGTGAAAAAGATATCAGGGTTTGCTCAGCCAAGCAATAAACAGATCTTTCATTAGAAATGCAAAATAGACGTGAGAGAAGTAATACACACTGGAACAAAAAGTATTATCTTTGGGATGCTTGCCTGAAATAGCAGCATGCTTAGTGCCTTAACAGAAGGGAAAATGGGTTTGCAGTAGTAAATCTCAGCTCTGACAGCTCTCACCCTGTGTGTTAGAGAAATCCCGCTTTCCCTTCACATGCTGTGTAAATCTGCAGGAGCTGTGCTATGAGAAACACCTGTGCAGCCCTGTCTGGGATCTCCAGCTGTGCTTGGAGGCCTTGGCCTGGAATTCCTCTGGCCTTGTTTGCCTGTATTTTTGCAGGAATACATGGACATTAATCCTTGAAGAGGAAGGTGCTCAGACTTCCCCACAAGCCACCTTTAGAGGGTTCCCTGCTCTGCAGATGTGTAGCAGTGCCAGCACATCCTCTCTTCTTCCTCTGCCATCCAACAGCCCAGGAGCCCTGCTGGGAGTGATTTCAACCATCCAGTCACCAGTGTGCTTTTATAGAGACCATTCATTTTTGCTGACTTTGTTGATATATTGGGTGTGTCCACCATCCTCTTATTTCCCCCCCCTGTTATTCTTAGGCCAGCCATCATTTCTGCTGGCAGCACTCAGCCCTGGCTGCTCACAGTGCTCAGAGCTGAGCATCCCCAAGTCAGCTGAGCTCCCCCGCTCTGAGGAGTGCTGGCACCCAATTTCCTCCAATTTCTCCCATTTCCTGTGGGAATCCATGAAATCAGAGGGTTTTAGGAAAATTGCAAAAGACAGGCCTCATACAGCAGAATTGTGAACAGTGCTAAAGCAGCAGAAAAATTATTTAAGATGTAGAAAAGATATGGGTGAATAGAACAATAAAAGCTGTGTATTAGTGCTTGTATAGGCTTTCTAAGTTGCAAAAAGTTTATCTAGCAAGATATTAAGAAGGTTAAACTTATGAATAGTGCTCTGTGTGTTGTCTCTTATAAATAGGTATTGTATTCAAAAATAAGCAAGCATTGTTTTAACCAAAGCTACGTGTGCCTATGGCGATTGGACAGAACTACTGTCAATGTGCTTTTGCTTCATGTAATTAGCTTAGAAGGTTATAAAGTATGCTGTAATATTAAGTTTTCCAGCCTGCTTCCTAGATTTGTGAGCTGTTAGCATCTTTCCATTATCACAATCATGTAACGAAACTGATGCTGAAAAATAAATAGCACAAGACAATCTTAATAGCAGCCCCGTCCTGTTCGTGTCTGTAAATGAATTGCCAGCATCATTTCCCACTTACTGAAAGGGG
Source organism: Melospiza georgiana (assembly GCF_028018845.1). Classification (NCBI taxonomy): domain Eukaryota; kingdom Metazoa; phylum Chordata; class Aves; order Passeriformes; family Passerellidae; genus Melospiza; species Melospiza georgiana. The sequence continues at coordinate 21,035,836 of NC_080432.1, forward strand.
CTTTGTTTGCACCTGTGTCAGCCCCAGGGCCCTGTGGATTCAATGCTCCTGGGTTATGCTGGCTGAGCTCTGCTGCCTCTGCAGACTGGGGCAAAGCTGATGTTTTTCAAGCAGGAGTGAGGTAGTGCTGATCCTCTGCTTGAAAAGCCTCAGCAACATCCAAGAGTCCTGCACCAATGGACTGGAACTTCACTCCTGAACACTGCAGGATGTGACAGGATGTAACAAAAAAAAAGCTGTTTCTACTCCAAAGAGATATAACTTAACAGCACTACGCTGGGCCTAGGCTACTCCTCTGCAATTTCAGAGCAAAAGCCACTCATTTTCTGATGGAAGTAATAAAGAGAAGGTGCTCTGACCCTGTAATGTTGGTCATTTGCTGCAGACTGTACTGGGCTAAGTGCACTATCCAGTTTCTTGCTGAGGTAGCTGAAAAAGCAGGTGATGCCAGTGAAATGTGCCCTGGGATGCTGGGAAGGGAATTTGGGTGAAGCATTTAAAGCCATTTATCTCTGAGCCCAGAAAGCTGAGGCTCTCAGGTCAGCTAAGCCACCAAGTGATGAGACAGTTTAGCACCAAATCCCTGAGCTCTAATTTAATGTGGAGCCTTATCTCAGTGTGAAGCCTGGTCCCCACTCCTTTCTCAGGGAGCACAGGGTTATTGCTCAGGATACCTCTGGGGAGGGCAGGGAGAGCAAATGAGCTCCTCTTGCTGTTCAGGTTACATGGATTAGTGATTGATTGATTAATTAGAAGCCTTATTGACAGTCCAGGAGGTCACCAAAAGCCAAGGTCCTGTCTCATCTGAAATACTTGCTGAAAATACCAATATAAGGGATAATGTTTATTTTCTTTGCAGTTTCTGCTAGAGAAGGCTGGGGGAGGAGGGGTGCAGGGAAGGAACCTCCCCAGAGTTTTAGGATGGAAACAGAATGAAGAATAATTGATCTCTGCAGACCTCTTTATACGTGAGTCATGGGACAAAACTATGCTAGCAAATGCACCTGTGTCTTATACCTTGTACAGGGAAGATGTATTGTGGGCCTGTAGCTTCTTCTTTCAGGTTATTTTTAATTTTTTTTTTTAATTTTTAAAAGTTTTTTTTTTTTTGCTTGGCCATCTTTTGCTGATGTGCAGTCAACCCTCACCCAGAGCAGCCTTAGCACAGGACAGACATCCTGTTGTTTATCTGGCTTTCAGAGGTAACAGCTTCTGTAAACTGCCTGTTGGCATTTTGTCCCCTGACTTCAGCGCTCACAAGAAAATTTTCATGTGAATAATTTCTGAATCCCAAATAATAGGAAGGGAAAGCTGTTTCAGGGCTGTGTTTGCTTTCTGAAGCTCACTGCTCAATGTCTTGGACTGAATTTTAAATATGTAGAAATCAGGGATGCTGGTGGAAAAATGCAGAAAAAAACCCCAGTAAAATATTTACTGTATAATGGCAGATATAATCTATATAATGACATTCTAATATTCCATTCTAATGACATTCTACACAGAAAAAGAAAATAATTTTCAAGTAACAAGTGCTTCAAACCCAGCTATTGTGCTGATTCTTAAAAGTACAAATATGCTCTCTTGTTTGTGCTGGCTTATCTTCGAACTATGGACATTTATGGAGTGACCATCTGTGGCAAGAAACATGTTTCTCATCTTGTCAATTCTTTTCTTCCTGGCCTCTCTGAGCTAGGATTTCAGAACCCTTATGCTTGGCAGGTTCTTGAATTTGTGATGCTTCTTTCTGTGCCTGGAACTGCATTTTTAATATCTTGGCAGATGGCGTCCTAGCAAGGGTGAGTTTTACACTCGTGGTTCCCCTGTTAGGGCATTTATTCTGAGGAGCACTTTTGTCCCCAATTACACCACAGTGCAGGGATCTTTTCTCCTCTTTCCCCAGCAGTAGTGAATTTTGCAGTTTTAGGTTGCATTGCACAATTTGGAGCAAGGTGGAAAGAACTTCCACTGACCTTCAGAATTGTGCCTGTCCATTTACATTTCTGTTTCTCCTCTGAGGAAGGAGCACTTGTTCCTCATTGTTGGCAAGTTCAGGACTTATAGGGTAATACAATCTGACCAGTTTGCATTTAGGAAGTAGTAGTAGCAAGAATAATGTGCAACCTTATGTAATTGCATTACAACTTTTAGGATGGTGGAGGAAATAAAGGGAGATCTGGGTAACCCTCAGTCTGGTGTGGGTACAGCTGAGCTGTTATCTCCATTGCCCACAGGAAAGGACAGCTGGCCTTAAAAGCAGTGACATCCATGAACCAGAGTCAGATTTGGCAATGCCTAGAAGTGAGCAGCATTCAAATGCAACTTTTGAATTGCTGGATTGTCACAAAAGGAGGTATTGATTGTTGGGTGATTGTGCTGAATCAGAACAATGTCGACTAATGTAAGAATCTGTTTGTTAGCTGTTAGGAAATGCTGGATTGTACTTGAAGTGAGCATTTGTGTTGATCTAACACTTATTTTCTAGTATTTCGCTCCCACAGCATCAGAAATGTCTCAGCTTTTTTTTTTTTTTTTTCCCCTTAAATTATGTCAGGCAAACCATGTGGGGTACTAAATAGCATTTGCCTCTTCTCCATGAGTTATTCCAAGACTTGAAATGTCTAGAGAACAAAAGATTAAAATCTCTGGACCTGCCTTTTCACTTGCAGGGCCCTCTCCAGCAGGTTTTGGGGGCTCTGTCAGATCCCATCCATCCTGGCAGCTGCAGTGCATTAACTCCTGTTCCCAGTGGTGGTGGACACTGCCTGGCAGTGCAGCAGCATTCTGTCCTCAGCTGCTGCTTTTCCTTGAGTATATTTACAGTGCCAGCACGGGGAGAATTAGCCTCTAGAGCCATATTTGCAGGCCCAAATTAGTCTGCAGAATAAGTCAGGAAATTTGCAGAAAAACTCCAGTGCTCTGAGGGAGGGTGAGGAAAATCCACAGTGCCATAATGTTAAAGCAAGTTGCAGTCCTTTCCAAGGGAAAAGGATTTTTACCATGCCTATGTAGGCACTGTGTAAAATTCAGGTACAATTAGCAGAAAGTGGTCTCTAAAACCTTTAAAACCAGTATTTTAGTATTATGAATGACTTCACTCCAACCTCTACTACCTTCAGTACTGGGATTAACTCCTTGGGGCTCTGAGCATGCAGCAATGATCAGAAAGGTTGCAGGGAGGCTTAGCTGATAGAAAAAGTTGGTGTATGGAATAAAATTCCCTTAATTCCTCAAAGAGATTGGAGTGTGCATGAATGGAAGTTCTGAAAGCTTTGTGCAGGCTAAGGAAATGGGAATGAACAACAGCAAATATGGCTTGGGCTCTTGTGACAGCATGTTTGTTTTTATGAATTTGTGACATCCAGTTGCTGCTCTGTGATTGCTGTGCTTGTGCTGTCCTCACCAGCCTCTGGCTGTGCAGCTCTGTCTTCTCCTCCTGGGTGAAAAGCTTGCTCCCATCATCCCTGTCCACTCCCTGTGCTCATCATGGAACGCAGGGAGAAATTCACCCCATTTTCCTTTGCAGTATCCTTTGGAATACTGAGAGGCTTTTTCACAGCTCCATTCTGCCTTCCTGACATTAAACACCAAATCCATTAATCCTCTGATTAATCCCATGAGACCATGTTTCCCAAAGCCTTGATCTCTCTTAGTTGGAGTCTCTGGATGCTTTTTGTGGGTCTTTTGTGAAGGGTGACCCTCAGAAACAGACACTATTTGATCTGAGAATTAGCAGGAGACCCCAGGCTTGACTCTCAGAGCAGTTTTTCCATCAGCCATCAGAAATTTGGTGGAGACTCCCCTCTGTGAGGCTGCTGATGGGCACATCAGGTGAGAGGCTGTGGGAATTGAAATGGAACCCTTCAGTTAGAATAATATTCCATTTTTTAAACTAAATGAATTAATTTTTATTTATTTCAGTTTATTCTAAGTTTACTCCATGATGTTTTAGCTCAAGGGATGTTTTGATGTGTGTCTGCTGTGTGTACTGGGGAGGAAAAGATAGAAAATTGAGTGAGTAGTCAGAATTTCTGCAAATCTCTTCACCTGTGAAAAGCAATTGCTAAAAATGCTTTTCAGTGCTCCCTTTGTAATCTTGCAAAGAGCAGGCTGATACAGCAATATCTGCATCTCCAGGAGGCATGATGATTTTCTTATGAAAGTGTAAATCAGAAGAAATGCAATTTGTCAGCTTGCCCCCTGAAGCTGGAGTGGGGTAATTTATTATCAGGTGGTTTGGCACTCTGTGCTCTTGAAATGTACAGGAAACAGAGCTGCCTTCCCTCCAGTTTACCCAGTTCTGGCTGTTTTCAGTGGATGTGCTCCCCATTTGTGTCAGGGCAGGAGCAGAGCAGGTCAGTCTCAGACATCTTTTCATTAAAAATCCTTTCTTAGGATTTTTTCTTTCTGAGAATCTAAGAGGCCTCAGAAACAAAATGTAAACATTGATTATCTGCTGCTGTGGAATGCAACAGGTGGATCTGTGATTGGTCTCATGTGGATGTTTGGAATTAATGGCCAATCACAGCCCAGCTGGCTCAGACTCTCTGTCCAAGCCACAGACCTTTGTTATTCATTCTTTTCTATTCTTAGCTAGCCTTCTGATGAGAACTTTTCCTTCTATTCTTTTAGTATAGTTTTAATAGAATATATATCATAAGATAATAAATCAAGCCTTCTGAAATATGGAGTCAACATTCTCGTCTCTTCCCTCATTTGAAAACCCCTGTGAACACCATCACACAGGTCCTTGGTGAAAATGCAAGGTGAACTCTGGTTGCCAGTGCCTCCATTCCTTGTTTTCATGTCAAGTCAAATGCCAGGCTCACTCTGGCAGGGAGGAGGAGGAGGAGGGTGCTTTTCCAAAAATGCCATTTAATTGTGTGTCTCCATTCCCTTGACAATAAAGACTGAAGTGCTCTATTTTACCAGTGACTTTACCCAGCAGCCTGATGTGGAGCTGTCTGTGATTCTGTGGTGCTGAACTCTGTTCCCAACGTGAAATCCATCATATCCATCTCATTTCAATGCACAGGGATTGCTGTGGCATTCAGCCTTGCACAGAATTAGCTCCTTTTTTAGTTCAGAAATCACTTCTATCACAGAGTGCAAAGCTGCCTTGCACAACTTTATCCACTGTATCTGAATAATAGCCCAGAGACTGCTGCACTTCAGATCTTCAGAAATTCTTGCTGAGCAGCAAAGTATCCTTCTTGCACTTAGCATATTTTCCCACTGTCATTAGTTTATGTCCTATTGAAGAGAGATATCAGAATGCTGGAAGTTATTATGTGTCTGGCCTGACAGCTCCTGCAGGTTTCCAGCAGGATCTGGGAGGTTTCTTGGTACAGGCACTGCTTTGCTTTGTGTGCTTATTTCCATTTGTAAACAGAGAGCTGACTTTTCTGGCTGATCCATTCCAGGTTTAACTGGAAAACTTGACAGTAGTGTTCATAATAAGGGGTAGATATGCTTCCCAGATGGATTGTTGTAGTTCCCTTTTCACCTTTTCTTTCCTTACACAAAATGACTTAATGGGACCTCCCTCTATTAGTGTTCAGCAGTCAAACCTTCAAGTGAGAGCTCTCAGATTCTCACTGTAGCAGTTTTTCTGCTTAGCCCAGCTCTGAGAATTCATGCACTAAACAAATTCCTTCTTTTTTCTCTTGCTGGTTTCCTTTTTGTCCCTCCAGAGAGTGCACTTACTCAGCCTGCTTGCTGTCACTTTGAAATGTCAGAGGTGCCATTTGGACATTACTTTGGAGGAAAACAATGACAGGTCAAGAAAAACCCACAGGTCTTAAAGAAGCAGAGCTCTGGTGCAGTCCAATGTTTCTCAATATCTGAATGACATCAGGTACCAGCTGAGACAAGGATATAAATTTCACAGTAACAAAGAGGAAATGGGTGAGCCGGATTGTGCTGTGCCATCTCATCCATTTCAAGTTTTGGTCTTTTTTTTTTTTTTTTTTTATTCTGCATTCAGATTCAAGGATAATTCACGGCATGAGTATTGACTGCTGTCAGAATTCAGAATCTCTCTGAAAGTTATTACTGTAAATGCCTACTTCTGCTTTTTGTTTCGGATAGACCCCCCCTAACCTGAATGGACTAATGAATATAGAATTGGTGCAATTCTAACAGAGATTCACAGGGTTGGAAGGGACCTTAAAGATCATCTAATTCCAGCCCCTCTGCCATGGGCAGGATGGGTGTTCCTCTCCTTTCTTTTTAGCTCTATCAAATCCCTTTGAAAGTCTCCTTTAGTGTGTTAAACCCTTTTCTTTTTCACCAAATACTAAAATAGGGAGTGAGTGCCACTGGGGGATGAGAGTCCAGATAATTACATATATGAGTTGAGCAATTACATGAGTTGTTTCAAGAAGTGTGTGGGTGGAACTTGAGCTGTGTGAGGAGTTTGAAATCTGGTTTGTCTCTGGCCAGGTGTGGACAGGTCACCGCATGGTGCTGACAGCAAAGTACAGCCCGGGATTTAAAGAGAGGATGCGTTTGCTTGCCTGGCCCCATGGCTCCTACTTGCAGGAAAACCACTTTTATTAGCTACAGAAAAGGAAAAAAAATAATTGCTTGAGAGCAGAAGGGAATTTTTACATGGAGCAAAGAAAGGAAGTGTGTTTGACAGCTTTTGATGTCCTAGTTTGATAGATGGTTATGTGTGACCTTTGTCTGCAGAGGCACTGAGAGGAAAGTGCTAAAATCTCAGGAGAAGCCAGTGGAGGAAGAGGGAGAGGAAGGAGCTTCGGTCCAGGGCTCCTGGCAGCCTCCCCAAGGCCTGGCAGCCGTGCTGGTGTGCCAGGGGCACAGCTCCAGCCTGTCCCTGAGGCTTCCCATCACAGGCTTTCCCAGCCAGGGCAAGAGATCCAGAGTCAGTCAGCCGAGCCACTCTTGGAAGCTTAAAAGAGGGAAACAGGGGAAGAATCGAGAGAGAATTTCTGCAGAGCCTGAATGAGTGAGTGTCCCCATGGGAAGCTGTGCTGGAGTCTGGTGGCAGCCAGTGGAGGTGGGATGGTTTCACTGGAACAAAGGACTGGGATGAGAGGATGCTGTTGTAAATCTTTGATTTGTGTGGGTAATGGAGAGGCAAACAGTGATTAAAAACTACTCCTCTAAATCTGTCTGATCTCCTAAGTGATCTGCCACAGCACTTCTTTCCCTCAAGCATTGCTTTGTGTTTCCCAAAAGCCCCCTCAGAAGTGGGATGGGCTCAGAAGTTTCTTTTAGTTAGCAGCAAGATTTAATATCTGATTCCCAAATTGCGGTCTCTGAATTTTCATTCTCCTGTATTTTATATTTCCAGGGGCTATATTAATGTAATGTAGCAGTAAACCTTTTTTCTACACTAATTTGATCATCTAGTTTTCTTTAGAGAAGTTCTGCACTTACAATTATGTCTCCTATACTCCAGGAAATAGCTTTTGTTTTGAATGCTACAGCTGCTACATTTTATTTTTTGCCATGGTGGAACAGCTTTTATGCAAACAGAACTGATTCACCTCATTTACTCCTCACTTCCCTCAATTTCTTCCTGTTGCATCTGAAGCACAATAACTTCGTTTAACTGAATTTGCCTTTCAAAAAGCTACAACTCTCTGGTGCTGATCCTAATTTTAGCCCTTCCTTGGGACAAGTTTTCCAGTGGATAGTTAGGCTCCTTCTCACTTTTCCTAATGATACATGCAAAAAATAATGGCTAAGTGCAGGCAAAGTTAACTGAACTATATATTTTTTTATTTTAACTCAGGGAGGATAATTTTTATCACACTCCTGGTACTGCTGCTTGCTGGTCTATATACATAAATTGTGTGTGTGTGTATATATATATATATATATATATATATATATATATATATATTGTTTATAGACACACATATAATTTTATATATATATAAAATTTATATATGTATATATAAAATATAGATATTTTTATATATATGATATATATTATATATAATAGATATTATTGTTTATAGACACACATATAATTTTTCTACATATAATTATTATAACATTAAAAATTGATATATAGACACACATATAACTTTATACATATAATTATTATATATATAACAATTCATATATATATAACTATATATATATAAAGTGATATATATATATATATATATATATATATATATATCACAATATATATACACATTGTTTCTCTGCTGTGAAATGGAGATGATGTGCCATGCTTGTGCTATTAAAACATCTAGTCACATCCTACTGGAGACAAAAGGAGTTTTCTGTCTTGTTCAAAGGTCAGATTAATTTACTTCCTGAAATTAGGCTTAGGTTTAAGTGCAGCATACCTGATTATCCACAAGGGTTGAACTGAAACCTCTAGAGGAGGGAGTTGTAATCTCTGTAGGAGCTGTAAAACCTGGGGCTGTTTTCTTCTGTAAAAGGGGGAATGCAATTTTCTGGAAAGTTCACTGCTGACTTTGAGGCACTCCTGTGGTTTTACCTGTAAGGGAGCTCCTCTGTAGGTTTGGGGTGAGCTGGGAGCCAAAGGAGACCCCAGGACCTCCAGTGGCCAGAGAGCCAGGATTTGGGCTGGTACCATGGATGATTACAAGGGAGTTCCAGAGTCTGTGCTAGGATAAAAAAAACTTGCAGAGATAAACAGGGATAAAAACAATGACACAGCTCAGATGAGGAGTTGGGAGTGCAGCCCAAATTTATCCAGATCTTCTGCACCGTGGCCAAAGGTTTGGCTGGGGGTCCCAGGTGAGGATGGTCAGGGTGATTGAAAATGTGAAAAACGCCATCACTTGGTTTTAAAATTTTAAAAGTTTAATAGGAATAAAATGGTTATAAAAATAGTAATATAATTAGAGTAATAATAATTTGGACAATTTGGATTAGGACAATACAAGACAACAGAAACAAAGAGTTATGGACAGTCTGGGTATCTCTTTCTGGGCAAAATAAGCCCGGAAATGGACCCACGTTAACAGAGGGTTAACCCTTAAAAGCAACAGCCTGTTGCATATTCATACACCTCATCCATGATGCATAAATTCCATTCAAACACAGGATTCTGTCTGGTCAGTGTCAGCTTCTTCCTCTGAATCCTGACAGCATCTTCAGGGCTGAGCAAGGCAGGAAGAAGGTAATTTCTCCTGATAATGGGGCAATAAATTCTCTTTCTCTGAAAGATTTAGGTGTCCTGTGGCTGCTATCTTGGTGCAAGTCCTCTCTTAAAAAAAAGTATCTTACATAGCATAGTTTTTATTTTAACAATTTGTTATAACCTAAAACTATATTTAACACACTACTTAAGAGAATTAATACAGCATAACTTTCTAACACAACACATATAATATTCATTTCAATATTTCCAAAAAGCCAATAATAAAATAGACATTTTTCATGTCCACTGTGGCCAAAGGTTTGGCTGGGGGTCCCAGCTTGTTGGGAATTTAGCTGACTAGAGACTGGAAAAGTACAAAACCGTGGCTAATTCCAAATCTTGCACCTGCAAGATAACGTGTTCTTGGGCCTAGCGGAGTATGATAAAGAAATGGACAGCGAGATGTGAGAAGTAGAGAACGTAGGCCCAAAGGAATGTGGGTGAGTTAATGGTATAGTTTAACCAATAGATTGCTTGGCTTACAGAATATTCATAAGCTTATTTTTTGCTGTATAAGTGTTTGATGCTTTCTTCAATAAACGGGACCTGTGATGAACCATCTGGTGTCCTGGTCTCCTTCCTTCGACACCAGCTGAGGATGTTCAGGGTGATTGAGAGCACTCAGGGCTCTGACACTGTTGAATTATGCTCTGTTTGTCTGTGTGTGTGTTGGGAAACGTTTTCAGTAGGTCAATTAATTGTGATTGATTTGCTGATTGCATTTAGGGAAAGACAATTAATTTAGAAAGGCCTGAAGAGACACAGGCTCTTTCTCCCTGTGTGGTGCATAGGGATGTCATGCTGCCCAACTCCCAGGTGCCACCTTGTCCAGATGCTGGCTGCAGCCACCAGACTCCCTGGCTGGACCAGGAGTATCAGCAAGGTAAGTGCTGGGATTAGGCAGGAAAAGAGATTCACAGTGAAGCTGTTTGAAAGAAACAGCACCTGAGCAGAGTGAAGGAACAGTGTTTGAAGGCAGCTGGAAAAAGTAAGGTGTATTGAGTGCAGAAGTGTTAATTTGGCTAGTAAGGAGAGTGGGTGTATTTTATACTGGTTCTTGGATTTGTTTGTAATTACAAGCTCTGGTTAACAACTCTGGGTTATTTTGCAGAATCTGAACTAGAGCCATGGGCTCTCCTTTGGCCTGTGTGGAATCTGATGTAATTAGTATTTGTGTCATCCAAAGGCATTTCAAACAAATAAGTACAAGCAAGGAAGGAACAAAGCCGTTTTGGTTATCAGTGGTACAATGTAATTCCTCCTGCAGGTAATTACTGGTTTCCACCTACTTCTCACAGGGCTTGAACTAAATGCTGTGTTAGCAATGTGCAGGCAGAGTTCAGGAGATTAGTGCTTATGCTGCTGGTTCTGGAGGGAAGGAGTAACAACAAAATGCAAAGGCAGTGAAAATGAAGGAATTTTGGGATTATGTTGCCACAAACACTTGACATGAGCAGTTTTGGTTGATTCCCAAAGGAATGGCTCTTGCAGATCATTGCCAGCTTTCTTTTTTTTTTTTTTTTTACACAGTCACTGCCACACAGGTTATCGCTTGTTTCCAGCTCCCAAAAAATATCTGCTGAACCTTGCTGACACTCAAATTTTACAGAGGTGCTGGCAATGTGTGAGGAAGGAAACAAGCCCCAAGCTTTGCTGCTGAAGGGACAGTGTTTGCTGCAAAAGCAGCAGAGAAAAGGTGCAGCAGAAGCAGCAAAGATGAGCATTTAGCATAAAATAAATGAACTTCAGCTGGTTCAATTATAAAACTCTCAGAAGCAGAGTTATGTTGAGGGTTTCAGGATGCACATGAGGTGCTCCATTTCAGTGTCACATCCATGTGTGACAGGCAGGGTAAATATTCCCCAAGAATCCAGTACTACCTCTACCCGGCTTTGTTTGGAACTGGTAGGGCACCTCCAACATGGATCAACAGCTGTGAACACTTTAACTTGAATTAACCTGGAAAAAAGCAGAATACTGTGGTAGCTTGGGAGTTATTTTGGACTCCTGGGTAAACACCATTTAGACTTGTGTAAATTTGTAGGAGATATTTTGACAAAATTATTATTTACCCAAGTTAATATGTGCTTTATTTTGCTGCGTGCTCCATATGTATTTGATCAGTCAGCACACTGTGTACTCAGACTCTGCCTCTGATGGTTTCAAGGCATCTACACCACCGGCTGCTGTATATTTTCAGTTTAACTCAGGTTTAAGAGTGTTACTGGATTGACACCATCTAACATGAGTAATTTTGATGAGAGATTGCCTGACCCATTTCCCTCTAGAGTCAGGAGAGGCTTCTTAGATGTTTAATCCATTGGGTCAAGGCATCTCTGCTGATAGAGAGAGAAGTAAATATACCCAGGCTAATGGTTTTCCTTTTTAAAAATATCTTATTTGCTGGCTGCTTGTTAAAAAGCCTGTGCTAATATTTCTGAGGGGTGCTGCCCTTTTGCTCTATTTTTCCTGGAAGTACATTTCCTACTGATGGCCCTTGGATCCTCCTGGGAGTCAGGATCCAGTAAATAATCTTGGCAGCCTAAAACTCACTAGAGTCATTAGTCTTGTAAGATAATCTTGACAAGCCATCCATGAATATAGCTTGGTCATTATTAATCACAGGTCAGAAGGAGGTGGGGAATAATGGAGAAACTTTCACTTTGTTTTGTTGTGGTTGGGTGTTTTGTTGTGTTTATGCCAGGGCATTGGAGAATAAGGGACCCAAAAATAGTCCTGGTCTGTGGTGTCCTTCAGCTTGTCCCACCCCTGGCTATTCATCCCTCTTATCCATCCAAAAGGGCATTATTTTCCTTCCAAATAAGTTTGTAAAGTTTCAGTTTTCTCCAGTTTTGTGAGAATTTGTCTGGGAATGGTTTAGCAATTTGTGATTGAAATGAATTGTTTCCATTTACTTCAAGTTCCTTGAGGCTCCTTCTTCACCCAGATGCTAATTTCAGAGCTTGCTTGTCCCTGTCCCTCTCAGATAGATTTGTTTCTTTTTTTTTGTGCATCTATTCCTCTCTTTGTTGGTTTTTGGACTGATTGTGATGGGACTGGAATGAGGGCTGGTAGGCAGTGCCATAGAAGACTTCCTTTGTTATCATCTATTGCTTTTCAAGTGTTGTTTGCATGTGAGGGATGAAAAGGAAATGCTTTGTGGGCCATTCCACTGCTCCATTTGCCAAGAGGAGAATTCAGTTCAAAAGGAAAAGGTACATTCAGCCTACAGCTAAAGCATCCAGCATTAGCAGGTAATGGCAGGTAGGGAATCACCATGAGTTTATCTACCATAATTAGTACTGTTTAATTTCTATATTAAGCAGTCATGTCTTTAATTTGTCTGATCGTGTCAAAGGAGGGAATAAACACAGTAGATCTCCTTGTTCCTGCTCAGGGCTGTGTCAATACCCAGCCATCTGCAAAGGTGTGTTCTCTTTCAGGATGTAATTATCTTAAAAATGACTGTCAGAGCTGCCTTTTAATGAGCCTTCTTGTTGTCAGCAAGTGCCTGGCACTGTTCTTGCACTGGAGGTGATGGCAGCTGTCCCCCGAGCTGCACCACACTGCTCACAGTGCTTGGAACAACCTTTGGGATGCTCAGCAACAAAGCTGATCATCCACAGGTGTTGTTTGACTTTGTGCTCGCTGCTGAGAATTTCTCTGTGGTGTTTTCAGCACGAGTAAGAGACACCATAGTGTCACTGTCATATCTTCTGGAAAAATCCCTTTGCCCAGGATTCTTCTCCTGGGAAGCTGAGAAGCCTCAGAGAAAAATGAAAATAATAATTATCTGATTGCTTCTCCTGTGTTTTGCTGCTTTGGAATGTGGCTGGAGGGCTCTCAGGCAAAAAAATATGGAAGCAGGAAATAACAGTTCTTTAATAGGGAAGAAAATAAAAAGATAAACAATTCAGTAAACTAAATCAACACTGAGAGAGTTAGAACACAACCTGACACCCTGCTGGTCAGGGTGTTGGTGGCAGTCCCATTGGAATTGTGGCTGCAGCCCTCCTGGAGTGTCAGGTGTGGTTCTGTTGGAGCAGGGATCCTGTAGAAAGGGTGTATTCTTCCTCTGAAGATCCAGTGGAAGGGGCAGCTGCTGTTCCTCTGGGGAATCCAGTGGAGAAGCCGTGCTGGTGTTCCAGAATCTCCAGAATATATCCAGGTAGGAATGCTTGGCTCCTCCCTGTGGGCAGAGCATCTCCCAATGGGATGCTGCAGTTCTTATCAGTCATGCAGTGACATTCAATAGCCTCTTATCAGCAGATGTCCCCCCTGGAGAGTGGATTGGTTGTGGAAGAGATAAGGAAAACTGCCCAATTAACAGAAGACAACTGCCATACAGATGGCAAATAAAATACAATTTGCTTGGCAATCCAGGACACCTCCTTTCTCCCCTGAGTGCAGGAATTCAATGTGTTGGCCAAGAAGAGGCCTGAGGGAAGGGGCTGCACTGGTTTTTGGGGCACTGCCACTGTCCCAACCTTGTAGTGCTCCCCAGGGCCTCTGGAGCCATGTCACCCTTAGCTGAGCACGCCCCAGGCTCAGGAGTTGTTCTCTATGGGGAAGAATGTGGTATTTGCTGGGTCCCCAGGATGAAGGAGGAATTGAGAATCTGACTTCCTGTTCTTAGAAGGCTAATTTATTATTTTATGATATTATATTGTATAAAATACTATACTAAAGAATAGAGAAAGGATACTTACAGAAGGCTTAACAAGATACTAAAGAAGAAGCTATGACTCTCTCCAGAGTCCTGACACAGCCTGACCATGATTGGTCATTAAGTAAAAACAATTCACATGTTGGATAAACAATCTCCAACCACATTCCAAAGCAGCAAAACACAGGAGAAGCAAATCGGGTAATTATTGTTTTCATTTTTTCTCTGAGGTTTCTCAACTTCCCAGGAGAAGAAATCCTGGCAAAGGGATTTTTCAGAAAATATGACAGTGACAGAAGAGGGCACGAAGGTGCTGACCTTGTGATTTTCCCCAAGCTTTGAGTTAGAGTGGGGTTTTCCTGTTCTAGTGTCCCTAAATCCCAGTGCCAATAAATTGTTTTTCATTGGTACGTTTTAAAAAAAACCAATGTGATTATTTTTGCTTCTTTTTAATAACTTAACACAAATATCTGTGTTTAATTCTTTAATGGCATCTATTATGGGGGACCCTAAAACCTGTTTGTCATGCTACTTAATCTTGCTGTTTCATCTCATATTGGGTATTAGGCCTCACAGCATCTCACAAATCAGATTAGGTGGAAACAAATACAAAGATGGAATTGTCCTGGATTTCAGTCTTGTTCTGCCTCAGACTTAATTTATAAATCTGTTCTTGTTAATAGCATAGATGTGACAGCTCTGTATTTTAATTACATTAACTTAGTATAGTTTATCTACATTTAAAGCAGAAACTATCAAACCCCAATTGGAGCTGAATGTTGTCATCTGTGAAATTTATAATTAATTGAATTATAAGTTTTCTTTGACATTAACCTGGGCTTCTAACTGCAATTTTATCTGTTCTTACACCAGCTCTGGTTAGTTACTTACCTTGTCATTTGCATAATACTGTTGATTATATTTGCTTCTTGAAAGAAGTCAGGTAATAAATAAATAAATTTCTTTGCATACAAAGAAATAGATTAACACTTTCTTTAGCACAGAAGATGTTTATTTTAAGAAGGTATGCATACTGCCCTTGGTATATCTCATCCTTTGCTTTACTGCCCCTCCTGAAAGCCAAGTAAAACTGTTCTAAATCAGATTTTTAAAACTAATTTATTTGAGGAAACTGGTGGGACAAATGTGCTCAGAAATAAAGCCATTTCAATGTGATTAAATGCAGAATAATTAAACCATAATTCAGGTAATTTTCAAAATTAGATTGTCCAAGTCTGCAAAATGTTTTTAAGCTCCAGCCCCTTGAGCTGAGGATTGTGTGGGTGTTAAATAAGGTGACACATCTCTGTCCCAGCCAGATCAATATTGGAGTTGCTTTTAGGTCTGCCTGTCACAGAGGAGCAAGCAGATAAATGGTGTGAATTTCTAAGTAATATTCACAATACCAGCTGCCAGGGATGTTGTTTGCTTCTAAACACAAAATCTGCTTGAGTGTGATGCCTGCCCTGGCAGGTGGGAGCCCCTGGTTGCGAGGTGCTCATTCAAGGTGAGGATGTGACACGTCCAGGACATTGCACAGCACCTGGGGGCTCCTGTCACCTGGGAGCCTTAGCTGCAGTCTGGTAAGAAAAAAAACCTTCACAGGGAGAGAAAAACAAAGGCCTGCTGGTGCTGTGTGTGCTTTCACTGATAATTTGCTAAGATATCAGACCTCCTGTGGTGGCAAAAAACAGATCCTTGAAATCTGTGATCTGACCTAATGCTTCATCTCATTTAGGTCAGTCTTGATAAGTGATGTGTGATGGAGTGGTGGGGTTTTTTTTGGGTTTTTTGGGACTTTTTTTGGTTTTGTTTGATTGTATTTTTTTCTTTTCCCCCCATACTGATTGTTATCACTCCCTTTGTGTGTTTTTTATGGAGAAGGCTCCTGGGCTGGGAGCTGGGCAGCCCAGGTTTGCTGAGCTCAGCGTGCGTGAGGTGCTGAGAGAGGGCAAACCATGGCAGGGACCTGATGAGGCAAATCTGTGCCTGCTGCTGTGAGCTCCCATCCTGGAGGGACTCTGCTCTCCAAACCAGCTGCTGCTTCTTGAGTCTCTTTTCCCCTGTGAGAGCCCAGAGATCCAAGCCTCCCTCTCACACAGCAGCTACACGGAGTAAGAAATGTTTTATAGGCAGTGTCAGACCAAAGAGCTGCTAGAACAGGGAAGAAAAGGAAAGAGACAAGGAGATGAAGGATTTACTTGCTTGTCATCCTTAATAGGATGCTGCTGTGTCAAGTTTAGATAGCAAAAGCACAGATTTAGATGGATACCTACACCCTGGAAGCTGCCTGAGAGCCTGGGTACCTCTGGTGCCCTGATGAGATTGTGCATCATGTTAAACCCATGGCATTTGTGCTGGGAAATGCCCCAAAAAACCCTACAAAAACTACATTTATAGCTCCCTGCTTGGGAAATATGCATCTACCTAAATTTGAAATCTGGGAAGTCGTGTCTGCATTTACCCTGACAGGTGACACACAGTGTTGCTTGGAATAGACTTCATGACGAATAAATGTGTTTGGAAGGGAGTAGCTCACAGTCTGGTTTGATTTTTGGGGTCTGGCACATATTGCAAGGGGGAACTGGGTGCTGTCCTTGAGGTTTGATGCCTTGGTTACATCTGTGGGGTGAGGTTAGCTCTGAATTTCTGGTCACCTTGTTGTGAATTGTTCTCCTCTGAGCTCCATCTCTCCTGGCAAAGGGATGCAGGAGAAAAGAGCTGCGAACAGAAAACATTGGAGCCTGGAATATCTGCAGGGAAAGGGACACCATGGGGCACTGCAGGGCTTCCTGCAAACCTTTGTGACTCAAAAATGCTGTCCCTTCATAGCTAACCCTTCTGCAGGCCCAGTGTTTGTGGTGACCTTCCTGCCTGTGTCCCCTCTCTGTCAAAGAGCCAAAGGTGACTTCACACTGAGGTTAACCCCCCAGCTGCTGCCTGACAGTGCAGCAGGCTTATCAGTGGAGCATGCATTTCATTATTTCCTTTTAGCAGATTCAAGGCTTGAATCCTGCCTGAGCAGGGCAGAAAGAGGAACATCATCCCCTTGCTGTATCTCCAGGTGCATGGAGGATGCTCTTCTGCTGGAAAAAGCTGCTTGTGTGACAGAGATTACTTCCAGAAAACAGGGGGTTTTTATGCTCAACTGCCTGATTTGTCATGCTTTACTGAAAAAAAGATGTGTGAAAGAAGGGAACAAAATTCTGCTTTTCTTTGTCTACTTACATATTAAAAGATTTGTGTTGTGTTGTTTTTTTTTTTTTTTTTTTTTTTTTTTTTTTTTTTTTTTTTTTTTTGTCTTATAAGCGTAAAAACCAGAGTAAACAACTTACAGGTTTACCTAGAAGGCTGTAGCTCTTAGACAGTCATTAGTATTCCACTTACTTGTTTTATTCTGTTTGAGCAATTATTTTATCTTGCTGGGCCATCAGTTTGGAAGCAATTTCTTGACTCTCAAACTGCTATTTCTCTCTTTCAGGCACACACCTTGCATATATCTGATATTTTCAAAGAACTGATGCTAGAAAAGCAGACAGAATAATTTGCTCAGCATTGCACTCTGCTGAACAATTTCCCCCCTCTGATTCCTTATAGCTATTTGCATGGAGCACAGCCTCCACAGCAGTATGCATGAAAAGCACCTGTACCCTGCATTTTTCACATTAAAAATTTGGGATGAATTTGTTGTAAAGAAAAATGCTGACCAAAGAGATTTTCTGCTCAGTTATTGGGAGGCTTTTGGGATAATTCACAGAAGTCTGCAAGACACTAAAATAGAAAATCTTCTAGTCATTTTGCTTTCTATTTTTTAAAAAACAGGTTGGTTTTATGTTTCACCAAATGCCTTCATTATTTACAGAAACATGGAATGGTTTGGGTTGGAAGGGGACCTGGAAGATCATCTAGTTCTAACATGCCCATGGAACTGCCATTAGCTAACATGAGTCAAACTTTTGTTGGAAATTACTGATATTTTTCTCTGATATTGTTCATAATGGCTGCATAGAAGAAGAATGTTTAAAATGATATTTTAGGGATGAAGTAAAAAAGGGTATTTAGTTGATATCTGTATGACACAGAACAGGCAGGACTAAATAGCAGAGTGTGGCATTCACATTCTCTGGAAAATCCCTTCGCCCAGGATTTTTCTCCTGAGAAGCTGAGAAGCCTCAGAGAAAAGGAAAGCAATTTTTATCTCATTTGCTTCTCCTGTGTTTTGCTGCTTTGGAATGTGTTTGGAGATTGTTTACCCACAGGTGATTGTTTCATTGGATGCTGGTGTGAGTTGTTTTGACTCATTGGCCAATTGGGCCAAGCTGTGTTTTGAGGCTCTGGAAAGAGACACGAGTTTTCATTATTGGAATATTATTATCTTTTTAGCATTCTGTAAGTATCCTTTCTGTATTCTTTCGTATAGTTTAGTATAGCATAATATAATATAATATAATATAATATAATATAATATAATATAATATAATATAATATAATATAATATAATATAATATAATATAATATAATATAATATAATATAATATAATATCTCATAATAAATTAGCCTTCAGAGAACACGGAATCAGGTTCATCATTCCTCCCTGCCATGGGGGTCCCTGCAAATGCAATAGCAGAGTTTAGGGCTGTTTTGTGCCTTGAACAACTCTGTCCTGCTGAGCCTGAAGCCAGCATGAGCATGGCATGGAATAGGCATGGAGTGGCTGTGCTAAACATCACCTTCTGCAGGGCTACCTTGCAGCAGGTCCTGGGCAACTCCCCAGAAAGTGCTGACCCATCCTGGCAGTGTCAGGAGATTCCCAAAGCATAGGTTGCTCCCAACAGGGCACATTTGCCTGGAAGTTCTGGGAGAGCCATGAGTGCTGAAAAATGGGAGAAGGTAGTGGAGGTGTACTGTATTTGCAGGGACCCTCGTGACAGGGAGGAATGATGAATCTGACTCCATGTTCTCAGAAGGCTAAATATATTATTTTATGATACTATATTATATTACAGAATACTATACTATGCTAAAGAATACAGAAAGGATACTTGCAGAATGCTAAAAAGATAATAATGAAAATTCGTGACTCTCTCCAGAGTCTCAACACAGCTTTGCCCCAGTTGGCCAAAGAGTCAAAACCACTCACAGCAGAATGCAATGGAACAATCACCTGTGGGTAAACAATCTCCAAACACATTCCACATGAGCACAACACAGGAGAAGCAAACGAAATAAGAATTGTTTTCCTTTTTCTCCGAGGCTCCTCAGCTTCCCAGGAGAAAAATCCTGGGCAGAGGGATTTTTCAGAGAATGTGAATGCCACAGTCCCCCAGCAAGGACCCCCTTCCCTCTGTTCCCTGGGATTATTTTAGCAGCAGTTTTATTCCAGATCCCTAGCACTCAGCTCTGCACCAGGGTAAGGATCAAAGGGACTGCATGGCATGGGGTCCAGGGATGTTCTTGGATGAACAGCTCCCAGGCAGGGTGGTTCTGGCAGGGGCTGGGCTCTCTGCACGCTGCCAGCTGGCCTGAGCAAGGGGAATTTGGATGAGATAACATCACTGACTGAGCTGTAGCTGGGGATGAGGGATGGCAGGACTGGGGGCAGGTGTTCACGACTAACCTCAATGGCCAGTGTTGCCAAAGGAGATGAATCCACTTTTTGCCTACTCATGTTTTATGTTTAGCATGAGACACAGTGTGGTTTTCAATTTCTATTTGGGATTTTAGAGGTTTGGCACTGTAAAGGGTGCAACTGCCCAGTTAGCTGTTTGCAGCCAGTGCTGCTTTTAAAATGCTGACCACAATTCTGTGGAGCAGCATTCTCTCTTGTGATAGTTGACTAATGTGATGATTGACTCTCAGAATTAATAGACAAATATCATGTATATAGGTTAAGAAAAGTTTTATAGATTTATAGTTATGTTTTACCTCCTCTCATGGTTATCAAGGGACAGCTGGAGTTGGGACATCAGGAAGGGCTGGCTTGTCCCTATGGTGACATGTGAGCTCCAATCAGGATTTGAGGAGGAGATCTCCACCACTGGACAGTGAAGAAGGAGTCAATGGACAGAACTCTGGGAGGATTTAAAGGATTAAAAGGTGAAATCTGCATTGTGTGGCTGAGCACATGGTAGGAAAATCCTTTGCTCCTGGTGTCGTAACCTTTTTCTCTATTCAGTCTTCTGTTGTATTTTTGGTAAGGTTTAAAGAACCTTTTCAAATTATGAAAAGCAAGTAACCATTTCTCACACTGTCTTCACTCAGTACTGAATGCATCAGTTTGGGATTCCTGTTCTGCCTGAGGATGCCTCAGTTATTTCACATTCAGGGGCACCAGCCTCACTTTAAGGTATGTTACCTGCATTTCCCAAACTGCTGTGGCTAAAAAGATGCAATGCTGTGATACCTCATCTCTTTGCAAAATCCCATCTGCAACTACCCTTGTTTGCAGGCCATTTTGCTTTCCAGTGCTTCACACCTAAGATGGGAGTGAAAATGAGGCAGTTTTGGAGGTTTCCATGGCTGTGACCCATTCCCTATGTGCCACCTGAGGCAGGAGCATTCAGGGGAGCTCAGAAATGTGTGGTTTTGCCTTGTCAGCCTGTCACCATGCCTGAAAGACTGATGGGTCATGGTCATGAATATGGCATTTCTATGGAGTCTCCCTTGATTATAAAGCAATCCAGTAATTCCTGAAATAAAAGAGAAGTGTGGGAGGGGGAAGATGGGAATCAAATCCTGCCTCACAAGAGGTTCTTTCCTTTGGAAAGAAGCCAGCCACTATGTAAATAGAAGCAAAGGCAGGTAATGGAACAGAAAATAGGCCCTTAATCCTGCTCTCCTGGAGGTTTTGTGGCAAATCTGTAATTGCTGTCCATGGAGGGGTGGATCAGCCTACTAGACCAGCAGCAAAGCCTTGTGCTACTTTGGCAATTACAGACATTGCCATATTTCCAGCAAAGGTTCAGCTTGTGGCTCAGGGAACCAAAAACCTGATTAATAACTTCCCCCCAGACACTGAGGAATCACATATTTTTCTCTTATCTATTTTCCATTTAAAGATAAAAGTGGCAGTAGCTGCTTTTCTCTGTTGCAGCTTGGAGTAGTAGTTTACATAAAATACACAGATTAATACAGAAATAAGGCTCTAAGATGAAATCACCCCACATGTTAACACAGAGGGCTGCTGAGGAATCCCCCGCAGGCACACAGATAAGTCTTGTAAGATAACATGGTACCCCTGTGTGTATAAATTCTGACTTTCCTATAAAAATCTGTTCTTTTTCAATTTCCCTGGAGTTTACACACGTGCACTGCCATTGTCTGGAGATAAACCCACACAATAGCTCGAGAGGAAAATTGTTGGTGCAGGCAAAATGTCCTGTGGTGAACTTCTCACAGGCTGTTATGCTTTACTTCCTTTTTATCTTTAGAGCTCAAGTTCTGAGCTTTCTGTCCAACTCTTGTCTCCTCCAAGGCTCAGTGATTTTTACAGTTCAAAGATTTAGGGGTTTAGCTGGGGACATTTTTCTGGTGATTCTTTTTTGAAATGCTTTCTTCAGAAGTGTCTCTGCTGCATGCCTGCAGCTGAGAGGCACATACAGTGTGGAAAAAGCCCTGTCCTTTGTCTGGAATGTTGCTGCTTCTTCAAAATCAAGGATGGCTTCCTCATAATACTTTCTTTTCATGTTTCCTTTCATAATGCATGACATGAAGCTTTCCCTTGTGTTGATCTTTTTAGGACCACAACCCTCTCCATTTTACAAATTCTCCCCTGTTTTCTTTCTAGGAGCCTTATGGGGGTGTTTAGGGCTGACCCTTCATTGCTTTCTAGGACTCCATCTGGTTTTGCTTTCTAGGCTTCTCCCCCTGCTTTTCAATTTCTTGGAATTTCCACAATTTGTAGGAACCCATTCATTTTGCCTTCTAGAAATTCTGCTCCTTGATGTTTTCTGGGAATGTTTGATGTTGTCTAGGATTCCTGGGATGCATCTGTAGTAATTATACACATTTCCTAAGACATCCCACCCCAGGAACTTTCCAGATTGATTTTGCTTCCTCCCATGTCTCTGGGGAACCCCAATGTCTTCTTTCCCCATCCATTTCCTAGGAGTGTTCCCATCCTGCTGCCTGCTCTGCTTTCCAGCAATTCCTAATTGTTTTCTAGGAACCTTATGGGGGTGTTTAGGGCTCACCCTTTAATTCTTTCTAGGATTCCATCTGGTTTTGCTTTCTAGGCTTCTCCCCCTGCTTTTCAATTTATTGGAATTTCCTACAATTTGTAGGAACCCATTCATTTTGCTTTCTAGAAATTCTGCTTTTTAAACACTGCTCCTTGATGCTTTCTGGGAATATTTGATGTTGTCTAGGATTCCTGGGATGCATCTGTAATAATTGTCCACATTTTCTAAGATCACACCAGTTTGATCTCTAAGACATCCCACCCCAGGAACTTTCCAGATTGATTTTGCTCTCCCCATGTCTCTGGGGAACCCCAATGTCTTTCCCTATCAATTTCCTAGGGATGTTCCCTGCCTGTGAATTTCTGTTCTGTTTCCAGCAATTCCTCATTGCTTTCTAGGACTGCCTACATAGAAGGAAGTCCTCTGAAGTTTCTAAGAGGAGTTCCTAATTTGCTTTGTAGAAGATAAGCCTTATTTGCTTTCTAGTGGTTTGTCCTTGCTTTTCCA
The DNA here is from genome assembly GCF_028018845.1 of Melospiza georgiana. NCBI lineage: Eukaryota > Metazoa > Chordata > Aves > Passeriformes > Passerellidae > Melospiza > Melospiza georgiana. The sequence continues at coordinate 21,058,341 of NC_080432.1, forward strand.
GGGATGGTCCCTTTTGAGGAAATATTGATTTTCTTACTGTCAGTTCCCTGTTTGTCTTTCCAGATTCTCTCCATATCTTTGCAGGAAATCCCCCAGTTGCTTTCTGTCACTTGCTTTGTTAAGAACTCCCTCCTGTCTTCTAGGAAGCCTCCTCTTTTTGATAAATTCAGTCTTATACCTGGGAATTCTTCTCTGCTTTCAGGGAATTCCCTACTGTGCTTTCAAGGAATTTCCTCTTGTAATTCCCGCAGTTCACCAGTGCTGCCTGGAAAGTCCAGGGTTCTTTCTGGAATTTATAAACTACATTTCTTTTCTTAGAGGGTTTATTTTGCTCTTCTACTTGCTTTTACTTCTCTGCTGCTGTTGAGAATTTAGTGCTTGCTTTTCTTAGAAGTCCTCACGTAGTTTCTAATAATTCCCTTCTTCATTTCTAGGACACTTTTTTTTTTTGGAAAGCTGCCAAAGTGGCACTTCTAAGCAACTGACCTGCTTTTCAAACCCTCCTTTAGCTTCCAGAGAGTTAAAAGTCATTGGTGCTTTTGATAAAAGGTGGCTCAGAGAACAAGTAAAGATCAGGATATCCTCAGATGCCAAAGAAGTGGAGAAGCAAGTCTCAAAAATCCTTTACAGACTGATTCTCCATGATTTGAACTGGAATTTCTTCATGCCAACAAAACTGTGCATGCCACATTGGTTTTGTGAGTTACCTCCACCTCCAATTTAACTTGAACCTTAGCCAGGGCATGTCAGATGGTAGAGTTAAAAGTGCAGCATTTTTAAACAAACAGTGGAATCTTCTTTTTCCTTCATGTAGCTGCTTTACACATTAAGGAGGCTTTGCTGGCACAGCAATGCCAGTCAAGGTGACAGCTTTGGTTTTGGCACAGAGGCAGAACTCTGCAGCAGGAGCCTCAGCTGCTCGGTGATTACTGCTCAGTGACACCAAACACATTCAGGCTGCATTAATTTTAGCAGGATTTGTGAAATCTGAGCAGCTAAGTAAATAAGACTATCAAAGAGATGTGCCTCAGGGTGGGAACTCTGTAGAAAAACATAGCATCTCTTAATTTTCTTTTCTGAAGTACAATGGGATGCTATCTTGCTGCAGCATGAGGGTCAAATAGAAATTATTCACAAGCCCCAAAACAAAAATGAAAAAAGCTTAGGACTTTACAATTAATGCAATACCAAAATCCTCTGGTTTTTCAAAACCTGAGCATCACAGGACAAAACCATAACAGGTTTAAATAATGTTCTCCTCTTTTTTTTTTTTTTTTTTTTTTTTTTGGTCTCTTATTGCTGCAGACATTTAACTTGAAATCCCCAAATGACAGTGAGAAATGTCAAGGTAACTTGTTTGTTGTTTACCTGATGCAATTTAAGTGATGCTGACATCACACACTGACCACATTGTCAGCTAAAGATAAGTTTTAGTTCATCCACCACTGTCAGCAAAACATTCCCTTATCATCTTTCTCAGCTATTTGTTTGGATAGCATTAAATTATTCAGGCTTTGGCTTGTTTAATCTTTCAGGTCACTGCTACCAAAAGAGATAAGAAAATTTATTAAGAGTGCATGTAGGATGATGTTGGAGGGAAAAACTGGATGGAGAGTTTGTGGAGCTCATCTTTATTCATGAAGCCCTTGAGGGTGATGGGGAAGGGTACCAGGAATCCACACAGGCTGTTGGCTCCTGCAGCTGTGTTTAACTCACTGATGCTGGCTGCCTCAGCTGGTGCACACAGGAGGCTCTGCCAGGGCTTGTGCTCTGCCTCCCGTGCATTATTGATGCTCCCAGAAGGGATTGTGCCACTGCCTGGCACTGCCCCTGCTGCCCGAGGTGGCACAGCCACTGCTGCCTCTCTGCAGGGCTTTCCCAGCCATGGCACTGGGGCTCTGTGGGTGATGTGAGCGATGCCTCAGGTTTGAGCTTTTCTATTTTTCAGGTTCTGTACTGCTTTAGTCTGAGCTTCATATTAGGGGATGGTGAGCTCTCTTCACAAAGTATTTAGACAAAACAATTCCTTCTCTAGCTGGGCACCAAGGACAAATGATCCAAATTTCAGGCCCAAGAGCATAAACAATGCTGGATTGAAGAGAGAAAAATAAGAAGGATGGGACTTCATAACCTAAAGCTGTAATTGGACAATTAACTGCAATATGCAAATGGCCCAGAACTTATAAAAGTGAGAGACCCTGTGACCAGTTGTCCATTTTGTGACCATTTTGGTTCATCTTGGGTGCAGCCCTGGCTGGGCTCTTGTGCTGCCCAAGGTGCATCCATTAAAGCCTTTAATAAATAAATCCCTACTTTATTCTTTAGCTCCATCGAGCCTCTGTTCTGGGCCAGCCCTCACAAGGCATCATTAGCACTGAGCAGGCACAGCTGGAGCAAAGCAGGGTCTGGTGTTTGCCAGTGGCAGGACTCCAGAAATTCAGGCCTCTTGGAAATCTGATCTATTTAATTAGAGAGATAGTGCCATATGCACAGATAGCAAAGCAAATCTGACTGCTCTTATCCATAGTGTAATTATACCGTGTGTCTTAGGATTTGTGCCTCTATCCTTTCTTAAAACTGAAATAATAATTAAAAAACCTCTGCAAAATCTTCTAGACATTTTTAAAATGATACTTTTCTAGTGCTTATCAATGCAGACAAAAATGTAAAACATGCATATGTGCAATGTAGGAGCTCTGAGATAATTCCTCATAATTATTTAAAACTGATCTCATGGATTTTTGAACCAGATTCTTTGCTTATTTGGCACCAATAACACCATGGATAGATTTATTTTGGTATGTTCTTTTTTTACTGTTGCTGGATGGTTTTGAAGAGCATATCCAAACAAGCTGCTCACTCAAAGCAATGATGTATCACCTGCCTATTTTTATTTTTATTTTTATTTTTATTTTTATTTTTATCTTTATCTTTATTTTTTATTATTTTTATTTTTATCTGCAGCATTTGGTCTATTTCTAGTAGGGTAGAGCCAGATCCCTTAGAAGTTTGGGTATTGAACTCTTTCTTTCTCTATTCCCCCTGCTGCACAATCCTTTGGAAGAGCTGATAATGTGCTGACATGAGGTTTCCATAGTCAGGTTTGCAATGTAGGTAATGTGTTGTGTGTAATGTGATGTTCCTGCAATAAATTTGTGCAACTGAATTCTGTTCCACTAAAGGCAGATGAGGAAAGCAGCAGTATAAGCTAGGATAATTTTTTCCAGTTTTTGGAGGAATTTTGGGCTGCCAGAAATTCTCCCTGTGCAAGAGGAATGTTGCTTCTGGGCACAAAGTGTGAGAATGTGTATTCAATAGGTCAATGCCTGGTCTGCTTGCCTCTCCCAAAAGAGTAATAAAGGAAACCAAAGAGATTGCCTCAGTATCAGTGTGGTACTGCCACCCTCAGGCTTTCCCAAACTGCAGGACTAGCTTCAAAATCAATACATATGCCTTGGCTTTTTTGCTTTTCCCCCAAAAGCTATTGTCGCAGACATCTTTTCATGAAAATCCTTTCCTTAGGATTTTTTCCTCCTGAGAAGCTGAGAGGCCTTAGGAACAAAGTGTAAACATTGATTATCTGCTACTGTGGAATGCAACAGGTGCATCTGTGATTGGCCCATGTTGGATGTTTGTAATTAATGGCCAATCCCAGCCCAGCTGGCTCATACTCTCTGTCCGAGACACAAACCTTTGTTATTCATTCCATTCTATCCTTAGCTTAGCTAGCCTTCCGAGATGAAACGTTTTCTTCTATTCTTTTAGTATAGTTTTAATGTAATATATATCATAAAATAATAAATCAAGCCTTCTGAAACATGGAGTCAGATCCTCATCTCTTCCCTCAACATAAGACCCCTGTGAACACCATCACAAGCTATCTCATGACAAGTGGTTAATTTGAATTTTTACCCTTTACTCCACAATGAGGTTTAAAAACTTAATTATAAAGACAAAAAAAAAAAAGTGAGATTTGTTGATAATAGCCTTCGAAGAAAGACACAAAGTGTCACGGGACTTGTGATTTAAAGTGGGGTAACGTGCTATTGTTAGTTTTTGCACGAGTATTCCTTTGGGTTTCAAATATACAAGCACCTGTCGAGAAATCTAATTGCCTGGGCTTTTGTTAATTTAATTTAGCCCTCCCTCCTTGCCTCCCCATGGCTGATGCTGTCTCCTTGTTCACTAACATGAGATGGAGGGCTGTGAACAGGCACAGGATTAGTGCAAGCCCATTTCTCTGTCCTGCTGCAGGGTTAGATCTCCTAGGTACAGGAAGGAATTTCACCCTCATCTGTTACTAATGTAAAATCACTGGAAAAGTCAATTTTTAATTAAAAGTGGGAGAAACAACAGCTACACCTTAAGCTGCAATAAATTTAGGTCACACTTCACCCAGACATCAGAATTTCATGCTGAGCCCTCAGTGGGTGTCATGCCTGAGCAGGTCAGCAGTAATTCCACCCAATGAAGTGGGTAATTAAGGTAAGTGGTCAACCAGACAAGTGAGACATCATTTTTAATTGCCATGAGAGATGTTTACACTCTTGGTACATCAGGGGGCTGTGAGAGGACCCCTTTGAAAAGGGCTGTTCTGTAAAACAAGCCTATGGCTTTCTCACAACCCCTGGCATTTTTTTTTAAAGAGTCAAATAAGATGTTTTTCAAACAGGTGCTAAAGAACATTTGTGCTGAGCTTCCTGAGATTTCTCACCTTGCAGGGAAGTGGCCCTGGAGAGCTTTGTGGAGATGCTGGAGTATGGGAGTGCTAACCATTACATATTAATGGCATAATTTGTCATTAGTGATTAGTGCAGCACACCCCCGTGGTGACAACCAAATGTTTGGCTCATTCCTGGGAGCAGAGCTATCCTGAAAGGTAAGCAGTGAAATGTTACCCTGGAGGAAAACAGCTCCTTGGTATTAAAACATCATAAACAAGTGCCAGCCTCCTGCTTCAGACCAAGGCTGCTTGTGAACCCTCCCTGTGTCAGGTTCTGGGTGAAAATTAAGAATTGATTGTAGGAAAAAAAAGATAAAGCTGACAATGGCTCTCTATGGATCTTGCTTGCCAACAGACAAAATATTTGTTTCATGTTGAATCAAGCCCCTCAGGTCTGGCCTGGCAATGAATGGACAAAGAGCAGCTCTAATGTGGGTTACTGTAATCATTTGGAATAATCTATTTAAACAATTAATATGCCTAAGGAGAACCCTCAATATCCCTTCCTGCTGAGTCCTTTAACTCTTTTTCCCTCTAAGTTGACTCAGCAAGGTTGTGAGTTTTGGGTTGGGGGGATTGCAGAGCTCTTGCTGCTGTCACACTGCTGCTGCTGCTGCAAATGATGGGTGGAGGAATGATGGCTGCTGCAATCAGTATTCAAAATGTTTGTCTACAAGCTGAGTGACTCATTAATTACAGGCTGTAAAATGCTACATTGCTTCTCCTGTCCGCCTCAGTCGAATTTGCAGGCATTTAGCTCAGCCTTCTCCAGACAACACATTGATGCAGGGAGTGAAAAAATACGCAGTAAAATCACTGTTTTAGCTCTGTCAAGTTGCCTCATCCTTGAATTGATCCCACAGGAGGAGAGGTAAAATATAAAACTAAAGTAAGGGGATGAATTGTCATGGACAGTTTCTGATAGGTTGTTACGATCATATTTTCTGAAAAATCCTTTTTGCACAGGATTTCTCTCCTGGGAAACTGAGAAGCCTCACAGAAAAAGGAAAACAATATTATCTCATTTGCTTCTCATGTGTTTTGCTGCTTTGGAATGTGGTTGGAGATTGTTTATCCAACATGCGAATTGTTTTTACTTAATGACCAGTCATGGTCCAGCTGTGTCAGAACTCTAGAAATAGTCACAAGTTTTCATTATTATCTTGTTAAGCTTTCTGTAAGTATCCTTTCTCTATTCTTTAATATAGTTTAGTGTAGCATTCTTTAATATAATATCAAATAATAAATTAGCCTTCTAAGAACATGGAGTCAGATTCATCTTTCCTCCCCACGATGGGGGACCCCAAAAATACCAAAAAAGGTGAGGATTGTTTGTCCTTCTTCCCTCCACACTGCTTTGCAAGTGGGATTACTCTTTCATCACAGGCAGATAAAACTGGATTTGATCTTGTTGGTTACTACTTACCGTCAGACAGATCTTTTTATTTTTGTTTTGCCTTCAGTGTCTCTGAGGAAGGAGATTCCACAGCATCCCTAGGCGAGCTGCTCCAGTGCCTGACCACTCACAGTAAAAACCTGGTTCATGATTTTAGGTGGAATTTCATGCCTTTTAATGTGTGTCCCCTTTGTCTTGTCCTGTCACTGAACACCACTGAAAAGAGCCTGCTTCCCTCTTCTCCAGGCTGACCACTCTCAGCTCTCTCAATCTCTTCTTGTGTGAGAGAGGCTCCAATTCTTTCCTCATATTTCTAGCCCTTTGTTGAAATTACTCCTTGTATATTGTGCTTTTTTCCTTTCTTGTTAAGTCAAAGGAAGCTTACATTACATGGTTAATTAATGTCTATGAAAGCAGCTGAACTCTTGGGGGGAGATAATTTTTAATATCATTGTTACTCAGAAACTTTGAGCACTGAGGTTTGTCCTCAGAGAACACTCACCTGACAACAGGCTGTCCAACAGGAAAAATGCCTGTAGAGGTATTCCTGTAGTAAACCAAGAAAGTCTAGTCAGAGGAGAATGCTGAGATAAAATATTGCTCCAAATATTCTTTATGGATTCTTAGATGAACAAAAGGTACTAAAGTCAGCAAGTGTTTATTTATTACCTCTGAGGTGTGGCTGTGTGAGCCTGCACAGGGAGAGTTCATGCTGTTAAATCTACAGATCCAGAGCCTCCATCCCCACAGGGCTGTGCTGTTACACATTCAAGGGATCTGACTCCTCAGGGTGAATACAATTTTTTGAATCTTAGTTTCAAGCAGCAACATATATGGAGATTCTAAAAGGTCTCTGGGACAACTCTTCCTGTGTTTGACCACCTCCAAACAAAACAAAACAACAAAAACCCATCAAAACCAACCCAAACAAACAAAAAACCCCTTTGCATTCTCTAAGAGGAGAAAAAGGACTTTTACCATTTCCATAGCAGGCTCCTTGTGCTGACATTATGGTAAGAAGTTTCTTCAAGTAGGAAATGTTAAAGTGGATCCATTGACAGTTTTGGAAGTGGAGTTAAAAGGTAGTAGAACATTTTGAAGGGTAAGAAGGGTGCTTGGGAAACAGTATGATAATTGCTATATATAAATAATCTTTTTCTCTGAATTGATTTTTACAGCTAGACTCAGAGGAGCCAGGTTGAATTCAGGCCCAGTTGGATGAACAGACTAAACTGATCAAATATCCTTTGAGATAAACTCATGGCAACCTTTGGTTGTAACCTTAACATTGGGACAAGAGATGCTCAGAGAAGCTTTTCCAGTCTAATTTACTCTCATATGTGCCAATCTCTCTTGCTTAATAAGAATACTTTTTAAAAAAAACAGCAATTAAAAGCATCCAACCTTTTCCCTTTGAAAAAAACCAGCTCCAACTGAGAAATCCTCAAGTTATCTAAGGGACAAATCTCTATATTTTGTATTGTTTTGGATTTTATAGAACAGTGCATGGTTTAACATCCCACTTCCATTCATTGCCTATCAGTCCTATGAATTTCCAAAGGAGAGAGAAAAAATGTCATCTCTTCCACTTGCCTGGGTCATTTCAGCTTGTTATTCAAATTTATGTCCAGTTTTTGTCCTCAGGAACTTTAAGGTGAGAATGGTTTGAGTAAAACCCATGACCCAGCTGATCCCAGCAATCCCCGTTGCTTGCCTGCAGCAGCTCTGCAGTGAACACAGGGCTGTGTCATTTCTGCCCCTTGTGCTGCCCCTCTTCCCAGTAAAACCAAAGCAGGCAGCAAGCAGATTTCCATTCAAGTTCTAGAGGGAGATTTTCCAAGGAAATTGTGCTGAATTCACCATATGTAATCCCAAAGCAAAAGGCGTTTGGAGCAAGGCTGTCTGGTCACACCAGTAAGAGTGTTTGACCTGCCTGGCAAACACTGGGTGCAAGGTAGGGCTGGGCTCAGAATTCTTCTTTTCAGTCAGCTGAACTAATTCCCAGTGGGCAGGAAGATTTTTTCAAGCACAATCATTCTGGTTTTTATAAGACATTAAGACTCTCCTGATGTCATTGGCATTGCATTTTCAGAAACACTCAGAAGTCAGAAAATACAGAGAGTGAAAAACACCAAGGCAGGTAAAAAAAGAAGGAAAACGCTCCAGTCTGCCAGATCCAGATGGAATAATACCTGGGCTGCATCTTTCCCTGGGAATGTGAGCAGCCAGCATTGGTCTCTGTTTGCTGTATTAAAAATACTCATATCTCTTGTATATGACTGAATGGGAACAGTGGACTCTGAAGCCAGTATTATAGGCAGTGAAATGCTGGGTTTTTTGTCTATGACAGGATTTCCTGTGCCATATTCTTGATGCTTTTTCTCTTGTGGGTTGGGCTGTATTTCAGAGATATATTTCATCCACAGCTGTACACAAAAGTAGAAAGGGAGCACTGAAATCTTCCCATCCTAGCAGCACCGCCCTGAGGTAGAAATTCCTGTTCCAGAGTTGTTGAGAGGCAGGTTGGCTCTGTTTGGTGTCTAAAAACCACCTGTAGCTAGCTGATGAGTGATCAGCTGCATGCAGTCCTTGCTATGAAATAGCACAAATTCATGGAGCATAAATTGATTAGTTCAGCCCCTTCCCCCAGCAATAACTTTGCTGAATGCTGTCTAAGAAGGCAGTTTGTGCAGTATCTTCTAAAAGGCTAAAAAATGTGTGACAAGGGTAATTCAGCCACTGCTAATAGATGATGTCAGGGCTGTGGAGGAATGTGTATCAGTTTAATGCATGTCTGCTGTGCAACATGTGAATTAAAAAAGAGTCACAGAGTCAAGTGTGTGTAGCAGTAAATATGGAAGTGAAAGATGATGGTGGGGATGGATGAAAGTCAAGTCTCTATCATTATTTATAGTCTAGCAGTGTTGTTTTCTGAATGTTTTTGGATAAAAACTTGGAAGGTAAGTATTGTATTAGCAGGGTTCCTAGACAAAGGAAGGAATGATGCATCTGACTCCATGTTCTCAGAAGGCTAATTTATTATTTTATGATACTATATTATATTAAAGAATACTATACTAAACTATACTAAAGGATACAGAAGAGATACTTACAGAATGCTAAAAAGAGAATAATGAAAACTCATGACTCTTTCCAGAGCCTTGATACAGCTTGACCTTGATTGGTCAATAAGTCAAAATAATTCACAGAAACACAATGAAACAACCACCTGTTGGTAAACAATCTCCACACACAATCCAAAGCAAAACACAGGAGAAGAAAATCAGATAATTATTGTTTTCCTTTTTTTCTGAGGCTTCTCAGCTTCCAAGGAGAAGAATCCTGGGCAAATGGATTTTTCCAGAAAATATGACAGTAACACAGGTAAGGGGGCAGCCAGGGTGGCTACTTCAGTTTGAATAACAACAGTACCCAAATGTGCAGTGTAAAATCCATTTTTGTGATCCTCATCACGCTTAGGAAATCATTTGTGTGGCTCCTCATTGTGAACCTCTTGATCATGGCGAGCAGCATTGATACGTGGCTCCGAGAATGAAGGAAGGAGAACAAAGACAGTGCTGGTAAGAAATGGATGAGCCAGGAACAGCAGGTAATGAAGAAGAACACAGCAGATAGGAGGCTTTAGATCATTTAAAGCATAATAGATGAGAAAGATAGTTCACTGTAGATAAATGTGGAATAACGATGACTGTGATGAATTCTTTTCACTGCAGGCTCTCTGTTTCACAAAACAGAGCTATAAAAAAATAAAACCACCAAAACTTAGAAGCCAAAAGGCACAACTCTGTGTGCTGCTAATGAATAGTAATCAGGATGAATATCTACATGGAGAATGGTGCTGCTGCTGGGGATTGGGATCCAGGACGCTCAGAGGTGGGGTAAAACAAAAAGGAAGAAAGAAGAATGGGAGGGAGAGTGAACCCAATGGAAAAATATAAAGGTCAACTAACTGAAAAAGGAGAAGTTTGGAATAGCACACTTGTGTATGCAGACTTTTGATGTCAAGACAAATTATTTGGTCCTGGAACTGATACCTCTCAGCTTATTGCTGGTGGTTATATTTTGAAAGCAGTTATATTACATGTGTTTAGAAGGCAAGTGTCTTGGTTTAAGACAATTTAAGGAGTGCACTCTGAAATCAGTCACCTCCCCTTAGTTTTAACCAATCCCTTTCCACCAATAAGGAGAAACAAATAGGAATAGATTAAACCGAAAAAACCAACAGTTTACTAAAAAATGAAATGGCAGCAGGCAAGAAATAACAATAAATGATCACTAGGTACAAAACTGGACTGAGATAAACTGGACTGGATAAACTTTGAATTAATAGGTTAAAGTAGAATCACACTTTCTAGCTGAGGAGTGGGGATGGCAGGAACATCTAGCCTAGAGTCAGGAATTGGATTTTTTCTTAGGCTGACAATGTCAGCTTTTGACTCTCTGCTTGTATGAAGAAGTGACAACTTTGTATATCTAGATAAGACTTAGACTTGCTGATCTGTTTGTAATTCTGTCTCTTGAGCACTGGAGTCTGTGGGGCATGCTATTTCATGTGAGATCTTTAAAATGAGCTGTTAAAATGTGATGTACAGAACATACACACCTTTTATTCCATATTTTATAGCCATCTTGAAGGTCAAATGAAAATCTGGTGAGTCCTTTCAGAGCTATTTCTCTGCTCCATTTCACAGTACATGTGCTTGTCTTTTTATTATGCTATTATACTGTTTTACTATGCTATTATTGGTTGAAATTAGTAAAGACATAAGAGAGAGGGTTTAGTACCCCAAATGCAATCTTTGCAGCTTGGATTTTTACACTGATAAAAAAAGCTCCATGACCACAAATGCCTTTAGATAATAGTGGTGCTTCAATGGAAGTGTCTTTCTATCAAAGGAAAAACATCTTTATCCATCACTTAAAACCCCTTGTCAGCCTTAGCATTAGCAAATGAACCAGCACATCTCAAAAAGAAATACAGGAGGCACAGAAGTGTGAGAACTCTTGGCACAACAGGCCTTTCATTTCTCTAGTTAATATCAAAGAAACAAACAAATAGATATTAACTAGTTTTTTGTTAACAGGCAGAGGTGATAAAAGATTTTTTCATATGCTCAGGGAGGGATTGGTCTCGTGTGGTTGTTTTTAATTAATGGCCAATTACAGTCCAGCTGTGTTGGGACTCTGGGACTCTTGATTATCATTCCATTCCTTTCTAGCCTTTGATGAAATCCTTTCTTCTGTTCTTTTAGTATAGTTTTAATATATAATTTTCTTTTAATATAATATATATAATAAAATAATAAATCAACCTTCTGAAACAAGGAGTCAAGATTCTCCATGTTCTCTTCCCTCCTCCTGGGACCCCAGGGAACACCACCACAATTTATGGCATCTGAGCTGGGGCAAAACTCCCATTTCATTCCTGGATTCATAGGGGGCCATTTTTGGGAGAGGGGACAGTGACGTGTGTATCAAATGTTCTTCTTCTCCCTGGCAGGACAAGCTGTATAATTACAGATGGGCCATGCTGGAGTTGCCACACACTTCCAGCAAATGACATTGGATCTTAGTGATTCTGCCTCATCTGCAGGAAGCAGCTCAAAGGTGCAATTCTGCAGAATCACTGTACATTCCATATTCTTATAGTCCTAAATTGGAGTCTTTCTGACTTGGAAATTAGATCCCCAGTGCTGCAAATGGTGCCAGAGTGATTATTTGTCCCACAGCAAAACGGGAATAAACTTGGGGCAATGTGTTTTCTTTCTCATGTTGTCTGTATTTATAGGTATGCAGATTTATAGTAGCTATTTTAGTATGAGATATGGGCTAGAAGTGCTTTGGGGCCCATAAAAAAAGGCTGATACGTGACAGAAAGGGAAGGCTGAGGGATATGGAAAGGGACACTTCCAAAGACAACGATGCAGTTGTGGGAGACAGAAGCTAGATAAGACAAAACTCTTAAAATGATGATCCACCAAAATCAAAAAGGTGTCAAGGGAGAGGAATATTAATGTGGGTTGTCTGGGGCAAAAGGTGATCTGTTATGGGCCTCAGGAAAGATGCCCCAGTGCAGGATGCACTGTCCAGGACCACAGGGAAGGAAAGGGAAGATACAGGAACAGGTAGTGAGAGAATGAAAGGTAGAAAATTGACTGCTGCTGTCAGACACTATTGCAGCAGAATTTTCATTGGGCTGGAGCTGTGTAAGTGTCAGCAGGAACCTTTAACCACAGTGCTGGGTGCAGGAGGATGAGCAAATGCACCGACTTTGAACTGCAGTCCTAATGTCTTTGTTCAGTAAAGTTTGCTTTCTGGATGGTTAAAAGTAAAAAGAAAAAAAAAAGACTTTTTATTTTCCACTCCACCTTTAAACTTTAAAAGAATAGCACCTTTTATATTGCACTATAAACTGTGGAAGTACCATCTCCTCCCCTTTTCCTGAGTCTTTTCATGTCAGAGCCCTCTCCTGTGAACGGACTCTTCTCTAAAGAAAGGAGAGCTGTGCATCACCTGCTGGTCTTACCTCTATCATTGGCCATAGTGGGCTCCTTCTCCTAAAATGATCCCTGGATCTTTCAGCCACCTGCCTTCTGGGCAATGTCATGTCAAGAAGAAAGGCAGTGTGTGAGACAGAAAGAGCAGGGCTAAAATAAGCAGCAAGGTCTGACTTCCCCCTTAGTCCCTGAATTCTGTTTGCATCTCCCAGAGGTTCTGCCTTCCCATCACCACTGCTGGCAGTGCCTGCTACCCTTGGAAAGAATACAGAGGGAAATCAGGAGGTGTTCTGTCAGTGCAGTTCTTGCTCACTTCTCCCACAGGATGTGGTTTCACTGATGGAGACACAGGAGATGCTTCATTGTCACAGACATATTTTATTAAAAATCTTTTGCTAGGATTTTTGTCTCCTGAGAAGCCTCAGAGGAAAAGAAAAACAATAATTATCTGCTGCTGTGGAATGCAACCAGGTGCATCTTTGATTGGTCGCATATGGTTGTTTTTAATTAATGACCAATCACAGTCCAGCTGTGTTGGGACTCTGGTCAGTCACAAGATTTTGTTATCATTCCATTCCTTTCCTTTCAAGCCTTCTGATGAGAACCTGCATTGCTCTGCTCTCCTGTGGTGTCAGCTCCTTTGCATGCACAGAATTTGGCTTTTATTCTCCGCTGTTTGCTGTGGCTGGTCCTTGAAACCAAGGGATTTCTCAGAGCTGCTTAAGACAAGGCCTAAGGGCCATGTTCAGCATCTCTGTGAATGTCAAAACCCTTAAGTATGCTTTTCTGATTCTTAGAGAGTGTAATTTTTCAAGATGCATTCAAGGAGTTGGAGGACACTCCTGTCTTTAATAGAGCAGCACTTTTGAGATGTGAGGTTCAGGACATTTCTTATGAAATACAAAAATTCTGCCTTAAAGCAGCAGCTGGATGCAGGACATTCAGTTGTACACACAGCTGCAGATGTGCTACTGATTTTTGAGTAGATGGGTTTATTAATACATGCCTTAGAAAGAAAAATTGTGTGGGATGATTATTTGGGAGAGTTGGCTGGATGAGGATAAAAAAAAAAAAGTTGGGATGTGTTGTATTTTTGGGGTTCCCCTGATGGAGGAGGAATGGTGCATCTGACTCCATGTTCTTAGAAGGCTAATTTATTATTTTATGATCTATATTATATTAAAGAATGCCAAACTAAACTATATTAAACTATACTAAGGAATACAGAAAGGATACTTACAGAAGGCTAAAAAGATAACAATGTAAACTTGTGACTCTCTTCAGAGTCCTGACACAGTTTGACCTTGATTGGTCATTAAGTCAAAACAATTCACATGAAACTAATAAAACAATTTACCAACAACCTGTTGGTAAACAATGTCCAAACACATTCCAAAGCAGCAAAACACAGGAGAAGCAAATCAGATAATTATTGTTTTCTTTTTCCTCTGAGTCTTCTCAGCTTCCCAGTAGAAAATCCTGGGCAAAGGGATTTTTCAGAAAATATGACTACTACAGGGATGGGAAAATGGAAAGGAGTTAACTCAGCTGGTGCTTCCCATTCCTGTTTGTCTCCACTACCCTGCATGGACTGATCACACTCTGCTGACAACTGCTTCCACCTGGAAGTGAAAAGAGCAGAACCACTTTTTCTGGCATTTGCAAACCACTTGTCTGACTTACAGGCCCTTAGGTTTTTATAATTTCTATAAATACAGTACTTGTATTTTTATTTTTCATAATGTTTGTAATTTTTTGTAAAATTTGTAATTTTATTTTTTCCTTTTTTTCCCTTCAGTATTACACTGTTTCCTTTCCTTTTCACTTTAACCTGTTGAGTGAATGATCTAGTTCATTCTCTAACAAATTCTCAATGATGAAAACTGTTATTTTCTTTAGACCTTTCTATCATGATACATCAATCTCTCTTTGCAATTCTTTTTGTTTTGTTCTTTTTGTTTCCCCACAGCTTTACATCCTTGGAAATGCATTCTTACTCAGGCCTATTTCAGTTAATATAAAAATTAGGTTTTGCCTGACATTTGTTTCAAATAATTTACCTAAGGAGCAGAAATAATACCTGGAGCTAATTTTGCTAATTTCACTGATATTACCAAGGGCTGCATATAAATCACTGTGTACATTTCATTTTCTTGACCACTAATTTTGCTGTTCTCTCTGGAAGTGCTGACTGGGGCTGGAGAAATCATTATCCCAGACTTTCATGAGACACACTCTGTTATTTTTACTTGTAACAGGATCTATGATAAATTGAGTTCATTAACTTCAAGCCAGTCCCCAGCTCTTGATTTCTAACCAGTTTTTATTTTGCTCAGAGATCACTGGCTGCTAAAGCATAACATCAGTCTTCAATCAGAAATGAAATTAATCTCTTTTTACAGCTGAGAGGCAAAGGGCCTTTTCTGAAGCCTGTCTGAAGGAGGTTTAGTTTTTATGCTCATGCTCTTCATATCAGAGGCTGCCGTCTCCAGAGTACTGCCAGCAGAGCAGTTTGTGCCAGAGCTCCCTACCCCACCACAGGCAGGGTCATTTGGGTTTCTCCAAGCAATCTGAAGGGCTGATACTTTGGCTTTTCCTGAAGTCAGGGGAGGAAAAGCTCCCAAGATTCACCCAGCAATGGTGGGAGTGGCAGCAGCCTCCAAGCCCCACAGTGGTGACCGTGCAGTCACCAGAGGCAGCTGCTCTCTGTGTTTGTCCTTGGCAGGTGATGGGCAGCAGAAGGGCTGAGCAGAAATGGCCCCAGTCTAAGACCAGATTTGTGCTGTGACATCCTTGCCATCCATTCTGGGGTCTGAAAAGCCAAAGAGGCAAAGATGTGTGTGTTGCACTGAACACCCATGTGGTTTGGTGCAGGTGGTAGAGAAGACTCCACAGCTTTGGGAAACTCTGCAATATAGGTGAAAATTACTCCTTAGCTGGAAGGTCCAGTGTGGCTCCTCCTGCTGTTTTGAGGGCAGTGCTGCTGTACACCAGTGTTGATCCAGTGCTTTTCTCTCCAGGGGAGGCAGATCCATCCCAAAGAGCCTGGAGCCACATCTGGGGAGCCTGTCTTGGCCAACTGCATCCAAGTGCAGTGTGTCACTACAGGCTGACTTTGGCTGCAATCTGCAACAATTAACTAACATCATCCTCTTTGCTGATGACACCTGCAAGGATCATAATCTGAAGGGAAAAGTTTTCTCAGGACTTTCTTTATCAAGAAGGATGGTCCTGGCTGACCATCACATGAGGGAAGCCCTCTGACAGTTACACTGTAAGGATAAATAAGATTTAATGCTTCATTCAGTAGGATTTAAGATGACTTTGTAAGATGCAGGATTGTAAGAGCTGAAATGAGAGATCCAGGGGCTCTCCAAAATGCAGTTTATTCCATCCAGGAGGTTACAGCAGCCCAGGGAGGTGGGTGACAGGGCCTGTGCCTACAGCTGTCAGCTCCAGCTGCAGGCAGCCCTGGAGACCCTGAGTTTAGGTTACAATGCATTATATACTTTCCTTTGCTGAGCATCTTAATAGAACCAATCTATACCTTAACTTTTATCTATAGCCTATCACAACTACTGTTATTACCATATTCATGTTACCATTCTCCAATCACTAAAAGTTAGTACATTACAGTTTAAGCTAGAAGATGTTTTCAAGTTTTCTTGCAGTGGAAAATTCTGAGCCCTTTTTTCTACTTGCAACATTTGCTGACTTGTTTGCCTGTGCTCTCTTCCTGCTTGGTAAAAACATTTTATTGTTTAGGATGGTTTATCCTTTGCTCTAAAACATAAAACCCCTTCTAACTAATATATCCTTGGCCTCCTTGGTTATCCAGTAAGACTGGCTCAGCAATTATTTTCTTGTATATCAAAACTTGCTTCCATTTCTATTCCTTCTTCAGATTCTACATTCAAAAATCTTTCTGCTAAGTGTACACATCTCTGAGACTTTCTTGTCAAACTTCCATCCTTCCCAACACAGGATGAGTTTTCCTGCTCCTGAGGCAGGGAGGAGATAACCAGCTGCTGCTGGTCATGCAAGTGGAGAGGACGTGCTCAGGAGTGAGCAGCTGTTTCTGATTTATTGACTAACAAGACACCCTTGATGCCAAGCACACGAGGCTGAGCTGAATTTCTTGTAGCTGAGCTTGGCCTGGCAGGTTTTCCCAGCCTCATTTCCCTCGGGGTGCTCCTGCCCTTCTGGCACAGGAGAGCTGGGATGCTGCTGGGCTCTGTCTCTGCCTGTTTGCTGATCTGCTGAAAGGTGACGTGAGAGACAGGGGCTGGCAGCTCTGTGACTCCAGCCAAATACAATTCATTCAGGATTTGTGCTGCACTCCTTGCTGTTGCAATTTAGCAGGGCTCTGTCGAATTAGTAGTAAATTTAGCTTTTTAGCCTCTGAAAAGCACCGCTCCAGTAAGGTGCAAATGAAGCTGGCAGTCTGACAACTTGGTCTGCAGCCCAATCACTAGTCCTTGGAAACCAAATAACCACTGTAAATTTCTGTTCTAATAATGGCTGAGACAAAATATCTGCATGCTATGCCTCTTTAATGTTACTATGTGTATCAATAAATAAATGGAAGTGGACATTTTCAGTATCTTGGATTGAATTGGTTTTTTTTTCCTTAACTGAGCTGTATGATTTTTGCCTTAGGTCTTGGAGAAGGCTTTGCTAACCTTGGAGGATGTGAAAGGCCAATAAAATGTGGTTGTGTGAGATGTGTTCTGTCTTCCTGAAGAGCAGAAAATGCATCTGAAGGAGGTAAGCCTGAGGAATGGTCTTGGTTTAAGGCAATTTGAAGATGTGGAAACTCTAAAATGAGTTTCCAGCCCTTAGTTATAACTAATCCCTTTCCACCATTATTATGGCATGATTATCCCAGAGCAAAAAAGTTTGGATTCCTTTTCCTGTGTAACTCTTCAGAGAAAGGGCACAGCCAGAAGTTCTCATCAAGAAAAACATAATCAGTTTCACAAATTATTAGATGCCTTCTATTGACACATACTTAAACCTTGCTGTTATTTTCTTCTCTCTTGTGTGTGGGAATCAGAAAAGTCTTATTTATTAATGTTTCAGACATGACATAGCTGTGACCAGATGAAATCAGGAGAGACTGTTAGGCTTACATAATTTATAGAACAGAATTATTTAGACCATTTGCTAGGAAAAAGGTTTGTATTTTTCACTGCCCTGGTAAGTTAAAAGGTCTTTGTATCCTAGAGAGCTGTAAGATCCTGAGGAGATGGATGAGTTTTACTAAACCTGTGGTGAAGGGCAAGGGACATTTCCTTAATAAAGACTAAAAAAAATTTTTTTTGTTAAATTTCAGTCAGGTATTATCCGGGGAATTTAGAAGAATATTGTTAAATTAACTACACACTAGGTTCTTTGTGTTAAAAACTTATAAAAATTCAATATTTTATTCCTGCTTTTTAGTGTTATGGATTAGCAGTGTAAAAAAAACCGTTGTGGCTATAACAAGGCCTGGTAATTGTCTGCAAAAACTGGTGGGGAATAGGAAAGCTTAAAATCTGAGTGAGGCTCAAAATTATCTGGGAGAACTTGGGTCACAGTCATTTCTATCACTGGTGCTCAACTTCCAGCCTTCCTACTGGCAACTGGGAATCTTTCTACCCTGATTTACCCTGGAAAGTGTGATCCATTTAGAGCTCAGCTTTCAGCTGGGTCTTACAGCTAATTAAAAGAGATGAGGGGATAAAGACACAGCATGGGGATGCCAAAATTGGGCATTTTTTCAACAGCAAACCACTTTCTCTTGGAAAATATAGTGCTCAAACTTCACAGTGCCTAAATCCCAGCCTCTCACTCACTGGGTGTGAGGAGAAAGCTCTTATAGTTGCAGAAAAAAACTTCCAAAAGCTTTTTGAAGGTGTGCACTGTCAAGCCATACCAACAAACAGAAACAACTCTGTCTTGTGACTGCTGAAGCCAGGAACAACTTGTTCCAGGTCCTGGGGAGATTGCCTGTGCCTTGCAGGATAAGGTACCCATGCAGAAGTACCACAGTACCTGTGAAAGCAGAAATGCTTTCTCCCAGGAATTGCTGGAGGTGTCCCCAGCAGTGTGAAGTGGTAAAATAGGGGAAGGCTTTTCCTCCCTTGAGGATGAGAGTGGTAAATACATGGTTTGTGAGTTGTATTCCAGCACAGGAACACTCAGGCAGACAGCCAGAGTACAAAGTGTCTTTCTGCTTGTGTTGTTTTGTGTAAATTAAGGGCAAGGAGTGCTGCATTGCACTTAGAGCAGCATGGCTTACAATTTAATGTTCTTTTGTTTGGTCGATTGATTTCGTGACTTTGATACACAGATTCTGGTTTCTGAATTATCCATGGGAAAAAATTCTCAGAAAAGGCCTCTTTCCTTGAAATAGGTTTGGCCCTCACAGTATGCATTATTTCTTTATCTCCTGTCAAGGAAAACGTCACTAAATTATTCAGAGGCTTTAGGGAAATCCAGTGGCATCTTCAATGCCTTTTTGTTTTGTTTTTCTTTAAAGCACTGTAAGAAGAGGGACACATCACAGTAGCTGCTTGGGACTCCATGAGGGGAATCTGCATTTTCTTTTCCTCATTAACTTGTGTCTTACATAAATCGGGGATGTCACAAATTGCTCACAGAATGTGGTGATCCTTCTCTTCCTCTCCGGGTTGAGGAGAAGATGAGCTGCTGGATGTCTGTCATGTTAAAACACCCCACGTGGTAGCAGCCTGAGTGCTGTGAGCTATTTCAGTGTACCTGCACATGGCCATGGATGGGTAAATAAAGGTAATGTAGAATGTAATCATGTCCCCTAAAGAGTTGCAGCTGGACCAACTACTAAAGATTAGGAGCAGGCCTGATGATAACAGGCAACACCTGTAGCCAATGAGAACAGTGTTATAAAAGAGTGGATTGGTGGGAACTGGGGCCAGATGGCTGCTGCAGGGACCAAGAACAGTCAGTGCTTAGAGGAACTGCTTACAGAAAACATTGAGGAGGTATGGAACTCTGGTGCTATGAAAATCCTAGCACCATAATGATAAGAGAACTGTTGATATATAAGACAACAAATGGTGACCCCTGACATGATTTGGCAGAAAAAGGATTTAAATACTAAGCTATATTGCCCCGTGGATTTGGGATGACCCCTGGATTCAGGACTAAACCGAATAACCCAGTGGATTCGGGGAAACAGGATTTGACATGTAACCCCGTGGATTCAGGGAAACAGGATTTGAATACCAAAGTATTGGCAAAATATATCAATTTCAGCTATTAGTGTTCGTTAAATATAAAGATAAGCACTTTTTAAACTATAAAACTGAACTAACATTTAGAAATATATATATATATCTGTACTGTAGTATGCTGTTTGAACACTTGTATAACTCTTAGTTCTAAATGAAATGTACAAACATGTCATAATGTTAATTTTTTTGAATATGTACTTCTAGAAAAGCTGCGACTCTGTGGTTAAAAGGAAAAGGGGGAATTTTAGGGGGATACAGTATTGGTAAATGAAGGGGGTATAGAATGTTATCAGGTCCCCTAAAGAGTTGCAGCTGGGTTAATTACTAAAGATTAGGAGCAGGCCTGATGTTAACAGGCCACACCTGTAGCCAATAAGAACAGTGTTATAAGAGAGTGGATTGGTGGGAACTGGAGCCAGATGGCTGCTGCAGGGACCAAGAACAGTCAGTGCTTAGAGGAGCTACTTACAGAAAACATTGAGGAGGTATGAAACTCTGGTGCTATGAAAATCCTTGCACCCTAATGATAATAGAACTCTCGATTTTGAAGACAACAATGGAGGATGTCAAATACCTCTTCTTAGGGTCCTTGCAGCTTTTTTATTCATTGCTATCAGTAGTGTGGGGAAACTTTGGAAAAAATGCTCCAAAGAAGTGTAAGCCAATGTAGGAGGTGCAGCAGGAAAGAAACTCAAAATATTAAATTTGTGTTTTACACTAAGCTACACCATGGTACCTTATTGTGGGTTTATCACATAAAGTGACATTTAATCTAGAGGGAGAATCATTGAGCTGGTTTTCATGGGAGGACTTTTTGTCTGTCCTGAAATATGGATGGCTGTAAAGTGGTGGGTCCCACTCTTTGAAAATAAATGCACTCCTTAGGTAGGCTTGTGTTGTGGGTTGTTCTTGCACTGAGTGCCCTGAATAATCTCTGAGGAATGTTTTCTCTGACTCTGATGTCACCTGGGAGCTGCAGCCGATGAGGCCATGGCAGTGGCTAGGAGGAGACATTGCAGTGGATTGAACTTGTGGGCCATTTTCCTTGCTGTCCATATCCAACAGTAATGGCTTCTGTCAGATGAAAATGTAAGCAAAGATAATGCCCTCCACCCTGTAATTATTAGAGTTTAATTATTGACGCATCCACCCTGTAATTATTAGAGTTTAATTATTGACGCATCAAGGTTAACACCATTCCTGTTTTTCATGTTGTGTTGTTTCATTAATTGAATTGAACAGCAGAGTAGTATGTGAGGCTCTGGATATATTCTTAAAAATCCTG
Source organism: Melospiza georgiana (assembly GCF_028018845.1). NCBI lineage: Eukaryota > Metazoa > Chordata > Aves > Passeriformes > Passerellidae > Melospiza > Melospiza georgiana. The sequence goes on from NC_080432.1 coordinate 21,079,519, forward strand.
GGCTCCTTCTGCCTTGCAAAAGTACCAAGTCTCTGTCTGAGCTCTGACTGCTCCAGTGGATTTTGGTATTTCTCACAAATACTCCCTGGACAATGTAATCTTTCTGTTTATCCAATCTTGATGAAATACAAGAGGAGTGCAAGCTTCCCCCCATTGTGGCTTATCATTATGCCACAAATCAGGAAAGGCCAATTTTGAATGCAAATTTTGTCTTTTTGAAAGGATTGCCTGGATGAAATGTGCTGAGTGGAGCTGCCTGCATTCTGAATGCTCAGAATGTGCTGGGTTTGGTAAAAAGCTATAATTTTCTGTTACAATAATACAGCTGTGGGGAATTATGTGGTAGCTAAATTCATATGATTTTCCCAAGAATTAGAAACAGTTCTACTCAGCCCCAAAGACAAAGAGGAATAAGGAGGTGATGGCATCCAGCAGGATGATCATAGAGCAGATTGTTTTGGAATGTTACTGAGAAGTCATCAAAGCTGTGAAGTGCTGGACCTGGGTGGCAGATCACAAATAATTTGAAGATAAGAAAAAAAAAAAAAGATAGCTTTATTTTTACTTTTATATGCCTAAGGGTGAAAATGAAAAAAAAAAATGGTTAAAAATACGAATTTCAGGAAAATATCTGCTGAAATGCATTTTTTTTTTTTTTGTAATCCAGCTCTGATTTTTTTTGTAATCCAGCTTCTGAGGAACCCATTGAAGTTAGTGGGACTACACATCTTAAGAAAATGCTTAAATACTTTAATGCTTTGCTGTATTTGTGATATGGACAGAAATTACACAGCTAGAAAATTGCAAAAAAGGAAAAGTGGGATGAGGCTGGGATGAGTAGCAGAGCAGGCAGGGCTGAAACCTGCCATTCCTTTTGAAAGAGGAAAGCAATGAAGTGGCTGAGGCTGCTTTGTTGGAATTAGAGGAAAAAAATGATCTTACGCCACATCCTGTACGTTAATTAGCAGCAATAAAAATAATTGTTGCCTCCAGCTTGAAACTGTGGATAATTGCACTTAAGTGCTCATTGCAAGCTAACATAATTAGACCTTCAGTGTGTTTCATAAATACATGGCTTAAATTATGCAGGGAGGGAGGAAGTGTCCTTTGCAGCTCTTTCCTTCTTCCTTTCCCTCTGCTTCCACAGCTGTTTCTCAGCTTTCCTCCTTAGATGGTCCTCCTGTGTGTGCTGGAACTGATTGGGGAGGCAATTTCTTACTGAGACAGACTTTTATACTGGTTTTGCCCCTGGTGACAGACAAGTTTGGTAAGATTCAGCTTGGCAGAGGATTTCAGGAACTTCAGCCTCGCTGAAGCTGTGCTTTCGTGTCTCTGATCCCCAGTACAGATCCCAAATGCCTAGTTTAAATAATAAGCTTTTGTAAAATGAGGGAAGAAGGCATTAAAAAGGAGAAAAAAACCCAAGCCAACAAGCCCAAAGATTCTCTGCCTTTCTAAAAATGCAATTTCCTTATAAAACAACAGGTAATTATTTAGGTGATGTATATTCCTGTGTCTGCAACAGATTTGTGTTGATTTTTTCTCCCCCCACTGACATATAGAGGATAGAAACACATTATGCATTTCATTACTTTTGGCTAGAAGTTGCAGTGATGCTCCCTATTGCTATTTGAGGATAAAATATCATCCACCCATTCTCCATCCTTTCTCTCATGTGCTAATTTATATGCAAGCAGCTCCTGAAAATAGTTCCATTTTGCCTTTTCCCTATTTTTGTCTCTCTTCCACCTTTATTTTCATCGAGTCATGAGACTAAAAATGCAGACCTGAGGCAGGCACAGAGCTGCTCTGATGGTTGGCTGGCAGCTGGAGGGTGTGCAGGCTCTGTCACACTGCTGCCAGCTCACAGGAGCTGTGGGATGTCACCTGCAGCTTCCCCTGGTCCCTGCCTGTCATCAGCTCTGCAGGAGCTGGAGGTGACAGATCTGGGAGGGGTTGTGGCTAAAGGAATGCCTGCCTGGGGAGAAAGGATGGAGAAAGGAGAGCTAATTGATGGGGATGGAGAAAGGAGAGCTAATTGAGCATGAAAACAGCCATGGAAGAGACAAATGGTTGGAGGAGGAGGGCATGGTTGGAGAGGAAAAGGCTGTTCAGCAAAATAAGCAAACAAAGGGAATGCCCCAGGCTGTGATTCCACCAGACTGAGCAAAATAAAAGCGAGCCTGGTTAGTAGGTGGTAGGAGGCAGTGGGGATCCCAGGGTTTAGCATGGCTGGCATTCTCTTGCATTTATATGTGTGACATCTTAATGACTGACTCTGTCACAACAGAGATTTCCCACCTTGAGCCTCAGCAGTTCCTTTCTGGTAGCTGCCATAATATTGTGCTGATTGATTTCTAATGGTTTTATTGCTCGGCCTCACCTCCTGTCCTGACACCCTGTGTGGTGCTGCTGTGGACTCTTGAACTCCTGCTGCACATTGAGCTGAAGTGATTTCTGCCACATTTAGTACTTGTGGCTGTGCTCTGGGATGAGAGGGACAGGTCAGTGCTGTCTCAGAAGGTTTTACCTTTGTGCAAAGCCTTTCAACCTGAAATAAGACTGATTGTGTTACTAAGTAATGATAAAGTAAGGACTGAAACTGAGATCTGGTTTTTGTGCCCCTTATTTGGGAAACTCTGTTTCAATTTCTCTTAGCCAATTTTATGGCTAAACTTTAAAGAGGGAACATCCTTCACAGACTTTTTAAACAGCATATCCATAAATGAAAAGACTGAAAGCCATTCAAGTAAAAAGGAACCTCAGGAGTTCTTTACTCCAAGCTCCAGCTAAAAGCAAGGTCAGCTGGTCAGAGAAGTTAGGCTACTCAGGGAATCATTGATTTGGACCTTAAAAATGTCTCGTAGCGGAGGCTGCATTTCCCTGGGTAACCTCTGTCCCTGCTTGACTGCCCCAAGACAATAATGTTTTTCCTTGTGTGCAGGTGTATCCCTTCCTGTTTCCATTTCTATCTGTGGGTTGCTCCTCATCCCCCTCACAGTGCTGTGAAGAGCTTGACACTGTGCTTTTTGTAATGTTGTCAGAGATGGTTCTTCCTCCAAATCCAACTCTCCAAGCCCAGGAACCTCAGTCTGTGCTCACAGTGTGATGCTGCAGGCACCAACCACGGGGTGACCCCACACTGCCCTTGTTCCAGCGGTGCCTTGTGCCACTTTTCAATCTGTGTGGTGTCCTCTGCATCCAATATAAAGTACAGGCTTGGTGCACAGTGTAACGAGCTAAAGCTGAGGTGCATGATGTGGATTGGTCTCCCCTTGAGCCCAAATTCACCCATTTTCACCAGGAAGGCCATCAGGCTGTTCATGAATTGTGTTTCCTCAGTAAACACAACTGTGCTAAATTGAAGTGAAGAAACCAAAGTGTTGCTCTGTTCTTTGTGCAGGAAAGGGGGGTGGTCAGAGCACCAAGCCTGCCAGAGTCCAATGAATGTTTGGACAGTTCTCTCAAGCACATGGTGGAGTCTTGGGGCTGGTCTTGTGTAGTGTAGGAACCCAGAACATCCCTCTGGCTGTCCAGGATGGCCAAAACCCCTGCCAGGGTGCTCAGAAGCCCTGGCATGGAGCCCAAAACACCTGTGGTTTTGATTATGACCCATGGAGCAAATTACCAACCTTATATTAAGATCAGCAAGCCACAACAGTTTAGGTAGAATAACAGTGAAGTTATCACAGGGTGGAAAAGTAGATTTTGGGGTTTCTGGAATGGGGGTTCAGGGGGCAAGATGGAGGGAACTGGGCATGTCCAGGCTTTCTCCTTCTCCTTCTTGGCCTCCATGTTCTGCTGTGATGTTGGCACTTTTGGATTGGTTTAGAGTAGAAGCTCACTGTCTAACATAGGTGATAGGTATTGGGAAGTAATTGCAAACACTATGTGTAGTTTTTAGTATAAAGATATAACACCTGCCCCAGGGGCAGGCAGAGTGCCTGGACTGTCCCGCTGAGCTGACCTCGCCAGGCAGGAGAAAATTTTTTATAGATAAGATACAATAAACAACCTTGAGACTGAGAAATGAAGAGCTCAGACTCATTCTTCAAGCTCTGTGCTGGGAAAAGAGACTTTTAACATTCTCGGGGTCACAGTGACCAAAAGATCCTGAGAGTGTAGGACCGTGACCTTTGTGGGTTCCTTCTAACTCACAATATTCCACGATTGCTATATCTCCAGTGCCACTTTTGAATGCATTAAATTCCAAATGCCACGATTCCTCGTGGAATTTCAAGCTGAGCAGTGATTAGTTTTTTTTTTTGGGAGGCTGACCTCTAGTGTCTCAGTAAGACAAACTCAAGAGAAGAGGAACAGCAGAGGAATGAAGCCCAAAATATGTCTGCACTGACTGGCTTTTTATGAGCCTACAAGATACTTTATTTAATAATAAAAGAGCAAGTGTTGCTATGGTATCTTGAGGTGCATTTTCACTGCTATGGCCACATAAGGATTCCACTATATTTTTTAATCTTTTTTTTAATTACTGAGTTCAATTTTTGAAATTGCAGGGACCTCTTTCATTTTTTGATCATGCGGTGTTCTGTGAGATTGAAATATTAATTGAAACAAGAGCTGTCTTGCTCTTTCTTGAGAAGAAATCAAATCATCTCTGAAGCCCTAGCTATATGCAAGATTTGATTAAAAGTCTCATGGAGGTCACCAACACAGCCAGTGCTGAAACACAGTTATTTTTCATACATGAAAAGCATGAGCTCAGCCTTAGCAGCCAGGCAGAGATATCTGTTATGCATGGTGGGTTTCTCTGTCTGCCCATGTAAAAATCCAAAACACTGGCAGGTTTTTATTGCTTCAGGTCAGACTCCACAGTGCACCATGGTTCAGCCCTGGGGACTCCTGGCCACTTTTGAATTCCTGCTGATTTGACATTATTCTCCATGTACTCTCAGTTGATATCTGGGGTGGTGAAGGTGTTTGATTGTTCTGCTGATGCAAAGGTGTTTGTTTATTGAGCAGAATGAGAAGTACTCCAGTTCTTCCTATGGTATTCCAGGGAAAGCTGTTTGTCCCCTCATCTGAACATGTTCATGTATGTTATGGAGTTATTTCTATTTTTATGAAAATACATGATTCCAGCTGTGGGTAGAGAGTATAAGTTTTTGAAACAAGAATGAGATCTTCTCCAGAACTTATTTAAAAAGCAGCAAAAATCACTGGCTCACATAATATCCCCAGGCAAACAAATACCTTGTCTTACTCTAAACCAGTAATTGCTGCTGTCGGGAAGCTCTTGCAGAAGGCTTCTTTCCCATGCAGTGCATTATTCCCATCCCACACCAGCTCAAACAGCCTGATTTTTTCATCTTCTGGCAATGGTGCTGGACATTTATTTATTTTACAGGAAAGCTGCTGAGCAAAATCAGTCTTGCCTGAAGGGCTGTATACTGAGCCCATGCCTTGAAATATCTGCTTTATTTTTACTGCACAGGACTTTAGTGGCTGGTGTTTTCAGAGATGCTATTTTGACTTGTTTATGTTGTTTTCCTTAGGCATAAAAGTGAGAGTTAGTTTAAGAAACAAATGAGCATGCATTTTTTTTCCACAGAGAAAATAAAATGTAAGGCCAGACAATTGAGGAGTTCTAGAAATGTGGAGGTAAACTTGTTTATGTCCTTGGAGCATCTCATTCCATGGCAATATGCCTGAGATTTTGTAGCATGATTGTAAAATATGTGTTACTGTCATATTAAGGGTTTTGAAGTGTGCTCCTCACTCAGGCATAACATCTCTGTTATTTTGGCATGTCTGATTTTTCTCAAAATCATTACATTTTGTATGATTTTTCTTTCTTTTTCTTTTTTTCTTTTTTTTTTTTTTTTTTTTTTTTTTTTTTGTGCTGTAGTACAAATCTCTGTAAAAGAAAACATTTTACCCTTCTAAATTCACTCCATATCTGTGCTGTTAAAACTGACTATGGCAACCCTCAAATTCTGGTTTATAGGCCCAAGCCTGGGCCTACATTCTTTCTTTTAAGCAGGTTTTAACTTTTTTGGCTTCATGTTTCTGAGGTTATGTAGAAATCAGATCTAATGTTCAACCTAGTGTTTTTAACTGGGAGGCTGAACAAAGTGGATCAGCCTCATCATCCACGTTTCTCATGTGCAAATAAAACTTTGTCACTGTTAATTATTTAAACTGAACCATAAAGTTTGGGGCCTCTATCAGAAATTATATAGGCTCACAAATGCGGAAAAATTTTGGTGTTTTTTTTTCCTTTACTTCACCAAAGTCTACCAAATTTTTGAGAAGCAAAAAATGTGCTGCATTAGGAAAAATCTCATAAGCATTGCAGCAAATGTTACCTAAAGACAAAACTGAAAAGTCTAGAGTTTTTTTTTTTAATGATTTAATTTTTTTTTTGTTCTACCATACCCTGCATCAGACCCAGAGCAGCCTCTCTTTGCACAGAGGTGGTGCCTTGTGAGGCTGCAATTTTTTTTTTTTTTGAAACAGATCTAAATCCTACCTATTTCTTTTGGTTTTAGCTTGTAGGTGATACCTTTCCTTTACTTGCTGTCTCTGAGTATTCTCTAGAAAAAAAAAAAAATTAGTAATGTTAGCGTGCTCATCTCTTTCTTTCTCTGCCAAGATATTGGTTTCTTCAGCTGAAATTTTATATTCCAGGCTGTGTGTGAACAGTTGTTGAATGCCTGGCAAGACTTCCATTTGCCAAGCAAATCTACTTCTAGTACTTAAAATTCAACTTGACATGAAATCTTTGCTGATGGAGAATCTATGTATGCTCAGTGGAGCCTGTGATAGTTTGCAAAGAATACTTTAAACTCTAGGCTCTAGTCAGAGTTATAACTGCAGAGGAATTAAAGCACAGGTTGCACCATCGTGCTATTTCAGGAGAGAGAAATTAGGCATAAAATATTTGTTTTTTAAAAAATATAGATCATACTGACAAGACTGGATGGCTCTTTCTGCCAGCCTGCTTAACAGTGAAAATTATGTAGGCTATGGCTTGAATATGGAGTGGAATATATTAACATTAATATTAGTTGACTTGCTGAGATATTCTGGTACCTTGCAGTGCAAAGTCTTTGCTAAGTTTAAGGCCATAACAGTGGTTTGATATAAATTCCCTAGCCTGGTTATCCTGATAAAAGATATCAGGACATATATCTGTGTTATACAGCTTAAAATCTGGGAGTGTATGCCAATATTTTTCCTCTCTTGGTAATAAAAAAGCCCTCACATAATGAGGTGAGATTGCACAAAGTGTTTCACAAAGAGCAAAAGGGTTGAATCCACTCCCAACCAGGTGATAGCTCTGTTTAGAAGGTAAAAAGTATTTTTTGGTACTCCTTTGCCTTGATGAGATTGCTGGTGCTGCTCTTCATTAAAGTGTGAGCCACATGTCCCATTAGCATGGCTCTGGCTCTCTCAGGTTGAACATGATGTGGGTTGGAACTGCAGTGTTTTTCTGGCTCCTCTGCTGCTCCACAGGGGGAGCTGGCTGAATTTTTTCCCAGGTCCTTTTCACCTTTTTTCCCACCTTTTTCTCCCCTCCTTTCCCCCCCTATTTATTTTTCCTTTCCCCCCCTATTTATTTTTCCTTTCCCCCCCTATTTATTTTTCCTTTCCCCCCCTATTTATTTTTCCTTTCCCCCGTTTCTACTTTTCTTCAGGCACAAGCCTGCCGTTCTTGAATTTGCCCTTCTCAAGTCCCTAGTCCTCATTTTAGAAAAAAATACTTTTAGGCAAAAAGTTTTCTGGCCGTGCTCTCGTGGGATTTGAGTTCTTGAAATACGAATGTGCTAAAATTCAGAATTTGTAGGTGCGCAAATGGTTATTTTAATTGCTGTGCAATTGCACGGGGAGTAAACACATCAGGGCCTGCAATTAGAGACTCAGTAAGCAGTTGAAAATGTTTTTCTAATTTTTCAGGTGCATTCCCAAAGGCACAGGTATGCCTGTTACAGCACATTCTTATGACTCTGAAGGGTACAGGGGAAACTGACTTTGGCATGCACGGGTAGGCTGAATATTTTAGTTCTGGAGACAACAGCAAACATGCATATTTTATGTTTGAGTACAAATTAGCCATGCAGGATACCAAATGAGTGCCTGAGGGAGGGTGCAGAGTGCTGAAATTAGAGTCTGAATGAAATGTATTTAGTATTAAACCAGTCAAATCCTGAGCTGGCTTCTCCACTGGTGTCAATCAGTCCAGCTCCATTAACTCCAGAGGAGCTGTGCCTCTGTGTTCTGGGGAAGAGCCCTGCTCTGAATGTTTTCACTAAACACAGCACAGTTCTGTTGAGAGAGGAAAAATGCTTTTCTACGGTATTTGGGCTGTAAATTCACTCCCAATTTCTAAATGAGCTCTGTGCCTGGTCTTTCATCAGCCCTGCTGGGGCACTGCCTGTTGTCATGGAGAGCTGCTCAAGGTCTGGTGGAAGAGGAAGGTTGTGAATGGGGGCCAAGCAGGATTGGGTTGGATGCTGAGCCTCTATCCTGCCAGCTGGCATGGGGAGTGCATGTCCTTACCATGGGGGAGACCTGCACTTGCTCTTAGAACATCCTCTGAGCTTTCCTATCCTTTAATGGCCACAGATTGTGACTTTGGACTCAGGCTGGCTTTTTCAAAATTAGCCAGATGACTTAGAAGTTTACAAGACATGTTCCTTCTTAGCTGGACTCAGGGTCCTAAATGTGCAAGGTTTTAAATTATTGTTTCTCAAAGCCTTGAGTAATGAAGATACTTTGCAAAATTTCTTTCTTTGATCTGAAAGAGATAGGTATTTGCAAAATATCACAGTTTCATTAGCTGAACTGAATAAAAGAAAGTCAACTTGGGCATTATTTCTGCCTGCCAGTTTTAATTACTATACAGAAGAAAGAGGAGTAAAGATTCAGGAGCACATTTGTCCTGTTTGAGTTTGATAATCTCTCAAAATAGAGACTGCCAAGCGTCTTATGAGGAGGCAGAATGCGTCCTCACAACAATATAAAACAACTTCTCTTTCATTAGAATGGCAGGGATTTTGGATGTTTGTGCTCTAGTGACTTAGGCTGGCCTTGGGAAAGAATTGAATTGTTAGATTCTACTAATTCTTTCAGGTTTTATTTTTGCATGGTTTCTTGAAATCAAGGCAGAAATCTTTGCTCTCCAGCACACAAATTTTCACCTGGCTGTGGTTATGACTCCTGTCATGCACTGCCTGTTCCCTCACCCTCAGCAGCAGCAACTCCTTAATTATTTACCTCACATTCTTGGAGTTGTAAATACTCCCATTTAATCAGAGGCAGACAATGAACACATTGTAGCTGCAGTGTCTCTTTTCCCATCTGAGGTTTTGGTTATTCTGGAAGTGCCAACCAAAAAATAAACCTGTGAATACAGCAGCAGCATCTTCTACAGAGGCGCATGACAGGCATATGCTCTTGCAATTAACGACATTAATTATAGAGATAAGATAATCCTGATGGTGCCAGTGAAATCAGCTGAGGATTTTTGTTCTTTTTAGTCTGACCTGCAGGCTTTGCTCTCTGCCAGAGCACCTGCAAGGCCCACTGGCAGATGGGGAAGAAGTGTGTAGTATTTAAAATAGAATAATATCTATTGGCAAACAGGGAAATGTTGTAGTATTTGAAGTATTAGAATCATAATGAATTGAAATTAACCTTTTTAGCTTCATATTTGCAGATAATTAATATTGTACATATCACCAGTTGCCACTTCTCAGAGATGGGGTGTGAACCTCCTGAGAAAGTCTAATTTTCTTTCTTGCACCTCACTTTCTACAATAGGATAGTAGAAACATCTGACTTGCCATGAAAATTTTTATTGTAAGAGTTAGTCCTTCCACTTGACTAGAAGTCTCATTAATGCCCAGGAGTTCACTTATCTGATCCCTTACATGCTCTTTAACTTGTTCATGGAGAACTCTTTATATTTTGCATATACACATGGTCTTTATATTGACATAGGCTTAAAACATAATTTATCTCAAATAAACAGAATTCCTAGTGTAATTTATGCAATTGCATTATTGCAGGCACTTTCTATGAATACTCATAATCCACATTTCTATTAATAGTCAGCACTTAGGAGATCCCAGACCTTGCCTGTCTCTTTCCAGCTCTTTCCACCCTCCTGGAGATTTTTAATCAGAGACTTGGATGTCCTATTGAAGGGAGGAAACATTTGGATAAAATAATCTCCCCAATCAATAAACCCTACAGATTTATTGCTCTGATTCACATGCAATGTTGTGGCAATATCTGCTAAGTAGGAAGTGTAACTCTATACAGAATCAAAATTCAACTCATTTCAGAAAGTAAAAAGGAGTTCAGTGCGGGATTCACTTAATCTTGACATTTACTGGATTATACTTCCAATAAGGAATTTTGAGTATTTAATAAATATTTTTGGGGGTTTCTTTGCTTACTAGTATTGCCCTTAGGCACTTAAATAGTCAACATCTTTAGTCTTTTACAGATACAGGTCCTACAAACAAACCTGAAAATCCATATATGGAGAACTTTTTTCCCCTCTTGTCTCTGTTGATTCTAAAAGCTTTGAGGATGTGGTATATATAATATTCTGTTGGACATAACTCAGTCCAACAGTAATTGTCTCACAAATGCAGGATAATTTCTGATAACAATGCTTCTGAAATTATTCTTAAAAAAAGAGAAAATATGAAAAAAAGGGTAGTTGAGAACCTTCTTGTTTTGGAGGCATCACAATAATGACTAATGAGTGATACCAGTAAACTGGGAAATCTGTCCCACTAGAACTTTCTGCCTTTCTCAGTTTGGGAGTTTAATACACAAACTTAGGATTTTTCAAGTATTTCCTGAGCTTGAGTATTCTTAGAATGGACTTTCAGAACAAACAGATCCCATCTCTGCAAGAGCTGGGGCAGTTTATATGTTTTTCATGAGGAGTTGGAGCTGCTGCACTTTGAGGAGTGTGAGATCTCATCAACTCAATCAATTAGGTAATTCTGGGCAATACAGGTGCAATACAGCTCATACCTTTTCTGAAAATAAACTGCCTAATTCAATGTTACATATAGAAAGTCTTTTTGTGAGATGCATTTTATTTAGCAGCTCTTTGAGGCTGAATGTTGCTGTGGGGCTTTTGGGTTTATATAAAGAATAACTTTAATTCAAATATAGGAGCTAGTGCCTTTTACCTTTATAACTGCTTCTTTCATTCCCTGCTCCACCTCAGCTCTCTTCCAATGCTTGAACCAGAAATGTCCATGATGAAATCTCTGAACATTATATTTTATTCAATCTCACACACAAAAAAGTTTAGAAACCTGTGGATTTCATAATTGTCTTTTTCAAATATCTGCTCATCAGCACGTGGGAAAACTGATATTTTTCCTATCATGAGACTAATTGTTTTAATCCATGTGGTGTCTTGACTGTCTTTTTCTCAATGACAGAACTAAAGACAATATAATAGTAATATCTAATAAAAAGTATTTTAAGTTTAAGCCTTTATTCAGCATCCTCTACTTATTAGAAGCAAGTTTTGATTTTCTTAAACATTTATGAGCGTATTTAACCTTAATTAGCTGCTGAGAAAGTAGGAAAATTAAAACAGGACCTTATATATGCAATAAACATCATTTCAGCACCAAAATCCCAGTGCCCAGAAAGGTGTGTGGATCCTGGGTGAGGTGTGGGGGATTGGAAGGACCTTACAGAGCCACAAGGAAAAAGAACAAGCTGGAAAAAAGAAAAAGAATAAGCTGAAAAATCTGTAGTACAAAAACCTTGGTGGTGTAAAAAGCAAGATGGTGAAGGCACCCTTTGGAGGAAAATAAAACCAGCATTGGTGTTCCATTTGAGAATATAACCCAGTCAGGAAATAGCTATGTTCCACAGCCATTTTGCTCTCCACACTAATTTTCCTATTTTTGGTGTTGTTAGAGCTGCCTACATAGGATGCTTCCAATTTTCACTTTAATGCGGATATTTTTATTTTGTATTACTGGCTCTTGTTTTTCCTCTCCTTGCTTGGGTGCATTTACAGGTGAAAGATCTCTCTTGGTGTGAGGCTGCTCCTGCATCCCAGCTGGGAGTTAGGAGCTGGATTTATTTTCCTGAGCCATACACCACTGGTATGTTTTGCTCCTTGGAGGGATATCACAGGCTGTGGAGAAATGGAAAGGCAACCACAGACATAAAGGAAGAAAAAGGGGAGAGAAGCAGCTGTAAATGCAGGGTTGTTGAATGGCAGAGTATTCTGGGAGCAGGGTGGTTTAATGTTTTACTAATATAAGGCTGATAAAGACCCAGAAGTTGGTCATTTCAAGATCTTCACATTCAAAGAGCCTTAGGTAAGTTTACTTTAATTTGCTCCATGCCTGTACACAGAGCAGGAATAAAACCAGAGTAACTCTTCTTTCAGTGTGCCATTTAATATGGATCCTGGATGTCAGGGGAATTAAGAGTAAAATCTTTTTCTGGCTTCCAGAACCAAGGCAGCGCTGTTCCGTGGCATCAGCAAAACCCCAGTTTCGATGACAGCCCCCTCAAGGCCATTGTTCAGGGCTAAAGGGAAAACCAGAAAATACCCTTTTCTCTTGTAGATAATAATAATTACTAATAGTAATAATAGTAAGAATTAGTGCTCTTGGTCTTTTCAGTTGGTTCCAGTTTGGGGGGATGAAGGCTGTCTTGCACTTCCTTGGCTCTTGCTGCTCCAGTTTTGCCACTCTTGTAAAAAAGAAGTATTCATTCCCTTTCTCTTGGAAATCCCATTCAGCATTTTCAAGCCCTTTCTCCTGATCAAGCAACAACAATGCAAATGCAACAGCTGAATATGTTGAATACTCAGTATATCGAATTAATATGAATAACAGCAATGTTAACTGATGAAAATTATTTGTCATGTCCTTCCCTAGTCACCCACAGGGGTAGTAACAACTTGATTGTCAAAGTTGGTGAGCACCCAGAGCACTTGTTCCATGTCCCTGTGCCCATAAAGGGCATAGAAATAACACTACAAATCAAGGTGGTGTATTCTGATCCTGTATATGGAACATATTTTGAATAATATATTTTTTGGAGGGGGAGAGGCTCTCATTGGTTTTTTTTAGTCTGTAAAACTTGGGTGCTGGTTCAATGTCCCTTCTGGCAGCTTGCATGTGGGCCATAAACACAGCCAAGGATGGACCTGCTGCAGATCACCGATTAAAGGCTGACTTTTCATGCTGTTCAATGTGTGATCAGATTAAAGGCCTTAGTTCAGAAAACAGAGTGGGGTTTTTTCCCTAATTAAGGAAGTCATTTTAATATAAAATTGTAGGGGGATAGAATATGAGAAAATAAAGATAGTGTAGCAAGTAATCTCAGCCCTAAGGAGCTGCAGCTGGGCCCATTATCAGAGATTAGGAACAGGCCTGACTTTAGCAGGCCCCAGCTGTAACCAGTGAGACAAAGAGGCTATAAAAGAGTGGGGTGGCTGGGTGAGAAGGGAATTGGAGTCAGTGGTTGTTTTGTGGAGAAGGAAGAGTCAGTGCTCTGAGGAGCTCCCCAGGAGAAACACCAGGAAGGTCTAGAACTTTTGTGATAAGGAAACAGCAGTATGGAACCCCTGCAATGAGATGACAACATAAAATTGGTACGTTAGCCTTATAAATAATTTAAGATTGTCAGAATTTGGAGTTATTTTGGAGTATATTGAGTTTAACTTCTTTTAAAGAGCAAAGTTTTATTGTGGTGTAGATTCAGTAAGCCTAAAACTGTATTCTGAGTTAACAACCCAGAGACTGCTGCATTTCTGGCCTGCAAAGGCTCATAAACTCTTCAGCAAATTTAATAGGGGCTCTATCTTACAGCTTTTTAACAATAAAATATTTTAAATAAACTCTATGAAAATATTTGTAGGGCTTCTCCTGCTAATCCTTATGGCTGCTGTCATCTTGAAGCTGTTAAAATAAGGGCAATTTAATAGTAATACATAAATAAATAAATGTATATATGTATGCACATGGGAGTCAGAGGTTGGAAAGGGACCTGAGGAAGATCCTAATCCAACCTCCACCTGAAAGAAAGGTCAGCTGTAATGCTGGAATAAGTTGCTTAGGGTTTTATGCAGTGGAGTCTTGAATCATCCAAGAATAGAGACTGCACAACAGCTCTGGGCAGCCCCTGCCGCTTCTGGATTTTTTTTTTTTCTCAGCATGGAGAAGCTTAAGTGCAGTTTCAGTTTTGTTAAGTTAGGTACAGGCTTTTATGTAATTCAATAGGTACCGAGTTCTGGGCTGTTTACATTACACACCCTGCCTTTGTCAAGTTCTTTATCAGGCACTGGGACTGAACACAGTCCTTCAGAAAACTGAAAGCAAATCTCTTTGTTGAATGCCATTAACTCCTGATGATTTGTCTTAGCAGCTGAAGATGCTAGTTTTTTTTTCCCAAATTCTTCTATATTATTAAGGTGCTTTTTAAAAAATTCAGTTCCCTTATAAATCAGAAAGGTCTGCTCAGAAAGAGAAATCTTTCCTTTTAAGGTGTCAGATTTGATCAATGCCATGTTCCTTGGGTTACTCTTTTATTTGAAATTTTACACTATCATGGTGCATTATCAAACAAAAACTGCATCTCCTACTTAAAAAGTTGACTGTTGTGGGTGTTTATACCCTTTGATGTTTGCTTGTACATTTTTATTATGCGCCACATATCCTTCTGGAACTATAATCTTATTCTGATTGTCTGAAATTTAAAGCAGGGGTCCTAGGATGTTCCTCTGAATAAATCAGATGATCCATGCTCTAGGTAGCATCTTCTTAGGGTGGAGCATTGTAGAAAACTTAGGATGGCCATACTGAAAGCTTCCAGCACAGCCAAAGACTGGATTGGAAGCCTCTCAGTCTCAATCATGCTCTTTGTATTTGCAAAACCAGATTTGACTTGTCTTCCCTAGCACTTAATCCAATATCCAGGTCAATTTAAGATGCCCATGGGCAAAAATCTTCAAGAAGTGGTTGTGTGGTTTGCATGAACTTTTAATCTGCTTATTTTTTTCCGAAGTCTATGTTGATACCTTTTGTATGAAAACTGAGTAAGTGGAAAGATTTTCTGGCTGGATCTGGAGTCAGGCTTAACCAGGCACATACACAAATGGGAAAATGGATCTTTCTTTGTGTGTTCGTATGTGTGGATGGATGAATATAGTGCAACTTTAATTACAATTTTGGTACTAAATTTGTAACATAACAGTGAATTTATCTGTGCTCTCAAGCATGTCTTGAGTGAGTAGTCTATAAGTAGCTACATTTTCAGCTGTGGGGATTTTTTAAAAAATTCTTTTTCTCATATGTTTCTTGATTTCTAACTCTAACTGCAACTGTTACTCTTGGCAAGCTTACTAAAAAAAAAATCAGTTCAGCAAAAATTCAAGCTCCCTTTTTTGCTAATATCTTTCATAAAACCTCCAAAGGTTTTAAATATTCTCATGGTCATCTCCCTTTTTGTGTCAGCACAGGGATGCTTTAATTGCATCCTTTTTCAAAAAAGCACTCTCCCCTTCAGTCAAAGAATCTGTATTCAGGAGATGGAAGAGATACTGAGGAGAACATGGAATTTGAAAGCCGCACAATCTTTGCCCAAGGAAGGGATCCTTAGGGAAAGGGGGACATTCCTCTTTGCCAATCCAAGAACAGAGAAGAACTTGCAGGCCATTAGGAGGGAAGATGAGAAAATGAATCTCTGCATTGCTTGATATAATTTTTCAGGATTTTCACAATTCTCTTGTACAAACAAAAAGAATCTCTAAGGTTTAGTTGGAGCACACCATGGGTAGGTTTTCTGTCTAGGTACAGAAATACACACATTAAGGAGGGTGTTTAATACTGAAAGGTCACATATCTGGAAATAGTTTGGTTTAAATATATATATGTATAAAAACTGATTCATTGCTGCATAATTCTAGTTTTGAAGTCAGTTGATTTCAGTGTATTTTGGGACTGAAGTAATACAAGAGTGAATCAGTTCTATAATTATTTTGGGAAAAATTATATGCTAGTAGTTCTGGAGAATTTTTTTTCTGTTCAAATCATTACTGCTTAAGGAGGGAAACCATACCTTTCTTCATATGTCTAAATTAATTTTGTCTTGCATATGCAGATATGTTTCTTTTTAGGTTTGATTAGGGAAAGATTTTTTTCCTTTTTTAAATGGCAGATGTCTCAGATGAGTAAGAGAATCAGGCATGCTGTTATGAGCAAGAATCCTAAGAAATCAGAATACTGTAAGAAAGAGGATCTGAAAGTGTGGAAAAAGAAGCTTGATTATCAACATTTCTAAATTTAACTTATTAAAAAAATAAGGTATTTTCCACCTTTGGCAACTGAAGCTGCTAATCAAAAAGAAATAATCAAGTATTTAGCATTTTCTTAGTAACAAAGAAGAGAGGGTACCATTTTGGGTGTAAGGTAATAAAACATAATGTTGGCTGATAGGGAGAAATTTTAGTAGCTACCTTAATTGCTATGGAAACATTGGCCTTAAGGCAACTGGCAGGGTATTTGTTGAGGTTGTAGGTTCAAAATATTTTTTTTTTCTTGTCAGTCTTCATTAAGGTGTAAAAATTACAGTAATAAATGTGTTATATGCAGTTCTTTAATTAACTGAGAAATACATACTGATAAGTGTGTGGTAACCTAGCTGTCAAAAAATCTTAGAGGTCTGAAATATTATTTAGTGTTTTTGTTTAAATTGTCTGAGATGGATAGACAAGTATTAACAAAAACTTAAAGAAAAAAATGTTGCAAAGAGAAATACTGGAACGCTAATGGAGTCTTGTCAGCTAAATATTATTACTGAGTATTCACACAAAAATGTAAAATCTTGTTTTATTGATACCTTGTCAAACTGTTTGAAAAGACAGATGATTCAGGAAAAAATAGGGAAGAATCCATGATTAATTGCTACTAGAATATATTTGTGGTTAATGTAAATCTACCAAGTACCAAAGTACCACAATCTGTTTGCCACAGAGTTTCAAAGGTGCATCTCTGCTTGCAGGAAGCACTCAATTGTAGTCAAACTTAGAATTCATGTCAGAATTCATGTCACCTGTGGCTTCCCAGACTTTAACAGGTCTGGAAAAAAATTCTGCCAATATTGTTTTATTCACAGGCAGAGAAGGAGCATCCTGCTGGAGCTCCAGTCTGAAAAGGCACAAGAAATTAGGAAATTATGTTCTCAGCATACACAGAACACTGGTAGGAGTGTGGCACTAAGGGTAGTGGTGGAAGACTAGAGAAAAATTATTTTCCCCTGACAAATGGAGGCATATAATAAAATAGGAAATGTGGAAATTAAAGGGGTAACAGTTTCAGATGAAGAAATCTGAGAGTAGAAGTGTGCTGTGGACCTGTTTTATCTAGAGATGTTCTGAGAACTATTGATAATGGACCAAAAAATCACCTTGATTGGATGTGAAGAGTCAGATGAACTAGTCCTACACAATGCTGTCAGCCTTTATGGAAGGATTTTTTACACAGTAAGAATATAGATTATTAAAACCTGACCTTGTTAGTCTCTGCATGTGCGAAAATTTATTCAATCTTCCAACCTGCAGAATCATGAGATTGTTTTTGCAGCTAGTAAATCAAGCAATGATTTTAATATTAAGAACCTAGAGTGGAGCAAAAAGTAGTGGTATTATCTCACAACCCCTATCTATGGCAATATATTATTTTCATGTTTTATTAGATGCAGTTGCTGCTTATCTCCCTAACTTCAAGTTTTCTAGCTGACAAATTTACTTTAGTGATTTCTTCTAGAATTTTGTGTTTCCTTTTTATTGTTGATGGGTCACAGTTCATTGATGATTGTAGATGACTGTGATGTATTAACCCATGGCAGATAACTTTTCAGTTTTCCTTCCTTTAAAGCATAAACTTATAATTGTATGTGCATATGTAAAACACTGGAAATAAAACTTGGAAAGCCAGGTGGGCTGCTTACCCAAAAATCATTAACCGCTGACATGGTGGCTTTTGAAAGACACTATCTTCTACTTTGGGATTTTATTACTAATATAGGCCATTTCATCATCTCTTCACAATTGGGAAAACCAGAAAACAGTCTTGGTGGAAAGATTTAGGTGAGATGAAGATGTAATTAATGAACACAGATATTGGTAATGGCACTGTGGGTGGTGTAACTTATTTAAGCTTTATTCTCACTAGTACTTCAATGATGTGCCTAGTTCTGAGAATGCTCTTTAGCATTTCCCTTCTGGCTGTTTGAGTCTTGGCTTGGTTTTATGAAAATTAATGATCTGTTCTACTTTAACAGCCTGAGTGGGAAATTGCAGGATGGCCTGTTTGTACAGCTCTATTGTGAGAGCATTGGAGCTGGATCATAAAGAGCTTGTAGCTAAACCATCATTTGTGGGGAAACATCCAATGGTAAACATGGAAATGGCCCAAATCCAATAAAAATGATTAATATGTTTTCTCCATGCATTGTCCTTGGTATAAAAGTGTTATGATCTGCTGTAAAACCTGCCATTTCAGGTGTGCTTTGGGCAGAAAAGAGAATTAGGGAGCAGAGGGAAGGACGTGTGTGGACATTTTTGGGGTCCCCAGGATGAGGGAGGAATGATTGAATCTGACTCCATATTCTTAGAAGGCTAATTTATTATATGATGATGTTATATTATATTAAAGAATACTATACTAAAACTATACTAAAGAATAGAGAAAGGATGCAGGCAGAAGGCTTAGCAAGAATGAATAATGAAAACTTGTGACTCTCCTCAGAGAGTCTGACACAGCTGGACAGTGATTGGTTATTAAGTTAAAACAATTTACATGAGATCAATCAAACAATGACCAGTTGGTAAAAACAATCTCCAGACCACATTCCAAAGCAGCAAAAACAGGAGAAGCAATCAATTATTGTTTTCATTTCTCTCTGAGGCTTCTCAGCTTCCCAGGAGAAGAAATCCTGTCCAAGGGATTTTTCAGAATATATGGCAGTGACAGACATGGAATAACCACATAAAGTTGTTTGGGTGCACAGTTCAAAGGGGTGATTTGCAGGACCTTATGCAGGGCCTGCTCAGCAGGAGAGGTGATAGGAGAGGATGGAGGAAATGGTTTCCCTCCTGTGCTGGGATGGGAATGAGACTTTGGTGCCATTCTGGTGTCCCCACCTCAGGCAGGACAAAGCTGAGGAGGTGTGAGGAAAAAAAGGCACTGAAACTTGTGTTAGGGATAGAACTGCTGCTGCACAAGGAGGCACTGAGAAGGCTGGTTAAACACACCTGTTTTAAAGGTGGGAAGGGGTAGGACTGAGATTTGTAACCTCTAGGGGTTGGTGAATACAGCATTTGTAAAAGAGGGTGCCCATGCACCCCCTGTGCAGTGTATACGAGCCTAGCTGGGATGGATACCTGTAAAAATCTGTCCATGGTAGAACAGCCCTGTGCCTGGGATAATTTATTTCACTGCTTGCACAGGTTTTCCCTCCTAGAGCAATGGCCTTGAGCTATTTATGTGGCCTTCAGTCTCTCTTTTGCTGTGGGTCAGTGAAAGGCTAAGCTGTGCAACTTCTTTACCAGGAGACTGCAGGAAAATTATAGGAAAGGGGTTTTCTTATGAACCCCAATTTTGAAGTTGCTCTGACATTTATTTGCCTTACATGACTATGATCTATTCTTTCTGCTTGGTCAGAAGTGCACAAGAAGGACAGTTGCAGGTGGAAGGTTGAATAAATCATTGATTCTCAACAAAATAAGAAGAAATTTGCAAAGAATATTTTTTCCTTTCTTCTCAGGTGCTGCAGCCTCTTGCTCCCTGGACACTGCCCCCAAATGAAAGAGGGTTAACTTTCTTCCAACCCTTTGGACACATCTTCCACCCCTTTTCCATAGCAGCCAAGGTGTTCTCCAGGGACTACTGATTGCTGTAATTTCCACATTTTCATGGTTCTGTATAGTTAAAGGGAATATAAATTAATATGAGGTGAGATAAAATCGAGATGAAGTATTGGAATAGGAATCCCAATATTACCAGTTATATTGTGCCTGGGCCAGTCTGACCCTCGCTGCTGGGCCAAAGGCAGCAACTGTGGTGTATCACCCCAGAGATACCTTTAGCTTGCTGGTGGTTGCAGCTGGGCACTGAACAAGTCCAGGCTTGTTAGGAACTCTGTTTACCTCCAGAGGAGAGCTTCAGGCGATGGTGAAGAGATAAAGAGATGGATTCTGCTGGAGGGTTTAAATCCAGAGGTTTATTCCATGGTTACAGAGGTCTGAACGTGAGGAATTGCTCCAACAGAATCCCGGCCGCATGGTCTGATCACCTTTTTAAGCTCAGGGACAGGGGGAGGGGAGGTACAGGTGAGCCACCAACCAGGTGAGAGGGGCAGGGTCTCAGGGGAAGATGACACCCAGACAGGCCAATGACCCCCGGGCCTGAGGGGCATCCTTTGAAAGTGACCAACCACACGACGCCTTGCCGGAATGTTAAGCCTGATTGACAGGACTCACTCAGCATGGGGGCAAGGGGGAAGGGAGAGAGGAATAGGCACACCTGGGGAAGTGACCTGGAAGTCTAAAATGGGACATTACTGCACACCACAACAATGAAGAGAGAAGACTGCAAAAGCAATGGGACATTTTATGGCTAGTAAGAAGATGATCAAGTTTAAATACCCTTGTACCAGCACTCAGTTAAATGAAAATAAAGTGAGCAGTGATGACAGGTTTGAATTTTGGGTAGCTGGTGAAATTTCACTTTTCCTAATCCAAGATTTATTAATGCCAAGACAACACTATCCTAGGGTTCCTTATGGACTTACACCCTCACCTAGAAATAATTTTTTATACTCTTTAAATGTACATTTTGTAGATTTTAAGTTTGGGCTTTAGAAATCTAAATTGTGGTTACACTGTTGGAGGAGAAAAAGGAATTACAAGATATATATATATATAATGAAAAAGTAAGGAACTCAACATTGTTGAGTTCCTGTGGTCCCAACCTCCCAAATTCAAGGCATTACACTTTCTGTCTCATATGGCCTCACAGGCACTGTTATTGCTTCACAAACTGCAAGTTGATTCAGATTGACCTTAAATCACCCAGCATCCTTCTGTTAACTCTTGCCTGCCTGAATTGGTTCATACTTTCCAGGACCTCTGACAGATGAAGTCCCTACCTAGGTCAGAGCTTCTATACACTCATTTTCTCCTGGGTCTGCATTTCAGAAAGTACCTCTGTAACACCACAAGTTATCTCAAACAGCAGAAGGATTACAAGGCAAAAGTCTTGGTGCTAAAGGAAATTAATTAACAAAGAAAACCTTTAATCACTCGGGTTATTTAACAGCATTAGGTCAGTCTGATGTATACAGTAAGCTCTCCTAAAAGATACATAGAATTTTAAAAAATTCTAATATATTCTCAGTTCCATGTTTCTCTTTCTTCTTGAATTTCAGGACTTATGCTATGTCCTCCTAAGGATTTCAGAGCAGGGTTTGTTTAAAGAGAGTACACTGTATTTTATATGTTTTCTTTCTTTCTGGATGGGATATGTTCAGAGCATGACTGGAAAGAGCTTCAGAGTGTGATCTTCCCTCTCCAATCTTACCTTTGTTAATGAGCACTGACTTTTGATGAGGACTGACATCATTGTGGCCACTGAAGTGTCCTCATGGCTCCTGAGATCACACACATGGAAATGCATGGGATGTCTTGGTGAGAGCACTGTAGGTCCTTCACAAAATCAGGTAGATGTCACTGTTTCACTTGTGTTCTGTGTTTTCAAGGTTTTCTTGTAGATTTTTTTTTCTGCTTTTATAAGAAAAAAAAAATCCTGGATGCACTGGGCAACAACCTGAGCTTTCCCAAGTGTTTTCCTGGTCAATCTTTCCCTGTATTTGCTGTAATGGCACTGGCACTAGTCTGAAAATTGTTGATAGTTGGTTGGACTTCTGCAGCTTCTCTTACAAGTCTTCTTTTGAGACAACCTTGTCCTGAAGGGTTATTTCTCTAATATTCATATTTACCCATCACAGCAGATGTAGCTGAAACCAGCTGCCTCAAGTCCTGGTTTGGGGCTCCAACAATTGGACCATTGTACTGTCTTGTCAGACACCCCTTTGAAAAGCTAATTGTGTCTATCCAGGTATTTCATGCTGATATTCTTTGTCACAGAAAGTAATTCTATTTTGGCAGATCTGTATTTCCTTGTGGGGTCAGTCTCTTTAGCAATCCTGCTTCAGATTTTTCCTTTCTGTCAATACTTCTGGAAATGATGGGTTTGTAAGAAATGCTGTTTTAAATAATAAGCACAGCTTGTTAAATTACAGTCACAACATTAATAACGTCCAAGTTTAAACGAGGAAATAAATAGTTAAAGCACAGTACATAATGTATTTTTCTTACAGTAAATATTATTTTCTATCAAGTGTAAGCAAACACTCAGTAAATCTCTCCCTCCTACCTCAATTTACCTGTTGGGGTATGTATGACAGATTGATTTAAGGGCTTATCACTCACTTCGTACCTATAAATTCGCAATTGTTGGTATTGTCATAAATTTGTTAATTTCCTGTGCAGTTGCTCTTATCCTTTCTTTCTGCTTTCTTGGTTTTACATTGTTGATGGTTGTGTTAACACTATTAAAGTACTGAGTTGGGCACTTGATTAAAGGCAGTGAGGAAAGTGGTTGAGATATTGTAGACTGGTCTTTTAAAAAGTGTAAATAATTCAAAACTTGCATGTTCCTACCTGTTAGCTGCTTTGAATGCTCAGATGAAGAGCTAAAACAAGGTAACGTTTGATGCTTCTCTTTGAAGGAAAGTAGAGGAATAATTTTATAACAAAACTGAGAAATTTAACTAAAAATCTAATTTTTAAGAAGGAGGAAATATTTTTTTTGTCCCATATACAATTATACTTGATTTCTAACCCTGTTATTCTGCTTTTTCTGGAAGTGCTTTAAGGCTCTTGAGGTTGACTCTAATTTCATGAAATGGGGTACTTACTTCAGTATAATACACCAGAAAGATATTTAATAATGTTTAACATTTTAAATTGTATGAAAAAAAACCCAAGGCAGCTAAAGAAACAGTTGGCCTGGCCTTTACAGTAAAAGTGTTACAACCTGGTTTTTAAGTGGGCTGCTTGGGTCCCAATGAGGCTGAGATGGGAATGAGTTCTTTTCTGTCCTGTTCAAATTATTATTGGTTTTCATATCACCTGAAGCCTCTCATGGGGTTCATCATGACTTCCTCCCCAGGGATGTAATTCATGGGCTTGATTGGTGTAGCAGTTTATTAATCTGCCTTAAACTCTGTGCTTATTTGTAATGGTTGTAGCCTGATTTATGAAGACTATTTTGTGCCAAATCCTTGGGAGGCTGCTTCTGTGGATTTGTCTGTCTTTTGTAGATTCCTTAGATAAAATTCTGTAGGCAGCACATATATCAAGTGTATTTGAGGAGGTAAATATTGCTGGTCCTTGTGGAAACAAATTAGGAATGCTATTTATATATATAAAAAAGCATATATATAAGTTATCATGCAGTCTGCTACCTGTGTTCCAGTTAAAATCCAGGAAAATCCTTCAAGGGTCATATATTTTTGTTTTGGTGGGTTTTACCATTTTTTTTTTTTATTTTCAAGATTCACAGATGCCTGTGGCTCTACATGGGTTTATGATTTTGAATAATAAATGCCTACAATAGCTGTATTATGTGCCTTCACAACATTGTCCTCCAAAATTAGCATCAAATCCTTCATCCGGGGGGGACTTGATAAATTTGCTGCTTTTCAGTAGCAAATAACCTGTTTAGAGGATGTTTATAATTTAAAAGCATTGTGCTAGTCATTTTGAAATTGCACATCAGCAGGAATAAAATACTGGATGTGAAAGCAGAAACTGCAGTTACAGAACTGCTAAGGAAATTATTGTATTTTTTAAAGTAATACAAATGTTTGGATTTTGAATAGTTCTAAAGAACAGAAGCAGGAATGTGTTTTTAAGTGAGTTAGCAGGGATTCCAGTATGTACTGGGGATAAAATGTGAGTTGTCTACCAGTGTATTCAATAAAAATTCCCTTAGAGTGCTCAGAGCTTGCACCGAGAAAATCAGAAGAAAATCCATAGAGGAAAAAGGTCAGAAAGTTGTGACTTGTGTTTTGTGGCTATTTGAGTGCAGACAGCCCTCTGCCACTTGTTTTGCTGCAGCTGAATAGAAGCTCTTTGCTCAGTTTGAGGTTTTAATTCAGACTGTGTAACCTGGGCTGGCACAGGTGAGGAAAGTCCTTTGGCTTCAGAGAGGGAGCTCAGAGGAGCTGCTCTGAATGCTCAGTTAAACATTATTTCAGATTGACTTATGGAGGGCATTGTCCCATGGCCTGAAAACTGGAATATCCAGCAACAGATACCAAGGAAAGATAACCAGTTGATCAACTTTCAGATATGACTAAATATCTTTGGGTTTGATCTGGAAAAGAAATAGAGTGGAATTTACCAGAGGCAGCTAAATTGAGGAAAGTGGTGAGTGCTCGTGAGGGTGGACAAGTTTAATTTTACACAAGCACTTAGAAGCTGAAGAAAGGGGCAAAAATATATTTAAAAAATTATAAAGTTCAAGCAAGTGAACTTTATATATCTGGAAAATAACTTAGCTAGTCAGTGGGAGGGAAAAATCAGCGAGACATCAAGGAGTGAAACTGAACAGCAATTTTCATTTTATTATGCAGATGAAAATCTGGAAGAACTCTTTTCTGAGTAACAAATTATACCTTGCTGACACCTGCATGTGACTCCTATTGATGCATCTGCATGCAACTCCCTTTAATAGCTGAGAGGAGAGGTTGTTGCAGAAAGTACAGGTGGTCTGAAATCAAGGGATGGCTGTGCCCCAGTCTGTAGGCTTAACTGAACCTCTTTCCAGCCAAGGTCTGAATTATGTGTTTGGTTTGAAGCTGGCTGAAGTCCATGACCTTAAATTGAGCTTTCTGGAGTAGGGTGTTGGTGTGTTCAGTGTAGAAGAAAAGCACAGTATGCTACTCCAATCTGATCTTCCAGCAAAGCGTTTGTCCTGCACACAGCCCTTGCTGGAAAAATATAAATTCCATTCTTGAACTGGATTCATCCTAATGAAAGTGTATAAATAATTTTGCCATCACACATCACTTTTGACCTTGGAAAAATCACTTCAATTATCCACATCTCTGCTCTTAGCATATGCTTTTAAGTTTGCCCTTCCTGTTTATTCCAGCTCAGCTGTTTCCTGTGACTTGCCTGCATGGTGGAAGTGCTGTAGACTCTGGACACTGCTGGGATTTGAATAAGAGTAATAGCAGGATGGAAAAGAAAGATGTTAGAAAAAACCCCTTGTTTTAGGTGCATGTTGGACTGTCCCTTAAAAAGATGTTCCATTACTTGGCCTGGAGAGTGAGGCATTCAGCAGTGCCTTTTGCTGGTATCTCATTTATTCTGCTGAGAGTCACAGGAAACACCAGAGGCAGAGTTTGTGTCTATCATAAAGCTCAGAGGGTCACTGGCACAGTGCCATCATTAACTGAGCTGCTGATTAAATGCTATGCTCATTATAACACATTTAATTTTGCGTGAATTTTTATTTATATAATTCAGTGGACACCTTTCCTTTTGTGGCTCCTCCTTTTGGGCATTTTGAGTTTTATTGAGATGGAAGCAAACACAGTTCAGTGTTCACCGAATGCCTCAGGCTGACAGAAACAAAGTGGCTGCTCACAATCTCAGTTGTTGCTCTCCAAATTACAATGTCAAATGCCAGAATGCCTTTTCACCAACTCTCCTCATTTTTTCCCCCTCATCTTGGTGACAGAGTGCAGCACAAGCAGACCTTCACCTGTAACAGCCTCATGGATCCATGGGTTGAAGTTATGTAGGGAATGGCCAATGTGTCACCTAATGAGAGACGATAGACTTAACCAGGCCAAGGCCAGCTGTTCCCTGGGTCTGGGGGGACAAGGAGGGTTATACTGATGTGCAAGGATATGGGCAGGGCTGGGAGGTGGGCAGAGAGGTGTTTAGAAGGTCTTTGAGAAGCTACACCAGATATAAATACAGGCTTGTGGTCTTTCAAGACACCACCTCATGGGAGGGGGGCAATATTCCACTGTGCTGATGTGACAGTGGGCTTTGGCAGATTCTTGTCCTAACTCTGTAATTCCTGGCTGATTTAGCAGGAATATTGGTCTGGAACTTCTCAGACTTTCCCACACTGATTTCTCAGAATTTACTTTTGCTCTCTTCAGCTTGTGGTTTTGTGGTCTTCTCACAGAAGGGGTCTTTGTGGCAGAATGACATGCTCTGGTTAAGGACTTTAGAGCTTGACTACATAGAGACTAAAAGTTAATATAGTTGTATCAAAAGAACCCCAACAAAACCTCCAAAAATTTTTATTGTGTCATTTTCTGTGTTATATATTAGACTCCCAAGCAGCACTATAATTATTGTCCTTCTTTGCTTCTCCTTTACTATTATTTTGACTTAATTTGTAAGCTCTTTTGTAGGAGTGGATTAATCTTCACAGACATTCCTGAAATCTGTGTCTATATTGCTGTTAAACGTTGTCTCAGAACGTGAGAATTCCTGAGTGATTCCTGACTATCCCTCATTGTTGCAAATGTACACATCAGCTTTTCTTTGTGCTTTTACACAAGAGCCTTGCTGGCTAGGTAAGAAGGCCTCATGCCCTTCACAAGTTGGTGATGGCTTTAGTGTTTCAAGGCAAAAGAATAGCTGAGAGTTAGAGGTGAAACGAGCAGATAAGGGTAGAAGAGGGATTTGGTGCTGCTCTCACTTCAGCAACTCTTTGTTACCTGGAGCCTTCCAGCCTCAGATGCTGCTGCTCTTGTTCATTTGTCACTGTCTTTTTCCATTTCTGTCCAAAACTGCCCATGGCTGAGCACAGTTGACATTTGTCACTGTGGAGATGGGTTAGAGGGCTTCAATCTTGCCCACCCAGAAAGACCACAGGGACACTTTCCTGCATTTTACCCTCTGTGGCGTTTCGGGCTGTTTGCTGGGTACTAGGGGCATCCAAGGTGGCAACCAACAAAGAAGTCTGTAACTTTGTACTTTTGATGTAAAAAACTCTTTTTGTTTTAAATTCCTGGAGTACTGCAGGTTACCTTTGAAGCTTAGAGATCAATCCTCAAAGTCCCTGCTCCCTCAGAGTTAAGAAAGGATGAAAAAGCAAACAAAGGTGTGGAGGTAACAGGGATCAGTGCAGGTTCACCCAGCAGGTCAGTGCTTGTGCTGGGACTGCAGCTGAAATCTGAGGCATTCCAGATCAGTCTGCTCTGCCTCATCTCCCTGCAGTGCTCAAGCCACCTGGGCAGTGATGGAGACACTCAGCTGTGTGGGAAATGTGCAGGTTTGCAGAGCTGATGCCTTGTGAAGGCTGACCTGGAACAGAGGCTAGATGGAGTTAAAGAATAAAGTAGGTATTTATTAGAAGACCTCAATGGATACACCTTGGGCAGCACAAGAGCTATGCCTGAGGTGAACCCAAAATGGTCACAAAATGGATGACCAGTCATGAGATCTCTCACTTTTAGAAGTTCTGGTTCATTTGCATGTTGGAGTTAATTGTCCAATTACAGCTTTAGGTTATGAAGTTCCATCCTTCTTTTGTCTCTTCAGTCCACCATTGTTTATGATCTTGGGCCTGAAACTAGTATTGATTTTCCTTGGTCCCAAGCTAGGAAGGGAATTGTTTTGTCTACTTACTCTGTGAAGAGAGCTTACTAACACTTAACATGAAGCTCAGAACTGCGCACTAAAGCAGCACAGAGTCTCAAAAATATAAAAACTAAAACTTAAGGCACTGGTGCTGCTTTAAACTCCACAGTAATGGGGAAGGTCTGGCTGTCAGGCCCATTCTGCACTCCCTGGAGTGATTGCTCTGACTGTTCATCTTTTGATTCTGCATCTTTTGACGTGCTGATTCTGGGCTGCTGGAGGGAAGTGCTGCAAGGTGGTGTCAGGATGCCTCTCTTCCAGACAAGGCCACAGCCAAGCAGTCTGTGCCCCATCCCTCTCCCCCAGCCTGCTGCTCCTGTCTGCCCCTGTTCCCTTCACAAAATACACAGAATACACTTGTCATTTCCACATCAATAGTGACAGCTTTAATTTCTGGTATTTTCTGGTGTGTGTGCCCAGAAGAAATGGTGCTCTGCTTTGCTGGGGGTTTGGCTGTGCTCAGAAAAACACTGCCTCAAGACATAACAGGGATACACAGGTGTGTATTCCTGTTTTCTCATTGTAGTTCAGTGCCTGTCACACATTCCTCATGATTTTTTCTTTCTTGACATGAGTAGATGGAACCCAACACATTTCTGACCTGTCTGCACTGCAAGCATTTAAGTGTCTTTCAAGGTACAAAGTATGCTAATTCTTTTCTTTATTATAAATAAGACCTTTCAAATAGGACAGGCAGGTGGTAAATATTTTTTCAAAACCTTGAAATCACTCAGTTTTTATGTTTAGTGAACAATATTCTGTGTCTACAAGCAAAGAAGAAAATTATGTTAGGAGAAACAGATTCTTGTGGCTGGATTTCTGGCTCTGGAAATTAGTGGATGCACCTCCTACTACCTCCATTCCTGCCGTTATCATGAGCTCCTTCCTGAAGACTGAGGGGAAAACACATGAAATGTTCACAAACCTTTAATGGCAAACTGCCTTAATACTGGGAACTTTCAGGGTGAGTGAACTGCTGTCATACTTATGAACAGGAAGGATTACATCACCAGGAAAGTTGAAGTTGCACACCAAGATTCTGAAAAGCAGTTAATAGGTTAAAGAAGCAAAGCTCATATTTAGAGATTCAGGATTTTTTCTCCAGTACCATTAGAATTGCTGTTTGGATGTTGTTTAGTTCTGGAGACTTAATCCAACCCAGTGTCATCGTGGTGTCCAAGGTGGCAAAACCTTGGAGGTGATCTGGTCTGATCTGTGACCCATCAGCACAGAAATGCACCTGAAGAACAGTCCAGGTGTGTGCTTTTGAAAAGAATAATTTGGCACAGGCGCATCATCTCAATTGGAGTGTCTGCTGCCCCAGCTCCAGCACAAGGAGTACAGGAATTACCTGGTAATCCTCTATGGTGAGATGTGCTGCAAATGAAGAATTTACATTTGCCAAAAAGAAGTAAATGCTTCATATTAATTTGGACTGTTGTGTGGATTGGATTTTTCTGGAAAATATCACAAGGCAGCAGGTCAAGGATAGCCTTGATATGAGAGAATTTCTGACTATTAAGAAAACGATTGAGGTTTTTTTTTATATTTATGCACTATAGAACCTAATTTTCAATTCCTTAGTTTGGACCTTCTTGCCAGATAGCTTTATTTTCCCCTGACTTGGATTATTGGCAATATATAGTATAAACAAATTAACATTTCTTTTCCAAAAGCTTTAATCTTGTTTTTTGCCATACCAAACAGCCAAGAATACACAAACAAAAGGCATGAAATAGTTTTAAGTTTAGATCTCAAATTGATTTAGTCTCCTTGATGCTTTTAGCCTTGAGTAGATTGCTTTTGAAATATTACATTTAATTCTGACAGTGTTGTCTGGATGCCATCCAGGGACACCTGGACAGGCTTGAGCAGTGGGAATCTCAGGAGGTTCAATGAGATCAAGCTGCACCTGAGTTGGGGCACCTCTGGTGCCAGCACAGGCTGCAGGGTGGTGGGCTGGGGGATGATTCCATGATCTTTTTAATTCCCTTTATGATGTCTTGGAGTCCATGGGATTTGGCAAAGGGTGATGTTGAGTGTATACTCACTCATAAATAAGGTGTATGTATATACACATATAAAATGTGTGCATAACCTCCAGAGACTTTTCAAGTGGAAAAATCTGGAATTACTGCTGAATGATATCTTTGCTTTGGAAAAGCCCCTTTATGATCAGCTGTAATGCAACATCATCTAACTCACTGCCTTCCACTTTTACACATGAAGTACAGTTATTGTTCAGATTCTTGTCTTAGAAACTCTCCAAATTGTTGAATGTATACCCTTGGTTTTTTCCCCAGTAGCAAGCTCTCTTGACAATGTTCATTGGTCAGGAAAAGTTTTTAATTGAAAAAGAAAACTCAAATAAATAAGTAAATAGATAAATGTGGATTTTTTTAAAGGTTTTTCCATGGTGGTTGTTGACACAGAATTAGATCCAGGTTGCACTCAGAACCTAGTGTTAAATCACTGAACTCTGAGTAATGATAAGTTGTTATAAAATGCAGTTTAAAATTCTTATTTTCTTTTGTTTAAGGAAATGAGGCCTGTCTATATTCCAGTATATCCATTTTGTATGTGAGCATTTACAGATATGATAGAACTTTTGCACAAATTTACAAGGTTTTGTCACAAAGATCTGCATTTTCTCTTTCATACAGGCACATTCACACTTGCAAAATCAAAGCATAAATTTGAGTATATTCACTTTTGTTCTGCCCAAAAGACAAAGCTTGCATTTAATATTTATTTCACTGGAGATTAGGTGGAGCTGTTGAATTAATGTTGAGAATTGCTTATTTTCATAGTGCTAGATCAGTATGAATAAGACTTCCCACATTTTATTGTAGGTGGGAAGGGTATATCAGAAAAAATATTATATTAATTATTGCCTGGGTTTATCAGCCATCAGGCTCCCAGTGATTCACTCAGGAATACAGGTTGAGGCCTACAAATAGTTGTAATACCCATGGGAACAGCCCTTTTGTGTTTGTTCTGATTGATTCCAGGATCTGCATTTAAACATAATTTCAATTCTCTGGGTTTTATCAGATGTTCTAATTGCAGTAAGTAAAAATATCCTTATCAGGCTAAACTTAAATCTAAATTAAATCAATTGTCAAAGCCTGACAGCCAGATTTTCTGCTGATTAATGCAGAGTTGGGTATTTCTGCCATGTTCCTGTTTGCTTTTTCTACCAAACCCTGATGTCAGGTGTGACTGACCTTACAATGTTCTTTCCTTCTCCCCTTGCACAGATTATTTCAAGGTCTTTGAAAAGTAACACAAGCCCAGTGAAGACAACTACAAGAATGGAATGTGCTGCTCTCAAGGACATCATTTCTGTGACAGAGGTTGCTCCCATCTCAGCAACCCACACAATCCATGGCCAAGGGTAAGTTTATTAGGGCAAACATTCCAGGCTCTATTTTAGCTTCTATTCTGAAGGAAAAATTAAGTTTGCTGCCTGCCAGGCACAAACTTCCTCCCACATAGCAAAAAATCTGTAGAAAGTAATGTCAAGTTTTAAGTACTCCAGGCAAAAGGTTGAAGATCTGAAAGATAAATTTCTACAAGTTTCATGAAAATCAGTGTTTTTTTAGAAACAAGTGACTCTGATTGCTGCATCCTCAGGGAAGAATGAGTAGGTGTTATATTTGTTCTTGTTGGCCGATACTTCTGGAAGTGTTGGATATTCTGTAATTGCCCAGTGGCTGCTGTGATTCCCCTTCTTCTGGGAGCAGATAAGGGGTTAAAAAGGTGTCCAATTATGTCAGATAAAATACCACAGAAGACATTGATTAAATTGGATTTGTGGCTATCAGACAGAGAGGAATTCCAGATTTGTTCTAGAGTAACAAATTCAAGTAAATTTTTACTCTGCTAGCTAAAATTAAAATAGCAGTAGAGGTAAATAAAAACACTGAATCTACTTAAGGCTCTTTTTAAAAAATTTTTTTATTGTCAAGAGACTGTTTAATCTGCTCTCCTTAGCACAGCAGTTTTTTCTCTCTTACCTCAACTTTCTCCAATATAAGTAATATATTGAGCTCATGGATGTATAAGTGAATCAAAAATTTCTCATTTCATATGGGCAGCAGTGGAATTTGCAGGCATTTCAACTGAGCCATTTAAAAAATTTATGAACACACTTCTGCCAAGCAGAAATAAAACTGTTTTCTTTTGCGTTCTGTAACTTCACCCAAAGAAACAATAAGAAAGCACAGTTTGTTTCCAGCCCATTTATTTTTGATCATGCCTAAAAAATAATAGTAATAGTCCTAACTGCAACTAGCAGATACACAAATAATACAAAAATGAGTCTCCTCCTTCATTGCACTTGATTTGTGTCCAGTAAGACAGTTATTGAAGGAGTTTGAGCAAATTAATGGGTTATATCAGTCCATTTAGATTAAATTTCTGAGACAATTGTAGGCAACTCAGGTGAAAATTAATGGCTAATTTAATTTGACCTTTTAAAAATGCAGACACTTTAAGTAACTGCCTTAAATATCTTGCATAGGATGCTTAGTTTAATAAATCTAGTTTGCTTTCTTTTATGTATTTTATTTCTCATTGTGTGCTTTCAAAGTTTTCTCCAGCCCCTTCCCTAGTGCATTGGGATTGGAAAGGAAAGCAGATGGCTGTCAGATGGCAAGGCCGCTCTGACACTAACCAAAATGAGTAGGCTTGGGTATTATTTAGCTGTCAGAAACCAGCTGCCTTCATGATTTTTGTTTCATGATTTTTTCACGGAGGTTCCAGTAAGGATCACGTTCCCCCTCACTGAACAGTGCTCTTGGCCTCTTGCTTATGGAAACCTCCTCTCCTTCTGCAGCTGTGACAATCATGGAGAATTACATTCAGAAATAGAGTCAGGTATTTTATCACAGTTTCTCAAATGAAAGATAAGCATCTTTATACTGATTTTAATTGCAGCCTCTGCTTTCCTCAGCTGAGCAGAGTGGTCACTGCACTGGGGGCTCCACAGCTCACCAGGGCTCTACCAGGGGTACTGGCATTGCCTGTCTGTGGATCTCCACCTAGGCCCCAAAATGGACAATTTCCCACCTTGGTGGAAATAAATTCTTTGCAGAATTGCTAAAGCAGTGAACCACAGTGACAGGGATTTCCTTCTAGGTAGTCCTAAGCACCTGTGAGGAGATGAATGGGAATGGGGTGATCAATGCTAACATGGTCAGCAAATCTAACATGGTTCAGAGTATCACCAAGAGGTAAAAAAGCAATATTGGCCTGCAAAAATGAACTCTTTCTATTTAAAATATATTAGAAATCACCTGAAAGGAAAAAAAATTAGGAAATTAAATCCCTGGACTCGATATGGAGGAACGTAAAGAGCACATTATTAGCATCACAGATGGGACAGTGTGCACACCCTGGAATGGAAAAGGAAAAGAACTGGAGCAAATGGGAGCTCCAATAATGTGTTCAAGAGATAAGATGCAATATTTTATTGAAACTAAAATATATTCTTTGGAAGCACACTCGAAATTTAAACAATTCTAATTAAGTGGAAGGGGCTTCGGCAGATAAGAGAAGTGAGGCAGAAATTTGAAGAACTAATTTTCAAAGGTACAAAGACAAGGAAGAAGTGATAGAAGGTGACTGGAGGTAATCTTCCTGTTGGAAAAAAAAACTTTTAATATGTTGGACTTTCTGTGGAGCAGAAAGAGGGCAGCTGAAGCCCTGGCACCTGCAGAGTGGTGCAAGTTTCTTTACAGGCCAAGAGGGTCCTGCCCTCCCTGGGCCAACAGGAGGTTTTCCATTTGACATTACAAGATGTGGATTCTTTCTAGGGAAGAAATTTTTAAGTCAGATAAGCTTTATTTTGGGGTTGCCATCTTTGAGATCATGAACACCAAGATGAATGAGTAATGGTGAATTGTTGCCCTATAATATCTGTGAGTGGGCTGAGTCATGGAGGGGCAGGCTGGGTTATTTTAATCCATATTTCGTGTTGTCAGCCTCAACCTTCAGATCTCTTTCTGTTGGCTTCTCTCTGTGCTGAAAATCTATTTGTGAAGATGTTCTGCCTTCTGGCCTTGATCAATTCAGCCTGCAACAACAGTTGGGCTGGGTTTTTTCCCCCACTTGTATCTTCGTTTTCCCCAGTCTAAGCAGTTTCTATTCTTGGGGTTTAAAATCTCAGGGTCATTTTCATTTGCACTAAATAAGCTCTCAACATTTTGCTGTTTGGCTCTAAGTCTCCTTGGACACCTGTTTTGTAGATACAACTTCCATTAAAGTTAGACAGAATTATAAAGATTGATTCTGTTCCATTGAATTTAATGAGATTTTGTCAATAAGTTTTCTGGGAAATTGCTCGTATTCTAAATCTGGGAGGAAAATAACCCCAAATTTTCTGTTATTGGTATTAAGCAGTTCTAAAGTTGCTGCAATTAACTATATATCTATCCATTCTTCCCTCACAGCCCTGCTTCATCAGTTTTGTTACTTGTGTTCAGTTATCAGAAAAATATTCAGCATTTCTATCTCTTAGCTTTCCTGAAGTCTTCATAGCTTTCTCCAGAAGCACATGAAGGAAATATGAAAGGTATTCTTGTGGCATTGTGGGACAAGAATTTTGTAAAAATGATCCTTTATATCACATTTGGACAGAAACCCCACCTCTGAATTTCTGCTCAGCTATTCCATGGTGATAACTGCTCACCCATTTACATTTTCTTGGTTTGACTTAAAATGATGTTTAAGATAACTGTAATTTCTTTGTGGCTATATGTGGGATTTGATAATAATATTCCAATTTCTTAGCTCTCAGAAACAGCAAGAATAATAGTAATGATTGCTGATAATATGAGTTGGTTCTGTGCACCTGTCTATATTGCTTTATTTATCCAGTTGGCTTTTACTGATTAGGGAGATTTTGCAGATTCATCAGAGATGAATTATAAGTCTGCCTTTACAGACAGAAACTACAGGCTGGTAACAAGCTCAAGTTTATAGTGTGTTCATGTATGATCCTTTTTTTGAAATGTTAAATGTTTTCTGGTTTTATCTTATTGCTGTTGACAGAGTGAATTATTTAATAGTCGCCATCTAAATAAAATACTGACAATAACATAATTTAGTTTGGGTATTAGGAAAAGGTTCTTCACCCAGAGGGTGGCTGGGCACTGGAACAGGCTCCTCAAAGCAGTGCTCACAGCACTGAGCCTGACAGAGTCCAAAAAGCATTTGGACAACAGTCTCAGGCACTTGGGATGACTCTTGAGGATGGTCCTGTGAAGAGCCAGGAGTTAGGCTCAGTGATCCTTGTGGATCCCTTCAAAATCAGAATATTCTGTGACATAAGTCCAAACTCATCATGTTAGCAGCTTTTATTCCTTCCCCCCGCCCCCCCCCCCCCGCTTTTCACTTCACAAAAAAATCTGTTTATTTAGTTCAGATTCCCTCATCAAAACAGTTCTGAACAGCTCTAGTTAATCAGCATCTGACAGCTTTCTAGATATAACTGCAGAATGATAAAGGCTGATTGAGCTGGATTTGATTTCCATTTGGCTTTTGCCTTCTAATTGTTGAGTGTCAAAACCCTTCTACCATAAAAGGCTTGCAAGGTCCTGCTGTAGGCAGGACACAACTCAGTAGAGTTCAGCAACCTCAAAAGAAATGTTACAGCTCAAGTGATCTGGAAATATCTGAAAGCTGAGAAACTCTGCTGCTTGTGACAGTATAATGAAAATTACCAAAATCCCCCAAATTTACCAGGTCCTGGGCAGGTTTTCTCTTGAATCCCTGGTTCTAAATAAGAGGATTGAAATGTGCAGAGATTTATTTTGATGTTCTCATTGAGTACCCAAGTAGCTGATAGCCATTTATAACTCTTTGGATAATTTTTTTAAAATGCAGAAGAAATTGCTAATTAAATTTTAATTGTTTAGGAAAGGACTCCCCCTCCCAAGAAATTTATTTATAGGTCTTAGTATGGAAACAACCTTGGCTGTTACTTGTGATTTCTGTTTCTAAAGGTGTTGGCAAGATCAGGCACATTAGGCTCTGGTGGCATTTGTTGAACTTTTTAAGTAAAGAAATCCACCACTAGAGAGCTGTGTCATAAAAAAAATGAGATTTTCTGGGATAATATTTAAATCTCAGAGAAGAGATAGGAATCACTGCTTTCCTCACATCAGAAAGCAGGAATTCAGCCCAACTTCCCTTGTGAGTTCCTTCACATCCAATGTTTGCTCTTGCTCTTTAAGAGAGGCTTTCACAGTAATCCCTTTGCTGCAGTTGGGAATTGAGTCCATTGCCCAGCTTCCCAAGCTGGAATGGAAAAGGTGGCTGGGACTGTTTGGACTGATATTTTATTTTTTTTGGATGTGTGATGAGTGATATGTTCCAGTAGTGTTGGGCAGAACTCAGGTCAGACACCATGCAGGATGTGAAGGCTGTCACTTTAGTGGCACTGGTGCATGTGGTGCCTATCAGGATTCTTATATGCACCAACATCTTTAGGCTGCAGGAAGACCAAAAAAAAAATCTGTTTGTAGAAATTGTACTTTCCATGCAAACTTTGTTCCCCAGTGGAATTTTAGCGTCACAAACAAGGTGAAACATACTGGAGTCACTCAAAATGGAGCATTTATTTACAGTATGTATTTATCTGACACTGCCTTGGAAAAAAAATCCAGATGCGCCTTATTCCTAAAACCAAAAAGCAGAATACTACAACAGCATAAATTTGCACTTTCCATTTCTTCCTTTGGCACCAATGGTTTTAATCTATTTGTCTTTTTGAGCAGTCATTACTTCTGCAGATTATAAAGTTAAAGTAATTTTCTCCTCTGGATGCATGTATTTACCTTGCAGTAATACCAGCAAATCTCTAAGGGGGAACAAGTCTCCAAGAGCCTTTAGAAAACCCATGAACTGTGTGTTTTGTTTGGTTTCTTACCAGTGGTAGCCTTTGTTTTAGCTGACTTCTTGAAGATGCTTGGAAGACTCATGTAAGATTCAAGGTTAGTTAGGCCAGACAGTTTCACATCTCCCAACAACTCACTGGACTTCTTAATGAACTACAGAATCTCTTATCACATGATGGTTGCTACCAAAAGTCTCTTCAGTAATGTATAGATGCCATATGTTTTAATATTACGTTTTTTTTCCCCTTTTTTCCCCCTTAGAGATGCTGCAGCTAAATTCTGGCTGGAAACCCAGACACAAGAATAAAAGCAGCTACAACTCAAATGTATATCTTTCCTCCTATGGAAATGAAGTTCTTATCATCTCAGTGCCTTATTCACAAAGGCCTATATTTGTAGCACTATTTATCTTCCTGAAGGGAATTGTATGAGACCCTGGAGATGAATAATAGCTTTTCTTAATCAGCCTTTTGAAATACCATTGTCTTGTCTGTCTTTGTTAGAACACCAGCACAGTGGTGGGTGTTTTGTAGCATAATATGAAACAAGGTGCTTGCTGCTGAGAGCTTGTAATTTACACAAAGAAGAAGCAATCAGAAAAGGGGCTGGCAAACACTGGCACTTGAAATTCAAGGGCTGAATGTTTTCCACGCTGAGGGCAAGAGTGAGGGGAAGAATGAACAAACACCAAATGGGCAAGAGTCCTCTGGTGCCTGCCAGTGCAATCTGCCAGGTGCTGCTCAGCAGGCTTTGCTAAGATTCAGACATTGCAAATTTATGTAGCTTCTCCTTGCCTGTTTATTTTGCTGTTACACTGCATTGATTTCTATCTCACTATTATGTAAAGATTGACCTATATTTGTTCTAGGTCCCTATTTTTCTTGGTTTTCCTGCTCTAGATAAATGATATCTAGAAGTTAAAATAATTTGAAACTAAAAGTAACAACTTTTTATGACACAGCTCCCATCATATATAGTACCTTTTCAGTACATGATAAAAACATGCATTTTCCACTTCAAGACTTGGTCACTTGTGAGTGACAAAGAAGTAACTCTTAGGAGGGAGGTGTGTGACATGGCATTGATGTATTTGGAGTTCAAGGTTGCTGTTTGGTCTGCACTGTCCATGGTCAGTGTGTGCATATCCTGTTTGTGTTATAAACCTAGGTCTCATCATCTCTTCTGTTGCATCACCAGCTGCTTTGTGGCTTGACTTTTTGTTTTCAATTTCTTCTTACTCAATGTAGTGGTTTGAGCCTGTCTTTAATGCAATGCACCTTGTTAATTTAAAGTTCTCTTTCTTATTTAGACAGTTCATATTGGGTTCTGATTGTGTCCCTCAGCCTGCTTTCTCCTCCCATCTCCTTATGCTGATTTTACAATTATACACTCCATTCCATCATCCTAGACAGTGAGGGAATATTAAATAGAATTTGGTATTCAGTGGATGGTGAGCAGAGGTGAGTAGGCTGCTGAGGGCTCAGAGATGTGGTACTAGGGTTGAGAACCCTTGCTCTGTAATTTAATTTTTCCTTCTTTCCCAGAAAACTGGAGACAGTGGACTTACTGGTAGGGTTGCAAAATCCCAAGGCAGATTTTCTGCAGGCTTTGCATCCCAAAATTGTTTTAAATTGCAGCAAACACCGTTATCTTCACGTTACAGTTGCAGAGGGCAAAAAGCAGGCAGCAGGTTGGTGACAAAGCCAGTGCTGGCAGTGCCCTTCCCTCAGCAGCTCTGATGCTCCATCCACTGCTGTGCCCTTCTTCCAGAGAAGGGATCTGCCTTCCCTAGGCTCCCATGTGCCCTGCAGAAAAGCTGGTGCAGTAAAAGCAGCTGTGCACATCAAGCAGGCACCTCCTCTACCTTCATTAGCATTCCAAAAGTGCCCATTAATTGGTTTGTGATAAAAAGGAGGATAAAAGACAAATTATCTAGAATTATCACAGTATCATATAAAGCCCTTTAATTTCTTCTCTTGCCACTCCCCAGCTGTGAGTGGGTGATGTAGAGCACCCCTGTGGGTGCAAGTTGTGTCCACCTCATCTCTGCTGTTTGTTACACACAGGCAGGAGGTCAGTGCTGCTGTTTCATGACTATTGATGCAAAATAAGGGAATATGTCACAGCATGTGGGTTTATCTGTATATTTCTCTTGTCTCTCAGCTCTTGCACCCATTGCAGCAGCAAAAGTGTTTTGAGGTTGAGCTCAATGGAGAGGGTGGGGAATTGTTCTTTATTACAAAACAAGTGATGGTGAAGGCTTTGGTGCTTTGTCTGCAGTAGATGTTTTGAAGTTCTGCTGTTCTACCCTTATATAACAAAGAGAAAAAAAAAAAAGAGAAAGTGCTGCTTATTTACTCTGTTTGCTTTTGGGTAAAATGATAACCTTTTTTACTTTGAATCCAAAGAATTGTACTTTGAATCTAAAGTTTAAATGCATTTCAGGAGTGAATTGGCTGTTCAATAAGAAGGGTTGTTATTATTTTAAAATCAGAATTAGGATAGACTGAATTAGAATTGACTTCAGGTCAGTTTTCCAGGTATAAACATATATTGCAACAGGTGTTATGTATGACACTTCATAACTCTCAAGTCTTCTGGGGCAAACTCAGGCTTAGAATGAAGAAAAAACCCAGAGATCTGATTGACAGAAATTTTCAAAGATTTCTTCTCTCTTAGGCTACAGAGAGTAAATATTTAATCCTGATGCTAAAACTAATCCAAGGTATTGAAATCTGTGGCAGAGTTTACATTTATCAATGCCAGGGAAATATCCATCATCTGTACCCCCCAAAAAAGGTTAGACCATTAAGGACCTGCTTAGAAAGGCAGTGAAGAAAAAAGAATGAGTTGCTTTTCATGCAACATCACTACT
The DNA here is from genome assembly GCF_028018845.1 of Melospiza georgiana. Classification (NCBI taxonomy): domain Eukaryota; kingdom Metazoa; phylum Chordata; class Aves; order Passeriformes; family Passerellidae; genus Melospiza; species Melospiza georgiana. Next base: position 21,119,063 of record NC_080432.1, read on the forward strand.
GTAGTCTGCAGCTGCTAAATTACATCTCTTAATGTTTTTTCAGCCAAAGTTCCTGTGCAGAGCAGTTCTGCTGTCCCCATGAACTACATGGAGGGATGTAGTTCAGGGTTTTGTTTCTGTGGTGGAGCCAAGCAGAGTTGGCAGATAGCTCTGACTTGCAATTTTAAGGTTGCCCTGTGTTGCTGAGTGCACTGAACACAGGAGCATCTCACCAAGAGAACTAAAACACCGACCCTCTCTTCTGTTTCATTGTGTTTCATATTTATTGCAGGACTACTGGGAGTTCCTCCAGCCCTGGGAGAGGAGGCTTCTGGCAGAGCTGACCCTAACAGAGACCTGGATCTGCTTTTCAAAGGGCTCTCTGTGGGGGGGGTTCCACAGAAATTTCAAGATTTTCATGAGCATTCTTGACTGCAATTTAAAGGTCATGGATGACCTTTCTTGCTGCTTGCTGTGGGAGATGGATGTAGGTGCAATATCTTTATTCCTGTTTTGCTGGGTTCTTCATAAGCATTCAGTCTTGCAGGGTGGGGAAATGTCACTGTTTGCTTCTTCTCAGAGAACACCAATGCTGGGTTTTATAAACAATACAAAGAAAATCTTCCACCTCACTCTCCCTTCCCCTCTAGATTTCACACCCAGTTTCATTAGGTTGTTTCACTGTTACAGACATCTTTTATGGAAAACCCTTTCCTTAGGATTTTTCCTCCTAAGAAGCTGAGAAGCCTCAGGAACAAAATGTAAACATTGATTATCTGCTGCTGTGGAATGCAACAGGTGCATCTGGGATTGGCCCATGTTGGATGTTTGTAATTAATGGCCAATCACAGCCCAGCTGGCTCAGACAGAGAGCCGAGCCACAAACCTTTGTTATCATTCCTTCCTATTCTATTCTTAGCTAGCCTTCTGATGAAATCTTTTCTTCTATTATTTTAGTATAGTTTTAATGTAATATGTATAATAAAATAGTAAATCAGGCCTTCTGAAACATGGAGTCAGATCCTCATCTCTTCCCTCATCCAAGAACTCCTGTGAACACCGTCACAGTTTCACCAACTTAATTGCAATTTGCCCCAGTCCACAGAAAGTAAAAGAAAGCTGTTCCAGACTTTCCAGTGATGCTGTCTCTCACTTCTAGGGAGGTTGGTGTGTTCAGAGTACCTGGGGGCAGACTGTGGCCAACCTCACCTTCTTGCTGTGCTTTTGGCCCTGTCCCTTACTGAACAGGGACATGCCCACCTGATATATGGTCTCCTCAAGCCAGGTCTCATAAGTTCTTGGAGATTTATGGCACACCCAAGATAGCTCAGCCACCTCAGATGGCATCAAATCAGCAGGATGGCTTCTATGGTAGTGTTGGAAATAGAAAAGTTTTAATAAAAGGCAAAATAACAAAGCTCTTTACAAAGGAAAATTGAGCAAAAGGTTCTTGCTCCTGGTAAAACACCTCACAAAAGCTATTAGTTCCTTGTGTTCTCTTCTTTTCCTAGTAAATTGCTCAGGTGAGACTTTTTGGCTCTTGTCCACTTGGCTATCCTTAAGTTTGAGGTGAAGTCCCCCAAGTCCTATGAGGTGTCTTTTTACCTAATTGAGGAGAGAAACTTCTGGGCTTTTTTCCTTTTTTAGGAGACAAAGGATAATTTTGTCACTCTGTCAACAGGGGGCACATTCCTATACCCACCCTAAAAGATGCCCACACAAAACTTGAGCATTCTGTGTATGCAGATGGAATGCAAAGCAACAACATTCATGGGAGGATTGTCTCCTGCTTTTGTGCCAGGTTTTTAGATAGGAAGGTTCTAGAGTGAGTATTTTGACATTCATTGCTACTCTACTAAGCTCAATTTGTGCTTAGATTTTGTGTGCTCGACATTGTGGGGCACCAGCTTGGAAAGCAGGCTGCTGGAATTTGGGTGAAACAAAATAATCAGTCAAATTGACAGAGTTGGACATCTGTTTTGGAGAGGCAGCACTATTTCCAAAGCACTTGTCCAGCCATAGAGGAAATGTTTGACATTGCCTCTGTCCTAAGGTTGTCATAATGATGAAGCTGCCAGTGACTTAAGTGACTGTCCCCTGTCTGAATGTGGCTGTGCAAGGGGTAAATGCTGCTGTGCTGTAAGAGACTGGGAGTGGGATGCTGTTCAGTGTTGTAGGAAATACAGCCCTCTCAGAAAGTTTGGCACTAACTATAGGTTTACACCTGTCTGTGTTTTGCAGACAGCATCTGAACACAGAAAATAATGTTTCATTTAGAGCTCTGTTTGCTGCTATGTTTAATATGTTTATTTTGGCTGGTAGAATGTAGTTTTTTGCATTAACATCACTGAGGGGATCACATGAGGCTGTTTACATGAAATATGAGGCAATCTGATGTTTTGCCTCAAAATATTTTGAAAAACTGTCCAAGTGTGCAAGTTTCAACTGTCCTTCACACGCTTGTCCCTTGCCCATTTTGCAGCAATATGTTTTGGTAGCCACAGCTGCATTGCAGGGGTCACTCAGAGAGCTCAGAGAGATAAATGCTTTTAGGATTTTTCTGCAGCCCATTAGGCATGGGCTCTCTGTCTTCACTGTCAAATGTGGCTGTCTTTCTGTCTATTTTTTTTTTTTCCTGAAAAGACATTTCTGTGGGCACTGCAAGGAAAATTACTGTCTCTGCTGATGTTTAAAACCTGTCTGATTGCATCACAAAGCCATAATTGAGTACAGGATGTCATTCAGTACTTGTAGTGCATTTTTTTCTTTGGAAATTACATTCTTCAAGAGGGGTCTGATGACAAGGAGAAGCTCATGGAGTTCATTACTCTGCTGCATCACAAGTTTTCTGTCCTTTGCCACACTGGGTAGAGGCAGACTTATCTTACTGTTGATGGTTAAGATTCAGAAGGGTACAAGCAGATTTTTCTTCTAAGCATGGAGGCCTGTGTTTTATGGTTTGGCAAACCTGTTCTGTGGAGAGTGCAGTGAATGTTTAAACTCCTTTCTCTTTAATCTCTGAATAGAAACCTATAGCTGATGCTACAGAGTGATTTCCATTCTATTTCCGTTCCCTATTAATATTTGCATGATGTTCATGATGTCTCCCACCTTCAATAGATTCCTGGGCAATATGACTGCTTAAGAAGGGTTGAAGCTGGTTGACAAAACCAATTGTCCAGGATTTTCCTGGAATGCCTTCCTCCATTTTTGAGCCCATTTTAAGACAGAGAAATCATCAAAGCCGCCTATGCAATAAATTAAGGTTATTAGTAGGCATGCACTGATATTTGAGGTTAGATATATAAGGTAAATAGTTAACTAAAAAGAAACATTTTAAAATAAACACCTAATTGACATTGCCTCTTCTAACTTAGATGATTTTTTTTTTCCATCTCTAAGGCTATTGTATGCTTTTGTACATCGGTGTGAATCAGTGCAGCATCATGTCCTGTTACATCTTAGGAAATGTGAAATTCCCCTTTGAAATCTAATTTCATCATAGTTATTGGCTGTGATGGCTTTCCACTGTATATCATGTTCTCTCACTGGGCATGGTCACTTTCCTCCCAAGTTATTGCTCTGCAATCTGATTTTAATCTAACTCTCCCAACAAAGAAGAATTAAAAAAAATAATTAAATGTAGCAGCTACTAAAACTAATTAGAACCCAAATTTATTGAATTCCTGCCCTGATCATTCTCACTTTTGATAATTCCCTAAGGAGAAGATCACTTACATAAGGGAGAATGAGAAAAAAATATCTTTATATGAAAAATTAGTATGTAGGGAAAAAAATCCTTGGAGTTGAGAATAGTGTGGGAGCATCAATTCTTTCTTCTCTGCTCTGTTGCCAGTTTGGAGTTTTGTCTTCGTGCTTTTCTGGGGGAACAGTGTCTTTTATTCAGGCAGCTCTCCTTGTTCTGCCTGTCACTGATTCTGAAGCTCTCAGAAATACAAAGATTGGGGGTTATCCAGCTCTTTTATTCCTTCCAGAGGTGATAATATCCACTGCTGAAATGCAGCAGGCTCTGTAGTGTGTCTGATCTCACTCACCAGAAGCCCGCTGTGCCTCCCTGCTGTTGTGCTTCCCCAAAACCTCAGGGAGAGGGGTTTTTCTCTGCTGAGTCTGTCTGATGGGAGATATTTCCCTTCACTATGATATTTTTAGACCTGCTGCTGCAAAAATCTGCTCACCTCCTGATGTCTGATGGGTTTGAGCTGGGGGAACATATGGTCTCCCAGTGAAGGCATGGGGTTTCCTTGACCTGAGAGCAGCCCAAACTGCAATTCCCATCAACAAACAATTCCCAGGTGCCAAGCCAAAATCCAACAGTTAGCTAATCCTGGTTAGTCCACTTAGTTGAAAAGAACCCTTAATTAGTCTAAATGTATGTTCCTGACTCAATACTCTGATATTCTGGACACCCATTATAATTTTCCCCTCCTCTTTCCCCCTCCCAATTTAATTTGCTGTCGCCTCCTATAGTGGATGACACTTCTGTAGATCCTAAAAGAGCTTTGATGCTTATGTGCTAAAGTATTTTGCAAATTAAGGAACTAAAGCACTTTTGTATGTAGGAGTCATGTTTAACAAACAAGATATTAAAGTAACTTGCAGCTGATGACACATCACCATAATTGCTGGGATAGATTCTGCAGAAGTAGGCAAGAATTGGCCCTTGAAATAATCATATGTTTTTCACTTAATTACAGTAGCAATTTCAGGATCCAAGGACAGTTCTTTTTTAGCAGTAAAATATTTATTGACTCTCAGCTTCAGGTGAACATGTGCACTTGTGGCGACATTGTCTTTTTGTAGGCAGAAATTCCAGCAAAAGTGCTTCATGCTGACATGTGCAAAGCTTTTATAATAATTTTTGTTTCAGTTTGTTTTGAACTGCTTTTACAATACCAATGATAAGACTGTACAAAAATGTTTCAAATATAAAATAGTATTGAAGTGAAACATCCAAATATTAAAACAAACCATTGGGGATATTTTTGCAGACCAAAGTCCTATTTTTGCAGGATACAGGATACTGAGTGTTTATCTCCATATCATGAGATGAAAAAAAATTCTTTTGAAAAGTCTCTGACAAATGGCTGCTCAGCACCCCAGACCAGAAGCATATGTTTCTTTCGTTAATTTTGAAAGCTGGGTTTTAGCTAGGAAAACATCCAGTGGGATGCATTAGGCTTTCACACATCAGGTAGCTCATTTTCAATCTGACCCTAGTTGTAGGTGTTGAGTGTCTAAAATTATGGCTCTGAGCAAAGCTCCTCTCAGGTCATAATTTCACTTGCTCTACTGTTGCTTCATAGAGTAACATCTGCTCCTTTTTTGGTAAATTTTTCACTTAATTTTCCTTCTTCTTAAAGAAGACAAAATTCTCCAGAGTTTTGCATCTTTAAATTTTCTTTTAAGCTTTCTAACAAAAACCTGCTTAACTTCTGAAAGCCTGTCTCTATAAGAATACTTCATTCATGACATTGAGATAGAACAGTTTTCAAGAATAATCAACAAAAGTGAGGAATTTTATTTATTTCTGCACTATTTTCTTTCTTCTGGAGCCTTCTCAGACATGTTACTCCACAAAGCACTTTGCTGACACAAGGATATTTGTTGTGATTTAGGAGCATTTGTGCCTCTCTCTGAACTGAGCCAATGACCTCAGGTTTTCAAAATAATAAGTACTACAAAAACCTTTGCAAGGCAAAAATACTATGCAGGGATGAATGTCCAGGAATGGTCACTTAATGCAAACAGATTTTTTTCCCTTAGAAAGAAATCTAAATCAGTACAGCAATATTTTATAAGTAAACAAGAAATTTCTATCATAGTAAGCAGGTATGACACCTTTAGTACAAAGGGTATATACCCTTTAATATTGGGTCCCTGTGGGGTAGGGTGGAATTGGGGGATCTATAAGTTCCCTTCCAGCCCAAACCATGGCTCTATGATTGATATTTGGCTTTCTGTGAAAACCCAGCAACCCAAATCTTATTATTTAAAGGCAGTAGAACAAATTCATTGAGAGGACAAAACAGCCTTTAACCCTTAATCTTGCCATAGCCTAATCATTCACTTGCCTTGGTCTCTGGAGAAGCGTGTCCTGATTTTTGGAGATGTGAGCTGGCATCAGCTTTTCAGAGGCTCTTTTTGCACCTGTTGCCTGACTAAATTCCCATTGAATTAGAGGGAAGATGTTGCTGTAGTGTATCTGCCAAGAGATATAATTTCCTGGCAGGACTTCCTGCCTGCCTGCTTACTCCCTATGGAAATGTGTTTTGGGTTCAAAATCCGTGGTTTGGTCATGGTTTAGGGGCAGCACCAAAAGCCTGATTCAGTCAGGAGGAGACAGCTCACCATGAGGGGATTTTCATAAATTTATTTCTCCAGGCTGCACAAGCATCTTGTCTCTTCTCCTCTGGCCCCTCAATCCCTCCCTCATCAAAAATTAAAATATTCAGGCCAAGAGCCTCGTGGGTTTGGGCACGTTCAAAGCAATGAATCTCAGCACAGAAGGGGTAAAGTGACAAATGTTCCCCTGGCAATGCCCTCACAGTGCCTGGTGCAGAAGCAAAATTTGTCTTATTGTTACTGTCACATCCAGTGCTGTCAAGCTGTACACTTACTGAAAAAAATAATTAGTTCAAAGGGAAATTTCTTTCATGTGGATAAGGCTAATGAAAAGGTTACTGTTTATGGCCTCGTTTATGAACAGTTTCATCATAGGCATGGTTTTGACTGCTTGTGTTTAATATCTAGAGGTCTTTTCAAGAATTCCTTGAAAGAAAAGAAAACAAACAACAACAAAAAATGGGTTTAATCACTTCTATCCTTAATTTTTTATAAAATAAAATGCCATTCCATCACAGAATCTAGCAGGGACTGCACTGGATATCTTTAGCTTAATTCAATATTTAGAGTGAAAGGTTTTCTTTTGGCAATTTAGATAAAGTGAAAAATATTAGATTAAGTGGAAAAGAATCTGTGACTAGTCTAAGAGTTTTAGCTTGATTTATATTTACATGGAAAATATTGTTTATGGACAGCCCAGGAGGTATCTATGTTCCAGTGTCTTTTCTTTGCTGGTAGCCAGTATTGAATGCTTATGACAATAATTGAGGGACTAAAAAGTGCAGAGTTATATTTTTTCTACTTTACATTCTCAATGTGAAGTGCAGAAAGTTATATATAAATTTTAATAGCCCTTGCTGGACTTCCTGATAGAGTTTTGAGGTAATATATTTTAATTTCCACATTTTCTCATTTATCCCTTTATAATTCCAACATCTTGTGGCACTGAATCTCACAATATAATTATGTCTTTTCTGAAATAAAAGTCAGGATAAAACATCAGCACAAAAGCATGTGGCTATAGAGTAGAATGAATATATTTAAGGCTAGAAACTAAAAGAACAGTCCCAGTAGTTCCAGTCAGACATTCAGGGGAAACCTGAAAAGGAACATGAGAAGTTTGTCAGATCAATTATAAAATAAATTTTCAGATGACTGAACTTAATAATTCAGATGTTTTCCTACAGTAAGTTCCTTTTTCCCCTCTAACTTTTAAACTAGTGATGGTACATTGAAAAAACTGTGAAAAATTAGGGAGAACAGCTCCCGTCAACATTAATTACAGCGGTTATAAAGTCAAGGTACTGTTAGGAAAAAGGCATTAAAAACATTTGTAACTTTTAAAAGAAGGACTGATCTGCTGTTGCCATTAAGAGTCTCACATTTTGGAATGCACAATTAGTCCTGCAAGCTAAATGTAGGAAACATCCTTTTGACACGCTGGAAAATTGCCAGTTGAGTTTTAGTGAGTTCTCTTTGGTTGTGGACACAAGGACAGAGTCATGAAATTGCCTCATCAGGATGATTGCTCTGCTGTATTTAGCCTTTCATTTGCCTAGTTTGTACACACTTCCCACAAACTCTGTAATTAATTGGCAGGCAAGACTACACCCTGGCTGGAAGTAATTGCAGATTACTCTTAATTGTAAGAGCACACTTTGGGTGGATCGTTTAAGACACATATACATATTAGAGGCAAATATAAGCAATAATTAACCTGTGAATGTAAACAGTGCCTTGGTCTGGAAGGTGTGTGCAGAATTCATTTGCTTGTCCAAATCTCCATGCACTCCTACTTTTAGGCTGGAAAGGCTCTGAGGAGGGGGAGAATATTGTCAGAGAATATTTCATTAATAATGAAGTGACCACAACCTCGAGGCATTCCTCACCTGACAGGCACCCAGCCCAATTCCACCCCTCCCAGCCACACTCTGTCTCCTCTTCTTGCCAGCTGGAATAAATCAAAAGCTGCAGTGAGTCAGCAGAGCGCAGTGAGCATTTCTTTGTAGGTTTGCAGTGACTGCTGAGCAGCCTGAGCCTGCAAAAAGCAGCCGGCCTCTCGTCAGGGAGATGGATTGTTATGTAGATATAATGAGATTCTGATTTAAACTGGTATAAATCAAGGCAGAATCAGCCCCTGTAAAGCTGACTGGTTGAAATTGTTGATTTTCATGTTCTGGTTCTTTACATGCTTTCCTGCAGCATCCCCTGAGGTGGGTGTGTGTTGTCCATTCAGAATGTTTATTTATTGGTTTATGGAATGGCCTCCTGCGTCCTCAGAAATTTGTTTTGATTAAAATTCCTTGATAACTTCCTTCTATTTCAAGCTCTGAGTAGGGCTAGAAATTATTCATGCTGCACATTAGTTTTGCTATTTCTGCAACATGACCACATAGTGCTTCAGTATTTTTGTGTTTTTCCAAGTTTGATTTCCCCCAGAAATATCTTACAGAAATAATGGAAACTTCATCTAAGTAATCATGTAGTAAATATTTAAATTTACTACATTTAAATATTAAATTATATATATTAAATATTAAACACTAAATTTAAATATTTAAATTCACGTACCTGAAGAGCATCATGCTGTCAAATAGCTTTAAAGGTGTATCTATCCAACCTCAGCAAAAATGAATAGTGTGTGTGATATTCCAGTTCTTGTGTGTGAAATTTGGCTGAGGTAAATTGGTATATTTTGGCTGAGTTCTTTCTATAAAACTACTATGTTTTCTTGGAAGTGCCTGGTCATACATTCAGCTTCTGATTGAGTAAAAACTTATGTGGGTTTTTATGACTTATCTGTTGAATATAAATCAAAATCAGAATTATGGAAAAATCATGGACTATAAGAGTCTATTACATCTTGGGTACATTTTCATGGCTTGTTGTATAAAATTAATTTAAGCTTTATTTTGGAGATTTTTCTGTGATATAATGGGTACTTTATAGAAAGGACTTTTTAAGACTTGCAGTTTTTGTATTCTGGTTTAAGAGAAAAGATGAAAATTTTTAAGAATGCAGCTTAAGGGACAAAAAGTGTGCATTCTGACTGGAAATAAAACCAGGACACACACACAAAAAAGGATCATATATTGTGACCTTAAAAATTCCCCAAAAAGAGTTTCCTTTGAAGAGTTTCGGAAGTAACTTTATCTCCACTATCAACACTGAAACTGATTCTTGTTTAAAACAATAAAAATGAAAATATTGTAGCTTTCCTTTCTTTGGTTCCAAGAAAATTTAAAAAGTGACCAGAATTATCTATATCCTTCTAACTGTAATTAGTATGTGATTTTTATTTATTATTATAGTGTGTGTATTAGTCACTAAATTAGTCATTAAATTTGAAAATGTTAAGACTATGGACTCTTATTCACAAAGTGAATTTTAAAATTTGTATTCAATTTCAGGCTGCTGTAATTAGATTATAAAAAATTATGAGTCATTGCATTAAACACTGGGATTGCCTTTGACAAGGTCCCCAGTAAAAGCTGTTTTGTTAGCAAATTTAATGAAAAAATATCTGAAAATCTATAGTGATGCATAGATGGACCATATGAAGACAGAAAGATAAATCACCTGAATTACTCGCTGGACTAAATGTAATAATTATCTATTTATTAACTGGCTTTTACTGTCTTTTGCTCTGTTATAAAAAGCTCAATTCTAATCACATTTATGGATGTTTTGTCAGTTATACTATAATTTTACTGCAGCTGTTAATTTGGGTAAATCCAGTAAAATATATTTTACCCAAACACATTTTCTGTCCGAGTTGGCTGTAAAACACTGGTACCATTTTGAGTATTTGAGACCCGAGATACAAAATCCAGGCTAAATTGTGTGAATCAAATTATTTCAGTTCTCTGCTCTTTGTGCATCTCTCTTTAAATATAGTAGCATATAAATGCACTTAATTAAAAACATTCAGTACCCAAAATGTACATAGTGCTTGATGGAGCTTGAAACTAGTGTTGTTACCTAAATAAAATCACATGAGAGATGGAAGGCCAGAACAGGCTTGCTTTGAACCCAGAGCTGCAGGAGCAGCAAACCCCACCTGGTAATTTATTATCTGTTTGGTAACCTTTCATGACTGGAGTCTTTTTTACCCCCTTGTTTCCCGCTTTCTGGAGGAAGGACAGCTGCCCTGTCATGATCTGTACATGTCATTACACCTGAGTGCTTTATTTGAGGTGTCCTCTTGCCTTTATTTCACATGGAAGTGTCATGGCTTGTGTGGTTTATGTGTTATATTCACATATGCTCACTTGTGTGATTTATGTGTTATGGACCGCTTCTCCAACACAGGATATTTAATGTGCTGCAAAATTCACTGGAGACAGTTTGTCTCTTGGTATCTGTTTATCTCTTGATAGACTGGCTTTCTAAATGTAGGAATAATGTGTAGCTACATGCCTTGCCCTGGGTTAAAAATGTATTCAGTAATCAGCAATGTTGTAGTGTGGTGGTTGTGAGGGTCCCCAGGATGAGGTGAGAGATGAGAATTTGACTCCATGTTCTCAGAAGGCTGATATATTATTTTATATTAATATAACATAACATGACACACAACACACCACAACACATAACACAACATATAACATATATTATATAATATATAATGTTATATATTATATAATATACAATATACAATATATTATATAATATATAATGTTATATATTAAATATAACATATATATAATATATATTATATAAAATATATATACTATATAATATATACTATACAATATATAATATATAATATTACATTACACATTTTATTTATTATATTTTATTTATTATACTTATTATATTATAGGCATGATATACTAAAATTATACTAAAGGAAGAGAAAGGATACATCAGAAGGCTGGAAAACAATGATAATGAAAGCTTGTGACTGGCTCCTCAGTCTGGCACAGCTGATGGTGATTGGTCATTAATTAAAAACAATTCACATGGAACCAATCAAAGATGCACCTGTTGGTAAGCGATGACCAGACCACATTCCCAAGCGATCAGATAATTATTGCTCTCGTTCTTTTCTGAGGCCTCTCAGCTTGCCAGGAGAAAATCCTGGGCAAAGAGGATTTTTCAGAAAATATCATGGTGACATTGGTGAGTTTGAACCTTCCTGCAAGTTTCCCAAGCTGGCAGTGCTGGGGGTTGGTGTGCAAATTAAGGTGCTTGGATATCCTATCTACAGTTCTGCTCCTCACTGCCATTGGGGGATTGAGAATGTTCCTCACTGCCGGTTTTTCACTTTATCTTTTCCTTCCTTTCTCTCATTATTTTCCTGTCCAGGCAGGGAATTGCTGTGTATTACATTTAGGCAGTATCATTTCAGCTGTCTTTGGTTGCGTATTCTCTGGCACACGTGTAAGGCACAAATAATCATCTCAACTCCCTGTTGCACATGTTTTAGCATTCAGAAATAGGCAGATTATTTTACAGTGTTATTTCAATTTTTTTGTGTTAGTTTTAGGATGCATAGTACATTCTATCAGGTTCACTTTAAGAACTGCTCCAAAACAAGATAAGATGGGACTCCTGGCTGCAGGGCCAGGACTCAATAAAATAGTGTTCAAAACCTTGTCAGCAGGAAATGAAAAGCACTCTTAGTTTACTCAGCCCATTTGTGTCAATGAGAAATGAATCAATCAATTGACAGCAAAGCTGGCACAAGTCCTGCCCCTGTATCAAGTAGTCTTATATTAATTTTAAAAATTATTTAAAAAAAAAGACCAACCTCATTCATACTGCTCAGGCATAAAACATAGCAAGCTTACAGGCTTAGCTCTGAGAAGCTTGGAAGAGAGACACAATTTTTTCTTCTCTTTTGTTTTCCTCTCCTGTTTTACTGAGGGTACTTTATCTTTCATAAATGACAATAAAGCAATACTGCCTCCCACAGCATAATAAATCATTTAAAAAATTCATGGGTTTGCTTGTAGTGTTAGGAGAGGAGGATTTTATCTCATGATCTAACTTCAAAATCTTTGTTTCCCTCTGAGTTGGCACCAGCACTGTTGGTATTTTCAGTATGCACAGTTCCAGGGAAATATTACCATATTTTCATAGCTTCAGAGATTCTGATAAGCAGGTCTTTTGTGGACTGCCCAACACAGCAGGATCTGCACTCCACAGATGTCATTCTTTCTGTGCTTCCCATTTCAAATTCAGCAGCAAAACTGGTGGCATGAAAATTGCAAGCAGGGTAAAAATGTTTCTGTAGAAATAGATTTCCTGGTCAGACTCCATGTAAAATAAAAACCAGAAAATATATGAGCATAATTCAGAGGATTACATGGCTTTTGAGGAATTTTTATTGTGTGGATTTCATTTGCTGTTCATGCTTTTTGCCCCTCCAAGCAGGAGTTGCATACAGATTTTTTTCCTTAGACTTCTTTGCATTTCAAAAAATTGGGCTGGTAATTTTCTTTCATTTTTAATGAAAAAGTTGTCAGGGAAGACTGGTTGATGTGAAGGGAATGAAAATTATGGGTCATATTCAAGTATTCAGGAAAGCTGAAGTTCATAAGCACGGGGTCAGTACATGTGTGCTCTTTGATGTTCCTGTGATGCCTGAATCTGCCTGGTCAAATCAGGCTGTTCCTGGATCAGGTGAGCAGATGTTTAGTTACACCTATTTACCTCTGCCAGCTTGCATAAAAAAATTTATTGGATAATGGTCAATGGGAGAAAAAAAAAAAGTGGTTTAAGCAATCAATTATAATTTAGTATATAAAGATTTTGCAGTGAGGTTTATATTTTCATTTAGTGCTTGTGAAGTGTAACATAGTATTTTTTTTAAGAATAACACTGATTTTTATCTCTTTAGCAATGCTCTGACCTTGGTTTCCCAAGGACAGTGCTGCAGATCTAAGGAGCAACTTTTTTATCCATTCCATTTCCATTTTGAATTGCTCTTTACTATGCAGAATACAGATTTAATCTTTAAAACTAAATGATTCAGGCACAGGCATGTGTATAATGTACCATTTCTGATGATGGGATGATGTGTTTCCTGGTGGATACTCTGCAGACAGTATGGGGAAATCTGGTGGGATTTCTGCTCTACTACTTCCATTGGCCCCTGGTGATTTTTTTTTGGGAGGGTGTGAGTCTGTTTGTTTCTTTTAGTTTAAAAAAAAGATATGCTTTAGCATCTTTAAAATAAGATGCCATTCAGATTTTCATCCAATGTCCACGCAAAACAGAAAGAATTTTTCAGTTACACCTCTAAATGGCTGTAGGTGAAATTTGAATAAGATTATTTCACGTAAAATTCATGTGAAATCCTGCCCTGGTTGGGCATAATAACAAAATTGCCCAATTCAGCAGGGCTAGGCTTTAAGTAAAAATTGATATAATATTTTCATTCTTCACCTATCTCTTCCTTCTCCTCCCTCTTCAAAAACTTAACATGTTAAATTTTTTGATAAAACATGGCGATATAAAACAATTGATAAATATGTGTTGAATACACCTTTTTATGTCACCTAGGACAATAAGAGAGCTGTGTCACTTGTAGCCAATGAACTCCAAATCCTTTGTATAATAAGATGCATAATTAGTAAAAAGTTTTGATAGCTGGCATGCTTGATCTGTGGAACACCACTGAGCAGCCAGGCTTGTGCAACTCTGAAATAAATAATCTGTGTCTCTCTCGTGTAATCGTTGGCTTGGTGCATGCTGGCTAACAAATCCAAGTTTTGTAGTCAACACTAATAAGATGAAAACATGAAAACAAAAGCCCCTGAGGAGCTTTTGTTGGTCAAGAACCTTGGTTTCTTTTCTCCAATTGAAAAATGTGCAGCTGATAGCAAAGTTCAGGACCTGGGTCACCAGTGGATTTCTCTACTTGGTGGTAATTGAATTCGGTTGATGTTCATGTTGGCTTGAAGTGTCTTGAATCTCCAAATGTATCTTCCCAAAGAGATGTCCTGGGATTCAGCAGTGTTTTCAGCACTGGAATTTCCTGGGAAATTTCTCCTCTCAACTCCTTATAAAATAGTTGAAGGGCAAAACCATTGAAAATCATATATATGACTACCAGTTTACCATTCAGTATATGATTGGTGTTTATGAGCATAAATAATGTGTTTTATGTCAGTCAACGGTCTCCTCATTCTTAATGTCTTTTTTTGTTGGTCTGTTTTGAGAGTCCTCCATTTCTATAAGGTTTTTTGTTTGTAATTTCTGTAATTTCAGATTTTTGCCTCCTTGTCCTTGAGCTTTACATAAAAGGAGAAAAGAATAGTACAAAGATTGCAGCTGGGCAGCAATTTTGAAGTGTCTCCCTTTTCCAAGGATACCAGAGCCATCCATTTAATTGTCTGCTATTGATTTTCATTCTCATCCACATGCAGAATATGAAGATTTTCATCACAATCCTCTCTTTTAAATTGCTGATTTTAGAAAACTGCTTTGCCTTCTAATCTTTCTGTGTTAATCTATGTGGAAAGTAATTTTGACATCAGCCTTTTCAGTCTGTTTCACTCTTTTTGGCTAAGTGTGTAAGATTAGAAGAATATTTCATCTCTAGCTGAACTACTTCAGTATTTATTTGGAGCTAAGAAGTGTTAGTTTTCCTCACCAAATGACATGGTTAAAAACAGGCATGAAAGACTGGATGGAGGCTTCTGGGAATGAGTTATGGATGTGACTTTTTCATTTCACTTGGCATTCACTGTAGATAACCAGTGAGATTAAGTTTTATGCACTAGTGATATTGCTGACTTGAATTATGAAGGGATATGATAAACTAGGGAACTTGAGCTGTAGCTGTGGACACCAGGAAAAATACAACATAGATGGAAGATGTGCAAAGGCTCTGCAACCAACAGGATCAGGGAGAGCAGATGGAATTTAAAAGCTGTGGCAGAAGAAAGAAAACAAACCTTTCTGTCAGAATTCTTCTTAAAATTACTGTGAGGTATTGAATTAGTGGTGTGAAATAGAAGTCTCTGGCAGTTGGGTGCCTAAATTACACATTTAGATTAATTTATTTACTCTGGTTTGTTACCTTTGCCTCTTTTTTTTTTAATTTTTAACACAGTGCTGAAGATAGGAACAAGAAGTAAAATGATGGGGGAGGGAGGCTGCAAAAATTACCTTGTGATAATTCCCTATATATGGCTGTTTTAATGTGATGACCAAAATTAATTATATTTGTGTTTTCAGGCTTTAGATGAAAAGCTTGTAGCAGCTCATATCTGGATATGTAATTTATCTTCTATTTTATCTTTTAAACTGGAAGAATTTAGGTCAGATTTTGAAGTGTTATGTGACCCCTATTCCCTCTCCCCCAAAACCCAACCAAGCAAACCCTCCCTCAGTCAGACCCTTTTTCTTCACCTCCATCCAAACACTTTTCTCCCCTACTTTTCCCTTTGAGTACCAGGACCCTGCAAGCAGCACAGGCGTTTTCCTTTCACAGTTCTCTCTCCTCAGACACTAAAGGGGGTTCCAAGGTCCCATTGAAGTGTCACCTGAGTAGAAAGAAGAATTGGACCTGTTTTTTGTCTAAATTAAACCACAAGGGAGAAGGGCTAATGAACTGTGCAGGGATAAATAATGGTTGCCAAAAGGATGGTTTTGTAATGCTAGCACTTGAGTTAAGTGTTTTGAAAGGCTTGAAAATGCAGAAAACCATGTATTCAAAATGTATGAGTGAAACCAAGTCTTTTCCTGGCATAATGATAGCTGTGTGGGAACCTCTGTACATCACCACTGAGCTGTGAGGAGCCTGCACTGAGTCACGTCAGAAATTACTTGGAAAATGGATGAAAAGGTGGCTTTGTTCATCAGTGTGCACTGTGTATACAATCCTAGTAACTAACCAAATCATCGTGACTAAAAAACCTTCTGAAGAGGCACCGTGGGCCATTTCATTCCTCATAGAAAGCAAAATTTTGGGGATTATTAGACCCTGTCTAAGGGAACATTTGGTACAGTGTATGATTTGTATTAACTTGTTACCATCTCAGTCTTTGTGAGTCATGTTATTCATCCCCCATGACTAAGCAGCATATTTTTGAGATTTTTCTTCTCTAATTTATAAATATGGTGTATAAATATTTATATGCTGAAGAGAAAGTTAAAAAGTAGCTACTGATGTCTAAAATCCATTGTGAGGAAAGATACCTGAATTGGAAAATTCCTTTCTGAAACAAGATAAAAGTATCAGCTAGGTAAGAGCAACAAAAAACAATCATTTATTGCTCCCTGAGGGAAATCTTTAAATGGAACTGGATACTTTTTGACAGACATTTGTGCTGATATATCTGTGAATTATTTTGACTCAACATGGAAACTACTGGATGACTTTCTGTGGCTGTTGGTACTCAGCAGCTCAACCAGACCATTATAATTGGGCCCTTCTACCTCTAAAATCTAGAAGGAAAAGCTTGCTCTCATTAGGCCATGAAAGTTCCTGTCAGTCTCAATGTAACTGGCACTGTGCCATATGAATTGGTCACAATATACGTGTAAATATTATGTAAATGTGCTGTTTTGATGGGAAATGTTCTTTATGGCATGCCAGAGGTTTAAAATTCTTGACCTTCACAGGTGATTTCCTAGGAAGCCTTGTAAATTTTTCTGGTATATTTACTTCCTAAGAATGCTGAAGAGGCTTGATTTTTTTTTTCCTCCAAAAGACAGAAATGCAGCATTAATTTGCTGCAATTTTGGAGAATATTCTCCATATTGAAGTTTTCTCAGTAAGGCTGGGTTGTGGAAGCAAAGCCAGAAACTGCACTAGAGAAAAACTTAGGGGAAGTGAAATACAGCACAGAGAAGGAAATATAAGCCACACTACAAATATGACACTCATTAAAATGTTCTTCTTACAATTTATGCTGAAAATAAAGGCTGTTGGTGTAAAGAATTTTAGTGGCAGAAACAGAGTGCTTTAAAGAACATCTTTTGTGAGTGTTGACATTGTCATCTTTGATCATTGTGAAGATTTAAATGTGTTTGGAATGGAGTGTGTTAGCAGGACCATGGTCTGGAGATCCTATTTGAATCAGAGACCACTTCAGGAGACAGAGTTGATGTGTCTGAGGGGGGAAAAAAATGGAAGGATGTTAATGGTAATATTTATTGTTGAGCTTACCTCGATTTTATAAACTCCTTTTTAAGTAGTTGAAATTTAACATCTTCTGGAATAGCATTGCTAGAGTGTGTTTAGTTCCTTCTGCAGGCTTCAACAATGTCTGTAGATAGTAACAAGACATAAATCTGTGGGGAAAAAAATTGTACAGAGTCTACAGGGAATGAGAGCCTTCTGAGAGGAAGGGAAGAGAAATAACTAAGCAGAGGGAGGCTTCAGAACAGC
This sequence comes from Melospiza georgiana, assembly GCF_028018845.1. NCBI lineage: Eukaryota > Metazoa > Chordata > Aves > Passeriformes > Passerellidae > Melospiza > Melospiza georgiana. Next base: position 21,136,752 of record NC_080432.1, read on the forward strand.
TCCCTGCGTGATTCAGAGATGCCTTGTGCTGTTACAGGTACTTTCTGTGTCATAATTTACAACTGAAGTTACCACTCTGTGTATGTGGCAGTTGTCTGTGCCTCCACCACTTCCATCCCACCAGGGCCCTTCAAACACATGCTAAATAGAATGAGAATTTCCTGGCTGAAGGGTGATGGAATTGCAAGTGATTTGAGGATTATTGTTTCTTCATAAATCCACCTCAAACCTGCCTCCCTACTCCCCTGGCAGAGATGGAAGAACAGCCTGTTACCCTGTAAAATACAGATTAAAATCAGCAGCACTCAGGAAAGAATTGGGATGATGAAATATGCAGCTTCAGGAGCAGGATTTCCTGCCACTCTGCTCAACCTTAATTTGTTGATTCCTCTGGACTTTGCCAAAGTAATTAATGGAGAGAGCGGTTTATAAACTAAAGAAGGAATTTCTGGGTTAGGAGTATCAATGAGGCACAAAGTGAACAACTAGGCCTTGGGCAGTTGGGGTTTGTTACTTACTGGCATTTAATTTGGTATGCCTGTTCTACTGCTAATTAAACAGCTGATGGACTGGTTCATATTTGGGCACGGTCACATTAAACAGTGATCCTTAGCCCTACGATTCAATAACGTTCCCAAGTTGTAGTTTAGCCAAAAAAGAGATGTTCATATGTGGCATTCACAGTCTCTGAAAAAATCCCTTCACCCAGGATTTTTCTCCTGGGAAGCTGAGAGGCTTTGTAGAAAAGGAAAACAGGAAAACAATTCTTATTTCATTTGCTTCTCCTTTGTTGTGCTCATGTGGGATGTGTTTGGAGATTGTTTACCCACAGGTGATTGTTTCATTGGATTCTGGTGTGAGTTGTTTTGACTCATTGGCCAGTTGGGGCCAAGCTGTGTTGAGACTCTGGAAAGAGTTGTGAGTTTTCATTATTATCTTTTTAACCTTCTGTAAGTATCCTTTCTGTATTCTTTAGTATAGTATAGTATTCTTTAATATAATATAGAATTATAAAGTAATAAATTAGCGTTCTGAGAACATGGAGTCAGATGCATCATTCCTGCCTTCATTGGGGCATCCCTGCAAATACAATATTCATAGATAATGCTGGGTTTGATGTTGGTTTACATTTTTGCAGGTCAGGTGTGTTTGGCAATAGATTATCATCACTTGCTTTTACACCTTTGTCAGCTTTTGCAGCAGAACAACTTTACCTAAGATTTTCTAGGCGCTGTTTAATTATGAGTTTTGAAAGCATCACTGTCACATCAAAGAGATCCTGGGAGATGCCCTTTATTCTTTATTTGGGTGTTTGGAGGTAGAAGGATATATGACATTACACCAGTAGTAAAAGCGGAAAGCATTTGTTGGTGTTGATGCCCTGCCTTGACTTTCTGGCAGCAACCCATAATCATATATTCATGTGAGAAAAGTGTGAAATTTTGTGACATCATGAATATTTATCAGAGCACAGAGCGATCCATGGCCAAGCTCCACTTTTCTGCATGCTGGCTGTGTAAAATCATAAAATATCCTGAGCTGGAAGGCTCCCAAAAGGATCATTAAAGCCCAGCTCCTGGCCCTGCACAGGACTACCCCAGGGATAACTCTGTGGATCTGAGAGAATGTTCTCCATTGCTCCACGTGCCCTGGCCAGGAAAACCAGCACCTGCTTGCAGGTGGGCATGGGAAGAGATGAAAGATAATTACTGGATTTCCAAAGTTTGATGGCATACATTGGTTTGGAAGAAGGTGCTTTGCTGCATGGCATCAGGAAGGGAATCACCACCAGTCTGGCATCATAGGAATTGCTGCTAGGTCTTGAGGCACTGATTATATAGAGCGGTCTTGTTGAATAGCATTTTTTTTTTTGACTTAGAGATAGGGTAATTGAGAGGTATTTTAAAAATTTTTATTTTATTTTTAGTCTTATGAGAAGGGTGAGATAATATAGATGTTATAATTTATGCTTTCACAGTCAGAAGTTAATAATAACTATTTATTAATTACAAAATACTATAAGTGTTTCTTGGTTTATTAGTTTTTTGTCATGCTATATTGTAGCTGTTTTCAAGCCAATCATATAAAACTATTTTTGTAGGTTTCATGACAATGTATCTTTTATAGCTTTATTTTTTTAAAGTATCCTAGTCTTATTTGCAAGGCCATCCTTTGAAATTTTTTTTCTAGCTCCATTTCTTTCTCAATAATATCTGTCCTATTCCATGGCTTATTTCTAAGTCAGCATTTCTTATCTCAATGTTTGCATTCAGATGCATACAGTGTGTGGGCCTTCTGTCAGGCCCTGAGAACTCTCTACAAGTCCCTTTCCCACACTGTCTGATTACCAGATAGCTCCAAATTAGAGTGGTTATTGGAGCCTGTGAACGTATTAGGCAGTGAAGAGATACCTCTTTGTGTGACTTGTGTTATTTCTTACAAGGGGACAAGGCCAGGGGGTTCCTAAGAGAATGCTTAACCTGGTCTAAAGCATGAAGGAATTACATAAAAAGAGGAATAATTACCTTCTTCTGTGTGATTTCCTGCCAAGTGGTTCCAGATGAGTTAATAATGTTGCAGGCTAACCAGAGAATGTCCCTTCTATCTTGTCTGCCTTCCTGGGTGGACAATGGGATGAGTTTATGCTGTAGGGATTATGAAAAGGGTCAAAAAGAATTCACTCATTTCATAAACTCTTGGAGCTAAATCCAGTGATCAAAAGTGCAGTGTTAGCATAGTAGAAGGCATAGAATGACTTTTTAAAGGCCCATTTGATGTATTTTTGGCACTGCTACATTTCTAGTTGAGAAATCTTTGAAGCTCTTGAAGCATTAGAGCTGTCAGCTGGACTAAATGACTGGTTAATACTTTTACAGAGCAGTGCTTTATCATAGTGATGGCTTTCCTCCTTTCTCTTAATGACAAGCAATTTGAGTTTCTGTAATAGTTTGCTCATATTCTATGCTATTTTGGAGTTTTCTTTTTTTTTTTTTTGTTTTGTTTTGGTGATGTCCTCTGAGTTGAATGTTGAAATTTGCTATTTAAAAACGATCTTTCTCAGAGTGTTAGTGTAAGTTGTCAGTGAGATCAGTGGATTGTTTTATAGAAATATTTGTATCCTAGTTGTTCTGGCTTGGAAACAAAAGCCCTCATGTTTCAACCATTGTTCACAGTTTTTAAAATTAATTCTGCCTATAGAGAGAATTTAAAAAAAATGTTTTTGGAAGTCAGACCATTATTTTTAATATGTTGAAAATATTGATCAAACAATGACTAAAAAAGGGGTCTATAATCTCCAGTTTTCAGAAATTAGAAGGCAATAAGGCACACAAAACTTTTTAGTGACCAATATTCATTCCTATTCAGGTAGAATATTTTTTAAATAATTCAAAGGGATGTTCACAATCAGATCATGTATGTTCTGGAAAATAAACTCAATACCTATAACTTTCAAGAAAAAAATTATAAGAAGATTTAGAAAATGGGACACATTCTGACTGTCAGAGTAATTATTAGGAATTTAAAATTTTGATAAAATGAGGAACTCTGAACTAAGGATTCAAGGTTTGAACGAAGGATCCAAGATTTGAAGAGAATGAGACTGCTCTTCAGTAGCATTTACATAAACATCAACATATATAGGAATAAAATAAATAGAAATATTATCAAGTCTTTAAAATGTTTTCATCTGGTAGGAGTGCCGGCAGCTAAGGTGCATTTAGCAGTGAAACCCATATAAATATGTTGATGGTGGTTGGCAAATTCCCTGCATAACCAAATTATCAAAAGATAACTGTGATGAATTTATTTTTATAATTTAGATTTTTTTCCTGAATTTTGGAAAAAACCTCCAAACCAAACCCAAACCTACAAACCAAATCAACCTACAAACATTTGCTATGATGAGCAGCAAAACAAATATTTAACTTTGTGTTAGTACACCTGAATAGAAATAGCTCAGTTTGCTTCATTAATTCAGAAGGGTTTGTGCTGGATCACTCCAACATGAACTAAATCTTCTTGTGTAGTGGCAGTATATATATACCATGGCAGATATATTTCAGATTCTTTTTTTTCCCTTGGATATGCAAAGCTTCTCCCCAGATCTACAGTTAACATAAAAACATCCACTCTGACCAATTCTGCCAAATAGAAATCCCATTGTTTTTGTCTGTATTACTGTGGATCAGATTTTAAGTACAGTAAAAAGCCCAAGAAGTTTGTGGGTTCACTAAATTTTAATGTTTCCTGAGAAACTCAGGGAAATACCTGCTAAAAGCCAAATATTAAAATTTCTTAGAGAGAAGTGAAAACTTCTTATTGCTTATTTCCTATTCCAGTAGCACTAAAGAATAAAGGATTTGCAGTTAGGCCTCCAGCCAGAAAAGACCATAAACACATGTTCAGACACATGAATAGTCTCATCAAAGTCAAAACATTTAATTTTCATCCTCAAAACATGTGGGCTTTTATAACTGGCACTTGCAGACTAGACTGATGAATTAGCAGCAGATTTACAATTTAATAAAACCCTCTTACTTTCCATATTCACATGAATAGGAGTTTGTTAGTATTTCACACAGTCTGAAAACTTTGGCCACATCCTCCACAAGTGAGACATCTCTTTGTTGAAATGAAAGCAGAAAACCTGGCCTGTTTATGGGAACATGTAGACAGCTGCCCTATCTGGGTTTGGATTGCTTTGTTTTCTTCCCTGCTTGTCTTTGAACTGAATAGCTGTGCCATGTGTCTGTACTCAAGAATGTAATAACCAAGTTGTTGCATTTTCAAGCCTTCTTTGAATCTACAATTTAAGCCATTTAACTCACTTTTTGGCTCTTTGAGGGGCAAAATATCTGAGGTCACCTTTGGCAACTCCCATTCTGAATTGTCCCCCTGCCCATGTACAATATTCTACATGCTGGTGACAACTTCCTCCAGAGAGGCTTTTTCTAGTTAGATCATAATTTATTTGAAGTCTCCAGGCTCCCAAAATAGGATAAAACACTTCATAAATATGATTGCAGCATTAGAAGGGTCAAGACTTTGTAACTGGGTAACTAAAATTTAAAAATTAAGTAACTTGGATTTCAATAATTCATGAGCCAGCTCCTCCTGACTTTCCTATTTCCCATTTAATTTTAAGGCAGGCAGGTTGTTGTGGTTCTGCAAGTTTTGGATACAGAAAGGTGTGGAACACCTGTTACTGCTTTTCTTATAAGGATTTGTAAAAAAACTGTCTTCTTTTTAAAATTCTTTTTCTAATTTCTGTGATGCCTGTTTCTTCCTTCTCTCTGTCCTGCTGCCACTCCTGGAAGCTCCAGGATGCCCAACCTCTGAGTTCTGCAAAATGAGCTGTGGACTTCTCTGTTCTCCCTCTGAATTTTGTTGTTTGCTGCCAGTTTCTCTTTCCTCTTATATGCTGCTGTTAAAAAAAAAAATCCTGGCTTAGCAGTCCTCCTCTTAGAGTCTCCACACTGGGGCAGAACACTCCCACATATCCTAAAATGAACTGTGTGTCCTCATCCCCAGGACAATCAATGCCTCTCCCTTGTGTGTGTGCTCTTATCCTCAGCATATGGAAAGGTCACCAGGAAAGGCTTGACCCACAATGCCAAAGTAGGTGCTTGTCAATCCTGTGATGAACTTCAGCTCTACAGAAAGAGATTTCAGTTAGCAGCAGCAGAAAGAAAAAAGACCATGGAGGTGGAATGCTAAGTGGAATTAGTACTATTGAAATCTTGTAATTGAAAAGCAGTTCCAAGCTGTCAAATGTGTTTGATATTCTCTAGGAGGATGCTTAAGTTGGTCAATTAAGATTTGGAGGATTTTAACGCTCTGCTTGGAAGAAGGAAGGGGAGGAAATCCATGGTTGGGAAAACTTGGAAGGATTTAACACTGTTAGAAACCTGGCGACTCTCGCACTCTGCTCAGGAGCTGTGCTCTCAATGAAATGATCCAAAGGAGATGCCAGCTTGTGCAGACATTATCTCTGACTGCACTGCAAGAGCAGGCTCTGTTTTCAGGCCTTTGTGTGAAGAAACGCAGTGGGTAGGAGAGGGTTTGGGATGCCAGAGGTGTTTCCCAAGGGATTCCTTCTGCCGTGCGAGCCGCGCTCAGGCTCTGCAGCCTGCCTGTCCCTCAGGCTCTCTGCTGTCCATAGCATCGGTGATTGCAATTCCTGACAAATCCATGTTGCCGATTCCCTTCCCTCTGGAACGGAGCTCGGGTGGGCTTGACCCGTCCTTCCAGCGGCCCTTCGGAGGGAGCAGTTCCAGCAGATGTCACTGTGGGCCCTCGAGTCACAGCCGCCCCAGCGTGAGCTGCTGCTTGCCTTGCTGTGCTACAGGCACACTGACAGACACACAGACACCTGCTTTGAACGCCTTGGCAGTGACGGGACCGAGCTCCAGCCGGGCTGATCCCGGTTGTGTGCAGGGCTCTGGGGTTCAGCTCTCATCCCGGCTGTGTGCAGATCCCTGGGGCTCAGTTCCATCCCAGCTGTGTGAGCTCCCATCCCTACTGTGTGCAGGGCCCTGGGGCTCAGTTCCATCCTGGCTGTGTGCAGATCCCTGGGGCTCAGTTCCATCCCAGCTGTGTGAGCTCCCATCCTGGCTGTGTGCAGGGCGCTGGGGCTCAGTTCCATCCCTGCTCTGTGCAGGGCCCTGGGGCTCAGCTCCATCCCGGCCAAACCCCCGGGGGCAGCCCAGGCTGATGGGCACCAGGAGGGTGATGGAAGGGTGATGGGCATCCCTGTGTGATGTGAGAGAGCTACAGGGTTAGGAGCTGTCCCTGAGTGACAGCGATGCTACAGCAGAGAAACAACAGCTTTACGTAGCAAAGCCTTGGGCTCCACCGATAGAGAACTTAAAATCCTCACTACAATCCTTAAGAGTTTTCTAAATATTGTGTTTGGGCGGTACTGAAATGAATATTTTATTTGATTGGCTTATGCTGAGGATTTTCCTGGCACGTTGCATTCTGCATATATTGGAAGCAGAATAAACCTGGCAGTGTTTTGTAGGCTTTGAGTTTTCCTAAATAAGATAAGAATTCATAGCATGTGAGGCAAAACAAAAGAGCAGACAAGGGTAGAGCTGGAAGCAACAGAGGAGTTACAGGCTGTAACAGGAGTAACAGGCTGTGGAGATGGGGAAGGAAGGAGGAGGAGTAGAAAACAGATGTCGAGAAGCTCTGATGAAGAGCACAAAGGATACCAAAATATCCTGGTACTGGAAATGCTAAATGTGGCTTTCACTAATACTTTTTAAAATGCAGGCCTGGACAGCAAGGCTTTTAAAATTCAGACCTTTCTAAACCTCTCAGCTGATTTCTTTACAGTGCTATTCTTCATGGCCTTTGCTCTTTTGCAAAGGCACCAGGGAGACACTTCTATGGGCTGGCAGCAGCCTTGTCAGCTCTCATCCCCTCTTGCCCCAAACTCCACCCGTCCAGAACACATCAGTGCTGTATTCAGATCAGATCTGCTGTCAAGGAGAAGTTTCATTTTGGTATGTGAGGGAAGTTAGCATGGTCCATGCAAGATATTTCTGTTTATGGTGAGAACAGAGATCAGGAGAAAAACTGGGAAGTTCTGTTTCTTACTTGAATGGCTTAGTTCTGGTGATTTATCATATTTACAGATGTACAGCTTATATGGCCATGAGTATGCTACTCCTCCACAGCATTGTTTTCTTTTAATTACATTGATTTCAGATTGCAAAATCAGGCAACAAGCGTTGGTAGAAAGGGAAATCCTCTTCCTGGACTTGATAGATAAGAAAAAGCAGAAGAATTATTCAAGTATCTGGTCTCCTTGGGCTTCTGAACCTACACATATCTCCTCAGGAGTCTCAGAATGTGATTATTACAAGGCTTGAGTCAATATTCAGTCAGAGCCCTCCAATTTTCCTTTATAAATTTCTATAATAGACTGATTTTTATCCACTCTATCCTGGTGTTAATACAGAAGTGAGAGAGCTCTGGTCCAAGGAAAAGCTCTGGCCTTTATGGAGTTTTCAGCTAAGAATTTTTTTCATTTGTTGGACCTCAAAGTGATGCATTTGAAGGAGGCTTTATTGCTCCGATGAATGCCAAGGAGAAGGCACTTGTTTGAAGGAACGAGTTTGAAGGTTTAAGGTGAAGAACTTTGGTGCAAATGTGATAACTTTACAATAAATAAGTTGGCCTAGACAAGCTTGTTATAACAACTCAAAAAATGAGACCCAGAGGGAAGTAAAGTTGTGTTATTTTAATACACCCTTGGCTGCAGATGTGCTCCTGGGGTGTCAATAAAAACATCTGGGTGGCTAATGAGAATATTTTCAGTTTCTCAGGCCAGAATGTATTTTTACCTTCTGGAGGTTTAGATCACTGAAAGTTCAAGCAACAGCTAAATAAACACTGTTAGAAGTCAGTGACAGAGGAAATCACATATTATATGTTACTCACAACTGCCTATGCACTGCTTGTATCTAACTGTTAACATGTCACAAAAAATATAATTGGGATTTATAATAGTTCAGCTGGACATAGAATGTGTACTTGCACATTATGCACAGATACTTTCAGCATTACCTCAGTTTCTGCATACATTTCTTTTTGTTGCTTTTGCTAGGTGTGTGTTGAGGAAGAAATCTGTATAATGCATGGCTGAAGACAAGGAGTTTAGTTTGCAGCTCCATCCTGGAGCCTGGAAGAGGATCACCTCTGCTGGGAAAATTTCTTTATTTGGCAGAGAGATGTGCAGAGACAGGTAAGGGTTGTGTTTGCAGGTATGGCTGTCGTACCTGAAGGTATGAAAATCCTTCATAACCTCCAGGGAAGGGCTGGAGTTAAAGCTGTCTGACAGCAGAATTTATGTGTGCACAGGCTGCAGGTGGAATTGAGTCAGGAAGGTGAAATGATTTCCTGATTTGCTTTCCTCTGTTCGTCTGTCATGCAGCCCCACCAGGCTGTGGTCTCACAAGGGCCATAGCTGAGTCTGAAGAAATCCATGAAAGCACAGTATGAGTTGGTGCATAGAGGTCTATAAAGGTTTAAATTCACTTTAAGGATTCCAAGTGACCCATTTGTGTCAGCTTTACCTTGAAAATCGTAGCCTTTAATGACTCTTTATGGTGATTATCAGTAAAAGCACAAGAACAGAAAGCTTGTTGTGCTTTAGCAGTATAAGACACTAGATGCTCTTAAAGTTTTCTTTTACCTTTTGAAACATTGACAAATTTGATTTGCCTCCCCCTGAAACCACCTTTGAGATGAGTGAAAGACAGAATCAGGCTTTTGGAACCTATGGCCTGTTCTGCACCTTCTACCTGAGCCCCTTAGTGACTACAGGAACATATTGAATGTTACCCCAGACCCTCAGCTGGTCTGGATCAGCAAAGCTGATGTGCCTCTAATGGAGAAAGGGTGTTTGGCAGCAGCAGCTAGAAATGGGACTCAGGGTATTTACTTAGGCCACACCTTTATCTTAATTGTCTCATTCATGCTGTTGGAAGTGGGCTATGTACAAGGTGAAGAAGTAATCATAACACCTGAATTTCCTGAGATTTGAGAGCTTGATTTCTCAGCTGGTGTCGCTTTGATGTTTTTTCAACGCTGCCAATCTCATCCAGCTATTTGATGGCTCCCACTCCCAGTATCTCATATCCTTTTGCCATTGCTGGACTTGGCTTGCTCTAGAAGAGATCAGGGCTTCTGCAGGGTGCCAGATTTTCCTTTTTAAAAGCACTGGTTTATGCTGATTTAGACAGTGCAATTCTAGGCACTTTTTCATAGAGAGCTTATGCCACAGGTTCTGAGACAGAAAGCCCTTGAGTAAACTACAATCCTAGCTTGGAGCAAGAGGCAATAGACCTGTCAGTAACACAGTGGCATGGGAAATGCTGCTGTAATTAAAGTTCACTCAGCTTTTCCTTTATAAATCTCTGTAATAGAGGCTTTGTGTGTTAGTGCAGCCATTTCAATTTATGTTGTTTTGAAACTAGGTAATCAGATTGTCAACTTCAGTGGGATCATTTCTCCATGAACGTATTTAGCAAAAGTATGCCTAAAATCATCAAAACCAACTCTTCTGTGTGGTGCTGTAAAAATAACAAAAATGGTTTTTAAGCCTGCCAGCCAAGGTTATTTGGGAAGCCTGTAAGCTCAGGTGCAAGACTAGGGAGACTTTCAAAATTATAAAAAAAATTTGTAATACTAATTTCTTGTAGGTGAGCAAGATTTTGCCTAAAGTTAATAGGTTTTTGATAGCTCATAAGCTTTTTAAAAATACATCTACTGGTTATTATGTTGCAAAATACATAAATAGCTTTATATAGGAGGTTTAAACAATACTGTGTTTTTTTCCTATTAAAAAAAAATCTATAAATACTGGATTTTAAATACCTTTTGGTACATGGAGTGGCCTAAGATCCTGTTGAAGTCAGATACTGGGTGCAATTAAATGTAAAGATTTTAAACTGTTTAATCCCAGCATTATTATTATTCATTTTTTCAAAGGTTAGCAAAAACCCAAAGCATATATATGGTGCCTTTAATGTGAATGTTTATTTAAATTGTTTGTAGAATAAAAACCCACAGAGAAATGAAAATCTGTTCAGTTTGCAGTAGCACAAGTGGCAAAAAATGACATATGAGTCTTTAAAAAGGAGTAATTCTGTCTGGAGGGCTGACCCATTGAATTAGAATATAAAGGCTTCACAGTGGTTCAGAATTTTGCCTCTGGTAAGAAGTAGAGAAATATTACTCCTTTTTTATTTTTTAAATTTCTCTCTTTTTTCTGCCTTTTAAATTTTTTTTCTCATCTGCTTAATACAGTCTGAGATTGTCCTACCTAATTTTAGGTGACATTGATTAACTCATTCTGAATTAGCTGTAAACTCCTTCCCGATGTAATTTACAAGTACAGAGCTCTGCCATTGTGTCCAGCTTCAGACAAAGAAGTTTGGATTCTCTTGTTTGGCCACCAGCATGGTAAATACCAGATTCTTGACTTAGGTTATTTCATTTCAGTCAAAAAGGATTGTTTGGATGTAAAGGATTTTCAGCAAGGCTTGAAAATCCTTTGCAGCTCAGACATTGCAGCACAGTGCCCAAACAGAATGAGGAGGTAACCAATTCTCACTTGGACTCTGCAGGAAGTGTCTATGGCTCTGCAACACGGAGTTTGGGAGATATTATTAAGATCTGGTATCTGTAAACTCATGGCAAGCCACTGGTCCTTATTCATCTCCTCAGAAAGTGGGAATAAGTACAATCCCTTTTAAACCCTAACCAAATTTTGATTCTGGAGATAATTACACAGGGAGTAGATAGTTTCATACCTTCTGCTGGACACAAGGGGCACGAATGGATGGAAGGGAAAAGAAAGTTACTGATGAAACTGGTGGAAGAAAGGGAAACTGGATTTATATCTTCTTTCAGTTCCTCTCTCATAAATATAAACCACTACTCCTCTGAGGGTTGCTGTCATTACCTGCCAGTGGGCAGCATTAGGAAACAAAAAAATGTTTACTTTACCAACAAAGTTAATGATAACTTTTTAAACTTTGATGTAAATGGATAAGCAAGAGCTCACCTCGGCACCTCCTCTGAGCATGGGCTATCCTTGCATAAAAGCAGGTTAACAGGGTGGGTGAAACACTGGAAAAATCATTTTTACTACTCAGCTGCCTGCAGTTCTTTACATTCTGCATTACTCATGTGCCAGTGTGGAGGGACCTACTCACCCTGTCACTTTGTCCTCTGATTCTCTCCTCCTTCAGGGTGGCCTTGGCTTTCCCCAGAGCGAGCTGGTGGTTTCAAATTGGGTGCATTGGCTTCAGTAATCTGACCTTGGACCAGCTTGGATGGCATTATTAGCACGAGGCAGAACTCTGGTGAGGAAGGGATGCGTTGAACATTTCACATGGCAGAATGTGCAAGACAGGCTGGAAATTCAGTGTCTTGTGCTTGTTAAATAGCACCACATTTTCAGCACTTCAGCCGCACATGAGGCATGGCCATGCTTTATTCCCCCAGCAGTCAAGACTTTTTGTTATGATAGTAACCCAAACAGGCAGAATTTGTTGGTTTTTGAAAGTGCCTTTGACTTCTTGTGTGTTCTCTCAAGACACATCTTATCACTGAAACAAAAAGAAATATTCTGAAAAAACTTTAAGCAGTAATGTCGTAAATTTTCTGTTTGCAAGTTTGTTGGTAAGGTTTTCACCAAATTTATTGTAGTAGTAGCTATAATAGCCTTGTAGTTGAACAATGCTACTGCTATTTTCTGCTACTGCTTTTTTCTTTGATTGTTTATATAAACAGATTAAGTAAATAAAAACATTCTTCTTATTACCATTAAATCTGTAAAAGCTCTCACTGAATTTTGTGATCACCTTCATATTTGATAAATCTTGTTGTTTAAACATAGATATGAAAATGAGTTCCTTGGTAATGGTAGATTTTAATCACACAAAGACTCTTCACAAAGAGATTTGCTTTTAATTTAAAAGAAATTGAAGCATCAGCTCTTCCATCACCCAAGACTCAAGCTATAACAGTAGTAGGTGTGGTTAAAAGATCCTGACTGCTTCTTTTTAATATCTGAAAGGTTTTCAATTAATAGTTCCACTGGATAAACAGGCTGTATTTTAGACCTGAATTCCCTCACCTTTTACAGATAAAGGATGAATATGAGGTTTTAGAAAATATATTAAAAATACATTGCATATATTTTATTTATTGGTAGTGTCTGTAGTCCTATATGAATCCACTGTATGTGGATTTTTTTTACTTACTGTTGACTAAAGATGCTAAAAAAGGACTCTTGGGAATACCAATGAAAGGGGGAATTGTACTTGTTTATGATTGAGGGTGAGGCTGTGTGCAAAGCTGATCCAACAGAGGTTTTTAATTACATTTTTTTCCAGGTTTCAAAGCATATCTTTGATATTTACTGTGTAAATGGTTTATTTTACTACTGCAAGTGTATTATTCTCCATCACCCCTCTTTCTTTTGTCATAAAGATCAATATTTCCCCCACTGGAAATCCCATATAACCTCGGTGATTTCTGTGGCTTTTATGAAAGTGCACTGTTAAAGTAATATTTGCACTTAGTAACTGTAGCCTTGGGACAACCTGTAAGGAAAAAAATATTCCATTTCTCCATGAGACCATTTGTGTTTTGTTCAAGATCAGTGGGAATCTGCCATGTTGGTGTCCCAGGGAGAAAATCAGCTACTACTGGAAGTTCAATAACAGGTAAAACTGCTAATTTTGAATGCTTGCAACCCACTTATTAAAAAGTGCAATTTTAAGGGTAGCAAAAACAGTAATTACTCTGTTTGAATGGCTTTAGAGATCTCAGTCTGAACATTTCTTTCAAAGATTCTTTGAATTTTTAGCCAGAAAAGAGCTGATGCAATTAGTGGGAATATTATTTGAAAACACATTTATGTGTCAAACCATATGAGCAGAATTTGAATGAAATGAGTTCAAGTGTGATGGTGTATCCTGTGGTGTTCTTCAAAAAATATTAACCACCTTTACCCTGTACAAGTGCAAATTATTATTCCAGAGTATATTATTACACTGTATTGCTCCTGTAGCTATAGCAGTACTCAGTGTACTGAAAATGACTGGGAAAATACTTTTCTACACAGTAAGAATAGCACTGTGGTCTTAATTAAGTGATTCATTTCAGTAGAATATGGATTTTAACTTGATAATAGTCCCTATCAGCAACATAAATGCTAATTTATAGGTGGGAAATTATAGGAAACAAGCATCCAGGCAAAGTGGGAAAGCATGAGCCAGTCCCAGTGCTCAGTGCCACTGACATTACTGCTATTGCACCTAACAATTCACGTGGAAATAAGAACATAATAAGTAAGAGATGGCAGTGGCAGATGGACCCCATCTGGAGTAAAGGACTTAGAGCAGCTCTGAGAGTGTAAAAAGGCTTTTTTTTTTTGCTTACTCTTGAATTAAACACCTTTTAGTCCAGAGGAGCCTGAAACTACTTTCTTGTACAATCTTACTGACTTCTGGTGGTCCCAATATTGGCCACACACACCTGAGATCAGCACAAATGTCCAAACCAGGTCCCTCTTCACCTTTCTGTAGTGGTAAAGGAGCAGCAAACTAAGGCTCCAGCTTGGGAGAACATGGGTGGGGTGGGGATAGAAAGAAACCAAGAAGTGTTACAGGAGCAGGAGTGGAAAATTGAGTTCATGTCATGCACACATCAGGGAGAGGTGTTAAGTTGCACAAGGAGCTGAAACTCTTCCATTTCTGGACGTCTCTGGCTGACTTTGAGAGCACAGAACAGGTTCTGAATCTGGTATCTGTCAAGTAAACAAACTTCCAAGTTGTCTTTGGGGCCAAATGGAGCCAGGGTGGCTGAGGCATTGGGGTCTGGAGCAGCTCTCCTCAGGCAATCTGCAGGGAAGGAATAACTGTGCACAGGGAATGGAAACCACTGCTGTTGTGGAGAGCTTTTTAATTTTGGGCATGCTTTCTGCTGCTTATCAGAAAATGACTGGATTATCTTTACTCCCTTATAATTTGAATAGTACCTGATTGCAGTGCTTGTACAGCATATTCAGTAATGGATTCTGGAGAGTGCTTATGAAATTGTTTATTATGCAGTAATCAGTTAAACACTTCCCTTGTTACCAAAATTCTCTGAAGTTGTTGGGATAAATAAGACCCCCTAACACTGTGTTTTAATCTTGGTAAGGCCTTATTTTATTCTTGTCCAGGAGCTGTGTGGCCCACAAAATTATGGCCTCCACACAGATGCTGATATAAACCTTTTTCACTTATTTATACATTTTTAGCAGTCAAAGAAATGAATGCTCATTGGCTCTAAATTTTGTATTTAACTTAATTAGTATTCTATTCTCTATTGGTTATTGACTTCTCACTTTTCATACTAATTAGTTAGGAAAGTTATATAATTTGCAACACCCTGGCTAAACTCCACAACAGATCTTCAGGTGTTACAAATGTGTGCCGGTATGAAAACATTTTCTGCCGGTATGAAAATTAGAAAAGCAAATCAAACAGGCATCTTTAGTTAACAACTATGTAAAATGATTTAATTTCTATTTAGGTACTAAATCCTCAGCATTGTTAAGCTTGGCATGCCACTGTGACTATTTATATTTATTTTATATATTGATGTATCTTGCTCTTTGGAGCTAGACCTCCTTAGAAGTGTATGAACATCATGTTAAACTTGGAAGGGAAATGTGATACCAGGAGTAGTAATCACATCTTGTTTCATGATTCAGGCAAAGATAATTCTGCTCTGTATAACAGTGAGAACTTTGATTGTTGCTGAATTTTCTATGGTTCTTTGAATGCTTAAAAGAAATGGTGTATTATTATGTTTGCATCTCTACTTTAGGGAACAATAGGTCTGTCGAAATTTGTGAACTGCCCTTCAAGTCCATTTGTAGGGTATTAAGTCAGCTGGGAGATTTCTCTCTTTGCCCCCAATTAATGGTTTATGCTTGACCTTTAAAATGAAAGTTGTTTTTTTGATGTAAACAAACCCAAAGTCACTGAAGAGGTAGCTGTAAACATTGAAGAAGTTGAAATAAGTGAGATGCAGGTAACTTTTTGGATAGCAGCTATTTTTGTTAAAGTCTTATTAAAGACTAGAATTTGACACAATTAGATTTTTCTATCTGTCTGCTTCTAGTTGGGAGATTTGCTTGTTTTTTTCCTTAGTAACTGAAGCCACAAATTGTAACACAGTATGAAATAAGTTTTTGAAACCAATAATTAAAGTGCATTATATTTTTTCTAATAAAAGAAATAATGACAGAGTCTAAAACACTCACTTCCTAAGAAAGGGTCTAAGCTAAGACCTTTTGTTGGTGCAGGTTGGCTTGACAAAAATAAATTCCATGAATATCAGACAAGCCAGGACAAAGTCTAAAGTTTTCAGGAATACAATAACCATCTTCAAGACCTGCATATCAGGTGTGTAACTGGGATATAAATTGTCATTAAGTAATTGGCTTGTAGGAGTCTCATTTTAGTAAAAGGTGACACAGGGTAGCAGTGACTCCTTAATAAGGCTCCTGTGCTCCTCCACAGGAGTGTTTATTTTCACCTTCTGAATTTGATGAGATGAGGGAAGAGTAAATTTGTCTGAAAAATACCTGATATTGGGACCTGAGATCTCAGGGAATACAAAGTTCCAAGTCAGAAACACACTGCTGATTTTATTTGAGCTTCCTGTGGCCATGTGCTGGCCAAAACTCTGGAGCACCAAATCTCCATGAATTTGGCTAAGATTTTAGCAGGCCTGTCAGAGCATCAGTGATGCTCATATCTAGAGATGTTCCCTTATTAAGGATTCTCATTCTGCCTTGTATATTTTGACTGCCTCTAAGCTCTATTTATGGTGTACTATAAATGTTTTCACATCAATTTGTCAGCCAGGAGCAGTAAAATCAATGAACTCTGATTGCTATCAGTTCCCCATAAAAGCTTGTTTTTTTTTTACTTTTGCTCTTAATTGCAATGATGTGAGGATTGAGTCTTCTTTACAACCCTGTAGTAACAGATTATTTATGTCATCTTTCACATTATTTATATGAATGAAGGCTTCTTTAATAAGAACTTCTATGAAAAGCTCTAAGTCAAACCCCAAAGGCCAGAAATTACTTTTAAATACTTTTGCATTTCAAATTACTTCCTACTTGTCAGTAAATATAACCAAGCCATATTTCAAACATTACCAAGCAACTTTAAAATTTTATCCTGCTTTCTTGCCCAATTGAAGCTATGCTTGTTTTAAATGTCTCTATGATGAGTTTCACAGTCTTGTTATGGAAAGGTTTAATTTTCTTTTGAATATTTTCCAGGCACTTAATTTAAAAATGGAAACAGAATTCTAGCTATTTCATGTGGAGTTGTGGCTCTGATCAGGACTCTTTTTTTTTTTTTTTTTGTAGTAATTAAACTGGGGATTTAATTAAACTATAAATGGAGTTAAAGAGTATTTATTACAGAAATTTGTGCCACAGTTGTTGGCAGCTTTTTGGTGCTAGCAGTGCTCCTTTGCTCACTTCCTGTTGAAGCTGGGCTTTTGCCAGGCCTGTCTGTTCCCAGGGATGGGTTGGACATCCTCCTCCTCAATGGCATTTCCCTCCACCAAAATATGAGTAGCTTTGGCCACTGAACCCACAATAAGCAATGAATAGATGTGGAGCTGGTGCAGATAAATTGTTTTCATTGCCAATTTACCTGATTTGATCAGAATATGTTGGAAGCTTCTAAGCAGCAAATTCAAATTTTGAAGATTTATTTTCTAGCAGAAAACAACTTGTAGGAGGTCTTGATTATTTTTCTGTCTTGTAGTTGTTGAAGTCCTGCTTTTTCTTCATGCTTGCTCAGGTTGCCCAGAATCACGTTAGAATAAATGCAGTTTGTGCAAGAATGTGTGTGTTGGATGAACATATTGTAATATCTGGAATGATTTTACTGTTCTGAATGCAGTGGGATTTCATGTAAGGTCCATGATCAGCAGCCAATGGAGTTCTCAAAGGTTTCTGGGTTGGGTAGTCCTATATGTTTATTTATAGTGTATGGAGTTTTTTGAGGAGGGATGGATGGCTTTTTGTTTGGATTTTTTTTTGATGGAAGGGAGAAGAATCCATGCAAGAGGCTCCAGCTTCTCTCATGTGTTGAGACTGGAAAAGGAGAAGTGTGACTTGTAATAGATTGTCCCACTCACTGACTAATAAATGGACTCATTAAGGGAATGAGAGAAAAATAGGATTAAACTACTGCAGGCCCAGTGCTTGCCTGACCACAAGTATGAGATGGCTGAAGGTGATTTATAAAGAAGTTAGAAGCACATCAGAGGGTACAGGGTCTGGAGGGTTAAAGGCTGCTATAAATTCTCATTTACCTGCATTTCACTAAAGCTGACAAACAGCAGTGAAGTTTATTCACTTCTGGGGGAACTTCTTGGGTTGTTTCCCACCAGATTGTCAAGACCTAGACAGACTTGTGACAGATCAGCCAACTTGTCTAACAGTTTGTGAGGAGACCTAGAGCAAAGCCCATTGAACAGTTCTGACAGAAAACAGCCATCTTACAACTAACAGACTGCAGGGCAGGCTTTTGGAGAGTGATGCTTTTCTATGCCCTGTCTACCCTTGTTTCATAATAAGTTATTGCTGCCTTGTGTGTGTTTTTTCTACCATGTCCAACTCTGTGATGACTGAAACCAGGGATAAAGCACTGAAACGTGGCTGAGCCAGCTGAGGTTGAACTGAAGAACTTTTAGGAACATGGTGTGCCTCAGCACAGCCCTTGCTTCCATCTGAGAATTGGGCCAACCGTAATGAGGCAGTTAAGTGACTAATTATGAAGATTAAGGACCTGCTGGGATTTTCAAAATGATTATGAGTTCTATTCCTAGCTTTAAGCACCTTTATAAATCAGGCCCTGCTCCTGAAATTTGCATCTAGATGCCTAAGTGCCATGGGAATCCATGGAATCTGAATAGAAGCATGGATAACAATGCAGGCCCACTCTTAGATTCTTGTTATTTTTTATTTTTATTGCCAAGGTTGCTATAAAATTTATGCATCTTTATTGCTATTAACTTATGCATTTATTGCTATTAAAATTATGCATCTTAAACATACAAATGAATCCATGCAAGGTGCTGATCTGAGCTGTTTTAGGTGACATGAAGCATCCAACTCATGTGCTTTGAGTAGCTCATAAATATGTTAAGGAAAATTTAATTGCTTGATTTTGGCCTCTTGATTCATACTAGTTGGTTATAAACAAAATGGGCTGGTTATTAAAAAAAACAGCTGGAACACAGTTGCTCTTTTTACCCTGGGTGTTGACTCTTTCCATGGAAGACAGCAGGCATTCCCTTGGAAAGGTGGATTTTTGCATTGTCTGGGTGTTCTTCCATAAGAGATGATTCTTTTTGAGGGGCCCTCAGCTGGTGTGCAAAAATACTGAAGAATTTTACTTGTGCATCATAATGAGAGGAGAAAGTGGGTTTTGGGCTTTTTCTATGATATGAAAATACCCTTGGTATGTCAGGCAGGCTTATAACATTGAGTGAAACATTTTGCCTAAAAATGATGACTAAAGGAATTTTATATGATAGTCATGTTATAATGGGAGCCTGAAGAGAGAGAGTTACAGCTGTAGTGCTGAAATCCATGGCATAGGAAGCGCAGAGAGGGAAATCAGTCAAACTCTTGCTTTGTGTCATAAGTCAGTAAGTAAATAACCTCGGAAATCATTGAATCTCAAGAAGAAGAATTGAATCCCAACTAGAGGAATGTAGTGTAATAGCAGATAGTGCTGGCAGCAAATCACCAGGCAGTTGTTAAGGAAAGCATCTATCTTAGATGTGTCCCTGATATATGGGAAACTGTCCTTTTCTGGCACTGTAGGTGTCTTGGGCAACACATTTTGCCAGCACAAATGTCTCTGTGGCTTAAGGAAATGATTCATTTATGTTGCTTAACTCTAAAAAAGAGTCAGTTCAACTTTGGAAAATTTTATATTAAACTGTCTAACATTCCTACCTTTTTAAAAAATAACCTTGTAACATTTTGGGAATTCCAGAGACAAAGCTTTGTCACAGGATAAGTGCAATTCCTGTCAGTAAATCTGTAATCCACGGAAATGGTTACTGGGAGACATGAATGATACAGAGTTTAATAAGTGGGATATAATGAATGCCAATGCACATGGATTTGTGGAAAATAGACCTTAACAATTTAGAAATCCCTGTCTTGAGACTCTATATTTAATTGATAAAGGCATTGATTTAAAGTCTGCCATACAAATTGTCAGAGTCCAATATCCTCAGACCAGATTCTTTTAAATATTCCATGAATGAAGAGTGTAATGCTTAATGTCAAACTTACTTATTTAAAGATATTTAACATTCCATGCAACTTTTGGTTTAGCAGAGTGGTACAAAATATATCGAAAACACAATGCAAATGTAAATTGCACTTAGAAAAACGTAAAAATTGCAATAAATCTGCCCATTTAAATCAAATAAAGAAATCAATCACAATACCAATGTGATTCACTTTACCTGTCTTAACATTCTTGGCATCTTCAGTTGTCAGGAAGGAGTATTTGGGCTTAAGCCAGCTTAAATCTGTTGCTCTGTTTGAAAGTATTTTGTTAGTTTTGGGTGAGCCACACCATTGCTTTTGCCATTCTGGTCTGATCACTGCTGTGGCTCCACAAAGCCAGCTGCTTTGTGCTGTGCTCTGAACTTCCTGGGCACTTCACCCTTGCCCAGCTTTGAGTGTTGCTCATTTTGAGGGATTCATTCAGAGACTCCTGTTCCACCCTGAGGGGTTTAGTCAGTCACAGATATCTGTAGGGGTTTGAATTCAATAGATTGTGGCATTTTTATTAAAAAATAGTATTTCCATGGGCCCTGCTAAATGGAATAAAGCAGGTAGATGTTATTGTCATATTTTCTGAAAAATCTCTTCACCAGGATTTTTTCTCCTGGGAAGCTGAGAAGTCCCAGAGAAAAAAATATCTCATTTGCTTTTCTTTGTTTTGCTGCTTTGAAATGTATTGGAGATTGTTTATCTAACATGTGAATTGTTTTAACCTAATAACTAATCACCATCCAGCTGTGTCGGGACTCTAGAAACAGTCACGAGTTTTTCATTAGTTTGTTAAGCCTTTTGTAAAGATAATTTCTCTATTCTTTTGAATAGTTTTAGTATAGCATTCTTTAATATAATATCCTAAAATAATAAATTAGCCTTCTAAGAACATAGAGTCACATTCTCAATTCCTCCTTCATCCTGGAAACCCAGCAAATACCATAGGTAAATATGTCTCAGAATATATTTGTTAGCAGCCAATAATTTTTACACACCTGTGTTTCTCATGTGGTCCCTAAAGGGCTTTATTTTTAACCCTAAGGTATTTTACATCTTTCTTTTACTCTGCAAGTAAAACCATCACAAATTTAGATATGCAGACAACTGCAGATTGAGAGAAGTGTGTCACTTGCAGAGAGAGCAAACTGAAAGCTCTGAGTAATGCTGAACCCCTTGGTGAGGCAGGCACAAGGAGACAATATTCACTATGGCCACACGTAAAATCAGGCTGGTGGAAAGGAGCACTGAACACACTTAAAGCATGGGCATCTCTGTCTCGTGGAAAAATGTAATGAAAGCTGAAAAAACTTTGAAGGCTGATATAAGAGTTGGATTTAAGAGCAGATGAATGCAAGACTGAAGTGGGAAAAGTCATGGTATTTGTCATGCAGGAGCAAAATGCGTGAGCAACTCATCCCTGGTGTGTTCTCAGGTGCCAGAAATTGTCATCAACAGTGGTTGTGTCTCTTAAACAATACCTAGTTCAGATTAATTAGAACAAAGGTGTTTTTGCACACCACCTGAGGCCCCACATCTCTCATCAGTCAGACCTGCTGTGTGAAGGCAAATGTTTCTCTCACCCTTGGTTTGTGAAAGCAGTGGGCAAGGTAACCCTTGCAGTGTGGCTGCAGAGCTGTTTTTGCTTACCAGGGCACTACAAAACAATCAGTGTCCCACTCTGTCTCCTGAGGGTGTGACTGTGCTATCAAAATTTCCATGATTCTACAGCATGGAGATTTAATTAGGTTTTACACATGATTGTAGGGAAATCCTTGTTGTGTTGTTTCTTGGGTGGATCATGTTTCCAGCCTTCTTTCTGTTCTTTTACCACACCAGGCTCTTTTATAAGCTGTTTGATGCCCTATAGATGTAAATTTTTTATCTGTTTGAGGAGATGTGTCATGCCTTGCACAGAAAACTGATGCTCTGCTTTCCCTCCTTTTCTTTCTGTTCAAGTTTCCCCCACATAGTTGTTTGCACTAAATTATGTTCAACCAAAATATCACTTATATTTGCTGCAAGTTCAGTTTGTTTTCAATTCCTTTGTTTCCAGCTTATTTGACCAAGTGTTTTCTGAAAACCAATGCCTCCTGTTGATAATATTTACAGCTTTAACACGAAATGCTGGAAACATTTTAGAAATTTAGGATTACTACCTTTGACCCCTCTCTTCTGGTCAGATAATGTGTGAATATTGAAGTACATTTTAGAGGGCTTTAAAATCTGCTTTTTCTTGTACACAATTGATGAGAATCTCTTTGTGTCACTGTCACAATTATGTTAAGAATGAGTGTGTGTGTATAGATGAGTGAAGGTTGATAATGCTTGATAACTCCTAAGTGGGGATTTATATTCATGGAAGGATTTAATCACAGGAGTATCTGCACATAAATATGCACCTGTGAGAATGGAATTCGTTAAATAAAGAAGGCAGCAATCTGTAGCTGCAGGGAGATAGCACTGCTATCTGATGAGGCTAATGGCTTCAGCACTGTGTTTTGTTAACACCTTTGTTCTTTTCTGAGCTTCTTAAGAAAGGAAAAACAAGCATCTGATCTCACATCTTTCATGAGAGGAGTGTATTGATTTACTTTTTATTTAGATTCCTTTCAGAGTTTTTGGACAGTGGATAAAATACTGGTGAAAGCAGAATCTTTCTACCTTCCTCTGTATATCTCTGCAATTTATGCTAACCAAACCATCTCATCATGACTGTATATTATTGTGCATTATATATTTATATATAAATTTATATATAAATTTAAAATGTAAACCCACATTATACTTACATAAAATGTTGCTAATTGTTGGTGACTGGCATAAGTGACTAGGAAAAGTGAAGGTAAAGAGTTTTTTATTAGTAGGTCTTTCAGTTTAGGTAATGTGGAAAGCTTATCTGCCTGCCTTCAGAGTGTGTAAGAATTACTGAACAGGCATCTTTCAAATTTCAGTAAAGTTCTATAATAAAATCCAGGTCCTGAATGGGGAAAAGGCAATAATTGGAAAAGTATAATTGAGAAGAGGCTACATGAAGTACTCATTTAGAAATATGTTGCTGTTTTCTGAACAGTGATAATGAGAAAGTTAAGGTGGGAATTATCTGCATGGAAATTCAAACTTGTTCACTACACTGGTTAAAGGAAAGAAATTTAAATTGCCGTGGACAGACTTAGTTAAGAAAGGCTGCTCCTAATTGAATTGAGCTATGCTGAAAATCAGGCTTTAATGGAAATAAGAGGTTCCACATACTTATTTGCAGCAATTTAGCTTATGGAGTTTAAATTTCAACAGAGGCAAATTACAGTGTAGATGGCCTTTAACAGATTTGAACTACAAACATGGGAGTAGGCTTTCAGCTGGTGAATATGTGCCTGCTGAAGTTCCCTTGACATTCCCAGTGGGATCTGCAGGCTCTGCCTCCTTGCCCAGGCACATTGTGCTGCTTTTCCTGGGAGCAAACACAGAATTCCCTGTGAAGCTGAGGTCTGACTTTGTCCCCAGGGAGATTGAAATGCCATTCCAGAGCTGTGTTTCAGCGTGGAGCCTCTTCCTGATGACAACAGATGGGCACCAGAATATTGCCCAGTGGGTTGGGAACCCTTATGTAATAACACTTTTTTTGCATCTGCTCATATGAATAAGCAACCATGAAATTGGTTTGTTTAATTAAAAGCAATTCCCAGTCCTCCAAAAGAGCCACCCTCTTAGAAGTCTTTAACAGAAAGACAGCTGCATGAATTTATCAAACTTCCTGAACCCTGCAAGAGTTATGAGAAAGAATTTGTGTGTATATATTTACAGAGGTGCTAAGAGTGACAGAAAATCAGATATTTGCACTAAAATACTGCTGCTGCTAACTTCATGCATGTAGTTGACATCCTGGGTGTCAGCAGAGGATCCTGGATACAGAGAGGGAAGCAGACTTGACTAGTAGTGTGCAGTTGTAAATGCGAAGAAAAATATCAAAGTTGTTTTTTTGTTTGGTTGGTTTTTTTGGTTTTTTTTTTTTTTTTTTTTTTTTTTAATGGATGGAGAACATAGGACATTTAATTACATTCAGACAGTATTTGAGTATGCACAATATAAAATATAAACACCATAAAGTCAGTAGCATCACATACTTTATAGAATAATATATCCTCATACTGCTGAAGGCACTCACAACACTGCACCTTCACACAGAGGGAGGAGAAACCATGCAAGGAGAAGTTTTAGGCATCTGCTCAAGTGTTTCAATCAGTTCCTTAGTTGAGACTGCAGCTGTCAGCTGTATAATTTAAACATACATTACTGGGGCTGTAATGCCCTCCTCGTTTTTAATCATTTCCACCAAAGCAAATCCCACTCCAGGGGTTTGGCTGTTCTAACAATGTGCTTGATACAAACCTCCCTAAGATATAAAGAAGGCTGGGCAAACAATTTGGAAATTATAATAATCCAGTGGAGGTTAAGGTTGCCTTGCTCTGCTGGGACGTAATAAAATTGGAGCCTTATACATACATCTGAAATAAATTAGCTGTGGGTGGTTGCTGGAGTTTTATTACTCTAGAGTACTCTTCCTTTAAATTTGAGATACATTGGAGCTTACTATTATCTGGAAATGCATTAATTTCAGTGGCATGTATTTCTAGATTCATGTTCGCTCCAAAATTATTGGAGTTTTTGGGATAAAATGGGATCATAAGAGGTCATTTTGAAAGGCAGACAATATAATTATTACTTTAGAGTCTGTGACTACTGGTCAGGAGATACTTTGCAGTTCCCCTCTGTTTAAAATATCTGGTTTGGTGTGAAGGAGGCTACAGAAAATTACCACTTAGCTGGTTGAATGTACTGACAAAGAACTTTAAAAGGTGGGAGAGGGAAAAAATTGAGAGCAAGTCAGCACAAATGTGCTGAGAGAAGGGTGCATCTCTTATGAAAACCAGATACAAAAAGAGAAAATAAAACCTTAGGTAGAAGCAAAAATGATTAAGTGTTTGTTTTGAGGCAATATACCCTAATGAAGGGCTGTGGAGCATGGGGAGGAGCTGATGATGGAGAGGGATGGAGTGTAGGCAGGAGTCAGGGGGGCTAATGGCCTGAGAAACAGCAGAGAGGGGAAACAGAAGGCACTTAGGAGCAGAAGAGACAGGATGAGATATGAGATGGAGAACTCAGAAAGGAGTTGGTGTGGGATGGAGCTTCCTGGGAAGTGCCCAGCAGCCATGGGGAACAGGAGGCAGCAGGAGCCAAGGGGAGGTGAAGGATGGCTCAGTGCTAGGTGTGTGCTCAGGGTGTGAGTGATAAATTGCCTTCATTTGCCCAACCGCCCTGCTCACAAAGGGCAGCTCAGTCCTTCCCTCTTGCTGTTACCTCTGCATTTCTCACTGTGGTGTCTCTGAGGAAAGGAAGTCATTATGGCCTCTTCAAACTCCTCAGATCCAACCAATCCGTTGTAATCAGCCTAATCCACTCCCCTAAAAACTGTAACAGGCCTTTGTGGCAAATTTTCAAGGAGCCTCTTTGGTCAGAACATAGGTTTTTAGAATATAATGAGAATATTTTTGCAAGTTTACTACCATTTCTTTTTTCTTTCTTTTTATTTTTTTTGGTGGTGTTTTTTCACCTCTAGAACAAGGCAGTTTTAGAAAAACAATAACTTGCTTATAAATCTCTTCCCAGGCTCTCTAAGCTCTTATGCATAATATGATTCCTGACAATTCCTGAGGAAGTGTTGTTTTCTCTTTCTTAATGTTCTCAGCCTGCACATGAAGCAAACGAAAGTAAATGAGCAAACCCAGCCCAAGTAGCTGGTTGTCATAAAGGTTTGTGCATCCTGCAGTTGGTGTGTGTTTGAATTTTGTCTTTTCTGACTTGATTTCCTAATTCAGAGCTGAGTATTCTAGAGCCTCAGGCACTTGGCCCAAGCTACATACACACTGTTTTTTCCCATGTGCTCACTGACAAGCTTGTGTAACTCTGAGGAGGAGCACCTCCTCAGGAAGGTGCCTTGAATATAAAGTATCAGTGCACTGAATTTAAAGAAAGCCTTGCCCTTGGAGTGCACATCAACCCTTGTCGACAGGAGCACTCCATAATATGCAGCCACTGTAGCAGTATGGTCAGATGGGAAACAGCATTAAAGTCATAAAAAGAGTTAATAAAGAAAGCTAACAGTAGCCTTGAAGTATTTTTCACATTGCAGTATGTTAGAGACTAGAGCCTTTGTGTGTCCATTTTTGCAGAGTGAAGTGAGAACTTCTCTCCCAAGGACCAAGTTAATTGGCTGGCAGACAAAAGTGTGAGTGTGCAAGCAGGGACACACACAAAGCATTCAGCCTCATCATGTTTATTACCCCCTGGGAGTGTAAAAGAGTTTGTCTGCATCCCATAGGAAACGGAGCAGTGCAGCAGCATTTACACAATATAATCAGTATATATTGTAAGGCAAATTCAATTCCACTTCATAAAGCTCTCACTGTGTGCTGCCATAATCAATAGGAATAGTACTTATAGGAGATGTTATCTCAAAGTAGTTTTTTATTTCCTTCAAGTGGCTGTGGGTATCCTGCATCTTGATGATTCAGTTCTTTGTGTGAGTACTGTAAGTTTTAACTATTTTTATAAACTAAACCCTCAGGTTCTTGGAGGGAATGAAACTGCCCATTCAGCAGTTCCCATGTATTGGTTTGTGAGTATCCCACCTTTTTCTAAGGAGCAAAATCAGCTCTGCTCCAAGACCAGTCTCAGGTTTGGCTCTTGCCTTCTGTGTAGAGAACTTTGTATGTCCAAAATATGGCCTGACCTTTGAGATGAAAGAGAAATTTATGAAAACCATCATGCTTGGTGTGGTTTCAAGCACTAGGAGCAATGTGCTTGGAGATTATCCCGTTTTCTTCCCTGTGGAGAATTATAACAACACAGTTTAACATGGAACACTTTAAATGTGGTGTTCATCTCTCTTCATGCCAGAGTAATAAATTGTGAGTCAAAATGGTTGACTAAAAGGAGAACATACACTGGCTGGATTATGGAAACTGTACATGAGCAGAAAGTGAAGAGATCATGTTGAGAAAGGAGGTCAGGTAGAGGGACTCCAGAGAAGAGAAAAACAAGGTGTCCAGGGAATAGTTAAAGTAAATCAAGTGACCTTCTTGGTAATGCAGGACAAAAATCAAAGTCTTATAATTTTAGTCTGTGTACAACCTCTGGTTTTAAAGAATGAGTTGGATGTTTTAGTATTTTAGGAGTTGATCTCTTCTTGCCTTCCAAGGAGATGTCAATATAAAAATGCTGCTGGAACCTGAAGCTTTAGGTCATACATCATTAATTTGCAGTTGATTTCAGTGGCAGGTGTGTGAGGATTGTAGGGCTTTTCTTTTTCCCAGAGATCTTGGGCACCAGTCACTTCAAATGACATCAATAAAAATGACCAAGGACTGGTTTCCCTGAGAAGTGAATTATATATATATATATATTTTTTTTTTGGTATCACATGGTTTTGTACTCTGGAACAAAATAAATAATAGAATAACCTTTTTATTTACATGATAAGGTAAAGGCTGAGGCTTAAAATATAATGGCATAATTACTGAGCATAGTTTAACAAAATAATATTTAGCTTTATTTTTTTATGTTTATTTTTTTTTTGAAAACATCCTTTTTTAGCCACACGGACAGCAGTACTGAATTTTGTGCCAGGACATACATTTTGAAGAAGAATCCACAAGGTTGTTTGACCCTTTAACAGAATAGTTAATTTCTTTATAATGAAACTCAGAAAAAGAGAAAGGAAGAAGAAATAAATAGATGGGGAGGATGTAGACAGTGGTGCCTGCGTGGCTTCTGAACCTTCAATTACTCCTTCCACTTTATTCTGTTGTTCTGGAGTTACACCTTTTAAAATATACATTCTATTTCTTCGCCGCTATAAATCCTAAGTGCTCAGCTGCAGGTCTGTTTATAACAAACCTTATTTTTACAGTGGAGATTAAATGTTTTCCTTGAGGGATAATTTCTGCATTTTATCCATGCTGAAATCCACGAGAGACAACCCCATACCAGCAGTGCAGCTGGAGCAAATCAATACTTTAAAAAGTCTGTCTGGGTTTATCATTCAATATCTGTGGTAGGTTTTTTGCTATTTATATGTACTTATAATAGGTAAAAGTATTAATGATTAAAAGGCTTGGTATGTGTGGAAAAGCCTTGAAATCTCAAATACATGCAGAGTATTTTTATCCAACATATTTGCAGAATGATTTTTCATCTCACTATTCAAAAAATAGGCTAGGTATGCATGTGTGTCTGGAGATGAAGAGTTTGTATTCTCAAGTATCATGACAGCAAAGAAGATTTTGGCTATCCTTGTTTGTGATAGGAGAGGGTGGTTGTGATTTTCCCAGATGTCACTGTAATAGTGCTGGGAAAGAGTTGGAGCTGGGAACTGTGTCCAGATATCTCCAGCTGAGTATCCCTGCCTTGGATGCAAAGCCCATCTCTCTCTCCAATAGAAAGGTTTTGTTGTTGTTTATTTTTGTTTCAAAATTATTATAGTATGATTTCAGATGGGCACAGTTTGAGAGGAGTTTTACTGTTCCCTCCTGCTATTTGAAAAATACCCGGTGAGCATTGTCCTGGTTTTAGGAGGAGTCCTGATCTTGAGGAACTCTGGCACTTCCAGAGCAGCTTCAGATCTTGTCTTGAACTGAAGGAATCTTTATTACTGAAGGAAATAAATGTGATTTGTGTCATAACAGAATGACAGTATTAAAGGAAAACATTCTCCAAGCAGTTTTGCATAAAGTGGTGAAGAACTGAGCTCTTGGCCTGACATGCATTTGAGGTTCTAGAGAGATGTGCTTGCTTTTATTCCTCACTTTTCTGGGGGTCTATATCTGGCTTTCTGCAGCTACATTTGACATATTTAAACAATTTTGTTCAGAAATTATTTCACCTGTCCTGCTCCTTTGTATTTGAACAGAAATCAAAGCACCCAGATACCAGACAATGAAAGATATTTACCAGTGGCAGGATTTTATTTCTTCACAGAAACTG
This sequence comes from Melospiza georgiana, assembly GCF_028018845.1. Classification (NCBI taxonomy): domain Eukaryota; kingdom Metazoa; phylum Chordata; class Aves; order Passeriformes; family Passerellidae; genus Melospiza; species Melospiza georgiana. The sequence continues at coordinate 21,165,703 of NC_080432.1, forward strand.
TGGAAAAATGAGGTAATTCCTATGGTGGCTTCTGGAGCTGCCTTTGCAGTGTGTCACACTGATGTAATGATGAAATGATTGGATTATCTTGTCCACCTGGACATGCTTTGGCTTTGATTCTCCATCAGTTCTGTGTGAAATCAAGCTGCTTGCCAGTCCCACTCAGTGAGGGGCTGTCACAGATGCCTGTTCATTATCAAAAGGCAATGGTATTTTCTTGTGGCCATATTTTCTTTGGGATTTTCCTCTGCAACTCTCCAGAAACCTGCCTGTCACCCTTAGGGATGGTATAGGCACAGAACTTGAACATTGGAGCTTGTAAAGGGACTGAAAAACTAATGAAAGTATCACTAAATAAGTCCTTACCCTAAAAGGAAAAGGACTTGCATATTGATAACTCTGAAATGAAATGATCAAAAATTCATGATGGTGCATTGTGGATTAAATGCATGTATTCATGACTAAACCAAATGTGAAATTGGAGTTTAGAATATTCTGCTACCAATAGAAGCAGAATTTTTCCCTCCATCTGTTTTACTGTTAGCAGAAACTTATTCTGGTGTCTGCACAGCACTGGAAATTATTTTAAAGTTTTTATTAATATTTTGTTATCAAAATGCTTAGATTAATTAAAAAAACTATGCAATGACAGTAAATAATGCCAAAAGGAAAGGTAATTTGTGGTTGCAATGTAAAGGTAGTGTAGTGTAAAGGACAGGATCTGTTTTACCAGGTATGAATCTCCCTTACATCCTTGTGTGTGGGAGCAAGTATTGGAATTTACCCAACAGGCGGAGTAGATGACATGGAGTTGAATGTTTTGTGGCACTTTTTAATTTCAAGTGAGTTCCAATGGAGTTTTGACAGTGACCTTGAGTGCTCTGCATGCAAAACTCTTAGGTCATGAAAATGCATGGTAAAATGAGAATACTCAGCCAGAAATGGCAAGAATTTGATGCTTTACAACAGAACACTGAACAAAAAAATGCACAATTTGGTCATGGTTTTTTGAAGGCCTGAAGTAAGCACATGCTTTGGGGCCCAAGACATTCACTGATGTTTCAATGAAATACACTGAAGTGTAACACATTTCATTGTGACCAGGATCCTGGCTGGCCTCAGTCTGCAAGCCAACAAAACACCTGTGAACACATTAAATAATCTGTTAAAATAATTTGGTGTTAATTAAAACATACTGAGTGGCCCAGTGACATTTAGAAAAATATGAATGGATGCCAGTGATGCATTTTGCGAATTCTAGCCTGAGAAAGTGGGAGATTTTAGCTCACTCTGTAATTCATTCATTAAAAGTGGCCCCTTCTGGTGTTTAACCCTGCATGGGCAGCTTAGAGCAGACTGGAGAGTGTCTGACCTAAGGGAATCACAAAGGGAATTTGGGGAGGCAGGAGGCAATTACCTGTACTGGAATTTGGCCAGGAGATGGGGGCTAACATGGCAGTGCTCATTAAACCCTGTGAGTAACGAAGAGCCATCTTTTACTGCCAGGCTGGAATGAATGTGGTTGATCTTGGAATGACTTGGCAGGATTCACTTTTCCTGGGGACACTGAAATGACTGACACTGTCAGGAGCTAGGAAGTACTCCCTGGATAAATAATTTCTTTTGTCTAGTGGGCTTCTCTCAGGCAAATTAATTTTCCTCTGCAAAAGATATGGTTAGAGGATCAAGAAGCCCATAAAGAGCATCCTTTTTTACTTCATAAGTGAGCAGCCTCTCTCTTTGTTGCCAAAAACATGTTGGGCATTGCAAGATGTTTCTGATAACTGCCAAAAAGGACATTTGCAGGTTATCACTTTCTTTTTCAGTATATTCCAAATGGTCATACTTTCTGTTTCATGACAGAATCTTTGTATTTGATGATGGAATGTATTTATCAAAATTCTTCCACAATTTCTATAAATATCCTATTATTATATTATAATTTTTATTTTCAGTGTGAAATAATGATTTTCAAATACTTAACGTTATGAACCCTGTATTTAGCATAAGTATTTAACTTAGAGGTTAATGTGGTTTCTTTTTGGTTCTTCTGTCTCCTTTAGCTGAAAATTCTTTCAAAAAAAAATTGCAAAACTCTTGCCTGGAGTATAAAGTAGATCTATACTAATTTTTTGTTTGTTTTTAAGTGGAGATGAAATAGAATTATTTCAAAGGCTTACATTTCTCAGAGGAACATTGGGACCCAAGTGATTTCAAGGAATTCTTTAGGAGATTGTGAGAAATCTAAATTAGCACTGTCTGTATGTTGTGCCTACCCAGGAACTGTCAGAACAATCAGCAAAGTTTGCCTGAGGAGGCAATATGGTTTTATTCATGACCTAAAGATCACAAATCTTGGTTTTTATACCACTTTAACTTCCCACTCTGTATCTGTTTTCTTTCAGTTTTTTCTTCTGTTTTTGTTTAATTAGGCTGCCAGACCTTTGGTCAGGGACTGTTTTACTGTTTTTATACACTGTAATTATAATAAGAGCATGTGAGATTGTCAGCACTGTGTAGAATAAATTTCAAGTGCTTTAAACCAATTTGAAATTACCAATTTCACCAAGATTCTCATTCAGCAAGGCACTTGACTGTGGGGTTCTCTTTTAGCATATGAATGCCACTCTTGATTATTTTAAGGGTTGAATTCAAACACCTGCTGAAGTGCTTTGTAGTGAAATATATTCTAGAGTAAATCTGCTCAGAAATGCACTTATAAGCAGAGTTTAATTCATTCTAGTTCTATCATACTGCTGAGACAGACTGACATGCTTGTGGGGAGGAGCTCAAAGCTCTGGTTCACGTGAAAAGGGGAGATTTCCTCAACCTTTAGTGTTTGATTTGTCTGTCAGCAGCCCAGGAAAACTGGGACCCTTGTGCCCAACCATTCTGCCTGTGTCCCATTACAGGGATCCTTCAGTGAACAGTCCTGCTGGGTCAGAGGTGGCTCAACTGACTTGTTCAGGGACACACACCACCAGCATAAGGGAGACCCCTCAATGTCTCTTCCTACTTTCTGACCCCTCAGCAGGTCACTCACTTTATTTGTGTTGTGCTCCCTGCGGCTGGTGACTGCCACTGCCTGGGAAGGACTTACACTGACAGTTCATGGAATAACATTCCTTATCAACATAAAATTGTGACAGGTTAAGGTTCAGGGACTGACAGTGAAAGTATCTGACTGCAAAAACATGTTCAAAACAATTCAGAGATGCTCTAATTCCCAGGAAAAGTATCCAGTGTGCAGAATACATTCCTTACCCACAGGGGAAGAGGATGGGTTCAGCCTGTTGACTGATCCCTGTAGTTACAGTGGAGTCTTCCCTAACTCACTCCTATTCTCAGCTTACTTTGTGCTATTCTTTATGTTTAGGTGGAGCTCAAGAGACTCTTAGTCATGCATGCCTTTGTTTATGATTGGTGTAAAATCCTCTCACTTTGCTCAGAGGTGTAGTCAGTAAAGCAAAGAGCATGTGCCCTGTGAGGGGTGGTCACACTCTGGGATGGGGAATTTTGGGAAGGGGATGTGTGTTAATACAGTTGTGTTGTGGTGAGCTGAGCTCATCCAAGGAGGTGATTTTGGGAAGGGGTTGTGTGTTAATACAATTGTGTTGTAAGCAACTGAGGTCATCCAAGAAAGGGGATTTTGGGAAGGGGATGTGTGTTTGTAGGGGATACAGTATGGGTAAATGAAGATGGTATAGAATGTAATCTTATCCCCTAAAGAGCTGCAGCTGGGTTAATTACTAGAGTTTAGGAGCAGGCCTGATGTTAACAAGCCACACCTGTAGCCAATCAGAACAGTGTTATAAGAGAGTGGATTGGTGGGAGCTGGAGTCAGTCAGCTGCTGTGTGGACAAGGAGGAGTCAGTGCCTGGAGGAGCTGCCTACAAGGAACGTCAAGGAGGTATGAAACTGCAGCAAAACAGAATCTTTGCAATATATGACAACACATGTTAGTGCAGTTGTCTTATGGTGAACTAAGCTCATCCAAGGAGGATGATGATTTTGGGAAGGGGATGTGTGTTCTTACAGTTCTGTTGTAATGAACTGAGCTCACCCAAGGAGGTGATTTTGGGGAGGGGATGTGTGTTAATACAATTGCGTTGTGGTGAACTGAATTCCATCCTGGAGCAGGCTTGGAGCACACCAACAGCATTCCATCCAGGGAGCAGCAGCTGCATTTTACCCTGTAAATCCTCTACTGTTACAGCTTCTGTTAGGATGTGAATATAACTTCTCAGTGTCCTCTAATTTCACCCCCAGCCATTTTTCCACAGACTTGAGAAATCTATATAAAAATGAATCGGGATCATTGCCCTTGAAAGTTGGAGAACTTTTTCTCTTGTGTAAATGCATGGCAGATGCATTTAGTTAGTCTGTGAGAGATGTATTTTGTTGCAGTGAAATTTCACTAGCCCAGAGAAGACCTCCAAGTGATATGATAAGGCAGTCTTGCTGTGTTTTGATCTATTAGACTGTCAGCTGTTTGCACCCAGTGTTTGAATGCTGAGGTTGTTACATATTTAAATGCAGGTAGAAGAGCTAGTTAATAAGAAAAAAAAAAAAAAAGTGAAATCTTATATCACTTTCCCAGACCATTTAGCCAGTTATGGCATAAAATATTTTAAATTTAAATGTTCCCCCCCCGCACCCCCCTGCCTTCCTTCTATCTATTTTATTTTTATTTTAAGTTGCTCAGAGCACAAGTCTTATGAGAAAGTAGCTGAGTGTACCAGGGGTTCTTTAACCTACAAAAAAGAGGCTCAGAGGGGACATTATCACTCTCTAGTGATCTGAAGGGCTCTGGGGGACCTTATCACTCTTTGCCACTGCCTGAAAGGAGTTTTGTAGCAAGGCCGATGTTGGTCTCGTCTCCCAAATAATAAGCAAAATGGCATCAGGTTATGGTGGGGGAGGTTTTGATTGGATATTAGGAAATATTTCTTCACTGAGAGTGTTGTCAAGCATTGTAACAGGCTGCCCAGGGAAGTAGTTGAGTCACCATCCCTGGTGGCATTTCAAACACACATAGATGTGGCACTCAGGGATGTGGTTTAATGGTGAACTTGGCAGTTCTGGGTTAACAGTTGGACTCAATGATCTCAGAGATCATTTCTAACCTGAGTTATTCTTGATTTACCTGGAATAAAGCTCCATTCTACACAACTTTATTTAGATGCAGAATGCTATCAGGAAGATGTGTTAAATTTTATTGCAGCATTTCGTAAATGGATGCTGCTTATTCAAGAAAACCCATTTCAGTGGGCTAAGTGAAAATAAATAAAAAGATATGCATTATTTACAGGCCATAATGTGAGTAAGAAGGCTGCATGCACAAATAGCAGATGAAAACCCAGCAGATGTTGCAAGGAAAATTACTGTTGAGGAAAAGAGCTTGTCTTCAGGCCCACATGCCGTATATATACACACTATGTAAAAATCAAAGGTAAATCTGTTTTACACAAGAATTGTCAATGCCAGATTTTACTATGAGGACTGGAAACCCCTGCATTGGCTTCCTTCAGCAGTAGGACTGCATCTTGATTGCCATCTTCTTTCTTTATGTAAATAGGAGGAAGAGATTAACCTATGTAATTAGGAGATTGCTTTTGCTTGATTTTCCTAACTAGTATTTCCACCAGACCTAGAAAATAATCAGCAGCTTGCAAGATGTGCATAATACTGGCATGATGGAGTCAGCCAGGCAAACTCTTCCTCACACCCATGAATTGCACAGGTTGATAGGTTGCCCACCAAACCTGCTCTATCCCTCCCCTCATCATCTGAGCAGGAGAGGAAAAATGTAATGAAGGGCTCAGGGGTTGTGATAGGACAAAGAAAGATCCCTCACTGGCTGGTCTCATGGGCAAAACAGATTTGACTTGGGGAAGGTAGTTGGGTTTTTTTACCAATCTTAATCAGAGCAGGAGAATAAGAATTGAAACAAATCCTAAAAACACCTTTCACCCTATCCCTCCCTCCTTTTTGGGCTCTACCTCCTCCCCCTCACTGGTACAGAGAGATAGGGAATGGGGTTAAAATCAGTTTATAACACGTTTGTTTCTGCTGCTGCTTTCTCCTCAAGGAGAGGGCTCATTTCCCTGCTCCAGTGTGTGCCCCTACCACAGGAGACAGTCCTCAAATTTCTCCAGTGTACTTCCCACAAGTTGCAGTTCTTCATGAACTGCTCAAGCACGAGTCCATTTTCCTTGGTTTAATTCTGTTCACAGTTATATTTTTCTTCTTGATGGGTAGTTAAGCAGCTCAAAAAATCTCCCTCCCAAAATATCTACTCTGACAGAGATAACACACTCTACATCCAAGAGACGTTATGCCGTTGTCAGGTATCCCAAGTTAATTAGGGAGGACAAAACAGGGCATAAGAAGCTTCCTGAGAAGTCAAAGGCCAGGACTCAGGGAGAAAAGAATGGAGCTGTTCTGCAAAAGAAATCAAGATGGGAGCAAGGGTGACAACTCTGCATGCAGGGAAAGCCTTCTAAAGGGACATCTCCTGGCAGTCTAATCCCAGGTTGTACAATGTCATAGTAGAGTGGCCTTGAAGGCAGTCTCCAAGTATTTGAGTTTTCTTAAGCTTTTCTGACCATACAAGAGCTTCCTCCATCAGCAGAAGGTGGCCAAGAACCTTGCAGACACAAATCACAAGACAAGGGGAGTGATTCCCAGGACGACTCCATTGTTCAAGATGCAGATTTTGTATTATTGTCTGGTTTAGGCTTTCTGTGAGAAGTTACGGAGCACGAAATTAAGAACATGAGATAAAAATACTAAAAATACATAATGAAATTTTAGGATTTTTATTCTACCCATTTTACTGTTGATTTGTATCTGCGCACCATGGTCTTAAAGCTTATACAAGGATCCTCCTGAGGAAGACATGAGCTCTTGATAGTTCCATGTTTTTCTCATTAAATTACGATTTGTGAGTGGACCTCTATTTTTCAATAAGAAAGTTCAAAACAGGCACCTCATGGAATCATAGAGTGGATCATTAAATTCCAACCCCAAAATCTGCCTCCAGCTCTTCAGCTTTAAAAATGCAGAACATTTTAAATGGAGACAGTTTCATTTAATCAGCATTGCAAAACAAAGCAAGCTTTCCACAAGGTGCCATATATTGACTTGCCTCCTTTTTTTGACATTGGATTTAGTGTTGAAGTGTCAGAGATTCCCCTGGGACTGAAATTCTGTTTTCCGCATAACTCTAAGTGGATCTGCTTCACTTGCTGTACTGGTTTGATTTCTTAATTTTTAATGCAATTACTCTTGATTTATATCGCTAAATGAGAAGGTGTTTTTCAAACCAACAAACATGAGCCACCTGGGTGTTCCTAATTGCCAAAATTAGTTGTTCACATATGCCTGCTTTTTATGTGATGGAATTATTTTATTTAAAGCCCAAGTTTCCATTCAAGAGGAGAAGGAGCAGGAGTTCCTATTTGCAGTGCTGGTGCCAGCTGAAGTGATTTATCTGTGCACTGCTGGGCCATGCTGTGTGGGTTTTCTAACTCTGCTCAGAAAACACGGCTTTCCCTGGTGTCTTTAAAAATCAGAATATTTCTGCTCTTCTTTCCAATTTCCAGTGTCAACCCCAGCACAGCACTCTCAGAGTATTTGTGTTACGGATAATTCTTACTCAACTCTGTCTTGCTTGAACTGGTACTTTGTTGTTTTTCCCTTTATGGGACAGGTCCATGCCCCAGTGAAGACACAAGTGACTGGAAGAAACCTCTTGAACCTTTTCCTTTGCAAGGTTCAGTATGTTCATGTTAGTCCAGCATGTCTGGGAGGCAAGAGTTTCAAATGAGACATTTCTAGAGAAAAAATATTTTAATTTTTGCATCTTTCAATGAGCATTTTGCATACATTTGGAATGGCTCTGTGTGGAAGATGAGAAGTAAATCTGAGTCCTATGAGGACATTCTGAGTGTTCATTAATATTTTATTCTTACAAAATGAGGGCCTAATTAAAACAATGTTTGAGGGTCACTTCACTGTCTTCCATTGTCTTTAGTTTTGTATTTACACCCTGAATGAATATAGAATTAGATAGGGGTTCTTTGTCTCACTTGGGTTATGTTCCTGAGAAACACCAAGTAGAAGGAGCTTCTTTCTTGCTGGTCCTTGCATTTCTGTTTTTTTTTCGCTGCCATTAACAACTTTTTGATGACACAAATAGTGCAGCCAAGTATTTGTAAATTCACCATTGGAAAAGGGCTTATTTTACACAGAAATTTCACACTGTTCACTTTCTGTATAGGTACGTTTAATAAACAGACTATTTGTATGTTTTTATTGATGCTGTTGAATCACTGAATTGGTCAAAAGGATGAGCCCAGCTTCTGTTGAGATAGGTAGTAGTAGTGATGTAGTTATATATATATATATATATATATATATATATATATATGTATGTATGGTGATATAGTTACATAGAAAGAGATATACTTTCCCTCTTCCTTTTGTATATAACTTGTCTGTTGAGACTTGCTAATATTCCCATTGAATAGCATCAATGAATAGCTATTTCTGGACAAATTAAATGTTAATAAGTCCTTGTTACAGGTGTCAAGAAAAGTAGCACTAATTGAATAATACATGATGGTTCACTGATAAGAATCAATGACCCAGTCTATAAAGCCTAAAAAATTCACATTGAGGTACTTGCTTAGTATAAATTGCCACGGAATCCATGTTACAAACCCAGCCTTGCAGGCTTGTAAGGTTCTGCTTTAGTTGCTTAAAGGATAATTTTTTGCAGTTTCTCTCTCATGATTTTAGAGTTTGTTTTCTTTTAAAAAATAAATACCTATTTTAAAAGGTGTTACCTATCCAATTCCATTGAAAACACAGGAGAATAATTACCTTATTTACCAAAGTCCTTGAGAAAAAAATGGGATGTGAAATGTGTTTCTTAGTCAATTTTTTAATGAGGAGGGCTATCTTCATTAAGCTAGGGAGGAAGGCTTGGATAAGATGGATGCAGAGTTTTCTTTGTAGTGTTTAAATCTATTCTTTTCCTCATACTGCAGAGGAAAATGCAGTATTCAGAGATGAATGCATGATATGGAATGAGTCAGCTCTCATTTCTCAGAGAAGAGAGAATGTGCCTGTCATGTTTGTATCTTGATTATAATATTCCATGAATCTGAGGGGAGAAGCATGCAGAATAGTTTTATTAGTTTGCATATATGTGACAAATAGCCCAGTTTTGGAAAGCTACTTAGCATGCCTTGTAAAATGTTATTTTATTGGCTGATAGTTTGATACTATTCTGGGTTTTTTTCCAGTTTCTTGCTTGTAAAAATACAAATATTTTTAATGTATGAGTTACAAGTTTACACACATTTTTGTACCGCTGCTGGGCTTTTTCTAACACCTTCTTAATAGCATGTTATGTTGTGTGATAGATTTCTAGACCTATGGAAAGGTCTGGAGAATTTGTTCTCCAAATAATTCCACAGTTTATCTCCGTTTCTGCTGAAAGAAATGTGATGTATTTGAAATTTGAAGGGGAAATCAATGCATGTTTTGAGGGATAATATGTAAAACATTTGTGAATTCTTCAATAGAAAAATATAAGTCCACCCTTTGTGCTTCATTTCAATGAAAGATCTCTGCAGAACAAAATTCCCCCTTTTTAATCTGTTTTCATCAGTGTGAGTAGGGGGATAAAGAGGGTAGAGATGAGCAATTTCTCCCCTCCTTGTTTCTTGGAATTTTACTACTGTAAAATGCTGTCTGGGGAGGGATCAAGGTAAAGAGCTGAGCTCGGAGCTGAGTGCTCAGGGGCTGGAAGCTGTGGGGACTGAGCACGCCAGGAAGAGTCAGTGTCTCTCCACAAGAACCTGTTGTCTCCATGGGGCTGGAGCTGGAGACTTCATCTGGAATCCACCAGATCAACCACATTTAAATTTACAGCATCAATCTACTGACCTTAATCCTTGAGTGCAGTTACTGGGGTAGAGCCTGTACTACGTTTTCTGTACTGAACAGGGGAGATATTGCCTAACAAAAGAAAGAAATGGAAGTTTGTGATTTATGAGGTTCCCTCCAGTGTCTTCCTTGACCATGGCAATGGTCTCATATATCTGGTTACTTGGTTTATAAGACCTGTCAGCAGAACATCAGCATTTCATGCTTTCCTTCCCTGCACACGGTGAACAAAAAGCTCCTTTTTCCGGGCTCCTGTCCATGCTGCTGCTGTTATTTTGTTTTAATTGTGTGATAGGGAACAAGTTAAATTGAATCTTAAAGTTAAAAACTGTTGGGTTGACAAGAGATTTATTTAGAATGCATTTTAAAAAAACATTAGTGGCGGAGAAAGATAAGCTCGATTTGATGGATAGAAAACTCTAAATGGCCTTGAGATTTTCAGCGTTTCTGTCAGTGAGGGCTTGATGGAAGACTGCTTAGCTCTTATCAATGAGCTTTTTCTTGCAGTCTGAATGAAACTGCTTTTTTTTACTCCACATTGAATTCCTCATAGTAGTGGTGGCATTTTGTTCCACCAGCACCACCCACATTTTTTCCCTGTTGATCCAGTTTTTCTTCCCATAGTCCATTCCTCCTTTCTATTTAAATATGTTAATTTTTAAATTTTAAATATTAATATCTCTCCAGTATTTTTATCTTAATATTGTTAATATTGTTAATTATTTTTTAACTCTCTCTTACTGTTGACAAAATGAAGCACCTCAGCTGCATTGATCTGTTTTGGAACTTTGGAACTTGAACATCTAAATTTTCCATGCATCTTTGAGATGTTGGTACAAGTGTGGTCTACTCAGTTACTTCAAAAGTAATGGATTAAAACCATGCAAAGAGTTGCTCTGAAATTGTTGAGCCTCCTGATAGAATAAAGCTGGATTTAAATATCTTTGTGGAACACAAGATGCTTTCACAGTAAAAAGTACCAAATTATGATGAGACAAGGTGGTGGCTTCTTTGTTTTTTTTTTGCCAAATCTGTGAAAACCTCATTTTTGGAGTGTGATTACAATAATTACAATTACATGGCTTTGTGCATTCGCAGCATGAAACTCTTGGTGAACTTGGAAGAAACTGGATAAAAGCATGAAAGCATTTCCAGATACAATAGGATTTTGTCGAATATTATTAGCAACTCCTATTTTTAAATGAAGGTATATTCAGTAATGCTATGTGTGTCATAAATATAAAAGCTGATTTTTTTTTAATACCAGTAGAAACAAAATCTGGAAGTATTACTGGGTATTTCTGTGTGATTTGGAAGAAAAGGATCTCCTAAGAATTCCATGCACATCAATTTTTTATGCATTCAACTGTACTAAAATGAGGATAATATTTCAAGTGGGCCAGATTACTCAAGCAATTTCTGATAGGTGAATCACCACAAGTAATATTTTAACATGAGTAGAGGTTAAAATAGCATCTGAAAAATCCTGGCCTGATTTTGTAGATCTACTGATCTTTTTTTCCAGTAATCTGCAAAGAGAAGGCCATATTGACTTTCTTTTGTCTTGGCTTTTGTGGCAACCTCTGTTCTGATCCTCTCCCACATCTGCTGAAAGTATTTTGAAAGTATTCCTGTTATTCCTTTAACCACAGGCTCCTTGTTATTTGTTATCTGTAGGGTGCTTGTGTGAATGCTTCCTGCATAATAACTTTTCACTGAATTTTGAGTTATACATCCCCATGGCAATAGTCTGTTAATTTTTCTTGGTACAGAGAAAAACCTTGTACTTGGGGCAAGCAGGTTGAGCCTTGGCAGGGAATGGTTGTGAAGCAGTGCTGAGTAACTGCATTTTGGTTTTGCATGCTTGAAAAAATGTTGGGAAATAATTTAAAAATCTATTTTAAATGAGCCCCAGACCTCAAGACACCAATTTGGTTTTTATTCCTGTATCTGATATGAGTTTTGATTCTCTGAGTAAGTCTGAACTACTTAAGAAGTACAGTGGTAGAAGTCCAACTGGTAAACTATCAAATTAGATTAAATTAGGTTAAATTTCCCTTGCAGGTTATTTTATGTCCATGCAGTATTTGGAGATAGAGTTGACCAGAGTAGGGATTTTTCTGCCAGGAGAAAAGTAAAGAAAATAATTTTTTGAAACCTTTCCTTCAATAGCAGTAGAACAAAACAATTTCAATGGTGGGCATACATGATTCTGACAGGCAGGCCTTAGAGGGAAAGCAGAATGATATACAGTGAAGAAGAGCAAAAAAATCATTGTTTATGTATTTTCTGGACTGTCTATTATGGTATGAACCTTTCACAGCACAGAAATGAAACATCCATTGCGTGCTTTGTTCTCTCACTGAAAGCCTCATGTCCTGCACTCTGATCTGACTGAAATCTTGATTTCTTCCTCCTTCTTAGAGAAACTTCTGTTGGATTCCAGAGAAATATAGGAAACCAGGATGTTGTTTCAAGAGGGAGGCCATGCTAGAACTCTGGGAGGTGGTGGGGACTATGGGGACTGAGGTAGGTTTTCCTGCAGGGAAGTGGTGCAGAGGCTCTCAGATGGGCATTATGAGCTGTCCTGGGGGACCTCAATGTTTTCCTGCTCTTTGACTGCAGAAGGCTTAGTTTCCCTTCCAACAGTGCCTTTAAACTGACTTTTTATCCTCCTGAATTGCACAGTATTTTATAATTAATGGATAAAAATAGGTGAACAGCTGCAACAAAGCCCACACAGGATCTTTTTTAAATGCCCTTTTTTAGGATTATTGACTTCTGCAGGGCTGAAATCGATAGAAAATACAGTCTTGATTTCCTCTGTGCACAAACCCATGGAAATCTATAATAACCTCTAGGGAGAGAACATCAAAGTTCATGGGTTTAGCAGCTGTGGGAAGACTCATCAGCTCCAGAGCTGAGCATGCATGTTGTCAAAACAGTTTGGTACTAAACAAAAGTTAACTTTTTGAATTATTTTTGTTTGGCTTATTTGTGCAATAACTGTGCTGGCTAATCCTTATTAAACTGCAGGAAGGAAGGGAAATAATTCCTCCTTGTAAATGAATCAAAAACACTAAAGAGCACCTGCAGGAGTGCAAGGATGTATCCCTAATGGATTACTTTATGAACAATGCAAAAAATACAGCAGAGTGCCCATGTGGTGGTAACTGGTGGTTCCTTTGTGCATTTCACTAGGAAAAGGAATGCCTGAGCCTAAGGGACTTAAGATCCACATCCAAGGAAAGGACAATACAGAAAATTAGAGGGACTGCCTTGAAATAGTTTTATACCTAATTCTTTTATTATGTCTGTCCTTTTATAGATGTTTAACTTCAGCTGAAGAATCAAATTGAAATTAGTAGGTTGAAATAAATATGATTTATATTTACTTAATGTTATTGAAAAGGGAAATGTGGAACTGATAAAATATTTTTCAGTACAACTTTTGATTCAACTGTAGAACTTTCAGACACAGGAGGCTGTTGATGTCATGAACATAATATTTATGAAATGATAAAGTATTTATGTTGGATATCCATAGCCTGCTCTAATTAATGGCCAGTATTTGTGGAAGGATTTCAAACAGATATTCCTTGAAGATGATGTTTGGGAGTGCATTATTCTGCATCTTTTACTTTGTTGGTGTTGCACTGAAGGCCAACTTTAGGTGCTGGTTTGCCCAGAGGAAGGGCAGATCGTATTACCATTTACAATGCAAAAATTCCAAAGAATTTGAAAATTCTTTTTCAGTGAGTTTTTTTTGCTTATTTCTTTAATAATGAATGTGCCAAACACCCCCTGATGTGTGAGGGTGTCTTAACCTGTTTAGAAAGCCTATGGGATCTCTGTTCATAGATGTATTGAAAAAGTGCTAAGAGAAGACCTTGAGCCATACAAACTGGCTATAATTCATAGTTAAATAAGAATCCTGTAAAAAAAAAGCTTAAGAAATCTTTTCTTGTCAGAAACTAACTGCTTGTGACATTTATCTTCATGCTTAGTATTTGTTAGGTAGAACAGGACAAATCTCAAATGTTTCCAGTAGTCCCATACATTTTCAGGGGATTTTATACCTAGAAGGGGATTTTTAGCTGTTATTTAAACACAGTTGCTTGTGTTTTCTCTGTGTGTTTTCATTGAACACTTAGGACAAAGAAGTGGGGTGAGTCCTGGTTGATACACGATGAATGTCTCTAAAGCTCAATAATATTTTATTTGAAAGGTCTGTATGTGACTCTTTTTGAGCTACACTGTCCTACAGTGCTTTAAAGATCATATAAAGATGTCAGTGTTGCTCTTGTGCATCGTACTGTAATTTGTTAACAATACCTTAAAAAAAATTAATTCTGTATTAGAACTTGCATTCATCCAGTACCCAGTTGCACAGTGGTTATATTAAACACTGCCAAAACAAATCTTCTATAATTCTGAAATTATAGAATTATATTTTATTCAGCTTCATAACACTTTCAGCTAATTTTTAAATGTCATCTTTCAATGATTCTGTCACGCAGTTGTCTAACAAGTTGCTCATGGCATAATGAAGATTATTCTTAGACAGTAAAAGACAGAACAAAGCCACCTCCATGGGATTTATATCTCCTTTTTTTGGAGATTCATTTTTGTTAGGGAAGAATATATATGAGGGTTGATGCTCTGGGAAGCTGATTCTGGAATATTATTTTGGAAATATAGCAGAGAGGGCACGAGAGGGAGTTGTGGGTAATGGGATACTGTGGGATTGAAGGCAAGGAATATTCCAGTATGTTCCTGAGTTTGTTAGCACTGGGAAAGGAGGGATTTTAGCAGCAATGGAAAGATGAAAGTGAGAACATTAATGGACTTGTGGATTCAGGGCAGAAGAGGCAGTGAAACCAAAGATCATGGAATGGTTTCGTTTGAATGGTATCATTAAAGGCCATCTAGTCCAAACCTCCTGCAATGGACAGGGGTACCTTCAACTAGATCAGGTTACTTGGGGTCCCACCCAACCTCCTCTCAAATGGAAACATGGGGCATCTACAGCCTCTCTGGGCAACCTGTTGCAGTGTTTGACCACCCTGTTCATGAAATATTTCTTCTTTATGTCTATTCTGAATTTGCTCTCTTTTACTTTAAAGCCCCTTGTCCTGTTGCTGTAGCCCCTATTAAAATGTCTGTCACCATCTTGTAAGTCTTCTTTAAGTACAGAAAGGTCTCAATAAGGTGTCTATAAAGCCTTCGTGTCTCCAGGGTGAGCAACCCCAACTCTCTCAGCCTTTCTTCCAAGGAGAGGTGTTCCATCCCCTCAATCATTTCTGTGTCCCTCCTCAGGACCTGCCCCAGAACTGAACCCAGTAGGGTTTCAGCAGACCAAAGCAGAGAGGCAGACCCACCTCCTTCGCTGTGCCATGCCATGCCTCCTTTTGTGCAGCCCAGGATACAGTTGTTTTTCTGGGCTGTGGATGCACACTGATGGATCGTGTCCAGCTTTTCATCCACCAGTCTCCTCAAGTCCTTCTCAGTAGATCTGCTTTCAACCCCTTCATCTTAGCCTGGGTGGGTAAAAGGGGTTGTCTTGTAAGTAAGCAATCAGAAAAACCTGAAGATATTTTTTTTGTGGAATTATTCACTCGTAACCTGAACTGCTATCTAAACTCAGATGTGTACAGAAATGTGGAACACTTGAAGCAGCGTGTGACTTATAAAGACCAAATATTTTCCTTATGCCTGTTTGCATTTCTAGCACATTTCTGCCTGCTGGTTCTATTTCCATTTGATAGGAATACCAAATGAAGCATTACTGTAGTTGCAGCTCTGTGAAATGCTCTGTGTTCATTTGTGGTGCTGCATTAAACTATAAGGGCATTAATGACCAATAGGATATGAACAGGGAATTATGTAATTAAACAGAGGCTTAAAGAGACAGATCATTAGTCAAACCAGGAGATGGGAGGTACAAACTTCAGGGACATATTAACAGCATTCATATGTTATAAGCTACCACCATAGGTGACAGTGTCACCAGCAAATCTCACTTTTCTCACAGAAATTTGCCCTGCAGGTTTGGAACTGCTCTGGATGGACTCAGTTCTCTGCATTTGCTGCCAGAAGTTTTCAGTACACTCTCATCTTCCTGTTTTTCTCTTTCTGGGGGAAGGTTGAGCTGAGAGGGGCTTTCTCTGCCATGTGGTTTCCTTTGTTCCCGGGGAGTCCGTGGCATTCAGCATTTTTCTGTCAGGTGTTTATTACTGGTATCTTAGTTGTTGCTGTTCTGTGTTTTAGTAAACTACTATTTTTTCACTGATGTCTTCTCACATTCATCTCTCCTTATGGATGAAAGGGAAGAGGTTAAAAATACAAGGGGAAGTAACTAATTTTTGAGTGTCTGCCCCCTAAATTGTCTTAAACCAAGACAAAAGTGTAACTCCAAATTTCCACAAAGACAGACTGAAGACTTTAATTTCCATCTCAGAATGCACAATCTCAGCTGGTGAACCAAGGAGGATGTGGTCCATCCTGTGCTGGATGCTGAAGAGGATCAGTTTTGATAATGTGAAGTAGACACCCACTTGCCCATGTAGTGTCCCTCTCATCACATTGCATCCTGCTACTTCAGCTCTGCTTCTGTTGCCTGAGTAATCCTTTAATGTGGTCAGAGCCAAACACAGCTGGACAGGAGGCAGAGGAGACTCACAACAGTGGCTTGTGGTAACCACAGAATGGAGAGAGTAGAAAGGAATTGGCTTGAGGCTAGCACACTCTGAGGTACAGGGCACCCCTGCACCCCTGGGCAGCAGGGATTTGATGATGGGTTGGACTTGATGATCTTACAGGTCTCTTCCAACCTTGAATTTCTGTGATTCTGTGATTTGAAATCAGGGTGGAGAAAACCAAAGGCCAGAGGTCAACTTGAGCAGTTTAAACGTGGGACAAGCTAGTTCCTGACCTGGGGAAAGACTTGTGTGGAAGCAGATCTGCCTGGAATGCCTTAATCTAGAACTCAAAAAGTGAGACTGTCTGGAAAGTGAAGACTTCATTTTTGCTTTTTGAATCATAGAATCACTCAGGTTGGAAAAGACTTCTAAGATCGTCAAATCCAACCATTAACCCAGCACTGACCACTAAGCCATGTGCCTAAATATCTCACAGAATCACAGAATTTTCAAGACTGGAAGGGACCTATAAGATCATCTAGTCCAGCCGATGTTCTAACTGTTCAACTAGATCATGGCAGCAAGTGCCACATCCAGTCTTTTTTTAAATTCTTCAAGGGATGATGCCTCCACCACCTCACTGGGTAAATGATTCCAGTTTCTGACCACTCTTTCTGTGAAGTATTTTCTTCTTACTTCTAACTTACTTCTACCTTGACGCAACTTGAGACTGTGTCCTCTTGTTCTATCCGTTGTCGCCCGGAGAAAGAGGCCGACCCCCAGCTCACTACAGCCACCCTTCAGGAAGTTGTAGAGAGTGATGAGGTCACCCCTTAGTCTCCTTTTCTCCAGGCTGAACAACCCCAGCTCCCTCAGTCGCTCTTCATATGGCTTGTGTTCCAAGCCCTTTATTAGTTTCGTTGCTCTCCTCTGGACACGCTCAAGTAACTCGACGTCCCTCCTGAAGTGAGGGGCCCAGAACTGGATGCAATACTCTAAGTGAGGCCTCACCAGTGCCGAGTACAGGGGAAGAATGACCTCTCTGTTCCTGCTGGCCACTCCATTTCTGATACTGGCCAGGATGGCATTGGCCCTCTTGGCTACCTGGGCACACTGCTGGCTCACACCATATTTGCTTGTAAATTTTCATTGTCCTTGCAATGATCCTTCTAGAAGGCAAATTAAGTAAAATTCCTGATACTTTTTCTTCCCCATGACAGTTCCTTCCGTACCTCTCCAAATGCTCTCAGTTGGCATGGAAACATGATGCTGAAGCTCTGACAGGTCATCTGCAGGGCCCAGTGTTTCCAGCAGGACCTGCACCTCTCCTGACTGTCTCCAGCTGATCTGTTGTCTTCAGATAAATTCTAATGGGAAACTGAGCACAAACTGGGGCAGTGTTCAGAGGCAAGGAGAAAGAGAACATTTTGAGGTCTTAAATAATGAATACAGCAGGCTGTAAAGAAAAAAGCAGGGGTAGTGGAGAAACCACGTAATTGGAAATATGGAATGTTATCTGATTTTCCTGCTGATTTCCTTGGCAGAATCTGCCACTGATTGAGCCCTGTTTTCACACTTCTGTGGCAGTAGCACACTCTGAGCAACATTTGCTTTTTGATCTGCTCATGTGCCTGTGGTTATAATAATGCCCAGGTTAAGAATGAATGTCTGCTTTTTGCCTTAGAGTACATTGGCGTAATTACACTTTTAAAGAAAATGAGTTAGCAGTTATTAAGAATTGTATCGACATGCTCTTATTGTATTTATTAGGTCAATTTGTTAGACTAGATATATTTTTCTCATCTCATTGTAGAAATATTTGTGAATGCTGGTCTTTGCTGCTGATGAATTGACCCCCATACTTAGCATAAGATAAATGTGTTTGTAGGTATTTGCTGTCCCTAAGCTCAGGAAAGAAAAATTATATAAAAATTATGGAGAACATGTTAAAGATTTCTCTTTACTTAGTTGTACTTTGAGCTGATGCATTCTATTTTTTTCCTGTGAAATAATAGTGAAGACCTGCTAGAGCAACCCTTTTATTCTGCTTTGCCTGGTGCCTTTTGCAATCATGTAATTTACATGAGATCTTCAGCACAATTGTGTGACATTGTTGCCCAAGTATTTCAGCATGATTTTGTTGAAGTACTTTGTCACAGGGGTTCATTTAATGGGAAGACTTGAAGGGTGTATCACTCACATCTTTTATTGCACTGAACATTTGACACAAACCCACAAAATTGACAGTCACAGCTTCAAAGTGTCCCACAGTAGCACAAAGAGCCTCTTATTGTGTTGGACTATTGTTTTAACGTGTCAGAGTGTATTTGAGAAACAATCTGATTGCCTGTGGATAATGCTCTTGGCCTCGTTGTGCTGATTAAATGGATGTTTGGATTGCTGGGAGGTCTGTAGCTCTCTGTTCAGCCTGACCTCCTCTCCTGGCTGGGGCCCATTAGCATTTGTTCTGCTCATTAGAGTGAGAGGTGATTGCAATCCTGAAAAACACCAAATAGCCCAGTTAGTACAAGAGCTGCTTTTCTTTTCCCTTGGCCTCCACCCACTGCCACTGAGTATCCTGAGCAAATGCTGGAGACAGTTGGCAAGATTGTAGAATAATTGATCTCTGCATCTGGCACAAGCTGGCTCTTCAAGAGCAAGCGTTGCACTTCCATTTGTCCCTTTGTCACCTTTTGTCTTACATAAATATTTGTGTCTTTAGTACTGAGTCTGCCATGTAGTTGGGGGAGCAAAGTGCTAAGGTGCCATAAGTGGGGTTCAGAATAACCCTGGCATAAAAAGCAGAAAAAGCTGATCATATATATTCAGAAAAAAGAAAGTGTAAAAGACCAAACTTGCTTTACAGCTTGAAGCACATTTCCTAACTGTTCCAGCAAACATTTTTGGTGTTCTTGCTCTTTGGTGGCATGGGAGTCAGTCATGACAGGGAATTAACATGACCATGCCACAAGTAACAGTGGAGACCCACCTTGGTAAACATGAATTAACTTCTTTGGTCACAGTGAAGATGTTTCAAACAAACACTAATAAATGAAATCAGGATCTCATTATAAAGTTGTGCAGTGTGCAGCAGCTTAAAAGAACGATATGTTGACCTGGCTGGGGCAGTGAGAAGGGTCTGAGCTGCCTTAGCCCTTCCTTCTTTGGATGATCTTCTTCAGGTCATCCCATTCCATGCTCAATATATGCTGCTGCACACTGCAATGCTGGGTCTCGCTTTTTGCAACCCTTGGATGAAACTGGAAATGGCTGGGGATGTTACAAAAGAGCCTACATCTTAACAGGACACGCTTTGTCTTTTAAGAAGGAAAAAGTGGGCAAAAAGCGGTTTCAAGAGATCAGAAACAGTTGGATAATCTGATGTTTTGTAACTGTTCTAATTGTCTTCCTGCTGCTAAGCAAATTGTCCTCTCAGACCCTGTGCTCTTTCATTTGGAGAGACTTGAGTCTCTTCATTGAAAATAGAGGTCATATCTTCAGTTTGTATATATTATAATTAGTAGTTGTATTTGTTTTCTGACCTGGGAGCACATCCTACCTTGTCTCATAAACTTGTTGTATATATGGAAATAGATAAAAGCAACTTCTTAGGGCGAAGAGATGGTTTCCATAGGTAATGAGGTGGATGTGCTCAGTTAAAATCTCCAGAATTATCTCTACCACAACATTATTCACTCCAATGTCTGTTCCCAAGCACCAGAGCTCCTGCTTTAGCAATGTGCTAATGCTTTATCAACCTTTGAAGCTTAAAGGTTTTAGACATAATGCTGAAAACATCTTCAGCTAAGAGGTGAACCAGAAACTTTGATATTCAAGTCTATCATCCAGGTAGAGAAGATATGCTCCCTATAATTCCTGCAAGTTAAGAGAAATTGGCATTCCTTGATAAGAAATTAATATTTTCTTTAAAGAAAAATAAAAATAGGGTGAATGCAGAGCTCAGAGATAAGAAGTGAATGACTGTATTTTTGCTGCAGTGCAGCTGTGAAGAATGAGCTGTGCATTGAAGCAGTGAATACGTGAGAGCAGTTAAGTTAATATTGCCTCCATCAGTAACTCTTACCCTTTAGCTGCATGTCCTTCACTGTATTTTCCATATTTTATTGTTTGAATAGCATGCCTTTGCCACAAATGGCAAATGAAAGCAAGCCAATAAATGAAAGCACTCTGAGAACTGATAGTTCCTCTAGTCCTGCAATAGCCCCATTAGTTATTTCCTGGACAGCCAGTGCTGTATTTCATTGCATAGTGATGCTCTTTCCTTCTGCCTACAGCAGCATCTCAAAGGGGGACTTTTTAAAGTGTGTGGAGTAGTAAAAGTTCTGCCTTGTTTGCTTTCTACCTCTTTAAATGCTTTTAAAAAGTTCTTTGGAGAGAAGGGGATGAAAGCCTATGATTTCTTGGAAAGGTAGCATGCCTTTTGAGTTTTGATCTGTGTTAGTGGTTTTAACCCTTAGGTCTTCTGGCTGTCCATTTAGCTTAGAAGAAATGATGGCTTAGATCTGTAGGGCACATCTCATCAGGGTGTTTGCTGTTTGTTTGCTGTTTGGTGTTTGCTGTTTGTTCTTTCTCTGCAATTCATTTCCAGCCTTTTTGGTATTAGCTGGGCAATGATGTGACAATAGGGTGATGCTTGCTGTTCATTTTTAGCTGGGGATGACAGGTCCTTCTGCTGTCCCAGCTAATTGCAGACATCAGAAAATACAGTGTGATGTCTGGGAGGAAGAGAGAGATCTGACTTCTGGCCCAGTTGTATGATTTATGAGCAGCTTCAGTTCTGCAGCTACAACTCTTTCATTTATTTGCATCACCTGAGTAAGATGTGCTGTAAAGCAGAATGTTGTTGATGACTTAGAGTGAACTTTTGGACTTTTCCATGGCTACGAGACTACTGAAGTGCCAGACTGCAGCCTGAGGCTTGAATCAAGGCTGGGTTTTGTTTCCCTGAGGAAGTCACTGAATCTCTCCTTGCTTCAGTGGGTGAGAATTAATTCATTCGTGTTTCAAAAATGCTTTGAGATTGTCACCTGGATGGAGTCATAGCAGTGCAGAGTGTGAACAGGATGGCTGAGCAAACCAGGGGAGCACTGAGGCATGTACAGAGCTGAACAATATCCAGGTATTGCTCAATCACATTTATGTCCCAAGGGATTGGAGTGCTGAAGTGTAAATGTGGGCTCTTTCCTTTGAAACACATGGAACAAAATGAATAATTTGTTTACTTGCAAGCTGACTGTCTCTTTGATAGTCTTCATACCCACAATTCAAATGCTGCAAATGAAATGTAGTGTTACATTATCCACATGTCGCTCCTGACTTTTACTTTTTTTTGAGAAATAGAGTAAAAATAAATTGTGCTTAACATATTGTTTGCAAAGTAAGCCTCCTGGGTCAAAATTCTGAGAGGACGTCTTGCTTGAATAGGAAAATATACAAATACAATTGTGTATCATTCCTTCTCATGCCCACTGCTATGCTTGTATAAATAGCACAGATCTGTTGATTCCTGCCATTTGTGGTTGGTTTAAAAGAGTGATGTCAAATGACAAACTTCTCCTAAATGTCCCCTCTTTTAATACCTATATATTCATAATTGTCTTCTAAATAGGATTTTGTTTCATAACCTGAACAGAAATATTAAATCCAGAACATTTCTGTTATTTATGCAAAATTTATGCAATTTAAATACATGGTGGGAAAGGAATTAATACTTCACAAAGAATAGGGCTTAGAAAAATTTTCCTTTTAGCATTAGCAGTAAATTTGTCAGCAGACTTTGGGTTTACTCAGGTTTTTTGATTTTTTTTTTCAGCAAATGCTTTTAAATGTTTGCTCTCTTGATTGTTGGTGAATATTCAGTGTTTGAGCTCTGTGCCTACAGACTATTGATCAGAAGCATTTTATAATGCTTTTCCTGCTCCTTGATTAGACAAACATGTAAGCACTCTGGCTCAAATAACTGTGTGGGTGAAGCTGAAGCTTGGTTGCTAGGAGCACTTGAGTTTTTAAAATTTTACCAAAGCCTTTGGTCAGGAAAACAAGATCAGCCAAACATTTTCTGAGAACCAAACAAAAGGACTCAAGAGGGGATGAAAAAGAACTTAAAATAGCCAAAGAAATAGTAGTGGATATCCTTTTGTTCAGCATTTTCCTTGTTGTATTCAAGCTAGAG
Organism: Melospiza georgiana; assembly: GCF_028018845.1. NCBI lineage: Eukaryota > Metazoa > Chordata > Aves > Passeriformes > Passerellidae > Melospiza > Melospiza georgiana. The sequence goes on from NC_080432.1 coordinate 21,188,497, forward strand.
AATAAGGTCACAGATTATGTAGATTCAAATGATCACATCTCTAAATAGCAGTAGCATTAAAAATGATTGCCTGGACTGGGAGAACCAGTTCTGTTGAGACTCATCCTTTACCTGTGACCCATAAAAATTCCTTGGGTTTGATCCCCCCAGTGCCAGTGGGGATATGGGCAGTGTGTTCTCTGTGCCTGAGCCTGCAGCTAACTGGCGTCTGGGTGCTCCAGATAGCAACTGAGACACCTGTAAAAAGAAGGATATGGTCTCCCTTTCCAACAAAGCCATGAGATCCCTGCCATGCTAGAGACTGGGAACAAGGAATAGAATAAAACTGTTAACTAGAGGAAGAAATGCTGGGCTGTGATAGACCCTAGTGTAAAATAAAGATCTTTAGAGCTACAGAAAACACTCTTCCAACTCTGATCCAGGCCCTTTGAACTTGCCAGCTTTATCTCACAGGCTCCCTGTGGTTCCTGCAGGGTGTCAGGGAGGAGAGCAGGAATTGTGCTTTCCATCCATCAGGCTGTTGGGAAATGTCAAGCTGTCAGGCTCTGGTGGTGGGAGCCAGCACAGCCTCTGGAGTTGGGGAGTGCGAGACGGCGTCTGCTCCCTCCGTGGCGCTGCTCTAGACACGACCTCAGCCACGGGCATCAGCTCAGGCTCACACAGAGCACGGCAGCAGAAGGGTGGGTGCCAATAAAATACCTCTGAATAAAATACTTCTCACATTCAGTGGTGCAGCACTGAATGTCAGAGGGAAAGTTAGCCTAGCCCGGGTTTTACATATTTAACTGTTTCTAGGCCCGTGCTGCTTGTGTGTCTTCACCAGGGTTCATGAGGTGGTTTGTACTGGGACTAATGGAAACTGAATTATTTATTGCATTTATTGCAGATATTCATAAACTGTTTGAAATCTGTGAGAGTGTTTGTTCTTATGCCCTGTCAAACACTGAGGTTTGCAAAATACGTGATCTTCTTTGAGGTCTTCCCTTTCACGGGGAAGTGAAAACAAAGATTTGGTGAAACTAAAATGAGAATTTTACTCCTGAAATCGGTAGTCCCAATTTCAAAGTGTTGGGCTACTCAAAAATTTAAAGCAGATAAACCACAAACAAATTGCAGATAAAAGGCTTTTCTAAATTAAAATCTTAATACAATTCTTTTTGTAGTGTGCTGAGCGGCCCAGATGACCAATATGACTCTCCTTTTGTTGCTTTCCATGTAGTGAGCTTCTTTGTTGGCAGGCCTGATCTTTTTGGGACTATTTTGAAAGTACCTATTCATGTGAACTCTCTTGGAAAAAAGAAGAAAAAAATGGGAATACTGTGCTGCCAGTTCCCTGTAGTGAACAGAGAGCAAGAAGGCTGATAGAGCTGGACAAATTGAGCTGCCCTGCAGAATAACAAGGAGGTGGGCAGATTCCTTTTTGTCCACTTGATTCACTGCTACCCTGGCTTCTCTTTCATTTGTTCAGCTGCACTTGCTCTCCAGCACGTCCAGGCTGCAGCCATTTCTCACCTCTGTTTGTTTGCCAGTATGAGGTGTGTGGACATGATATTCCTCTTGCTCAAGCTGAGTCTCGCACTGAAAACTTTTCTTTTGTGTAGCAGAATATACAGGGTGCTTTCAAGGCCCTTCAGCCAGACAGATGCAGTGATGGAAGACTTCAAGGCACACAGAGCACAAGAGGACGCAGGCTGAAATTCTGCTCTTAGCCTCAAGCTTTGCTTTTACATGTTCTTGTCAGCTGGTTTTTTTTGCTGCCTTTCAGTTTTAAAGTTGCTGATATAAAATGATCTAATATGATGTTCTCTCTGTAGTGGCAAAAATTTCCAGACTTACCACAGAGAAAGAAGCGTGGACAAAACTAAAAACACCAAGAAAACCCCCAAACCAAAACCACAGAACCCAACCAACAAATCAAACAAACCCCCAAATCTCTGAGATTTTGAGGTTCCCCAAAATGTCAGTTGTGGAGGGGGTTCATTCCTTATAAAGATGGCCAGTTCTGGTTCACTGGGAGGGAGAGGCCTCTGGGCCTTCTCCAGTGGCCCACCTGGGAGGAGGGTTGAAAATGGAGGTGAGTCAGTTCTGTGAAATGAAGGCCAGCTTCTTTTAAACCTGGCAGCAGCAAGCATCAACATAGCTAATGGGAGCTTTGGAAAGGGCTTTTATGGGAATGTGAGGGTGATTATTTTTCCTTTGACTTGTAAATAAGCTTGCACGGTCCTCTGACTTACAACACAGCTATTCCTGGTTCTCACTTGTTACATCTCATTATATCTTGTACCTTATATTACATTTCTTGAACTTTTAACCTTTTGAAGAATATAACTAATGTGCTTCTGGCAAGCATTTGTGTATCATTATTGTCATATTTCAAAGTAAGCTCATTTCTCTTCTCATTGTTTCTTCAAATCTTTTTTTCCTATGAAATGAGAATATTAGGCTAAATTCCTAAAGGATGTAACCTAGATACTGAGGGCACACATTTATCCACTGTTTTTCTATTCAAAGCTCTAATCCCAAATATAAATACTCATCTGCTGGTTATTTGCATGCATGAAAGATGGTGGATGTATACACAAGGTTTTTATTTTTTCCTTTTGCTTTCCCTGCTTTTGCTGGGGAAGAGCTCTGAATTACCATGGAGGAGAAAAGGAATGCTTTTCTCTCAGCAAAAACAATAGCAACTGGAACCATCTTAATTAATTTAGAACAATTATATGCTGATTTCATATATTCTTTATATATTATACACTGATTTTCTATATTATATAATAAATAGCATAAGAGAGCATGAGATTATAAATGTAAAAGGTGTAGCAGTAATGTATGTTAAAATCTGATTATTAGAGATTCCTCTGCCTGAATTTAGGTGCAAACAAGACTTTTTGGCCAAAAACTAATAGTACAGATTTTATTTAAAAGGAATTGTGAGGTGGAGAGAGAGGGAGATAGAAAAGTTCCCATCAGGTGGGTTAGTTCACAGTCTGAATTCCAGGAGTCCAGAGGCACATTCAGGAGGGTGGGCTTCAGTGGTCACAGATGAGCAATTTCTTTAAGGCTTCAACTCTGTAGCGTGGGGAAGAACCAAAATCGAAGAGGGATTTACAACCTCTTCTGTTCCAGTCATTACCTTTGTTTTGATGTCTCAGCTTCTAAGAGAGGTGACCTTTACAAATGAAGAAATAAGGCTCATACACAAGAGGAGAAGCAGTAAAAGATTTATGGTGGTACATGTCTTTTCAAAGCTTTAAAGGTTTCTTCATTCATTATCTTCTCAAGTTTCTCCTTCCAAGGGACAGACAGTAAAAGTGGGGCTTGTTTCTCTCTTTAAATTTAATAACAGCTGGAGACTGCATGGTAAAATACATGCTTGCAATAACAAGGTAACAATACCAAGCAGCTCATTGAGGCAGGGCTTGTGTCACATGTGAAAACCACATTGTAACTGGCAAATAAGACCTTTTGCACAAGGCATAAGAGTATTTATTTAAAAACAAAATAAGTAAAGAGGGAAAAAAGCAGCTGAGGGTGTTGTGTAACTTGTGCAATAGAGAAATTCTTGGACAGTACTGAATCTTCATGGCAACATTTGCGCAATAACCATAGGGTTGTGTTCTACGTGTGAGAGACCTTGCTTATTCCATGTGATAAAGGCCTTGCTCACCTGGACGATGTTTTGGCATTGGCCACTTCATTTGGTGTCCACACTCCTAAATATTCCTATTTCTGGATGTTGTGGATTCAACTGACTGTTTCTGATTCCGCTCTGTTGGTGTTAGACTCGATAGACTTGGCATTGAGAGGCAACCTGGCGTGGGGACAGAACACAAATGAGTGGAAATTCAAACTGAGATGCTTGTGGGATTTCTTAAAAAATATATTCTGAAAGAGACCACAATGTGCTATTCTGGCTCTGAATATTTGTGTTCTTTGTGTGATTTAGACTCTGTGTGGTAATGGACTGGGAAGTGGGCGGTGTTATTTCTAATGAGATGTCAGTGCTAAAACGCTGTGTGCATTAGTGGAAAGAAGTGGTATCCAGCTGATGAGCTCTGCTGATGCTTTTTCATCTCATTAGGCCTTGATTAAGTAATATGCATGTTACTTCATAAATACGTGGTAATTAGTGCTTGACCCCACATGTGGCTGGCTGGGGCAATACAGGAAGTTGTATTTACTTAATCCCTTTTTCTCCCATCTTTTTTCCCCCCACAGAGCCACGTTGTTCTCCAGCATTTCCACTCCAGAATACTAGTGGTCCTCTCCTCTTCCATGTAGTTTCTTGCCCTTTTGATGAGATGTGTGAGTGTACCCCAAGCTATTCACTATCCACCAATTCCTCCATCTGCCAGGAATATTTTCTGCTTGTCTTGGATATCGTTTCTCTCTTCAATGGCCTCTATGAATTCTCTGTGTGTCCAATGATAATATAGATGCATTTCTCCACAATGGTGTGCTTTTATAGTGGGATAAGCAATTCCAGATGGCTGTTTTGTGTCAAAATCCCAGCTGGAATCAGGTGATCCTTACCTTGACATAAATGAAGTTAATGTATTGCTTTCTCAACTGCAGTTGATCTCAGCCAGCTATGTTGGGATGATATCTGTATAGCTGTTTTTCTTACTGCATGTCTTAGCTAAATCAGGTTTGTAGTTGTGCTATCAAATAGTTATCTTTTTCTTTGGCAACAGAAATAGAGTCTTTAACAGTAGAAGAACTCCATCAGGTGGAGTGAGGGTGGTAAAAGTAGAATCTTGTGTTCCTAAGGAAAGAGTAGAAATTATCCCATTGGATTGTGTGTTGAAGGCTGGATGGATTGGGGTATTTATTTCTTCCCTTTTCTTTCCCCCACCACTCCCAAGCTGAATCTGGTTTCATGACAGTTTTCTTGTCACTTCTGTTTCTATACATATTTGTTCAGATATCCTGACAGGTGTCATGCATGAGGACAGAATTTACATGGATCTTTCTGGAGAAGCTACATACCAAGAACCTTTAGTAGACATTTGCCTGTCATCTCTATTATCCCTCAAAAAGTGTTCAAAAAAGTCTCCTCTGTGTCTGGCTGTGTTTAAATTTCTTAAACACAATTTTACCCACTTTGTGTGAGAAATTCCTTTTTCAGATTTGCAACCTGCTAATCTCTGGTTAGAACAGTAAAATACTGTGGCAGTACACTTCATGTTTATAAAAATAATAATAATGATTCATAGGGAGAATAAAACCCTCAAAACCCCCAAACCAACAATACTTTACCATATTAAGCAAATATAAAATATAAAGATTGGGATTAAGGGAATATAAAATAAGATGTTTGCATAATGCAATTGTTAATGGGACTTAATTTTTATCATGGGAAGTCCTTGCTGCTTCAACATCGCATAAAAGATATAGAAAATAAAGCAGAAAGCACCTGTTGGAATTCTTCCCTAATACCTCCGTGCAATATTAAAATAATAACTTAAAATATGACATTTTTAAACAAATCCAAGTAATTCATTTAGAGTTCAGTTATATGCTAAGAAGCCAGTTTTAGAGAATTTAACTTTTTTGCATACTGCAGATTCTTACCTAAGGGGAAAAAAGATGCATGAGATCTCTTGCTGGTGATGTAAAGAATGTGAGTGAGAGCTGGCAGGTGGCTTACAGATATCATTCTGAAATATCCTGCCAAAAAACAATGATGTGTTTAATTAGCACTTCGCAGATGGCATGCAAAATGATCTTCACTGAGGAAGTTCTTCCTCCTCTCTCTCTTTTTTTTTTTTTTTTTTTTTTTTTTTTTTTTCTGACAGCCTATTTTTGAGAGTTGATTTTGAAAACATGGCTTGTGGTGGCTGTTCAGGATACACCCAGATGTAGCTGGGGATGTGTTTTCCTTGTGGTTCTGTGTGGGAATAGCCCTGTAGCTTTGGGGCCCTGCTCCATGTGCAGAGTATGTTGATATAACCCAAGCAAGAATAACACATATTCAGATAATGTTAGACTAATACAGGAGTTGCCGACTTGTAAAGGGAGGAAGTCAAGACAAGGAAATGGAATAATTTCACTTTGATTCCTCTGAATTTAGTGAATTGTCAGATATTTCTAAGCATGCAATGCATTTGTAGTCCAAATGTTCCTTTCAGCACAAATGTTCACACCTGCACTTTCCTGCTGGACTTAATTTTCATCTCTGCTTTTCTTGGGTTTTTTTCACCCAGTTATTGGCAAAGGCAACAAGCAAAGAATAGACTCCAATGACCTCTTGTTGTTAGGATGTTGCTGCTGCTGGAGGCCACAGGTGAGCACATGCAGCTGCCTTAGAGACTGTGAGGAAGCAGGAAATTGGTGCTTTGTTGTCTCAGGGCCTGACTTTGTTTGCTTATTTTGCTGCTGAGGAGAATACACAGTTTTGAGTGAAGGTGCCATAAGGGACAGAGGGAAGACAAATGGAAAAGTGCTAATTCCGAAAACCACAGCAAATAAATGCTGGTGAGAAAGGTCATAAGCCCAGTTAGGACTGAAAACAGTCCTAGGTAATAGGAAATGGAAGATTTTGGAGAAGAGGTAATGAACTACTTTAAAAGTGAAGGAGGAAAATGAGTTTTTATTACTTTTGTGAGAGAAGATGGAGCCCATAGAGGAATACAAAGTGAAAAAGCTGATGTAGTTGAAGGAATTGGGTTGGAATAGGATACCTCCTGCCATGTTTGAAATGGCTATGAACCATTATTTTTATTTTTAAAAGCCAAATTAAACAATATAACAGTGAGCAATATGGAAGTGGGAGTCTAAAAGTGAATTTTAACAGCATGACAGTAGCCAGACAGGAGTGTTTTTCACTAAAAAGATATTCACAAGCTAGCTCTACAGAACCTGGATGTGCACTCAGAATTGAAGATGAGGCAGGGTTTTATCATGCTAAACAAACAGTGAAATGTGAGTTATAATGATGAGAAAAAGAGAAATGGCCTGGGAGAAGGAGAGATTTGGAATTCTTTTTAAGTTTACTTGTGCTTCCCTTCATGGAAAACAATCACTGAGGCTGGTCAAGATATGAATTTCCTAGGAGACAAATACAAGGTATACACAGGTCCTTGAGGTGGTGGCAAGGTGAAGATAGCTGCATTTCTTATCTTGTGTTATCCTGGGGTGTCCTGGAGGTGGAAACCCCTTGCAAAAACAAAAGGAGTTAGATGGATTTGCTCAGGGATAATCTGAGTAAAGAGAATGAGAAAATAAAATCACAGAAACCAGAAAAGCTGATATAGTGATGAAACACATGAAAGTGGGAGAGTGAATTTTATACAGACAAGTGAGAGAAGAAGGGCGGGGGGTATGGTTTTGAGGCTAGGAAGGCACTGGAACAGATTGCCCAGAGAAGCTGTGGATGCTCCATCCCTAGAAGTGTTCAAAGCCAGGCTGGATGGAGCTTTGTGCAATCTGGATCCCAGGAAAGGGCCTACCTGATCCATTTGTGCTCTGGTTAAACATAGATACCTACATACACACAACAGCAGGAAAACAGTCCACAGCCATGGCAACGTGGGATTTAATTAAAGGGAAAGGAGAGGTTTTCTTAATGAACTGAATGCTGAGAGGATAAACCTGTAGCAGACACCTGATCTTGGTTTTTTTTCCTTCAGAAATTCTGAGGAGGCAAAAAAGGGATTATGAGTATCATCTGGGGTTGCCAGATTAGGAGATGAAGAAAAGAAGTGTTAACTAGGCAAATAGCAGTAGGTGAGACTAAAGAAAAAATAGTTACCATGGTGGTGGAGGAGTTTGGTGGTGCTGGTGCACAGGAATTAGTGCTTTTCACAGTGAGAGAGCCTGAGAGAACCTTGCTGATATTCAGATAAAGAGAGCAGTATTGGGTAAAGCTTTTTGAAACTGTTAGTTGTCTGCTACTAAATGTATTGTATTATGGACCTCAAAAACCTGCAGCTATGTTTGCTCCTTGTGATCCTCTTCCACACTATCCTTATTTTCTGTCATTTCAGCAGTGATGAAATTGATTTTAGAAACAAAGTTTTGAAAAGAGAGCTGAATTAAGGTGGATAATGTGACTCAGGTCAATGTGTGCTTACAGAGGCCCCCAGTGCCTGAGCACTACCAGTGGCAAAACCACAGGGAAAAAGCTGGCAGACAGCAAAGAGCAGGCCACCCAGTCTTGGGAGACTTGGAGAACCTTGGCAAGAGCCACCTGAAAAGCTGTGTTGGGACAGCATACATCAGGAGAGGAGGGGTGGTTCTTCAGGAAAGTGGGATTCAGATTACAGAGCCTGTTTCCAGCAGCAGGTTCAGCAAGCCAGATTCATCCACTTCCATCCAGCCCAGTGTGCTGTCAGAGTGCTGTATTTCAATACTCCTTTGTACCACAGTTATTTCTACTCCCAAGATGAGGTCAGCTGGATTTATTGCTAACTGAGAGTGACACAAGCACTTGCATTTGGAATAATTCTTTCTTTTTTAATGGTAAAGTCTATTGTGCACAACTTATGTGCTGTTATTCCTAGTGAGGATGAATATACTTCAGTTGACTTCGGCATTTAGTGCCATTTTCAGAGAGCTGTCAGAACAGCACACCCAGAGAGAAATCTTCTCTCAGTTCTTCTCTTATACTCAGGTATTCCATAATACCTCATGTCATTCCTGTCGATAAAAATCAGCTCCTCTTCAGCCAGATGGTACCTGTTGCTTATCCTCTGCCATGAATTCAAATGGACAGTTTTGGTGATTTCTAGTCTGACTCCAAGACGACATTTAAATGGGATCTGCACTGCTATTTACAATGGATTTACTTTGAGTTGTGAGTAGAATTAATGAGGGGCCTGAAAATTGCCAAGGATCTACAGGAAAGGCTTAAATGAATTTGAGTAATACACTCTTGAGATTTACCCACTGTTTTTTCCACCAGTCTGTGGTACATAGCTGTAACAGAGTAATAAACCATGTACTTCTCAATGTTCTTTGAGTTGCATTAAATATGTTGAGCTACTGCAGTTGAACAGAGGAGGAATATGTATTTCTGCAATTCTAGTCCCTGCTTGCAGGTGATCCATTTACAGGGGGCTGTCAGTGCCTGGAAGTCAGGATGAGGCTGCTCTGTTTTTTTCTTTCCTTTGAGCAGTCCTAGCTCCCTTCTGTATTACTCCATAGTTAATGGAAAGGGACTCCTTCGGCTTCTGTGGAGCTTTTCTGGATATGAATGGCTGAAAGAGCAAACTCTTACATATGTAAACCATGTTATGCCTGGGATCCTTGGGATTTCTTTTGTGTTGTCAAATCTGTCAATCTTTGTGGTGTCTTCTTTTCACCTGGCAAGAGCCACTCCAGGTACCCTTTTTGTGTGTTCTGATGTCATGCCACAAATGCATGTTTCATTATTTACTCCTGTATTACCCCGCTTTTTCTTAGTGCTTGGTTATAATGTCCAACAACACCAGTCAGGATTTAAACTCCAAAGAATGGAAGTAAAGGTTTGAGGACAACCCTTACACAGCAAATGGGAGAAAATTCTCTCCATAGGCCAGATTTGACAAGAAGTCAAGGAATACAGGAATGAAATGACAATTGCCACAAGCTAGATGGAGAGAAACCTTGAAAGAAATATCAATAGGAAATGGAAAAATATTCTTCAGCCTTAGAAACCAAAAGGAGCAATGACTGACTAGTTTGCTGTATGATGGAGAGGGAAGCATAATCCAAGCATAGGCAGGAGTTTAACTGAATGGTTTGTGCTGGGATTGAGCAGTCCTAGGATGGTGACCATTGAGCAAAGGCAAGCAGCTGTGGGGTTTGGAAACAGAAATTACCACTTTCTAGATGAGAACACAAAGAACTTAATCCTATCAAGTCAGGAGACCAGCTAATTTCCATCACACAATGCTGAAAGAGCTGGCACATGAAACTGCAGGACTATGGCTGAGCATCTTTAATAAACCTTTGGGGAGGATGGATATGACTATGGAATAGCAAATGCAGTACCTTTATTTAGGAAGGGAGCAGAAGTGATGTGGGAAAGGACAGGCCATTAATCTCACTTCAGCTGCATGCAGGGCTTAGAACAAAGTCTGAAGGAAGGACTAATTAAGACACATGAGAAAATGGGCAATGGGATAGAGAGTGGCATGGTTTTACCATAAGTAAGCTAAAGGAAAGGTAGGCACACCATTTTTTTGTCTTAAAGGAAAGTGCTCAAAAATTTGAAAAAGGGCTTTCAAGCTTCTGATCTTTGGGGAATATTCTTAAATATCCCTCCTTAGTGGCTCAGACTTTACAGTGGCTTTGCTCAGCATTTCCCTCTAGACTTCCCTTAAGTTTCCTGCTGAATAAAATGATCTTCAGCAGTCATTTAAAATACAGTTATGGTTTCTTCCCTGCACACCAGAACCAAAAGCTAGATGTCATGCTGAGCCTTACTTTGATGTTTCAATAATTTACATGATTGTTTCTACAGTATTTTATCTTTAATGCTCATTATTGATTTGTGCCTACAGATAAATGTCCTTGTTTTGAAAATAAGGGACAGCATGTACTGACCCAGCCAGAACATCAAAGAGAAATTTTATGGGGTGTAATTTTGCTTCTAAACAAAACTGAAACAATCAACATTTTTAAATGCTTTTAGAGCAGTCTTCAATCTACATTGTTATGAACAATGAGTTAGCCAAGTAAACAAAGTGAGATCATTTTTATGTGAATTTTATGCAATTTAATTGCAGTATCTTAGAACTGCATAGAATATCTTCACGCTTGTGGTACTTTTATGATTCTTGTACAGTGCAGAGAAGCACCAGGGGAAGCTGGGTTGTGTCAGGTGAAGTGCTGACTCAGCCTGCTTCCACTCTCCAGTTCAGCTCAGATCTTTGCCACTTTGACTGGAGCATGGGTGAGGGTGGTGGATGTCACATCAAATCAGAGCTGACTTTTCTGTTTCTTTAAATTGCTAGACCTGCGTGCAACAAACATGCTGATAGAGATATGCAAAGTGGAAGAACTAAATGCTCTTTGAAAAGTGCTGCAATCAGCAATATATGCTAAAAATGTGTTTGCTTTAAATGTCACTTTACACTTTTTGCTCTGTAAATGTGATCCCTGTGCATTTTGAGCTGCTTAGGATATTGCTTCTTCAGAGAATTTTAAGTGCATGATGCTCAGAGCCATTAAAGTTTTTGATCCTGAAGGCATCTCTGATTAGCAGACCACCAGGAAACAGTATGGGTGTTGCTTGTAGGTAGGGGAAAATATCATCAGTGACATTTACTGTCTTCCTCATGAAATAGCAAGATTTCCTGGGAGGCTCCCATAAGGATTCAAAGTGGTGCTCAAACAGGTATTTGGTAGGCCTGGTTTTTACATGTACCTCCTCTCTCTGGAGATGAAGTTTGTCAGAAAATGTTGGACACCAAGGAACAGGAGCAGAGCAATGATCTAAGCAACTAAGGCAATGATCTGTGTGCCCCTTGCTTAAAAAAAACACTGCCATGAGGGAGAGAGGAACATGAAGTAAATATTGGCTTGTTCTCAGTGGAAGGCTACAGTCATACAGAAATTAGATGGTAATTTAAGCTTTCCAATCATGTAGAATAATGGAATATCTAGTAACAAATTCCTAGCAACAGGAAAGTTGCAATCTACACATAGTAGGGCATTTTTCACTTTTTTGAGCTTTGGTGAACTGGTGGCAAATGTCTTTATTTTGTATTGTCCCTTACAGCCTCCTGAAATGTATTTCTGCTGTTCCTGAACTCAGATTTTCAGGTCCATCTGTCTTGCTGAGAACATTTCTTGTTATCAAATGCCTGCAGCAAAGCAAAAAAGGAATCTCCCCAATTTAGCCTGTAATAATTTCTGTCCATGGTACATCTTTGTTACATTTCTCCTGTCTTTTAGACTCTCTGCTCTTACAGGCCTCATTCTGCTTCTCTTGAGATTGAAATTTGCTGGTGAAGTAAAAGAATTAAAAACCACTAGGATATTCCCTTATCTTCCAATATTAGAAGAGGACAGAATCCATACCACTACATGTATGGGAGAGCTTTAGGAAACAGTTATTTTCCATACCTAGCACAGCTGACTGTGTGTTTCCAAATATTAATCTCCTACTCCTTTTTTTCCTTTAGGTGGGCATATTTAGAAAATTTGCATCCTGCTAAAGTTAGTACATTGCAATTTAACTAGCCTATGGATATGTGTAATCACTCAGTTTGCATTCATTGATTTTTTTATTGTCTTCTTATTAAGGTTTAATTGTATTAACCTCAGAAGTCAATCTCAACACTTTCATTAAATTCAGATGTATGAAGAGCTTTGAGACTGGTGTAAATTTTGAGTCAGTGTTTGCTTGCCACCTTCATTTTTACAGCCCTTTTATTAAGTCTAGACTTTATTGTCTTTTGATGCATGATGTTTTCTAAACCATCTGAGAGCTGGGTGAAAATTTGTGACTGAGTGAACTTTGTAGATACTCTTGCTTCATATGTGAAGCAAGTCTTGCCTCGAGCTAAATTCTGATCAGACTTTAAAAAAAAAAAAAGAATAGTAGCTAATGCTGTCTGTCATTACAATTTACATGCTGACAACCTGAATATTGCTAGCTGGCATTCCAAATTCATTCTGACTTTAGAGATATTACTGATTTCAGCAATATTTAAAGAGAAGTATATAAATTGTTTAAGGTGAAAAAGGGATGAAGATAGAATATCACCTTTTGTAGTATTTTGACCCTGGCACCCACAGGGTTTCTTGCTCACTTCACTCCCTCTCCCATCCTATCCCTGCAAGATGTGGGAGAGAATAGGGAGATTGAGAGTGAGAAAAATCATTGGACAAGATAAAAAGATTTTATAGGAGAAGGAAAGAAGGGAAAACCCCAAGGCTGTTTAGTCAGGCAGGGAGGAAAATACCTTAGTCAGAAAGGGTAAGTATTCTATACCTATTGGGTGTCTATTGTCAAGGGCAGCCTTAAGAAGCAGATATTTATGTCGTTCACATCTGTGACACTTTTGTCTCTTCAAGCATCCTCCTGTCATGTCAGAAAACACAGACTAGATTCCTAAACCCAGTGAGCAGTAAAAAGTGCCATTGCACATTTTGTTTTTACGTCGTGATTTTACTTTCTGTGCTAATACTAACTTACTGTAGGCAGCATTTCAGGTGTGCACACTTAAAACATTGAGGGCTCCTCAACAAAACATGCTCTGATTCACTTCATGGTGAACCTAATTAAGTCTCTTTCTGCTCTGCTGTGAGACAGCTGGGAGAAAGTTTGAGGTCTGTAGAATTCAAAATATCCCAAACCTCCATGAAACACTGTTAAAAATACCCCTATATCCCACAAATAGATGTACTTGATATTCTGGGTCTGTAATCGGGCATTAGCATCATATCCAGCATGACTTTACAGAAGATCTTCAGCTAAAAAATAAAGGAGCATTTAAATAATCCACATGATTAATTTACAATTCAGTGCTAGATTGAGTTTTATTAAATTACAGCTTTGCATACAGTCTACAAACCAAATAAGCCATCAAATTTAAGCAGTGAGAGAGATACAAGGATGAAAGTCAATTGTTAATTCCCTGGTTGGTGCAGGATCTCATTGATGTGTCTGCCTGGGTGTGGCAATCCAGTGGTTTGAGATTCAAGCAAATTATCTGAAGTCATTATTGGAAGGACTTTTATAAATAATTCTCATTGTCAGTCAGAGAGCAACTCACCCTTCCTATTCCGGAGGCTGGGGACAGTTGTCTTATCATCCATGTTGGCATTACCACATGTGAAATTCGCAGTAAAGTAGGGTTTGTTTTTTTTTTTTTTTTAAATGCTTTGTCCATGGTGCTGATGTTACTGGTCAGTATTATGTCCTAATCCATCACAATGAAATCAAGGGTTTTTTGCTAAGATACTGAATGGTCTATCACTCAGAAATCTTTACCCATGGTATTATTGGCCACTTGACTGACTGTAGGCCCAGCATCACTGGGGGAATGGTGACGACTTGTTGGATCCCCAGGGTCCCAATGGCTATACTGAAACCAAATCACCTCGGAGGATGTGCTGAATAAAATTATGCGATTCCATTCTGAAAACCTCGTTACACCCTCCTTGAGGTTTCCTAAGTGGATGGTAGAGCCAAAGAATTGTAAATTCAGAGCAGCCCCATGAACTTGTCAAAGAAGTTGAACAAAATTCTTTCATGTGCTATAATGAAAATTCTTCATCTGCTTCATGGCTAACAAAACAGAGAATGTTTGCTTACTCACAGGCATTAATTCTATTGAGTTACTATAAATGAAACCTGAGGGGGAAGTTTTTATTATTGTAGTAAAGAGGATAATCAGGAAGCAGCAAGTGAGGAAAGTTTGAGAAGTGCCAAATTGCTCTAAAAATGGCATAACCTGTTGCCAAAAGACCGATTCCTCAGAGATGAATCACATTCAGAGCATGCCAGTTTCTCAAAGCTGAAACTATTATTGGCCACATGAACTGCATTTAGGAAAAAAAAAAAAAGATAACTCAGAACTGGTTATAAATAGTCAGTAAATGTCTGCAAAAACTAGTCTGGACTTCTCTTTGGTTCTCTGCTTGTTTACAAAATGTAAGAAGTTCAGTGAAGCATAATTCACTCCCTGCTCATCCCTTGGAACTCCTTAGGGAACAGCAGGGGCCTAAAATAATGCCAATAAAAACTTGACTTACAGCCCTTCAGTCCAATTTCTCGTGGGCTCACACAGTATTAACATGCATGCAGCCTTGTGCTTTATTGAATCTGTCTTCAAATGGATTCCAGAGCCCTGTCCCTTACAGGAAAGGAGCAGGTCAAAAGGTTCCTCAACAGCAACTATTCTGTATTCTGTGAATCTAAATAATTTGCAAAAATCCTTCCAGGCTCATTGATAAGTTTTCTAAATCATGACAAACTTCCCTGAAGTGAAAGAAAATAAGTTTGTAACATTTAAATATGTTCAAGAGACTGTTCTTGGTAGTTCTTGACCAATCAGTCTGGCATCTGCCCTGGACAAAAGAGTCTGTTACTATTGACTTGAAAGCATTGATAATTTAATGGAAATGTAATTAAACTTTGATAAGGCCCACATTAATTCTGCAGAGTTTTCTCATTAGGAATAAAAATAAAATCAAATGGTTCTACAACCTATGGATGAAAAATATCTAAGTGGTGTGCCCCAAACCTGACCTGGAAAGATGAAGACATGACTCCTGTCTGAAATCTTTCCTTTCTTTCCAGAATTAGCTTAGCAAAGGGTGTGTAACAGGGCTGAAGTTTAAAGCAGTGCAAGTATCAGGAATATGACAATTGCTGGAGATGGCCGATGGGAATAATCTGGTTTGGTTTGGCATGCTAAAAAGAGCAAAGAAAACTGTCTTTTAATGGGGAATTCTTCTGTGGAGGCAATGACAGTTAGAATGGAGAATTTTCTTCTGGCAAGTGACATTGGAGAAATCTTGAAACTCTTGTAGTTTTTCACCACCCAGGTGAGAAATGAGGATGATGTTGTGACCATGAGACTTGAACAAAGAGTTGACACTGTAGGGCTGTTTAGTCAGGCAGGGAGGAAAGCACCTTAGTCAGAAGGCTGGGAGCTGAAGGTGACAAAATCAGAGGTGAAATAAAACACATGAACAGGGATTATAATTAACATTAGCTTGACATGCTTGGTGGTTGTCTGAGCACCCTCTGGGATTTTAAAAAGGAAGAATGGGTTTGCTCCTGGGAGTGCACAAGATGATCCAAGCAGAAACCATTTCAAGAGTCCCATGGATTCCCTTATGCATGAAGCCAGTCACAGACCACAGCAGCCTGTCCTCACATCATGATCTGTGGTTAGCAACCTCAAAAAATAATTAAAAAAACCCCAAAACTGAAAAATAAACAAAATAACCAAAACATCCTATGGTTCTATTGCTTTATACAACAGAGTTGGTTGAAACACACTTTTGTGATTGTCCCAGGAAGCAGAACAAGCTGTAGCATAGCAGAAAACATTCAAAACGCACTATAGATGAAAAAGAAAGCTTCCAGCTCTTGATTAGCCTCAGAAATCTTATCAATGGTGAATTATCAAAAGGTGAAAGTACAGCTAGAGGGCTTGCCTAATTTACATTCTTATAATGGGTTCAGTTTAGAAGGTTAATATACAGTATTAATCCCTGCCAGGCACATTGTCCTATCAGAGAGCATTACCAAATGTTAGAGGTGAATGCTCGTGAGAGGAAGGTCAAGAATTTATCATCCTTTCATTAAATAATTTGAATGGAAATCAAAGAACAAGGAAGAGGTAGAAATGCAGAAAGCAGAAGCTGCAATGGCAGCAAGATTAAAACTTGCTCTATAAGAAGGATTACTGTTAAATTTTCACAGTAAATGGCAAGCTTGTGTGTTTTGTTGGTCCTGAAAACCCTGAGCTGCTTTCTCCAGTGTGATGACCTTTCCACTGTAATTTTCTTTTGAGTAAATTGATAATAAGAAAATAAAAGTGAAGATAATCCTGCCCTGATGTGCTCTGCCCAGTCACTGTCTTGTAGGTGCTCAAGATTCTGTTTGCAAATGAGACAAAAAAGTGCTTTTATTTCATGAAAACTCATGAGCTATTTAGGCTTAAATCAAGACTTGCAGAAAATTCGATGATTTCAGAACTTTGCATTTTGTGAATAATTATGTTTTCCTATGAGAATATGAAATTATTGCTCGGTTAAGTGTTGCTTCTTAATTCAAGGAGAAGTTTTCCTTTTTAAACTTTATTGCAAATGATGTTTTCTACATTTATTCTTGTCTTCCCCTGTCTCCCCATTGATCTCCCCTTCCTTTTTACTATGTCATTAGGAGAGTTGGGTATATTTTGTCTGATATGGACTTAGATAATCTAAGATCTAAGAAAAGAGAAGGTACCTTAATATTTGAATCCTATGGTAACCAAAATAAACAGATGAATTTCATCTGTAGAAATGTAGACTTTCAGTGGTCTTTTGAGATTAAAAAATAGTAAATCCCTTTCCTTTGGAAATCAGGATGTGTTCATTTTCCATATAAGCTGCCCTAGGTTTGAACACATGTACTGATTATGGCCTTAAATTGGTAATGCAACTGTGCCTAAAATATAGGCCAAGTTCTGGCAATTCTGCCAACAAACTCAGCCGCAGATAAATTACATTATTTTATAAATTCTTCTTTGAATAGACTTTGATTCTATTTAAAGGAAAATAATGCCTCTTTTCTTCTGCACAGCCTCAGAGGGAGCTGGGGGTGACAATATTCTATTAAGTGAGCTAATGGAGCAGCTCTCTCTGCTAAACTTGTGTAACTCTGGAAATGCCATGTGCTGCTTGCTTCTTCCCTAATCATTTTAGCAAGTCAAGAAAGGTCCCTCCCTCTTTTTAGGATGTTTTTCTACATCACAATCTTGATGCCTCACTTGCTGCTAATTGCAGTGATTTCAATTATGTTGACACTAAAGCTTGGCGGGTGCTGAAAGAATTCTGCAAGTATTTCCTTGACTTGGTATCACATTTGGTTTGGCAGCATTCACTTTCCTTTGAATTTTCTTTCACTAGCAGACTTTTAATGACATAAATGGGTGCAATGGGTCCAATACAAAGCAATGTATTTTGGATAAATACTCCAAACTTCCAGGAAGTAAACTTCAAAATCAAAATGGTAAATATTATTGCTGCAAAAGTAGCTTAGGCAGAGTGCTGGACCTGTTGGTGTGGATGAAATAGCTTGTGAGCTTTCAACAGCACATCTGGGAGTTCAGGGAAAGTGCCAGTTTACACCAGCAAGAAGCTTGACTGCTAAGCCATATCCTTGAAACATCTGGGCATCATTACTTGAGATGTGCACACTTTGTCCTTGGGGAAATGAGGAATTTAAGTGCCAAAATAAATGTACCGTGCTGCAGTTTAAAATACACACTGAACTGCTTTACCATCCTCATCTCTCTCTCCTTTTGAAAGTTGCACGGCCCTGCAATGATCAGTTCATTAGTGAACTTTTGTGAAAAATAGTTTTCAAAGGATTCCCATCACTTTGTGTCTTCCAAAATCTTCTGATGTTTCCCATGCGGGATTTTTACTGGCAGCCCTACACACTGGAGGAGGTAAAAGTAGGAAAATACACTAATGGGTTTGAAAGGAAAGATAGATATAGGTTAGGTGACAACAGGAAAGGAAGGAAATAATCCTCATTTCTAAACATCCTTTGTTTTAAAGAGGAGTGGGAATAGATGGATTTGTAGTTTTTGACTGGTAAATTTCACACTTTTACATCTATACCATGAAATATTGGTAAATTAGAATGTTATAAGATTGTGAAACCTGCTCTTTTAACTGCCTTTCAACCCCTGATCTCCATTAAGCCAAGCACAGGAACAAGGCTAAGCATGGTAAATAAAATTCCTTTTTTTTCTTCCAATTCATCTTTAATATATATTGCAATGTTAGGACGAAATGAGAATATTCATTTT
Source organism: Melospiza georgiana (assembly GCF_028018845.1). Lineage (NCBI taxonomy): Eukaryota > Metazoa > Chordata > Aves > Passeriformes > Passerellidae > Melospiza > Melospiza georgiana. The sequence continues at coordinate 21,206,970 of NC_080432.1, forward strand.
CTGCAGCATTTCATCTTGCACTGCTCTTTAGGTTCAATTTACTGAGCCCTGCTTTGATGAAGTAGAAAGAAATCAAAGGATAAAAATATGCTGATAGACAACCTCAGAGAAATTGTATTTCAAGCTTAAGGAAAGAGAAAACTGCTTTCTTATGGGTGCAAAATGTAAGATGTTTACAAAACTCTATAAAGAATTAGAGGCAGAAGGAGGAGTTACATTCTTTTGGAATAGAATGGTTGGCATTTAATGTTTCTTTAGATGCTTCCCTTTGCCTCAATCCCTGCTATTTAAAGCTTCTGTGTGGTATTAGCCAAAAATCTTAGATCAGTTTATTGCCAGTGTATACAGCTTTCCCCAAAGTATCATAAGAACTCAAACCACATGTAATGTTTGCAAGCAATTTAGTGTTGCTTTGTGTGTATTCAGTGCTTACAAGATGCAGTTAATTGTTTTAATCATTTATTTAGCATTACCTGATTAAACATGCAGACATATCACCATAATTAAGCTGGTTCTGCTTTGAACTTGACTCAGATCAGCAGTTTTTACCATGCTTGTTGGAAACTATCATTCTGGCATTAAATGGTGTGAAAACCAGTCTGTGGTTCCTTTAGAGAACTCTCAAACTAAGAATGTTTCTATTCTTTTTATTTTTTTCTCCTCTTCTCTAAGTGAGGTGCAAAATTTTAGCCAGAGCGTTTTGTTCTGGAGATCATATCTTTAAAATATACAAGACAGACAAAGTGTGGCAGAGGGGAAGAACTGTTATAAGTAATTTAAGAGAAACCGGAGCTCAAAGATGTTAACTTTTCCCAAGATCAGACAAGAGGCCAGAACTCTGAATTAAGGAATGGACCTTAAGGACAAGATGTTCCTTCTGGATCTCTTTCATTAAATATTGGAAGGAAAATGTTTGTGATCTTCTGATTTTACATAGCAGGGATAGTTCTTCCTTCACAAATCTCCATGGAAACTCACAGTACAGGTTGGAATGGAGCAAAGCAAAGGTAGTGCAGCTCTGGGCTGTCTCACCATGGCAAAGGATTTTCTGAGTGATAACATTTCCTTAAAAGTGGATTAGGAACTGTGAGTAAAGGAAGTGTTTTTGTCAAGGACCAAAGCCAGAGCTTTGGCTGTTAGTGAAATGTTGGAGCAGAACCCTCTGTTCTAGGGTTATCAGATTGTAAAGGTGAAAAGTAGGACAAATCCAGAAGAAAAATCACTCCCAGAACAACCCAAATTTGCTTACCTCACCTGTTGAGTAGAACTGCTACTGCATATGTCATTTATTCTGTATTTTTCTGCAGAAAAAGCAGAGGAAGTCTTGATGGATACACTTTTCAAATGGGCACAGTGTTTCCTACACAGAATGAAAGTTTTGAATGATAAAGGAGTTCTGGCAAATTTTCAATTTTTTTCAAGCTCTGGGATTTAAGGAACAGCCTCAGCCTATTCTGGGTGCAGGGGCACAGAGAAGAAATGTTGAAGTTCTTTAATGTCTAAGATTTCAAGAAGGCATTGAGCATTGTGGTACTTTTTAAAAGAGACTGATGTTGGTTTTGTCTGCCCATGCATATCTTGATTTAAATGATAATTTTTAGGTCCCAGAAAATACAGACTGAGGCCTTATCTATTCCAAACTGAGTGCTGAAACTTAATTTGTTTTGAGTTGATGGTGATGCATTGTCAGTTTTACCATGACTCAAAAAAATATAAACTGTAGTTTTTTTTCATTGTTATACTACTACCCTTATATTCTGACCATAATTGGCTGATGAAATTTTGCTTTAATTAGCATATTTTGATTTAATTTTTGTGGCTTAAGATATTTACATTTCTTATTTGCTTATGTCTCTTTGCTTTCTATAAATTTACAGTTATGCTCTTTTAATGAGAAACAACATTAACTATAAATGAAAATTTACTTTCTTATAGGCTCTTTTTGTATTTTAAGTTATGCCTAAAAGTGCTCAGATTAGCAGTTCTGAATTTTCCCTCAAATGCAGACTTGATATTTTTGCAGTGGTCCTGATTCTGTCATTATCTGTGTGTTAACTGCTTAACATTCCTGAATTTAAAATCTATACCTTCAAGTGGTGGTTTTTTTTTGAGGAATGGTGTCTTCGTACACAACAGAGCATGCACAAAATTTGACCTCTTATATAGGAAAGGTCTTTTTAATAAGTCATGAAATGTGACATTTTCAGGTGGAAGTCGTGGTTTGCTTTTATTGAGAATGCTTTTGGGAACACAGCATTATTAAGTGATAAATGTGTCAGGAAAAAAAATCAGAATCTTGACTCTTAGTGGCCAAACCTGTGGGCATTTGCCAGAAGTGTTTTCCAGCCTGTACATAAACTTTCTCCTGTCTCCTCTCTTTGGTCTTCCTGTCTCTTGAGACCTCTTACTCACTCTACATTTACTCATTTCCAACAGAGAAGATTCCATTTGGAGCAGCATCTTATTTTACTCCATGGGTTTAAAAACTCCCTTTGTGAAAATCTTCTCCTTTCCTTTACAGCTGGGTTAGTGTGGTTTTGTTTAGCATTGCAGCTGTTCATATTTCTCTTTATGGGACATTTCTTTGGCTTTGTTTTTCTCTCTCATGTTGTTTTTGTGGGAATTTGCCCAGAGTGGGAGTTGGAACAAATTAATTTTCCTGAAATGTAATTCTGGGAGGGCTGCACCAGATGAGAGAGAATATGAGCGGGTCTCCATTACTGTGTTTATAGCTACCTGTCTCTATTGATCACTAACTAATCTTCTTGGAAGTATCATTTCTATTTTCCTTTTTCAGTGTGGGCTAAGCAGTGTTGCCAACACACATTTTTCTCTGTCAGACATCACAGTTAAGTATGTGGCAGACAAAAAGTTTGAAAGCCATCTCCTCAGACTGCTGTTTAAAAAAGACTTTTGAATGACTCCATTGGAGGTGTCATGCTTGCTGGCACTGAAATATTAGAATTTTTGAAAGGAAGGGAGTTGGATATATTCTACCAACCTGTGCTGAGCACTTAAACATCCTGATGTGAAAACAGGTAAAAATTAAGTCAGAAAAAATAGGCAAATGTATAGAGAGACTTGAGATTTGAAAATGGCATGCGAACTGACTGTATTAAATGCCTAAAAGCAAAGGGCAGCATCTTAAAAATCAGTGGGAGAAAGAGTTTGGGTCCATGTTTTGCCAGGAACAGTGGTGGGACTTGCTGTGCTCTGAATGTCTCTCCTGGTTTTGGTCCATGGGACATTTATTTCTATGTTTCTAGTGGTACAGGGAAATGCTGTCTGAGCATCTTTGGTGGAAGTTCAGTGGCCTCCCCTGTAGGAATGTCCATCCCAATCCTCACAAAAGTGGAGGCACTTACTGGGACATGGTTTATCACTGAAAAGGAGAGCTGAGCTCTCAAGTGCTCTGGTGTCCACAGCCAGTTTGTTTGCACTGATTTATCAAGATTTTAGCAAGCCTGGTGGGGTTGTGTTCCAAAGATGAGTTATGGCACATAAAATTCTGTAGGAAGCATGGGAAGGAAAAGGTACTTCACCCAAGAAGGTGTTTGGGAGGGACTTCAAGAGCTGTGGGAGCAAGACATTGCACTGAAATTTGTCCTGGAGGCTGCAGCAGGCTCCAGACAGTGCAGCTCTCTCTTTTCATGTGTTGAAATCACAGAAAATCCTCAGTCCTTCCTCATGTTCCCCCTGCTGTTAGAGCTTTCTGTGACTGGTTTTTGTGGGACCACCAACCTGGATTTGCAAGGCTCTGTGGGGAAAGAGTAAAGGTGTCAGGTAGGCATGCAGGAGACATACCTGTGCCTCAGGACTTCCTACAGACAGAGATGCCCCTTCTGCTCTGCTCTCTCTGTGAGTAAAATAAAGCAAAATACAAACTTTGATGCCACTGGGAGCCTCCAGACAGTGAAATGAGAATTCTTTGGTAAATAGCAGTAAATGTTACTTCAGTAGTAGCATTTCAAGAGGATGGTGCATGTTCTGCGCTCAAAGTGAGAACTTTGGTTAATTTGGATATCTGTCACTCCTGCACCTTCCTTCAGCTGGTATTTTGGTGAGAAGTGCATGTGCAGCACCTGTGGTCCAGATGAGAGGTGCCAGGTTCCAAACCAAATTCCCCAGCTGCCTTCCAATAAATAAAAATTACAATATAGAGGTAAAAGAAATGCTAGAAGTCTTTCCAGATATTTCATTCATACATACATTTATATCTCAGGCATATGTAAGAACAAAGCAAGTCACAGGCTGGAAAAATCTGCCCTCAAAAACAAAGGAAATAATGCTGCAGGTGAAAGAAAAAAGCTAAAACTTGTAGAGACAAAACAAATAACTTTTCAAGATATTAGGAGTTATAATAGATGCAGAGGTTATTTCAAAAGGAGAGATCCACCTGTAAATTTGGAAATAAAAATTTGTAATAGCTAGTTTCTTTCCTAGTGCAAGAATGAAAGAGGGAGATGAGTGGCAAGAGATCAAAGGGCACTTAGAGGATGTACAGACTGGATGAGGGACAGGCAGGCAAGACAGAAAGCAGTATCAAAGGACACTAATGATGAAGAAGCTCTGCTTGCTATCTCCCATAAAGAAACACAGTGAGTCAGCAGAAGTTCAGAGGGTATTAAAAGGAAAAATCTAAAAGGAGATCACATTAGAAGCAAGCTCCATGTATTTCTTGCCCATCAGGGGACGTATTAATAAAGGGACATGGGCAACATTCGTGCACAAGTTTTTAAAGTGCAGGGGCCTTTGGCTTTCAAGCTATGGATTTAAAAGCCTTGAAGAGAGCAGTCTGAAAAAAGATAAAGCAGCCAGCACATTAATTGACAGTCCCATTACAGGGCTTGGTGGAGCCTTGTCTGGAGTGCTTTGAGTTCTGTTCTGTTCCCAGCTATTGCCCTGTTGTCATTAAATACAAATGGTGCATGTGTTTATTTTGTGTTCTTTCGTGCTCCTCTGAGGCAATGACAGAAATATTACTCTTGTCTACTTATGGGTAGTAAAGCTACTTCCCACAAGTCTATTGATGAGCTAGAGGATGTGCCAGGGAAAAGGAGCTTCAAACTGTACTCTGGAAACACAATTAAGGATATCAAAGACATTATTAGAATAATTAGGAAATTGCTCAGTGTAATATTTAGCAATTTGTGATTGTCATCCATTGACCACAAAAGACTTCCTGCATAGGAAGGCAGCTTCCTTCTTGCTGTTTTTGAGAGGCTTTTTTGTGTTTGGGTCAGTGAGTGACACGTGCAGGGCTGTGCTGTAAATCCAGCAGAAAGCTGGGAGCCCAACCCACACCTGAGACTGGAAAGGGAGGAGAGAAATGAGCCATTTTGGAGAAATCACAGTTAAAATTTTGTGTGTAGTCTAGAAGGAACATTGTAGGGGAGAATTAATGATTACCTCTGGAATAGGGAAAGGAAAAAAACATGAGAATTCTTCCCTGAAAGAAAGATTCTGGTGTCTTTACATTAATCTCCACCTCCATCTGCAGGCCATGCAGGCACTATGGGGTGTCAGGGGAGAGGACACATTCAGGAATCTCATTGCACGGTTCCTTGAAATCAAATGTGTTTTCTAAAGCCTTGGGAGATGGATGGGAGAGGTGTTTCTGCAAACATATGTAAAAATCCCTGTATAGGGTTTTCTCTTTTCAGTGTGTTTATGTCACAAATTGTCACAGAGCAGGCAGTGACAGGAATTTGGGGAACTTACACTGCAGGGTGCTGGATCAGTTCATGTAGCTGAGGATCTGCTTGTCTCTCTGGTACTAAATCCCCCTGAATCTTTTCAGATTTGCTTCAATGAGCAAAACTTGCTCCTTGTGTGGCTATTTGTGGAATAGGTGTGGTTAATCAAGGGTGCTTTCTGCTCAGTCCCACGTCTTTGTACTGCTGCTTCTCTGTATATACCCTGAGGAATTTCTCCAATATGCTGAATATAATCATTGGACCTTCTGTCTTTATTGCTTTCTGTTCAATTTCTCGTAGCTGCCTTGCTTTTTGCTGCTATCCCAGATTTCTACTTGCTCTCTATTCCTTGTTGAATACAATATGGAATGAAAACAGTTTAAACAAGACCTAGAAATACAGAACTTCTTTAGCAATTATTCTGCTCTTTTATCTCTCTCAATTTTAATGCAATTGGGCTCCCTCCTTTTATCCCTGATCAGTGTTCTGCTGCTCTTACATCTCATTTTCCATATCTGCTTAAATGAATTGCTTTCTGATTTCCTGATTGCACTGTGTCTTTTCTCTAGTAAATTCTGAAACTATTTCAGTGAACTTTCCTATTACAATATTGTATTCCATCTTACCATCTCTTTTCGTAGTCATGAGAGAAAATTCCTCCTCAGTTTCCTGTATCAAGGCTAAGATTATATCTCTATCATCCAAGTCTCCCATACCTAGGATTCTTGGCAGGTTGAAAGTACCAAAACTGCCAAATTGCACAGAACCGTTTTCATTTAATGATTCAGATTCATAAAAGCATATGCTGAAACTGAGAAATTTTTAGTAACTTGAAGACTTAATTTATTTTTCTGTTGAAATGTGTTGTCCTGTTTGTTGATCCAAGTTGTGTGGTGATTCTTGAAATATGGCAGGATGCACTTTGCATGTTATTTGATTTTTAAGGGAATTAAACTTTCTGAATTAAGTGTTTCAGTTTGGATGGAAATTTAATTTTAAGGTCTTGAAATTTTAGCTCAATTTTAGCACCATGAAACACAGCAGTAATGAGAATGAAGACAAAAACTTGAAAGATATTAACATGTCCAGTCTAATCACTGATGATGCCCTCGGTCCATTTCTGCTGGTCAGAACCATGTGTGGAAGAAAAATCAGTCAAGAAATAGAAAATCACTCCAGTTGTTTTAACAGAGAAATATGTATTGCTGCCATGAGAAAGGAAAACTTGGCATGTGAAATTAGAAAATTACATTCAGCCAGGTTCTGTGTTGGAAGGCCAAAAGGAAATGGGGATAGGCCAGGTGACACTGCCTGAGGATCCAGCCTTGGAATGAGGCAACATAAAGGGAAAAAATGAACACACTGCAGCTAAAGTAGAGGTTGATAAAGTGAGAACAGAGGGAAAGTAATAGTGCCAGTGCTACAAAAGAGATTTAATAGGGGTTTGAAACTGAACTGCACAGTTATTGATAGCACATCATCAGCCCAAGGCACTTTTTCATTATGGCCCAGCTGGTTAGAGGAAAGAGCATGAAGGGATTTAGGAAGGCATTTTTAGCAGTGGCCCATGGAAAACAGGGCTAATGCAGCATTCCCTAAACAAACAATGGCTTTTGAGGTACAAAAAAAAAAATAAAAGAGTTGGAATGGAAGAATCTTCCCCTGGATAAGATGCATTTCAAACCAAACTAAACACTGAGATATGATGATAATAAGCCACACATTTATCCAAGGTATAAATCTGAACCCTTTGGGTAAATTTTGCTCCTTTCCTTTTATGTTTAATTTCCCTGCTTAGCCTTTATTCCCACATTTTTACTTAGATCACAAACAGCTGGTGTAGGAAAATATATTTAAGTATTAGTAGAAACAACCAAGGTCATAAAAATTATTTAAAATTTAGGAAAAAAACCCCAACCACATGTGCCTTGAAACTGGAGAAAAGTTATGTCTTAGCCAGTTGTGTCTTCTTTTCTATTTGTAAGAGCTATTAAATCATGTGACTCCCAGGCCAGAAAGAATAAATGGGTTTATCTTGGTGGAAGCCTCACAGATTGATATGTTAGAGCTTTAGTGACTGAGCACTGGGGTATTCATTTAGAGTATCACTGTTTTCCATCTTTTCCAGAGCTTCTCCTGGAGAAACAAACCTCTTAGCAGTGAAGAGACTTTTACATTTTTAAAATCATTGAACAGGGAGATTTTCCTCCCTTCTTGGTTTTAGTCTCAAAGTTAAACGTTTAAGAGTTCACAGCTTTAGGAAGTGACATTGCAAACTGGATTATTTCAAATTCTTGAAGCTGGATGATGTCAAAGTGCACTGATAGACCAGACCACCTCCACCTGTTAGTCCAGTTTGAATGGAATTTGCTAGGTCCTAGATTGAAGCATCTTTTTTACCTGGTTTCCAAAATGCTGATTGGTTTACAGTTGATTCTTGTACCTTAATAGAATATTGCAGATTGTAAGATTGGTCACCGATAAATCAAAGAGAATTGTTTGCATTCATATCATTATTTGAATGTGAAGTTTCAGACTCTTATTCTCCATCCTCAGAAAATTTTCAGTCTTGCATCTTAACCATAAAGAAAGTAGAACTGCCCAAACATAAAAAAATCCCCAACCAAACCACCCCAAAACTAATCAATCAGAGTTCAATTTAAAGGCCATTTATTAACTATTTATGGAACAAAAGCAAACAGAGATGTGTAAGAAATTTAGAGAGACTAGTTTGCTAATCTGGTAGGAAATTTCATTCCTAAAGCTCTACTCTTTTGGAGAAAAATAGGATTGTAGGCCTCATTTTCAGCTGATTTGGGTGCAGCCCTAACTCTGGAATATCTGTGAATTGCTAATAAATAATTCTGTACCGATCTACTACATCTGTTTGCAGAGAGTAGAATTTTGTGTGCCCAGTAATTTGTCATTACACAGTGAGGAAAGAGAGGGCTCTATAGACTCTGTAGTAACTGCAATGGTTGCAATTATGCTAAATCCATAAATATATCAAATAAACTGATGTTCCTCCTTTTCACTGTATTCAGTGTAAAAGGGAACATGACCTTCTGGTGATTAGAGTAACAAGTGCTCTAACAACCCCAATATGTGTTTAATGCATCATGCAAACTTTGTGATGATGTATATTCTGGAGTTGGATGAAAATGCTGCAAAACAGTATGGCAAGGAGCTATGTTTAACATCAGATGAAAGGAAAGAATGGAAGGAAAGAGAAAAGGCTGGCATTTTATAGCTACCTGCTTTGGAGTGTATGATTGCTTGTTATTTTTACCTCTGAATAACTTCATCACTGACTGACCTCTTTCAGGTCACAGCATAATATCCACATGACGGTATCTAACATCAGTTTTGTCCTTATAGTGAATAATTTACAAGTTAGAATTATAATTTCATTGAATATCAGACAAGTCCTCTATTGGTTTTGGGATAGAGGTTAAAAAACTTGCCTGGCACCTATAGCAATGTCTTATTCCATGAAAAGGTTCACCCTGACCTGAGTAACTCCTGTCTTCTGAATAATATTCTGTCTATCTTATGTTGCCTGTAAGTGGATGTTTTTGACTTGTCATGTTCTTCTGTTGGCCAATTTGTTGTAAATAATCTCCTACATTTTTAGCATGGGACCAGTAATTATTCAGGGCTTTATGAAATTCAATTCTTTTTACTGTAACATCCATAAAGCTGATTCCAGAATATCTATTCATGCCAATGAAAATTTTAATACTTTAGAGCACTTATGCCAATTGTACATTAATTGTTAATGTCATTTACTAGAACATAGTTGTTGTTCTGCAGATGACCCTGCTCACTGAAGTGCTAGAATGTGCAGATTTTCTTTGGAATAGTAGATACTGCCAAGAATTCCCTTTTTTCTTGACTATTCCTACTACCCTGCACTGTGAGCCCATCTGTCCTGTTGGATCTTGTAGATCTATTGTTAAAACCACCACTCTAAGTCCAGTGGGGATTAAATCTATTTGCACATACTCGAGTAGTGTTGCTGACACCCAAAGAATCCTGGTGACCTTTGGCATGACAGAAATTTGTTAAGTACTGCTTGTCCTGCACATAGCATGTGTGAAGACCCTCACATTTTATCTTTGTATGCAAGTATTTGAGGTCTTAAGAAAACTCCTTTTCCTCCTTGTTTCCTTTTCCTCCTTGTTTCCTTTTCCTCCTTGTTTCCTTTTCCTCCTTGTTTCCTTTTCCTCCTTGTTTCCTTTTCCTCCTTGTTTCCTTTTCCTCCTTGTTTTTATTTTTTCCCTTTTTTTCCCTTTTTTTCCTTTTTGCTTCTTTTTTTCCTTTTTTCCCTCTTTTTCTTTTTTTCCCTTTTTTTCCTTTCCTCTTCCCTTTCCTTTTTCTTCTTTGCTTTTCTTTTCCCTATTATAGGCCCTTTCTCTGCTCTTGCAATCACAGATTCCCTTCTTCTGATATCCTTCCTTGGAGAGAGGAAGAAATGACTTTCAGAAGACAAGCCAGCTGACAAGAGGTGGGATTTTAAAAGTCACAGGCAAGGCTGTTGGAAAGAAGAGTGCCTTGGTGAGGGCAGAGGGAGCAATGACTGATCTTTGTGGGAATCCAGTGCACTTTGTAGTGGCTTTGGATTAATGCAGCCAAATCTATACTGGTTCTCATGATCCATTCTGCTGCCTGAGGAATACTCCACTATTAAGAGTCTTGCACATAGACCAACTGAGCTGCAAATCAGCTTTTTTCCTCTAAAGTAACACCAAGAATGACACATAATGACAGGCAGAGCAGAGGAACAAAAATTTCATGCTTGCTCAGTTTCCCTCGTGCCCTGCTGTTCTTCACAGGATTTGGATGCTCTTTCCTTCTGCTCTGTACATCCACTTTTGCAAACAGGCAACATCTCCCTTCAGGGACATGCAGGGAAGGGCTGGCAATTCCTGCCTGCTTCTTTTATCACCCAGCAAGGTCTCTGCTGTACTGAGCCCCTGTGCAGTTTGACAGGAATAGGTGAGAGACAGCCTCTTTTCTCTAAGAGATGAATGAAGTCATGCTGTGTTTCCCTTGTTGTGTTTTCATCCCAAGAGATTATACAGAATGCTTTCCACAACCCTTTCATGTTCCGGAATTTTAGGATCAATGGGTCTCTGGCTATTTCTAAAACAGTTTGAACAAGAGCAGACTCAAAAATTGTCCATTAAATAAAAATAGATGTGAATGATTTTTATTTGGAAGAATCTGTTGGGATTCAGAGAAGAGCTAGGAATGTGAACACACAAGCTGAAGAGGAAAAGACTTTGTTGGTTTTGTTATAAAGAAGATTGTAGAAAGGATTCCTGCTACAACTGCATATGCATTCATACAGGGAGTTCCACCTGTCTTTCCCAACCTCTTGCCTGTATCCTTATCAACTGATTTTCACAGTATTTTTCACTACATCAATCTGATGGGTTTTAGTTTTGTTTCTGAAATGACTTTTAATGTGTTATAGTAAGGTTATAATCTATTATCTTGCTTTATGCATTTTTGTGCACTTTTGCCTTCTCCAAGCTTTTACTAAGCCATAGTCTGCAGTCTCCAAACCCAAGCTTGACTGTAGGTCAGTTTTTAAAAGGTGATACTTACAATCACAGCCAGCAGGGAGATAATCCTGGTGCTGCCACAGGGACCCAGCACCATCCTGTCCTTGCTCTCCTTTCCTGCCATGTCCCCAGTGCTGGTGGCGCAAAGCTGGCCCAACTTTCATGTGTTCCTTCATGCAAGCAGCTGTTGAAGTCATGCCAGGAGGCATTATAAAATAATAATGAATAACAATTATCCCAGGAGCAGTGTGTCCCTCCATAACCTCAGCTGGAGGGCAGGATGAATTGCAGTACATTCTAGTTGGGAGTTTAAAGTCAGTGGAGGATATGAGACAGCACCACTCCATGCAGGTGCCTCCCATATGGATGCCTGCAGAGCTGTGGCTCTGCTGACTCACCTGTTTTACAGGGGCCTTGCCTGCCAAGAGCACTCCCTGATAAACTGGATTTGTGCTCTGTAATCAAGGTGTGGGAAGAAAGCAAGCACATGTCTCTCTGATGCTAATGGAAAATCTTTGATTGGAAAGAAATTGGCATAGTCAGAGAAGGTCTCATGGACATCCCTGAGGGCAATTACTGGCTGGACTCATCAATATCTAAGGATATCTGGAAGTGTAGAGAGCTTCTACCAATCATGTGTTGAGGCAGCACCTTCACAGTCAGTGAAAGTACTTGAGAATTAGGATAAGTGAGTGTATGAAGCCATTCCTCCAAGTCTCTGCCACCAAAACAATCTGTTTTACTTCATGTCCACTGATGGGACTGTGTGTAACATTCTCCTCTGTTCCTGAGTCTGTATAAGTCTCTGTTATGAGTCCTTGCAGCATTTCTTGGATCAGACAAATACCACATGTCTTTATTCTGTGCTGTCAGTGTAGTGAGGCAGTCAGACCCCACCCATCTGTCAGCTCACTATGAATTTTGTTTAGGTTTTGGCTGCTGGCATCATGCATAGGACTCCCACTGGCAGCACAGCAGAGCTATTTCCAAATTAAAAAGAATTTCACGTGTTCCTGAAGGAATTTCAGACGTTCCTGTGGCAAGAGGTAACATCTCTTATAATGCAATAAATGGCTTTTCCCCTACTGATACTCTTCCTTTCTCACATGGGAGAAGTATGAAAGGAAAACATTTTTCTTATTTTAGGAATTTGCCAGTCATTGTGGAATCATAGAAAAGAGGTGTGGAAGAGACTAGTGAAATCTAATGAAGACTGAAATGCATGACAGCATCATGCAATAAGGAACCATATGATCATTTCAGCTAGCTGGTGCATGCTGCTGAAATGTAGTTATTGTTATCTCTGTCATCTGTTTCACAGCTCTTCCTATCTCCTCACCTTTAATTATCATTCTGTTGGGGTTCTGCCTAAGAAAGCAGAGCCATCTGGGGAAATCAGCATTGCTTCACTCAGACTCGGCTTGAATTAAAATGATCTGCTGTGAAGACGAAGAAGAAGGAAAAAAAATCCAAAATATCTTGTCTAGGGAATTAACCAGAACTGTTGACCAGCTCCTACAGTTCAGTATAAGAAAGAAATTTTATTTAATTAGATACTGGAATGTACTCTAACATTACAAAAAAAAAAAAAAAAAAGAGGAAGGTAGGTGAAAACTTGCTCCTATTTTTATGTAGCAGACATGCTGTCACAAAATCACAGTGCATGTGTGCTTTAATGAAAGCCAATGAATCGTTCCTACTCATAAAGATGACAGGATGAGGCCAGCAGCTGTTAAAATCAGTGAAATATATTAATTGTCATTCCTAAATCATGACCTCATATTCCCAGGCCTGCAGAAATGGAGGATGTGCAGTAAATTAGTCCCACAGCCTTTTACCTCTGAGCCTGGACCCTGCTGAGGCCACCAGTTGAAATGAATCTGTGTCTCCATCTGAAGCAAGTCCCCTCAGAGTATTTACTGCCATCACAAAAGTGCTTTGGCATTGGGACAATTTGACCTGATTAATTGGCACTGTTCAAAGAGAGCAGGGGACAGCCAGAGCAGAGAGAGAGCTCTTGTGGTGTCTGGGAGTCTGCACTGCTCAACTCATGTTGCTGCTGTCAGGTCTAGACTTCCAAAGCACAGGGGAAGTTAATATTAACAAAAAAATTCCTGTGGGTGAGGAGAAGGATGAACAACAAATAGCAACTCCCAGTCCTTCTAAAAAAACATATATCAAACACTGTTGTCTTAAGTGAGGCTTGCTGCTTATCATTTTAATTTGTCTCATAAAATAATCAGTCCAAGAATACATTGGCTAAATTATTGAGTAATGTGAGAATTAAAGTGACCTCAGGAAACAGCCTTAAATGAATAATTCTCTGAGCACTGGAGCAAACGAGGCCTGATGTTTTATGAATTTGTCTCCACTTCTTTGACAGGATAGGATTTATTAAAAAGGGAGTTTTCCTGTTAGGATGTTTCTGTCATTTGCCTGCTGTGCAGATCCTGTGGTACTTGGTAATGACTTGGTTTGGTGTGACCCTTGGTGAGGACTGCACAGTGTCTCTCTTCTAGTCAGGCTCAGCCATGAAACATCTGCACAGCTGGGGTAAACAGGAATCAGAGCCTTTACTCAGTCCTGCTTTCTTTATTTTAATTTTTTTTTTTTTTAATGAGCTCTATTGCACATAATAGTTCTGGCTGCAGTGAGGCAGAAAAGTAAAAGAAAAGTAAAGACCTGCGTGGGAGAAAAACCCAAACTCTCCATTGTAAAGGCAGTGTGGGTGCCTCTTGCAGATTATTTAGCCACAAGAACTTGAGTACAGCCCTTCTGTCAAATTTAGGTGAACATGCTCAAAAAATGGTAACTGACAGATTTTGTCACTGCGTGGTAAGATAAATAACCTATAAAAGCAGATCAGCCATTGTGCAGGAGCTGGAGGAAAGTCATATCTCGCTGCTTTTAGTGAGTTGGGGCATAGCAAGGAAAATCTGCCAGTTTCTGGAAAACAAATATAAGACTCATTAAGTCAGTCTCATTAAATCTTACAATCATGGCTTCTGTGCAGTGCAAGCAAGGAAAGTGTTTTAACTGATAAAAAGCCCCTAAGGTACTATCAGCAGGACCATAAGGTAAGACTTTTTATTTGTTTCTTTCTTGCCTGTCACTTGATGCAGAGCTGGAATGAGACTGCAGTGTTTCACTGCACAAGAAGGTCATAAAAATGTCTGAAATTGTCAGGAAATGTGTGGATATGGAAAGAGTGTTTTCACCCATCAGATTTTGTAGCAGCTGAGCAAAACTCCTAAGAAAGGAATAACTTTCCTCTGCCAAAACCACTGGCTAGCTGGTTGCCCTCAGTAGGAGTTCCTGGCAGATGAAAACAGCAGAGGGAAGAAAAATCCACTGAAATGATATTCCTAAAGTTTGACAGCAATACAAAAACATTCCATCCAAATATATGTAGGCATTTTTCCTTTTCTGCATTCACTGTCTGACTGTTTTGATGTGATTTGGTTTGAGTTTCAAAGTTATTTTATATTTTATGGAAGTGTGCATTTCTAAAAAGACATGTATTTTTTCATAATTAAATAGGTATTTATTGCATGCATTATCTGAAATGAGGCAGCATATAGCAGTGAGTTCATTGAGCACAGGCATCCAGAGGGACTTGGATGTTTAGGAAAGGTGCTCCATTCCCTGAGCAGCTCAAAATCCATCCCCACATCAGACATAGCCTGGCCTGAGTGGAGGAAGGGCAGTGTATGGGAGTCAGGGAGGGGAGTACAATTAAGAGTCAATGATGAAACATAAAAGCTTGTGATTAAGAAGCTGAAGAATGAATGAATGAGTGTTATTGGAGCTGAATATTATTATGAATGTTACTAGACCTTGTGTCTGCAGCTTTCCTGAGCCTGCTTTGCCAATCACTCAGGCATCTTCTTCCTACTGTTTCCCAGAGAAGTTAAGGATGCCCCCTCCCTGGAAGGGTTCAAGGCCAGGTTGAGTGGGGCCCTGAGCAACCTGGTCTAACCAGAACTGACAAGTCTGGCTGGCCTGGGAGGAAGAGAGGCTTTAAACCCTGCAACTCAGTACCTTGGGGGATGTTTCTAGGAAGTCCCCAGGAGTCCAAGGCCTGTCAGAGCTGTTGGTCCTGGCAGCTTTGGTCTGGGAGAAATCCCGTGATAGAAATTTTTGGAGACAGAGTCCCACTTGGGGCCACGTTCTCCTGACAACTAATATCAGCCCTTTTCTGTAGGCAAGAAAAGCCAGAAACACATTTTATTGGGAACAATTTAGTTTCCTAGGAATGCAAGGCCAGCCAGAGCCATCAGTCCTGGCAGATTTGGTGTTGGAGCAATCCTCTGATGTTTGCAGTTTTAGGAGGTAGAATCTCACTTGTGGCAACAGACGACTGTGAATGTTGGCCCTTTTCCATAGCATGGAAAGCCTGGCAACCCATGTCTTGAGGGGGGTTAAGAGGCAGGCCCTGGGAGTCCAAGCCAGGCCACAGCCATAGGTCCTGGCAGCTTTGGTTCAGGAGGAATACTCCAACATTCAGGATTTTAGGAGGCGGAATACCAACTTTGATCCTCGATGCCTGACTGCCAATATCGGCCCTTTTCCATAGGAATGTGGTGTGGATTTAGGCTTCTCGGGGAATTTTTCCCTTTATCATTGCTTAGGTGTTGGGAGTGTGAGGCACTGCCTCATTTGGGGGGCGTTTTTATTCCTACTTGTTGGAGCAGGGCTCCCAAAAATAGGTAGCGGAGATTAAGCCACACGTGGAAGAATACACTTACACACTCAATCAGAACAGAATCTGAAAAATATAAAAGATAAACTTCAGGCATCATAAGGAGTGGGTAATAGTCTGAATTGCTGCTGCTTGTAGGAGTTTGCAGAAGCCTCCTGAAGGGGGGAGAACCCCCTTTTCTCGATCCACCTAGAGATGTTCTGAGCTGGCATGGAGCGTGTCCTGGCCACAGCTACACCAGGAGGGAAAAACAGTGCCAGGCTGGCTTAAAACTTCCAAAAATGTGCCAAATTCTTTTGGATTGCTGCTCTTTTCTGTTGTATATATACATACATACATACATATATATATATGTATATATTTGTATGTGTATATATACACACACACACACACACATATATATGTATGTCCATATATATGTATTTTCTATATATGAGAGATGCCATATATATATATATATATCTCCAAATATATATAGATTTTCTAGTAAAGACCTATTATTCCTTTTTCAGCATTTTTTGCCTGTAAGTCCTGTAATTTTCAAGTTAGTAAAAATCTTAAGGGAAGAGTCTTCTTTCTAATCCAGCAAGGTTCCCACCTCTCTTGGCAGACATTTGTCTTTTAAACCAAGGCAGAAGGAACACCCTGCAACCCAATATCTCAGGGGCAGTTGATAGGCAGCACCCAGGAGTCCAAGGCCATCCAGAGCCATTGGTGTTGGCAGCTTTGGTGTGGGAGCAATCCTGTGTCATTCCCAATTTTCAGAGGCAGAGTCTTGCTTTCACTCCTGGCTATTTGGCTTCTGTCAAATTACAAAAGCCCTCCACATTTTGGAGCCACAGTGAACCAGGTGAGTGAGAAATCATCTATTAAAAACTGCATGTATAAGTAAAGCATCAAAATCTGCTCAGGAAAGTAGCACACGAGCCTTGTTGGATTTATTCTTTTTGTTTGGCTGGATTGTTGTGAGATTTTGGATTTTTATAGTGATTGGTATGTTATGATATGATTTTGTTTGGTTTTGGATTTTTCTCCTTTTTTTTTTTTTTTTTTTCCAACACAACCAACAGGCTGTCTTAAACAGAGCTATTCCCAAATCATCTGTGGTTTGGCAACAGATAGGGTTGACAAGTTAAATTATTCTTGACTATTTTCACAGAGTGCCCAACCACAACACTAAAATGTTTGTTTATTTGGTTATTTGAAAGTGACACTGTGATGTAAAGCAAAGTCCATATGCAACCATTTACCAGTTCTACCGTTGGATTTAATAAATGCTGTTTTAGCTTTTATTCCCCTACTGCCTGATTTTTGGGAATTGCCCACCACTGTGAAATTGGAAAGTTCAAGAGAAGAAACTATGAAAGGGAATATCTAATTTCTTTACTCTAGCTGCTGTTTCATGGCCTCAATTAATCTACACTTGCAAGGCCTTCAATTTATGGAAAATTATTGGAGTGGCAATGTGAACTCCGCATAGCCAAAAGCTGGATTTTAATAAATGTGGGCTATTTAGTACGTACACACAGGATGGCCTTTGAAATCCATCAAGGCTTGTCCAGCCTGCTCTGAATAATTTTAAGAAATCAGTGCATAATTAATGAAAAATGCTATCAGATCTTTTTTCCTGTGGGCTATCATCCTTATTTCCAGTAAATGTGAGGTTGAAGTTTTTCCTCCTCCTTTACACTGGCTCTGCTTGCACACTAGTGGGATTTATCTCTGCAATATAGAAATGGATGAAAGAAAAACAGATGTCCAGTAGTACATCTCAACTAAAAATACAATGATTTACATAATGTGTGTAATTGTAGGAAGTCTCAGGAAGGTATTTTGAGCTCTGTGCCTTGGCTTAGATTCTGATTTCTGTTTGCTGAATCAAAATGGCAGCCTGAGGAAAAAACCTATCTGAAGGATTTCATCCAGGATATTGTCCTTATGTACTTGTATGTGTAGAGAAACAGAATCCACTTGTCACAGTGAAGGAGAAAACTTTATTTACTGAGATTTATTTCAAAAAGGCAGCTATTTTAGCCACAATTCATGCTTAAAACCTCTGCCTGTGGAACGGCTTGTACCAATATCAGCAGGCAAACTCAACATCTGTCAATCTTTCACTTCCATTATCTTTTTTCCCCCATTGTTTTGATGTGCAGTTCTGTTGTTAGTCTTGCTGAGTCATGTCTCAATTGCTAAAGGAACTTATCTAGTTGTGGAAACTCTGGAAGTGAGACAAAGGGATCTCTGATGCTGCTGGGTTCTGCCATTCTTGGGGCTGTGCAGAGCCTGGCCGGGTGTCCCCCCTTGCTGGCAGGTCTGGCAACCAGCTTTGCCCTGCCTGCTCCTAAATGTCCATGTAATTATTGGAGAAAGGCTTCTGCTCTTCTCCTCAGACTCAGTGGCAAGTGGCTGTGCTCAACAAAAATGATGTTTTTGTCTCCTTAAACTCCATTTAACTTTCCTACCTCAGACCTTGCCCCTTGTTTGGCATCGTTTCAACCCCACTTCTCCTGTTCTGCTGCCTCAGGCCATCCGTGGCTGAGGATCTTTTCCAGATTCACAACACACACCTGTTACTGAGTGCTTGTATTTGCCCCTACTTGATGTTATCTTCTGGTCTAATCAGTTTTTTTTTAATAAGTGGCAGAGGGAAAGGTAAACTCTGCTTATAGATCAGTGATAGTTTGAGGCAGAATTTGCCTTTTCCTCTGTGTGAAGTCATCTCCAGATGGTTAAATAAGGAATGCCCCGCATGAAACTGCTCTCCAAATTGTGAAATTACTTGTTTGCAATTTGCCAGGTACCTGCAAACCATCTATTTACCTTTAATAACCATATTTTACAAGTGGAAAGGGAATTTTGTGCTGCTGGTTTTGACCAAGAACTGTAATTTGATTTAAATGAATTTGCTTTCCCTCCAGCTTCTCTGACTTCTCTCCCATGCTTCGTTCAGCCTGCATTGCCTTACTTGCTGGTTATAAACCCTGATCCATAGTATGCCCAAAACCAACACTGGCAAAGAGTATCATGTCAGCTGCACCACTAAATAAAAGAAACCTTAATATTTTATGTTTTCAGTTAAAATTTAGTGGTTGAAATGTCAGCCTTGTAGCTCATTAAACTCTTGAAGAGTTTAGAGTTTATAGGAAAAAGTTTATAACGTTCTCTTGATTAAAAATGAACTATTTCAGCCTTGGAAATGACTCTGTAATTAAAAAGTAAATCATATTATATGTTCACCATGGTGAACTGATGATTGGAAATTATTATTTTATTCCTTTTAATATCAATAAAATGGTGTAGCATTTGTGAGTAGGAAATAAAAAATAACCTTAAAATTCTTTTCAATGATAAGCCCTGTAATGCCTGTAAGCATAGGAATTACTTCTGTGTCTATTGTGGCTTAATGCTTTTATTACCTGGAATGTCATATAGAAATAAAAAATTATTTTCCACCACATTTTAAATATTATTCTGCAATAAACCTTGGCTGTGCCATTGAATCTTCTGAAGCTATTAGTTGCCTTTAAAGCACCAGAATTTATATTTGGCCATACTGCAGCTGTCAGTTCAAGCCCAGGACATCTGGGGGTTGGTCTGAGCTCCAGAATGGAGTGGATTTGTCTCTTTCCTCAGGAGTAGATATTGTCCAGCCTGAAAATGAAGCAATAGTGCTCAGCTGCATCAGGGCAATGCACATAGCTGGGGTAGGACTGATAGAATTCCAGCAGTTGTTCATTTTGAAGCAATTTCAAGAGCTGTTCCAATGCATTTAGCCTTGGGTGTCTGAGCTTGTGGGAATTCCTTTTTATACTCTCTGCTGGGAAGTCATTGTGATCAAAACCTTTGAGGGGATACAGTTGGTTTTGGGAGACAGAGTACATTCCTACTAAAAGTCCTACCCTGCATCCTAATTTCATTTTGAAATAAAGAACAAGGTAAACCCTTGTCTAAGAGAGTCAAATTGGTGTTTTTAAAACTTTCTGTAATTATCAGACACCAAAAGGATAAAGGGAATTGCACACAATAAATTGGGTTTTGTTTCAACTTTCTCCTTATTCAAGCTTGCCCAGGTAGGTTATTCCTTCCTTCAGTTTGAATTTTGCCATTAGATTTTGACAGAACTAAATGGAAAATTTTAGTGTCTCTCAAATCCAAACCAGCTTCTCACTCTTGTGAATTTGGTGAAAAGAATTTATTCCAGAAGCTCCTCTGGGCTCATGAAAAAAAAAAATAAATCTGAATCCTGACCTGCAAGTGAGGATGACTACTACTATTACTACTACTATTATTATTAATATTTATTTATTTATTTATTTATTTATTTATTTATTTATTTATTTATTTATTTTACAGATGAAAAGGCTGATAGAACACACTTGGAAGCGGAAAACTGAACTCTCAGGTATTGGCCAACTGATGATATTCCTTGACAAATCTTACGCCTGTCTGTTTTAGTATTGTTTGGAAATAAAGAAAATCCAGCGTTGCTGCTGTCTGGCTGTGAGATTTCACTTTCCAGCTACATTGATTTTATTACTAAATTAATTTAGTGCCAATGTCCCTTTCAGTGATCACATAAACCTGCACAAGGGACACTTGGCATTTCTCTACTGGTTACTCAAGAATTTTGCTGCAGAAGTTTTGCTCTAGCTGCTGTATTTCATATGCTTCCTTGTTTTTATACCAAGACACTTATAT
Organism: Melospiza georgiana; assembly: GCF_028018845.1. NCBI lineage: Eukaryota > Metazoa > Chordata > Aves > Passeriformes > Passerellidae > Melospiza > Melospiza georgiana. The sequence continues at coordinate 21,227,639 of NC_080432.1, forward strand.
CAAATTTGAGCACTTTTTGAGAAAGTGAATTGATGGGTTTAGGTACTAATGATAAAGTAGATGCTTTGATCTCATAATTTAAATATTCACAGCCTTTTCATGCTTGGAGTTTTAATCATAGGTCAGCAGTGACATACTTGCTGATACATGATTAAGAATTCTGGGCAGACAATTCTGGATTTAAATTAATTCATATAAAAACACTTTTAAAATAATCTCCTTAAAAGCTACTGGGTTTGCTGTTGCAAAGAGACCCAAGGGCTTTAAGGGTGATTTATGTGTGCACAATACACTCTTCACACAGAAACTTCCCCCATAATAGAAACAAATCTTATGACAGCTGTAGTCTTTTAGGAGTGAAGACCTTTTCTTGCATAAAGCATAAATTTTAAAAGCTGAGTAGCTTTTTATGTGGTTTATTTGCGGATTTTTTTACCAGCTAAAAATGCAAGATGCTGCATAAATATTTGTTCAGGTTTAGTTGCAAAGAGACAGAGCAATGTGTCAGGTACAGTATTTTATTGATGGAACAATCTGATTGAGGCCTATAGGGAAACTCAGATGATGGAGAGAATTATTTGAATGCTGGCATCATTTCCAAAGGGATTTCAAGCACTTCCAGCCATGGCTATATAACATGGCATGTGCATAGCAGTTACCTCTGGCCATGATTTCTCTTTCAGTTTGGGTATTCTCGGTGGGATTTCTGCCCTCTTGTGAGATGTTCAGCAATGTGTGAAATTTCCAGGTTCTCTCTTCAGCAAATCTGGAAGTCTGGGAGATCCATGTGTGTTTCAGCTGTAAGGACTAGGAGTTTCATCTCTCACATGAGCTTTCTGCTTTGTTTAACATTTTCACATTTCATTCTCCCATATACAGTAGATTTGTGTCTGGTATTTAAACCTAAAATTATTTCATTGGGAGAAATAAAAGGAACATGAAAGTCTTGTTGCTCTGTACAAACCACATCTGTGATGGCTCTGTTTCTTTTTCTTCAGCCACTTCCTTAAAGACAGCTTCATAAATATAGGCCAAGGTTGATCTTTTCTGGTGTAAAGCTGAGGTAATGGGCTCCATCAGAATTTCAAGTCTTCTCTGCCTTGTTAGAAGGAGTTATTTTGTAAAGCAGTTTTTAAATTATATCTCTATTTTCAGATTAACGTTGTAACACAGTTTTTTCTTTGCAAATAGTGTGGAAATTCAAAGAAACACCAACTTCATAGAATCTGAAATAAAACATTCCAAACCCATAGGGTTTCACTATGTCAGTTATGCCAAGATAATCTGGTGGAGTAGTCTGGACTGTTAAAATGACAAATACAGCTCTACACTAAGAGGTTCACTGCTTTTTGGAGTTACCCAGTGGTAAGTAACTTTGGAAAAAAAATGAGTATGAAGGAATGGTAGTCCTGAAAGGTCTTTAGTCCACAAGCATGTAGGAGGATTCCTCACACATACACTTCCTATTTAGGAGTATCTCAATTATCTGAGAGGGATTGCATGCTTGAGTCTATGTTCTCTGAATTATTCTCTCTCATGCAAGTCAATTTTTATGCTCAACTCTCCTATCTCAAAGTAGATGGCAAGATATGAGAGGATTTTACATGTAATCCAAAGTCTTCCATCTGGGTCACTGGGTTCCTGATAATTGCTTCTTTTCTGGGCTGGAAATCACTACCACTGACAGGATAAACTACTGCTGGAAAATCTCGCAGCAATTATGGAAGTATTTTCTGACATCAGACATGTTTTTTGTTCTTCCCTACAGAAAAATGCACTCTTGAGAGACACAGGTGAGATTATTTACAGAATCTGCAGCTCTCCTCCTGGATTCTGCTCACTGAGAGAAAAGGTGGAGAAGCACCCACAAAGCAGCTGTGGAATAAAGAACCCATTTCACCCTTCAGAGCTCTCCTGCTGGTTTAGTGGAAAACCCGATGGATGGATGGATAAAGCTTGCACAAAGAAAAATCAGCTCTTGGCTAGGTGAGAAGGAGATTTTAACCACAGAGTCCCAGGAGAGCAATAGCATGGAGGGTTGAACAACTCGTCCTGCATCTTTAACTCTGTGTCTTGGTTTAAGACAATTTAACAGGTGGACACTCTAAAATGAGTTACTTCCCCTTAGTTTCAACCAATCCCTTTCCACCAATAAGGAGAAATGAAATATGAGTAGATAAAAGTGAAAAAATAGCAGTTTATTAACAAGTGAAACAGTAACAGGCAAAAAAAAAAAAAAAACCACAACAAAAAAAATCAACCAGTGAATAATCAGTAGATAGAAAAAAATTGCTAAGTGCCATGAATAGTTTGAGGTCATTAGGAAACATCAGCTCTCTCAGCCTTTCTTCATGAGACCAAACTGACTTTTGACCTTGGAAATACCTGGGAGTTCTGGTCCTTGATTGTGACAAAATCATTAAACAGCAGTTAGCACTTGCTTGATGGACTGGTATGTCAGTCCAGCCTTTTAAAGATCACATTGGAAAAACCAGTCAAATGAATCAGCTGGTCTGGAAGAAGAAAGTGCTGAAAATCTGTAAGAGACCTTTTACAGAAACTTCTTTAAAAAAAAGTTTTATGACATAAAACTTGCAGGTGATCTGAAATAGCTGAAGCAAATGAAAGAGAAGGCTGCTGTAAGGTGAGAGAGAATTTCTGAACCTGCCCAGTGTGAATTTCTTTCCTGTTGACTCATGTCAGATCTGTTCCTCCTTCCATCTTATTCCTTTCTATTTTAGAAGGCACTGTTCCTAAAATGGAAAATGCTTTTCTTTATTCCCAACCAGTGGCAGTACTTGAGAACTTAAGAAGTATGTTAGTGGTCATTAGTGAGGTTTGGTTTTCTTTTTCCCTTAATATTTGAAGTTAAGCCTTTATAAAAACTGTGCTTAGACTGCAACTTTTCAGAAGTTTATGGCTATCCTGATTGATGCTTCCTTGAGATATGAAGCAGCAAAGCCAAATAATCACAAAGAGCATGTGCTAGGTATTTCCACCCAGGGAATTTAAAATTTTCTGACTTCATTTATGATGCTGCAGTGTAACCACCTGGTGGAGTGAGTGATTGCAAGGCCTGATTAATGGTAGAGACTTTTAGACTGGGATTTGTTACTTCTGCACCTTGTATGCTGTTCTGTGGTGGAAATATTTCACAGCTTTTGCCAGCTATGTTTTTTGAAAAATCACAGCTTGTTGGAACCTTGATTCTCCTCTTACTGGAGGATATCCCATGGTTCAGGTCTTTTTAGGAGTGGCAGGGTTAATGAAAATATGTTCTCTCTAATGAGGGCTGGATATATCTGGACTCTTCTGTTTGGTAAAACCTTGAAGTAAATGTGGTACCTTTGTAGCAAAACATGAGTGAAACCACATGGTGGCTCTTCTGTAGCTTGGCTTATAAAAAATTACCCTTTGTTGAATATGTGACTGTAGATGTCAAATCTCTCCCAAGGTTTGGGGGATTATACAAGAGATGAGATGGGAATTGTCTTCGTCTTCCCTCTTTTTCAAAACTGGATAGTTTCAATGTGGCAGACAAACTTCTTGTGCCTGACCTGCTGAGTCTCAGGGAGAGGGATGCTTTGTTTCAAGCAGTGTTTCATTTAAAAAAAAGGTTAATTTCTTGGATGCAAAAAACAAAGCTTCCTGAAAGAAATGTGCTGTTGATCCAATTTCAGTACTTTCAAGTTTTTGGTGCCTGCTGAAGCGTAGTAATGCCTCAGAAGCAAAATAAGGGTTTTTTTTCCACAGATTTTAAAGAAGTTGTGACTTTTCTCAGTTTTACAAGAGATTCTCAGGAGTTCCAGCATTAACTCTTTTATGCTGCCATACATCCAGACTGAAAAACCGCTTTTTTCCCTATGCCAATTATCTTTTTAGGGTTGAGGAGTTGCTACAGTTCATGTATACCACAAGCTCTTGATTCATGGGAATGTGTTTACTTTTGCTATGCTCAGTCTGTGCAAAAAATTCTGCTCAGTCTTTCCAAATTTTAATTGTTGTCTTTTGATTGAATGGTTGGATTTTGCAGTATCATTGCTGATATTAACGCATTTAAAACACCTAAGTCAGGAGGATCTGATATTCCAGAGAATGTTTGAGTAAGCTGAGAAGTGAGGCAGATGTTTTACTCTTATATTTCATTGTTCAGGTCTATTCATCAGTGTAAACAATCAGTAGTGATTGTTTACCCTGATAAATAGAGAAGTGGAGCAAAATGTTCCGCCCTGGGCTTTTACTGTAACTTTGAGGCTGAGCAAAGTTTTTCCTGAAGAGCGATGCAAGGGATGTGACAAAATGTGCCTGAGGAATAATGTGGTGACAAGATCCCATCTGTGAGGGAACCAGCAAGAATCAAGGTAGGATGTTCCCCAGGGGCCCAACCAGTGCAGCTTTTCAGAGCCAGTTCAGGAAGTCTGATGACCTGGCCCTGCCTACCAAAATATCTTCTCAAAGCAGTAATCCTTATATCCCTTTTTTCATGAGAGAGACATCTACCAGAATGCTCCCAATAACCCCCACCAATAACCGAGCAACAAACTCCAAGAAATACCCTTTATACAGATTGTAATGTGGTGATGCCAACAGGCCTGCTCGAACTAAATACTCCAACAAGGGAGGCATTGGCAGAAGAATAAACATTTGCACGCTTCTCATGCAAGCCAACACCCTAAATGCTGGGCCTTAGGTGAAATATTCCCTGAACAAGCTATTCCCAGTTATCCTGCAAGGTTTCTGAAGGGGAAATGGCCTGTTGGGTCATGGGAGGGTTTGTGCCTTGCTGACATTGCACTGCCCTATGTCACTGTCATATTTTCTGGAAAAATCCCCTTGCCCAAGATTCTTCTCCTGGGAAGCTGAGAAGCCTCAGAGAAAAAGGAAAACAATAATTATCTCATTTGTTTCTCCTGTGTTTTGCTGCCTTGGAATGTGTTTGGAGATTGTTTATCCAGCAGGTGATTGTTTCATGTGAATTGTTTTGACTTCTGGGCAATCATGGTCAAGCTGTGTCAAGGCTCTGAAGAGAGTCACAAATTTTCATTATTCTCTTTCTAGCCTTCTATCTGCATCCTTTCTTATTTAGTATAGTTTAGTATAGTATTCTTTTATATAATACAGTATCATAAAATAATGAATTAGTCTTCTAAGAACACGGAGCCAGATTCATCATTCCTTCTCTGTCTGGGGAACCCCACAAATACCAGAGCCCTAAGTAGTGACAGCATCATCAAAGGAGGCAGAACCTACCAGAGCCAGGATCTGCAAAAGTCACTGAGCTCTCTTGGCTCTTCCCTGAAGCACCTGGCAGTGCCCCTGGGATGCTTGTCTGTGTGCAACCCTGCAGACAGAATGTGGCAGCTGCTAACATCCTCATTCTGTTTCCTTTGATCTGTCCTCACAAAGTACAGCTTGTTCAAAACAACTGGAGGAAGCAGAAGGCATCAGTTCTCTCAGAATTATTTTTGGGGAAAATCAATACATTGGCTTTGGAGGTTGCTTGTGGAAATAAACCCAGCATTGCTTTGAAATTTGATACACCTCAAGAACCATTCTGAAACTTGATTCATTTCTAATTAAAGTGAAATCTGAAGCCATGTGAGGGTTTTGATAAGTTCAGCTTTTGTTGCAAAGAGCAGTTCTACCCAAGTTCTTTTCTCTTAGGGGCTGGCTGCTATTGTACCATTTTATGTTATAGTTTCTGAATTCACCCCACACAGTCTCATTGACTTCAGTGGGAATTTTCCAAGAATAAGGAATTAAATAGTCTTCAGAATTAGTTCCCCCATGAATTCAGAATATTAGATATCCACTCAAGTTATGTTATGTGCTGTCAATTTTTCACCTGTTAAAATTCTTGGAGCAGATGCAATAAAACTTCTCCAAGCTTGATAAGAAAAGTTGCAGATACTTTGAATTCTCTGCAGAAGTCTGGGAGTTTGGGAAAGCTGCTCTGAGGTTCTCTTTCAGAAAGGAATTTTCTGTGCTAAGCCCCATATTTCACAGCTGTCAATTCTGCATTACTTTGGTGCTCTGCATTTAAATAAAGAGAAATAACACATTTTGGTGGTAAATGATGGGTAAATAATAAAGGCCAGAGAAAACAACAACAATGAAAGAAAGAAGATCCGCAATAATTTACTTACATTTGGTTTCATGTATTTGTGATGAAAGAGAAAATATAAGGAATATATAGGAGATTGAGGATGGGATTGTCATTGGTTGTGCCAAATTGCAGGAATACATCTTATAATAACCATGTTCCTTCTTATGGAAGCAAACTTTAGGCTTGAAACATTTTTAGTCTTTCTTGGCTTTTCTAGATGTATTCATCTGTCAGTGCAAGTGAAATCCTAAAGCCAGCAGGGGGACATCAAAACAGACTTCACATGTGCCCACTGGACCTTTTCCTTTCATTTTTCTAACTTGCTGGTAAAGTGATTGATTGGAAATTATTGCCGTTTGCCTTGATCCTGCCTGTGAAGACTGCTTCCTAGTATTTTCTTTTCCAGGTTTTTTATCCTATGATTTTTTTTTTGAAAAGGCACCTTCTCGCTGATCAAATCCTTTTGACAACCTATAGATGATTTTGATATCAATTCACAGTTTTTATCGATAAAGTATATTTAATAAATACTTACTTTCCAGGATCTATTAGAAAATAAGCTAGAGGTCCACGTGTATCTGTATTAGATGCATGAACTTCCCAATTTCTTATTATGAACCCAAGAAAAGAGGATTTTGTGAGAATTTTCTGAAGTGAAGTTTATTTAACATTTTGTTGCTGAGCACTTTATGAATAGCATACCCTTCTGAAATGGCTTTCTTTTGGCCAACTAGAAATGCATCTTTGGGATATGGTGGGTTTCTAGAAAGCATAAATTCTATGGGTGTGTCTTGGCTTTCTGTTTCAAGCTGTGTGGTGCCAAGTATATGACAGTTTTGTTCAAGAAATAAATCAGGTGCTCTGAAAGTATGGTAACCATGTCACCCTTAAATGCTTTAAATCCATTGTTTCAATGGATTGAATCTTGGCTTTCAGCACAGTAACAACCCCTTTTTTTTTGTTTTGTTCTCTTTTGTTTCCCCTCTATCTTTCATGGGCAATATTGAATTTTTTTTCTCTTTCCCTAGACCAGGTGTACTGCAGATCCTTGTTTTGTCCAGGAGAAGCCCAAGGTATTAACACAGCAGCGAGGCTGAAGTTTCACATGTGGGATTCCCTCCATGGGCAGTGTGGCAGGGGAATTTCAGCTTGGAAATCCTTTAGAAGATAATTTGGCAGTATGCACTACAACAATTCCTAATTTTATTTTGAAGCAAGCATTCCAGATCATGACTTTAGTTCTTCCTTGGTCGAGCTGCTATAGACAACTTTGTTCAAGTGATTCTGAATACAAACATTGGTTTAGGCACAATTTGTTGAATACATTTGTGAGAGAAAATCTTCCCTTATTGTAATAGGTAGAACACTGAAGCTGAAGGCCTTTTTGTGATGCAATATTGTGACAGAGCTTGTGATGAACTGGGTGGTGTGTGGTGCCAACAAGTGGGGAAAGTGAAGTGCTACACTGATAGTCAAAATATATTTTTAGTCTTGACTATCTCCTCTTTCTCTGTAGGATGAAATGACATGATTTATCATCTCAAGCTCTTCTGCACAGACCTGGGGAATAGATAGTGCCCCTGTGGAAGCTGAGATAAAGCCATGTGATCTTGGCAGCCAGCACATAATTAAAAATACTAAATATTGTGGAAGGTTTCAGCTGGCAATTCTCCAGGGCAACTTTTGGTCGTTTGGGATGTTGCTTATCCAGGACCTTACTGTCCCTAAATGTGCTTCTCATGATGGAGAAAAGAATGAAGACAGAAAAAATGTCAAGATTTGTTATGTGTAGTATCTAGCTTGCTGTTTCCAGCATTCTTAATATAAATAGTGTTATTGTTCAAGGGAAGCATAAATCCTCAATGCCCTTAATTAATTCTGGAGTGAAATACTAAATTTAGGGTGTGTGTATGTATAGAATAAATGGATTGCTGGAATATATCAAGCAAGGTTGGCTTTTGTCATGCTCTGTTTTGACTATTGTTCTATAAACTTACTTCAAGGAAGATATTTCTGTGGCAGATTGATGATGAGCAGGCCTCAGGTAGGTTGACTCAGTGCTTGAACTAGGAAAGAATTGTGCCTTTGGTCACTCGATCATGACAGAGAAAATGAGACAGAGTTGCAGTCTCAGAGCACAACAGAACTTTTTGTAATGCAAAAATGACTCCATGGAGAAGTTGGGGAATTATTGACCTAAGAAAGAATGAAGCAACCTTTTCAGAAAAGGTTAATTTTCTGAACCTGGTGAATTGGAACTGTGGGTTAGAGCAGGCTTCAATATTTGCATTGGAATCATCTTGGAGCACTGTGATGAAAGCATGGGATAAATTAATGACTGTGCTTCTGAGTGAAAGCTGGTGGGTTTTTTGAACAAATCAAGTAAAAATAAGTTTAGGTGGTTCTCAGATTTGGAAGGTCCAAAACAAGTTGGAAATAGTGTCTCCTCCTGATAATGTTCACCTAAACCTACTGCCTGTTGGAGGTATCAGAGTTCATCAGTTCACTTCTCACAGCTTTGTCAGGCTTTGATGGTGAGAACCTGTTCAGATATTCAAAGAACATCCTAGATATGATTTAACAAGGACAGATATCTGTCTTTTGGTGAAAAAAAAAAAAAAAAAGCTGCCAATGCAACAGAAGAAAGCCTATATTTGATGGTATGTGAAAATTTATCTCTTGTAATCCCATTTGTGACTGCTATTTCTTTTTCCCCAGCACAGGTGTGATGCATCCCAAGGGAAAGTATCACAGAATGTCTTTCTGGCTCTTTCTGGCTATTGAATACCTCTAAATTGAGGCTGTTCATGTTGTTTGACCTGCACAGTAGTGCTTAAATTGTAAAAAGCACGGCATGGCTGGGGAGCTGAAGGCCTCATGGTGCCAGATGTTCAGGAGGCTTCTCATCTTTGTAAGAACTTGGTGAACCCTTCAAGAACAAGAGCGTGGTGGGTCATTTATTCTGATTTAATATGATTTTTTTACACACAAGTGGCAGCTGATATGAACAGATCAGCCTGACCACTTCAGCTTTGTATTGGGAGGTGCTGGTACTTGCAGTGTCATTGCCATGTTGGTGAGGATGACTGAGAACTTGGGAACTATTACTTTTTGGGCTCCCTGGAGACACCTCTGTTCACTGGGCTGGGGTAGAAATTAAATGGTGCCAATTAAGAAAATATATTGAGGTTTTGGGTTTGGGTGTTTTTTTTTCAGTTTTCAACTGCCTTGATACTTGATTTCATTTGAAATCAAAGAGTAGCAGAGAATATTGACAACTTATTTTTCAAAATACTTCTGGTTAAAAAGAGATTTTGACTTACTGATGAAGAGGATTTTGCCAAGCAACAAAAGACTGAACCAGACAAAAAAACCTCCTGCATCTCAGTTCTACCCTGTGAGTGGATCACTTCAGCAAGGACTCTTTCATGTGGCTAAAAGCAGTGTTCCTCTGTCACAACACACACTACCGTGGAATTCTTGCAGCTTAAAAGCCTTTGAAAGCACTAAGAAAATGGTGTTGAAAAAAAGAAAATTATGCTGGTGTTTTGAGCTGTGGAACTTTGTTTTACTCTCTAAGTTCTTTCCAATGCTCCTGTAATTGGAGCAGGCAGGGAATAGGTGTCTGTGGTCTTTCTGTGGTCAATACCACTAATGCTGACTAGAGGGATGCTGAAACATTTAGTCCTTGCTCTGATTTCCCTTTTCTCTTTGTTCTTCTTCGGGCACAAAATGCTAAACCCTCACCCAATTCTCTAAAAACATCTGCTAATTTGTGCAGAGCTGGTTACTGTTAGAGTCCAGGTTTTATTAGGTGAAAAACATAGTAAAACTTTTTAGTATGGGAAGCAAATGACTTAATGGTGAGAACTGGGTGTCTCCTAACATGCCTTGGGTTTGTATTTGAAAATACCCTTGAGGGAAGAGAAGAAATATCATTAAAAATTAAAAAGAAAAAAAGCATAAGATGAATGAGGATATGGTGCTGGTGAGCTGCTCTTTCCCTCCATGTGTGTACATAACTTGGGGTAAAAAGTGGGTCTGGACTGTGGGAAATTATGATTAAATGAAGTGTCCTTCTTGTTATTTCTAATGCCAGAAGATTTCATTATTCTATTGATTTACAGTGATTAATGTTTTCTTTCTCTCTCTTTTCCCCCCTTTCTTATTTTTCTTTTAGGCTGTGTTGTCAGAAGAGTGGCCAATCACAGCTCCTTATTGATTCTAACCAGGGCTGAAAGATGATTGAGTGCTGTGACTTTTTGGGCCCAGTTGTTTCTCCTTGTGCTCCGGTGGAAATATTATTAGAAGTATTCCCAATAACAACATCTCTGGATGTTCTTTTGTTCTCTGAATATATAGGGATGGAGATGGAAATGCCAGTGACCACCTGACAGCCAGCCTAAGATGAATGCTCATCATTTTATGAGACAGCAATCAGCTACAAACATGCAATCTGCTTCTTTAGGACAAGACCAAATGATTACTTTAATCTGTAAAACTGCAGACATACAGTAATAAAGAATTATTAACACAGAAAATATTTAAAGATTTGGCCATATTATAGTTTGCTTGTGGTAAGCAGACTCCTAGAAGCCTGTTTGATTAGCTGATCAATGAGAAGCTGTTATTGGGTTTAACATTGTTCTGTCACTGGGATAATGACATTGGGGATGTAATTGGCACTCTAGCTTGCTTGGTACTATACATGTTTGAATCCATAAATAGGATTTAACTTTGCTAAATATAGATTGGGATTATGGAGCAGTACTAAGACTGTTATAGTGTTTTGCTTCAGCAGTTTAGTGAACAAGAATGGTTTTGATTTGTGCAAGTTTCTTCTCCCACTGGGGAAAAATGTGGACAAGTGAAAACATAGCTAATAGGCTGGTGAGGGAACTAAAGAGGATGCTGGAAGAAATTGTGGAATTTTAATCATGTTAATAATCAAAATAGTAGATTTTGTATAGTTTGAACTGCTGTTGTAAGTCAGTAATTCATGGCTCCTGCTTACAGCTGACACCACCCATGGGTCACAGGCAGCTGAGTGTTCTATCTGCTTCCACCTCTGGTTCCAAAGCCTACTGCTCTCCCCTAAAGGATGTTTTTGTCACCGAGTACCTGTGGATTTGGGGGCATTAAGCACTACTTTCTTACTGCTGAGAGACATTGTAAAGTGACAAAAGGAATTTCTCCTGGTTGGTGGCCATGTGGTTGGAAGATATTTAGGAGTGACAATCTGTGGTCAATTACAGGCATTTCTTTGGACTTGGCTCATGGGAGCTGTGTGAACTTTCTGCAGGGAAGAAAAAAAAATCAGAAGAATAGGAAGGTTTCCCTTTCCTTTTTCCTATTCCAAAAGTAAGCAGCAGCCAGAACTCAAATAATTGGATAGTAATATGTTTATGTGCTTCATGCTTACAGCTTCGTTGTATCTGGAATGATCTTTCCATGTTGCAGTCAGAGAGTGGAGGCTGCTGCTTTTCCAGGGAAATCTACACTTCTGGAAAAATACTTCAAGTGCCCCAAACCTGTGCACTGCCAATGTTGTTGGTCTCTTCCTTCTGCTCTCAGTCTGTTAAGCGTTGGATGTTAATTTAAAATCCTCTGTGTGGTCACTGCTGTGTGAAGGGAGCAAGCAGAACCTGTGTGAGTCTGTTATCTTTCATGTTTCTCTGTGCACAGAAAAACCTTCCTTAGGAATTTTCTTTGTAGCTGCAGTGGAAGAATTATGAGCAAAGAGCTGCAAGGAGATGGCCATGCAGGGGTAGAGGTGTCTGGGACCTGTAAGTAGCCCAGGGGCGCAAGCCACATACAATCTAGAAAATTCTGGCATTTGGGCTTCTTTGTTTTACAGCAAGGAAAGCCCTGTTCTTCCAGTTAGATGAAGAAAAAAATAGTTGCCATGTTCCTTCTGTGGGTTTTGTGTCCTTGTGGTTTTTTTTCCTCCCCATCCCCCACTTAGATTTGTTTGCCCTGTCACTGATATTTTTACTGTGGCAGAGAATATTGGGAGATCAGGGTTGCCTAAGCTCAGATGCTGACAGTTATGTTGCAATAAAACTCTGCTAGCACCCTCGTCATAAATCACAGGCCCTAATTTGGAGGCTTAAATTACAGGTATGTCTTCTGAATTACCCTCTGCAATTAAAGTGCAATAAAAATACCTGCCACGGATTTTAACAAGCAGCCTAGTCACAGCAATGCCAACTGTTTGCTGGCTGCTGTTGGGATGTTAAATTTTTTACAGCTATTAAATATAGTGAGCTGCTGCCAGTTGTTAGGAGAAACACCAGCACAGCTGTTCAGCTGGAAGTGTAGTGTTGTCTCCCCTGAGGGAAGGAGGCATTTATGACAAGGAAAGGTGTGCTGGAGACAGCAATAGCATTCCTCTGGCTGTCAGGGGCTGGCACGTCCTAGAACAGTCACAACAGCACCAGAGCTCAGTGCTAAATAGAAATTCAGCAAGCCAAAGAGAAAGTCTGCCTGGAAAGTAGCCACAAAGATCATGTCCTGCCTTTAAGTCATGCTGCTGACAACCCCATGGGTGCGGGTCAAGGGGAAGATGTGGGTGAAGTAGGAAATACCAGACCTCTGCATTTTATTAAAGGGAAAAGTTGCCAGGGTTTCCAGGCACAGGGCATAGAAGTTAAGAATCAAGAATGCATTTACAGCTAGAAAGATGTGGCAAATCCAAAATCTGAGGGGCTGCTTGTGAAAATGTAAAGACTGCAGCTTTCAGTCCATCCCTTTAGGACAGATTTAACCAGCTGGTTCTGAAGTTCAGTGTTTTCTGTGGAATTACTGACTCCACCCAAGAGATATCTGTGTTTCATTGTCTTTAACTGGATGGCCCAAATTAGTGGCTTTCTTGATAAAGGACTGTCTCCTCAAAAACCAGACAGCAACATCCTTGAAGTACAGAAAGCTGCACCATGTTTGGTGGGGTTTTGATCCTTTTGAAATCTAATTCAATCAAATTGTGGTTTCTTTCAGATTTTGTGTCTTGAATAGACATAGTCTGTTTGCTGTTCAAATAAATCTTTCAAATTTCAGCATGGTAGGGAGGTCTTCACATTATCTGACTCATGCATCTAACAGACATGTTCTGAATTGTCCCATTGACTTCTCACCATTGCTCATACAAAGAATTCAGCCTCCCAAATTGTTAGGAGGTAAACAAAGAGACTCTAATGCTGGAGCTGGTGAAACTCCTATTCAGGATTTTAAATGGGTGCAGCTGAGTATTTAATGGGAAAATAGTCATATTAGTAAGGAAGCAAACAAATATTTTTTACCATTAGAAACAGGCAGTCTTAAAAATTAGTGGCATATTGTGGGAAAAATACCGAACTGCTCTTGTCAATGTCTCATTATTCCTTGCAGTTCAGAGAAAAATTGTAAAAATCATGGGTTAATATGCTGCTGTTATACTTGCATGTTATGCCTCACATCATGTGTAATGTTTTATCAAAAAATGTTTAGTTATTTGTCTGGTTATTTGACAGGAGTTTTAGAAAAGATACACATCGATAATGTGTCCTAATATTGAAATATTTTTGCTTTTTTGTTAAATCTATGCACCATAGGTCATGCTATTGAGGCATTAAGTTTCTATCTCCTGGCTGATTTGATTTATTACTAACTTTTATCTGAAGGATATAAATGAGGCTGGAATTGCATTAAGCCTTCATCTGAACTGCACATTTATTTGATACAGGATAAGGAAGAAGCAAAGCATTTTCCCATGGCACTTCCTTATTTTGTCTTGTGGAAATGCATGATTTTGTTCCTTTTGTACACACACATGCTTCTGCTGTTCTACAAGATTGCACAAAATATTTACAAGTGTCTTTTAATTAAAATAAAGGCTTGTCAGGGCACAGCATATGCAAAGAATATTTGATTTTCTGCATGTGTTACCTGTAGTACACTGCTACTGCAAATATTTTATTGTAATCAATGCTATATCTGATTAACTCTCATCTCTCACAATTTGTGAAGTTTGATGAAGTGATAAAGTGAAATTTTAATTACAAAGTACAAAACCAGAAGGAATTGGAGGTAACTGATGTATGGTCCAGATTTCCAATGGACTGGCTTTCCCTGCAGATGGAGTCAAGTGAGTGTTTCAAGGTTGTGCATAAGTCTGATGATCACTGCATTCCTTTAAAGATCAGATTGTTGGGATGCCCCCTCAGTGACACTTTTTAGTCCATGGACAATGCAAGAGGGGCAGCAGAGATGCTTGGCTGGCCTGAGAGAGGCAGAAAGCCAATTCTTGATGGGTCTGACTGAGGAACGTTAAACTGTTGTTGGACAAAATCTTCACTGAAATTAATATTTTGATATTTTGGCTCCTCCATGGGAGATTTTTTTTCCCCACCAACATTACTTTGTCCCATTTCGTATATTACATTTTTCCCAGGGAAGAGGGAAATGAGGAAAAGTTTTCTCAGTGAGCAGATTAATAATTTCCTAGAGCAGCAGCAAAATCAAGAAAAAGGTGAAAACTTAATTGTGTAAACTTCAGGGAATAAATGATGTAGGGATAAGTTTGTTGAACAAGTGTCAGTGTTTACTTTTCCCACATGATGTCATAGCACTGCTACCTTCTAGGTCGTTACAAAATGGTCCCTTTTCACACGTAACAATCAACAGGATGGGAAGAAATGGCCTCAGGTTGCACCAGGGGAGGTTTAGATTGGATGTTAGAAAATAGTTCTTCACAGGAAGGGCTGGCAAGAATTGGAACAGGCTGTCTGGGGAAGTAGTTTGGGTCATTATCTCTCAAGTCAATTAAGATGTGTAGATGAGGCTATCAGGTTTAGTGATGGACTTGGCAGGGAAGGGTTAATGATTGGGCTTAGAAGTATATTTCAACCTAAATGACTCTATGCTTTTACAATTAAAAAAAATAATGAAGGAAGGAAACAACTTTCATTTTCTGACTAGAAAATTCTGACTGGTTTGCAATAAAATTGTGGAGGAGGTGGGCACCTTGATGTCCTGCCTTTCAAGACCAGGCTTTTTGTATCCCAGGCAGCTTATTTTTGCCAATATGAGTGAGATCTGCATAAATGATGTAACTCAGAAGTTAAATACAGTTTCTTAGCAAAGTGCTTAGGGTATAAATGATGAATAAACTTCAGATGCTGTGGTTTGACTACTGGCAGGTCAGTAGGACTTGAAGGGGGGGAACCAGCTTTTGAATTTGCAGGATTTGTAGCTCCCTTTGTGTATTTGTGTTGTATAGGCATGGTCTTAAGTTATTTTTTAAGAATTTGCCCAGCATAAAGGATGTGGTCACTTCTAGTCCATTTGAAATTGGATTTGAAATTCTGATAAATGTTGGAGCTGGATTTGGGTGCTGAATTCATGTACTCAGCTGAGTCAGTCAGATAAATTCCCTCTGGTATCTGATCCCCACATCACTGTGCAACTCCCTGGTGGGCACAGCTGAAGGAACTTCAGACTGGTTATTGTGCTGTGCAATCCAGCAGAATACACAGAGCTCAGCCTGGGGTTGGTGGGATGTCCCCATGGCACCGTGTGTGGGTCACCAGGAGCTGTCCCAGCCCCTCAAAGGTCATTTATCCAGCTTGTGTTGGTGCTGACTCCAGATCAGTCTGGTTGCACCCACCCCTGCATGGTGGAGGTACCTCTAAGCATTCACTGAACCACACGCTCAGCAATTAACTTTTTTTGAGCCAAAACCCAGTTCATTGAAAAGTTCCTAAGCTTCTCAAGTGTTCTCTAATCTAAGCTAGAGGTTGTTGGCTTCCCAACTTGATTTCCCAGAGGGTTTGTCCTCAAGGAAAGCTAATGCCAAACAGCAAAAGATTTTTTGATCAGAAACTTTGTAGTTTGGAGGCTCCTTTCACATCTGTTTATATATCAGCATAAGGAGCTCACAATGTAAAAGAAAAACTGCTTTTATACTTTGCCAGGAGTAATCTTGGCGTTTGAAACTGATGGGGCTTTAGTCTTAGCTTGGATGGAATTCATTCCTGCTTTTGGTAAAAAAAAAAATAGGATGTAATAAACATTTACACTGCAGCAAGATGATCAAATGCAAACATGGAGATCCATATCCTCTCTCTTTGCCAGTTGAAAGAGCTCCTCATCTTCCTTTGCATGGAAAGCCATTCACCCTCTTTTACTTCTTATGCAGTGTGGGTGTGTGTATATATATACACGTGTGTATATATATATACATTGAGAGTATTTGAATTTTTTTTCACTTCATAAATTTGTTCTTTTTTTGGTTCACTGCCAAGCAGGCAGGGTTTGGTCATGGTACTGCTGATGTGTTCCTGTCTTCTGTGTGTTTTGACTGGTTAACACAGGCAGGAAATGCTGTGTGAGCTCTGAAATGTTTAGAGAAGGGAGAAAAAAACATATTGGAGAGGGAAGGGTGGGTATCAATCCAACCTACTGGCCTGTGGTTTATTTTGCTTTTTTTATTGGCCACATTGATGTTTTGTCAGTGCTTCAATGGCATTATCTTTGGTGCAAAACATTTTTTTCACAGCATCCCTCAAACTGCCAGGGATGCTGTGAAAACTGTGGTGCCCTAAACTGTGGCAAAAGAGGAAGTATTTCTTCCTGGCTGGCTGCTGTGGCTCCTCTGCCTTCTGTGCTTTGATGAGGCTGCTTTGCAGTTATTTCACCTCAGGGATGCTAAAGCACCTCCAGTTCTCCCACGTGTTTGTGTTGCAATTTTGTGTCAGTGATTCTCTGTGCTTAGCCATAGGGACAAAGCTGTAAAATCTGTCTTTGTGCTGGGCACTGAGCTAATTTTCCACAGGAAGAGGCACATCTGGGAATCACAGCAGCAAATCAGACTGAATTCTAACCTCTAATCTCTAACACCAGTTTGGGGAAAGGATTTGGTTTGAGTTGGGTCAGTTTTCTTTTTGCAGGGTTGTGGTGATATTTTGAAGTGATACTCTCCTTTGGGAAGGTTAAACGGGTTCCTGAGTTTGCCAAAGCAAAAAGAAGAAACAAGTGCACAGATGATGAGACTTTCATGCCTGGTGCCTGTCCTTGCAGGTTTCTGTCCAGCATTTAAAAGCAGCTTTAGCAGTAGTTACTTCTGTCTTCAGGTACATTTTTGCTTTTCCACAATATAATTAAGGTGGCTGATGTGCAACTCCCATTTTTCACCATCTCTGCTTTTGTAAGATAGAAGCTGATTTTCATTTGCCAATAGCTTATGTCTCTTTATGCTAAACTTTTTGACAATTCTGGGATTTATGCAAGATTTTTTTTAAGGAGTCAGATGAAGTTTATGAAGTCTGGCTGGTACAAAGAAATGTCACTAGTAATTTCTAGTAACTTCTTCTGACTGCCTTCTATTAGGGTCTTTCATGCTTTTCCTGGTGGTATTAATTCCACCAGCAACTCAGAGTCGTCTCAATGGCAAGTGACATAATTGGCATTTTTTTATTCTGTGGGCTTCAAATGTAATTTGCTGAAGACTTTGCTCTCCTTTGTGCAGCAGGTTTACTTTATCCTGCACTTGATTTGCTCTTCCTCTGCAGCTCCCCTGCTTGCAGGTGAGTCTTGTTAGTTGGGAGCTGCATCTCATTTCCAAATGCAGATTTCTCACCAGCAAGCATTGCTCCTGCTCTCCCTGTGTGCTTTCTTCCCAGGAAATTTCAGGAAGGAGGGTCTGATTGGGGTGACAAAGCAGGCTGTGTGGGACCCAGCTGCCTGAATGCCTATGGGTGCAGCATGTGAGGTCTGAGGCTGTATTTCTGTGTTGTGTCTGTGTGGGTTGGGAACTTTTAAGTGCAGCCTCTAGCAGAAGAAAGGTGGTTTCAAAGCTGTTGGATAATTAGGAAGGCCGTTCTGGATTGTATTCTCATGGCAGTGGATATTTCATATGCTGAACATATTGATTACAGCTTGGGGCAATATGATTTAATCCTGAACACATCCTAAAAAATTCAAATACACGAGTTCTTACTCTTCTTCTCATTTTCTATATTGTTAAATGGTTTAAACAACTATTATCAGTTCTTTGATTTCAAGGCAAAGTAAATCTTTATTTTGGATTAAAAATGCATTGAAAAGAGGATTTCTTGCATCTGAATTTTTTCCTTCACAACCATGGTAAGTTTCTAAACAATAGCACAGTAATTAGGTTTGCAATATGCCTTGTTGTAGACTTATTTAAGTTCCTAACATTGGGATCTAATTTTGTATTTGATGTCAGAGAGGATATATAAAAAGGTGTTACACTTTTTCACTGCTCTGTTATTGGAAGATGGTGAAATAAAAATCAAACCACCCTGAGTGCAAGGATGATGTGCAATGGGTAATATTCCCTTTGGCCTCAAATATTTCATAAAGGGATTTTTTGGATGTTGTTGAAAGTGATGCATAGTAATTAAAATGTAATGATTTTTCCCTTCCAAATGAGCATATATGTACTATCAAAAGGCAACTGGATGATCATAGGTAAGTTAATTTTCTGCATTCAGATGTGTTATCTTCTCCCTGATTCATATGTTGCTATAGCAACAATTGACTGCACAAGGCCTGACTTGGCTCCCAAAGAAATGTGAAATGCCCTGGTTTATATTTTTCTGCTCTAAGTCATGGAGATGACTTCAGTAGCAATAGCTGATCTTTATACTGTGGTTTTTCATTTTTAATTTGAAGGTAAAACAGTTTGTTTCCTAAGTTGAATATATTCCCTTTCTTCTGTGTTTACAATTTAACATTATTTTTATAAGCATGACCAAATGAGATTGTTACAGAATGCAAAATACAGATGTGATTTCTAAAAGGTGATTCTAAAAAGGGAAATTATTAGTCTTAATTTTTTTTTTTTGTAATTTTAAGGTATGTATTTACTTTGTCAGTTTCAGATATCAAATGGCAAAAATACCATGAAACATATTGGCAAAAATAGTTTTACTATGAGTTTATAAAGTGACACTTAACAAAGTTTGATGGCAAGGTTCACTGTATTGCTTACTGGTGAGTTGAAACACAAAGAAAACTTGAGTTAGAATGGGTTTAAAGCGATTTACACAGAATACAGATATATAATAGGGTAAGGGAGGCTCTCCCATTGAGTTGTGAGGTTGAGTGGATGCCTTTGCTTTCTAAATTCCTAATGGAGCTTAACAAGTAGGTCCAATCCTGGTCTCAGATTTGGACAACAGTTTATATCTGGAGGAAGTAATTATATGGACTTACTTAATGTTAATTTAGCATACAACAAATCAGCATCTTAGTGAGGATCTGTTGGGAATAGAGGATTCTCCTGCCTTGGGTAAGGAAGGATCTCAGTTTCAGGTGAGTAGTCTGAAGCCCCAAGAGGTGCTCCAGCTCAAGGGGGTGTGCATTCAAGTTGAATTTAGAGAGAACTCGATTTGGACCTGTCCATGTTATTCCCAGAGAGGTCTCTGTGCCTCAGAAGCACCTTGAGAGGTGTCCCAGCCCCAGGGGATGTGGGCAGGGGCAGCCCAGAGGACACTCACTCAGGCTCTTGTATCTGCAATGGAGTGGTTGGCTCGTTGTCAGGCTGCACCCAGTGGGGCAGGTCTGTATGAGACCCCTTGTACCCAAACTTCCTTTGTTCCTTCAGTGAGACTTGGAAAAGCCACCATGTGCCAATTGCATGGTCTATGTTCCACCAATATAGTCATAGAATGATTTGGGTTGGAAGATCTCAAAGATCATCTCATTCTGACCATGGGAATCTCATTCCTACCATGGGCAGGGATACCTTCCACTAGACCAGGCTGCTCAAAACCCCATCCAAAAACCCCATCCAAACTGGTGTTACACACTCCCAGGATGGGGCATCCACAACTCTGGAACACCTTTTTCAGTGCCTCACTACTCGCACATTAAAGACTTTATTCCTAATATCCAATCGAAACCTACCCTCTTTCAGTTTAAAGTAATTCCCCCTTGTCCTGTCACTATATGCTCTTGTAAAAAGTCCCTCTACCCCCAAAAAGCAAGCAGGTCACAGTCCTGAGGCAAAGAACTTCCCTTTCTTCTATGTTTACAATTTTACATTATTTTTACAAGTGTCACCATTACAGAATGCAAAATACAGATGTGATTTCTAAAAGGTGATTCTAAAAAGGGCAATTAATAGCCTTAAATAAATTTTTTTTGTAATTTTAAGTTATGTATTTACTTTGTCAGTCTCAGGTATTGAATAGCAAAAATGGAATGAAATATAAGAGAAATAGGAATAAGCAGGAATGAAAATAATATAAATACTCCCGACTGAGGTGGTTAAGACTTGCTCTAGTGCATTCTTGGATCAAAAAACATGTTGAGGGTCACCTAAAATTGTACTAAAAGAATAAATTAAATTTCATATGTGTATATACGTGTTCTTTCATTAATTTAAATATGTAGTGGATTTACAAAACAAGGATTGGACTCCCACTATTGTCTAAGGAAGGCATCCAGTGTAACAGTGAACGTTCTGACCTTTGAATGTGAACAAAATGTGATCTCAAGGAAAGACCTTTTGAAAGTCAAGAGTAAAATCCTTATCCCACTAAAATGCAGTATTTTCATCTGGAATGCATGAAATGAGGTGATTTTTTTTTGCTCTTTGTAGGCCTACAGCAAGCCCTCACTGAACTGTGTAAATAAGATAACCTAAGGTATCACATACATACTCTGGAAAATCACAAGGTAATACACATTTTCAGAGTTTGATATTTTGTGTTCTTTATGCGTGCATTGAATTTACCAGCTTTGTAGAATTGTTTTTTCCCTTCCCCCTCCAGTAAGGGAGCAGTGAATCATATGATTGATCTTGATTCTTCCTGGACTGTCCTGAAGCAATAGGATTTTCTTGTTAAAACAAGTGATAAAGGAGCCAAGTGGAAATGTACCTCAGACTACTGATTTGATGTTTACATGTCCAAGTTCACAGAAAATTGCATGATCAAGGAGGTATTTCATGATCTTTTACATCTCTCATAAGAAAAAATAGGCTGAGCCTGTTGTATATTATGAAGCAAGACCTTGTATGGAGTTTTAAGTATGCATTTAACAGGGTTTCTTTTCACAGCTTTTCACCAATTATTAACAGAAGTAATTTAATTGAGTTCTAGAGGAGATTTTTTCCATTAACTTGTCATTATGGAGTTATAATGGATACTTTAATTAGGCAGTGTTTTGAATGGGAATATTTAACTAAATGAAAATTGGGACAAATACATTCACCATGCTCAGTGGCACTTACTAGAGGCTTATTGTGCATAGGCTGCTCAGGAACAAAAGTAAGTGAGGAAATTTGGCTGAAATATTGGGTATGGCTTTCCTAAGTTTCTCCTGAGATAAGCCATTGAGATAATCTGTTGGCTTTTGAATTCTGAAACCCCTCTGGTCTGCTCAAACACATCCCCCTTCCCCACCCACAGCTGGAAGAAAATGTTTCACTGCTTTCCAGCTGAAATTCCCAGATGCTTTTTTTGCCATGAAAAGCTCCCTGGCTGATGTTTACTTCCAACCTGTAAAGAAAATGAGTATGTGAGTACTGGAATTCCAATGAAATTAAAACTTAGAGTTTGGTCAGGGATCTTTTCACTCGATGTTACAGCTTTCCAATAAAGCAGGTGAAAAAGCTTGTTTTAATTTTTTCATGTTTTCTGTGCCGGGAATAATTTTGAAGTATCATTTAAAATTCCTAATTGGCTTTGTCTTTTTTACTTAATGTACTTTGGAACCTTGAGCAGTAAATTTATAGCTGAACTAAAATTAATTTTTCTCAGAAGTTTTTTTTATTTGTCAATATCTTGTAATATTCTTAGTATCCCATGCCCCTCTGTGAGGCCGTGAATGATAAAAAGCTTTCTTTTAGAGGGTTCTGCCTCTTTTTCTATTTCCTCTGTCATCCACTACAACAAAACAGGATGGGACCCATATGGGCTAGGGCTTAATATACCTGCAGGAGGCCGAAATAAACAATTAGGAAGGTGATATCAGATTGCAGAGGTATCCAGCTGTGGGACAGAGGTGACCTCTGGGATGAATCTGCTGGTCTGTACAGCAGCTTTTCTCCGTCAGTGGCCTTTCAGCTGGTGGTAGAGAGTGGGTTTTGGAAGTAGGAAAGCTTTTCTCGACTCAAACTTTTCTCTCTGTGCTTTTTTCCCTCTGGGCACTTTGTGTGTTCTCCTGGCTTTGTGGAAGGATCATTTATTACCCATGAGCAGATGCATAAGGATGGCAAATTAAAATCACATAGGTAATCCTAATTCTGGAATTGCATATTTTTGCAGAGCCCAAATCTGCCAAGGTAGTATTCTGCTGAAGTAACATTTTGGTGTTTTATATAATACATTTATTTAACATTTTATTTTTATATAATACATTTATTTAATACAAAAACAACATTTACTTTTGTAAGTATTTGTATTTGATGCAAGATTTAAGGTGTTTTCACTGCACTGATGATTTATTTTCTTCAAGTGGTGACTCCCAGAGGGCCACTTGCCGTACAATAAGGGGAGAAAGGGCAGGCAGCAGAACTGGGACAGACCAAACCTCCCAGGGTGTTATAATAGCCCCATTTGCTTAGCAGTTATGTGTCCAGTTGTGGTTCATTAATTTTGATGGTACCTGCTTCTTTCTCCTGTCAGCTTCCCAAGAAAAGAAATTGATTCATTCAGAGTTTTGGACTATGAGTTGTGTATTGAAAGTTTATTGCAACAATTCTGTGTCACCTCCCCCTTCCCCCTTGAGCATCCTTATTTTTAGGGTATCTGTTAAGTATAAATTTCTCATCATAATTTTGTTTGTCTAAAGTGATTTTGTGGTTTTGTGTTTGTTTGGTATTTTTTCCTGCTGGCATATTTGCTCAGAAAAAAAGATGAAATTTGCATGCTGCTCTCAGTAGGATTCTTGAACAGGAATCATTAAAAAAAGCTCTAAACTAGTGTTCAATTTCAGTTTAATTACCAGCCATAGGCTTTAGACAGGAAAAAGGACTGTTCAAGTCTTTTTGCTTCTGGCATTTCTGATTATTATATGTTTTCAATGACTTTGTCCAGTTTAATTGTAAACCTCTTATTAGCAGTACAAGGGAAGCAAATTTTCCCAACAATATATGTTTTCCAGTGGGATCTTAAAGACATTTGGGAAAGTCAATCTGCATAGAAAAAAATTCTCTCTTTGGTAGTTATGCTTTTCAGTTCATCATAAATAACAGCTATATACAGACCTGGACTCAGGGGAGCAATATTTATGTTCTAGGCTTGAAACAGAACCTGTGAGCTAAAATACCTGGATTCTGAGTGCCAAGAATTGCATTTGAAGGGGTAGTTTCTGTCTCCCTCCCAGGCTGTGCCCAGAGAGTTTCTGGTCTGAGCCTCAATTCCTGCACTCCAGTTTGGGCTGTGGCAGCACAGCCAGGGTGACTCACTGGGGTAGTTCATTTCTGGAGTCTCTCTGACACCAGAAATGGCACAATTGGGGAATAAAGAAAGGTCAGTGGCCAAACTGTGATATCAGGATGCATGACAACAGGATCTTTTTTCTCTCTTTCAAATGTAAAATGCACATGAAATGAAGTCTTGGGCTCTTTCGGGGAATGACTCTTTGATTTCATTCAGCTGGGACTCATCTGTCATAAACCATGAAAATACATTATCCATGCTTCTATTTTAAGTATGTCACAGTTCAGTGCTGCTAAAAAAGCAGGAGTTTTATTTTTGTTTCTTTTTTCCCAATTGTTTTACTGACATTTTTTCTTCCTTCTTTTCTTCTCTGTCTGCTGTGTGTCCTGTCATCATATTCCCCTTTCCCCCTCCCATTACTTAAGTTTCCCAAACTGGGTGATGAAAGGTGGGTTGAGGATTTTTCCAGTTACAAATTCTAATAAAAATCAAGGTGGTGCTGATCATGACCCAGGGACTGCGTTACCATCAACTAAGGGGAAAAAAATGTTTAAATTAAGTATAGACTTAATGTTGGTAACTAATTATGCAGCCTTATAATATGTGCATCAGTTGGACATATGAGTTGCTTGAACATAAAAGGATTGGGGGAAAGCTTTTACATCCCTTGCATTTTTTTTTCTTTCAATGCCATCATAATTGGTGTAACCGCAAGGGGAGAATCTCTTAGCTGGAAAGGTTCTATGTTTTGCAGTTGTAAAGGAATAAACATCCCAGGACATCAGTTCTTTCCTGAATAAAGCTATATATTTACTTGTGAGGATAATTTCAGTGATTAAAATGTAATTAGTAACCAAATAGGTAAGAGCAAAGAAGAAAGCTCCATAGCATAAGAGGTTTCTGACTCTTGGAAGGATGTTAATCCCATTGGGGAGTTTGGGGGAATAAAAACCCAGCAATAGTAATTATCTAATTAATAGGCATCAGAGTCTGCTTTCTGTACCTGCTTTTCAACAGATATGTTGCAGTTATTGGAGGCAGAAACATATAAGGGTGAACTTGCAAGTAGAGCAAGGCACAATTAAAACTGAAAATTGAGACTTGCAACATTAATTAGAAGATCATTAACTAGCACTCTCGATAATGTGCCTTCGTGTCTTTCCTTCCTCCTGTTCTGCCCCCTCTTGAAAAAAGTATGAATTCCAATTTATCATCACTTCATGAAGGAAAGTGCAATTATGTTTTGCTTCTATATGATCTCATAATGATCTGGGGATTGAAAACCCTGTTTCATTTCATTCTTAAGAAGTCCAATGTGTCCTTGTGGCTAAACGGGGATGAGAAATCAAGAAAATGGGGACTACCTAAAAGGAAATGTTTGAGGAAGGGTTTGGGATAAGGAAGAAAATACTGAGTCTGTGTCAATATAAAGATTAGACTGGGGCTGTTTTCTCAGTAAGCATGATTTAAACATGGCTAATTTAATTTGAAAAAGGCTGAAAAAGACAGGTGAGTATGGCATCAGAATATACAACCAGCTGTCATGAATTCAGTGAAAATGCATTCTACAAGAAGGGATGTGAAAATTGAGGCATTTTCAAGACTTGGGAAATATAAGAGGGGAGATTTATTACCAGGAACTATGAATCAAAGTAATTTCTGATTCATCCACAGCTGGCAAGCACAGCACCTATTATTTCTGATAATGCACACTTTCATTTCATGGACAATGTGAGTATTTAGCTTTCAGGTGTTCAAGACACTTCATTAACAGCAACGAAGGTAAAATTGAGTAAAAAAAAAATCACCTAATTTGTTGTTTTTCATTTGGTTGGCAAAAAGACAAACAAAGAGCTACTGCTTAGAATGAAAACAAGCTTTCTTCATTCTCTGAATTGTTGATAATTAAGGGAATGAATGTTCTGAGGGTGATTGTGATTCTGTGTATGTTACTGTGACTGGGATTTGAAAATATTTTGTCTTCTAAAGAAGTTTTCAAGTAAAGGTGTTTTTTGGTTTTGTGTGTTTGGTTTTTTCCTTAAGATGGGAAGAAGTTGAACATCTTATTTTGTGTGGGAGCTACTGGGGCTTTTTGTATCTTTTGGGTTTTCCATTTGTTTGTTTGCTTGGATTTTTTTAATGTTAGAAGCCTGGAGAAATTGAAAACATTCCCCATCTATTGGTGAAACATTATTAGGTACAGAATATTCTGCCTCTGACATGAACAGCTGCCACCACCAAAAATAGATTTAGGGGCTATATAGCTTCCAGTTGGATGGCTATATGGGGGCTTTTTGTCACTCCAAAAAGGGTTTTGATCCCCTTCATGAGGGGATCTTCCTTTAGGGTACTTCTAAGTTGTTGCTTAGATGGCAAAATGTTTTGCTGTGTGGTGAGACCTTGGTTCCTTCTGAGAGTCCAAGTGATTTCTGTGTTTCAGAAGGATTTGGCAATGCCTATTCACATCTTTGAGGACTGAGGACACCAGAAGCATAAGTGGATTAGGATATTCCACCTTTCACACAGAAGAATCTCATTGCTGGACCTTGTAACTGTTGTCTTTGCCATCTACATGAAATACTACAAGCTGCCAGCTACTAGAAGATGGCCATCAATTGTCATTTCTATTAATATGTGATTTGTGCAGACAGAAGTCATTATAATGATTCAAAGCTGTAATCAGCATGATAATGGATCCTAATTGCTAGGCTCCTTAAAAACTTTAAGACAAAAAGTCTATGCTAATGCCATCTGAAAGCTAGCAGCAATTTATTATTTCTCTTTTGATCAAGCTTGTTTTTTGCAGGGGGTAAAAAAGGTGTTTTAATTATGTACTTGAAAAATAGCCTTGGTATTAGAGATTCAGGTAGACAGTAGGGACAGTAACTTTATTACTTTTCCTCTTTAGTAAATATAGACCACAGACAATCTAATAGGTGAACGTGCTTTTATTAAAAATAGGTAATCAAGCTCTTGGAAGAATTTAATTAAATAGTCTTTTTTTTTCTTCTTTTTTTTTTTTTCCCTCTTAAAGCTACTAAAATGTAGGAAAAAGCTACTAAAAGTGGGAAAAATCTGCAAATATTCTAAATTTCAGTGACCTGCTTTCAGTGCTAATCTCAGTTCCTGAAATGCTCTGAAGATGAGTCTCCTGCACATCTGTTTCTGCACAAGAAATATGTCTCATGGAGAGGTAGTCAACTATTGTGTTTGTGGGGTGCCCAGATGAAGGAGGGAATGATGAATCTGACTCCATGTTCTTAGAAGGTTAATTTATTATTTTATGATACTATATTATATCAAAGAATGATATACTAAGCTATACTAAAGAATACAGAAAGGATACTTACAGAAGGCTAAAAATAATGAAGTCTCGTGACTCTTTCCAGAGCTTTGACAGAGCTTGGCACTGATTGGCCAATAAGTCAAAACAATTCACATGAAACCAATGAAACAATCACCTGTTGGTAAACAATATCCAAACACATTCCAAAGCAGCAAAACATGGGAGAAGCAAATGAGAAAATTGTTTTCCTTTTTCTCTGAGTCTTCTCAGCTTCCCAGGAGAATTCTGGACAAGGGGATTTTTCCAGAAAAATATGACTGTGACAGTCAACAGTTACATTTCCTGGCAGGTCAAAAGCTCCAGTCCAGCATAAGGATGACATTTCACATTTGCCCACATCACTGGCCCTACAAGTATTCATCTGGAAAATGGAACACTGCCACATCAAGACCCTTTTTCAGCACGCTTTCATTTTTATCGTTTGCTTTCTATGCGTGTATTAGAACAGAAAAAGTCCCCAGCAATGTCTTGTCCAGAACACAAGGCAATCTTTTTCCTGATGGGATGGAAAGTCTGTTTGAGCTGGAGAACCAGTGCTTTTAGCACCTACTTTGTGTTAGCTAGACAGCACTCTGAAATTGCTTCTGCTTTCCTTGCAAATATCACTTAACACTTTTCCTGAATAGCATCGGGATCTTGGCTCTGCTTGCTCTGTACCATGCCTTGAGCTCTGGCTGTCATTCAGTAAAGCACTAATGCCTTGAATAGCACATGAATTTCTAGGTAATTCACACCCCATGATTATTTCTTTCTTTCTCTCCCTTCCTTGCTTATTTTTTTCTTTTTCCTCCTTTTTTTTTTTTTTTTTTTCTTTTTTTTAATTGGAATTGCTACCACTGGCCTTCTCTGAGGGCATGTGCAACCTGTGGAAAAAGAGGTCCCTCCCCACATTTGTCAGCCGTGCTTTAGGCTTTAATCTGCACCATTTGTTCTCTTTTCCGAGTGTGTGTTCAGATCTCTTTTATTTTTAGCTCCCTGTTTGCTGCAGCCCAAAGAGTGTAAGCGAGTAAATACTTCCCTACCTCATAAAAATGGTCTCTTGATCAGTTTTTGCATCTCTAGCAAGCAGCTGACTTCAGCTCTGCCAGGTAAGCTGATACTCACAGCTCCTTGGTTTCTGCAAGGTTTCATAAACACTATTAAGAATTTCTCAAGTTTTCTACAGGTATTGCCAGTAACACTGATCCAAATTACTCTGCCAGGTGTTTGATGGAAATAGCATTTTAAAAAACAGAGACAATTGTCTGCAGCAGGCTGTAGGCTCTCTGCTGGGCTTAATAAGCAAAGTTATGTTTGTCTGGGGGACTTTTTCAGACAACATAATAGACGAAGACAGCTTGGTTATGAGAAGCTTGGTGTATACATCAGTTTAAAAGCTTGTCACCTACTTGATGCATTAATTCAAGTCCTCTGTGCAAGCCAAAGTTCCTATTCCAGGCAGAGCATATGTTCTGTCACTTAGCACATGACATGTTTTCAGATCACTGTGGGTGCCAGGGTGCTGGCCCTGAATGCCAATGCACAGCTTTGCCCTGCAAAAGCTGGCACCAATTTATTGCCCATTCAAATAGTTCTACTGTATTGTTGGGCCCCTTTACAGCTTAAATATGAGGAAAGATGTTCAGGGTTTAGCCCACAGTTCTCCTTTACTATCCTTTAAATGTTCCCTGTGAGAAATGACTTCCATTCATCCACTAGCTGAAATAATATTCATAGGAGCATAAATGTATACAGTTGTATTTCTCTGTAATAGTCATGCTGACAAGTCTCATAACTTCAGAGACAATTCACTTGCCTTACTGGTACTGAACTTGATTTTATAAAGATTAATTCATCAGGGTTAACTAGACTTTAGGCAGATAAACTGAAATAAAAACCCAAACCAATCAAACTCTCAGAAAAGAGCTGTTCATCTAAACTTTTGATCAGCAGCTGTGAGTAACAGCAGGGAAGTAGAATTTGGGATCAAGGTCATACATGTATGAATGATTTACTCTTCAGTACGTCAGAATAAGGTCCAAAGTCCAATCATCAGTTATGAAAAAAAAAATAAAATGCTGGATACTTGTACTCTGAAATGTGATGCAGTTGCCAAGTTATAGGCATATTAGATTAAATGTCTTATATAAAGTTCGGTAGGCTACAGACCTAATGAGAAAAACTAAAATCTCTGAATATCTGCAGTCATACATGTCCTGGAGCAATTGCTATGCATGTTTTACTATTGTTTTTTTTTCCAGTGGTTGTCACCATTCACTTGGGAAGCAGAAGAGGTACTTTATGGCTTGGGTGAAGAATTGCACACCAGCCTGCTGAATGGTAAATCGTGGGGTAAGAAGTTGTGATAAAACCACGCAGGGTATGTGAAAGTGTTCACAGGGGTCTGAGGATGAGGGAAGTGACGAGGATCTGACTCCATGTCTCAGAGGACTTGATTTATTATTTTATGATATATATTATATTAAAACTATACTAAAAGAATAGAAGAAAGGTTTTCATCTCAGAAGGCTAGCTAAGAATAGAAAAAGAAGGAATGATAACAAAAGCTTCTGTCTCAGACAGAGTCCAAGCCAGCTGGGCTGTGATTGGCCATTAATTAGAAACAACCACATGAGACCAATCACAGATCCACCTGTTGCATTCCACAGCAGCAGTTAATCAATGTTTACATTTTGTTCCTGAGGCCTCTCAGTTTCTCAGGTGTAAAAATCCTAAGGAAAAGATTTTTCAGAAAATATCATGGCTACATAGAATATGTTTTATCCAGCTGTGGGAAAACGCATGTTCTCAAACTGCTTGAAAGTGCAAGCTGTGGGCAGCCTTCAGGGAGCTTTTCCACAGATATGTGTGGCATTCACATTCTCTGGAAATATCCCTTCACCCAAGGTTTTTCCCCTGGGAAGCTGAGGAGCCTCAGAGAAAAAGGAAAACAATTCTTATCTCATTTGCTCATTGTGCCTCTGTGGAATGTGTTTGGATATTGTTTACCACAGGTGATTGTTTCATTGGATTCTGGTGTGAGTTGTTTTCACTCGTTGGGCAATGAGGACCAAGCTGTGTCAGGACTCTGGAGAGAGTCACGAGTTTTCATTATTATCTTTTTAGCCTTCTGTAAGCATCCTTTCTGTATTCTTTAATACAGTAGAGTATTCTTTAATATAATATAGTATCATAAAGTAATAAATTAGCCTTCTGAGAACATGGAGGCAGATTCACCATTCTTTCCTGCCATGGAGGTGCTTGAAAATATAATAGCAATGTTCCTTGTCTGTTTTTTCTTGCAACTTTTGTGCCTCAGAGAAAGCAGTCAAGTATGAAGTAGGGAAGGATTCAGTGTGATGAGTGGTAATCATTTTACTGGCTGACAAAAATCCTACTGACATCTGAATTTAGGTATCTGTAGTGTTAACATTTCCATACTTCCCCTCTGGTTTTGTTCCTCACAGCATGTAAAGGAGAGGAAGCATCCTTCCAAATCTGAATGTAGAACATGTGATAACTGAGAAGTGTGGGACCTTAACATAAGGAAAGATGAAGGTGCTACAGTGCTTTTGTATCTCAGAAAGGAGCCACAGCAAGGTTACCCAGTGGTGTTTAAATGTAGACTTGTAGGAAGGCATAGAATCATCCCTGAAAAGTGTACCTGGGCTTGGATTGAGGCACAAAATGAAAGTATTAATTGCTCTTGTATATGTATTTACAGCAGGAAGGCTTGTGTGAGTCTTGGAAAACAGGGATTTGCATGCTGAGGGAGGTGAGCAGGGTGTGATGAGCATGTCTCCAGTTTTATCAGGAACGTATCTCATTTCTTCAGTTTCCTGATAACAAAATTAGCAGCCTTGTTAGCTGTGTCATTTACAGGGAGCAGTTCAACATATGTTCTGATTCATGTTCACTTTGCTCAAGGTTTTTCTCTTGTCTCTATTTCAAACAAAGTACCAAATCCGCCTCAGGTTAGTAGGTGTTAGCTTTGCAGGCTGTTGCACTGAAAATCCTTACACTTGAAATTCTCCTGGAACCTCTGGCAGACAAGCACATTTCTGACTTCAGACGAAGAGGAGACGAGTGCAGAAATGAGGGAGTGGACTGAGCAATGAAAGGAAAACTAAACAATCCTCTTCTGGCTCCTAAAGTAAGAGCCACTCTGCCTGGCTTGGACTCTACCTGCTTTTTTAAAGTCTTTGAGTTTGCTGTTGACATTAGAAGACATTGATTTAGCTTGGCATGATGCACTGCAGAAAATAGCTTTCCTGTCTAATTCTGCACTTGCATGGGACACTGAGAAGGTGACTTGTATTGTCAACAACTCTCCTCAGCTGCAGAAAAAAAAAAAAACAAAAAAAACCAACTTTCCGGTATTTAAATATACATGTTAATCACTGATTTCTGTCAGTGTTCATTTCATTATCAGCTGAGCTTGACACACTTATGAAGGCCACACTTAATAATTTATCCCAGGAAACAAATTCTGCTCAAGGTGCAAACAAATGTGAGAGATGCTCATTGTGTCCTAATTTAGTGTCAGATGACACCTGTAAGGGTGCAGAGTGTAAGCACTGTGAATGGGATTTGAGGATTTGTGTATCTTTGCTGTTTTAGAGGATTTGCTGCATATGAATTTCACTCTGTATTAGTTGGAGACTGTTCTGAAGGGTTTGAATGGTGGATGGAAGATATCCCAAACTCTCCAGGCACCTCTCTGGTGAGTGAACCTATTCACTCAACAAAAGGAGTAGGAATTTTAGGATGGAAATTTGAGGCAACCTCCTGAAAATAGAAGCATAAGTCTTGGGTTTAATGTGGGCCTAGTTAATTATATTCATAGTAATACTGTCTTGTATTGCTCATGATTGTGTATTTTTTTTTTTTTTGAGCTGGGAGAGAAGGCAGTTTTTTAAATCTTTGGCTGCTAATGTATCTAGACATTATTATAAGCTTAGAATAAATAAGAGGAAATGCTCTCAGAGAAACTGGTCTGCCTTCACAGTGGTGCAGTTCCACCGATTACAATAGGCTTTGTGAGAGAGAAATCAATTTAAAATTAAAGTACTTATATTTAAAAGTGCTCTTTGATCAAGGGCCTCTGCATTGAATGTTTCTTACAATGTCTAAAATATAATAAAAAAATCCCTGTTGAAAACATTATACAGGGCTGTTGCAATAATTTGCTCAAGGCTACAGATCAGAGGAATCAAGCAACAATATTCAGTCCACTTTTTTGAAGTGTTCTGACTACAATTGTCTCTAACATGCTTGACTGATACTGCTGGAGGAGGGTAAAAATAAGTCTGAGAAGAAATCCATTGTGAGAAAATCAGTGAGCTGCTTCCATTATTGTATCCTTATACAAAAATGCAAATATAAAGTAACCATTACTTTCAGGATGCTATATTGGATTAAAACCAGAGGAAAGAAAAACAGAAATTAAACAGTCTGTTGGCAGACTGAGCAAACAGTAAAGTACTGCTCCTTGCGTCTTTTAAAATGAAAAAAAAAACCCCAGTTGTGCCAGTTGTATCTTTGTGTATAGGTACACAACTTTTGTGTTGTAGGTACTATTGATTCCACATCAGTACAGCTGCTGAAGAACTGCAGTTTCCATTCTGCAGGATGGGTCTGACAATATTTCAGGGCTTGCTTTTTACCTAGATGGGATAAAAATCTTTCCACTTTGTGGAAAGCCTGCTGCTTTGAGCTAGCTTGATGTAATTCCCTAATGCCATCAGCTTTAGTAGCGAGACCATTTGAGAGTTTTAATGCTGCATCAGATGCTGCATCACCACCCACATTTATGGGCTGAGGTCTCCAGACCAGTATTATCTCCCATCCTAGGACTTGTTGCTTCAGTCAGGGAGATAAGTTTGGTGCCAGGCAAGGGAATTTCCTTCCCAGTGAGGACAGTCTGTGGAAAGAGATAAGGGTTGCTTCAGCATTTCTAGCAGAGGTAGATTGATCTTGGGTAACTGAGAGATAAAATGGCAGATGAAATTCAAACTAGATGAGGCCCCTTGAAGGCAAAAATGTCTTGAATAAAATGATGGGCTTTGAACGGACTGCCACTGCTCAAGAACAAGATACTGGTGTTGTCCTAAGTGACAGCATTGACTCTAGTGTCTTGTTTCAGTCAAAAAAGAAGTGAATTGAGGTTTGGAATGACTAGAAAAAAAATGGAGGGCAAACCAGAGATCAGTATTAAGCCACTGTGTGAATCTGTGGTTCAGCTGCACCTTGAATACTGGGTGGAATTCTGAATCTTCCATCTCAAGCTGGACATTTTAGAATGTAGAAGTCAAAAAGAATGTCAGATATGGTCAGAAGGCTCAGAAAAGGCTTCCATGGGATGAAAAATGAGGTGGGAAGGGATTGTAAAGGCAGTTATGATGCAATAAAAAGTTCAAGGAGTTGTGAGGGGATCGAAGGGGCTAAATAACAAATAATTATTTGGTTGTCCCTGTATAAGACACTGTAAGAGTCATTTAATGGATGGTTGGTTCTTCATACAATGTGTCATTGGATTGTGGAACTCTTTGCCACAGGATTTTAAAGCAATAAAGAGGTAAATAAAAAACAAAACGCATAAAGCAAAAAACATGCATCCTACTGGACAATGCAAGAGGCAATACTTAAAAAAAGAAATCACTTTAGGGACAGGATATTTAAGTGTCACTGCTGGACCCAGAAGATTATTTTGGGGTAAGGTACTAGATGTTTTCACTATCCTCATGCAGTCACTATTGGTCATGCTGAGCTAATTCAATATTTACTATTTAAGCAGTACACTCTTATTAAAACCCTGTATTTTTAAATGGATAAATAATCTCAGAAGGCTTTTTATACAGATTCACTTATGCTTCTTTGATTTCACCAGTATTAACAGCTGCTCTCTGTAATCTGGAATATGCTGATAATAAGAGCAGGAGGGAAAGCAACTTATATTTCTTGACCTGTTGGCTCACTGGGGAATTAAAGCAGATACTGTAAAAATGCAGGGGTAAAAACGTGAGCAGCAGCATTACAAAAAGATTAAACAGGGCTTTACAGTAATTTGCTCAAGGCTGCAGATGAAAAAAATCAAGAAACAATATTCAGTACTCTTTTTTTGAAGTGCAATTGGAGTAGGGGGAAAATAAGTGTGAGAAGAAAACTATTGTGAGAAAATCAGTGAAAATTCATTATTTGGTGATTATTATTGTTTCATTTCACCTGTGCATGAGTTTTTATGCTTTTTTTTTTTTTTTTTTTTTTTTTTTTTGTGCTCTGAATACAAGGCTTTTGGGGCTTGTGCAAGGACATCATCAACAAGGAAATCTTTGGTCTTCATTCCAGGGAGAGGCAGCAGTTTCTTTCTGTTGTAGTTCCCAGACTATCCACTAATTGGGAGGACCCACTCTTGTCATAGAGGGCCCAATTATGGAATTTTTGTCAAAGGATGCTCATCCCAACCTTAGCTCCATGGGGAAGAAGGTTGGTTTGGCACTGCTGTGGAGCACAGTACCCAAGCAGGAATGTCTTTGAATATATTCCTTAAGAAAACAGTGTTAATGTAAAATGGAAGTGGAGACTGCAAAATGGATTTCTCTGGGAGTTAGGACTGATTTGTTTAATGCAGGAAGGATAAATATGCAAGTGTTTCTTTGAGTAAATGGCTAGATTATCTTTCTCTTTGTTCCCAGAGTGTGTGTGCTCTCTAGAAATTATCTTCTTAATAAATTAAACAGCAGCAATGTTCATAGTAGAAAAAGTGAAATTAAACTGGCTATTGAAGTGCCACAGAAAAGGAATTATTTCTCTGTATACTAAACACGTTTAAATAGAGCTGCACAAAAAGAAAAGGGAATTTTTTCTTTCTCCAAAAAGTCATTTTCTTTAACATTATACTGTTTCTAATCTTATTTTTTTGAATAAAACAACCCTGTTTGCAAGTGTTTTGCCACCAAGTGATACTGATGCTTTTTTTCCTGAGTAGTAACTCGACTGAAAATTAATTTCCAGAATAGCAACGGATTCACAATTCATTTTGGGGTAATATGGCAAATTCCTGTTAAACAATAGGAACCCCTCAAAATGTGAGGACACTTGGTCTGTTCAGCCTGGAGGAGAGTGAGGGGAGACCCCATTGTAATCACAACCTCCTCGTGAGGGAGAGCAGAGGGGCACTGACCTCTTCTCTCTGGTGACCTGTGTGACATGATTTGAGGGAATGGCCTGGAGCTGTGTCAGGGGAGATTTAGATTGGAGATGAGGAAAAGGTTTTTCATCCAGAGGGTGACTGGGCACTGGAACAGGCTCCCCAGAGCAGTGCTCACAGCACCAAGCCTGACAGAGTCCCAGAAGCATTTGGACAATGCTCTCAGGCACATGGAGTGACTATTGAGGATGGTCCTGTGCAGGGCCACGAGTTGGACTCAATGATCCTTGTGGGTCCCTTCCAACTCAGCTTTTTCTGTGACTCTACATCATTTAAAAATTTCATTCCTTGTAGGTTTGATACAAGGCTTGTAAGGAAAAACCTTCTTTACATCATCCTAAAGTTTAATTTTATTGTGGATACTTTCAAATTTATTTTGGAAGAGAAGGTATCTGCTGAGACAAAAAGAACGTGTGTGTGAGTGTATTTTGGAATTGTATTTCAGCAGACCAACCTATATTTATTGATTCTGTTGCTAAAAAGATAAAATATCCCCTTTTTCCTAGTTCCAATATTATTATTGCTACAGAATATAAGTTCAGTTATTAGAACCACACATTAGGCCTAAATGTTTTACATTTTCTCAAAAATTTGATTAGCCAAGAGTTATATCCCAAAGTATTGGGAATAATTTCAAGTATTTTTTATTTCTTGGATACCCCTAAGACTGTGCAAAGCATTTGAGATGAGGAAAACGTTAAACCAACACATTTTTACATGTTGTGGTTTGTTCTTTAGTATAACAGTTTTCTGTAGTTGTCTGTAGTCAGTTGAAGGTAGTGGTGTCAAGAGGATGGGCAAATTTTGGTCAGGAATCAATTTCAGGAAAATTAATGTATCTTAACTTGATAGAAGAGGATAATTATCATCCTTATCTGTCAGCTACCAGTGTTTGTTAGTTTTATTGCTCTGAGTTCCTGAAAAAAATAAGTGCATGAAGGTAATGATATATAACGTGTGCACCATATTTGTGCTTATAGTTATTTGGCAAATTTTAGCTGTTTTTTTTTTTTTTTTTTTTTTTTAATTTAGAGTACAATTTTGCATTAATCTGTTTGGTGGTGAAGGTGTGTGATGTCTGAAACTCTTTGATTTTTAACACCATGAAACCCTGAAACTTTGATTTTTAATGCCATGGTTTTACCACTGACATTTTTGACAGACAATGCACCGTTGATATCAAAATTCTCTTCAGTGTTACCAGAATCCCTATGAACTGCAGAAGTTTCAGATGGATTTTGATAGTTTTTTGTTATCAACTGAATGATGTGGAGGAGCATTTCACCATGGCAGAGAAGATCAATGAACAACTTTTTTTACTGAAATTTGGGTATGGCCTAGAGCAAGTCCAGCTCACTTTGGCTCAGAATTTGTTGGGAGCTGTGGAAATACATTTTTCCTACCATCACTTGACATTTTTTGGGTAATGGTTGGACTTGATGATCTCAAGGGTCTTTTCCAACCTAAATGATTCTATGTCAACAGCGTCTTAGTTTTTTATTTTATTATATTTATGTTATTTCTCTTCAGTTTAGCAAGGTTTCCATGGACTATTTGGGCATACTGGGCTGTGAATGCAGCAATCTTTTATCTTTTGGCAGTCATGGCAGAAAGCAGTTGCACTTTTGTAGCTTTCAGTTTAACACAGATTCCATTTTGGACATGATGTAGTGCACAGACTGTCAAACATTCTGATCATGGGGACGTCTTGCTGACCACTTGCTTATGGCCTCTTATTTGCTCAAGTTCAGTTATCACACTGGCAACATCAAAGAAGTGGCAAATATGCAGAGATGTACTGATGTGCACGTCATCCAGGTATGTTGTTTCATAATAATTCTTAAGAAACATAGTATTTATAAAATGTGATCCAGAAAGAGAAAAAATCCCCACCCTTTTAAAGCTCTTTGGAGTACTTTAAGCATCTGATCAGGATAAATAATAGGACAAATAAGGATATGACAAGTGGTCAAGTGAAAATAAGTTTATGGGTATAGACCACAATTCAGTTAAAGGGTGGTTCTTTGGTTGTAGAAGTGTATTTGATTTTATTTTACAGGGAAATGCAGAAAGCAGATGGTAGCCATGGTGTTTCTCTCCTCCAGGAACATGCAGGAAATCTTTAAGATGATTGTGAAAGAGATGACAGTTCTGCTTCTTCTATGATATTGAGAGTTGACTTATAGGTACAGCTACGTGACAGTGACAGATTTTCAGCATGAACTACACTGGAGCTTTATCCAAGGTTTAACAGCAGCACTGAAGCTGCACTTTTTAATGGTGACAACCTGGACAAGTATAAAAAGGTACAGATGGAAAATGTTTCTCATCTGCCGCTCCATCAAACACCCCTTTATGAAAAGGAAGCCAGGGGAAGGAGAGGAATGTTGAGCAAAGGAGGGGAGGGAGTGAAGAGAGATGGAGAGGCCTCAGTTATTCAAGTTGCGTCTCTCATTTCTCTTGGTTCCAGCAGGTACTTCTGTGCACTGAGGGATAGACCAAAGAAGCAGAAGGTAATTTCTTTTATCATAATAAAACCCTGGAGAAAGAGCTCTGTTTGTGAACACCATTCGATGCTTTTTTACACAGACCATAAAATACAAAATAAATGTTAGTGAGGAGTCAGTCTTCCCTTTTATTGCTTTCTGACAGAAGATATATGTGTACCCTATTTCAAGGATTATAAAATAATTAAATGTTTTGTCTCTTTCATGGTCCTTTTTATAATAACATCAGATGGATTGGGATGTAAATCTGAACCTGTGGATAAACCAGCTATGGAGATAGCAAAAAGCACCTGAGAAATAAGCATGGAATAAGCTTCTTTTCATTGAAATGTGATTTAGTTGCCACCAATAATTTTTACCTACAGCTTCTGATGCCAATATGCTCAAGATGTGACTCAGGATGAGGTGCAGTGATGTAACAATAAGATGTTAGAGCATAAACTTGTTGCTCTGGACTGCTCCTAAAGATCTGGCTTCTAAAGCTGCAGGGGAATAAACAAAAACTAAAACATGTTACTGATAATGGGGTTCAAAACCACTGGTACAAACGAAATGAATCAAAGAATTGGTGCAGAATTCAACCTAGAATAAGTTGATGAAAATCATTAATTTTTACCCAAACTCTATGCCTAAGTTCTAGGGAAGTAAGGATTTTTTTTTTTTTTTTGCTGTGTGAAAGATGTTAGAAAATAAATGGCTGAAGAACAGACTTTTAAGCGATAAAAACTGGAATGGGAAAAATAGAATTGGAAACTGTAGTGATGTTTCTCTTGGCATTGTTTCAGGGTGATTTTTTTTTAAATCTTTCTTTAGCAACAGTATCACACTGTGGGCATGTATTCAGTTTGCGGCTTGTAAGACATGACTTCTTTTTAGTATTGTTTTTAAGCTATTTCTCTGTCAAAATCACTTAGAATTCTGAACCAGTGGTGCAAGTGCTTGCAAAGATCTTGGTGACCTGCACAGATATCCTTGTTTTGATATCCAGGTAAGTAATGGAAGTTGTGAACAGGTACAAGTCTCAAACACACTCCTAGGTTGAAATATCCCCTTGATTTGACGTAAAATTGTTGATACTCAGCCTTGCACTGACAGCTCTTGTCATGCAGTTTTGTTCTGTGGGATCCTGGGCAGAGATAGCATCCATTGCCTCTAAAGACTTTGCAACAGGCTTTTAAATAATTTATTTTATATATGTTTATTTTCTGGATGTTGTCTATCTGTAGCAGACTGTAGTAAAGTTTACAGACTGCTCACACCTCTTCTGCGAAATAGTTGTTGATCTCTAAGGGAGAAAAGGTTGAAAAATCTCTGTTTATTTTACCTGGTTTGCTTACGTAATGTGATTTCCGCTGTCTTTACAAATGCAGTATATTTAGGAAATGGTGCAACTATTTCCTGTAGCCCTGTCAGATCCTAAAATGGATTGATACAGATTATTCTTGACAGATCCATATTTTCATATAATGTTTTATGATATTTTAGATGGCTAAAACACCACTTCCTCAATAATTTCTTTGAGTATCTTTGTAGCTTCAGACTTCTAATCTCAAACTTCAGTAAATCATGTTTGATGCTTTTGTTTTTAATATTGTATGAATGAAAGATTTGCCCAGTTTTTAGCAGTAAGATATGTTGTTTTCCAGGCACCTAGCCCGCTGAGCTGAAAGATAAGGTTGAGGAGCAGAATGAAGCCCTCCTAATCCAAAGGGAAATAGTCAGGAAATGGAAATTTGTCCACTTGGACACATGGAGGTCTATGGGGCTGGATGGGATCCAGCCAGGGGTACTGAGGGATCTGGCAGAAGAGCTCACCAAGCCACCTTCAATCATTTACCAGCAGGCCTGGCTAACCAGGGGGCTGAAAGTCAGCAAATGTGACACTCTCTTATACAAGAAGGGCTGGAAGGAGGAGCTGGGGAGCTACAGGCCTGCCAGTCTGAATCTGGTATCAGGGGAGGCCATGGGTCAGATCATCCTGGGTGACACCACACAGCAAATGAAGGACAACCCAGGCATCAGCCCTAATGAGCTCATCAGCCTTCATGAGTTCATTACAGGCAGGTCCTGCTTGACCAAGCAGGCAAGGTGACCCTCTCAGTGGATGTGGGAAAGGATGTGGAATGTTGTCTAGATGTAGTAGACTGTAGAAAAGCCTTTCCCACAGCATTGTCCTGGAGAAACTGGCTTTATGTGACTTGAGATTGGTGTATTGTTGGATGGGCAGCAAACTGCATGGATGGCCGGGAATGTTGGAGGATGGAGCTAAATCCAGCTGGTGGCCAGCCACGAGTGGTGTTCCCCAGGGATCAGTATTTGTGTCAGTCCAATATCTGTTTGATACGTTTTACATGTTTAATATCTTCAACAACCTGAACAAGGGGATCAAGGGCACTCTCAGTCAGTTTGGAGATGACTCTAAGTAGGGCTGGGGTGTTGATCTGCTGCAGCACAGGAAGCCTCTGCAGAGGGGTCTGGACAGGCTGGATGAGGTCTGTTGTATGAGGTTCATCAAGGCCAAGTGTTGGGTCCTTCACTGGAAAAAAGGAGACCTTATCCTTATCCTGTGGAGCAGAAGTGCCAGATCTTTCAAAGATCCACAGATGTGTGCTAAGGGATAGGGTGTAGTGGATGCTTGGCAGTGTCACATTAATTGTTAGTCAGATTAAAGATCTGTTCCAACCTAAATGATTCCATGATTCTATGTTTTTACTGTTCCTGGCTGGAGATGTTTTACAGAGAAAGAACTTTTCTTCCCTATTTTATGAAAGGTTGGACACATTTACCTCCCACTCAGCAGCACTTCCAGTCCTCTCGTGGCAGCCGGCAGCTGCTTTTTATTCTCAGCACACTTCTGGTGTCATTACTTCTCAATTTCTGTCTGCTGCTAACGTTAGGGATCCTCCCAAGACGTGTCATCTCTATCACTGCAAGTCAATATTCATTTATTTCCTTCAAGGTCCACAGCTCTGCCCCATGCAACACCAGGGAGAGCCTCTGAGCAGGAACAAGGGCTCGAATTTGGGGAATGCAGAGAATGTCCTAAAGACAATGAGTGGTAATTTACCCGGCTGATTATCCACTGCTTTAAAACCCAATCAGCTGTTTACAATGAGCTCTTTTTGGTCATGCACTGTGAATCTAATCAAATCATAGTGGAGAAACAGCATGGCAGCATGAGGGCTTCTCCCTCCATGTGTGTTTTTTTATAGCTCACTCAGGACAAGGAGAGTAGTGAAATAAGAGCAGGGAAATGAAAAATCTTACTTTTTTCTTAATTTTTTTTTTAATCCACAGTGGTGAATAATGCAGAATCAAATGCTAAAAGTGTTTTCCTCCTAAATTTTTATTCAGTTTTCTCTGTGATTTATATTATATTATTGTTGTTCATTTCCAGCTGTTCTTTCTACAGCTGCTAGCTTTGAGTTTGATTCTTCTGTGAAACCTCTTCACAGAAGGATTTTCACTTCAGATAACTTGGAATGGAAGTATTTTTATGCAAAAGGAGATGCATTTCACCAAGGTTTACATGCTTTTTCCCCTTACAGAGCAACTTCTTAAGACCCTAGGGCACAATGCTAAGTAAGAATAAATAGGAAAAAGTGTTTCAGGATCTAACAAACAGAAGACCATGAGGGCCCAGCTGAACAACTGATTCACTCTGTTGGCAGCTTCAATTAGGAATCATTGTTAGGAATTTTATGAGTACTTGAAAGATAGGGTTAATGGGCTACTGGCAGAAATTAGTTTTCTTTTTGGCTGTAGAAAACTCTAGGCTCTCAGTAGACTCTCTCACCTTGGTGTGTTTGATAGGACTGCTGATAAAAGCCAGCAGCTGGCTTTCAGATGCACCAAGATAGACTTGCCTATCATTCATGGAGATATAGAGCAGCTGCTACCCAGGGGCTGCAGCCAAAAGGCCTGTGTCTGCTGAATAAATAGTGCTGAGCAGTCTAAATTTGAAGATATGACTTTTATGT
Organism: Melospiza georgiana; assembly: GCF_028018845.1. Lineage (NCBI taxonomy): Eukaryota > Metazoa > Chordata > Aves > Passeriformes > Passerellidae > Melospiza > Melospiza georgiana. Next base: position 21,269,156 of record NC_080432.1, read on the forward strand.
GGGTGCTGACAGAAGGAGTAGATGTCTCTTGAATTTTCCATATCTTTTAATGGCCCATTGTATGTTCAAAGTGCTTTTGTAGTTGGTTTTAAACCATACTACCCAAGATGCACATGTTAAGAAAGAGAAACTGTAGGTTTCTGATTCCCATCAATGGGAAATATTTCCATCTTTTTGTGATTGTACATCTTGATTTATTTTAAGGTAGCAGTTCATGTTTGTGTAACGTTGCACTTAAATTGATAGTGGGGTGTCAAAGACAGGACCTTTTCACAATGATCAGGAAGTACAGAAGTTTCTTATCACTGGGGATTCACGGCACATTGGAAAGGTAGAGGAAGCTAACAATTTATAGCAGAAATTCCAACATTCAACCTAGAGATGTGATTCATAAACCCCTCTTATTTCCTCAGTGTCCTCAGTGTCATTTTTCAAATTCTCATCTGTTGATATTAAGAGGAACTGAGGCTGGCTGAAACTCACTGTGCTTCCTGGGAGGACTTTATGTGTGTAAAGCAGTAATGTCATCCTGTTCTGGGATTATTTTATTTTGAAAGAGTATTTGAACCCTAGGGTGGGATTGAATACTGGTCCCTTAAGGAATTAATAAAGGACTATTTTGACATCAGTGCTGGAGTATGAGTTGGGTTTGGCCACCTGAATGAATTTTAAACTCTCTGTTCTAGGCAGTGAAAATCCTGTTTGGCCTTGTGGTAAAGATTTATTTTTCTGAGGTCTGCAACCACCTGCAAGCAGACCTGCAGGGCTGCAAGACTCCACTCCTCACAATAGAGGGAAATCTGAGAGTGAGTCTGAAGGCTGTTGGCCATGTGTAAAGTTCTGAATTTTAAATAGGTGTTTTCATCATCAACTTTAGAGAAACCTTTCTTCTTTCAGCTTCTGCTTGCAGAGGTTAAGCCTGCACACCTACATCCTGATCCAAGAGGGAAGATGGTTGTGATTCTGTAACTGTCTGGTAAGAATAATTAGGTCATTACCCATGACTGGTAGTGCTAAAAAACCAGCTGGAATTTGTACTGATTGTGAATTTTGTTGACTGTTGAATGACTGGTCGTGAGACATTTCATCCAAGGAAATAACTTGGAGCAGTGGCATTGCATATGTATTGGGCTTATGATCCAGATAATGTTCTTCTGTAATGTCTATTAATTTTAGGACTTTTGATTATTTTCATAGTGTCAGCCAATAATGCTTGTGATAAAAATTGCTGTTTTCAGTAAAGGGTTGAAACAATTGGTACTCTGTACAAATTGATGCCTACTAACAGCAATAACAGAGGCACTTGCTGAGTTTCAGGACATTTCTTAAACCTGCCTTGTTGGGCATTTTATAAAATACAAATATCCAGGCGAAGGCTACATAGTCTTGAATGTTGGTTTTACCTGGTTGCAAAGGGGGTTTTTACAGAATAATTAACACAGAAAAGTTTCTGCATCATTAACTTCCGTTGCAGAGGCAGGTTCTGCGAAAGTAGCACCTGATCAATTGTGAAAACATCCTTTCCCAACAACTCCTAGTCCTTTTCATTGTTGAAAATATGAAAGTGAGTGTTTAAGATGTCTTAATACCTGTGTAAGAAATAGGCATGTAATGGAACAAAGTATTCTTCTAGAAGTACTTTATTTGGAAGTCTGGTTAAAAGGCAGTGTAATTTCTGATTAAAAAAAAAAAGTGGTTACAGTTCAGCTTAGTACAAAGAACCATGATACAAGGGGAAGAAGATAAGAAAGACATGAGTGAACAAAGAGTGGAAGTCTATGAAGTAAAGAGTTTTATGGATGACATTCTCTTTTCCAAGAAAAAAAAAAAAGAGGAATTTTCCTGTCTAATGTTGGTCAAAATAGATTGGACTGACAAAACTTCTTATTCACTAACCACAACTAAAATATCAAAAGGATATCAGTTTTTCAAATGTTCAAATTTTGCTTTTTTAGTAAGAGCATGGTTATATTTGGTTCCTGACTTCTTTTCATTTTCTATTAGCATGGAAGATGAAAATGGGACCTGATTTTTGATGGTACCACTAAGGAGACATGGGTGGCTCAGCCACCGTGAGGCAGCAGTTACCAGCTGGTGATCCTCAGAGATCCTCTGATATGTCTCCAGGCTGGAATGGGAGAGTGTTCCCAAGGGTGCTCAGACTTTATCAGTGTCTCATGGCCTCAGCTGCCACAGCTCTCAGTGAGGAGCAGCCCCGAGACACGTGCTTTTGTCAGAAGCGCTGTCTGCACTATCTCCTCACAGCCTGTGTGGTCAAGGAACATGTGTCTGATGAGCATGTTTATAAACAAACCTGCGGTCAGTGTTCCTGCCCCCCAAGCCCACCTCAGAGGAGCTTGTGGTGTCAGGTTGGATATAACAGGTTGACATCGGTGCAGAATGGCAGAAAAGCAGATGTGCTGGTGCCCACATCCAGCACACTCTTGGTTAACACACACATCTGCAACCTGAAAAGCCCAGGTGATGGTTTAAGGACCTGCAGCATCCATAAAGCCAGTAAGGATTTCAGACATCCATAACTGTGTTTCCAGGTGGGGTTTTTTGCTGCTGAAGGCAACTGTCCATAGAGTTGAGCTCCTTTCCCCTGAAAGGAGGAAGTTTAATTCTTTGTAACTAGTCTGATATATGCAAGTTATATTTTAAATTTTGCTTTCCATAAACAAATTTACCCCTTTCTATTAGAATATTCTTCTCTGAATATGTTTTTACAAGTGAAATGCAGTATTTATTGCACAGTATGTACAAGAAACTGTCAGTACAGTGTAAGGGCATATTTCAGTCCCTCCTGAAATAAACCATAAAACTCCCATTGATTTCACTAGGGCTTGGCAGGTTTTAATGGAAGAGGACATTAGGCAGAGCACCTGCTTGGACATTAACCATTGTGCATAAACAGGTGCTCTTCCTTGCTTCTAGCTGGTATTTAAGTCCTGGAGAATGCATATTTTTGTTGCTTATTCTTTAAGAGACTGGTTCATTTTCAAATTTGGACCTTGCGCTTGTCAAGTACAGATAACAATGATTATTGCTGTTGAGATATATTATTATACTGTTCCTACACAGAACCACATAATAGTCCCCTTTCTAAATTGGTATTTTATTGGCAGTGACAATGATGGGTTGATAAGAATGTAGAAATGTTGAGCAGGGAATTGCTACACTGGCTTAAAGATCTGGATCTAAGGAATATTGGTGGGGGAGAAAAAGAGTATCCAGATTTTGGAATATTAGTTTTTAGACCAAAGGAAGCAAAAGGTTGTTGCAGCTCACCTGCTGCCATTTCTGATAGCAGATCTCTTGTGATTTATGCTTCCTACAGTACTTAAATGAATATATACATTGGACCAGAGCTATCTTCAGTTCTCCCATTCCTAATTGAAACTGATTGCTTCTGGCCCTTCCTTGATAAGGGTGAGCTGGAGTTTGCATTGTACAGCCTTGAGCTTTCTTGAGCAAGGGGGACAGTACAATATACGCCATCAGACTCCACCGGGGCTTTTTTGGCTGGTTTTGTACATATGACCACCTGGAAGAGCTGGGCAGCTCAGCACATAGTCCTGATGTTCTTCTTTGCTTATGGCATGAAAAAGGCTAGTAAAATCCTGAGGCGTTTTTGTTAGGTTTCTTTTTCCCCCCTCCTTTTATGACTTGCATCCTCTGGGGCTCTGCTCTGCTGACAGCACCGTGCTTCACCTTGCAGCTCCAGGGCCAAACCCATAGTTCAGCACAATTTTTGATTTTACTAAACCACTGCCAAGTGTGCGTAGACATCAGGTGGCACTTTCTCTATACTCCAGCCAATTGCACAAAATACAGTACTTAGGAGCCCTGTAATGGACAGCTGCCAGAAAGCAGACATGGATACCTGTCTGATGAGCTCTCTCCTGAAAATGGTGCTGCTTTCACATTGCCTCCTGCTCCTCTCTGTTCCCTTACAATGCCAGCAGAATGCTGTTCTCACAGAGACATAAGCACTTCAGGCTTAAAGGGGATTATTTTAAGATTAAAGGCAATGACTCCTTCTGCTACTTTTAAAATAGATCTGGGGGGGGAAAAAAGTTAATCCTGTTGTTTAAAATGGTGCCTGCTCCTCCCATGCTCACTGCTGAGGACCTGTGACCTACTGGTTTGCCTTGGCAGGATTTCCCCTTCCCTGCTGCTTCTCCCCCTGCAGCTGCTCATTTTGGAGCCCTTGTGGCTGTACTCGTGAAAAAACACAGCTGCTCTGCATCCATTGTGAGCTCCAGCTATTGATTTAGATCCTCCAATTTTTATGTGTTGAAAGACAAAATGGTTGTTTAGAGAGGCATTTGTGTGGAACCTGCAGTCAGCCAGGGCCTTGAGGCAGAACAGCCTCAACTTCTCTGCATGGCTGATGTGCCAGAGTGCTCAAAGTAGCTCCCAGTCTCTTGTCATTTTTTTATTATAACAAACACAAACTAATAAGCCAGAACAAGATAACTACTTTTAGAAAGAATACACTATTATGTTGGGTCAGGCAGGTTTAAATCAAAAGGTCTGAAAACAAATCTTCCTCCATCTCCAGTGGATTCTTGAAAATCTGAACCTTTCTTCTGACTTTGCAGGGAGAGATCAGTCACCATTCACCATCATGGACAAACCAGATGTGACTGAAGGAAACAAATTTGTTACCAATCAAACCAGAGTAGGGTAATGAGAAATAACCCCAAATCTCAAAAACACTTTCCCTCCACCCTGCCCTTATTCTCAGGCTTAATTTCACTCCTGAGTTTTCTCTCTCTTCCTCTCCAGGGATGCAGAGAAATGGGGAAAAAAGAATTGTGGTCAGTTCATTGATGTTTTTTGCTGCTCCTTCCTTCACAGGGACAGGACTGCTCCATAGGGGTTCGTTTCATGGGAGAAAGTCCTCTGCAAACTTCTACAATGTGAGTCCTCCCCACAGGCTCCAGTTCCTCATGAACTGCTCCATTATGAGTCCCTTTCCATGGGGTGCAGTCCTTCTGGAGCGGAGTGCTCCAGTGTGGGTTCCCTGTGTGGTTACAAGTCCTGCCACCACACTTTTCACCGTGGGCTACAGGGGAGCCTCAACTCTGGCATCTGGAGCATCTGCCTTTAACCTTGGTGCCTTCAGAGCCGTTCCTTTCATAAATTCTCACTCCTCTCCTCTCTGGCTACAATTGCTTTTGCACAGTAATGCTTTCCCCTTCTTAAATATGCACTGTCACCATCCCTGATGGGCTCTGCCCTGGCCAGTGGCACATCTCTCTTGGAGCTGGCTGACATTGGCTCTGTCAGACACAGAGAAACCTTCTTGCAGCTTCTTGAAGAAACCACTTCTTGCAGCGCCTCCCCTCTCCTCTAATTCCCAAAACTCTTCCACACAAATCTGGCCAAGAGGGCTTGGGATCACTTTCAAGGATTCTTCATTCTTGGGGAAGTGTTTGGGATGTGCAGTGTTTGCTCAGGACAATTTGAATGACGTTTTTCAGGAGCACTTCCAGGGTTTATTTTGTGTGCTTTACTAACTTGGTTGTACCACTATGGCCTTGCATCCCTGGAAGTTCCATGATGATTTGCCCACTGTTTTTGGTGGAATGGAGCAAGACATGAATGCCTGACATGAGAACTGTTACAGCTCTATATCTACAGCTGCAATACAAACCACACTTTTTCCAATCTATCTGATTGTAGGGGTGCAGCATTCTTCAATTTATTTGAAAATTTCAGCATCACACAATAAAAATAGATGCTACAAGAGATGGAATGATATGCTGTTATCATACCAGAAATGGTATTTTGAAATTAATCTTGCCAAATCAATTTTACTGTGACTTTTATTACAGAAGCTTAAATAATGAGGCTGGTAATAAACTGAAAGATACATTTGATTTGTTCTAAATCTACAAGCAAAAAGAAAGAAGTGCCAATTTATATAAAATTAAGTTTTTGAGGTGTAACAGCTTTTAATGAAGGGAGCTAGTTGTCACAAGTTATTTGCTCTGTTTAGAGGTAGAATTAGAGTTACCTCACTAAAGGTGGAGTAGGTTTCAGCATGCATATTGCCTGCCAAAAAAATGCAAATAGAACACTGTTCTTACTGGAGGATGGGATGAAGGATGGCTCAGAAGCCTTGGATTAAGTTAGAAAGTGAAGAAAAGAACTGATATTTCCATTGATATCTCCATTTTTGTATGCTGAATGTAACTGTGTTGTACTCGGGGAGAGTTGCTGACTTGTCACAGGATGTGTTTTACATTAGCAACCTTCTGCATTCCCAGGATGCAACATAAGCTGCATCCACTCTGGAATCCTGTTGTGCCCAGTAGCTGGGAGTTTATGGTGTGCAGGTTTAGCAGCTGAGGTTGTGTGTGCAGTATGAGACTGAGGGGGTGTGTTTGCGCAAAGTGTGGTTTCTGTGCACTGCTGAAATCACAGCTGGCTTTTATGCTGCGGAAATTATGGTGGAAGCGCTTTTCGGGGAATCAATGGCACGAGAAAGGAAGCTTGTCTCATGTTTAGAAGTTTGGCACTTCAGTGTCAATGCTAAAGGGCCAGCTTTTTGGATTTGGGATGGAGCATGTGTTCTGTAACTCACTGTGCTTCCAAGTTCTACGTTAGATCTGCCATAAATTGCGTGCCAGTGCACTCACTTGACGGTCTCTGCTTTGAGCTGCAGCCCAATATCAGTGAAATGCAGTCCAAGTCCTCTTGGGGAGGATGTTTGTAAATCACTGCTTGTGCAAACCCAACTACAAAAAGGAATTCCAGAAAGATGAAAGGGGTCATCATTTAGAAGATGATATCTCCTCTGTAGCTGAAGTACTACAGTCAGTTCCTTTCTTTTCCATTTCTATAGTCAATTCTTCCTTTTCTTCCTTCCTTTCTTTCCTCTACCCCATGTATTACTCTTTACCTGGGACAAAGAAGAGTCATGGATGGCTCCCTTCACCTCTTGCTTTCCTAATAGAAGATATTAATTTTAAAAATCCGGTTCTTTGCCAAAGATAAATTCTGCTGTTTCTAAAAATTTATCCTAGCAATGTGAAATAACATCATGCATGAATAAAATATGTATCCACTTCTTAATGGGGGAACAATTATTGCTCAGAGATTTCCAGTATGGTCTCTTTAAGATGTGCATTTGCACTGAATGCAGCTTGCATGGGATTTATTTTATTTTTGTGTAGCCCATTGTTTCACTGTAGCCCTGTAGCTGAGGTGTCACAATGACTGACATTTGCTGTTTGACCTGCAAGAAAAGACTTCTTGAAAAGCTTCAAAATGTGTGAATGCCTGGGTTTCTGTAACCTGCAGACAAAGTGGCTTCTAATCATGTCACAGGGTAGCTCCTTTGCAATAGGGAAGAATCCTGTTGAAACCAGGGCTTGGCTATCAGTCGCTTGCAGATTTTCAGAACACCTGAGAAACAATGTGGAGTACGGGTGCTTCAAAAGTAATTAGTATGTATTCAGTTAATGACTTGTCACTCTTGCTTTATTTTGGAAAAAGAAATAAAAACCCTGTTTCACATACTTTCACTTCCCAGCTCTAGTCAATCAAGAATTAGAAGCAAGCACATTTGAACTCATAATGAACAAGATATGTACTTGCTTAGTTTTTAATTAGGAAAAGCACGTTGAGTGCACAAGTATAATTACAGTGCTTTTTTTATTTTTTTATTTTTAAATAGACCAGCAATTACTAGGAAAAAAGGTTATTGACACACAGGAACCTCATTTATAGATGTAAATTTCCAGTGATGCGAATACAAATCTAAAACTATGCATCACCAGGATCCAGTTTTATCTGTAGGCAGATGTGAACTTCTGAAGGTGTTCTGATGGCTGGATCTGTGCTGGAAATTCCTGAGAGAGAGAGTGAGGTGTTGGGAGGATGTGAGAAACACAAACTGAATAAGGCATGCTGAAATTACTGAAAGATAAGCCACCCAAGATGCACATACTACTCGTGCATAAGTGTTTTGGTTTTTTTCCTGAATGACACTAAAGATGTCAGAAAGTTGCAGACTCTGTAGAAAAATATACATGTGTGCCTGTGATTCCAGCTACTAACCAATATCTTGGAATAGTGTGTTAGATGCAGGAATTTCCATGGCTCTTCTCTGTGACCTCTTTCTCATTTCCACCCCCCTTTCACTAAATTGCTGAAGACACTCTCTTTTAACTGTGCTGTCTGTGAGAGACAGGCTCTTTCCACTGTGGGGAAAAAAAATAAAAAAATTAGTTCCCTGCCTCTGGAAAGCTGATAGTCTGCAGCTTAAGTCTAAGTTGTCTTAATGGGTTTTAGACTGCCAGATAGCAGGCATTCTGCTGTATGACAACTCTGCTTTGCAAACTCTCTGCACAGACCTGATGGAAATGGATGTAAAGTTTAGTGATTGTTAAACTGTGACGCTGAGAGACAGCACCCTTGAGCTAAAGTCCTCCAGATGAACTGCAACTGCACGACAGCCACAGGATAAGGAAATTTGTCATCCAGCCACTAGGATCTGACACTGCTTCTGAGTGGCAGAAGAGAAGCTAAAAACACTTTATGGATTCCTGCAGTCAGAAGCAGAATTTTCCAGTTTCGAATGAATGTGGAGTCCTTTGTGTGTATGTTTTATCTTTTATTTTTCTAAATACCTGATTCCATTGATATGCAAAGAACCCTGTTAAAAAGGTCATGTTAAATACCCACACCCCTTGTAGCAAAGAGTGACAAACCCTTTGTTACAGCTTATAATATTGTTTTGTTCCTTGAGAGAAGATGACAGGTCTTTCCTTCATTCCCCTGCTGTTTGAGAACTTCAGCAAGGATATCACAGGTGCTCCCTGCCCCTGTTGCAATGTTCTCCTTCACTTTGTCATGCATTATGTAAAAATGTGGTAGGCTGCAAATTTCAGGAGTCTAAAGCCAAAACCAGGTATATTTTTTACTATCCAAGTTTATGCTAAGCTTAGCTGAGTACTAAGCCAGGCTTATGACCCTGAGCTGCACTGCCACTGAGATTAGCTTGGATGATTAAAGCATGGTGTCAATTATGCCAGGGTTGCAGGGCCACTCACTCACCTGATGATCCTTGTGGGTCTCTTTCACCTCAGAATATTCTGTGATTGCTTAAAACATTTGGCCTGACAGGCAGATGGGATCTGCTTGCTTTGTTTAGCAGCTCCTTTTAGAGTTGAGCAGGAACTTCACTAGCCTCAAAATCACCAATTACTCATAAACTGGCATGTTCCAGGTGTCACAGCATGCCCTAAAATGGGAGATGTGGGAGAAGTTATGCATTTCAGTAGCTTACTGGTGAACTCTGGTATGAAGACCCTTTCATAAACCCCCTTTCCTTTGGACCAGCTGGTCTGAAATGTGTAAAACTGAAGTTAGATTTCAGCATCTCTGTTCTCTAGGGAAGTATAATCCATGATGTTACTGGGAAGATGAAAAAGGAGGATGTCTGGGTTTTTTGGAGAGTTTTACAGTTCTAATAGTGTTCAAAGGTGACTTGCATGACACTGGGAGTTCTGTCTCTGAGATAGCACCATGATAAATAAGTAACTAAGATGTTTTTGGGAGCAGAGTCCTTTGTAATGCAGACCCTTTAGAAAGCAATAGATCAGACTCCTGGCTGATATTCTGCAATATCCTTCCATGGCTTGAATATAAATATATGCATATATGTATTTAATACCTACTGTGGTTTTGCTCTGTATTTCCAGAAGGTTCTTTACTGAACTGCATCAAGATGATCTGGGAGCATTTCTGTAGAGCAGGTTGTTAGCTTAAAGGATCTTTGTGCCCTTCATGCTGCCCTTCAGGTTATAGAACAGTCCTTTTTCTTTTACATTTTGATGCATTTTGTTTGTTTTTTTTTTTCCTGTTTGAGAAGAGGTCTAAGAAATTGGGTGCTTTATCTCAAATTGAAACTATCCTAGATGAAATTTCAACACTTACTTTTATATGCTCTACATACTTTAATATGTTTCTGACTATGAAATAAAATGCATCATCTCAACAAAATAGCTTCTTTTTTTACTGCTGTTTCACTCTGCAAAGCATCTCCTGTAATATGTTTAACTTCCCAGCAGCAATTCAGCTCAGTTAATACACTGCAAGTATAGCACTTGTATTAAATCTGCAAAATGACTGCTCCCCTCAAAAAATCACAGAATAAGCTGAGTTGGAAGGGACCTACAAGGATAATTGAGTCTAAATCCTGGCCCCAAATCCTGCACAGCACTAGCCCCAGGAGCCTCAATGCCTGAGAGCATTGTCCAAATGCTCCTGGAGCTCTGTCAGGCTTGGTGCTGTGACCACTGCCCTGGGGTGTAGCCATGATATTTTCTGAAAAATCCTTTCCTTAGGATTTTTCCTCCTGAGAAGCTGAGAGGCCTTGGGAACAAAATGTAAATGTTGATTATCTGCTGCTGTGGAATGCAACAGGTGCATCTGTGATTGGTCTCATGTGGTTGTTTCTGATTAATGGCCAATCACAGTCAGCTGGCTCGGACTCTCTGAGCCACAAGCCTTTGTTATCATTCCTTCTTTTTCTTTTCCTTGCTAGCCTCCTGATGAAATCCTTTCTTCTATTCTTTTAGTATAGTTTTAATATAATATATATCATAAAATAATAAATTACGCCTTCTGAAACATGGAGTCAGATCCTCATCTCTTCCCTTATCCAAAAACCCCTGTGAACACCGTCACACTGTTCCAGTGCCCAGTCACTCTCTGGTTGAAGAACCTTTTCCACATATCCAACCTAAATCTCCCCTGATTCAGCTTCAGGCTGCTCTCTCAGGTCCTCTCATGGGTCACCAGAGAGCAGAGATCAGTGTCTGCCCCTCCTCTCCCCCTCACAAGGAAGCTGTAACTGCACTGGGCTCTCCCCTCAGTCTCCTCCAGGCTGAACAGACCAAGTGCCCTCAGCTGCTCCTCACATGGCTTCCCCTCAATGCCCTTCATCTTCCTCATCACCTTCCTTTGGTCACTCCCTACAGATTTATATCTTTTTTATATTGTGGTTCCCAAAACTGTCCCCAGCACTGGAGGTGAGGCTGCCCCAGTGCAGAGCAGAGGGGACAATCCCCTCCCTTGCCCAGCTGGTGCTGTCCCTGATGTCCCCAGGACAGGGTTATCCCTCCTGGCTGCCAGGGCACTGCTGACCCATGTTCAACTTGCCATTGATGGTCACCATGATATTTTATGAAAAATCCCTTTGCCAGGATTTTTCTCCTGAGAAGCCTCAGAAAATAAATCTAAACAATGATTATCTGATTGCTTGGAATGTGATTTGGAGGTTGCTTACCAACAGGTGCATCTTTGATTGGTTGCATATGAACTGTTTTAATTAAATGATCAATCCCATTCCAGCTGTGTTGGACTTTCTGGTCAGTCACAGGTTTTTATTATCATTCTTGTCTAGCCTTCTGATGTCTACTTTTTTAATATAATATAATATAATATAATATAATATAATATAATATAATATAATATAATATAATATAATATAATATAATATAATATAATATAATATAATATAATATAATATAATATAATATAATATAATATAAATATAATATAATATTCAGCCTTCTGAGAACTTGGAGTCAATTCTCATCTCTCACCTTGTCCTGGGGACCATCACAACACCGCAACAATCGGCCAGGATCCCCAGGTCCTTTTCCGTAGCACTGCTTTCCAACCTCTCATTCCCCAATCTGTGCACACAACCAGGGTTGTCCCATCCCAGGTGCAGACTCTGGCACTTCCCCTGGTTGAACTTCCTGAGGTTGGTGATTGCCCAGTCCTCTCCTTTGTCCAGGTCTCTCCGCAGGTCTTCTCTGCCCTTGAGAGAATCAATATCCCCTCCTAGTTTTGTATCATGTGTGAACTTGCTCAGCATCCCTTCCAGTCAGAATCACTTATGGAGATGTTGAAGAGCACAGGGACAAGGATGGAGCCCTCTGGAGCTTCACCAGTGACAGGTAAAATGTCTGATGTCCCCACATTCACCATAACCCTTTGCTCCTGACCCGTGAGCCAGCTGCTCATCCATCGTATGATGTGTTTATCCATCTCTTGGAACACATCCTGCTGAAATCTTTTAAGCATAACCTAATAAAATAATGTAATGAAAGGCTTTAGAAAGTTTCAAGGAAATGCTACAGAACTGCAAAATATTTAGTATGATTTACTTCATTGCACTTCTTAGGTGAGCAAGGTATGAGGACAGCTGCTGTCAAAGATGCACAGCTTGAGGAGAGCACAGCCTGGTGGCACAGCAGCTGAACTGAACTTCTCCCACAGCATAATTGTCCCATCCAGGGCTGCCATCACTATCCCTCACATCTCTGCTGGAACATCCCTCTGGCTCTGCCACACCAGCAGGCAGGCAGGAGAAGGTAAGAGCAGGCTTGCTGTCATTGTGCTGCTCCCCAGGCAGTGTTTTAGGGTTCTTCACAGGCAGACTGCAGTGCCATACTTTTGGGGACTGCTGCTTCCATGGAAACGACACAGTTTTTGTGCTCTTGCTCTGAGGATGCTGCTTTGTGAAACATGATTAAAAGAGTGCACTTACTTGAAAGCATAGATTTACAGCACTAAAGCTTAAAAAAAAAAAGAAAATTATAGAATTCATTAAGATTATATTTAATAAGGATTCCTCTTGGCTTGTAAGGCTGTTGTGTCCTGAGGAAATGAGAATTACACCCTTTCTGCTTCTTTTCTGCCTAAAAATCTGTATGTAGAAAAGTCTCACTGGATCATCTGCCAATCTTTAGTCCCAGATAAAAAGACTTCTCTCTACTTTCTCTGCCTCCCCTTCCTGGGCCTGGCACTGGAACACGGTTTGGTATTGCTGGGGTTTAAGTTGTTTTCTTTTCCTTCTCAAGGTCCTTTGAAACACGTATGCCTTAACTTGTACCTTTCCAGCTTCAGCTTGGTAACTCTTGGGATTTTTCTCCTATTTTTTAAGGTCTTTTCAAATATGGCAGTAAGATTTGTAAAGATTCTGTTGAAGTCTTTGTCAATTGCACACATTTCTTAGGCACTGCTGAAACTTGTTTATTTTCTGCAATATGCCTGTTTAGATTACATCTGGGATTTTCAGTTAATGAGGAGGAAAAAACTCAACCTTCTCCATTTTAGGGAATTCTCAGGAGACTTGTCAGAAGGGAAGGTGTCTTATACCAGGGTGCTCATGGATTTGTTTCATGAAGGAGAAATGGCCCACACTGACAAGTTTGGCTCCCTACATCAAGCTGAAGACATGGAGCAGAAAATAGGAGATGGGTAATAATTAGTAGACCCAAAACTGTGCATGTCTAATATTTTCATGGTCAAGAATGCAAAATAAAGTGGGAATTAACACAGTCCTAAGGCTGCTGGGGCATGGAGGAACAGCAGCAATGCAGCATTCCAGGTTTCTTGGTTTTCCCAGTGTACTTAGCCCTTAGTGCAAAGCCAGACAACTCAACCAAGATCCCCCAAACCCCAGCTTTGCTGGCAAAGCATGAAAAGGATGGAGTTTGCCCATACAGTGGTGAAAGGATTAAGAGCAATGGGCAAAATTGTGAGTAGGATCATCTTTTCAAGCCTGGAAAGTCTGCTTGGCAGTAGCATCAGTGACAGTCAGCAGCTGGCTGACACTTGTGCAAACTTGTACTGCTTCCTATTTGAATATGGAAGAATTTCTCTACATTTTTAGTAGCACTACTTAGCAGATCAGCATGAATGAAGAAAGAGTATTTTTATCATCATCTTGGCTTCGCTGAAATTTTGGGTGAATAGAAAATGTATGATATTTTCTTCAGTTCACTTTCCTGTGATTCATTTATTTGGCTGCTATATATATTTTTTTTCCCTAGATGCCTGTTGTGAAATTCTAGATGTGTGACACCTGCAAGACTTGCTGTTGCAATAATTAGCATGAAATGAGGCAGAACATTTTTAGGATAACTGATTTATCAATATCTCCTTCCTTCAGTTTTAGTATCACTGAATCCAAATAAGTCTGTAAAGGCAGAGGAAATAAAGTGTGCATATTAATGATTTATTTATTTTAAAATCACAAACCCTGTGTATGCTTTCTGAATATAAAACTGCACAATGGAGAAAAGAAAGGTATTTTCTCTTTTCAGCATTGGCCAGACTGAACCACACAGAAGCTTTTCAGAAGACTGGCATCTCTTGCTTTTAGCATCTGTAGTATTCTATAAACCTTCCAGGCACACAGAGGACACTCACTGCTCCCTCACTAGAAACTTTATAATCCTAGATTACTGTGACAGGCAAGGATTTAGATTACTATGACAGGCAAGGATTAAGAAATTAGTTTGGCAGAATGATCTTTTTGCCTCTTTCCTAACCTCACTTGAGAGAACACAGAAGCATATGAACTTAGAGGTCTACTTTCATTTTAGTGCCAAAGGATTTGAACGTTTTCTGGAGAGCGTTGTAAGAGTTCTGGCTCAGAAAAGAAGCCTCAGTGATGGAGCCTTGTAAGAAAAGAGAAAGAAGCTTGTTGAATACGGTTTGGTGGGGTTTTGTTCTGTTGTTGTGGGTTTTTTTTTTTTAAATCTTTTGCTTCCAAGGATACCGTCGGTTCATTCAACCCTCCATCTGCAAACTGCTTGGCAGGATGGGGGAGATTTGCATAAACGTAGACCTGAGAGGAGGGAAGAGACAGATTTGATTCTCCCACGCAGAGAGATAAGCTCTGCCCTGGGGGAATACTCACCCCCGCCCCAGGCGCTGTGCAAAGGGATGGAAGGCAAGATGTTGGCGTGCCTGTGGAGTGGAGGGGGTGATACCTGAGTTGGCGGTCTGGTTATCAACACCTACCTCTAAGTGGCTGCTCGTCTTCCAAGGTGTTGTTCACTGGCAGAGCTGAGGCTGCTGGGCAAGTCTGGAAGTGCCTCTGCAGCTTGCTGTTGAGTAGGAGGGATATGGGAGTATTGTAAAATGCGGGTCCACCGACGTGGGGAGAGAATAAGACTCCATCTTATCAGAAGGCTAATTTATTACTTTATGATACTATATTTTAATAATTAAATAATACTATATTATACTACTATACTATACTATATTATACTAAAGAATACAGAAAAGATACTTACTGAATATTAAAAAGATATTAATGAAAACTGGTGACTCTTTCCAGAGTCTCGACACAGCTTGGCACTGATTGGCCAATGAGTCAAAACAACTCACACCAGAAACCAATGGAACAATCGCCTGTTGGTAAACAATCTCCAAACACATTCCACATGTGAGCACAACACAGGAGAAGCAAATGAGATAAGAATTGTTCTCCTTTTCTCTGAGGGCTCTCTCACTGCCTTTCAGCTTCCCAGGAGGAAAACCCTGGTCAAAGGAAATTTTTTCAGAGAATGTGAATGCCACACAGGAGCGCAAAATGGACTTTGTTCCCAAAAATGCAGAGATTTGGGGAAGTGGGTGGAACAATCACATGCTCCTCTTAGCAGCACAAGAGGATTTTCAACTGTTGCACCAAAACCAGCGATTACCATGCTTTTAAACCCCCCCCCCCCCCCATGGTATTATTTTGTTCTCAGTTTTCCTCCAAACAAATTATTTTGTGACTGAGTTACACGTTTAAAATATTTTTTGGCAATCTGTAAAAAACATAAGTTCTGTTTGGAAAACAAAAATGAGCTGCAAAATTGTAGACGCCCCTGACTAAATGCAGACATCCTGGAATGAACAAGAGAGGGGGAAAAAAACCCCACCCAAACAAATCTATTGGGAGGAAAATGTAGAGCACTGTAAATAATCTCTGACAAATACAACTGTAATAGAATAAGCTTATTCTGACTCAATCCACTAATCCATATTTATTCATGTAACAAATAGAGTTCAGAAAAGTAAATTTAATTTGTATCTTGTTGCCTGAGTGCATATGAAAAAGCTGCTAATATAAAAATTCCAATATTTTATACGTTTTCATCAGAAGTAATAACTAGTATTTCCTCTCTATTTTCTTTTAGCGTACAGAAACAAAATAATCTTTCAATACATTCCTATTTAAAGTTTTGAAGAAGTACAGATCTTCAAAGTGAATTATAATTTCTGTTCAAACCTTGGGATAAAGCATCAAATATAAATACAGGCTGAATGGATTTCATAGACAAATGCTACTGTTCAGTCTAAATGTCATTGTATCATTCCCATGTGTGTAGCTGAAAAAAAATGCCATTTTCCCAGGACAGGCTATTTTCTGCAGCCCTGCAAAGGTGGGACACACAGAACACATTTAGTTGCTCATGTCAGGCTGCCCTTCACAATGAGCATAGCTTCTCCTCTGATTAATTATCTACAAAACACCCCAAGAAGAGCAGTTTCAGAGGAAAATTACCACCACTACTTTCAGCTCCTAGTATTCAGTCAGATAATTACTGATGTTTGTCATTAAAATTGGGAAAATGTATGTTCCCTTTGACTCCAGTTTTCACATTTTTGTGTCTCACTTAGATTGAAATGTCAGATAGCTCCAAATGGTTTTGTAGTAATAATTAATTAAACCATAAGCAAACCAGCCAAAGCTGTGTAGCCTTTTCAGTAAAAGCAATTGTTTATTCCAGCTGTGTTCTCCAGAGCAATCTTTCAAAATTAGTATTGGAATTCTTTATTCCAGATTGCCATATATTTAATTGTCTTTCATTAGTACTCATTTCTGCTCTTTTATTTTGCCTTTCTCTTTGTTCCAATTATTTTTCATGTCAGTACTTTCTGCTTTCCAAATCATTTAATGCAAGCTAAATTATCCAAATCGCATAAAGATTTAGAACTTCAAATTAAGCCACATAATTTATCCATTGTGAATTTTTGTCATATGACTTAAAATGTGAGAGCAGAAAGAGTCACGGATGAAATCACAAATTTCAGTCTTGGTTTCATTAATATATCGATACTAGAAATAAAATACCAGTTTATGTAGCATATAGACTGGAGTTGGCATACTTTGTGACTGATCAGGCCCTGAATCAAAAAGGCTGACCCAAGTGGTTTGTGATTTGAGCTAAGCTCAGTCTCTTAGAAATGTACCAGAAAATGTAAGAGATCAGCAGGTATCACAGGAATGAGGATTGTGGGAAATCCCTTTCCAGTAATCTGAAGAGAATCACTGCATATGAAGCTTATCAGGGTGAGGTAAAAAGGCAGTATTATACAGCAACCTTCTTTGGATTTTGACATAGAGGTGCTGAGCCACATAAACATTGCATTTGGGATTTATCTGCCCTACCCAAGGTAGCTGAAAGTGGGATGCCTACATCCATGTTCTTTATTTTCTATCTCGTTTTGTTGTTGAAAAGAGATTGCCACTTCTTCATGGCTGATGCCATCCTAGGACAGAGGTGTCTGAAACCTGCTGGATTAAATATGGTGATAATCTTTCATGCCTTTGAATATTTAACTTAAAAGTGAAGTCCTTGAGAGATGTTAGAGGGGAAGACAGGCAGTCCTGCTTAAAATGTTAGATCACTGTAAGACAGCTTGCACAGGGCACCCAAATGTGAGAGGAATTGCTTCAGGATTGAATATGACGTAGTAGGGAGCACAGGTAACACTGATATCTAGAAAGTCAAGAGAATTTTATAGCTGGAACCTGAAAAAAAATTATAGCTGGAACCTGAGCCTATGCATTGTTAACTGGGAAGGACCAAATATTTCACAGTGAGTTTTGTTTTGGTTACTGTGCTTCATGTGTGGGTAGGTGGAAATAGTCTTGTATTGCTGCTGCTTTTGTCATCTTTAGTCCTTCTGCAAGGAAAACAAGCAACCACTTTTTGTCATGTTTATTATGCTTCTAGTGTTTCTTTTTCTTCCATCTCTGTACTATCACACACAAAAAGCTGGGAGGCATCAGATAAAGTAGTCTGCAGAGATTATCTCAGCTCACTGCAAACATGCAGGGCCTGATTCCAACATCCGCTTTATGCAGCCCCTCCTCTACAATAAATAATCCACACAAAATGATGAAGAATGAAAATGCCTGTCTCATCATGCCTCATCTTGATTAGTCAGTTAAAATAGGGAACAGGCAGATTACAGGGGAAAAATTTTATGGTGTGTTTTGTTAGAATGATTAAGAGGGAAACAAGTGCAAGTAAAGGTGCTTCCCTACCACAAATGTGTGCACATATCCATGCTTTGCTAACCTGAATGGATTAACGGAGGACTTGTAAAATGTAGGCACTACATTAAAACTGAGCCTTTAAAAGTTTGCAGACAGATACTTTTGAGAACAGTGAAAGACTGGTTAGGAATTTGGTATGAGCTATTGATTTCCAGAGTGCTTTTTGTCTTTATATAGAGCTCTTATCTGAGATCAGTGAGTATATGACAATACAAATAAGTGAATTGCTCAAATCCCATTCAATTACTTTGCTGCATTTTGTTATAATAGCATTGGTTATTAAAAGTCTATTATGTGCTTAGTGGGAATCATGACGTGGTCAAGAGGTAATCATAACTAAGACCATGGGTTCAGACCCCCCAGCTTTGAATGTCATGTTTGGCAGTTTTTTTGAGTTGCAAGCTTTCACTCTGCAGACTTGTTTCTGCAAATTGTGTGATACGGATCAAATGATAACGAGATCAAATGATGGCCACATCCTAAATCTCATTCCATTCAAAAATGGAGCTAAGATATGGATGTCATTGGCTCCTAATCTGTGAGTCATGGAGGAGGTGACAAAGAGGCAGCAGAGACTTTAAAAACAAAAAAGTTTAATTACAGGAAGTTTTTAGCTGTGTTAGTTTACAGGTTACAGCTGAGACCAGTTAACTTTTTAAGGCTGAAAAAGGTGGGGGTAGAGCTGTGGATCTTTGCTTGATCTCCAGGGGCTCCTCTCTGCTTTTACAGCCCTGTGAAGGCTGCAGAAAGCATTGATGAAAACCAGGTTTTAAGGCGCATAAATTTGTTTTATTATTTGGACCTTGGCTGTACTACAGAGCCTCAGACCAACTGCTGAAACTATCTGGATCCTTAGCTGACACAATCTGTCATTTATAGGTGAGTATGATGGAGAGGAACTCAGCCTGATTCCAGGCTTTTGGATGTACTTGTGAGCAGGAGTATGGGATGCATTTGAGTTGCTGTGTGTTTTCTGTTGATTCACAAAGCCAGCAAATTGAGCCCTATTGAGACAACTTATTACTTTCTTGTATTGCTGTAGTCATGTTCACAGCAGCAGCACGCAAGGTCTGATGTGCAGTCTGACTTAGTTAAGCTTGTATTTCAGAGCTAATTCGTCTATTGATGGCAAATAGAATTTTTCCTGCTTTGATGTGCTTCAAAATACATTTTTCATACACCCTCCCTTAGCTGAAGATAAAGATAATTGAGGTGGAAAGCATTTACTTTCCTTCTCTTTGTCACTGGCTGCAAGATAGGATCCTGCAGGAGCTGCCTCATCATTGGAATATTTGTTTCCCATTGAGATTTCTATTGCCCTCCACTGAAGTTTTGTTATGGGAAGAGCAGTGAGCTCTCAGTGCTTTGTTTGGTTCCACCATGTGGGATAGATTCTGCAAGCAAGGTAGACTGCTAAGGTCTCAGACCTGAGCAGGAAAGGCATTAATGCTACACACTGCCAAAAGCTGAAAGCAATGGGATTGTTTGCGCTTTGGAAGGATCTCATTTGGTGAATTTACTGCATGGGCTCCTGTTTATTTTGTTGTCCTTTCTTGTGGTGTTGAAGCATTTTATTTCCCTGTCCAGCTTTCCTTCTCACAGTCCAATTCCTTTGTGTGGATCAGACAACTGCTGTCAGATTTCTCACTTTCTGCAGCTAATGTTTTATTCTTTTAGGAGCAGGTTTCTGAGCAAGGCTGTGTGGTCCAATGGTAGAAAACAGGCAGTGACAAAGATTGCTCCAAAGTTGTAAGCCTTTGCTATAGGATTGAAGAGGTTTAGATGGTGACTGACTTGGTTTCACACAGCCCCATTGCTTTTGTTTACTTTGCAGCAGTTAAAACTTTTATTGTCTTGCCGTGATGTCAGTGTGCTTTACAGGTAAAATATTTTAAATCCAGGCTCTGGATCTAGGGCCTTTGGCTAAAATGAGCTTCAGAGGCAGTGAGAAAAGTTCTTATTTACACTCCTGGCTGTTCAATCAAGCCTGTGGTTCCCACCCAAGAAGTAAATCTGCCCTTCCTCCTCCTCATCCCACCCCACACTCTCTCCAGGGTTCCATAAAGAGGGCACTGATGGTGTAAGGGAAAGATGAACCTGTCAATGGTGAGATGGAAAGACTCCAGGCTGGAAAACCCCAAAGGCTTTGGTAACAACAGGAAGAAATCAGGAGATTCACAGTGTGGTCCCCAGTTCGATGTTTTCCCCAGAAACCAGTGAGTGATGCTGGAGCTTTTGCTCCACACGCATCTCCTCTTGTGGAAACCCAGGGAACTGAGAATATTCCTCTGTCTGCTCTGGGGTGCCCTGACCCCCAGGGGAGCACTGACTTAGACCCTCACTCATGGAGAAAGTTTCCTAGACTTCAAGATAGCCTAGAATCCACAGAAGTGTGAAATAGATTATAGAGAGTAGAGTAGGTGTATCATCACTTGGTGAGAAATTTAGATTTGGGATTTTTAGTCTGTTGTGGATGGAAGCAAGATGGAGGGCACAGGGTGTCATCCTGGGTTTCTTCTTCATGCTTCTTCTCCCTTCTTCTTCATGGGTTTGGGTGATGTTTTGTAATTGGACAGAAAAGTCCACAGTGGGGGCTTTTAGGGATCAGTTATTGGGTTAAAAGGGAAAATAATCTAGGTGTCCATTCTTACTTGGATAGTTTAGTCTTAAAAGCCCTTGTAACAAGAGATTGTTGGCCATTTTGTGCCTTGCTAATGAAAAGCTGCTGAACTCATGGGTGTGAGACTGTTTTACTGATAAGAAATAACAAACACCTGAGTCAGAACATGAACTACTGTCTCTAGTCCCTTCAATCCAGACCCAGAGAAACCGATATCCCCTCAGTTATTATCACCTTGCACCTGCCCATGGGGACTGTGACACAGGTGGCTTCCAGAGGGAAAGCAAGAGTGCTTTACACCTCCTACACGCTATGGAGATGGCTGAGCAGGGTAATTTGTGGTAAATTAATTTTTTTTAATTGCTGAGGGCCTCCAGGGACTGCGAGGAAGCATCAAAGCTGTGCTGCCCGCAGCGCTCTGGAGGGACCCGGGAGCTTGGGAGTGGTCGGAGTGGGAGGATGCTGCGCTAAATGTGTCAACAAACTGTCACAAAGGATAAAATTAGTTGGCGACAAGTGAATTTGATGCGTTGGAAAAGTGCCACTGTGGCTTCTTTTTCATGGGGATGTAATGCCTCAGAAATGTCCTGGCTTTCTCTGGAGAAAAAAAAAAAGCAAAGTAGCTGGTGAATCAGGGGATGAGCTGGATAAAATTGTTGAGCACACTAGGAGCTATTAAAGTGATTAAATTTTCACATGGGAAACATTCACATGGATTAATAACTTATGAAGGAAGGAAGGTTTGTTGTACTACTTCTGACTTTTTCTGCTGTTTTTCTGCTGTTCCTCTTTCTCCAGCAATGGTTAGCGGTGGATAATGGGGCGAATGATCAGATTTTGGGTCTAATGTAATTTATCCATTCTTATGGTTTTGGTAGTTGCACCATTTAAAAACTTCCCATTTGAAATCTCGTCTTATTTTCACTGAGGTGTGATACTTCTATTTTCTGGAAATATTTTTGCCTCAATTGAAGCATTTGGTGTAGAGAAAAAGCTGATTTATTTTCTTAAATTGAGTGTGATAGATATCAAAAGCTTAACTTTTATTAAGGAATGCTCTTTTGCTGAGAGACTAATTAAGAAATGAAACTTTTGACTGTAGAAACTGAGAATACACTGTAGCAATAATAATTAATAACATGTCAGTAGGAGCACCATATTGAAGTAGAAATAATTTAAGATTAAGACATTTCAGATACGGTTAATGATTTTCATTCACTGGAAATTTTTTTTCCAAGCATCATTGTAACTTTTTGAGGGTAGTTTAAAATAATCTAATGATCTAAATGGTTTACAATCCTGAGGTTTAGCATACATTACCACTGCTACTTGAAGAGCTTTTCAGAGACATTGTCAGCTCTGGTTTCAATGTTTTTTCAGTACAAGACAAATTTCTAATCCCTATTGTTAAGAAATGACTGCTGCATGTTTTAAACACTTTGTTAAAGATTTTAGAAGAGGTTAGGAAGTCATCTAAGCTTTCTTGTTTGCCCAAGAGAGGTTGTAGAAACGTCTAACCCAACTGAAGGGACTAATGAATTAAAAGTGTGAGAGCTGAATGTACCGTGTGGGTGGATGCCTGGTACTCGTGCTGGTGGTAATCCCTGCTGGAACTAATTTATCCTGAAAGTGGCACGTAGCTAAGGAAGCTGACTTTGACCAGAATTTGTTTCAAGAGCTCACTTTTGCTTCCCTTTAATGCATCCTAATGCTAAGATGGAGTTTGAGAAGTATCAATAGGACCCCACTAACACGAGAGTGCCGTCTGTGCGAGCAGCGGGGCTGTTGATGAAGTGCCACGGCATTTACAACATGAAATACAAGGCAACCTTAAAGCTGACTGTACTGAACTTACTGCTGAGTATTTGCCGAGCAAATTGAGTGCTGCTGCTGCAAGATGAGCTGGTGCAACTGATCTAGAGTGAGGTTCAATTTATCTGAGCGGTGCTGCCCTGCTCGGAGCGTGCTGCTGAGGACGGGCTGTGGAGGTGGAGTGCTGTGCTCTCACAATGAGCTTGGTGTGCTGTCAGAATCCATCCAGACTTGGCTGTTAGTCAGCATTTTAAACCTGGTGGTGAGATGTCCTCACACTGCAGAGTGAGGCACAGGCACTTCCTCTGCCCCTCTCACGGCGTCCCTGCAAAGGACCAGGCCTGTGAACAGAAGCAGTTTCAGGCCACAAACCAACAGAATTTCACTTGCAAATGTGAGAAATATCTACTCACTTCTCGTAGCTTAGGAAGGTTTATTAAACCCTATCAAAAATACAACAGAAGACTGAATAGAGAAAAAAGGTTATGGCACTGGGAACAAAAGATTTTCCTCGCCATGTGCTCAGCCCTGGTGGTATTTTCAGGGTTCCTCATGGCAGGAAGGAAATGATGAATCTGACTTCATGTGCTTAGAAGGCTATTATATTATGCTATATTATGCTATGCTACGCTATGCCAGGCTATGCTACGCTATGCCAGGCTATGCTATGCTATGCCAGGATATGCTACGCTGTGCTAGGCTATATTATGCTATGTTAGGCTATATTACGCTATGCTAGGCTATGCTATGCTACGTTATGCTATATTACGCAATGCTACGCTATGCTACATTACGCTATGCTACATTACGCTAGGCCAGGCTATGCTACGATACCCTAGGCTATGATATGATATGCTAGGTTATGCTATATTACGCTATGCTATATTATGCTATGCTATATTACGCTATGTTACATTACACTATGCTACGCTATGTTATATTATGCTATACTATATTATGCTATGCTATATTACGCTATGCTATGCTATATTATGCTATGCAATGCTATATTATGCTATGCTATGCCATATTACGCCAGGCCAGGCCATATTACGCCAGGCCAGGCCATATTACGCCAGGCCAGGCAATATTACGCCAGGCCCGGCCATATTACGCCCGGCCAGGCAATATTATGCCCGGCCGTATTAGGCCAGGCCCGGCCATATTACGCCAGGCCCGGCCATATTACGCCAGGCCAGGCCATATTACGCTAGGCCAGGCCATATTACGCTAGGCCAGGCCATATTCCGCTAGGCCCAGCCATATTACACCAGGCCCGGCCATATTAGGCCAGGCCCGGCCATATTACCCTAGGCCAGGCCATATTACGCCAGGCCCGGCCATATTACGCCAGGCCAGGCCATATTACGCCAGGCCAGGCCATATTACGCCAGGCCCGGCCATATTACCCTAGGCCAGGCAATATTACGCCAGGCCCGGCCATATTATGCCAGGCCAGGCAATATTACACCAGGCCCGGCCATATTACCCTCGGCCAGGCAATATTACGCCAGGCCCGGCCATATTACGCCAGGCCCGGCCATATTACGCCAGGCCCGGCCATATTACGCCCGGCCAGGCAATATTATGCCCGGCTGTATTACGGCAGGCCAGGCCATATTAGGCCAGGCCAGGCCATATTAGGCCAGGCCAGGCCATATTACACCAGGCCAGGCCATATTACGCTAGGCCAGGTTATATTAAGCTAGGCCAGGCTATATTACGCTATGCTAGGCTATGCTATGCTATGCTATATTATGCTATGCTGTATTATGCTATGCTATATTATATTATGCTGTATTACGCTATGCTATATTATATTATGCTATATTATGCTATGCTGTATTCTATTATACTATACTAAATCTATACTGAAGAATAGAGAGTGGATACAGACAGAAGGCTTAACAAGATACTAATGAAAATCTTGTGACCTCCTCCAGAGTCCCAACACAGCCGGATGGTGATTGGTCATTAAGTTAAAACAATTCACCTGAAACCAATGAAACAACCACTTATTGGATAAACAGTCTCCAACCACATTCCAAAGCAGCAAATAATATTGTTTCCATTTTTCTCTGAGGCTTCTCAGCTTCCCAGGAGAAGAAATGCTTGCGAAGGGATTTTTATGGAAAATATGACAGTGACAAGCCCCCTCCCCATGGAGGTTTCCCCTTTTTAACCCTTTAACTCTTCCCAAAGCTCTGTCCATCAACCCCTTCTTTGCTGTCCAGTGGTGGAGATCTCTCCCTCAAATTCTGATTGGAGATCAGATGTCACCATAGGGACAAGCCAGCCCTCCCAGATGTCCCAACTCCAGCTGTCCCTTGATGACCATGTGAGGGGGTAAAATATAACTATAAATCTATAAAACTTTTCTTAACCTATATACATGATATTTGTCTATTAATTCTGAGATTCAACCATTGCATTACTCATCTATCACACAAAGAAGAGTTGTGCAGCCTGTTTAAAAAAAAAAAAAGCAAATGTTCATGGCAAATGTCCCTTCTTGATTAAATTTGCAAAAAATGTGTGTTTCATCAGTAGCTCTGCATTGGAGCTATGCTGGATGGAGACAGGGGCATCAAGGGGATCTCCTCAGTACTGACAAATATAGAGGACATTTGGTAGGTCACAGCAGAGACTTCTAAAATCAGTCATCTGTCTGTATGAAGAGTGGACACTAACCCTGAATTTAAAAAAGTAGTTTTAAATGAACAAACTAGAGTTTTTTCAGTATAGGCTTCAAGTTGTCAATGATATTTCTATTCCAATTCAGGTTTTCAAGTCCTACTGCTTTGGATACACATTTTTAGCTTTTCCAAACCAGCTGAGCAAACCCTTAGGGTTGAAGTAGGTTGCACAGAGAGGTGACATATTTCTTTGATAATATGGCAGTGCAGCATTTCTTAATATATACTGAAATGATTAATGTCTTCTGTCAAACCCAGTAGTAGTAGCTGGAATTGTTCACTCTTCTCCATTTCTTCCTACTATGTAGAGAAGAACCTGATCTAGAGGGATTTTATCCATGCATTCATTTTCTTTTTTTACATTCATAAAATAACAATGCCAATAGTTGATAGCTGGATGAGGTAAACGTTTAGGATCACTGTTGGATTACTGAGGACAGTGCTTTAAGGAGCTGATGTCCCATATGTCAAATTTCCTGTGGCTCTTTTGGCACTTTGGGGCTGACTAGAGGAGCAGCTAAGGCAGGACAGTGCCTTGGGGAGGAGATTTTTGAAGGGTGCAAGGCTTGAAGCAGATCCCTCTGTGTGTACTCAAGCTGTGCTGTGGCACAGGAGCACACAGGCCTCTGATACAGGGCTAGAATTAGAGCAAAAGACTTTAAGGCATCTGTAATTGACCCAGAGATGGAAACAGGTGTTGGTTGGAAACAAATTCTCTGGTCTTCTTCCTCAGACCAAGACTGGAAAGACCTCACTGGCTGGGTCTCCTTTCTGCGGTTATTTCTGGATGCAGGTAGAAGTGAAATGGGAATAGTTTAGCATCCTGCTGTGGAGCACCAGTGGAGAGCACCAGCCCCTCTAAGCCAGGGGGATGATCACTTTGTGCAGGCTGATTTTCTGGGCTTTGTCACTTTGCAGACAGTGAAATACCAAATTATTTGATACTGACCTCCATTCATGTTTTCACAATCATTTTTTTACCAACACAAAGAGCTGTTTTTATGAATTACACACACTTCTTTTCTGTGTGTATCTTGTGCTGCCAGTTTTCAAAGAATGAACGCAGACCTGCTGATTTTCCCTCTGCCCTGCAATGCTGTGACTGTTTGGTGAAATATCAACATTTTGAACATAATATCCTTTTGTCCTAAACGGAGCCACTTCTCTCCCATTTTATTTAATCTCTAGGGCAGCTATTCTGGTGAGAACCCTTCTAAGACTGTTAAACAGCAAAAATATCTGCTTACAAGAGCTGTTGCCCCACATTTTCATGTAATTTCAGCTGGCAGGTGCTAACTACTGTAGCTGTCTTGTGAGGGCTATGGTGACAAAGATAAACCTCAGGCTAATTTTCTGAACAGAATCAGTCAGCTTGAGGAAGTCTTGTTTGGAAATTAGATAATGATGATCTTAGCTGTAACATTTCAAATTATGTAGTAAATAAAGAGCTGGATGCTTCCTCATATAGTTAGCTCTTAATTATCATCTCCAGTGGCAGTGACTGGATAGGTTGTTTATGATGGATATAGAGGTTGTTCCAAAATTTCTTTAGGCAAGAGTCTGGAAAATCCACATTTGCTTACACCGTGTAGAATAACATCTGGGTTTCTGTCATTCTTGACAATAGGCACCAACTGTATTTTATAATGACATGAATATCCAAGGAGACAGTAGGTATTGATCCATAAATTGCAAGTTTGGGTTTTTTTTTTTTTTTGGTATGTGTCTTCAGAATTAGAGGTTTTCTATGTTAAAAATAGGTAGTTGTGTTGGGAAGAAGGCAAGAGCCAGGCAGACAGGATCCACACAGCCAGGTGGGAGGCTTCAAGCTGGTCTCATTGCCTGTGTTGAGCAGTGCCTAATGGTTTAAATTAGCAGTTCTCTGCTTCTTGGTGTTTGTGCTTGTGACTGATAACATCAAGGGTCTCCACTTGAAACCTCTCTGGGTCTTGGGCAAAGCTTCCCAAACAGCCAATAGTTCAGAAAAGTTTGTATAAGTGAAATCAAAGTTTCATAGGAGCAGGTTTGAACCCATAATCCAGAATGTGGCTCCCAGCATGGGAATGCTGAGAAACTGGGGGAGGCAAATTGGAGGCCCATTCACTGTCATCCTTACTCTTCTCATCTCTAGGGCTGAATAGGGAAAATTGCTTTATTGTGGCTGAGGGACCACATTGCTTCAGGCCTCAGTGTTCAGAATTCACACACTGGCTCTGCTGGGAATCAGCCAGAATTTCAAACCCCAGCCCCCTGATGAGATCAGCCAGAAAACACTGGGAGAAAGCAGAAATTCTGTGTAGGACTGTGACAAAAGATTTCCTGTACACTTGGCTATAATTGTGTGGCAAGCCTGGGCTGCAGGTTGTCATAACTAGGGCATTTTGCAACATAATTTTGTCAGGAAGCATAGTTTGCAGCAAATATGTCACCAACTTTTGGGGCCTAAAATAGGTAATTTAATCCTATTAAGTTTCTTTTCCTCATTTACAGCAGCTCTAGCATCAAGCAAAACTGTGATTCTGTGCCATTAAAGTTTCCCTGATGCAATCTCTGCCAAAGACTACATGGACAGTGCCATTAAGGCTTCCTGAGAGACTGCTTTGAGCAGCAGAAAATGTGCTATATTTTCTGGATGTCCTCATAAGGCTGAATGTGAAATCAGACTTAGTGTCTCAAAGCAAAGCACGCGTTTAATGAGCCAATAAATAACCAGACATGAGATGTGATACTGACTGTGGAGAAATATAGATCATGTGCTTTTCATAGAATCACTGGGGTTGGAAAAGGTTTTGAGATCACTGGGTGATCTCACCCACTTCCCTGGGCTACCCACTTTTGTGCATAGGACTATAGAATATTTACTCTGCTGCATTCTCCCTCTGAGCTGATTGCAGATCTGCTATTAAATGAAAATGAGCAAATGGTGCTTTTTGGTTTTGATCACCTAAAAGGTTCCTTCCTGAGAAGTCTTGACTTTCACCTCAGTAATTCCTTCTGTATATGGTCTGTAGGGTACACTACAGTAAAATATAAAATAAATTTTCTTCAACTTACATATTTTCCTTTCATCTTTTTTTTTTAATTACCCAGATAATTTTGTTTCCAAGGCTGAAGTCCCTGCAGTCAAATACATTAAAAAGTCCCAGCCTGTCTGGAAGTGCTATTTTTTTATTATGTCTAATTTTTTTTTTCCTATGCAGGCTGTTGGAGGGCTCTGAAATATGTTCTAAAAGACTTAGGAAAGACTTTGAGCTTAAAATCCAGCCTGCAATGTGGAAAAAAAGTTTTAATTGGCCCCACTGTAATGGTCAGTGAATGAGGCACCAATCTCAGTGTTAAGAGGGAAAGTTCTAAGCTTCATTTTGTAGGTGGTTTCATTTCAGCAGAGTTTCAGCTTCCAGAAGAGTTGCTTTTTTCATCCCTGTCTGAACTGAAGCTTGTGTGATGGGCCATTGTTAATAACTAGAGGGGAGGCAATCTCATGTGGATAGGTCAGGGAAGCATTTTTTAGCTCTGGATGGCTTTTAAAATTTTTTGCTGCTTTTCAGAGGTGGATTGACTTCTCTGTCTATGGCTGTGGTGGCACCAAATATCTGAAGAGTTTGGTTTGACTCTCTGAAAAGCTGTAATGCCTTTGCTGGCCTGACTCTTTCTTGAGGTGTAGCATTTCACATTGAGGGTTTTGTTGTGGCAGTCTGTCCTTTTGAAGTGATGCTAGAAATTATCTACAAGAAAGAGAGAACTGCAAAAGAAGGGGGTTTTATCTCAAGATGAAATCTGGGCTAGCAATGAAGTTGGTAATGAACACTCCTAATATTCCTGGTCCAGTGGCCTGAGACTTATCTGGAATACCTGGTTTTGAGAAGGAAATTGCTTATGTAATTTTAATCAAGTGAATGTTTAGAATTTGCTGTGCCTTGTACCTGGTATAAAGCAATGACACTGAAGAGGTACCAGTTCTGCGGCCATATTTATTTTCCCTGCTGCATCTGCAGGCACAGTGTAAGGTTTGTTTCTTTGGTACTTTGATTTACTTCAACTGCTTTCTCAATAGAGCTTATGGTTAAAGAGATTCAAGATGGCCTTGGATTTTAAAAGCAGCTGGGACCATGCTGGACCCAAAAGCAGTGATGATTCTTTTTCTTTTTCTTTTTCTTTTTCTTTTTCTTTTTCTTTTTCTTTTTCTTTTTCTTTTTCTTTTTCTTTTTCTTTTTCTTTTTCTTTTTCTTTTTCTTTTTCTTTTTCTTTTTCTTTTTCTTTTTCTTTTTCTTTTTCTTTTTCTTTTCTTTCTTCTCAAAATGTATAATGAGCCAGACTAAATAATTCCAGTCAATGCCTTCTTGAGGGCCTTGTGTCTGCAGAACTACAAGTTTGCTAAGTTTAGGTTTGTCTTAGCAAAGTTTGTTAAATGCCTTGCTTTATCTGGATGCGTTAAAGTTTGCTAAGTCAGTGCTTTGGGAAGTGCTTTGCTTTTCCTGGGTGCTGTTTTAAAATTTGCCAAGCAGCCCATTCTACCTTAACATTCTAAACTTTGTAAGTGAAAGTTTGTTATCCAGCCCCCTGAGGATTTGGGTGTTTATTTGGGTGGTGCATGGCCCAGAGTGACTCGAATTACCTTCCCCTTAAAGTCGCTGAGAGAGCTGGGGCTTAACATCCTGGAGGCTGCCTTTAGATCAGTACAAAAAGGGTTCTTGGTGGCACTGGAAGTGAGCAAACTGGGCAGGAACAGCACAGCTGCCAATCCCAGTTCCAGCCTGATGGGAAGAGTGGGGATGAGAAGCCTTCCTCCCACAGCAAACATTGATCCATAGTCTAACCAGGCATGAAAGATCCATGAGCAATGCATGTCAAGCTTCATGTGGGTATTGTTTTGTTCCATTTCTTTTGGTGAATGCACAAAAACATCTCCAAATGGCTTGGAGATTGAAAGAACTTTTAAAAACAATTTATTGGGTAATTCACAAATAGTTAAAAGTGCAAAAAGCACTGAAAAACCAACAAGCAGTGGCCATTAAGCAAGTTTCTGCAGCTTGGTATAAGGAGTAGTAAATGATGCCATCCAGAGTTCCCTGTGCCGGGACTTTTAATTTGTTTGGATACAATTCACTTGTTTGCAGTTGTGTTGGAGTGAAGACTAGAATGGCTTATGTTGATATCAGCCTTCTGATTCCTTTAGTCCAGACCATTATATGAGACCCTGTTTTTTTCAGAACAAATATGAAGGGACATGGCTGTACTAGCATTGCATAATCTATCTTGCAACTACATCCTTACCTGTAGGGGGATAGAATAGAAGAAAATAAAGATAGTGTAGAAAGTAATCTCAGCCCTAAGGAGCTGCAGCTGGGCCCATTATCAAAGATTAGGAACAGGCCTGACTTTAGCAGGCCCCAGCTGCAACCAGTGAGATGAAGAGGCTATAAAAGAGTGGGGTGGCTGGGTGAGGAGGGAATTGGAGTCAGTGGCTGCTTTGTGAAGAAGAAAGAGTCAGTGCTCTGAGGAGCTGCCCACAGAAACACCAGGAAGGTCTGGAACTTTTGTGATAAGGAGACAGTAGTGTGGAACCCCTGCAATGAGATGACAACATTTACCAGTTTATCATCAGAGAACTGAAGCAAGCCTCAGGTGGTGAGCATGTGCACAAACCTCTACAGATTTCAGTTTGAATTGTACTGGCACTTGTAGTAGATCTGGTTTGAAGAGAAAAAAATCAGTTGTTTTCCTCCCCATATCACATATGATTTCTGTTACTTCCAGACCACCATTCAGTTCACAGGATTATTTCTAGGTGCAGGAAAGCTTCAAAATTTATGTAATGGAAATACTCCATGGCAATGATGTTGATGATTCTATGTTACTTGAAAAAAATCAGGCCAAGTGGATTTAGTGCTTGTAAGTATCTGGAGAGAGGTGGAAGTGAAAATAGTGAATGAAGATGTAATTTACTGAAGAAGAGCGAAGAAAGACAAGTGAGAGAAAGACAATTACATATGGGGGTAGTTTCAGTATGGACATGTAGTAAGTATTTTGAGTGCTTTGTAAGATGGAGGTATTTTGATCAGAAGGGCAGGGAAAAATACTACAGGATGGTAAAAATTGTGGGAAGATGTTATTGCTGCTTGTCAAGCTTTCTGACTTGTTATGTGTGCCTTCCCAAGCAACCTTGAAACCCTGCAGTTCCCAAAAAACCATGAAGGGAGCAGCCATACAGCTGGAAATGGGGTGTCTGGGTTCAGCCTAATGAGGATAATTAGTGTTTGACAGCCCTGTATGGTCATGAACAGAAACTAGAGCAGTCTTGAAGTAAATATTTGGAGGAAAGAAATTGTAACTCTTTGGAAGTTTGGGTGTGGGATTGGAGCCCAGGTTGGTCTCTGTGCTTCTGGTGATCTGGATAAAAGCACCAGCAGCAGCCTAATTTAGCAGAATTAAAAGTGAGAAGTGTGATCAAAGCTAAATGTGTGGGTTTCATTGAGCAGGTGTGTGCTGCTTCTCTTCTGGCATGTAATTATGTTCTGATTTTCATGATTCTTTTCATTTGAAACCAGTCCACGATTTAGGACTTTCAGCACTACCAGTTTTGCTCTTCAGGGGAGAAAGTCTAACAAACAGTACAGAAGAAAAAGATTAAAAATCAATGTTTTATGCACTTACATATAAGATAACATGGAAATTATGATAAAGTACTTCTCCAAGATATCCGATTTTGAAGTCATTCCAAGGCCTTTGGGGGAAGAAAAAAAATCCACAGGAAAGAAACTGCAAACAGATCTGAAAGCAGCAAACTACAGAATTTATTAAATGACTATTCTGTCTCCTTCAGGGGGAAGGAAATATGTTTGGAGAAAGGAGGTATTAGGTGAACAAGAAACATTTAAAATACTTTGGCTGATGTGGCAAAATCATGGTGGAGACAATAACTGCAGATACTCAATGGTGCTTTCCATGATGCTCTGGAGTGGGTACAGAAAGAAATCAGGAAATTGGTTTATGGATAAGGCTTGCAAGAAAGGCTTTGAGCTACTTGGAGATTTTAATTTAATGAGGATGGTGTAAAATTTTAGAAGGGCTGCTTTTTTTAAGTGTGGAGGTGTCTTAATGCACTTTGTTGGAGTGACATGATCTATTTTTGCCCTACCCTCGGTAAATGAGCCCACTGTGACAGACAGTGCTGAAGCTGGGGCTGTCTGGGGTTTTCAGCTTCAGATGTCACTCTATTCAGCAGTGTCATGCAAGCACAGTTTTGAGGAGTAGCACAAGAGTGCATTTTGCCTTCAAGAGAGCTGACTTTGAGTAAAAGTGAAATGCCCTAGGGATTTTCATTGGAATTCAGTAATGTGTTGGAAGTAAACAAAGAAATAAACCTAGTTTCAAAAGTGATAGGTAGGTCTGGAAGAACATTAATAGACTTTTATTTCAGCATGGGAAGCCAAGCAATATCTAATTGGCAAAAATCTGAAATGGGCTATACATAGGTGAAGATGTGATGATTTGCAGTCTTTAGTGTGCTTTTAACCTCCCCTCCCAACAAATAAACAAACTCCAAATAACAACAGACAAAATAAGACACTAAAAAAACCTCAGTCTGGTAAGTAAGCTGGTGCACTAAAATGCAGAGGAAGTGGGCAGTGCACAAATCAATGAAGATGTCTGTGCTGGATGTTGCTGTCAGCTTTAGCTAATACAATCCTTTGTCACACCTGAAGAATCCGCAACACTGTTCATGGCACTTAAGGAAGGTTGAAGTAGTGCATGATTGACCATAATGTGAATTTGAAAATAAGCATTTTAGAAAAGATAGGTTTCTCCAAGCAGTCTTTGCAAGCACAGCAGGAACTCCCTGTTTTGAATACCCAGGGAGAGGTGAAAGTTGTTGGTTATAGGAAGGCTGCATGTCCCAAAGCAGCTTTCAGAGTTAAAAAAATGTGGATCCTTACTTAAAACACTTAGTGAAAATTGAGCACTGCTCTGAATTGGCTGACTCCAGGAATGCTAATGTAGCAAATTGGAGAGCTGCATTGTCAAAATGTGCACAAACCTGCTTTCTTTTCCTTAAGAATTTGTGAGACTGAGCAATTTAGCTGGCTTCAACCATAATTGCTCTCCCTCTTTCTCTTTTTCTCCTCTTTCTCTCTCTATTTTTTTTTTTTTTTTTGGTAATTGAAAACCAATGAGGTTTTCAGAAAGCCAATAGTGTGTAGTGTTATCTGGAGCTATAGAGAGCTGAAAATTGCTCTGTCAAACTGTTATAGAATAGTTGGCAATATATTTGCCTTCCTTTGGTCCCCTTTTGAGCATTGCAGGGAAATAGGCTTGGAAGGAAGAGAGGAATCAGCTGGTAGGGGATATTGAAAGGCATTTACAGATCCAGTGTATCGGTGAGCTGATTTTAAGGAGTTTCTTTTAAGGGGCAGTTTTAGGGAACTGTTTTTGAACAAAGATTGATCCAGGCTGGGAGTGTTGCTTGGACAAGAGAGAACTGAGGCAGAAGTTCCTGAAGTTTATAAAAATCAGGGTTGCCAAGGACAAGGTGGAATGTTCTTGCTTGTGCCTCTCCCAGTCTGAGAGCTAGAAGACATTAAGTGGTCAGAGATTTAAAGCAACAAAGATTCTCCTTCATGTAGAAGGTCCTGGAGAGGGGGAGCTCCAGCCACAGGATGCTGTGCTGTCACTGCTATGTGCCTTCTTTAGGATTTGCTCTTCTTCAGCAAGTTCTGCTTTCGTGGGAGACAAAATTTGAGAAGATGCTCTTTAGATATTAAAAAAATAATGTCAATATTACCACATATAGCTCTCATATATTTTCCATTATATTAAGGAATTTGCTTATGTACTCAATTATAAATAATAATTCTTGTTAATGGATGGATGGATTCGCTTAAAAAATGTTGGGAATGTCCAAAATACCTGGAATATGTAAGAAAGAAGGAAGAAAAAAAAATCACTTACAAATTCATGGGCCTATTCAAGCATAAGTTTTCTTGACTGGTTGTTGCATTCCTGTAGTGAATTTTGGGTTTAGGTAGTTTTTACTTAAGTGAGAATATCTTCTCACAGTGCCCCGAATAGCTGTGAGAAGACACCTTAAGATAAACTTGATTATTGAGCAACTTTGGTCAGATGAGGTCTAGTTTAGGACATTTT
Organism: Melospiza georgiana; assembly: GCF_028018845.1. Lineage (NCBI taxonomy): Eukaryota > Metazoa > Chordata > Aves > Passeriformes > Passerellidae > Melospiza > Melospiza georgiana. The sequence continues at coordinate 21,303,591 of NC_080432.1, forward strand.
AGATTGTTTTGATTTAGAAAAGCTTCGTTTATTCCCTGTTCATGGTAACACATTTATTGTGCAAAAAATACGTAAACATTACTACAGCACTGTAACTCCATTTGTTACATTTCAATGTGAATCCCAGGATGGGAACACCATGCATAATCCTCTAAGACTGCTAGTTTTGCCAACTGGATTTCTGCTTGTTGTTGGAGGGGGTTGTTCCTTCCATGTGAATTTTTCCTTCATCTAAATCAACAGCAGTGATGTTCGACTATGCCAAAATTCCTGCTAATGGTAAATATCAAGAAATATGTATTTCTTTGGATGTTTGGGATGACCTAATTCTTTAAGTTAATGGAAAGTGAAATTGCAGAGCACCAAACATAGGAAATACAAAATGGGGGCCACGTTTGGCCCCGAATATTGTTTCTGTGTGTGTGTACAAGTTGGATAAATCTTTGCAGATATAAACTAGAAGGGACCTACTGACACTGCTGAGGCTGAACCTCGTCTCAGCTCTGAATATTGTGTCATAATTGAGGCTACAATATTATTTTCCCTGTCTTGTTAAAGGAGAATGTGAATTTGGCTTCAAAAAGTGGAGCAATGTAGTTGGTATTGTTTTTAACCATATAGTTGGTATTGTTTTAAAGATCAGCTTTGCTATGTCAGTAAGGTATAGAAAGCTCCTTTGTTTACTACTCATAGAAATAAGAACTATCTAATGCAAGTAGAATAAATGATGGAATTTTCAGAACAGATTAATAAATTTATGAGAACTTCTTGTTGCCCTGCATTTATGCATTGAAGATGGTTTAGTAGGTCACCAACACAAGAACTGTGCCACGGCAACTGATGGTTTGTGTCCTGTGGGTGATTTGAAGTTGGGCTTCTGAGGCATAAAGCAGGGTGCAGGAGAAGAGAAAGAAGAGCTGGGTCCGCTGGGGAATGACTTTTGGAATGAGCTTTCCAACTGCACTTTGGATTCTCTCCTGTTTGTCCATTTCAAACACCAATTCAAAGCATCTTCTGCTGGGGTCAGTGGCTACAGAGGATGCAATAAGTGTCTAGTTATGTTGTATGACTCATGTGCAAATTTTTTGATTGCTGCAACTTTTAGGCATTGCTTGTGATTCCAGGGATGCACTTAGTGACACAAATGGAAGCATGGCTCATAGGTTTGCAAGTCCTGACTTATTTATACATGCATAAGTTTAAAAGCCTCTTTCTCAGTCTCCTGATTGTTTCTGCCAAAGGTGGTGTTTCATAATCAAGGTCTTGTTTTTGTGATAAACTTGGTAGAAAATTAGTAAAGGAACTGGTTTTGAGTGTATAAGTCTGTATCTGTACAGTTCTCTGTCTGGAATTCCACCTGTCCTCTTTTGAAATCTTCTCCTTTACATTTCTACAGTTGCATTTCAAAGCAGTTTCATCTTGTATCTTTATTAAAGTACCAAGCAATGAAAGAGGCTTTGTTCATAAATCTTTTAAAAGTGAAATGTATTTAACTACTGACACTTTAGATTAAGGATAATGTTCAATTAAAGTTAGAAATTAAGATCTGATTGAAAATCTCAGACTCTACAAAACCAGGTTAAAGCAAAGTTGAAGGGGTTCTGATCTTACATTATTTTATAATGGCTTAGAATAGTTTCTCAACAGTTTTAATTACATAGGAGGAAATACCCAACTATACCCAAGAAGGTAATTGCTAATATATCAAGCAAATCACCTGCAAGCCTTTGGAACAATGAACTGTTAAATAAGGCATGTGATAAAAGTGGGCTGTTACAGAGTTGGGCTTTCACTCCTGGATTAATCCAGTGGCGCTTAATGATTTCTCTGAAAGAAGAATAAAATATTTTCCAGATGTTCAGCCAAAATGCTATAGTGTTATAGAAGAACTTCCATGTACATTTTAGACCCCATGTTTGACATGACTTGTGTACTGACAATGTTTCTGTCCTTCTGTGTACATTTAGGATTTGCAGGAGAGGAGAATGGGAATAAAGAAATCAGAGAACAGAATGGAAGAACAAGTGAGAAGTATTTAATATGTGCACAGTTAATGGACATATATTATACATATTATGACATATATTATACATATATATACATATATAATACACATTTCATTATCCCTCAGTCACAGTGTATAGCTCCTTGCCTCTTTCAGCCACTTGCCTGCCAGAAGGAATTTGAATGTCGCCCTGAGTTAATGACCATTGTCTTTGTCACAGTCAATGGTTACTGCCTTGAGAATTGCAGAGTTCCCGTGTTCTTCCTTTGTGTGTTTACTTATTCCTTTTCCTCTTGAAGCTCCCTGGTCCCTTACCCATCAGGCTGAGCAAGACTTTTTTTTGCATTGTGTAATGATGATTTACTGGAGCAATCCCTTGAACATCTGGATTTCAGGCCTGCTGCCCATCTCTGCTCTCACTTTTCCATCCATGTGTGGAAACAAAGCAGGAAGGCTGTCTAAGGAACACAAAAACTAATGCAAGTAGGAATGCAGGAAACCTTTGGCAAGGTTTCTGATCACCTGCACATGGTTATGCAGTGTGAGAGCACAAACTGTTGAAACCAGTCCTTCCTACAGGGCTCTTAAGACAGAAATCAATTAATTGAAATTGTACAGATCTCTAACATATATAGTATATTTTTCCTTGCTATAAAAAGAGCTTTGTAATAAAGATCAGCACTGTTTCTGGCAAGTTGGAGAAAGTTTGTTAATGCTTGGGAAGTTTGTGAATGCCAGGTAAAAATTAGTTCCTTTCTCTAAGCATTTCACAGGCTCCTGGCTTTCAACATTATTTATAAACTTCATTTAATTTCAGCTGGAGTGATGTTTAAAAAAAGCTCAAAAAACTCTGCCACAATGGGGGTCCTAGCATGCTCAGGATTTTTATAGGAAAAATATCTGGTGTACACTGTGATATAGTATGCCAATTCCTGGAAATTTAGCATTATCTTAATAATAAATGAGAAGTAAAGAGAGTAGTAGTGGTTTGATCCATTTTAAAAAGGTATTAGAGCAATTTCCATCTAAACTGTGCAGCTGTTTTGATTCTGATTAGGAGTTTAGGGAAAGCAGAAACCAAGAAAAATTGTTACTTCAGAATATGAGGTCCAAGAAGATAATTATTCTCATCTCCCCATAACATTGTATGTTTTTACAATCTCTACTTCGGACAGCCAGCTGGTTTGTTTGAAATGAAAAATACAGTTTTTCTCTGCTTCCAAAGTATTGTTTGACTTCTTTGCTTATTTTGTTGGGAGACCTTAGGAGAACACAGATTATGGAAAGACTATGGAGTTTATGGAGGCTCTGTAATGATCCACAGTGGTTGATGTGTGTCCTGGATTCCCTGTGCTCCAGGAATGTGAACCTGAGGGTGTGCTGGGCTTCTTCTCTTGAGACAGCTCTCATTCAGTTAAGATGGGAGGTGATTTGGAGTGATTTCACCCACTTTTTCCTAAGCTCACTTAGACCTTGATTAACATTCCTTAAAAGCAGTGGCTCCTTGCACAATGCAGCAGCTGTCCCTGGTAGCCCTGATCCTGGTGCTGTGTGTTGAGACAGCTGCTCTCACACCCTGTAAACCCAGTGCCAAGCTCTGAACAGCTGTGCAGGCTAAAGCAGCCCTAACAACCATCTCCTCAAGGAGCCTCTCATCAGTTTAGACTGATGGTGGTTCTTGGAGCAGTTCCTTGGTGGAGAATGTGAATGAGGGAAAGTAAAAAAACAAGCAAAAAAAGATTTCTGCAGAGGAGAGAGGTTGCAAAGAGTGTGGTAGGAAAAAAGAAAGAGGAGATGAACAGTGGAGAAAGTGGCTGAAAAACCAGGACCAATTCAGTCACCTGTTCCTGTCTTCTCATGGTGGGGTGACATGCCTCTGAGTACATATATGTACCCATCCTGATGGATGGACAGAGCTCAAGTGCCCTGGCTGAAGGAAACACTGGAGTAAGATCCAGCTGCCCAGGGGGGTTCCTGAGTTCAGGAACCTGGTCCAACACCTACATCATGACCCTCCCGAGGCCCTTGGCAGCCAACCAGGTGAGGGGGTGGTGCTGTCAGCAACCACAGGAGATTTAAATGGCTGGAAGGAGCGTGATGAGCAGTATTCCTGCAAACAAGCAAGAGAAAAACTGATTATTTTCAGAGGTGCTGCAGTCTCAAGACACTTTGGAGTGTGGAACCTCCATTGAAGAGGAGAAGCCCTGCAGGATTATTATTCAAAGGGCTCTTAGCCAAGGGTCTGTTAAAGGGGAGGCTGGAAGCAGGACCCTGCAGGCACCAGGAGGAATGTTTTCCCTCATTCTCAGAATCTGACAGGCAGGACTGGCACCATCTACAATGGCTGTGAGGCTCTGGACCTAGAAGTGCAGGCACTGATGAGGTGGGCAAAGGTCCTTCTGGGATAGTGGGGCCTGCCACAACACACCACCTGTACCCCACATCCAGACTCCCTCTGTTAGCAGGAAAAGAAGGATAGTTATAGTAGGAGACTCCCTGCTAAGGGCAATGAAGGCTCTCATACACAGCCTGGACTCAACTCACAGGGAAATGTTCTGTCTCTCAGGGGCACAGCTGAGAACCTCTGGATAAGAATCAAAGGACAAACAAATATTGCAGATATCATCGTGGGAATTTACTACAGACCTGCCAGCTAGGGTGATGGTGCTTGCAAATTCTGCTTTGAGGAGCTAAGGGATGCTTCCAGACTGCCCTTGTCCTCATGGGCAACTTCAGCTTGCCAGCAATTAACTGGGAGCATCACAACTGGTACAATCTGCACCAGAAGCTTCCTAAAACACCTGGATAACAATTTTAGAAACAGATCCTAAGGAAGCTGACTTGGAAAGATCCTCCTGGATCTGCTGCTTCTCAGTGGGGTGGATCTTGTGAGCCCAGTGGAGATTTGGGCTGTCTTGGCCACAGTGGCTGCGAAATGATCAAGTTTAAAATCTCTGTTGGCAGTAGGAAAACCTCAGCTTTGGACATGGGGAGAGCAGACTTCAGGCTGCTCAGGGAATTAGTGAGGAGGGTTGGGAAAATGTGGTTTTTTTATTTTGCAGATGCTAGGGTCCATCAGTGCTGGTCACTTTTTAAACATCACCTCCAAGGGGCACAGAAATTCCCAGTGCAATTCCCAAATGTCACAAGTCAAGCAGGTGAGGCAAAAGGCCCTCTTGGTTGAACAGAAATTTTCTCTTGCAAAAAAAGCAACAAAGGAGGGTCTGTGGGCAGTGGAAGATAATTTGGAGCCTTTTAGAGCTCTTGGGGGTGGTCCTGTGCATGGCCAGGAGTTGGACTCAATGGTCTTTGTGGGTCCCCTCCAGCTCAGCATGTTCTGTGGGTTAAGAGGCTATATTGAAAAGAAAAGGTAAATATAAAAGGCAGAATTAGAGAGGAGAATGTACCAGACAATGAAAGAAAAGGACCTATTAGGATTAAAAGAACGCCTGTTAAAATTATTAAATATAAAGTTTAGAGTGTAGTAGTCTACTTGCTAAGAATGACTTAGAGAAGCAGACAATAGAAAATGGTGAAAAGGAGGACTGAATGAATATAGAGGAAAAGAAAATGTAGGTTACATGATCCATTTAAAAAGATACTGTAAAAAGTTTTCACAGGTATTTGGATTTGAAATGGAATTAAACTGTAAGAAATTGCTTTGATTCTAATAAGAAAAATTAAAACAGATTTTAAAAAATCTTAATATAGATTCACATGGTGTCTGTGATAATTTTAATCATATTTCTAATGTAGGTTTTCCTCCTTTGCCTGGTTCTGAAAGGAAAGTTTTTCCCATCTCTTTCTTTCTCTGAGGTATGCCCAGTGCACCAAAGTTGGAATTAATTTCGTGCAGGAAATTCAACCAGATGACAGCTCTCAGTATGTTGAGAAAGCAAATATAAAGTAAGTAGAGCTTTTTCTTTTTAGAAAATATCTTTTCTTGTTCTAGTCATGTTTTTAAAAGTTCCCCATTTTAAGCAGTGCTTGAGATGATCTTGAATTCACTACAGTGCTACACATTTGACAAGCATCAGCAGGGCTGGATTTACAGGGCCACTAGTTCATGGAGTTGTTTGTTTAGCTGCCCATGAAGGCACCTCCTCAAAGGCTCTTTGCTCATTAAGTAAAGGTGTGAAGCCCTAATCTGCCACCAGTTCTGTATGCAATGAAAATGCTGTTCTTTCTCCTAGGTGAATATATTCACCTATTCTCTAGAATTGGAAGGTTTTAGAGAAAATAAAAAGCATAGTGAGCATTTTGTGGGGGCAGATATCTTCTACAGGTAAAATATGATTGCACATGAACCTGTATGTGTATAATATGTATTTGAGAAAGGATGATGGCAGAAGATAATTCTTCTCATCTGCAATAACTCTGGGCATGTTGCACTTGGAATTCTGCCCTCATCCCCCCATATCAAGAAGGAAAAAAATATTATACCTTGAGATTGTTTTTCTTTTCTTGGTTTATTATTTAATTATGGCAAGGTCTTACATATTTGCATCAGCTGTCTGAAATTTGACCATTTCCATTTGGAGCCCCCCCCCCAAATGCTGTGTTTTCCTTGAAAATAAGAACTTGATTGAGAGCTCTGTCCTTGGGGATGCTGCCTCCTGGTTAGGTCTGGATGAAACCTGGTTCTCTCAAGTCCTCCAGTTACTATTTGCTCCCATAATCCCTTTTGAGGATGTTTTTGCAGTTCTGTTGGTGGCACTTTTTTGAATCTTGTCACCCAGCCACCACTTCTCAGGGTTTTGTTGCTGAATCATGCTTTTGAGAGAGGATAAGCTTTGTGGAATTTTTGTTTGAAGAGCTGAGAAGGAGCTGCTAGGCATCTGTTGTGATTGTGTTTTGGATCCAAGTGCTTTGTATTGCCTCTGAAATAGGGATGCTTCAAAATATGGAGGGTTTTCTCCCAAAGGTCAGGTTCTGTGTGAGCCAGACTCCAAATCTCTTGGGAAACAGATCCTTTGTATCCAGGGCTGCTGAATTTTTGCACTCCTTAGATGTGATCTGAAACTGCACATTCAGCCATAGCATTAACTTTATGTAGTATTTCATTTTTATGGATTTTTCAAGCTAAATTACTTACCATAACTGACATGACTCAAACATGCAAAAGCTGCAGTTCAGTTTTCACTCCAGCACTTCAGTTTGAAAGTTTATATTCACTTGAGAAGAAAGTAGTTAGGCATTTGAAACTGTCTCACAGCCAAACTCATGATCTGAAAGTATTTAGTACCTGAAAAAATGATCTCTGCTACCTCTTCATATTTAATTCTTTTGGTTGGACCAGTCTACCCTGCAAAAAAGGATGACAGTGGCCATATTTCTACTCTGAAGTTGCGTAAGGGTATTAAAAATTATACTGTGGAGGGGGAAGCAAGTCAATTGTAATTTTAGGAGTAAATCTGCTTCTTACTAAGGCCTTTGAGGCATCATGGGCAAACTATTTTTGTTTTCATGGTGGGATGTGCTTGATTGGCTGCCATACACACCCTGCTGCTCTCCCTGTGTCTCCTCAAAGGGACAGGGACAGAATACAGGATGAAAAAATTGTGGGTCAGGCTAAGGACTGTGGGATCCCTTACCCATTACTGCCACAGGAAAAACCTTGATTTGGGCAAGATTAATCTAATTTGTTGCCAATTAAAAATAGAGTAGGGTGATGAAAAGGAAAGGGAAAAAACTTCCCCCCCCCCCCCCCACAACCCACCTGCCCTTCTTCTCAGGCTCAGTTTCAGCTCTCCTTTTCCAGTGTCTCTACCCTCCCTGCCTGCCTCAGAGCTGTGCAGAGGGCTGGGGAAGGGGTTTCAGTCAGTTCCTAACAGCTCCTGTCCCCATTCCTTCCTCCTCATGCTTTTTGTCCTTTTAAGATGGTCTGTGTGGTATCAGAGTGGTATCAAAGAGCTCTTTGTGCAGCTGCAGAGGTGAGTGGGACAGAGCCCTCTGCTCCCATGTACCAGCATGCCAGACATCTCTGTGCTCCAGATGGAGAAAATGTTCCTGAAAAACCCATGGTGTCTTCTTTCATAGCACTCCTCTTTTCCTGATGGTCAGTCGTATTGGTAATATTTTAATTTCTTTCTTTAAGAAGAGTGTGCAAAATCCTTATGCCTTTGAAGTACTGTTCTTTAGCAATGTTTTCCTGGCACAACATCTGGTCACCTATATGTGGCACAAATTCAGGCTGATTGCAGTTTGAAGGTGGTAAATTCATGTCACCTGCTTCAGAAGTGTTTTTTTGCAAACTCCTATCAGTTGATAAGGTTTTTACCAAAAGTACAGGAGCTACTGTAAATTGTGGCTTTAGTTTAGCTAAGATCAACCAAGCATTTCTAAGCATGCAGATGTTGCTATTAGTGTTTGTGACAATATACTGATATTGTACAGTTGGTGTGGAAACATTTACTGCTTTTGTGGATTTCTTTGAAAGAAAGTTTGTTTGGAGTGAAAGACTGCTTGCTTTGATGCCCCCTTCCTTTTCATAAGATTTGTGCAATGCTGCTAAATGTGCTTTTGGCTGTGGGAGCCATGTGCCCCGCTGGAGAGCTTTGAAGCCTTTATCTTTCACCACTCACTCATGGAATGCCAGGATGCTTTCTTTCTTTATCTTTACCTTTCATTGGGTGGGGTACTGAGTAAGGGGAAAGGAGAAGATTGCTGAGATGTGCAGGAGCCTACTAGAAGCAAGTAACTTGCTTTAGACATGTTAGTGTGGAATGTGGGATACTGGGGAGTTACTTTTGCTGGCTTCAAAAGCTGATTTCACTAATAATGTAGACAAATGTATTTTTTTATCTTGACATTTTTTATTTTTTTTTTTGTCAAACAATTAAACCGTATATCCCTACAGTATCCAAATCATTTGTCATCAACACACTTTCAATTAACCTTCCTCTATATTTCCTGGTATCAAAACCAATAACCAACTGTCATCATCACTCCACAACCACCCCCAAACAAACATAGAATTAACCCCAGAACTAACCCCTCCCCCCCAAAAAAAACAAACAAAAATGCAAACCATGATGATAAATCATCAACCAATCACCCACCAAATTTTCCGTTCTTGTAGCTTTTAAAAAGCATGACACCGAAGATGTCAAGATAGCTGCCACACACACCCAAGGACAAAAGACTTAGTCCTGACCTTACTGTTAGTTTTTGCTAGGTGTATACATGCAAGTATCTGTCCTCCAGTGTAGATGCCTTAATTAGGTAGATATATAATGTCTAATAATGTAGACAAATGAAGATAAACAGTCTTGGATGATCAGTGTTGAGAAACACAGAACAGTCATATCTTGTAAGCTCTATTACGAACATTTGATACCCATATATCCTGTCTCTTGGATGAAGCAGCAGATATTAAAAAAAAATTAAAAAATAAAATTTCCTGTCTCCCCTTATGTAGACTTAGTTTATTACCTCTGGGAGCCTCTTCATTGCAGCAGGTGGAAGTGGCTTTACAGCCTGAAGAATTAAGATCAAGAGACAATCCTGCAGCTTCAAATCCCAAAACATACTGTAGCAACTTGTCCAAGAGTGAAAAGATTTTTGTTTACAGTGTTTTGTTATAAATAGCAACAATGACAGCAACAAGAACCTGAAGCAAAGTGCAGTGCCAGAAAAAAAAAAGGGAAAGAAAAGCGTGAGGGTGTGAAGGTCTAGAAATGGAAACACTTCTTAATTTTTGCAACATGCATTTGATTAGAGAATCTTCAACTCCCTTAATTATTTATGTGGTAAGTGTCTTGGTACAAGGTTGTGGTTCCAGCTCAGGGAAGCTCATGCCCTGATAATCATGTTTTTCATAAGATAGATTGTGCTTTAACATGCTGCTTGTTTGCTTGGAGTAGCACTTTATGAAATCCCTAAAGCATTCCTGACTGAATTATCCAGTCACATCCCTGACCCTTGCTCAAAATATTTGATAACCATTGACTCCATGGCCAGGAGTGCCAAATCATGCAGCCAGAATCAAACCCCAAACCCAGATCATTCATTTTCCCCTCCTGGGACTGCAGTGTGATGTGGCATCATCCCAGATCAGCAATGCAGGGTCTGGTGTCATTCAGAGGGGCAATTACACGTGAGCTGATGTCCACAAACAGCAAGGCAAGGGGAATTCAGTATTCAAAGCATGTAAGCCTCTGTGTTTGTATTTTCTAAGAGTGATATACACAGAGTTTTTTGTCTTCCCACCACAGTTAATTGCCCAGTCCCCAGACAGCGTTTTCTCTGTGTGAGAGACAGCCTTTGCACATACTTATTCATGTGAGGACAGTTTTATACAATACCTGGCTGTGGGCAGGAACACCAGCTGCTGGGCTCCACTGAGGTGTGCAGCTCTCATCTGGACTTACTTTGATTACTCTTATGTTCCTTTAGATTGTTAACTCTTCAGATGCCCTCCCTGACTGTCTCACCAATGCTCAAGTCACTTTGTTCCTTTTCTGGTTTTCAGTCTTTGCTCTTCAATTTTTTGGCCAAAGATTTTTCTCCTTCAGCCTGCGCGTATTCAAGGACACCATAAAGTTAAGGCACTGAGACTGATTTTTGATAAGAAAATGCCTTTTAATTACAACTGTTATTTCAGTAGCTATATGCATCTTTTTCATAATTATGAGACACTGCAAACGAGTCAATACTACTCTGAAGCCACAGTATATTCCTGTCCCTTGCTGGATGTTTCATGTTGTAGTCACATTGGTATGATAATTTTGGCTAAGAAAGTATGGTCTAATTAAGTAATAGCAGGATCATGCCATGTTTTCCCACCATACTTCTGAGTCCCCAGTATTTTGGATGTCTCAAGACTTAGCTATGTTGCAAAATGAATAAGTATATTTAATGATCCCTGGGTTGGAGCTAGGTGATGTTTAAATTCCTTTCCAGCCCAAACCATTTTAGGATATCTGAATTTTCTTTGCTTCAATGATTATTGTGTCATAGCTTACTTGTCCAGTATGTGCATGACATTTACTCATTAAATGTATTTGGGAGAGAAGTCTTACTGTACAGCACAGAAACACCCTGTCAATACCAAACTATGCTTTGATTGTCCTCTTAGTGATGTGAAACTGCAGGGAGTGAGAGAAGGCACCTATGGGGGAAAATCTCCATACCAAGTGCAGGTAGTAACTTGATGGGTTTTGACCAACAGACCTGAATTTTATGATGGAGGAGGCCATTGGGATAGATGGGGAGCTCTGTCTGGGATATTGGATTCTTCTTTTAAGAGGTTTGGGTAAATGAAACTAAGTTTAGGAACACAGAAAATCTCCTGGGAGCTTATTTGCTTTGATTGCTAAACCTTTTGAAGTGTTCTTATTGCTATAAGGAAGGAAATATGGAAAAGGTCAAGTATGAACTAGGTGAGAAATACAAAAAGGAACTGCTTGAGATGGTCATTAAATAAGACAAAAATGAAATTCAGGAGTAAATAGAACAGTATCACTGTAAAGGTGAAATGTCTCAGCATAAATCAGTGAAAGACAGTGAAACTTCAACAAGTCTATCCAGCATGCATTGATTTTGTAGAAGTCCCATTCTCATCTGGTGAAATCAATATTCTGCAGCACCCTCCTATCCCAGCCTGCTGGTGTTTGTGGAGACCTTGTAAAGACTAAAGGTCAGTCTGTCTGTCTGTCTCTCTCTGCCTGCTGTGCCCACATATTTTTAACACAGCCACTGCCACCCCAGCTAGGCAGTAGGAGAAATTATCAATATTATTGTCCCTGGTGCTGGGGATAAAGCCCTGCTACCTTAGGCTGTGTTCAGATTGACTGATATAAAGACAGACCTTGGCAAATCATGGTCATGGTCAAGGAGGTAGCCATGGATGAACTATCAGAGAAGCAGGAAACAAAAGTATGGAAGTGGCACCTCCTTGCAGCTGGAATAGTTTCCAGTGTAGCCACACTGGGTCTCCAAAGTATCCAGATGTTCCTCTGAGAAGGGACTTCTTCCTCCTTCATGTCATGGCACTGGGGAGTCTTGGAGAAATATTTTGGGACCTTTCTGGTGCTCCCTTGCTTTGCTGCATGCTTTGAATGCGGGAAGGCTGAGTTCTGCTGGCCATGTGAAGTTATTCACACTCTAAATTAATCCAAACATTAATTGCAGGTGTAATTCTTGGGCTTTCTTATTTGCCCCAATTTTTAAATAAAGTAAAAGGCCACTAATGTGAAGCAGATAATTGCTGTGAAGGGGGCTCTGGGAGTGATCACAAAGATTAGACCAGGAGGGATTAATTAAAAAAAACCCTGCTCAGCACATTGCTTAGGTCCTTGCAATATTTGTCTTTTAAAATGTTGTTTTCGTGGGACTAATGTTAGTATCAATATTAATATCTGCTGAGATGAACAAAAACAACAGTGTAATAGAAAAAATAAATGTTGGCCTGCACAATGAAGTTTTCAGAGGAGAGTGTCAAAAAGCCAACAAAAATCTGCAAGGACAGATTTTTATCTCCGAATTGTAGGCTGGTGTCATTGTTCTACTCTGTCAGTGTTGCTTGCTTGAACTCCTTTTTTAAATCTTTTTCTACCCAGTGGCAGCTGAATGTCCTGCAGAGAAAAAGCATCTCTAGTTTGTGTGAGTGTGCATAGCTGGTTTCAGTACTTAAGGGCTGTTATCTTTAACATGTTGCCTCTCTTTTTAACAGAAGATACAACAAATGTCTGTAAAATGTGACTTTTTCCTGCAGGTTTTCTCTATTTGCCAATAAAATCAGTTGCTTATTAATTAATTTATTTATGGTATTATACGTTTTCTTGATTGATATTTGAGACCACTTTAAAGTGAAAGCAGCCTTAAGAGTTATTTACAGAAGAAGACAGGGATCATAATTTTTCTATTTTTCTTTAAAAATTGATTTTCTTTGGTTTGTTTTCACAGAGGAGATTTATGTTTATGCACACCCTGCAGCTGGGAGAGGAGAGAAAAAAATTCTGTACAGCTCTGTAGTCCATGATGCCATTTTGAGAGCTTTAAACTAGATACCTTTGCAACATTTGCAGAGAACTTTGAAAGAAATGGCTCAGGGCATGTTCTCTCCAGTGACAAATACTCAGGATCTCAGTTAGGAACATTTTATTCTGTGAAACACAGGGCCAGAAGCAGCAGCTGGTGTAAATCAGCATCACCCCTCTGAAGACATTAAGGAGATGCCTCTTTGCCTTATCAGCTGCATCTTGACCTGGGTTTTCAAATTAGGATCTCATGGATAAACACTGTGAGTTGCTCTCCTCAATGGTGTGGGAAGCGCACATTTTGATCCTGCTGACCTGCAATCTGTTAGCAGTTTTTGGCAATTACACACTTCATATAAATGATAAATTACTAATATTACAGAATGCATTCAATTTACACTCTTTCACCTCCCTGTAGTTACTTTATTGCAGTAAAACTATCTTGTGATTTTGGGTAAATGAATAAAAACTTTAAAGAAAAGTGAGCCAAGACCACAGGGATGGCATGGTGCAGCTGTCACCCTCTGTGCGCTGCACTCATCCCCTGCAATAGCCTCATAAACACACCAGGGTGACTCCATCTTCCATTAATTATCCCAGTCTGAAAGCACAGGATCTCCTACCTAATCCAGACATCTTGTGAGGGTAATTAATTCTTTTCTGCAAATTCCCCTAACCTGATTTGTGGTTTGTAAATCCCCCTGCCCTTTCCGTTCTTCACGCTCTCTGCTGTCCTTTGTGTTCAGTCAGCTGGGGTTTGTTTTATCTTAAATTTTAGTCTCAGCAGCATGGCCAAATCCTGCCTGGCTCTGGGGCTTTTCACTCAGCTGGGCTTAGGAAAAGCACTGCCTCCCTGGCCTTCCCACCACTCTGACTTTGGAGGGGCATTTCTGCTCCTGAGCCATCGACTTGGGAATTGCTCCTTGCTGGGAAAACAGCTCAGGCTTCCCTTTCCTGAAACAGCACAGTGACAAAGACTTGTCTGGGGTCCAAATGTGGCTGTGGGGCTTCCTGAGATGCCTGCCAGCACAGGTCTTCCCTGATTGCCTCTGTGGCAGCACCACGAGAGGAGGCAGCAGGTTCAGTGCAGCGCGCTCCAAATGCTGTTGTGTTGTTTGCAGCGCTGTAGTTTGCTGCTTTACTGCCATTTTCATCGCCTCCTATAAAGCTTAATTTAATTGTTCCTTAATTACCTCTTTGGCTTGGTGCATATATCTCAGATGGAAGCTGTAAGCAGCACACATGAGGCAGTGGATGTCACAAAACATCGCTGCTCTCTATTTTCATGGTTCTGGCTGGGAATACTGTGGGCCAAACCTTTGCTGCTGCTGTAAAATTGTCCAGGAGTAGGAAGAAGGCCTCATACTCATAAAATTTCATTTTTAGACAACTTTCTGGAAGGGGCAGCAAATATTTACTCCAATTTCTCCAACCAGTTTCTACAAGAGCATGTATTATTTCACATTACTTTGGTGTTTTCTCAAATTACACGAAGAGCAGAAATCTCTGATCTACTTAACATATGCACTATTACCTGAATGCTGCTGGGACCATGGAGATTTTTATTCACAGCCAACTCCCTAAATAAGCCACATAGCCTGCTTTGGGAGTGAAACAGAGCAGAAACACTTTTTACTTGGGTTCTTAAGCTAGCTTTTGTTAAGAGCTGAGCTCCCCCTTTTTGCCCACCTCCCCAGTTCCTGAGAAGTCCTGGGCCTTAGGGAGATTATAATGTGCTTTGGTAGCTTGCAAGGTGTTTTTCTCACCTCCCCCGAAGCCAAATGGGTGTGGGAAGCTCTCACATTCATTTTAGACTTTCAACATGAATCTTTAATGTCTTAGTGTATGTTAATTTAAGAGGTTTTCCTTTCAAAGGTGATGCAGCTCTACTTTTTGGATAGATTTCTGTCTGGGAAATGTACATTATATATGGAATTAGACACAGAGGATTATTGATCACAGGTGGAGCTGGCTTCAGCAGATACTATATAGATCATTGCTTACAACTAGATTATTTTCTTCTCTGTGTCAGTCTTTTTATACTTTTATGTGGTTTTCCTTTTTTTGCTTGCCTTCCTGTCCACATTGCAATCTCTGTATGCCTTGCTTTTCCCCATTTACCTGCTGCTTCCTTCCTCTTACCTCTCATAGGGAAAGTAGAAAGCCATTAGTATTAACCTGTTGACTGAAGCTTTTAAACCCCCAATGTTCATAGGAATTCAGAAATGAGTGATGTGAACTTCCCAGCTGAATCTCCATTTATAAAAAACAAATACACTTGACCTTTCGGGAGAGATTTCTATATTATTATTGTTGAATTTCTCTGTAAAATTCTGTTTATTAGAAGACTGTATAAGAAGCTTATACAGAGGATCATGAAATTGTTTTTTTGGTCTTCTGCAGGTGTGGGGTGGTGTTTTTTTGGTTTTTTTGGACTTTTTTTTTTTAGTTGATTTGGGGTTTTTTTGCATATCAGTCTTGCTTGGTTGGTGACTGCCATGAGCTCTCCACTGGTGCTTTCTCTCTGGCTCATGCAAGTGGACATTTAATTTTGCTGCAGTCTGAAGGCCAGACTTTCTGGGAGAAGTGAGAAGATTTCAGTAATGAAACATACCTTGAAGTTTTATGTGAGGTTTGAAATGCATATTAGAATATCCTGACTTATATTCTCGCTTCTTAAATTACAGGAGAAATTTTGAAATATGATTTACCCTTTCTACTTGTAATCTGGCTTGTGCTCGACATCCACCTACTTTTAGCAACCAGACCATTTTGTTTCCATTTTCTGACAGGTTCTGGGCAAGTTTCAATGTCACTTTTTGACATAGCAGCAAGGTGCTGGAGTAGCAAACCCAGGGCAATCTTTTACTTAATTTAAAATGTACTTTCCTTTGAAATGACTTCTTAAAACTGTAAGCACCTCATATTGGCTCCAACACTGCTCTTTTACCTCGCCATAAAGCCTTTAACTGGGGCTAAGTTTCACTTGGTGGTGTCTCTTTAGACACCACACTTTGCTTAAGAAAAGATGGGAAGACAGATGTTGTGCTAACCTCTGCTGATTGCTTTTTGATTGCCAGTTTAGTTGTCTGTCTTCAGCCATTTCAGATGGCCATATGGGAAATCAACAGTGATGATCCTTAATGCAGTACCAGAAGAGAGGTGCTTCACTTACACTTATTTGCAGGGGAGGGATCTGAACCCAATTAGAAAATTTATGAAACTGCCAGAGCACGCTACTCATTTAAAATTGCTGAGGGCTGCAAAGTGAACTGAAAGCTTGACAGAATATTCACACTTGTTGCAGGTCCTGTATGTCAATTAACCTCAGAAATGGAGAGGGCCACAAACTTCCTACAGTTTGTTTTCTTTTCATGTAAAAATCTGGGCAGTTGCATGTTATTGTGAAATGACAGATGAATTAGTGAGAAAGGCCTTGGAAAGTTCAGTTATAAAAATGTTACTGGAATATACTCCCACTGAGTGACAGGATAAGTCAGGATCTGATCTGGTATTTCTGATCCTGCCTGTTATGTTAGGAATTAGATGTTTCTGCTTAACTTTTACTCTTCTAACAGTGGGAGCCATGATGATTTAAAATTCTTCACATGGTACCAAAGTGCTTTGCAGCAGGTGTGGAAAACAAGACAAATGCACTCATTGAGGAGGTGATGGTCCTTGGGCTTTTGGCTGGCTCACTGGGGTGTGTTCTTAAGTTAAATGTACAGGCTCCACTTGCAGAAACAGCAGCTTCAGTGGGCTAGAAAGTGAAGTTCTTTATTTATCTGCCCAGTCAGAGTAGCAGAGGCTGCCTCTGTCTCAGCGCTCTTGAAATGTTCTTTATTGTCTCTGTGGCCTCCTGCTGCAGCTGTGGTTTTGTTTGCTACATTTATTTTGGCATTCCTTATTTTGTCCCCCCAAAGAGATTTAATAGAATTTGTTACTGGCCCAGATTCTGCTATTTGTGAAGAGAAGCTACATCTTTCTCTCCCAAGCCATGTTTTATGATTTGCCAGTGGTTTGGTGGAGTTGTGCATCCTGTTGTACATCATCCCTTGATTAAAAGCAAGTCTTCCACACCACCAACTCCGTTTTAGGTCTCCAAATTTGGACCACTTAGATAGGTAGGGTAATGATTAACCTCTGCAGCTTAGTGTGAAATCCAGGAACAGCTTCATTTTATTCTGCTTTCTGATAGTGTTTTTAACAATGCCTGTGCTATGTGGAGCATCCTGCATCAACATAGTCACCATCTCAGAGGGGCAAAATGTCATTTAGCTCTTTTCAACTTAAGTATCTTATGTGGTTCCCTGTGGTCAACAGCTGGATGACAAGACATCAAAAGTACATTAGGCAGCTTCTAATTAAATATCTTCTCTGCTTTTAAAACATGTGGTAGCACTTCCTTGCTAATAAAAAGAGAGCACACTGCAGTCACTTTGATGCAGATGCTGCATTGCCTCCCTGTGCCAGGCCTCTTGCAGTTTCTTGTAAGAAGATGATACAACATAATGCATTGTACAGAGTAATGCTTAGCTGTGATTTTACAAAGCATTATCCTATTTATTTTAAGTGTCATGTAATTATCAATTCATTTTCTACCTATTGTAATACCATGAATCATAATGAATGTATTTGCATAATAGGTAGTATCACATGAGCCCAACTATAATTCAGTATTAGCTAAATGTACCATGCAAACAAAATGTTTCCTGTAAAGGTAGGCTGGGGTTGATATATAGCCTGTCTTATACCTGGTCTATCACAAATGCTGTCATGGGGAAATTTGTGGGCTGGGTCTCAGAGGGAGCTGTTTTGTAGCTCAGTCTTGTAAATTCACTCATTCTCTGTCCTGTCTGCAGCCCCTTAGTTTAAATGCTCTTCAGCTCTGTCAACTTTGCAGGTGAGAAAAGCTTCAGAAATCTGTATTTTTGCTGTTTAGCTGATGTGTTGGTGCTCTGCTTGCTGAGGCCATGGGACACTGTCTGCCTAAAGACTGAGCTTATTTCTGCTGTGGTACTCTTCAGCCCTGCACTCTCTATGCTGGGTGATTAAACTGAGGAGCAGCCATACTGGGGGCTTGCCTAGACAGCATTGCCTCAGCCCTGGGTGGGTTTCTTTAAAAATCTGTGTCTCTGGGTGTTACTTTTTAAATAAAAAGACCTCAGAAATTCCCTATGGTGCTTCCTGGAGCAGGAGTTGGCTCTGTGTTGGGGAATGCTGCCGGCTCCTCAGAGCATGGTTTGCTGTAAGGATGCTCCATGTCTAGGTTGGTGGGTGTCTCTGCTCCTCACTCCTCCTAAGAGGCCAGAGCCACTCCCCAAACCTACCATGCCATGTAGAACTGCTTCTCCTAGCCCAAATCCTCTGCAGTGTCCTATTTCTGCCTTTATTTCATAAAGATTTATGCAGGCAGAAATGAGCCATGTTGCATACAGAATAAGTGGTCCATGCCAGCTATGGTTTCATGTGTTGTGAAGACATGTGATCTTGCAGTGGTAGAGTTCTTAGAATAACCCAAATGTGAGCAATATCTGGTTTCTGAGAAAAATCTTAATGGCTTGTGTCTCTCTTTTGGTTCACTTACAAGTTCAACACATTTTCTGTTGCAGAAGATAGACTTGCTCCTGCAGTAGCTTGAAAATGATCCTTGTGTGAACTGTTGTGTCTGTAACAGATGTGAATAATCCCACTTTCCACTTTTTAAATGAATCCCATTTCCATACAGAATGTAAAATGCTTACTTTCTGGCTAGCACAGTTGATTTTTACTTGTTGCCTGCAAGTTAGATTAAGGACACTGAAATTGCAGAGGATAAAAAGAGAGTTATTTCGAAAAATACAGTGTAGTTGCTGGTACCTCAAGGATTATGTGGCCTGATCTGCATTCAGGAGACAGCACTGCAATGGCAAAAGGCTAACCCAGTTGACAACACTTAATTTGTTTGGACTTATGTCACTGTTGGCTTTCTGATGTGACAGGAGAAATACATCTCAGGAATTGATGAAGTAGTGCCACATTTACACAATTCTGCAACTCTCTACAGGCATTTAGGGCCAGATTTCTTTCTTGAAATGCAAGGTAAAACTCCTGAATTTCACGTGTGCACCCTCAGTGGTATGCAATTAAAGCTGCTGTAATTCAGTTTGGCCAGCTAGGAAACAAGTGGGCAGTGGAAAGAGAGCGATGCCCTTGCTGGATTTGGGTAAAATTGGAGTGTATTATAAATGTATATGAAAAAGGTTGCATGCAGTGTTGTCCAGCAGCAATTCTTGCCAAAGATGGAATTGATAATTCCCTGGGCATGGTAGGATGGAGTTGTCCATACAAACACACAGAGGATGGCACACCCTGCAGTGGGATTGCTCTCTAGTGGGAGGAATTATTCCTGAGTTTGTGTTTTCACTAGGCCACAATGTCAGGGAACAGCATCCACAAAGGAAGTGGCTGTTGGGAATTTGAAAGCAAATGCTTGTAATTTCATGGAAATATCAACTTATGTTTCCATAGTCCTCTTGGACTTGCTGCTAACAAGTGGGAGCTTCTGGGCCTTGTCTCTTAATAGGAACTTTGCCAGTAAGGATTAGGAGAAAATGAGAAACTTAAGTACCCATGAATTTCACAGGGGAACATTCCATGGTGTTTAAATTCAGTATATTATCTCAGTTTTCAACATGTATCATTGAAATGTGCCTTAAATGTGTTTTTGTTTTGCTCTTGTTTTGCTCCTAATGGCTTTTTATAGGACAGGTGCTTATTCAGGTGGATCACAATTCAGAGGAGCCTGCTGTGTGGGAATCAAATTCCCATGGTGATTGCACTTGCACAGGAGATGTAGTGCTAAACATGGTCAGAGGCAGGACAAAAAGCACCATAAAATCTGTTTGTGTGACATTTTCTGCAATGTGACCAAACTTAGTGTAGTGTTTGTACCAGTTACTGATGGTTTTGTGCACTGAGTCATCTGTCACTGGGATCATCTGCTTATCCTGGACAAGTTATTAACTGTCTGTGAGGGATGAGGTTCTTGCTGTCCAGGGTGATAGGAGCTCTCTCTTGCCAGCTGTCACCTTTCACTGGATTTCCAACAGAACCACAGAATTTAATTCGGTTTACATTTATTATTATTATTTTACTATATTAATTATTATATATTATTATATTAAATAGTATTATATTAATTATTATTATTATTATTATTGGTAACTATGATGATAATAATAATTTCAACAATGCTATAGTGTCCCAGAAGGGTAAAGCCTGTGGCATGTTTGAATCCTAACTTCTGTGCATCATGTAAGATCCCCTTCTGATCTAAATTCTGATGCAAAACATGTAGTCCCTAAATAAGAGAGAAATAAAGAGCAGAACTGCCCTAGGAATGGGACCCAGGGAATTAAATCCACTTCATATATCATGTGATGCTTGGTGTGATTTTTGCCACTCCATAAAAGTGAAATTGCGAAAAGTGCTTTTTGACCACTGTAATTATTTGTTCCTCACCACCTCCCTGCCTGAATAATCTTTTTAGAATTCTGTATTGCCGTTAAATGCTTTGACTTAAAGAGAAAATGGTGTTTCTCTGCTCTATACAGATTTTCCACTTGCTTCCAGACAGCATATTTCCACTAAGATCACACTTCCTTGATTTTCCCTAATATGATGCAACATTCATAGTAGTTCTGAAATAAAGACTGAAATGGGATATCTCTCCAAAATAATTTGTATCATTGGCCCACTTTTCATATAAAATTTTAAACCTTAGAGAACCTATTAGTGTCTACTCTAATCAAAGCTAGGGAATATCTTCTTATCTCTTCTTCCAGCTTTTATCTTTACAACACACACTTTCTCCAGCTCACAGCACAAGTGTGTCTGGAAATTTTGGGTTAAATAACTTTTTTGTTCCCCAGAGCTGCCTAACCCTGTTTGCATGCTCTGACAGCAAGAGAGCCAAAGGCTGCAGTGTGGTGAGACATTAGTGCCAGCTAAGGGGAGGGAGGGGCTGCATGAGATTCATTTTTAGTTTCCTGTGCCATTTTGAAGTGGCAGCATGAATCAAAGTATGGAGAAGAAGCTTTTCTTGCCTTTCTGATGTGGATTATTATTCTGGGTCTTGTGGCTTCTTACAGACATCTATTGTGTTATGTTGGTTTCAGTCTATGGGTGGCAGTCACTTTCTAAATTTCCTGTGCGATGTTTGCAGGCTCTCCTGCACCAGGCTTCTCAAATTTGCTGTTAGTAACACACATCAACAGGCAATCGATAAAATCAGAGCTAATTACATAATGTGGGCTCTTTAAAAATCTGTCCGCAGCACAAGCAGATGTTAAATGAAAGCTAATAAAGTGTGGCATCGTTTAAACAGGGCTGTGCCCCAGGATTTGATACTGGACAAACCCTGCAACACAAAAGGCAATTTCCAGAGAGCTTGCATGCAAGAAAAGAATGAAATAATCATGCAAGCAGTGCATATTTGAGCTAAACCTGAGCAGTCACAACAGATCTCTGCAAAATCTCGTGAGCTTCTTAGAAAATGAGCTACCAGGCAAAGGCAGCAAGCAGCACTGCAGGCAGGCTGCTTAATAGAGAAGATTCACCAGCAAAAACCTGGCTGTTCCCATAGGTTTGCATGTGTGGTCTGTGGAAATCCATTGTTTTGCTAAGCAGTGGCTCTTTAGGCATAGAAATAATGCTTGTTTACTTGGCTTTCCTTCAAAAAGGGAGAATTTATACCATGGGCTATTCTGAAAGGAACAGCACAGAAGGCATATAAAGTAAAATCTTGTTTTATTTTATTTTTATTTGTGCCATTAATAAACCTCTGTACTGCTGCAAGCTATTCTTAGGCTTTTGTTTTCTTTCTCTGTATTTTTTAGCAATGCTAGTGGCAGGCAGATCCCAGTGATTTGGAGCTGTGTCTCTTTTTGAGATAATAAGTAAGTGGGCACTAAATCTCAAAGCTGGCTGTCAGTGAGAAGAGCCAGGGTGAAATAAAGAGGGAAGAAAATCCTGAATTCCTCCGAAATCTACAGAAAAGGCAGACTTGGTGCTGCCCCACAAATACCAGTAAATGTCATATTGTGAGTTAGGTATTGTGCAGTGCTGTGCATTTGCTGTCTCAGAAAACTTGAGATTCCTCTGGACATTGGGCACTTTCTGCTTGTCACTTGATACAGCTGCCACCACTAAATATTTATCTGTCAAGCCCTGGGTATCACACAGGGAAGTAATTGGCTGAAATACATTTAATTACAATTTGTTTCTGGATTCATAAGAGTTGATGTTTTTAGCCACTTTCCCTTAAGTTCACACAGGGGAAATTTTAATTAATTCATTAATTCATTAATTTTTATTTTTATTTTTTTAAAGAAAAGACTGTGAATTTCAGGTAGTTATGTTCTGGGCATTTTTAATGATGTCTCAATTACCCAAAGACTCAAAGTAAGCTCTCAGGATATGTTACCATAGGAAACTAGAGAAGTGGAATCCAAATCATGTTACATTGACTGACAGTCATTTCAATTGATTTTTAAATTGTTGAGGAATTTAATAGCTAAATTAGGTTGAATGTGAAAACAGTTGAATTAGGTGTGCTACACAGAACTAACAGAGCAAACCCATAAAGAGCTGGAATGAAATATTTATCGTGGACTTTCTTTAGTGTGGTCTCTCTAGTTTTGGGACCATTTACTTAGTGATTTCTTAAAAATGAGTTTTTATTTCTGTACTCCTAGCATGCTATATTTTTGGAGACAAGTGAAGGAATGGCCTCTGACTTTGGTGCCAGGAGCATCACAGGAAGGAGTCACCTGAAAAATCTCACCCCAAACCTCTCTACTGCACTTTTGTATTGCCGTGGGCTATTAAATGGCCTCAACTCTGTTTGCTGATCCAGTGATAAGAATGATCAAAAAAAGAAAAAGATAAATAGCTGAGAGTAAATAACATGGAAAAAAGGTAAAGTTTTGAATAATCACCACAGTACTTGTGAACAAGGACCAGTGAATATTATTGTCACATTAATAAGAGAAAAATTTTATCTGACTCTTGAACTTCAACTTGCTTTGTGACCGTTTTTTTTTTTCATTATTTACCTAGCTTTATTTTTCCCTCCAGGATTGGAAACTGCTCCTTCATCCTTATCATCCTATATTTTTGTGCCTTTTGATAACCATTTAAAAGGTTATTGCAATGGTTTATCATTCCTGTGTGCTGGGAAGGTTGTCTTCCCCAACACAGAGGCCCCAGTAAAATCTGGAATTATAACTCCTGCAGTGCAGAAGCCTCCAAACATTGGTGTGCACTTTGAAAATGCAAAATAATGTGAGTTTCAGTTATGGTATTTCAGAACTGGGTTAGAAAAGTAGAAAAAAGACCTTCCAATAGGTTATTATTAATTATCTTTTTTCTGCTATGAATAGACCTGCCCTTAAAAAGCTCTGCTGATGGAAATGCAACCCAAAAGACTTTCTCTCAGCTTAGTCAAAACTTGCCTGGTACTTGCAGCCTGCTTGAGTTCATCTTCCATCTTGTCTGGGGTTATTGTGCCCCTTTTCTGACATTCATCACTTATCACCCGAGCCTTTCAATCTTGTTGTCATCAGGGCATGGCTCAGCACAGAGTGGCCTTTTTTCCTTCTGTAACTGGATTACAGGAGGTGAATACAAGATATCTACACTGACCACAAATGACTGTTCACAAGGGGACAGAAAACATCAGTGGAATCACAGCACCTTCCTTTGCCTCCCTGCAGCACAGCCAGCAGGCTGAGCCCTCAGTGTCAGGTGCACTGAAGAAGCCAATACAAAATGAAATAAATATATTTATTGGATACATTTTTTTAATCATAGCTGTTTTTAACTATGGAGTGCTACTACCAGAGATCCTAAAAGGCACTGTTGTGTTAACCTTTCTTTGCTGTTTCCCAGTTGGTTGCCTTTCATCACAATCAAGGCATCACACATAATAACTAATCAGATTCTGTGAGCAGACAGGCTGTGAGGATGCATTTTAATCAGAAATAGTGAAGAATTTCTACATATCTCTCTGTGCTACAGGGTGACATTTTTAAATGCTCAAAGGGCACACAGGTCTCCAGCTCCTGGTGAAACTTCGTGAGAATGTGATGTGCAGCTCTGATTTGTGCTCTTTATGGTAGCATAAAAAAGCTCTGACTCTTATTTATTTATTTCAGATCCAGATTTTCAGTTTTCTAATAAGAAAATATGCCAGTCATTGCCTCTAAAAAAAAATCCCCTCAAGGAGCTGTAACAGCATAGCTGAGGGCACACACCTTCCAGTACTGATATTGTATTTAAGCACAGTATACAGACATCTTTTAAGATCCCAATATTATGTGTGGCTAAATAATTGCAGCCACTTCAATTATATTCCATTTAATTTGGTAGCTATGTGGGTTTCAGAAATTGCGTCTACCTCTTCTATATATTCTTTTCATGCATGTTGGAATTATTTAATGCAGCAAATACAAATGTCTGTTGAGAGAACATGAGAGTATTGAGAAAGCTCAAAAACTCTAAAAAAACAGCTTCACATTTTCAGGATTATTCTGTGTAAAAGATGTTTTCTGCTTAGTCATTTGAGCATGAGTTTTGGAGAAGGCTGACAGCCAGACTCTCAAGCTCCTGAAGAAATGTGTGAGTCTGAAAATGATGTGATATACTGGCTGAGGTGAAATAAAACTGGTTCTTTTCATAAAGATTACACTTGATAAATAAGGTTCTGCACCCTGAACTTGACTCAGTGTTTAGGAAACCAGGCTGTGGAGCAGAGGATGTTTCTGATGTGCTCAGACAAGTCAGCTTGCTGAGGAGATGGTAGCAGTGATTGGTGCTTTGTAGTCTTAAGATGATATTGTTTTAGACTCTGAGTAAAGGCAAACATCTTTCCTCGCAGATGGGCCAAGATGACTCAAACAGTTGGGTAAAATCCTGTGTAACTCAATAGGAAATGAGGAACTACCAAGGCATGTAAGCACATCTGAAAATGTCACTGTGGATGCTCACTGTGTATGGTGACTGGATCTTGACTCTCACTTTTCCCCCCTTCACTTCCAGTCTCTTCCAGTTGGACCTCACCATTCCTAGAGCTTTCTAATCTACAACAGAAGTGCATATTTAAAGTCTGAGCAGTCTAGTTTGCATTGCATGTGGATATAATGCCAAAATTCTCTGTCTAGAACCATACCATTTTTCTCTCCTTCTGCATCCTGTGATCAAAATTGATGGGAAAAACCAATATTCCCCTGAAACCAGCTGTGTGCTGGGGAGAGGTTTCAGTGTCTTTGATTATCAGATCTCTGAAATAAACTAAAATCAGTGAAAATTATTAAATACTGAGGGGCTTTCCCCCTTTTAAAGCTCCTGTAATACTTACTCCAAGTTAGGACTAAACCTTTTTGTCTCTCACATTTTGTACTGTTTTACCGTGCAAGCAAAATGGTCAAACGCAGGAATAATTCTTAAAACAGGAGCTCAAAGATTGAAATATTTCAGGATTGTAACATCACATGGTGTTCATGGCAGCATGGAGAACATGTCTCCCAGTCAGAAACAAGAGAGCAGAATTGGAGTGAGCTGGTGGCTCGTTGTCTGGTGACAGGAGCAGAGGATGGATGACAGTAGGTGAAACTTCACCCTCCTACGTGGAGCCTAGGGCAGGCTGCAGACTGGCTACCAGGGATGCCTCAGAGGGATTTCTTTCAGAACACAGCTGTTACCTGACACTGCTTGACAATCCAAGGCAAAACACTTGTCATGGAGTGCTTTCCCTTCTTGTACTGCAGAAGGATTTGTCTGTTGTCCTGTGTTCCAGCCAGGGAAGAGTTAATTTTTGCAGTGTCTGTTTTAGAGTTATTCCATACCATCTTTATATCATTGCCAGAGGTGGTGGGGAAGGGGTTCTCGGAGTAAAATGGCAAGATGGGTGGCATCAGATTCCAGAGGACTTGGTCAACAACACCAAGAAGGAAACACAGCTTTCCTGGGTGCTGTGGGTTTTTGGAGCATGTATACTTCAGAGGACAAGCCAGAGTGTAAACCCTACTGATATTGAGGTACAGAAGAAGAATGATTCCAGGTGGGGCCCAGAACAACACCAAACTCTTGAGCAGATCAAAGCCTGCCCATGCAGTAGCTCTTGGGCCAGGCAAGACAAGACAGGATGTAAAAACTGTGCTCTGCTGATGGGAGGATGGTCCTTCCTGGAATCTCCAGCAAAAGGTACCTGGAGAGACTCCAGAACAACCTCTGGGCTCCTGGATAACCAGGTTATCCAGAGTTACCTGGAGTTGGGGATAAAAAGGATCTGAGGCCTGGGTCACCCCAGCTGAAATAGAGACACTGGAAGCTTGTGAAGGGGTTTGGAGGTTTGGATTGTTTCAGGAGTGATTGGTGTGATGCTGAGTGGGTGCATCCTGTTCCCTATCCTGCACCAGCCTCTGGGAAAGCTCAATGGTGCCATGGACTGCTAAAAACCACACTGAAAGCAATGTGGTTTTTAGCAGTCAGGACCTTCAAACTTTGGGTTCTGCATTGAGCAAAGGCCCCCTGGTTAGTCAGCACCAGAGGCTCTACCAACTGAATTTGCTGAACATATTTTCCAGCCAAAAGGAAAAAACTGGATCTACTGGATTGCTTTCAGAGGGGTATGATAAGAAAACAGACTTATCAGGCTAAGAGAAATGATAGCTTAAAGAAGTGAAATAATTCAACCATTTACTCATAATTCAGTTGTTTTGTGAATTAATGGTATTGGAACCTTTAATATATAGTACTTCTATACCTACATTTTTCTGTTCACTGTTGTAATCATATATAATTTTTACTACAAAATGGAAACTACTAAAGATATTTAATCCATCTAACAATTGACATTCAGTTGTTGGAAATCAAACTTTCTGCTGATTTTAACACAGATTTTAAGATAAGATAAAGCCAATATACTTCTAAGTCATTTACACGAATCAGTAATTTGAATAATCAAGGATATTATTTATGTAATATAAAAGTATGCTTCAAAATGGAAATATTTGGTTTCTTTAAGTGTTTTTCCTTTTGAATTTTCATTAGTGCTAAGCTATGCAACTAGGCAATTGGAAAATAGAGTATATTACTGTTTTTTGTTTAATTCAGAGAAAAAATCAGATTATTGATGTGCATGATAAGTGCTTCCAAATACTGTGATTTAAATTTTTTTTTAAATTTTTATTAAGATACTTTTCCAAGGGGACTCTAATCAAAACTGTGCAAAACCTGCTATTTTTTTTTCATTGGCTTTGGTCCATGTTGATTTAAGTTCTGTGATCTCACACAACCTTAACTTATGCATTGAGATTCTAACTCAGCAATTCAAAGGACAATTATGTTGTTTATGTTTGGGTTATGCTACAAGGAATAAATTGGTCTGAGCAAACCTCAGGTAAACCCTTGAGAAATCTGTTTCCTGTTATGGATTACTAAAAAATAATTCATGCAACTTTAATTGCAGGCACTAAGGATTAAAAATCTAGATTTTCATGTTGAAATGCATATTTTTCTTAAAAAGAAAATTTGAAAGTTCAAGGGAACAAAATGATAATTTAATTTGAACTCTTCTCTGTTAGAAGTTTTAGAATACAGAGGTTGTTAATTCAAATGCAGAGACTTGTTTGGTGGAAGTGTTTCATGGTTTGAGTTTCACAGTCTGGGGGCTGGAGGGGAGCTCTTCTGAGTGACTTAATTTTTTGCAGAGGCCAACAGTATTGTGCCCCAGGTGGGTTGGATTCCACATTGAGAAGGTGAAACAAGAAACTCTAGCCAACAGGTTTTGGCAAAGTGCATTAACAAAACAAAATGGAAAATCAGCTTTCCCCAGGAGCCAGCAGTGCTTGTGAGGGGCTGCTGTTGTTTTGTGCTCTCTAGTGAAGGTGTGATGAACTTGACTGTGATGGATATCTGAGGACTTGGATGTTTCCATGCTGCTTTGCCAGATGATAAAGTCAGATTTGTTTTCTTCAAAATGCTCTGGACATTCATGGTATTTATTTGTTGGGGTACATATTTGCCACTTTTCCAGTGGGGCAAATGAACAATGTCTCAGACACCCAATAGGATTGCGTGCACTTGGTTCAAAAAGCAATAGCAAACAGTAACCCAAAAGGTGAGCAAAAAACTCTGGTATAGCTCAGGAATTTTGTTTACTTTTAATATCCTTCTTCATTTTCTAAGCAAATTCTCTAAGTTCTAGGAGTGGTGTGTGTGCTTGGCTGCTTTTCCCTTAGTTTTCATTCCTTCAAGGAGCCCTTTCAAATGAGGTACTGCTTGCAGATGCATTTCTTAATTAATTGTGAATGCGTAGTGTGGTGACAGATGCAGAGGATGTTGCCTTTATCCTGATCACATTAAAATGAGTTGTGTTGAATATTCTGTGATGCTTGGGGAAATTGCTTAATCCTATTACTTCTTGGAGAAGATTGAGTACCTCCTAATGTGAAATACGAAACCTCAGAGCCGCACAGTGCAACTGCTGCAGCACAAAATGTATAGGATTTCTTCTAATGTGAGTCAACAATGATTTCTAGGCTTGTTTATCACATAAATGTTATCTGGGAAATTATTGGACAGTTGCTATGGAAACAAAGACCTAGTAGTAGAAGGATTTGTTACCATAAGTAGTTAAGACAATGCTCAGACCTGAATCCCTGCTGCAAACAGTCAACTCCTAAAGATGGAAGCGGCAGATAACAAAACACCTACTTTTAGTGATAACAGAACAATTTAGAAATATTTATCAGCTGGCCTTTGCTTTTCCAGCAAATACATAGATATATGAAATAAAGTGCAAAGGTGTGAAAATGCTAGGAGAGAAATATTCTTTTATCTTGTTTCATACGGCTCAAAAAGAAAATACAGATGTTGGTATCTGGTAGAACATGATGAGTAAGACAGCCTGAACAGGCTTCTCCTGCCACTCTGTTGTGTTTCCTGAAAGAAAAGGACAACATATACCAGCTGCAGGGAATATTAAATGCTGATTGTTGAGCTGACTAAAATGAGAACTGAGGCATTTGGAATTGGTGACTTCCTTCTGGTGGAAGGTATAGTGGAAATATTTTAAAAGGAGAAATACATCCTCTTCATGATGGATGAAAAGATGAGCCATGGTTGGATTGTTCCAGATTATCTTCCTTGTGGATCAGGAAAAGTGGCATCTCCACTTTCTGTATTTATCTAGGGAAGAATAGCAGGGTATTGTATTGTAAAACCTCCAATTTTCACACAGGGTTCAGTGTCCTCAATGCTTATAATCTTCTAAGGGTTTTCATAATATTTTGTATATTATCCATCCCCTGAATTGGGCAGTTACCTGCATCTCACAAATGTTGTGTTGGAAGTTCTAGCCCTTGAATTTTCAGAGAAAAGCCTAGAAGATGTGAATGCTAAAAGCAAAACCAATTAGCAATTACAGACATGCATGAGGGAGAAGAGTCCTGTGGTGTCAGCACAGCTGAAATGGAGAGCCAGGTTCCAAAAAATGGATTCTGCTGTGGCTGACACCAGCTGAAGGGATTTCCCAGTGACCTGAGCATATGGGAAAATGCGCAAGAAACACAGCTGGGCAGGGAGTTTGTCATCACCTTTATGATGTACACAAAAAGAACAAAAAGGTGACATTCATAGTGTTATTATTTATTTTTTTTTTACCCTCAGCAGCTATGGGTAGCAACAGAACAGAAGATGAATAGATTATTGATCTAAAAGCAAACAGGGTGGATGTTTATTTTAAGTTAGATGGTCTAATATATTGCCACAAACTGTGTTCTAGCACTAAAAGAAAAGACAGAGGTGCTGGAGGATTAAAAGACTAAAGCAGATTTATAGAGCTGAATTTCTATGTACTGAACACATATGTTGGATATGTGGAAAAGACAAAATTACTCAACTTGTACTGAGACCAGAGGAAAAAAAAAAGACAATATCTATCATTGGGTTAAAATGACATCAAATGTTTAACAAGAGAACAAGTTCTTTGTCAGAGAACTAAGGAAATGTGGAGATACCATCCAGTGAGTGGAGAGCCCTCAGCAGAATTCTGAATTGAGCTGAAAAAGTTCAGTTTTTCCACAGAATTAATGCCCTGGGATATATGTTCCTGTCCAAAAAGGAAAAGGAGAGGAATTGCACAGATCCTATTGCTTTGGAAACTGCTGAGCAAATAGAAGAAGCAACAGGATGGATATATTAATTTTTTTTTGGTCTGTCAAAAAAAGGAGGACTAAAAAAATTGCATTCTACCACCTACAAAGGAAGGCATTTTTGGAACAGTGAGTGATGCCAGATATAGCTATAGAAAATCTCTAATATATATATGTGTAGACATAGATATTTTGGAATGAGTGTAGCAGCAGGGTTCTGGAAGCTTTTTTTTCATGTGTGTGTGTGCTCAGCTCCTCCTTTGGAGAAGCTGTTTCCTCCTGCTGCTATTAGGCTTATGTTTAATGCCTGAGGTGTAACACATTTCTGATGGTATAGAGGGCTTTAGGTTTACATAGACAAAGATTTTATCCAGGGAAAACCAATAGGAGAATGCCCAAAGGCAACCAGACTGTTTGGCAAGGATGAGAATAGTGGCTCCAGCTGAGTGGATATGTGCATTTTGGATAACAGGGGTAAGCTACAGGAGAGAAATTAATTCAGCAACATGTGTGGGTAGATCTTCACTAACACATGTGATTTGTAGTCAATGAAAAATATGCAGAGATTCTTATTTTTGAATGATGTGGAGGGAATTTGAGCCATATCTTACAGGCTCTGAGATGTTAGCTGAGAGGGTGAAATTCATAACCTCTGGCATGCTGAGACAGAAGTTTTGAAATTAGCTGATGGAAATACCAGAGAGAGCTTCATTTCTGAAAGAGAGTTCTGTTATTTTTCTGGGACTGAGAGATGTATTTTCTGCCTTCAGTTATGTGTAATGTAAAACTGTGATGTTGCAGCCACCACAGGCAGCTGAGAGAGATGACAGGTTTGTTCTTTTAGTGGAATGTGAAGTCAGTGGTGGCTGTGAGACAGGGAGAGCAGCAGGGGACACAACAGGGAGGTGGGGGTGAAAATCACCTATATATTACCTGCTGTGGGGAAATTGTCTTCACCACCCCTTTATGTTTCCCTGGAGATCATCCATCAACATTCCTGGTGAATTTGGACATCAGATTGACAAACACCCAACAAGGAAATCCCAGGGGGATAAAGGAATCAGAAGCATGTCTAGGATTAAGGTGTGCAGGTTGAGGAGAAGACCTGGGCTTTGAGTCTCAGCTTTGAGGGTGTTTATGTGATAGTCACTGGGTGAGCAATGCAAAGCAGCTTTCCCTGGTCACATCTGTGAGGCTGAAATTTCTGTGGGTTTGCTTCTTGAATTCAGTGATTGAGTGTGCTCCAAGTAGGTTTTCCGCCTGATGGATCCGGGGTGTGGCTTAGCTCAGATTGCCAGTTTTGCAAATTCTGGACTGCATTGGGCTAAGACCAGCAGAGACAAGGTCTATCATGCAAAGATGAGAATGTCTCTGGGTGTGTTCAAGAGCAGATCTTTGAATGTGTAGGGTTTTGCACAGCAGTGTAAAAACCTACAGCTCTCGTGTAACTTTGTGTATGTGATGGGAATTTGAGATTTGGGTGCATAACTCCCTGTAAATTTGGCATCTGAAATGTTTCAATATTACTTTGGATCTTTCCCTTTGTGCAGGGCACAAGTGCTTAAACTATTAAAGTCCTGTGGAAAAATTAATGTCCAGGGTGGAGGGAGTGTCTTGGTGGAGTTTTGAGAAAATTCTCTGGCAAATGGAGCAGATTGTAAACTTTGTCTATTCAGTACTGTACCAACTATTGAGAAATTAGGTAAGGATGCAGTAAAGGAGGAAAGAATCAGTGCAAGCCTATATTCTAATATATGAAGATATTTTTAATAATGTAGGCTGTACTAATTTTAATGCACAAATTAAGGTATAACACTAATGAACTGATTTAGGAGAAAGCCACAGAAACAGAGCAAATATAGTGACAGCAGTAGTATAATATTTAAAATGAGTTACTTATATTTCCTGTTCTTGATTGAATTCTACAAACATTTCATTCTCCCTGAGAATTTTTTATTTATACTTTATTGTGATTATAGTGAATTCCTTCCTTCCTGTTTTGAATAAACACCAGGATAGATCCAGAGAGGGATCTTTTATTAAAAAAATATATTCTGTATGCCATGCAAATTATGTCAAATACTATTACAAGAGCAGCAAAACTGTGTGATTTTGCATATTGTCCTAGGAGTGAGTGTCTGTGTGGTATTTAGTTGCCCTGTGTGGTTGAACCACGACCCATCCACACATACTTGCATTAGTTTTTGCCTATTAGAGGTAAATATAGCCAAAAGTATCATCCAGAGAAACTCAGTTTGAAGAACAGCTCATTTTGGACTGTAATGCCACCAACATGCCTCCAATACATAACTCACTTTTGGAAGCAATTTTCTCCTCCATTATTGTAGCATTTTTCTCTTGGTCAAATTCTTCTTAAGCAGTTGAAAACCTGCATCTCCTTTGTTTTCTTTCTGAAACTGGGGGTTCACATCTCCTCATGCAATACCTAATGGCATTATAAATTACCTTGAGCAAGGCAGAGAAGTATGAAAAAAGAAAAGAAAGTGCTGTCATTTTCTGCCTAGAGGCCAACAGCTTCACTGAGCCTGATCTGGGGGAAGTAGAGCTCAAAATACAGAGTTTCAGGGAAGAAAATGGATTTTAAACCTTTCCTTGTGTGGAGTTGATTTTAACGTGCAGATAACCACCAGTGACTGTATTGTGCTCATGACTTCAGTCTTAAAATTCTTTTTTGCCCATAAGAGATGGAGTTTATCTGTAAAACACATAATCCTTTGAACCAAGCATGTCAGTAAGTGTGCTGCTGTAGATATGTGCCTAGGGAAAAACTTTTCTGTGATTTAAGTCTTCGTTTATTTTGCTTAGTGTTTGTGTATTCAGGCAAAAGAAAACAATAAAAAAACCTACCAACCCTCTTATTTCTCCCCTTAAGCTTCTTTCTCATTCATTAATTTCCTTTCCTCTACCTCAATCCTAACACTGGGTTGAAATGCATTCACTTTTTGTTTTATACTAGGGTTTTTTGCAGCTAGGCTTTGAATCTTATAGAGTGGAAAGATGGTGGTAATGCTGGCAAATACTATTCTATTTTCTTTTATTCTGTCAGGCAGATGCTCAAAAATTAGGAAATGGTTCTCAGAAATGAAGATCAACCAGTAATCTTCTCAGACTTGTTGAAATGAGGTTTCCAAGTTGTAGAATTTAAAATTCAGGAACTGTCTTGGTTTTATTACAACTCAGATCAATCTATTGATAAGGGTGGAGGTCATTAAGCATGAGAATGTCTCTTTCTGGTGACCTTTGACATTCAGCTGAAAGGTGGAGAGAATGAGAAAGCAGAGACTCTCACGTGGAAATCTCAGAGGCACTGCATTTCTAGAAGTTTTATAAGAATGAGCAGCTGGAAAGAGGAGAGCCTACTACTGCCTCCACTGAAAGAAGGTTCCTTCCTGTGGGCATTCAGTCCTTATTAAACATCAGAAAGTCTCCACAAGGAAGACACAAATTAGTAAGAGTTTGGTCTTCATTGCTTTTATTGGTTGGGAAACTACTTTCAGTGTTTAGCAGGTTGTTGATCAGACTTCTGTCTAAATAACACGATCTGCTCCTTCAGCTTGAAGGAGAAAAATAACAAACCCTGAAGGAATTAGAGGGAAAAAAAATGTATTTCATATGTCAGCAGCAATGTGTACCTTACTTTTGTTTTGGTCAGCTCTTGTGTGATGATTAGATTTTTTTAAATGTGATGGTTTGCCAATTAAGTAAGACATCTGTCTTAAAAAGTTGAGAGGCTGAGGCTGTTTTCCAGCCTTCTTTAACTTACTGATTTACCCAAAAACATAATTATTGTGATCACAGATTTGCACACTTAACCACTTCAAGATAATGTTAAAATAGCTTAGATGACTGTGTGCAGACTTATGTACTTATTCAGCTGAGTTCCAGTCAGCTCAGTTCTGCATATTAAATTTTAGAGATAAATTCGATCTTGGCAAGCATGAAGGTCTGGGCCTTTGTGCAAACGACAATTAAAGGTCAATACCACCAAAACATAGCAAACAGAAATCTTGGGATATAAATTGGCTCTGTCAGATGTGCTTCAACTTGATCTAGAATGTAGCCTCCCTAAGTGCAAAATGGAAGGAAAACTGTATGGATTGGTTTAAGTAAAACACTGCAAGTCCTCTGGAAATGAGTGAGAACTGATCACTGGTATTTTGCTCCAGGTTTCTTTCTCTTTTAACTAGCAGATAGTTCTATATTCTTTGTGTAACAGAGAGATGAAGATGTTTAATGTAATATGAATGAGGACTTTTGTGCTGTTACCTTCTTGTAACACAGCAGCAAGGAATTTACAGCTAAGGTTTGGGCTAAATTCAATTCATGCAGTTTCCCACTGAGTGTGTATCAGAGTAAATATTTCCCTTAAATTGGTGTTAGGAAGAGCAGTGTGTTGGAAGAGATTAATCTCAGTCTTTCTGCTCTGGGTTTCTGGAGCAGGGGTGATAAGCACCTGATGAGGAAAGCTTGGTCCCTGGAGGGTGTGACCTGTACTTACTGCATCCTCTGACACAGCACAGGAGAGCTCAAGTTGCCACACAGGAGAGCTTAAGTTGGCACCACACGGCCTGGCACAGAGCTATGCCAGGGCATGGATACCTGGGCAGCTCTCCAGGAGACTGGCAGTGGTACTGGGCATTTCCCTGCTTTGTGCATTTTTCAGTGTAGCCTATGAAGGCAGGAGAGGAAAAAAGCGATTTACACAATTTTTCTTAGCTCATCTGCAAAACCTGTGATCTCTGTGGGTGTGATAATTGCTTGTGGTGCTACTTTCTCTAAAGATGGTCGTGTCTGCAAGGCAAGAGTTCATTAAAAACCACTCATTTGTTTAAATCTCTTCAGGTTCTTTTTCCTAGGTTGCCCTTAGAATTTTTACATTTGGAATAAAGCAGTAGACCATGAGCTTAATGCCAGACTCCCTTCTCCTGTAGTACAGCAAAGCTGCCCTTGTAGACAGCAGGTGGGGATAAGCTGGATGCTAAATGCTTGACCAGTCACCTGAGGAATTCACAGATAGCTGGGGAAACCAGTGTGATATTAAAGAAACTTCTCTTGAAGAAATTGCATTGGAAGGGAACTCTTAATATTTGCCTTGAGTTGGAAGGGAGTATGAGTACCCAATTCAATGGTAGCCTCTGTGGCGCATTGAAATCTTTATTTTCTTAAATTAAGAAATTCTCTAATTTAGAAAATGAACATCTATTTCAGAGAGAGTTCCTCTTTTGATCATCTCCACTGGCATGTGGTGTGTGTCTGTACACAAAGATTATGTATTATTGATTTACCTGCAAATTAAATAATGAGAGACTTGAAGAGATCCCATGGAGCACAACTGGTGACCCATCCACTACAGGAAGGTCAGATTTGTGCTCAAGAACTCCCACCATAAACAGAGCAGAATATTAGATCTTCAACAGGA
Source organism: Melospiza georgiana (assembly GCF_028018845.1). Classification (NCBI taxonomy): domain Eukaryota; kingdom Metazoa; phylum Chordata; class Aves; order Passeriformes; family Passerellidae; genus Melospiza; species Melospiza georgiana. The sequence goes on from NC_080432.1 coordinate 21,339,216, forward strand.
AAGTGATTTTTCAACATGTGAGTGTGGTTAATTTTCCTGGCAGGATTTTCAAGAGAAAATTTTCAGAAAAAAATGATTTAGCTGGCAAATCATGATGTGCATGTGTATTCCCACATTGCTGGATTTAGATGGTTATTTTTGTTCACCTCAGAGAAAGCTCTGTTGCTGATGCTGTGAGGGTTGTGTGAGGTAGCAGAGCTCTCAGAGGTACCAGCAGAGCCATTCTGCTGCTGGCCTGTTTGCTTGTTAACAAATATTTTAGTTTTTTGAGCTTGCAGCTGGGATTGTTTGGCTTATCTGCAAAAGGAGAGCACAGGCAGTGGCAGCACCAAATGCTCTGTCCAGTGGTCACTTCAGGAAGCACCAGAGTCGTCCCCATCCTCATTTCTCTGCTGAGGCAAAATTGCTCGTGAAAATGCAGAATTTTGTGTCTCCCAGAACTAGAATTGGGCTCCGCAGTTCATTTTAGATCATCCTGTGAATGGTTCCCAAATGGAATTCAAGCATGTTGTCTGTACAGCCAGTGCCAGTATTTTGGTGGGAATATGAGGTTGTTTTCTGTGCTGGGGTTTGCTGAGCTCTAGATGCACACCTTTGGTTGGGTGTGGGAGAACTTCCAGTCTCATTGCAGTCAAAATAAGCAATTCAAGCAGTCCCAGCTGCTCCTGACAGAAGTTGGCCACAGTGGGAACTTCTGGGCAGTCCAGTTACTCTGGAGGGGCTGGAGACTCCCACTCCTCTTCCCCTGCAACACAGGGAAGGGGAACAAGCAGGAGGAGCGAGGGCATCCTGGGCAACCATGCTCAAGTCTGCTGCCTCAGATGTGACATATTCAGGATTTTGTTGGGGCTTTTAATATATTTCACCCCCCTTTTTTTGTTCTTTAAGCCATTGAGAAAGGGTTTTGAATGCTGCTGTTTTACATCATGTCTTAGGTTACAGAGAATACTTGATCCATCAGCAGACAACCTACATCCATGTGTAAAGACAGTGTAAGGGTTTGATATGTCCACAATATTTTGTAACTGACTGTTTTATAGCCATCTCTCAATTAATTGGGGTGTGAAGAGTAAAGGATTGTGCCATTTATTTCCAGTTGATGGGAAGAAGGTTGCTCTGTTGTTTCCTACTGCTTTTTATTTGCACGTTTGAGATTAGCCCTGTTCTCAGGAGAACGGCTCCAGGCAGTGGTTTGTACCATGAGCTCCTCTTAATGGCTGCTCTTCCCCTACAGTGCTGGTAATCTGATTTTAGAAAACCTTACTGAATTTCAAAGCCTCTCATGTGAAACACGCAGCGTGGCATTAAAAATAAACAGGATGGCTGGAGCCAGGAAGAAAAGCATGCTTCTGACACTCCTGGCTGTGATAGATGAATATACATGTTTATGTGTCTCTAAATATTGTTAGGAAATTAGAGATTATTTAAAAGACTGACAAATTTCCAAGTTAAACACCTCTGTCTGCTGAATTTATACAATGACAATGTAGTTCTGCATGCAACTGCTTGTCTTTGCCCCTTTGATGGTCAGGCTGCATATTTGCTTTACAAGTTTGTCTGGGCCAACACTGGCAAAATTCTTATGTATTATAATTCTTATGTATTCATATATTCTATTGTATACATATTCTTATGTATTCTTCTATTCTATTTTTATAATTCTTATGTATTACTGTTGGTTATGCTATTTTAGTGTGCTTATATTTGGGTTCTGTACAAGGTAATATTCAATATATCCTGACAGGCACACTTAAAATTTTTATTTAATTTAGGCATCCTGGGCTGCATCAGAAGGAGTGTGGGCAGCAGGGAGGGAGGGGATTCTGCCGCTGTGCCCTGCTCTGCTGTGGTCCCACCTGCAGGGCTGTATCAGCTTTGGGCTGCCAGCATGGAAATGACATGGAGATGTTGGAGCAGGTCCAGAGGAGGGACACCAACGTGATCAGAGGGATGGAGCACTTTTCTAATGAGGAAATGCTGGGAGAGTTGGGCTTGTCCAGCCTGGAGAAGAGAAAGATAGGGATCACCTAATTGTGGCCTTCCAGTACCTTCCAGAGCCTACAGTAAGGATGGAGAGAGATTATTTACAAGGACATGTAGTGACAGGAAAAGGGGAAATGGCTTCAAACTGAAAGACATTACATTTAGATTAGTTATTTGGGAGAAATTATTTCTTGTCAGAGTTTTGAGGTGCTGGAACAGGTTACCCAGAGAAGCTGAGGATGCGTTCCATCTCTAGAAGTGTTCAAGGCCATGTTGGATGGAGCTCTGATCAACCTGGTCTAGTGGAAGGTGTCCCTGCCCATGTCAGGAAAGTTAGCACTTGCTCATCTTTAAGATCCCTTCCAGCCCAGACCATTCTATGATTTTATGATTCTTCTTTGGCTTAAAATAATTTCTGTCTTCAGCCCTGTTTTCAGACCATAACTCACTGCTGTGCCACTACCAACTGGGAGTCCTATTGCTTGAGCTGCCTCTTTTTTTTCCTCTTTCTTTTGCCTTATCTGTTATCTGGCTGAACATTTTGTGCCAGCTGTATGGATGCAGAAGAAGAAATATGATGGCATTACATGGAGTGGGAAAAATATAATACAGCATTTAGCAATCTGTGCCTTGCCCAGGAGCACAAATATCATCTTGAAATGTCTCAGTGTAAAAGAATGTGCCCCTGGCTTTCACATAAGTGATCAGTGTTTGTGTGTTGGTGTCTTAGTGGAAAGCACTCAGAACATTTTCCATTTTTGTCATCAGTATTTCACACCAGCCTTGACTGAGTGTTGATTTTTGGCAAGGGTCAAAGTGAAGGACAAAAATGAACCTAAGTTCAGATGAAGCTGGCTGGGGTAAACACCTGGCCAAGAACTGATGGCTCTGAATACTTGTGTATGTGTGTGCATGTGGGGAACCAACATATCCTCCACTCCTCAAAATTTGCATCTTAGTGTGCTTTTAAAATTTTAGTGTACATTTTATTTTTTTATTGCAGGATCATACACTTTAGTTGAGCGAGATAGTTATGTTTTCTGTACAGAAAAGGGTCTTATGGGAGTTGCAGTTTTTTTTCTTCCTAAAATAATTTTGAGGCTTTTAAAAGATGCTAAAAAAACCAAAAAGTCACTTTTGGTCCACACTGTTTTATCTGTATTCCAAAATACAAATACAAACATTAGCATAGGAGTGTGTTATCCCTAGACATTTCACTCTGTTTCAAAGGAAGAAAACAAATAGAGAAGCTTGTTGTATTTTCATAAAGTCATTTGTTGAAGTAGGTCTTAAGGGAGTAGTAGTAAAGAAAAAAACTACAATTTGCAAAATTATTATTTCTATTATTTTAATAGTAGGGGAAAATGAAAATGAAGGCAATTGTGTTTAGGAAGAATGGTATTACCCTTGATTGTGCAACAGCATGCAGGGGCTGTTCAAGTGGAAAAGATAAAAGATTATTCTATGTTGGATAAATACAGTTAGGGCAACATGATTAAAGCTTTATTGAATAATGGGCTGGAGTGTGAATGCTGTAATTTCTAAAGTGACACTTTAAACAAAGATTCCTTTAGCCAAAAGGAGGAGTACTGCATATGAACTGCTGGAGATGAAGTTTGTGAAAATCAGGACATGTAATACTCACAGGGAGAGAATAACTTAGAGTTGTAAAAGAGTTGAAAAGGAGATAATTTTTCTTTCTCCTTTAGGTTTCTCTCCCTCTAATGATGGAAGACTCGTTTTCCCTACACCCTACCTCTGTATTTGTGGGCCTGAGCATGTGCATGATGAGCATGTTGAGGGTGAACTAATTGATTTAATTTGAATGGCTTGGCCCATTAAGGCACCTACTCATTATCCAAGTGCTTCTTTTGGACATTAGTGTTTCTGCAGAAGGAATGACAGAGCACAGTTTAAATTGCTGCCTCAGCTTCTCTTCACAAGCCAGATTGTTCATATGTGTGAGTACTGAAAGCAATGAAATAAAGATACTGGAGGAATCACATGCAAAATCTTTCTTTTATAAATCAAAAAAACGAGAAAATTAAACAGAAAATTAAAACAGCTCTTAGGAAAGATTCTTTCCTTCAGACTCTTTAGAGTGATATATATATTCTTCAGTAAATTTAAAAAAAGGCAAAATGATTTTAAAATTTTATTGCAATAAAGAAAATTTATTACTTTGGATCAGAATTCAATTATTTTTTGTATTTTTTGCCCTCCAGGCAGGATCTCTACACAGAGATATGTGACTAACTTTATGTATCACATCTTTTCCATTTACTTTAATACACAGCTCTCCTGCCCTAGAGAGAAACAAATTTATATGACTTTCTGGGCTTAGAGCTGAGCCCTAATGTGTAAAACTCACTTGTGTGCTGGTTTTCGCTGCAATACAGTTAAATTTCTTCACAGTAGCCAGTATGGGGCTGTGTTTTAGATTTTTGCTGGCAACAGTGTTGATAATTCAGGGGTGTTTTGGTCATTTCTGAGCAGGGCTAACATGAATTGAGGCCTTTTCTGTTGCTCATCCCACCCCACCAGCGAGCAGAGGGGTGAACTGTAGGGGGAATCAGTATGGGTAAATGAAGGTAATGTAGAATGTAATCTTATCCCCCAACAAGTTGCAGCTGGACCCTATTACTAAAAATCAGGAGCAGGCTGGGTGTTTATAGGCAACACCTGTAGCCAATGAGAACAGTATTATAAAAGAGTGGATTGGGGGGAACTGGAGTCAGATGGCTGCTGCAAGGACCAGGAACAGTCAGTGCTAGAGGAGCTGCTTACAGAAAACATCGAGGAGGTATGGGACTCTGGTGCCATGGAATCCTTGCACCATAATGATAAGAGAACTCTTGTAGTATATAAGACAACAAATGGTGACCCTGATGTGATTTGGGACCAATGGATTTAAATACTAAACTATATGACTGATCTGATTCTCAATGTGATTTAGGAAATGACCTTGTGATTTGGAAAAAAGGACTTGAATACTATACTGTATTGACCCCATGGATTCTGGACTAAGCTATATTGCCCTGTGGATTCGGAATGACCCGTAGATTTGGGATTAAAACCATATAACCCCGTGGATTCGGGGAAACAGGATTTGAGTACTAAACTGTTGGCAAAATGTATCAATTACAGCTATTGGTGTTTGTTAAATATGAGTGTAAAAGACCTTAAAGATAAGTGCTTTGTAAACTGGGAAAAGCTATAGAACTGAACTAACATTTAGAAATATATATATGCTGTTTGAACACTTGTATAACTCCTAATTTTAAATGAAATGTACAAATATGTCATAATGTTAAATATGCACTTCTGGAAATGCTGCAACTCTGTGGTTAAAAGAAAAAGGGGGAATCAGTATGGGTAAATGAAGGTAATGTAGAATGTAATCTTATCCCCCAACGAGTTGCAGCTGGACCCTATTACTGAAGATTAGGAGCAGGCTGGATGATAACAGGCAACACCTGTAGCCAATGAGAACAGTGTTATAAAAGAGTGGATTGGTGGGAACTGGAGTCAGAGGAGCCAGTTGGCTGCTGCAGGGACCAAGAACAGTCAGTGCTTAGAGGAACTGCTTACAGAAAACATTGAGGAGGTATGGAACTCTGGTGCCATGGAATCCTTGCACCATAATGATAGGAGAACTGTTGTAATGTATAAGACAACAGTGCACGTGGAGCTGGGAGGGGACACAGCTGGGACAGCTGAATGTCCAGAAGGACATTTCATACCCTGTGGCATCACACTCAGCATGTTTATCTGGGGGAGGAAGGAGGAGAGGAATGTTCAGAGGGATATAATTTGTCTTTCCAAGTCCCTGTTCCATGTGGTGGAGCCTTGCTGTCCTGAGGATGTCTGAACAATTGCCTGCCTTTGGGAAACAGTGAATGGATGCTCTGTTTTGCTTTGTTTCTTTGGTGACTTTTGTTTTCCCTGGTAAAATGCCTTGATGTGAGGTTGTCAGAGCTTTTCAAATATTTGGTGATAGTCGTAGGCTGGTGTTTATAGTTTTGGAAAATATTTTGAGAGCTTGTTTCACAGTTTATCCATCTGGGCTTAAGAATTGTGACTTAAATGAAGAAAAAAAATCATATTTTTATAGCTAAAGCTGTTTATTATTAATTACTGTTACTATTGTTTGGGCAATGATTCAGATTTAGGGAAGAATTAATAGCAAAACAAATGTTTTAAGCACAGACTTTGAGATATGACTATCCAAGCAAAGGGGAGTTGTTCTGCTCCTCTTGTTGCCACTGGCAGACCAAGGTTTTACCTGGTGAAAATGTGGTTTTTACTGAATCAGCCCCTGAATGAGCCCCTGGTTCCCTCTTAGTCCATATCAGAAATGAACTCTATCATCCCCTCCTAGGACAGTGTAAAGCTTTTCCCTTAGCTGGCTGTAAATGAGTCCCAATATTGGTCCTCACCATGCCAATGTCTATGCTGGAGTAAAATTGACTATTTCAAAATCAGTCTCGTGAAAAATAAACCTGAGGAAGGTCCTAAAAAAAGAGAGAATAATTTTCTGCCATAGTTTTTGGATTTTGGAGTGGCTGGTAAATCTTAAGATGTGTGAAAAAATGCTGCTGATAGTGTGTACAGCTCCTTTCTAACAGCACAGACATCACTTGCCCATTTCTGCCTTCCCGCATCCAAGTAGCTTTTTAAGGAAAAAGCAGAGTACAGCTTCCTTCACTCACCCCTGGTTCATTGGGAGTCTGTTTTGACCTCAAAAGGAGTGTGTAGCACATTCCCTCTGACAGAGGACTGAGAATGCTCAGTTTTGGTGTTTCTGGGAAGGATTCACCTGATCCTCCAACAGGGTTTTGCAGAGCCCAGTTTCACTGGCATTGCAGCAAGGCTGGGCCTTTTGGGGGGATTTGGTTTAACACTGAACACCGAGAATATACATTATTTTATGGTTCCCTCAAACCCTGTAAGTTCTTTTGCAGAAATAATGGTTAAAGTGCTTAAGTGAATAGAAATGTGTGTGCAAATGAATCTTGCTGAACAATGCTGCTTGTGTCCCAGACCCTCTGTATTTTTGGTTGTTACAGGAGCAATATATGAGAAATGACAGTGTAATATTAATTTAAGCTCCTTTTAGGACTTACATTTTTGATTAAAGATTGATCCTTTGTCACTGTCAAGCAATAAATCTGGATAATGCCATGAGAGGAAAGCATTTGCTCACAAGATCAAATCCTCAGCAGCTGTACAGTGCTTTTTAGAAGCTGTGCTTATTTACACTAGGTGAGTATTTGCCCTGTCATATTTATTGCAGCATGAGTATTTTGATCTGAATAAAAGCAGACCTCTGTTCATCTCCAGGAGAGTGAAATAGGCCCTGGGTTGCTATAAACATCTGCAGCACCTCTGGCCTTGACAGCTGTCTGCTGAAATTATGAGCATGCCCTCACCTCCCGTTTTTAATGGTGGTGGACAGTACATTTCCATCTGTTACTTTCTTTGTACCTTTTTTATGCTCTTTTTATACCCTTGTGTCGACATACATCTGGATTTATGCTTATTACCCAGCTGTTATTCCAGGAAAATGCCTTTTCTGTGGCTAGAAATGCTTCTGAAGGGCTCCTGTAGTGGTGTCAGGGTCTCTCTGGCCAGATGCCACCATTGTCAGGGCACCTGGAGCATCCTTTGCCCACCACAAAATTATTAAGGCTTCTCTAATTTATTTTCCACCCTATTTTGCCAACCCCTCTGTCTACTTTTCTCTTTTTGAGGTAAAGAAAACACATCTGCTAAACATTGTGGGGATGGGTGTAAAATGAAGAGTGGGATGAAGACCAAATAGTTGCTTCCACCCAAGGGAATCTGGAGACAAGAATGATATCTCTCATTATGTGATTTGTTATTTGAGGTAGTTATATCTAGGGATGAAGTCCTACCTCTGAAATAGGATCCAAAGTAGTTCCATTCATACTGGAAAAGTATGAATTGAATACAGATGCTTTTGTTATTATCATCCATCTTATCAATGATTTGGGGCAAAACATTAAAAACCTAAGGTTTATATGGATTTATTTTATCTGAAAAAGAAATCCAAATAAGGGCTAAGAATTTTTAGGGTTGATGGTTTTTTAAAATTATTATCATTGAGGGTTTGATCAGATAAGTTGAAATTTAAAATTATTCTACTTACAGAACCAGATCCTGATGTAGTCATTACCATGGGAGAAGGGAAAGTACAGCTGGTGATTCCAGGAAAATCCAAGTCAGGGATAAGATGCATTTTTATTTGGTTCCTTACTCTTAAAATAACCCACCTCAAATGAAACAAAACCACTTAAAAAGCACCCCAGCAAAACATCCCCAGCCTTTCTCCCCTGATATAATGTGCAGAATCAATCTTTCTTATGTAGGTTATGTTTCTACTGGGGAAGATAAACCGTCCTAAGTCTTTGAGAGCTGAATTTGGAATTTTATTGTAAAGATTTGTTTTTAGCTTAATCACTTGTTAAAGAGCTTTATAGTCGTATGAAGAATGAAGGAAAAGTGCTGAAATATAAAAAATCTCTTCCATAAATAGGATCATATTTCTGTAAGAGTCCTTTGTTATCTTTTCTACATTATGTGTTTAATATTCATTCTCCCCCTTCTTTGCACTGCCTTTTATTGTAGGCCTGAAAAATGGGAGGAGGCATCTTGTTTAGCTTGACCTAAGTTTTATTGGCAAGTTATGGTAAACACCCATTTATTAACATAACACAAAGGCAGAAAACTTCAGAGCTCCCTTCTTACTGGTGAACAATTAGTGCTACCACAGTAAAGGAAATAACTCTCCTTTGTATATGTTACAGATATTTATATATGCAATAATATTTACCATTGCCACTTTCACATCTTGTAAAATTGTTCTTAGATAATACACATTTACAACCAAAACCAAAAAACAATAACAATGGCAGCTCTTACAGAAAACAGTTAGCCTCCATCTCTAGCCCTCTATCTGCTAAAATTATTGAAAGCCACCATATCTATATCTGCTCATACAAGCTTCTCAAATAGCTGTTAAATCATACCAAAATAAAACCCATAATTGGCTGATGCAAGCTGCAGGGTCTGTTCCAGCTGATCACACAGACAAAGCATCCTCTGATCCCTTTTCTTGTATGTGTTCTTAATCCACCTCTTGTTGTTTTAACCTTTAATCTGCATCGTGGTTCCACTTCTTGCTTTATCTCTCCATGCTGTAATGTAAATCAAGTAATGCAGAAATGATTGCAGTAAGAAACCAAATCTAAATTAACTGGGACTGTTTGGGGCTATCAGGATGGGCTCCCCTTGCTGGTGTGGTGACTGGAGCAGCATGCCTGTATTTTCCTGTTGGGTTTAGAGTTTTCATCATTTTATATTGCTCTCACTGTAAAGGCACCTTCCCAGAGATGCTCAGGTCTGTAGCACTTTGTTGGTCAGGCTGGAGATAGGGCAGAAGGGCACAGATCTGAGATCAAAGGCCCTTGTCCTTTTAATGTTTGAGAAGTTCAGATCAGTGTTTCAAACTGTGCGCCTGGCTGGTCTGTGCTGTGTGGCTGAGATTGGATTTGTCCAGAGGAAAATACCTGACAACTCAGAAGCTTATCCAGGTTACCTCAGTGTACAAAGCTGACCTGAGAATTCCATCAACACAAGTTTGTGAAATTCATGGTATCTCACCTTCTGGCATGTAGAACTGGAAGAGCCTTCTCTGAACTTTTAAGACATTAAATTTTTTTAAATTTTATTTTGGTCTTTCAGTGATGAGAGGTTGAGCAGTGAAGTAATCTGTTTTCATCGTTTTAGTCAGTTAATTTCCCCCCCACCTCAAAACAGAGGCATAAACCCTGACAAGAAAAGCTGTAGATTTACTGGGAGCAGAATGAGTGGATGTTAATGTGCAAAATCTTGTAATAAATGCGTGGATTAATTGAACAACTGCATTATAGAGGAACACTTTCATCACAGGGAACAAACAGGCAAGGACAGGTGGCCTTTTTAATGCAAGCTGATGATTAATGTGATATGGTATGAGCTGAGACGTGTGCTGATAGCCCACTAAACCTCCTCCACATGACTTCTCATGGGAGTCTTTAGAAATGCATTATCTGTCACACAAAATAAACTGGCAAAAGTTTTAATCAAGATTACTTCTTCTTTCCTGCCTCACTATTTCTGATTAGACAGGAGTGGCGCGCCTGGCTCCAATCTACCTCAGAGCAAAGTTATCTACTGGAAGAAATTGGGAACACTCACTGTACCTGGCAGAGCCAGTGAGATCATCAATTCTATGGAAAGCCAAAAGAAACATAGTTTCCAATCAAGGTGAAAAAAGTTAACCTGCAGGCATTGGGTTTGGTTTAGTTTAGTTCTTACAGGTCGGTAGTTGTGTTTTAGTGGGACCAGAAATCTCATCTTGCAATTGTTCATTACTGCAGTTATATGACCCTCTCTACCCTAGCAAGACCTAGAAAAGGGAAGCAAAGGGGAATGCAGATATTCCATGTATAATGTAAGTCCACCCTGGGCCCTCAGGTTTTGCTAAGAAGCCCAGCAGTACATTCTCCTAACTCATCTTTATGAGATATTATCTTTCCCCATTCCAACTGGCTGTGTGCACATGGACTCCTGTGAATGGTGATCAATGAAACAAACAAATGCAGTGGATACTTCAGTAACTTTCTCATTTCCTACCTGGAACCATTCAGCAAGAGCTGCTGTTATGGATGTTGTATCCATGCTGTCTGTCAGGTGTCAAGAACATTTCCCTCTGTCTAGGCAAATCCTGGTTGGGTGTTTTGTTGCCTGTGTGCCAGGCTCTCGTGGGCCTAGAGGGTCTCTTGCTTTATGAACATGTTGTTGATTATTTCAACTCTCTTAATTCAAACCGTGTGTCTGCAGCTGTTCCTTAAAGGACTATTAATTTTTAAAACATGAATCATTTCCATATTCACCATTATTTTAGCAAAAATGAATGAAATGTGCATATTCCATGTAGGCTGTTCATTAATTCCCCAGGTAAATGTGCCCTTTAGCTTTACACTCAAATTTGCCTGCTTTGTGCAAAGAAAATACATTGAGTTATGATCCTGACAACTGCAGTTATGAAAACATATTTAATGTTGATATTAAAATTAGTCTTAAAATATTACTGTGCAGCTAGTTGGTCAGAATGTGCAGGGAAACATATTTTGTTTTGATACACATAGCTGCACAAATAAATTACCTATGCATTTGTAATTCTATCTTTGGCATTTTTCTTGAGGGATATAGGTGAACACTCTTAGTAGTCTAAATGGTATTCTTTTCTGCAAAATATTACTGAAAATTAGGTTGTCGATTCTTTAAATAACAATAGCAGAAGGAGTAAATAGAACCAATTAATCTTTATGAGTAGATCGTTTTATCATAGTTATCTCTAGATAGATTTATCATGGTTATCTGCTTATAATGCATTCACATCAACCTCTGGAGATAAATTTAGGAGAGAACCACTGCTCAGCTGACTTCCAGTTTGTCTGATGCATCTTGGCAGGTGTTGCCACCTTCATGCTCTCAAAGATACTGAAACAAAAGAGGAGTGGGGAAGGGTTTATGTCATGGTTGCTCAGGCTTGAGGACACATGTAAGACTTGTTTTCACATGGATCTCTCTCCCAAGAGGCTGAGGAGCAGCTGCAGCAGGACAGGAGCTGAGTATCTTGCAGATTAGGGCTGTTCTTCTAATGAAGGGAGGCCTCATTAACTTATGGCTTGTGGAACCTGCTCTGGCTTGGACTTGGTTGAGGCAAGCTCTTGAGGGATTTGGTTTTGGAGCAGCTGGGCTTGCACAGTGGCACGTGTTTGTCAGGTACCCCTGAGCATGAGATTATCCACAGGGATCTTCTGATTTCACTGTCCAGCATCCCATGGAAATCAGACTTTATTTAAGAACCTCTTTCTGTGTTCTGACAAACTGGCTGAGCCAGGTGAAACAGGAGCATGGATTCTGTACTTAGCTGTGAGCCAAGGCCACTAAAGTGCTGAGGTTTTTTTAAACGTATACTGGAAGTCAGGCTAAGATGTTGGGAAGCATTTGAGGAAAAAATACTCATGAATCCCTTTTTTACACTATTTTTAAAGTGCACCTTTTGGAGTAGAGCCCAGGTGCACATGTGAGTGGTACCAAAGGCTGTAGGTGTAGGAATTGATGCTGTTCATCCTGGGCCTAAGTCAAAATTACAAGTGCTTCAAGTCTTAGCTGAGATTTGCTCTTTACAGCAAAGAACCTCCTGTGACCAGAGCTTTATCTATCTTAATAGGTGGCAGAAAGAGCTGGTAAAATAAATTTTGTTGGAAATCTTTTATTTGATGTGTAGTAATATTTATCAAAAATATTCTATTGTGTTTATTTTGAAAGGGTTACCTGAAATGCTGAGCTCCTAAATGCAAAGGATATAATTGTCCACTGGCTCCTAAAGCCTTTTCCCTCAGAGATTTCTGAAAAATCTCGTTCTAACTCATTGCTTTCACAGTAATATAGAATTTTTATGCACATTCACAGTTTAAAATGGATTGAGTTTAACAGCATACTGAGTAGAAGTTTTTTCTTTGGACATTCTAGCAGTGAAAAGTATCTAAATAAGGTAGTTCCTTTTATGAAAGCTCTTCAGATATGCTTCACAGTCAATAAATATTTTCTAGAAAGAAAAGAGCTCAAGTGCTCTGAACAAATTTACCTACACAAGGTGAATAAAAAAGTTCTGATTTTTTTATTAATAATAAATTAAATATTATTAATAAGTTAAGCAATATTAGAAATCATGTAACTTAAATAGTGCAATAAAAATTTCAGTAGATTTTTGTTAGGCAATTATGCAGTGGGTTGCCTATGCATGCGACCTTTGCACCAGCAGGGCACACTCTCATGTTTCCTTGGGATGAGAATGTGGAGTGAGCAACCACTGCCAAATGCAGTGTGAATTTACCCCCAATTTCTGCAGTTGCTATTCCTGGGAACTTTACCAGAAGCCTGTTTTGTTTAAATTTACCAGGTACAGTTGTATCTTCCCCACATTCCCCACATTGCATAACACTGACTTTTCAAACACTCAGAAATAACTCTTGACCTTTAAAATGGAGGTGAAGATGGGGCTGTTTCAATTTTGAGCCATATGCTAAGGTCATTGACATAAACCCAGAGAAGGGTTATGAATGGCTGTGCACTGATGAAGTCTGAATACTGTGGTGCAAAGGAACACCATGGACTATTTTGGCTGTGTGGCTTGATTTTATCACAAACAATAGAAAATAGTCTTAAAAATGTTGGGCCAATGTGAAGCTCAATATGTGTTGGCAGCACTGCTGAAGTCATACAAGACACACTGAGAAAAGGGAGATGTGTGGGAAATTCTTGAATTTCTCCTAGAGTAGTAGTGGCAATCCCCTTGAAATCTGAAGTCTGACATACCAAGTTTTGTACTGTTCCCTTATTTTTAAACATAATGGATATATGACATGACATTTCACTTGCTTTTTACTATAATCGCATAATCTGTGTTGGCATGGACATCATTATTTTGACACGAGTTCCAGATGATTTGCTGTAAGGATTCTGCTGGTTTTAGTTGTAATAGGGAAAATAGATGCCATACAAATCATGTGAGGCTGCTTTTATAATTCTTCCTCATCCCAAATCTGTTCATTTCATTAATGGTTAAAAGTGAGGAATTTCACTTGTTGTATGTAAGAAGTGAGTTTTATACACATAGGGATGCCTGGGTGTGAATATTTGTACTTAGATCTGGAACCAGAGAGATAAAGCAAACGTTTTGTTTATATATCTATATGTGCCAGTAATGTAATTAATGCTTCCTTGCACTAAAAAGGAAACAAAATAATGAGAGGTGATACACAAGCATTCAAATATATTTGTTCATGTAACAAAAATTCTGCCTGCATTCTCCAAAACTACATTTCTATTTGGTCCTGTATTTTACTCCAACATCATCACTTCTGCACACTATCATCTGCATCAAAAATGGCACAAAGCTACCCCTAGAAAAATCAGTTTAGAAGCCAGCAGCTCTCTAAACATCCTCCCTTGTCCTGTGTGTTGGTGTAACCATCTCCAAACCAATAATGGGAGTAGTCTCAGGCACAGGCTAAACCTCCAGTCACGTCGATAAAACTTGGAAGTAATGTTAATTGGAATGGGCCAAAAACCATGTTAAAGACCTTTTTGACAATGTCTTGGCTGTGATAGCTGTGTTCTCCCACCAAGAAGCTTCTTTGGATGCATTTTATGTGGCAGTAGATATGTAGCCCCTCATTCCACATCCTTCCAGGAGGATTTTCTGAGTCCAACGGGGTCTGTGGCTGGGTGGCAGACCCTTATTGCTGGCTGACCCACAGGCCTGGCCCTCTGGGGTTTCAAGAAGAACCCAGTGCCTAAATAGTCCTTGAAACAAGAGCACTCTCCAGAGCAAGGCTGCCCCAGGCAGGCATTTGGGAGTTTTAGAGTAATGGGAATTTCTCACCTCTCTCCCAGCTTTCACAGCTTCCCAGATGTTTGCAACCACAGGTATTCTGCCTTCATTATTTTGCAAATCCACAGGTCTTTTTTAAGAGCGTAATTTGTGAGAATCTGCATGAAGAGGTGTCTTCAACAAACCTGTGACAGTAGCAGAGATGGTAAATCCCAGCTAGAAGTGATGGAGAGAAGAAAGGGAATGTGCCTCCTGCAAAAACAAAACTGCTGGCTCAGACAAGACAGGGTTAGAAAGCAACTTCTGCACCTTTCCTTTCTATTATTTGCATATAAGCACTTTTAGATCAGGAAACTGTGCGTGTTTCCTTGCTCATCTTGAATTGAGAGACTAAAGGTCAACAGGTAAATTTGCAAAATATTTTCACAGGCTGAATTGGTGTGATTAATAGTGGTTAGTATGGAAATGGAAAGAGGTTCTAGCAGTAGTTTTCCTATTAAGGAAGGATAGAAAAATACTCAAGATCTGTTGGATAATTTTTCTTTGCTGTTATAATGTTCTTTGCCTTCCTCTTTATGCTAAATACAAATACTGAATTTTAAAATCTTTTGCTAGAAATACATTGAATGTAGGAGGTAAATAAAGACAGAAATTGGAACAGGATACAGTGAATAAGAAAGGCAGAGAACAAGAAATTATATGTAGAAACTTCTCATATAAATGAAAATTTAAAAACATGAACCTAGAGTCATGGCAATTTCTATAACTTTAAACAGTAATGTCCATATTGTGAGCAATATCAGATCTCTGTAATGCAAACCAAACAATCTCAATATCAACAGGGCAGTTTCTGGACTCCAAGCTTGTATGCATAATTTTGTTTTGGAGTTGCTTCTAACTTGAACAAATGTGTTTCATTACACATTGTAGTGCATTTATTATTGCACTACAGTCTAATATTAAAGAATATTGTTATTTCAAAATCACCAAATTCAACCTAAGAAAGGGCAGATTAAATTGTAGAGACTAATCTTGATTCTCTTTCTTGGACATATTTACCACCAGCATGGAAATTCTGTGAAGCCCATGAAAACACAGGAAGCAAATTATTTTGGATTAATCAAATGGGTAGTGTCTTAGTCAAGTCCTAGTAAATGCCCTGAGATTATTTAAGCAGATATTGTTAATTACTTTTTGTTGGCTTTCCTTGGCAGTTCTCATGGTCTCTATACCCGTTATTTCATGTGCGTTACAGAACAAACCTTTGCAAAACTACAAGTAAGAAGACATCACTACTACATCATGAGTGTGCTGTTTTACAGTGTGAATTCCAGAGCCAAGTAGGAACCTCTCTCAGTGGATTTAATCAGAAATTCTTGTAGCCTCCTCTCTGCCACCCAATTTGGGCAGAGTCTGGTACAGGCAGTCTCCTTTTGTGTTAGGCCACTACTCTCAGCATCCTCTTTGGTGCCAGTTTATTTATGGGATAATCAATTAGGCACAGTTAATGCCTGTGTAGCCCTTGTGAGTTAGAAGCCAAGCCTCTATTGCATGGTTTTAAGGTTGATGCAAGAAGTATTCACTGTTATATGCATATGTATTTTTTCTTACTGTCTGCAAAGTCATTTTTAAAAGCCTTCCTTGGCTTTCATTATCCTTGGGCAGTATTTTCACATTTTTAGTGTAGAATGGATTTCTTTTACTATTTTAATTCGTGTAAGAGTGCCTACTCTCCAAGTAGATACTAGGCCAGAGCTGTATGCCTGGGTGATATATTCCAGATAGGCACAAGTTGTGCCATCATTTTAGACAGTCACTCTATTAGTGAGTTTATACTAAACTTGGTCCTGTACAATTAAGAAAGCTGACTGGATGAAAAATAAATCTTCAAGCCAAAAGTAGTTCCAAAAGTTATGGATGGAAGGGTCTGACACTTGCAGCTGATTGCTGGTTATGTTGGTATAACAAGAGGCATAACTGTACAAGTAGGAAGATGTATATAAGATGTTGGTATAACAAGAGGCACAGCAACACAATCCCAGGGCCTGGCCTGTGAAGAGAGGGTGGAAAACACCTCCTTTGGTGCAGAGTGCACAAGCAGAAGGGAGAAAAGCATTTGCTGGACAGCAGCAGAAGCTGACAGTGGAGTTGGGTGTTGTGGGAGGAATGGGAGCAGGTCTCCATTAGTGTCCAGGCAGTTTTTATGCCTCTAATTCCAGCTACCTGCTCTGGGTAGCAGAGAAATGGAAAGGGAGATGGATGAGAATCTTGTCGTTGCAGGTCCCTCTTCAGAGTCTGATTTTCTTTGAGGTTGTGCTTGTTCTTTGGTGCCTGGTGGGCAGGATTTATCCACACAGCGAGCCAGCAAGGGGAGTGTCACCTTTGGTAGCTCCAGGAGTTCCAGTTGGGGATG
Organism: Melospiza georgiana; assembly: GCF_028018845.1. Taxonomy (NCBI): domain Eukaryota; kingdom Metazoa; phylum Chordata; class Aves; order Passeriformes; family Passerellidae; genus Melospiza; species Melospiza georgiana. The sequence continues at coordinate 21,356,084 of NC_080432.1, forward strand.
TTTGCGTGGAAGGCCCTCCACCACCTCTTGGGACCTTGCTGCTGGATAACCACTGCATAAAAGTCTCCTGCAGCATGGGTAGCCCTGGTTTTATGGGAAGGAAATGAAGTCCTTTAGTGCACAGCTGTGCCTTTGCTCAGAGCTGTAATGCTGCCAGGGGTGCAGACAGCAGGTACTGACCTGGCAGGAGGAGTTTGAGCCCTGCAAAGCAAGATGGTTCAGATGAAATAATGAGCTGTGCATTCCAAAGAGGCCACTGATGTTGGATGCCCTACTTTTTAGGTGTTGAGACGTGTAATGTCTTGGTAAAATTCACAGAGGGGTTAGAAGCTTCCACTGAAGTGAAAATGAGTACTCATTTCTGCATTGCTTTGCACAAAAGGAAAATAACAGGAGGAGTCTGTGGCTATCTGAGAGATGAATGTTTTAAACCAGAAGAACATTTTTAGCATAGCAAAAAAGACACATAATCACTGTAGGAGTGCTGAGATTAAAAAAGGAAAAAAAAAGGATGGTGAAACATTTGTGGGGAATAAAATATTCGTGAGCCCAATCACATTATAGCTAATAAAATTAGTAATTATTAATTAATTATTAATTCTTAAATACTGCAGCGACTTACCACTGGAAAAGCCAATTTATGGCTCTGTGTTCAGTGAGCCTGTTATGCCCTATAGCAGCAGATAACCAGTTATGTATATAGATCATCATCTGTTTGTTGCAAGCAGTTCTGCAGTTTGGAGAGGTGCTGATTGTTTTCCCAAAATGCTCAGTATGGAGCTGAGTTCCTCCCATGGCTCTCTCTGTGCACCAAGGAGCTGCAATGCAGTCTTTTAGAGCCCAGATTACTCATTGAGGCTGTGTGTGTGCTACACGTGCCTCTGTGCTGACCTTTCCCATCCCTTCTTTCTGTTTCATTTGGCTTAAGCAGAGAATATCCTTGGGGTTTGTCTGCTCTGTCAGTCAAACAAGGGTACAAGGCTGCTTTTAAATGTAGATTTGACCACTTTTCCTGTTGCTTTTTTTCAGAAGCATTGCTTAGGTGCAGGCTGAGAGCTGTTCCTGGGGGTTTATTTCCATGTATTTTGTGCTGTGTTGCAGGCTGCCCTCAGCCTGGATGAGTTGGGCATGGACAGAACACAGGAATGTGCTGTCAGAGAGAACTGTCCTTCCAAGAACAACGTGGCTCTGAGTGATGCCCAGAACTGGGAAGCAGAATATATTTGTCCAGGATCTTGATTTTTTTTTCTGTTGAGATTTTTAATCAACCTGACATCATGGTTGGTGGCAGAAGGTTACCAGAAATATTTGAAAAAAGGGTCTCAGGTGCTACAGCTCTCCTCTTTTAGGTCTCTGTGCAGTAGATATAGAAGAGCTTGCCCCAGTCTGCCAGATCTGCACCACTGCATCTTTGCCTTGGTCCTGCAGCAGGACTCTAATGAAACATGACATGATTGAGAAGATTAGATGTGTCCAGATAGCTGAACTGCACAAGGATGGATGACATATCTAAATATAATATATTAATGCACTGCATCATCACCATTGTGTGCAAAGCATGTGTGTCATACACATGTATAATTAAATTAGCTGATTGTAGAAGCAATACCTTTGATATTCAAGCTCTGTGTGTTTGACATAGAAATGTGATTTCAAGCTTGATGTTTTAATGTCAGGTGGGTTTAATTTGACAAGCTCTACTCAGTCAGCTTACTCTTAATAAGTAGCTGAGCATGAAAATAAGGTTTCTTGTTCTCAGCAAGGTGGACTTGAGGAACTTGTTACTCTCCAATGGAATTTCAAAAGGAATTAGATAATGTAATACCAGATTTCTCTAAAACTCTTCTATCCGCACTCAGGCTGATGAACATCTTTATAGACCAGGATAGCACAGCTTGGGTATAGTGTATTTAAATTATGGGATGACATTGCTGTAGCCCAGTGTAGCCAGGTTGTAAATGGTGCCATTTCATCTGAGTGAAAAAATTGCTCATTTCTCTACCTGTTGAGTCTGCATTGTTTCTGAGAGCAGCATTAACTGCTAACAACTTTTAAATTCTACAGGGGCTTACACTGAGCCCTTATTTTCCTTCATTGTTTAGGAGTGGGTTACTTAGCATGATATTTATTTTCTAAACTACGGGTAAGAAAATAAATGTGCCATCAGAACCTGGAGCTTAGCATTAGGAGTTTAATGTGCATTGATAGCAATATATTTGTGTATCATTCAGTGTGCTGCCATTGAAATATGCCCATTAAATGCTTCCTTTTATTAAGATATTCCCTTGATAATACAGCAAGAGATTACAGGTTATTTGTGAAAAATCCTCTGCTAGGTATTGTATATATAGCTATGCCTGAAGTAATTAATACAAAATAGATTTCAAGGGAAAACATGTGTCGACATTTCATTTCATTTCTTTGCCTTACTGGGAACAGAGAAAGCCATTCTGTTTCTGAAACAAAATGCATATGGTGCATGGATTACCATTTTGGGGAATGCTGAGCAATCCATAAACCTGGGTGCACACACTGTAATTGCTTCAAAAAAAAAATGGCTATGGCATGGAGCTGTATGAAGTAATGGATCAATTAAGCTATTTCTCTTTTTTTTAGCCCCTGCTGTTTACTATATATCAGGAACATACTTTAAAAGTGATTATTTTTCCTAATCTAAACATGTAATTGTTGTAGATATAAAAATAAGACCCAAAATATTCCTTTCCTAAAATAGGACTGATACTTCAGGAAGAAACCCCAAAAAACATTTTGAGGTTTAAGGCTCATGATTAACGCTCCATGGTAATTTTTGCCTTGATCATGTCTTTTATTGACACATAAACATTATTACTCCTGAGCACAGTCATTGCATAAGAATGCTTTACTAGGATGATTATATTATCTAACTCCTAGAAAGAGTAAATTTTAAATTATCATATCTGCTTAATATGCACATGGGGGTAAGGAGTTTCTCATATTTTAGGCAGATTTATATTATACCCATATAATCTAGTAAAAAATAATGGGTATAATGCAAAAAAGAATATAAAGGTATGGAAACAATATAAGAACTATAAATCTCACCTTTTTCCATTAAGATATAAAATCTACTGTGAGTATTATGGAATGTAATGATCCAAAACCTATGGAGAGCAGAAGAGACAAATCAGGTCAAGAAGAATTAGATACAAGTAATTTTTTTTTTTTTTTTTTTGGAGGGGTATTTATTTTTATTGTTTAAAATGGACTTGCAGAGAGAAGTAAGTTGGTAGTTGCTGTTCATTTCCTGAGTAACAGGTCCACCACAGTTGACACTCATCATCATCATCTTTTCTCTTGCTGTTCACAGCCTGGCATCTGTGGAAGGGAGAGGGACATTGCTGTCCTTTTGCAACCCTCAGTGACAGCATTTTCAAGCATTGTTGAATGTTGAATTCCCACCTTGGTGGGAAAGAAGGGCACTTTGAGAGCAGATGAATCCCTCCAATATCCTGAGAAGCTTAGTGCACAGATATCCTATGCTTGTGAGATCCTACACATAGATATGTTATTATGGGAGCGTACAATGCTTTGGATATTGCTGAAAACAGCAAGCTAAATCTCCACTTACTACATTTACTTTTAGAAGCTCAGAATGTGGGGTTTTTTTTTTCTTGAGGAATGTAGAAACTCAAAAAAACAGAGGCCACCACAGCTGTGTGCACAGGCTGTGTGGGTTATGGCTGTGCTGTGCTGGTTGTGGGCAGGTGCTGGTTTTACCAGAAGCTGAAGATAAAACTCTTGAGTTTCTCTATTAAAATGCAATCAGAGATGAGTCATCAACCTTGTTTTTCTTGTTAGGAGCTATTTACGTTGTGCTTGGTACAGCTGCTCTGTCTACAGTTGATGCCAAGCACAGTGTCAGAGCTGCCAGCTCTGTTGGGTCAGAAAAGGACAAATTAAAGACCAGAACAACTGGTTTTGTAAAGCGGAAAATTGGACTTGCAAAAGACCGTTCATTGATCTGGTTACAGCAGGGAAAGACATTTGGTAGAAAGGTCTGTGTGAGGATCTGTCTGTGCTTGGCAAGAGTGTGGAAATGAGTGCGTGGTTTCTCATGTTCCTCCAAGGAAGGTGATATCTCCACCCTGTCCATAACCTGCTCTGGCACCCTCACCACCAACCCCATCTGTGACGGTGTTCACAGGGGTTTTTGGATATGAGGGAAGAGATGAGGATCTGACTCCATGTTTCAGAAGGCTAGATTTATTATGTTATGATATATATTACACTAAAACTATACTAAAAGAATAGAAGAAAAGGTTTCATCTCAGAAGGCTAGCTAAGAATAGAATAGCAAAGAATGATAAAAAAGGTTTGTGGCTCAGCTCTCTGTCCAAGCCAGCTGGGCTGTGATCGGCCATTAATTACAAACATCCAACATGGGCCAATCACAGATGCACCTGTTGCATTCCACAGCAGCAGATAATCAATGTTTACATTTTGTTCCTGAAGCCTCTCAGCTTCTCAGAAGGAAAAATCCTAAGGAAAGGATTTTCCATAAAAGATGTCTGCGACACCCATCTTTCTTCTGGCCATGACCATGGTGTTTGAACTTGTGGGTTTCCAGAAGCTTCCTTCATGAGGATTTTCTTGTAAGCAGTTGCCTGACCTCAACAAACTGAGAGGAAACTGTGAAATGTTTTATGAGAAACCTCTTATATCTCTTTCGCTAAGATGTGTGGCTTCAATGCTGAATGTCTTATTTGGTTGACTCAGCATTTCCGTTAAAGTAATAAGGATAGGAGCAGCTTCTTAATAAATATTTGCAAGTTTTTTTCAGTTCTGGGAATTCTGTTGACAGCCATTCTTTAAAAGCCCTTTAAAAAGGATAAGCCTTTGCCAACATCTCCTGTGGTAGAAACTGTCTCAGTCTGGCTTTGTATTGCATCCATGCTTGACTATCCCTTTTAATTTCCCTTCCTTTAGGTAATATTTTTCCCTTGGCAGTGCATAATTGGAACCTCTCAACTCTGCAAGACAAAATTGAAAGTTTATCAGAGTTCTCAGAGTGCTGATGCTATTTAGGACTCTCTTGTTTATTATGATCAAATAGTTTTGTGCTCTTCATCAGTTGCTTTGCTTTACCTGAATAATGCTGTATGGTCCAAGGCAGTTGATAGGTCGTGGATTGTGAGCAGGCCTAGCTGGCCTGAATGCTCCATTTAACTTAATATTCCATGCTACTAAGCTCTTTATCCCTGCTCTGACCTGCCTGTTTACAGAAAAAGTTGAGTTGTTTTTGAAAACCCTTCTTGCATTTTAAAAAGGAGCTTTTGGGTTCTTACCTGGTTTAACTTAGGGAATAAAATAAAAAAAAAAACCCAAACAAAAAACAACAACAACAAAAAACCACTCTGCAAAATAAATCAGGACAATTATGTCCCTCTGCTAGCATAGGCCTACCATGGAAAACCAAGAATCTCTGAAGTGGAATGCAGGGATGTGTTATTGCTGATTGTGGGGCTAGTGCAGATTTATATCTGGGGATGTGAGGCTCTTCAAGAAGCAGAGTGGCCTATGGCATGAATTTGTATCCTCATAAACTCTCCCTGTCTTTGGCAGTGAATTCAAAGGTAGCATTTCCACAGTGGATGAGGGCTACTGAAGCTATTTTCAGCTGTGCAGGTATTTCTGCTGCTTTTCTGTGCTGCTCTGATGGGTGTACAGAACATTAATTGTGTCCAACAGCATCTGTGTGTCTATTGGGAGGTGCAGTTTTGCCCTCACCCGTGGTGGGAGTAAGAGTACTGATGTTTGTTGGCTTGAACTTGGCTCTTGGATGTTGATGCTATTTAGAAACATTGCCTGGGGTTTGCATGTTGAAAACCACTACAGCTGAAGGGGGCTGTGGGCACAGTTCTGTGCTAACAGAAGCTGGGTCTGCTTGAAAATTTACAAGAGGTGAGTGTGTCTCTCAGTCTGCACTTCTGTCCTTGGTGCACCATTCTGTGGATGCTGCAAGGCCACATAAGCCATGCAGGAATTAAGCTTTGGTGCAGCTTTATTTCCTGTGCTGTCTACTTATTTTTGAAACAAGATCAGCTTGATCCAGAGAACTGTTGCTTACCTTCTGTATAAAGGAGGACTTTGGGGTTAGTTTTGCATACTTGCCATCCTCTGAGTGCCCAGCTGAGTGCATGCCAGGTGAGCAGACCTCTGCTTGGCTGTCTGGAGCAGCAGCCAGGTGGTGGCAGAGGTGCCAGTGCAGCCCTCTGCCCTCTCCTGACCTGGCTGTGATCTCCATTCACAGAGCTGGATGATAAAATGCAGGCTGAGAGTCCTCGTGATATCCCTGATTCCCTCGAGCTCTGCTAAGCAAGCTGTGCAGGCCAAATTATCAGCTCATAAAATCCTAAAGAAGCGGCTCTTCTTAGGCTTTTGAGGTAAAGGGTGCTCCTACACTTCCCACCTATGTGTATATTATACCAGGTGAGAGGATTTTTTTGCCCTGACCAATAAGGAGCTCTGAAAATCATTTCCATCATGCAAACCAGCAAGCTGGAGTACTTTTACATAAGAGAAATTATTATGGTAATTTATGCTTATAGATTTTTAAAGCAGAGCATCATCATCATGTTTTCCCCATTTTACATGTGAAGTTGAGGCAGTGAGAGATGAAAATACTTGCTGCAAGGTCAGAGTCAAATCTGCTTCTCTTGAGGTGCAGTCCTCCATTTCATATCTTTCTCTGTGTTCCTGATTTCTGCAGGATCCACATGCTTCAGTGTTGTGAAAGTTTACTTTTCCCTGAGATGCTAAATGCAGGTTTTTCTGATAAAGCTGCTAGTGTGGTGTGTTAAAGCAGCATTCCCAGGGTTTGCCGGCAGCTGCAATTGAGTGTGTCTGAACAAGTCCTCAACCAAATGGTCACCTGTAATCATGTTACAGCATCACTGCTGAACTACCCTCTTAGGTCAGGAAACAAACCCCCCCCCCCCCCCCCCATAATTTTCTTTTGCTCCTTTCTGAAAGAAAGAAAAGCTCAAAATTTCGAGTACCATGCCAGTGGCATGGGGGTCTGCAGTGAAAAGTCTTGTGGGTTTTTTTCCTTTTTTGTTGCTTTGTGTCATGGATTTCAAGTGGCTTTCCCAGAGGCCAGCTGGTCTCCTCTCAGGGAAGAGGAGGTTGGGATGGAAGGAGGTACAGACTAGAACATTGCCCTTGTCCCAGCTCTTTCTGCATCGCTCAGAAAGTAAAATAAAATGACACAAAGTACCTCTGGTCTACTTGTATTGGTCTGAATTAAGGGTAAGTGTGGTTCAATGTTAGATCTTCTGCTTTGGATTCAGCTTTGATTATAAAGACCAGAACAGTAGGAACAAAAGATTGCATCATACTAAATACAAGTGATGGGCTTTCCAGATACTGAAAATTCAAGTACTTTATATAGAGTCAGATAGGTAATGTCAAATATCTCTGCAGTGAAGCTTTTCTGATTAATAATGGAGTAACACTAATTTACACCAGCTGCAGACTTCTACTCAAAAATTAACCAAAGTGCTTGTTCATTGCTGTTGGCTACATATCAAAAATGATACTGAAAAGGAAACAGATCAGTAGCAGAAAACATAGATAACAATAATACTCTGCAACAGGGAAAAATACAAAAGTAAAGAAAATAATAAAAAATTCAGTTCACAGCTCAGAAAATAGCACTGAGGAACTGCTGTGTAATTAATAAAATTCACAAGGTGTCAATCAAGTAAACAATCTGGTTTGGGGCAGATTGAAAATAAGGGGCTAAATTCTGTCTTTAGCTGCTCATATGTGGTTTTGTCTCCAAGGCAGAATTTGCTTTATAATCTATGCGTGAATAACAACACAAAACAAGAGAAAGGATATTTTAATGGTAGCCACAAATGGCAGACATGAGGCAAATCTGCTAGATATAGCTCCAGCTTTAATTGAGAAGGTTGGTCTTGCATAACAGCAGCAGAGTGAGCTGCCAATCCTTGGACCTATCCTCTAATAAAATATCATTGTTAACTGGTAGCCCTGATGAAAACAGCATCGGTTTCCGGCCAGAGAATCATAAGCAGTTGATTGCCCAGACATAATGGTAACAATTACCACTAATGCTATGTTGCAGCAGTTTTAGAGGACACAGCAGCATGAGAAAGATGTTCAAATGCCTGTGAAGAAAATATTTCATTGTTCTTGCCCATAAGAAGCTTGATTAGCAAAGAAATCCTTAAAAAATTATTGGATTTTTGGAGTAGGCCAAGAAAATGAATGGAGAAATGTTTGTCTAAGTTCATCTCACCCTGTGAAAGGGAAGAACATGCCTTTGTCTTCCAAATAGAGTAAATTATAGTGGATGAAGATCATGAGGGTGCTTTTCTAAGATCTTTGGTGAGATTAAAATTGCACATCTAAGATGATAATGTCAGTAGTGAAAGTGGTTAATGATGAGGATGTTTACTAAAACAAAGGACTGCAGGGCCAGATTCTTCACTCAAGGCACAGCAGTGTAAGTTAAGTGTGTGGCATAGATTTCATTTGGCATCCCTGGGACATGAGAAACTGTGGAGGCCACAGTAATTTAGAATGCCTTAACAATTCAGGTTTGATACTAGTGCTAAAATTGTCAAAGGACACGACTAAGGCATTGAACCACTAAAGTAAACGGGAAATGGAAACCCACTTTTGGTCTGCAAGCATCCCTTTGGCAAGGACTCCACCAATGACTGTCTCAGGGTACCCTTTTGTCTCCAAAATCCAGACATCTTGTTTTCTGGGACTAGGAGATCACTACCAAAGCCAGTAAGGGGATAGCAAGAGATTTTTTTGGGGGAAAAATACTATTCTTACCTGAAGTGATGCAAACACGACATTTGTTTGTTTTCCTTCAAAATTGTATAAGTTTTGGTTGCTTTCTCGAGAACTGAGAGTCATTTAGACACAAGATGATGAGCATGCAGCCTGGGAAGAGGACTGAAGTTTGTGTTGCACTGTGCTCCACATGTAAAACACAGAAAAATGAGTATGTACAATGTTAAGAACAGAAATAGATATTTGTTCTGGAAAATCTGTTACTCTTCTTTCTTCTGCTGGTTTTGATGGGGATCCCCTGAACTCCTAGTCCCAGAAAACAAAATGCCTATATTCTGGAGAACAGAAGGTCCTGTATGCCATATGAGTTTGGAGCCTGTGCAAGGACAAACTTTATGGGGATTTGTCATCCAACCACACAGAAATCTAGAGACTTAGTGGCATGTCTGTCTTTGCCTCAATCCTCACTGGCAGGTGTTTCCTTAAAGCACATTTAAAATTCTTCTGTTGCAGATACCCCACAACCTCCTCACCCATCACTTGCCCTAATGACTCTTTATAGCAAAGGAAATGAAAGTTTAGTCTTCTCTATCAGTTAATTTACATTGATAAGTCTTGAGTTAAATCTCATATTGGCTTTTTTGCCCTTCCATGGCATCTTTACACATTTTTTTAATGTCTTTTGCTAGCTAGTGGTGGAGAAGAGGACAAAGTGCTTTAGTAAGGCTGTTTCTGTACTGAGACAAGGGGAATAACAATGAGTACCTTCTTGCACTCACTATGCTCCTGTTAGTACCTCTCAGAAAGGCACTTGCTGTTTATGGACTAAACTAATAATGCTGTTTTCCCCCTCCACAGAGGAGATGCAGTGTCTCAAAAGCCTCACAATAGTGAAAATCCATCATATCTATAGCTTTTCCATGCTCCACAAAGCCAGTTATCCCATAAGAGAAGTTAATGAGGTTGGTCTGATATGATCTGCTCTTGAAAAATCTAAGTTGTCTGTTTCTTTTTGGCTTATTATGCTTCAGAGTATTAAAAACTGGTTATTAATAATTTACCCCAGTATGTTTCCAGGTGTCAGTGTAATGCTACCTTGTCTACAAATCCCCAGACTCCTGTTTTCCACTTTTTAAAGCTGTTCACTTTTAGTTGTCTTTCCTCAGGCTTTTGGGACCTGACTTACTCTCAGTGACTTCTTGAAGACAGCCACTAATGGTTTGGAGGTTGTTCTAGCAAGCTCCATAGGCACTCCAGGATGAGTTTCATCAGGCCCTACTGATTTTAATTAATCTGATTTATTTAAATGCCTCACTCTATCTCTGCTCTTGCCTGTGTATCTCTGCTCTTCCTCAAGCTAATTGTTCTAAGCATTTTCTTCAAAGGTAGAAGCATAGATGGTGTTAAACACTTCAGCCTTCTGTGTCTGTCCTTATCTGCCTCCACTTCTTTTCAGTCTTTATTATTACCTTTATCTAGAGCTTCTTCCTAAGCCTGAGCAATCTGTGATTCATTTTGTGCTGTTTGTTCTCAGGGTTTATTCCAGGCCAACTCTTGGCTTGTTCCACACATCTACTGGTGTGTTTAGCCCATGTCAATTCAGAGACCAGACTGGAGCAGACTGGTTTAAATTGTGTCTCTGGTGCAAATGCACTCACTGAGCAGGCAGTCCAGTGTTTTTCTCTCCTCTGCCAGCATGCAATTTATACAGTTTGATATACTGGACTTCTTGTGCCTGTTTGAAAATCTTACCCAAGGCCAGTGGATTGTCTAAGACACAGCTGGTACTTCTGACTTGGCCTGCGTGTTTTCTTCTGTGCACAAAGGCAGCAAGATGGAAATATGGAATGGGAATTCACAGCTGAATACAAGAAGTCTGTATTTTTCAGAACTGTGTGTTCAGGCTGCCTTATAATAGGGATACTGGGGAATGGCATTATCTTCTCCATCAGCCTGAAATCCAGAAGAGATGAATGCTGCTGCTGGGACAACTTAGGGCTCTCTATAAAGGAAAGACTTTTGTATAGAAAAGTTTGGCCTACTGCTTGTGAAATCTGAATGACCTACAGAGTGATCTCTTTGCACCAAGATTTTTGCAGTTGTCACTGGAATAGTAATTTTATTTGTCTTGAAAGTACAATATTGTATTTTCAAGATATATATCTGGGGATGTCTTAGAGGATAGCCTTTGAAATCCTTAAACCACTGTGGCTGTGCAGCAGAGCTTTGGGAAACTGCATCCCAGTGATGAGGGTTCTGTGGAAGGAGAGGTTTGGTTTGTCCTTCTTCACTGGAAAGGTGAGAGGTGTTCAAGGCTGTTGGAACAGCTCCTGGAAAGAACTCAGCCAAGCTGCTGCATCAGGGGTTGTTCAGAGGACCATACTGGTCCCTGGGCTTCCTCTGGTTTATCCTGAACTCACTCTTTCTGCTCCAACCCCATGGGAATGGCAGAGGAGCTGCTCCTCTGGCACTGGGGTGTGACACCGCTCTGGACTTGTTCTGGCATGACTCCCTTTTGGGATCAGGGATTCCTAGGAGACCTGCTTCTTTTCTGATGTGAGCAGCTGTTCATCAGATTAAATGAAATGCACATTAGGCATTCCCCACTGCAGCAGGAGCTGTGCAGGAGTCTTTGATAACAGTAACTTTGGGAGTTTATTTTCTTTTTTCTCCTGGAGTGTTCTAAGCCACCACAGTTCTAGTGGGATCCTGGTTCAAGGATTTGGCACCCCTGGATATTGGGGCTTTTGCTGTGTAAAATATGTAAATATTAACTCAAGAATTGATTCAAAAGTTGCTCTCTGAGGAAGGAGGCTTTATGGAGGTATTACTGCTTGGGTTTTTTTGGTCTGGAAGCGTTGCCTGGAGGGCTCAGGAGTCTGCATGCACAGGTAACAGCAAGAGACTTCACTGCAGCACAGGAGAGAAAATAAGGCCCATTAAATACAACACATTTCTAACAACAGTGTTATTATGTACCTGAAGTGTTGACAGTAAAAGAGAATAGAATCCCCTTTTATTTTTAAACCTGCGACAGATTAGGAGACAAATCTTTATGCAGCTGTATCAATTTGTTACTTCCATTTTGCTTTGTAAAGGCAATTTTGATTGCAGAGCTGTCCTGTGCCATGCTATAGACTCCACTGAGACTTCATGTTGCACTGAATCAGCAGGCTGTCAAGCCTTGAGAATCATCCACTCAGACAAGGCTTTCACTAACAGGTAACTATTTCATAGCCAAGAAAATCCCATTTCTTAGGAATCTGTAGCAGTCATGCATTAAAACTGAGAAAGGGAGTAACATCTACATGTCTGCCTCTCATCAGCAGCATTTGTGCTCTAGGAAAATAAAAATTACTGGCTTAGTCATTCAAAAATGTCTCTGTCTTGCAGCAATAGTTGGAGGTCCCAAAAAGCTCAGGAATGAACTGGAAAAATCTTCCAAACTGGAATGTTGCACAAAGAACTGCCCAAGCTCCTTGGGTGTTTTGCAGGACACAGGTGTAATTTTTAGGTCATGTAAAATTTCATCTCTGGCAAAGGGATACAATGGAAGTCTGAGCTCAGGGAGTGACGCACCATGCAAATTTAAATAAGGATGTCTAGAGCTGAAAGGCAGTGTGTGTAAAGGAAGGTGTGGCAGCTGTGTGAAACCAGAGACATGCTTGTGGGATTTGGCTCCTGCAAGGTCAGAAGTTGCTTAGGTAATACTGAAAAATAGGTAGGGTCCTAGTTTTCAAGTCAAGATTGAGAAGAAATGAAAAAGTTAGTGCAGAGTTCTATATCCACCATGTACTCTTGTCTGAATTTGTACTGACACAATCTCAATTGGAAACTAAATGTCATCAGAAGTCACCCCTAAGATTTGCATTTGAAACATTGTTCTGTGTTGTCTTATGGCTTCTGGAAAGGTTTTTTGTGCATCTGTGATGGATGAGTTCTTCAGAACTCAAAAATCTCCGCATACATCACATGGCAGGCAGCAAACCACCACAGGTGCAGCCTTGCTGCATTGGTGGGGGATTGCTTTTGGGAGGAGGCAGTTTCAGTGAGATGCTCTGGTATTTTTTGGTTTAAAATGGTAACAGGAGATGCACTCTAGAGAGCATGGATGCATGTTGAACAAGAAAAATGCCTGATCTACAGAGGGATCCAAGACAGCACCTTCCTTCCCTTCTCTGGAAGGTTCTCTGTGTGGTGGTGAGGGCTCTCTGCACTGGTTTGCAGAGGTCCTGCTGCATCTGCAGGTGGGTGAGATGCAGTTCCTTTAAGGAGCTGAGGCATTTAAAAGTTCACTAAATATTTAAGCATCTTGTCACAAAAGCATGGATTTCTACTCCCTAGCTGCACTCTTTGCATGGCATAGGTTGACCTGAGAAAGAGAAGCCTGGAGACCTGGTTCTGTCAAAATCTGTGTTTCTGAGTGAAATGAGCACAGAACCACAGTGATGAGCAGTCTTGCAGGGAATATCACCTTTTCCTCCTCCTAAATCTACTTTGGTCCTTGACATTTGGACAGTTGTGGTTTTGTATTCAGGCAGGAAAGGACAAGCACAGAGCAAAATATGCAAGCACTCATTTGATTAAACACTTGATTTAGTCTGTGCAAACCTTTTGCCTTAGTTAAACATCTATTTGGAAGCTTTGATAGCTTACAAGGTGAGAACATGGATCCAGGGCTCTGGATGGGGTTCTGAAAGTGGCTGGGGAGATGCACAGGCTGAGAGGTGCATTTCAGACCTGTGAAATGTCTTCCAGTGCCACCCCCAAGGGGTGCCAGCCTAGCAAGCACTCGGAATTTGTAAGCATCACTAAGGAAGGTAGCTGCTTCCCAGCAGTGCTGAAGCATGCTCAAGTATATGAATAAGATGGAGTCAGATAAATAATTTAAAGAACCCTGCTTTACCTGTTCACAGCACTGGTGAAACTATGAAATACAAAGGTATTTTCCCCTCATATGTCTTAGCATTTTCTTTATTGTTAACACCCCCATACATCTGTGAACAAGTATATTAATAAATACTATAGGATTGAAACATTTTTTCATGTATAGTTCCGTCAGCTGTGCTGGATAGTCAGTGTGGTTACAGAGTCCCTACAGAAAGTCTCTAGTAGCAGTTAGCGCTGTTATCACTTTGTCCCAAGTATGTAATCATTTCCAGCACTAGACTTGCAGAATTCTCTTTCCAAGCCAGAAGAAAGTAGTCAGACTAATGAGACAATGTGAAAATGGATGTTGCTCCCCACTGAACCAGTGCTGTGGAAACACATGCCTGATGTACTGCTGAAAGGGATAAAAAACCCCTGGCACTTAAATGAACAGAAGAATTGTTATTTTGGAGCTCTCAGAGCCTTTTGGATCTGACCTTTCTGAAGGTCTCATTATGGACCTTCAGAAATAAAAGCAGGACTGAAACTGCCATGATTAGAAAGCTCTGGATGATTTAAGACATGATTGGTAATTGCTTGTGTGCGTGTGAAGACGTTTCACACATTTTGTACAAAATTAGATTATTTTTAATAAATTAAGAAGGATGCCTGGCACTGGGAGCCAGGTGCACTGCCTTCATCGCTCTGCCTGAAAGAGTGGCTGTAAATCTTACATATCAATTTGTTCCTATAGCATCAGGAGCTGTGCATTTACATCTGTTTGCCCTTTTCCATCTAACAGAAGTAAATCACTGAAGCAACAAGCTTCCTTTGTGTGGTGCTGCTTTAGGATACATGTCTGGAAATCTGACAGCTGATGGGTTAAATGTTCAGCCATTATTTGATGTATTAATCCATTCTGAAGCTTCCTAAAAGATTGTCTCACTTTTATACTTTAAGAGTTTAGGAACATGTAATAGTTAGGACGGACAGTGCATCAGTAGGTTGTGTAATGCAGTCAGTATGAATTGGAGTTCTATTGTTCCTGATAAATTGCTGTTGCTCATTTGGCTGTCTTTCAGGGCACTATTGATCTTCACCAGCCTCAGAGAATGTGCTGTTCCCAGGTGCATTCCCAGCCTGCCATGCCCACATGGGTCCCTGTGGCTCGGACTGGAGCTGGGGCAGACGTGGAACAAAGCTGAGAGCAATTTGGCAGGGCTGCACTGGATGCTGTGGACTGTTTGTGCTTCCAGTGGTTCAGCTTTAAAGAGAGCAATTCTCTTGTGCAGTCAAGGTTAAAATGAAGGCTATTAATTTCTGGAAAGATCATGAGAACTGGACAAGTGAAGAGAATTGTCCACCGAGGAGTCTATTTTTGTTTTAATAGCGCTCTTTCGGAACAATTTAAACTGAAATCTGAGCAGGCTTGAGGTCTCCATTTTACAATGGTGAAGGGTAGTGCAGTGCCCTTGGGCTCTGCTCAGCTGCCACCCTTTGTTTTCAATAGCTCCTGCCTCTGTGAAAGTGATAACATGGCCCATAATGAGTAAAACTCTCTAAATACTGCCCGTGCCTCAAGTAAATGAATACATTGGTCTTGTAGTGGGATCACAGAAGTGAGGGGGAGGAAGGAACCTCTGGAGATAATCTAATCTCCAAGCAGCTGACTACAACAGGTTGATTGGGAGGTTGTTCAGCTGGTCTTTGAGTATCTTCAAGCCTGGAGGCTCCACAGGCTCTCTGGACAACATGTGCCAGAGTTGATCCTTCAGTTCCTTCATCATCCTTGTGGCCCTGTGCTGGTGTCTTTCCAGTATGTCCATGTCTCTCTGGTCCTGGGAAGCCCAGAACCTGCTTCCACTCACTGTATATGTCTTTTTTACGTTTTTGTTGGGACCTCCTTGTGCATCCATGCAAACCTTTTGCAACCTCCTTTTCTTGACTCACTGCAAGGCTGTCCTTGGTTATGGATATTGTGGTCTTTGAAATTCCCACATGAGAAGTCCCTCATCCCCAGCTGTGAAGCAGAATTTACCTTAGCTGCTTAACCTAATTTGCAAGAATACTCTTTCCCCATGTGCAGGAACCACCTGCACATTTTATAGGTATTTTTCAAGAAACCTTAATGAAACAGGGCAGACAACTGCCATTGTATCCCTAGTTCTGTGGTGACTGGGTTATTCTAAAAGTTTAGAATAAAATATTATTGCCTCATTTTTCCAAAGGCAAAATGAATAGCTTGTTTGTTGTCATGACTTTTCGCATAGCTAAAAAATTAAGGGCTTGGGTTTTACACTTTTTTCCCTGTCAGATACTGGATTATTTTCTCTGTTTTTTTCATCAGCCTCTGTTTATGCTGTATTGTCATTTTGGTACAGCAAGCCTCCATTTAAAAATTGTAGTGCGTCCTTTCCACTTAAGTACTCTGCCAAAATTTCCATATCAGTGAGATTCTTTGTATGGAGCTGTAAAATAATTTGGGTTGGTTAAAGGCACCTTTAAATCCCCCCTAGTCCAACCCCCCCTTCAGTAAGCAGGGACATCTTCAGCCAGACCAGGTTGCCCAGAGCCCCACAAACCTGACCTTGAATGCTCCCAGGGATTGTGCATCCAGCATCTCTCTGACTAAACTGTTCTGGTGGTTCAGCACCCACATTGTGACAAAATTTCTTCCTTGCATCTTGTCTGAATCTTAATACATAATAGGTTTGGATGCTGAGAAACAAAGAAAAAATTAAAATAGTCTGTGGGGTGTTAGGGTCTTGGAGGGGGTCACTACAGAAGAAGGACTAAGCATTTCTGTTGTGCTCACTCAAGGTCCTAACACAGAGCCAAAATGTGCTTGAAGGCCATATGGATGATGATTAATTGCACTTTCCCACTCCCATTCAAGCTGCCTCCTGCCTATTGAACTCTGAGGATTTGTTTACATGTTACGTTTTCACCATTTGAAAGCAAGCTTTAATAGGTGCTGCTCAGTGCAGTAAAACATAGCACTTGGTTTGTAGTTACCTGTCAAAGGTTTGTTTACAGGAGCTTTATAAATCAGTCTGTCACATAATAACCTTTTCATTGGTAAATCCCCCTTCTCCCTGTCAGGGAGCAAGGTGAGATGATAAAGGCTTCTGCAGCATGGTGTATGAATAGACAGCGCTGATAAATACTCCCATTAACAGAAATAAATAATATTTAGGAAAAAAATATAAAATCACAAAATAGATAAGGCTGGAGTGGACCACAGTGGGTGACCTGGTCAAACCTCCCTGCTCAAGCAAGGTCATTGCACACATGGCACAGGAGTGTGTCCAGGCAGTTCTTGAACATCCCCAGTGAGGGTCTCGAGACTTTACATCTTCTCTGGGCAATTTATTCTAGTGCTTGGTCACCTGCACAGTAAGGAACCTCTTCTTTATGTTCAGGTGGAGCTTCCTGAGCCTCAGCTCCTGCCCCATTTTCCCACTGCCCATTGTCCCTTTGCCAAGCAGAGCCTGTCCATGCTCTGGCCCCTCCCTGCAGGCACTGACAGACATTGATGAGGTTCCTCTCATCTTCTTTTAATCATGCTCTAATCATTGGCATCCATGTCCCCCAGGGCACTGCTGGGTCAGGGACAGCTTGTTGTCCCCCCAGGACCCTCATTCCTTCTCCCCAGAGCTGCACTCCAGCAGGCTGGTTCCCAGCCTTAAGCTTAAAAGTTTAAACAGATGTAGGGAAAAAGACTGAAATGAAAATTGGGATATGGGACAGGGATTGTATGAGTTGAATCCCCATTAGAAACTGCAAAATATGTGGGTACCATTAACTAAGTAGTTCCCACAATGGTGATATCAGCCTGCCTGAATCTGCATTACAGAAGTGGAGTGTGTGTGTAAAGATTGCCTGAAAAAGCTTTACTTCCTTTCTTGTAGAGGGGCTTGAACTTGAGGTGCAGACAACGAATAGTGGTTTTAGTATTTTTTCAGTGTTTTGAAAACTGTAATCAAGAAATTACCTGAAAACAAGTGCCATGTTCTCTAAATTACCAGTGCACAAACTGTGTGTTTCTGAAACAGAAAATGCATGCTAAGAGACAGGAAGTAAATGCACATTAATAAGAATTGTAATATAAGCTAAAACTAAAGTGGAGCTGCATGATCACAAAAAAAATCCAGAGAAACCCCTCTATAATTTAGTGTAAGTGGGCAAAATGCTTTCAGGATTCAGTATGTGCATCAATGAGATAAGCAAATAGGAAGTTACTGCTCTTCAATTCATAACATTTTAATATAAAAGATATAAGAATGAAGACAAGTCCGAACTAGTTAGGCATTCATCAGATTGCTTCTGGAGAGGACAACAAAATTAACCTCCTTTATTTGATGATAAGCAAACACAAATGCATAATTTTCCAGTTCACAAACCTTCTGTGTAAAATGCCATTAGAAAAGGAATGCAAAACTTACTTTCAGGTGCATTCATTTTAAGAGGTCTTAGAGGGACTTGTAAGGAAAAAATGACACCAAAACAACCCAGCCAGAACCCAGCCTGCCCTGTTGTATCATCTGCAAAGCCTCACAGAATCAGACAGATGGTTTAATGCACTGCTCTGACTCAAATGCTCAGCAGAGTAATGGTGGAACAGGACATGGGCTGTTCATCCTGTAATGGTGGAACAGGACATGGGCTGTTCATCCTGTAATGGTGGAACAGGACATGGTCTGTTCATCCTATAATGGTGGAACAGGACATGGGCTGTTCATCCTGTAATGATGGAACAGGACATGGGCTGTTCATCCTGTAGTGATGGAACGGGACATGGGCTGTTCATCCTGTAACGATGGAACGGGACATGGGCTGTTCATCCTGTAGTGATGGAACGGGACATGGGCTGTTCATCCTATAATGGTGGAACAGGACATGGGCTGTTCATCCTATAATGGTGGAACAGGACATGGGCTGTTCATCCTATAATGGTGGAACAGGACATGGGCTGTTCATCCTGTAATGATGGAACAGGACATGGGCTGTTCATCCTATAATGGTGGAACAGGGCATGGGCTGTTCATCCTGTAATGGTGGAACAGGACATGGGCTGTTCATCCTGTAAAGATGGAACAGGACATGGACTGTCCATCCTGTAACGATGGAACAGGACATGGGCTGTCCATCCTATAGTGATGGAACAGGATCAGGACTGTTCATCCTATAGTGATGGAACAGGACAGGCTCTGGGTGGGCTGGGGACATCCCTGATGGCCAAGCCGTGGTCCTGCAGTGGAGGGCACCACGACAGATCAGTGTGGCCACAGCTGTGCAGGTCCTCTGCAGTTTGGCCTGCAAGGGAGCCCATTCCTATGCATTCCCATCCCACCAGGGAGCACACAGCTCACACAGCCTGGGCATCTTGGTCTGATGTGAGGATCCAGTGCCAAGCGCAAGCCTGTAACCTTTTGAAATTGCAGTCTCGAATAGTCACAGAAGGCAACCGGGTGCGAAAATTATTTCATTATAGTCCTCGTCTGACTGAATCACTGCTGAAATCACTCAGCTTCTCCACACCATTTTCTGTTATTTCCTTGTTAGCACATGCCACTGTCAGAACAGAGAGATTATTTATTGCCTTTCAGCACTAAAGAAGAAAGCTAAGTGTAGCAGCACATCATGGAAAAGGGATTATTTGTTGTAACATGTATCACATCCTTTGCATTCTGTGGAAATCCCAGTGTATATTTGCTCACTGTGCAAGTATTTGGATCCTCTGGATCTTTACATCAGCTGGGTTAGTGTTGTTTGTGTTTCAGGAGATGTGCCTGCAGTTTACAGCACAAATAGGGCTGTGCCTGCTTTGTGATTGCTCTGTGGTGTGTATATTGCTAAATGGACTTTCATCAAGTCTCCTGGTTCCAGCCTGCCCTTCAGAGCCCAGGGGTGAGTGTGCTGACCTGCCACATATTTATTGTGCTGCTGAATTGGGTTTTGCAGCTGGTGGTAATGCTATAACAGTGAGACTGAAGTACAGTCAGATGTCTTGGGGGGCTTAAATCCAAGGATGTCTAGATTTGTGGGGCACACATAGATATATAAACATGTAAAGAAATATTTCCTGTCTGAAGCTGAAACTCTACTTAGATAATTATTAGTCCAGTTTTTTATTATAACTCTAAATTATTATATTGTCATAACACAGCCCATGATCTCTCTGTGGACTCAAAGACAAAAAATGAGTTTTTGTTACAATTTTCCCTGGAGACATTTTGTACAATTGCAAAATTTTCCCTTGACCATAATGTAATAGTTCTGCTCTAAGTGTTGACTCCCAACCATGACACAGAGCTGTTACTGACACTGAGGCAATGAACTTGGAAGGGCTCAGCTTTTAGGTTCAGGAGGCCTCTCCCTTCCCATGGGCTGGAGACTATTGCAAGGGTTACAGGGCTCACCTGTTCAGTTATTTCATAGCCCCGTGACTGCCCAGTGGTATGAAATAAGTGATGACCAGACTGATCAATGTAAGTCTGGCAGCCAGGATGCTGGACAGGCCTGCAGGGTGCACTGCAAATGCTCTTAGCTCTGTCAGTGGCTACACCTGATACACTGACCAAGGCAGCATATGTTTCCCTGCCTCCTTTTCCCCACCACTTTGGGGTTTTACCACAGTAAAACCACTTTGGCAAAGCTGAGCTCTACAACACTGCTAAATGTGTTTGGAAACAGTGAGGACAACACATAAAACCCTGCTCTGTAAAGCAGGAAATGTGTTAAGCAGCATCTTGGCAGGATTATTTTTGCTCCTGTGGCTTCTGAAGACTTACTGCATTCTGATTTTCAGCCCTGTTTTCTTCTTCCATGGCTGTATCTCCTTTTGAAGTGAGTTGTTGTGCTTGTTACCTTGGTACTGACTTGGTGATAAAAGAACAGATGAACGCAACGACCCTGCCTGGATGTCTCAGACATGTGCAATAATCCATGGCGACGCTGAGCATGCCTGGAAGAAGCTCTTCCTCATCCTAGCATTCTCCACTCTAAAGATCTCTGGAGTTGTTTCTGTAAATTAGAAAGGTTAGAAAGCCCTTGAGGTCATGGTACTGCACTGCCTTTGCTAGATACACAGTAAAGTTAAAGAAAATAGCAGGTATATTAAACTTAGTAAATTGTCCAACCTGAGCTCGCAGAGCTGCTCTGCAGAGGGATGAAGTCTGCAGGAGGAAATGGGTCTGTTTGCAGAGCTTTAAAACTCTCAGTCAAGCTTTAAAAGTCTCTGTTCATCTTTTCTGAAGACTGAGTTTGACAGAATTGAAATGAAAATTCTGACAGGGATCAAAAGGGTAAAGCTCCATCCAGGTCTGCAAGATGCTGATCTGGTCAGTAGAATATGCATATATTAGGGTTTTTTTTTTTTCTGTTTAAAAATACATAAATTTTGGAAGATACATTTTCTCAAATTCAAAAGCTGAGACCAATAATGAAAGAGATCACAAAGCCTGGTGGCAAGGCATTAATTTGGGAAGCACAGCTTTGTTTTCCATTCCCTGCTCCAGTAGACACAGGTACCTGTGGCCACTCTTCCTGATGTTATGGTTATGGTGGAGGAAGCCATGTTTTGCAGAAGGAGAAGAGAGATTTCTCTTGCTTTGTGCTGGTGCATGCAGTCTCAGCACATCCCTCTCCTGCCTGCTTCTCCAACTCTTTCCCTGCCATTTGTCAAGGTTCAGGCTGTGCCATGTCCAGGCTCTGCGGTGTGGGAGTGCCCTGGGATTCACAGCCAGGGAATTTCTTTTCTTTGTCATTGCTTCCCATCCTGAGCTGGCATTCCACCCTGTGGCTGTCACTGCTGGTGTTAGGAGTTATCCCAGTGTCAGGAGCAGCTGCACCATTTTCTGGATGAGGAAAGCTCCTTGTAAGTGAATGCCAGTGAGTCCCCACGCTTGGCATTCAGACCTGCTCTGCTGAGAACGCCCAGCATCAGCCAGCAGAGGAGGGCTGGAAAGCCTGAGAGCAGCTGAATTCACAGCAGGTCACTGCTTTCATTTCTGACAACAGCATGCAAGGAATCAGCAGAGATGGCTTAGGAAGCTGCATTTACTTAAAAGAAGAAAGACCAAAAAAGAGAATGGGGTTATAGCCTAGGTAATTCAAATTTACTCCATAAAATGTAGTTATTTACTATTAGTTAACCCTAGTAACATTTATTTAGCTCTTCTTTCTCTTTGAAAATAAAGAGAAGAAAGTTTCAGAAACTAAATTCTGAAAGCAGTCAAAGGCAGGAAGATTTAAAATTATTCACCTGAACAGGGCTTTGTGGTGCTTATTTCTCTTTTTAAAAATTTCCTTTCTTTGGTTTTATTTGAATGTGCTTCATTCTGGCCAAATACTACTTTGCGTCATCCATAATCCCCAGCTTCTTTTTGTCCTTCAGTCATTTATCTTCCTTTTTAAAAATTTCTTTCATGAACAAGGTGGCAAATGAAAATCAGAAGTCATAAATATCTCCTGATGCCTTTGATAAAACTAATCTTAACGTGAGGGAATAACACTATGTGCATTTAGGGATTTCTGCCTGCAGGAGTTCAGTGAAGCATAGTGGAGACTCATCTCCACTCTGGAATGATCTGTTGTCAGCTTGAAAATCCACATTACATCCACAACAAAAACTTGGGAATGTGGCAAGGAACTTGTAAACATCAGCAATGGAATGGTGTGTGCCTGAGCTGAAGCTAGAACCTGTGGCTCTTCTTGCTGTATAGTCATTAATTTTTACTCCATGAGCAGGATCCCTCTAAGCGGTTTAGTTGGTAAAGTCTTTCTATCTTGCACTTCTTCAGTGAGACAAAGAACATAACACATGGACTGCCACTTCCAACTGAGTTAATCTCTAAGTAGATTTCAGACAGATTGTGGAGATCTGAATGTTGATTTGAAATGTGTGAGTGAATTTCTTTCTTTAGCATTTCTCATGGTTAATGTAGTAAAAACGTGTGTGTTGAAGCAAAGAGAGGAATTTTGGTCTGAAAGCTGTACTGAAATCAGGTTGTAATATAATGATAGCCTGGCAAAAAGGAATAATTTGCCATGAATATTGTGTCCTTTAAATATATGAATATATTTTTAAACCAGTCTTCCTCCAATGAGTCCAACCTGTCTTCCTTTCACCGAGAGTTTGATATTCAGCAGCACTTCAAAAAGTTCACAGTTGGGTTCCTCTGTCCTTTCTTGTCTCCATTTGTTTTTCCCTTTAACTAAGGCAGGAATCATTTTGCCTGCCTAACAGCAGAGCAGTGACGTTCTGCTTCAGTGTGTAGTCTGTGCTGAAGAAAGGGTTGCTATAAAGGCATTCCTGACGATAGCAATTCCTTCTGTTTGCACACTTGGAGTTGGGAAGAGAGTGCCTTTTTTGGTAGACCATATGTTTAGTAAGTAAATGACCTTGATCTTTTGATTGGGAGAACATCCTTCAAGCTCGTGAGCGGCATGTGACTCATGAGCTGTTGTTTAAGGGTTTCTCCTCTGAGTTTGACTCTTGGCAAACACATTGCTGAAGGTCTCCTTGGAATGCCAGACCTCTCCCATGAAATGCCACGCACGCTGTAGCAGCCACGGGATGACGACGTGCTCTGACGTGCACTCCTCCATCTGAAGTGGTACCACGATGCTGGCCAAGGTTGCCATCAACAGTTTGTTCTGTGTGCTGGTTTTGATCCCTTTGGAGACACACAAAAATAGCTCCTGCTGAAAACACTTCATGTGATCCTGTGTTAACAGACACCCTGCAATGTGCTTCCTCAGCACGAGCAGGTTTGGGAATGTGTAATTCTCCAGAAACGCTCCTTCTGGGTTTTAATAGGTCTTGTGTGATGCATTGCTGCTAAAAAAACCCCCAAACACCTATTGTTTTGTCATCTGTGTGAGGGAAGGACTTGATGCTGGTGGATCAGAAGCTGCATAAAGACTGGCAGCCCAGAGAGCCAGACGTGTTCTGAGATGCATCAGGAGTGTGGGCAGCAGGGCAGGGAGAGGATTCTGCCCCTGTGCCCTGCTCTGCTGAAGCCCCGCTGCAGGGCTACATCAGCTCTGGGCTCCCAGCATGGGAAGGACATGGAGCTGTTGGAGCAGGTCCAGAGGAGGGACACCAAGGTGATCAAAGGCATGGAGCACCTCTCTAATGAGGAAAGGCTGAGAGAGTTGGGCTTGTTTAGCCTAGAATACAGAAGGCTTTGGGGTGACCTAATTTTGGCCTTCCAACACCTGAAGGAAGCCTACAAGAAAGCTGGAGAGGGACTTTGTACAAGGACCTGGAATGACAGGAGAAGGAAGAATGGATCCAAACTGACAACAAGTAGGTTTAGTTTAGATATCAGGAAAAAACTTCTCTGCTGTGAGGGTGGTTGAGTGCTGGCACAGGTTGCCCAGAGAAGCTGTGGTGTCCCATTCCCAGAAGTCTTAAAGGGCCTGGGAAGCAACCTGGTCTAATGGAAGGTGTCCCTGCCCAAGGCAGTAGGGTTAGAACCAGATGGGCTTTAAGGTCCCTCCCAACACAGACCATTCTATAATTTCATGATGTGTTTTCTACCAGCGTAAACATGATTCTTAAAAAACAGAGAATATCTCTACTATCCAAAATACATATTCCTAAAGTCCATGAATTTCTTTGTACTGCTAAAAATCATATCTGTAGTACTTTGATTTACTTGCCGCAAAGTGAGCTTCTTATAGATATTACATCACTGAAAATATTTTCTCATTTTTTTGAAGTCGTTTGTTTGACATGAACATATATCAGGAGACAATATATTTTTACTGGCTCTAATATTCCTAAAGAAGAAAGCCTTTTTATTATAGTTTAGTATATAATATACTACAGTATATATAATATATATAATCTTTCCATTTTTATTTATGTTTTTTTTTTAAATATCTTCCTTCAGAAAATGAAATAATAGAGACTATGATCCATATGAATTCATATGAGTCCAGGATATATTTGGCAGGAAAGTATTAGATTGTTTGGAACTTAAATTGCTACAGATTATCTGTACTTTTAAGAACTTCTGAGGGTTTTCCTTTCAATATTCAATCCTTAGAACAAAAATACTGACAAAAAAAATTGCAACTAAGTATGTTGATAAAATGTCAAGTGATGAACCTCAGAGGGTGAATGACTCAACTGATTAAATATTCATTGCACACCTATCTTATCTTGAGAGTTGATGCATGATGCACAAATGCAATTAGATAATGCACTTTTAGTTCATATGAGAAAATCTCTCTTTTTTTTGGTGTTTTATTTTTTCCCCAGAAAGTTGAAAATTCAATGAGTAAGAGTGGTGTAATATATTTTTGAAAGCAGGAGTTTGGAATGGGAGGCTGTTTAGTTAAATATACACTAGCAAAATCTTTTGGGTTTTTAAAAAGTGTGCTAAAAGGTTAAAGATTTTTACCTATCTCTTCTTAAATTGTGCTTTCTGGTATAAAGCATCAATTTCCCCCCCAGCTTTTCATTCACAGCTACCGACATTCTTGTTAGATATGCTTGTCTTTTTCTAGTTTTTCAAAAGTTCTCCAGAACTGCCCTTGGTTCTCCAAGAGCAGCCCTGCAAATGTCTGATAATCCAATTGTTTCAGCTGGTTACCCAGAGCAGAGCTGCTGGGTGCTGAAAATCTGACCTAAGAAAGGGCTAAAGCCCCCTCAAATTATAAATTATTCTGCAGTCTTCTTTGGAGCCCAGTCTGGGCCCGTGTAAGTAAATTACTGCACTTTTCTGTGGGATACCTTAGCAGCCATTATTATAAAATAATAATCTGATGTTTCAAAAAGTGATATTAAGTATTTAGGGATACACAGTTCCCTCTCAGTATTGGGATGTATTCAGTTGTGGGAATTACAAATTCAAATTCCATGGGATACATAGTTACTTTTCCTATTTGGTAAATATTATGAATGATAGTTTTTACTTTTAAAAATAAAAGAAATCTTAATTTAATACTCATGTTTCATTCACTTTCATCTTGAGTCTGAGCACTAACAAAAACACCCATGTTCATTAAAATTGACCTTAGGTTTGCCAGAAAGGTTCAAATACTTTGTTTTGAATTTGGAAAGGGACATTAAAATAAGATAATTTTTCTGACTACAATTTGTCATTATAAGTGTGTCACATTACTCAGATTGTGCTTAATTCAGTGTAGGTGGCAGTTTATTTGGTGACATAATTTCTGCGCTTCTCTTTCAATGTCATTTTTGACTTTTCAGAAACCAGGATTTCCAGTTTCTGAAAATCATGAAGCCTATCTGATCCAAGGGGTATCTTCAAAATAAACACTTTGGGATGTGTTAGTTGTCAGAAATTGGGGTGGAACTTGAGACACCCATTCTTTAGTTTGTGTAGATTCTTAATGCTGCCTGCATAGAGTGTTCTGGTATTATTTATGATTTTATGGTATTATTTCATTTTGCAAATTATCATTATATGAAAGGATGCAGGTTAATTTTGAATGATGCAGCCTGGGGGCTGGAAGCAATTTAGTTGCCTTGATGCTGCTTTCTTCTCAGGCTTTCCTCCCTTTCCTCTTGCTTTTTTAATGTGGGAATATTCATAATGTATCCAGTGGTGTAATTTACTGATTTGCATGCAAATTGATGTGTTTTTTTTCCTTAAAGGACAGGGGTTTTCCTTTTACTTATCCCTCCTCTTCCCCCTTTTGCTTTAAAACATCCACACCAGCTTTTTAATAACAGGAAAGGTAGAACAAGCCATAATCTTCCAATTCTCTTGTGAAAAGAATCACAGCTGAGTTACACAAGAAGCTTAAAGAGAAGTCCAGTACCAGTTAATTCCAATTGTCTTGGCATTTAATACAGTATCTGTGTGCATGGAGTGGTGTGCAGCTGTTTGTGTTCCACTCTTACAGGCAGCCACACTGTGACAAGTAGAAAATAGGATAAGGGGAGCTGAATGCATTATCCCTTGTGCTTATTTGCAGCTCAGTGACAGAGAGCACATGGCCTTCCCTGACACTGAACACCTTCAAAATGTGTGTAATCCACTGAGGGCTGTTTGTCTGCCATTGTTTAAAGCATCTCCCTTATGGGATGGTCATTTTAAGATTGTCAGGTCTGGCATTAGCTCAGCTGGCGTTGCTCTTGTCCCTGAGTGCTGTTTCCTCCTCTCTGCTGGGCTCCACACTGGAGCCTTGTGGCTGGCTGGTCAATTCCTCTGAGGATGGAAAAGCAGAACTGTAAGGATCTGAGTGTGCAGATATTGCAAATTCTGCAATAGAAATGGTTTTAGAAAAGCAACCTTAAAACACCTATTCACAACATGTAACTGTTGTCAAAATTGTTTTCACTACTTGACTGGCTCTGCATATTATTTAAAGAGACTGTCTTAAAATTACTAAACTTCCCCACCCCACTTAAAAAAAAAACTGAATAAAGGTTTTTATGAATCTTGTTCACTTGTTTGATAAACACTTTTCCTCTGAGTTGAAGAAGACTGGATGCTATTTGAGGGTTTAATTCTTTGCTTCCAACAGCTTCTGTGTTTTAAGTCAAGTCTTGTGTGCTTGGAACAGATTCTTATCCAGCTTATGCTGCCCTGTTCCATTATATATGAAAATGAATTCCCTCCCTGCCTCACCATGCAACTCCTGTTAGACTGGATGAGAGGGATGGAAGCATGTAAATAAATCTGCTTTAGAGAAGTGCATTTCGCTCGGAATAGGCTGGCAGTTTGCAAATAGCTGAGCAGGGTACTCGAGACAGCAGCGAGCCTCATCTGCGTTAAGGCAGCTCAGTGATTGTGTAAGAGCACCCCAAGGTGCAGGAGGCAGTGCTGGCACGTGCCAGGATTGTTGGCACTGCTTGGGAATGTGGTGAAAAGCAGGGGGACAAAGGAGGGGAAATTTCTGAAACTGAATAATGCCTACAGCTGGACATGGGCTCTAGAGCTGAAGGTGTTCCCATCATGTCAGATGCTTTCCCAGAAGAACCGTGGAGAAATGTAGGACAGCTCCTCTGATCTGACATTATGGGGTGTCTGCATCCCTGTGAGATAACACATTTACACATTGCCTTCAAGTACTCTCCAGGATTTAATTCCATCCCAGTACCTCTTTAAACCTTTATCTGGTTTACATTTTATAAACGGCTATTTGCTTTGACTCGTGTTTTCATCTTGTTCTAGCCAAGAATGATTTTGAGGTAATGGTGCCTTCAGTGTGAGAGAACTGTTGATGAACCAAAGTAACGTGTAAGGGAAAGCAGAAGATGGTTGGGGGAGGCATTAAAAATGAGGAAATGCTGAAGAAGATTTGAGGCAAGGCAGCCAGACATCTCTCAGGGGGTGCAGTACAAAAACTGAGGCATCACAAGTGAAAATAATGGAAATTCCTATTTTAGATGGAGGAAACTAGGTTTCCCCATGAAACACCAGAAGAGATTGCCCAGCGAGATTGTGGGATCTCTGTTCTTGGGCAGTTTCCAAATTCAGCTGGAGAAGATCCTGTCATCTGCTGTTACTTGGAAGCTAATAATGTTTTGGACAGGTGGTTGCTCCAGGTGATCTGGTCCTGGCCAGCCTGAGTGACTCAAGTTCCCTGCAGCACCCATCCCTATTCTGCAAATCTTCACTGCAGCTTAGCCCGGGGCAAGCCTAGTCCTGATGTGCACGTGAATTTAGGATTAGTCCGCAAACAGTTCTGAGGATCTGGGACAGCTCTCTTATTTATGTTACTTTACTCTCCATTTCTGAAAAAAACCTAAGAAATGGAAGGTGTGTATCCAGGCCTCCATCTTCTCCATCAGGGAAAGAACAGCATATCCTGACCTCTTTCTATGTCCTAACTGCTAGGCTCAGATTTTCTTTAAGTTGATAACATTTCACAAAGGCAAATTGCTCAGTGATGGTGTGGTCAGGAGGCACTCCCAGCTTCTCTGAGCCCTTTCTTGCCTGCACACCCTTAGGCAGCTGACAGCCAGCTTGATTTTCACCTTTCAGAGTCCTGTCTGCTGAACAAGCCTCATGCAGGCTGATTCAGGAGGATTAAAGGACAAAAACTGAGAGAGCAGGAAAATCTCCAATATAATTAGGAAACACATTTTTTAGTTCCTGCTGTTCTTTCTTATTACTCTTCTTTCCAGTGCATTCACTTAGCTTGCTGCTCTAATTTTGACATTTTTAATTTACCTATTAGCTGTGATTAAGATCATACTGCATTCATGGGGAGTGACTTTGCTTGCCAAGAAGCTTTTCTGAGATAGTGCAGCTCTAACAAGGAGACACACCTCACTGTAGTCAAGTTTAATCTTCCCTAAAATGTTCATTTGGAAAAAACTTCGTGTTTAATTCCAGCTCTTTCCTTGCTAATTAAATGCCAGTTATATGTCTATACACATGCAATATAATTATTTAATTACTAGGAACAGGATGCACTAAAAGACTTGCAGTAGAACAACCCAGGAGGGCAGATTTGATGATCAGTTTCCTGTGTAGTTCTTGCTTCCATCATAAAAGAAACTCTACACATTGCTTGATAAGCATGTGATGCAAAGGGGTTATGAGATGAGTTTTTCACTCAAAAGGGTAAAAGGAAGAGTAATAATGGGTTATATATGATCCTCTCTCTGGTGACAAGTGATAGGACATGTGGAAATAGAATGGAGCCACATCAGGGTAAATTCAGACTGAAAATTAGGAATAGTTTCTTCACTGAGAGGTTGGTCAGTCACTGGAATAAGCTCCCCACAGAAGTGGTCATGACAACAACCAGTGAGAGTTCAAGGGGTTTCTGGACAATGCTTTTAGTGACATGGCTTAATTTCAGGTTGTCCTGAGGTGATCTGTGTTCAACTTGAGATATTCTGTGATTGTATGATAAAAATAGATGATAGATAATACAAAAGCATACCTCAAAGAATCTTAGAAAGGGAATACATCACACATGTATGGAACAAACTATTTATTCATAGTATAGTTAATCACAGAATCAAAGATTATGTTGAGAAGGAAGAGACCCACAAGGTCCAACTCATGGCCCTGCACAGAACCATCAAAGAGTCCTTACAGAATCAATTATGAAATGAACAATGAAGAACCTCATTAATAACACCATCAAAACAGTCACACAAGGACCTCATTTCCCTCATTTCTCTTGTGCCACGTTCTGTGTGTCCCCCACCTGTGGATCCTATGCTGGCAGCCTCAGCTTGCCCTCAGCAGAGCAGAAGGAATGTAAAAAGTCTTGTGCCCCCTCGAGGTCTTCACCAGCAGCTGTTTGGTGTTTTTTGCCTCCTCAGCCTCAAGTCTGGATTTGTTTTTTGTATGTTTTTCATCATAATTTGCTCCCTTTTCCTTGGTTTCCTGCTCCAGTTTGGAAGCTGCACTCTCAGTGTGAGCCAACATAAAGAGTTATTGTTTTTATGCAGGGACTAGCAGACTTGGTCAGACCTGTACCACATATTAATTCATTTGCAGAATTTAAGATAAAACAGACTAGGGAATTTTCACTTGATGGCTGCTGAGATCTGCTAAAGCCAGCTGTGGCCAAGGCAATCCCAGGCAACTGCAGAGACCATGCTCTGTGAAATTAATGAAAAACTACGCCTTTTTATTTTTATGGTGAAAATTGTGTAAGGAGAGTGGTTTCATGGGTGGCCATATGCTCTTGTGCAGTGGAGGCTCATTTATTCCTCCTTGTGGAGAAAGAAGAGCATGAACACACTTCTCCCAGAGCAGAATATTACAGGTGTGTACATGTGATAGCAAAAGCTGCACTACTTCAGCACAGCAGACACCTGAGAGGTCACAGGTGATATCCTTGGTGCCACAAAATGCCTCCTGCCAGCTTTGGTGGGCCTGGTGAGCAAGGGTAAAATAAAGAGTGGGATCTTTATTATGGAGACTTTAAATTCTTAATTAGGCTGCTTTCTGAACTTGAAATTGTTTGTTTTCCTATTCTTTCCACTGCTCACAGCTTGTGTGCTCTGAGTGGGAAGAGAGGATACAGAGAATGTCTGAGCTCTTGTGATAATTCAGAATAGCCAAATGTGTCATGGCATTTGGACAAAAAAACTTGGTGATCACTTACCTGGAACTGTGACTGTGGTGAAAGCTGTAAAACTATTTCTTAAACTGGTGGTGACAGACATTAGTGTGACACAGGTGGGCTCTTTACTCTTATCTCTGCTTTGCCCCGCCAAAGTGCTGCTATTCCAAGGACTCTAAGGAAGGTCCCCTGATTCTTTTGAAATTGAGAGTCATTCCTTTCTGCTTTTTGCAAGTTCTTGTGTCATTATAGTCACAAACATGATCCTTGAGATCATGTGTCTGTTTGTTATCTACATATATTGATTGTGTCCTAAACTCACAGTCATGATTTTTATCTGATCTGGGGAGCTTGAACTCACATCTGCTGTCTAATGGCTAATGAATGATGGCTCACTAAGCTGAAACCATCAGATCTTCTACCAGGCACTTTCAAGATACACTAATGGGTTTTCTTCTGTCATCAAGGACACACTCAAGAGCTCATTTTCTAGCCACGTAGCTGAACTTCAGCTGCCTGTTGACTTTAGAATGCAAATATCCTCCTCTTGTGTTTCTGTTTGTCTGTTTTGGGGGGGACCAGGAAATAAATGTCATTTTGTAAAAAACATTTTGTACATCATAGAGGTCTTCCATCAAACACAAAAATCTTTAGTAAGGCTTTCTAGTTTTATGTTTGTTATATTCAATACTGGGAATTAGTATCTCTTGTGTTATGTATTTATACACATTATGTAAATGTTGAATGAAAGTATATAATGTGTGCAAGGCAAATCAGATGAGTAGGAAAGTTAGAGTTACCCTCCACCCTGATATTTCTCTACAACTCTGTGTCCTCTGTGTCTTTGCCTTCCTCTCCAGTGTAATTCCTATATTCTTTGCAAAAAGATGAAATTTTCAATATACTGCACAAAGATCAGATTCATGCTTTTTATAAAAGTATTTGGCAGTAAATATTTCTGTCCTCTGAAGTAATTTCTTTATAAGTGTCTAGGTAAATTGCTGAGTTCAGGCTTCTAAACTAACAAAATAAGTGCACAAAAATAGTGCAAATTGTCCTGGTACAACATGCTAAGTGCCTCCAGAAAGAGTGGCATGGGGATTTAAAATTAAGTCAAATTTATTCTTTGTTCTCCTCTGTCACCAAGAGGAGCAAACATGATGTGAGAAATGTGGCAGTTAAATTAGGGAAGAATAGTAGATAATGCTTTTTTATACCCCGAGGCTGTAGTGCTGGATGAAGGGGAAGAGTTTGAAGGAAGAAATAATGAGAGGAAATTATTAAGCAAAGTTTAGATTGGATATCAGGGAACTCATCAAGACAGTGAAATCTGTTACAACCTGGAATTATCTCCCAAAAGAAGGTGCTGAAGCTTAATTGCTTTGGACATTTTTAACAAGTCCTGTCAAGCTGCATGGCAGAAATGTAGAGAACAATCCTGGGCCTGCAGAGGGATACAGTAGGTGACGTGCTTGGCCTTGCCACTTCTTATTGCTCTGATTTTTTAACTGTCACCAGGAGTGACAGTGATTACTGCAGCCATTTTTATTGTGGGTGGAGGACCTGATGTTTAAGAGCTCAGCAGCGTTTCTGCTTCAATGTGATTTTTACCTTCAGGTGTGGAAGTTCAGTAGGAATAAACTGATGCTGTGTTTGGGGTGATAGCAGTAAAACCAGCACTTGGGTCACTTGGATAGCAAAACTTCTTTCAGGTGACCACAGGAGGGATCAGGGAGAAATTTTCGTCAAATTGCATAAAGTGGAATGTGTTTGGGTGTAAAGGCGTAGGAGGTCTCTGCTGCTTGCTTGTGAGACAAAATGGGGGCTTTGGAGAAAAGGAGGGGAAGGGGAGGATGTCCTCATTTGCCCTGAGGTCCAGCTGTAAGCCTGACCCCAAGTGCTTTTATAGCTTTTCTCTTTGCAGCAGGCAACATGAGAGCAGGGAAGCAATACACAACAGCTCTTGTATGGGACTGTTTAGTGAAATTATTAAACAAATAGCTGTTAAACTTTAATTATGTCCTTTTCCTGTACCAATCCAGAAAGATATTCAGGATACAGGACTGTAAACACTATGAAAGTAGGAGAACTGCATAATTAAAGAATTTCACATTAGTTGCAGTGTGGATTTTTGCACGGTCACATTTAAATCCTATTAACTGAAATACAGTGTAAGCTCATTTGTATTAATGTATGCCACTGTGTAGGCATGAAAGTGCCAGAGAACAGGTAGAAAGAATATTGCAATTTATTGTAGAGATATATGGCACAAGCATCCAAAAGTTAAGGAGCAGGGACCCAAAACTGAGAGGAGAGCAGTTGTTTTTCCAGGAAAGGAAACCAATGGGATTTCAGTAATGAACAGTCCTGGTCTACAATGGGTCTGTGACCAGATCTCATTTCTTCTTTAGGCTGTATGTTTCTTTGACAAAAAGGTCAGTGTTTCCTCTGTTTGTTCCCTGGTGAAGACTGAATTTGTGATGAAAACGCTTGTGGAAAGTGAGGGAAGGAAGAGGGAGCAGGCTCAAATAGTGAAATATCACAAACCACCAGGAGCAAGGAGCTCCAGTGTGTAATTCACCCACAGATGGGATGGACAGGCAAACTAAAATGTATTTGTACTCACTGCCCTCTGTTTTTGCAACATTTTACTGGTCCAAGTCTGCCTTGGGTGCTCTTTTGTGTTCACCATCTCTGTTACAGGCTGGATGGTGGCCTGGGAGGTGCCTGGCAGATGTATAGATGTAGATCCTCCTACCAGGTGATCTGCCCTCCCAGCAGGTGCTGCAGGTGAAGAGCCTGTTTGCACACTTCTGCTGAAGGACTGCCCACAGTGTTCCACAGCAGGATGGATTTACCTGCCCTCCCATGCTCTGGTCACTGCCAGATGTTTGGCAGATTCATTTGCAGTCTCTGTTTCTACACTTACCATGAGAGAGGTCTTTGGATCAGGGGCCATGGTTTTATTATGTGTTTGTAAATCATCTTGCAGGATGGGTGTCCAGTTCCATTTTGGGACCAACAGAGAGCATTGCATTTCCAGGCATGCCTGTTATTTTTATCCACTGCAAACCAAACCCTTTTCTCACTCTGTGTTATGGGAGAGATGTTTCTCCTTGTCTTGCATGGAACAGGGTTCGCTCCAGTGCTGCCTGTACTTTCACCAGCTGTACTACTGCAGTTTTACCCTTTTGATGTGGTGCTGTTACAATGTTCAACCATTTGCTGATTTAAACATCTGTTATAAACACCTACACACTGACCTGTGGAAAAATTTAGGTCAGATAGATTTCAAAGAGCTCGTAGAAATAGTGGCAGAAGGGTGGCAGTGGGTGATAATAACACATTGAGTAAATTACAACAATCAATTTTAATTAAAAGAGACTAAGATGAATCTTCAGAGGGATAAAATGTTACTCAGAAAATGTGGCAATAAATGTAAATATCTTGCTGTGCTCCTGCCTTTGCTTTTGGAGAGGGTGAAAGGGGTGACACACTTCAAAGATTCCGCATCAGTTCAGCTGCATTATTAGAGATGTGCTTAGCAAAGAAATATTGATCCTAACAGCACAGTGAATTTAAGATAAGATCAGACAGTATTGACAAGAATAAAGCTTGATGGTCTCTTCCATCCCAGAAAATAGCATCTTGAGATATTAAAAAAGAAAATAAATTTACATTTCAACATGTGAAAAATCCACATGTAGTCTGTGATATACAGGTGTGGTGTTTTGTTTGTTTTTTAAAATTTTTACCTATAAATGACTCACTTCCAGGAAATTATTTTGAATTTGCAGGGTGTGGCTTTTATTCCATATTGCTGTGGAGCATTTTCCCTCAGTCAGCAAACAAACATAGTTGTAGGTTACATAAGGGAGCTTTTTATTAAGATTCATCCACAATTGTGCAACCATGGGAAACTTATTTAAATATATCTATTATATTTAAATATATGTACTTCTAATGCAAGCACTTGAAACCAGACACAGAGATTTGAGACATGAAGGTTTTACCTTCTGAAACGGCATGAGCTCCAGGGGAGGTTTCACCAACCCCAAGAGAAGAATTTCACCAGTGCCCCTGTTTTCTGGATTGCACTGCTGTCACTATGGAGCAGTTCTTGAGGTTTTCTTTTTCTTTTTTATCATGGGCTATGCTGACTTGAAGCTTTGAAAATGGGGATTTGTTTCCATTCTGGAATAGTAGCTCACTCCCATGCCTATGATTCTGTGATTAGAGATGTTTCTTATCTGGCCACAGAAATGTGATATTTTATAATTTTGAGAGCTGTTCTAGTAGAATTCCCAGACAGAGCTGTGCATCATTTGGCTTTTAGCAGGTTTCTGTTATTATTAGAATTGTTATTAGAATTGTCTTAGCAGAGAAGCTGAATAATTGCATTCTGGAAACCTTCGCAGCAAGAGAAAGTAGAAGCGAGGTCTCATAAACAAACAGACAAACAATAATGTTTTATTGACTACTTTGAACTAAAGAGCAACTTTATATTGCATGCTGGCTTCTGCTGAAATATGGATCCTTTGGAAGGTTTGAAACAAGAGGTAGTCTCTAAATAGCAAAGGCTATTTATTGCTCAGAGTCTGTGGTCAGCTGAGACAAAAGGAGAGGTCAGATTAATGGCATCAGACATAGTGGTAAATGGTTTCAATTCCATGGGAAACTTCCTAAGGAATGAGTTGAAAGAGGAACAGAGACTCTGAGGAAATTTAAACTCTAATTCTAAAAGACCAGCTTCTAAAAATATGTATTTTTTGGGATGGCTAAGAGAAACTAACGTGTGTAATTTTTTATTGCCTCTCTGATGGCTAACGGAAAACCTTAATTAGCATGTATCTATCTAAGAGATTAATACATATTTTTTGCCTAGTTTAGGAAAATAACAATTAGCCATTCTTTCCTCCAATATGTGCAAGAACTCTGTTTTAAAGATGGAAAAGTAATGCACCTAGCTGCTAATAATTATGAAGATTTCAAGGCCACAGTATTGAATATTTTGGGGGGTCGTTACTCTTGTAACCGTCTTATGCTTATGGTGGTATTGCCCCAAGAACTAACTATTTCAAACTTATAATTTATTATGTGAGATTACAAAAGAGACCTTTTTTAAGAGTTTGCTTTTAGCTTTATTCTTCTTGGCCTCTGTTTTGTGTGATATATAATTAATTATACTGTTGAATCTCTAGAAGCCAGATAACTGAGTCTGTGGCTTCAGAGATGGGACATTAACTTCCAAGTTACACTTTATGACCCAGTGTCCAAAGCTAATTTTATCCTGTCTGCAGCTGCAGTGAGTAGCTGCTGGTTGATGCCAGTCAGAATTCCCTGATAAACTGATGGAATCAAGGCCTGCACTCCAATGCCCTGCTCCCAAACCATCTTCTGGTATGTCTGTGTGTCATGGTTCCCTGCTGTGGAGAGCAGAGAAGGAAATGGGATTGGTGGCTGAGATGGCTGGCAGCATTAATGTGATGATTTAGTCAACCAACTGGGTTTAGGGCAGAAAACTGTCTTGCCCCAGTTTCATTATTGGGGGACTAAAAATAGAGTGTCCAAATGGGAATGGGCACCTTCTCCTGCTTGATCTGAATTTTCACAGGGAATAGACTGATGCAAGGATATAATCACAATTTGTGGAAGAAATAAAAGGTGGGAGGTGGGAATATTAATATACATGTATCTTTTATTCTGTAATTGAAGAACAAGTGAGGCAGCATGGCCAAGAGGCCCCTCTGGAATTCCGTTTGTATTGCAGGGGGACCTGAGAGTCTCTGGCAATATCTTGCTGATGTTCCAGTCGATCTCCCAACCTGGCTCTCTGCTTTTAAATCTCCCCTGTAATAAACCTGCTTCAGGCTGATCTGAAGAATACAAGGTTATTTCCCCTTTTCTGAGAGGGGAAAGCTCATGGACACTGGTCATCTCCTAGTAGTTATGCCTGGAAGTTGTGATTTGCCAAACATCTCCTAACAACATCTCACAAAACTGAGGCTACCAGGTGCCAAGTGAGTGTGGAGTACCTTTGCAAATGAAATCAAGGCTACTAGCAACTGCTCAATATTGGCATGTTTTCTTCACTGAGAATTTTTTTATTATTTGCAGTTGATTAACTGACTTACAATACTTACTCTGTGATGAGCATAGGTGCCCAAGACTTCACTAAATTGTGCTTTAAGGACAAAATTGACCTAAATGGTGGTTCTGAGAAGATCAGATAAGTTGCTAAATATTGGGGATATCTTTTGATTTTGTGCAGATGGTTCATATGCTGAAATGGCAACCCATATACAGACTTAGACGCCTGGTTTTGGAGATTTGCCCTTCATTTTTAAAATGAGGTGGGAATGGTAAGAGAGGCATGAAGATGTAGAAGAAATGATGAATCATGTGATATTTTGGATTTCTCCTGAAGCTAATTTCAGGGCATGGCTATTTTTAAAAGAAAATGAACATCCCACCATGTGTTAAGATGTCTTTTAGGGGAAGCTGATGTTCAAGAATTGAAGCTGGTACTATCCTATTGGAAAAATATGGTGATTCTGTATGCAATTTTCAACATGCTGTCAGTTCTGGAGCTTTCCCATATGGTTACATTTATCTTGGTCATCCCTGGCTGACATTTTTCCTTTTTCTGCATCTCCATATTTTATAATTCACCTTATTTTTCTGTTATTTGATA
Source organism: Melospiza georgiana (assembly GCF_028018845.1). Lineage (NCBI taxonomy): Eukaryota > Metazoa > Chordata > Aves > Passeriformes > Passerellidae > Melospiza > Melospiza georgiana. Next base: position 21,393,483 of record NC_080432.1, read on the forward strand.
TATTGACTATTTACTTTTGCATCTTTCACTTATCTCTTCCCCACCTGCCTTGCTGTTCACGTGTGCAGGGGGGAAGGGGTAGTTTTCACCCATCTTGAGCATAGGGTTAACTCATGGGGAAACTTCTTGCTTCCCTGTTTCAACACAGGGAAAAGAAGTGTTCCTGTCTCTGGCAGTCTGGCACAATGACTCACAAGCAGAGGAAACATATTTCCAAAGCTATATCATGTGTGTAAGAGCTGGGGAGTTTCATTCTACAGCTGATGTACTGCCAGTCTGATTTGAATGAGATTTATATTCCCTAAAGGAGGGATAGCAGCCCAAACCAAAAAACAGTAGCCAATGGTAAACATTGAAAACAGTGGGAATCTTTCCATTGCCTTTGCTGGGCATTGGAACTGGTTTTGGTAACCACAAAAACTAAGAGGCAGAGGCTTTTAGCAGTAGCTCTTCTATCACTGCACAGAAAATGACTTGAATGTGAGCAGTTCTGCACCTATGTATTTACTCATTTAGTGAAAAAAAAAAAAGATGAGTCAAAATGTTTTATCGAAATACAGAATGGGTTTATAAAATTAGAAGTCAAAGAATCACCTAGATTAGAAACACATCTTACAAATCTTTTAAATGCTTCCAGGGATGGTGGCTCTGCCACTTCCCTGGTCAGCCCAATTCAATGCTTTACAGCCCTTTCTGTGAAAACCTTCTACCCTACAGCAGGTCAAGACTCTCACCCAACTTGCTGTTGTCTGCTGAGAGTGCACTCGATTCCCTTTTCCAGGTAATTAATAAAAATATTAAATGCTACTGGTCCCAATACTAAACCCTGAGGAGCCCCACTAATGGCTGGCCTCCAGCTGGATTAAACTTCACTCACCAACACACTCTGGGCCTGGCTGTCCATTCAGTTTTTTTAACCAAATAGTTCCATCTTTTGAAATCCAAGAGTCATTTGTAGAAAAGATTGTATAGGAATGCACAGGAAGATCCCAATGTAAATATTTCTTCATGCAGCTGATATGGAAATGAATGTGCACATTGCTGCCCTAGTTTTTATTTTTTATAAGATTAATTATGTTTTCAATTTCTCATCCCAGCTCCATATTTCTGTGCATAGCTTAAAGTATTATACACTCCAAATCCCATGGCTGTTCCTGTAATGCATCCTTTTCCCTGTTTGCTGATGTTGTGGCAGCCAAAGCTTTGTCTTTCTGCTGTGTTCTTTGCAGAACTTCCTGTCAAACAACAACAAAAAATCCTTATTTCAAAAATACTGTCTTTTGCATGTAGTGACAGCCTTTGGTGGTGAAACCCAAATTAACTTCATTTTAGAGATGAGAGAGGGCCTAATATTGCAATAGCATTGATTCCTACTGAAGGCCAACTGGAGACAAACTATCTTACCCATTCAAAATCTTCCTGTTGGCCTTTATTTTTGGCTCTGTGTCCTTTGGAAACCTGAAGAGCATGTGACATTCATGCACATGTGACAAAAGGAGAATTGCATTTTACAAGAGATAAGATCAGAATCACAAAATTGCAGGATATTTCGAGTCAGAAGGGACCTCCAAGGATCATTGAGCCCAATGAGGTTAAAACTAAAAGTGAAATACACATTTGCCTCAATTCAGAGCAAAAGTCAGGTTCAGGAATATGTGAGGGTGTATGGGAAACAAGAAAGTGTCCAAAGGAAGGCGATGATGATGGTGAAGGGCCTTGAGGGGAAGTCGTGTGCGAACTGATCTCTTCTCTCTGGTGACCCGTGACAGGACCCAAGGGAATAGCCTGAAGTTTTGTCAGGGGAAGTTTAGTTTGGATATCAGGAAAATGTTCTTCCCCCAGAGGGTGGTTGGGCAGTGGAACAGGCTCCTCAGGGCAGTGGTCACAGCACCAAGCCTGGCAGAGTCCAAGAAGCATTTGAACAACAATCTCAGGCACACGCTGTGACCATTGAGGATGGTCCTGTGCAGGGCCAGGACCAAGTTGGGCCTGGAGTTGGGCTCAATGATCCTTGTGGGTCCCTTCTAGCTCTGCATATTCTGTGATACTGTGAAATTGTTTCCAAGTATGAATACTGCTGCCGGGGGAGAGAGGAGGGAATAAGCTGCAGGGAAAGGCAGATCTTGCCAATTGTGCCAAGCTGAAACTTCACTGCATGGTGAGCTACCCATAGCTGCAGGAGTTTCTTAGACTTTGCCCCTATCCGCCTGTAACACTTATTATTAAATAAGTGAACCTCTCTGTCCACCCACTGTGTCTTCATCCTAATTGTGGAAGTTAGGGGAGCACTTCTGGGGGGTGGACTAGATGATCTTCAGAGGTTTCTTCCAAACCAAATTATTATGTGATTCTATGAAGCAGACTGATGCATTGTCCATTTGTACCCTTCTAGACAGGAGGTCTCTCTGTGCTCCTGTGGATGTCCTTTATTCTCTCACAGCTGAGCTGTATTTCTGTAATCTGCAAGACTCCAAAAATGGGTTTTTGTGATGTTCACTCAAAGCTGTCACAGGCAATAAGTTGTTCCTTTAGAAGTTTAGGGAGCAGGTACTGATGTGCTGTACAGCTGAACGCTGCTGTTGTGTATTCCACAACTTGACTTAAAATTGACTCAATTGCAGCTTAATAGGTGTTGAGCAGACTGTATAAATGGAAGTCATTACTGCCTAAATGTTGTGGAGCATTATGGCAAGCAAAGACAAGTGTCAAATAAACCCTTTTATCCCAAGACAGAATAATTCCCTCCTTTAATCCTAAAACAAATGCAATTTGTGAAAAGTCAGACATGAAAGAGACGTGCTTTGATAGGCTTTATAAGCCGGTATTGGGGTAAATGTGATATCCAGAGAGACATGTCATGCCTGTGGGTTAGAACAAATTCTGTAAATAATTAGTGGGGTAAAGCTCTGACAAATAAATGGTACGTGCCTAATCTGAGCTCATGTGGATTGTGATTAGACTATCAGTGCCATATCCATGGTGCTTTTTTGTTTTTGATTTAATATTACATCATTTTTATCCCAAATCTGGTGATAAGATAAACACAGCTTTTGTCTGGGAAAAGAAAACAGCATTCTCACATTTCAGTTTACCCTTCCTGGCATTGAATACATTCCAGGCACACTTTTCATTTATCTTCCAGCATCTGACTTTGAGTGGATCTATTTGTAATGGGAATTTTAAGGGGTACATGCTTATTTTGACATCTAGTGTTAAATGTCTTCAATATGTACCACTGCATTCAATTCCAGTTTGCATATGCTACTGGGTTTGACTTTGAGATTACAAACAATATTCCAGTAGGGGCTGAAAGCTCATACGTTGACAGCTTTTCTTCTGGATGTCTCATAGGTATTGCATAGCCTTTCTTTTCATAGGAAATATAGAGGTTGATGCTTTCAGTAATAGTGCTAAAAAGCCTTCCTTGGTGTCTCTCTGTGGACAAAATTCAAGTCCCATTAAGATCAATTAGAAGGTTCTTCCTTCCTTCAAGGAAAGCAGAGCCTTATGTCTTTGAACTGCACTGTTTGCAAATGTCTTCAGCACACAAAACATCTTAGTCATCAGTTTGGAAAAAACAGTGCTGACAGCACCTGGGATTGTTTTGAAATTCACATAAATACTGCCTTAAAAATAACTCATAAAGGTGCACTTAGCTGCAAGCACATTTTAGAGCATTGTTAATTGAGAAAGTGTTGAAGTGCTTTCAAAAGTTTTGGTTTTTTAGTAGATTCAGGAGAGACCCAGTATTTATAGTAGTGAATTTGCCTTGTAGAAATGCACAGCTGCTGTGTCAAAGTTCTTTTGTAGCATTATGACTGTTATGAGTATAAAAAACCTGTGTGGTTTTGTACTCTGCTTTTTCTCTCTGAGCAAGGTTCTGCCATCCCCTGTTATTCATCATAGGTGATGATAATATCTAATTAATGCCCTTTGTTTTGCATGCCTGGAAAATACTGCAGGAAATCTGAATAAACATCAGTGTGCAATATGAGTATATATTGGCAGTATACACTAAGGGTCAGCTTCCATAAAAAGGTGATTGCAGCTAGTTTTGGGAATTTTTGTAGGGCTAACTGTAGTCGAGGTGCTTCCTATATCTATCTATCTATCTATCTATCTATCTATCTATCTATCTATCTATCTATCTATCTATCTATCTAGGTGCCTGCAAACCCAGAATTGAGGGATACCTGGGAGCACACTCAGAGGTGGAATTGTGACTGAGTGCATGACCATCAGGGATGGAAATATTCCTGTGAAATTAATTCTCCATAGATTTACAGCAACCTTCACTTTTATTAACTGATGGTTTGGCTCCTGCCTGATAATTTACCTTTCTGTGTCACTGGGCCTGGTGTAATTCTCTACCATAGGCTCAAGTCTGGACTGACCGAGATGCCCAAATTCCCAACCCCAGGGAAGGTGGTGCCTGTGCTGGCATTTAAACACTCCCTGTCCCCTGAGACTCCCAGTCTTGCTAAGTGGATTGTTTCTGCCAAAACCAGCAGGTTTTCTTTTTCCCTTCATGCTTGTAGAATCCATGGCTGTCCTGTGGTAATGGGATATGTGGGCAACTGTCCTATCTTACATATGACCCATGCAGGATCTTCAAATTCAGGAAACAATCACATCATTTATTTTTCATGGAGCAATTTCCTTTTAAATGGTATAGAAATGCAGTGGACAGCCTTGTAATTTGTTTATAAAATACATTTCCTTCATACATCTAGATTTATTGTTGTCATTAGGAAAGAGAGAAAAATAACTGTATATTCAGATAGATTTAGGTGCAAGTAGTCCATGAACAAAAAGGCAGATTTGAAACAGGTCTAGAATTGCAAGCCATATTAATGCCTTCTAATATGTGTGCATATTAGAAATATGTGTTCACTTTTCTGCTGATGTATTTTCCCAGGGGAAATAAACACATTTTCCCAGTTTGCCCATAGCACTCACACCATGGCTTTTATTTCATAGTGATGGAGCAAAAAGCCACATACGGGTTTGCCTGACAGACAGAGATGTGCCTTTCCTTATCTAGCTATTATGAGGCAGCCATCAAAATTAAGTTAGGAATGATGGGAAAGAAAATCAATGGTAATGAAGCAAATATTCTGATACATGTTAGCATTTTACTAAATGACAGTGGTAAAATAGTCATTTGGTCATAGCAAAATACTAATTTGTTCTGGACTTACATTACCAAGAATTCTGTTCTATTAACATTCCATCTTTGCTTCTCTATGGAAGAGATAACTCTACGAGGTGTTATGGATGCCCATTTACATTTAAAATCTGTGAGGTCCACTGGCTTAAACACTTTCCCAAAGCCCTGGGGCCTGGGTACTATTTCTGTCTCCATTGCTGGCCCTAGGGGATCTGGCATAAATTACTTCCTCTGAGGTTTTATCTGCAATTTAGATACAAAGAGATGGGAGGTGGTGTTTGTTTAAAGCCCAGGAAAATACCAGTAAATCAGAGGTAGTTTCATTAATAAATTTGATGATGACAAAAAGTTTTGTTATAATGTTTAATGATACCAGTCTTTGAACACTCTAAAAGTCTATGTAGGTCTCTTTTGAGGCAATACATGGAAACAACAAAGACTTCAGTCAACTGAGAGGTGCAAGCAATTTTAATAGCTCATTATCAAGCAGATCTAACTTAAAACTCACACATATCTGCCAAGTATTACTGGAAACAAGAAGAAAATAATGCTTTGGTGTCATTAGTGCTCACTTTGCTCTTGTATTATACAGATCTGTTCAGACTTTGAGACATAATTTTAGAATTCCCATGTGTTGTTGAAAATTCACATAGGATGCATGTTATAAATCTGTAGTCTGTAGGTGCAGCCCCTTAGGGTTTAGGGCTAAAACACATTAGCCTCTAGGGGGGAAAGTGAACTTTGCTGTCAGATATCAGTTGTCCAGTCTCTTGAAAGCCTTGGGGTTTGTGAGCCAGGATTCCAGTGTTTGTGGTCATGGCAAAAGCAGTGAGACAATCAAATGGCAAATAAAATGCTTAGGCTGGAACACTGTCTAAAGGACAATAATTGCAAAATGAAAAGCTTAACAAAACCCAGAGGAAGAAGGAAGCTGAAGATGTTGAGACTTGCTACAGAGTCAGGCTTATTGCAGATTTGGCCTTAAATGATCTGTGAATTGTGTTTATGAATCTGGAAGTGTATTTAATCTGATGTATAAAGAAAACAAACAAACCAAAACAGTTGGTTATCTGTAGCAGTTGGAGAGGAAATGAAACTGCAATTGTGGGGATTCCTACATTTCCATTTCTGTTACAGCTTTTCATTCCAAGGATCTTTTCCATATGGAGACTCTCTTTAATAATGATGCCCTATTTTTTGCCTGTGAAATAAAATGTAAAGCAAGTGCAGTAGGTAGCTGTGTGCAAATTTATTTTTACCTTGAAGTGTAGTTACTTTTTAATGAGAACTGTAGAAGCTGATTAATTGTGGTTCCTGCATCTATAATTTAGGCAGGACACATTTGCAAACAGACTGCCCATCAAGCTGAACTCATCAGGAAATCCTTCTGTTTACAGTAACAGAAGAGAGCATTTAAGCATTTTTCCCAGTGCCAAAATTGACACACAGAGTCAAGGCTGTGTTGGAGGTGCTGAGAAGTTACAGCATCCATGAAAAACCAGTGGGTTGGTGCCGCACACCCTGTATTCACCATGAAGGGAGTGTTTCTTCTGGCCACTGTTAGCAGGATGGAGCAATGCTGTTTTTCCTAATACGCTACATTAGAGCTGATTTGATAGTTTGGTATTTGTCACAATAGACATTTTTATTTTTGTATGAGTTGATATGATTTATAAAGTTTTTCAAGTTATGAATTATAATTCTAAGGTGGAAATTTACATATGAAATCTCTGAATGAGGGTCTTGCTAGCATTCTAATGTGCCCTCTGTGGCAATCATGTGTCGTCTCATGCTTGAATAGAGGCAGCTGCTGTAATCTCATGAGCAAATATTTAGATTCTGTTTTCATCTGAGTTTGAGGGTAAGTATAGTTTCTTAAGTTAAAGGATTGGCATTAAACACATAGTGCTAGTTCTGGAGGTTTTCCACTTCCCAAATACATGCAAACATGCAAGAAAATTATTAAATAATTCCTTTGCCCTAATGGCTTCTATTCAACCATTTACTTTATGGGGTTATTTTGTACAGCAGTAATTGTAACCCATGGTTCAGTTTTTCCCTTGGCTTTGTTTAATAACTGAGTGGAATTGCATTAATACTACAAGCAAATGTAATGGCCTTCCTCTGGAAGGGAGGTGTGGTGCCAAATTGTCAGCCAGGGCAAGGAGGGTCAGGCTGTACAAGAAGGTGAGTGGCTCTCCTGCCTTCCAGCTGCCTGGGAGGAAGAGTTCAGCACATTGCAGCATCAGGGTGCAAGGTGGGTGTTGATCCGATTTATGGCTTATTATACATAATATAATGTCGAACTCCCCCAGAACAAAAGCTGTTTACCCTAAGATAGCTTATTTGGATTTGACAAAAGAGAGCACAAATATGAAAACAGTTACTGTAAAATGATGATAATTTGACTCATGCAATATGGTTTTTAGTTCAGTGGGTTTCTCGTATTGATTTTTCAGCTTGAACATTAATGAATTCCATTTTCAAGCAACATGCACCCTCTGGGATGTTCAGGCTTTCTGAATGTCATTGAATTAAGGCTGTGGGATGCTCACATGATGTGTTTTTTCCTTGGCTGCTGTTGGAGGTTCCAGCTGAGTTTTTGTTCTGCTACACTGTTTCTGCTTCATGCTTGTTGTCTCTTTTGATTTTTTTGGCACATAATCTTATGGCTTGATAATTTTAATTAGAACATTTGATAAATATTCATACTTATTTGTATATGATTTGCAACATTTTCACTACTGATCAGCCACTGTTGGGTATTCTCACATGTGGGCTGAAGAGGCATGGCTTTCCATGGATTTGCAACCACAGCTTTCTGTGGTTTGGAGGTTTTTATACCATCTGTGCAATATTATTTACAACTCTTGGTTATTTTGAATCATTCACAATCAGCTCTCTTGTATCAGCTCTCAACAGCCTCACCAGAAAACCGTCAGGAGCTGCTTTCTTTACAGAACTATATTTGATGGTATTTCACTCTGAGCTTGCACCCTATTTTGAACATTTGAGGGTATCCCTGTTGCAGACATCTTTTCATGGAAATCCTTTCTTTGGGATTTTTTCTTCCTGAGAAGCTAAGAGGCCTCAGGAACAAAATTCAAACATTGATTATCTGCTGCTCTGGAATGCAACAGGTGCATCTGGGATTGGTCTCATGCGGTTGTTTCTAATTAATGGCCAATCACAGCCCAGCTGGCTCAGACAGAGAGTCTGGGACAGCTGCCTTTGTTATCATTCTTTTCTTTTCTCTTCTTAGTTTAGCTAGCCTTCTGAGATGAAACCTTTTCTTCTATTCTTTTAGTATAGTTTTAATGTGATATATATAATAAAATAATAAGTCAAGCCTTCTGAAACATGGAGTCAGATCCTCATCTCTTCCCTCATCCTAAGACCCCTGTGAACACAGTCACATATCCCCTCAGCCTTCCTCCCAGATGATGATGACTAAATTTATATCTTGTGCTTCCCCAAAACAATGGCATAACTTTAAATGACATTTAAGAGAAACACACATATCCTTTATTTGAGTATTTGATCCCATAGTCAGTGGTAAGGAGAGGAGCTACTTTGGTATGTTATGTACTTATAGGAATTACTTATACTGGCATCCCTTAGGTAGTTTGAGGCGCCAATTTGTGATTAAAATATTGTAAAGCAACACAAGTATTTCTTGTAGTAGTGTTCTTATGTTTCATAACAGCAGTGATTATGGAAATGTGATGCTGACACACTGTTTACAGTAACAAAATTAAAAAGTGAGATCTCCAAGTTTTTTCTTGGCTGTGGCAGATAAATTTACAGAAACAAAACAATCTTTGAAGAATAATATGATCAGGAATATGGCCCATGTGTAATTATATATGCACTCTGCATGAATGCAAATGCACTTAAGAGCTGCACAGAATATTGCTTGCAAGAACTGATGTGCAAGTCAGCTGTTTGCTGCGCTGTGAGAGACACAAGGGATGGCTCTGTTCTTCTGAGAATGGTGTCACAGTGGATGACACAGCAGCAAGTTAAATCTGTGTGTCACTAAAAGAAACTCCCATGCAGAGAGAGAAGGCCCTGCTGAATTCTGGAGCAGTTTTTGGGTTGGGAAACTGAGCCATGGGCGAGTTCGGCCTCTTGTCCCAGGCAGCCAGTGACAGGATGAGAGGACACATCTTAAGCTGCACCAAGGTAGTTTGAGGTTGGACATTAGGAAGGAATTGTTCACAGAAAGAGTGACTGGGCATTGGAATGGCTGCCCAGGGAGATGGTGGAGTCACCATCCCTGGAGGTGTTTAAGGAAACCCTGAATGCTGCACTCAGTGCCATGGTCTGGTTGTCAAAGTGGTGTTTGGACTTGATAATCTCAAAGGTCTTTTCCAGTTTATCTGATCCTGTGATTTTGTGTGTCCTTATGATTGGCATCAATGCATAGACTGACTAAGCTTAAAGTTAAGACATGCCAGTGCCAGTTTGCTGATATCTCTGCTAACTTTCTTTGTCATGAAATAATGGTTCTTCGTACACTCAGTCATTTGGCACAAAGTCCAAGATTCCCCATCCTTCCTGTCTACCTGTTTACCTTCTGCCTGCAGCAGTGCCACAGGGCCCAAGGGCCAATATTCCCTAAAAGAAAGGAACTGAAATTCAGCTCCTCAAAAAACTTCCTCATAGTTTGGTTGTTGTGCCAGGGCCAGAGAATACCTTCCTCTGGAGCTGCTCTGTGTCTGTGTGTTCATGACTGTAAATATCCCTGCATCTGGTACTACTTATACACCTAAAGCCATGAACTGGGAAAAATAAAGTATATTGCCAGGCCATACTTGCCATGAAGTAGATATTTTTCTGTTTCCTGCTTGAAATATCCCAAGTACCAAGATAGGCTGCTTTTTCAAGGAATCGCACTTTCTGTTATTATCACCCACAACTAAGTCATCAGATCATCAGCTTTTTTATTTATTTTTAAACTTTTATAATTTCTGGCATTTATGATGAATAACAGCAAGAAAATCGTCCTCATTATCAGTTTTCTTGTCTCTTTGGCAACACTTAGAAATATATTCCAGGACACGCTCTCTAAGTAGCAAATGCTTGTTTATTTTTGTGAATGTCACTTGATCAGCTTTTCAGACAGAAAACCAAGCTCATCTATCATTTGCAAATTGCAAGGTATTGAACTATATCCAGGGCCTAATTTGCAGAACCAAACCCCTCTACTAAGCAGCCAGCTGGGCCCAGGGATGCCAGTACCCTTCTGTAAACAGGTCAGTCTGAGAGACCATTTAACTGATTGTTGCTTGAACTCCTTAATTTCCAAATCAGTTTGGCACCTTTGGGAAAGGCACCCCAGTCAGTCAGAGCTGAGAAATAGGCAGGCATGCTGGGAATTCACTCAAACAGCATATATTGCACCCAAGGAATGTATGGAGCCATCTGTTATTGAGTTAAATAAAAGCATCACAACAACGTGTCAGTAACGCTGTGTAATATCAACAATTCAACTGAGTCTTCTTTTGTTGTAATAAATCCTGTCTTAAAACATCGTAGGTTCTTTAATGTAAGCCCTCATGGTGTTAATTGACAGCTGTCAAGGCAGAAATGGTTTATTCTGTTCAAATTTAATTGCTGTATAGAAATTTTCTCATTAAGAGAAAACACCTGAATTTGATAAGCCTATCCAACAAAAATTTTGTAAGGAACAGCCTTTTCCTCTGGCTGTGCTGTATTTTCTGAGAAGAACATAATCTGCTGTGCAAGTCTATGCCTCTCAGAGGCAATTTATAATTAATATAGTTGCTTAATGGCACATTTCCCTTGACCATAGCATGTCATGCTGCCCAAACATCCTCTTACACTCCAGTGCCCTGCTGAATGGCCAGTGGCACTTGTCAAACAGGAGAGAGTAAAGATGCTTCCAACAAATATTTAGTCCAGCAACCCTACAGCAGGTCAGGAATACCACCACGCCACCCCAAGTCTCATATTCTGCTCATGTGTGAATTCGTAATGTATGGTCTACTGCCACTGTGCAAAAAGTGTGTCTGCTCAGGAGCTATACCTTTAAGTTAATTATATGAATTCTGAAAATTGCTTTAAACTGCAGACAGCCCACTTGGGCTGCCGAGGGATTGGTAAAATGCACCTAAACTGCTGTTCCTGCAAATTATGTGTCCTGGCATAAAGGTCATTTTCTGTGAAGAAACCTTTATTGAATTTGGGGTGGTATCCCTTACAAAGACAAGAGGACCCAAATGAATTGAAAAACAAGTGAAAGCTCCTTGTTAGAACTTGAGCACAGTTGTTGTTTTGTTTATAAAATAATCATGTTTCAATTTTCTCACCTCTCCTGTGCTTTGGTCTGTTGTAATTAAAAGGCTATTGAAAGAGCTTCATAAAGCTTTTTTTTTTTTCCTGGTAAATTATTTATAGCTATTAGATTGTATGAAGCTATCTGCAAATTAAGCTGAGCTTAGTGGCCATTTTTGTGTCACATACACACAAGCTGTCAAAAAGAAAGGAGAGAGAACAAACACAAAGATTAAAAAATGCAAGTGAAATGAAAAAAATCATGCTAAAAAGGAAGTATTTTTTAAAACATTACATGCATTTGAAAAAAAAAAATTAACTGACCTCAAATAAATTACAAAGCAAATCGTTATAAACCGTTCCATTTGAGTAAAAGTATTCTCAGGAGAAAGAGAGGTAGAAATACCAGGAGGGAAAAGCATTCCCATTTTCAGCTGACCAGAAGTTGTGAATTGTTTTTCAAACCATAATTTAATTTACCAAATAAAGGGTAGTGTTTCAATAATTCCAAGCTAAAAGTACTAGAAATACTACTAGAAAGTAAAGGCTGGATGATATTAATCTGCTGTCTTGGAGGTGATATTTAAGATGCAAACCTGGAATAAAACATGCTGTGGCATCTGTGGACACATAGACAGCCCATTGAAAAGTGAGGTTTGGAAAGCAAAATTGAGCTATGATTTGTTTGGGGCTTGGTTTACTACTCCTGGGATGGGGCTAAATCACCCTTAGTTTTGTTTAACATGTTCAGAGAGTGGAACAAAGTGAATTTCAGCTGCTGTTGTGATATGTGCACAAGGATGTAGCTAAATCTGTTTCAGGGTCTGTGTTCTGTTTTTATAGCTCTTTAAAATGGACCACATTATATTGCTGGGAGTTCATTCTTCATGTATGGTTGGGTTAATTGGCTTAAAGTCAAAAGGCAATTCAACGCTCACCTCTGCAGCAGTGCAGAATGGCCAAAGCACTTCTGGGATTTCAATATATGTTCTTAAGGCATTTAAGTGCTTCAGCATTCTCATTTTTACATCAGAGGCAGGGGGAAGCAAGATTGTGCATCAGCCAGAAATGGTAGTTTTCTTATATTTCTCAGTTCATTGAAATAAATATGTAATAAAAAATCCATCACAATCAGCACTTTCCATTTATGTTTTCAAGCTAAGGGACTAGCTAAAATGCAAACCCACTTGTGCTTATTCCATAAACTGGAATAATGGACTTAGTATAATTTTACTTGTCAATAGTGTAATAGACAGCAAAAGTGTTTATGTATTTTATTACCCTAAAGCTGCTGTCACTACTTTTCAAACCAATCTACTAATCTAACCCTTGTCACAGGCTGCTGTGGGGCTTATTTTCTCCTGTTAGATTCCAAGCTTTCCTGTGAAACCAGTTTAACATCTGACCTTTTAGCCAGCAGACTGGAGAGCTGCCCTGCTGAGTTTGTGGAGAGGGTTTGATTGCTCTGCTGGGTAGTGCAGTATTTTGGATATGCAGATGTTGCCAACTGAAGTGTTTTATCCATCTTGAACACCACTTGAATTTATGCTGAAGCTTTCAAGTTCTATTCTTTGAATAGGTCCCACAGTAATTGAATTCTCATCTTGTGCACAAAAAGAAGGCATACCTTATGTGCAGAGCCGAGAACTCCAGTGATTTTTAAGAATTGACATGAGAAGGCTTTCAAATAAAAGGACGTCCAGCACCTGCAGCAATATTCTATCTCCAGGTTCTGCTGGTTTCATATAGAAATTGATTTCTATTACTGACCTAGGAATGACAGGAAAGAGGACAATGTGCTGAGCATTGTTATTGCACCTCCTGGAGATTTGCTGAAATTTTCAGCCCTTCATTCCTCTTACCTGCCAGAGCTGTCTTCCAGGGCTCAGCTCTTTTTGTGGAGTTGCTTAAGTTCCTGTGAGCATGCTGCTAAATGAAAGGAGGCTCTCAAAGGCAAGATGTGGGACCAAAGAGGCAGACAAGGTTACCTAGTATGAGAACAAAGTAAAGAAATATTTCTTTAGATGTTAATTCAGACCATACCCAGGAAAGACCTTCAACCTTAAAATACTGAGCCTGGAGATTCCAGCGGACTTTCCGCATACGTTTTGCAATCACTTCTGTAGGGAAGGCAGGAATACTCAATTTACTGTGAGTTTACTGGGGAGAAATTGCCCCTGTGTCCTGGCAAAACACAGACAATGATTGATTTTTCCCACAATAGGAAAGTGAGGCCTCAGGGACAAATGGAGACTGAAGAATATGAGTTTACAAAAGCTGAGGTGAAATAAGAAACATCATTGTGAAGCAACCAAGGTCTTTGCAGAGTAGTAACAATAACAACTGAGTTCTGGCTATCAGCTTAAAGTTAAGAGCGACTTGCACTGAGGTCTTGCTTTGTTGGATCCCATTCAGCTGAGGAGGACTGGTGAGAGAATTTTGGTATTTCTGTGTTAGTTGAACAGCCATGGGAGTTTTTTCTGTCCCCTTTCTGAGTGCAGTAATTGGCTCGAGTGCTGCTGCCAGTGAAGCAGCTGCTGTGGACTTAATGGGAATCTACATTGAGCTCACAAGAGCACGCAGGTCAAGGTTAGGCAGTCACCATTACAGCAGAACCAGGGACTAATTAAAAATATTAAGAAGGTGGAAAGAGAAAAAAACCTTGCTTGACCATGAACTCCATTTTCTATGGACTATGTTTGATAGAAAAAAAACTAAATAAAATTCTTGATTGTCTTACTGTCAGAAGCAGAGAGCCACAACTCCTTGTGAAAGGTAGGTAAGGCCTGGCGTTGCTTGGGTTTTCTGTCTTTGTGTCTGATAAAAGGAATATTGTATATATATTCATTATATACAATGATATATACTGTCTTTGTATATATAATTATATACACTATATATCAAAGACAGTATATATCATTGTATATAATGAATACATATGCAATATTAATTGTTTATATAACTACAATGAATATGATGTAGTTGAAGACATGCTCTAGATTATTTGATTCTAATAATAGTTAAAATGTTCATCAGTAATAAACCACTTCCCCATCTAGCACATTAAAAAGGTTGGGGTCCATCCTGACCACTCACAGGAAGTCATGAAATCTTGTTTATAACTAATTGCAATGTTAGCAAAAGGGTTTAATTTTCTAATTTTTATTGATGCTCAGTTACCATCCCCTGCATGTGCCCTTCCATCCATAGTTAGAAGCCCATTTTATTCCCATGCATTTCTGTTACCCCAATCTTTGTGGGGTTTTTTAACTTTAAGAAGTATTACTCAAGAAGTTTTGCAGTCATGCAGAATTTACCCTCCAAAAGCAATCCTGTCATCAGGGAGCACTCCTTCCTACCTCCTAAGGTCTGACTGGCAGAAACATGTTTTCTGATTGAGTTCTGCCAGTGCTGTTTGTGTATGACAAATAGGACATTGAAAGAGAAGAGTTTCAGGCAAGACAGTGTGATAAATTCTTCTGGAGAGACATAAATTATTTATTATATTAGTATGAATTATTAATAATATTTCATCAGATGGACTTGAAAAGCTTCAGCACGTTATTGTAAACACTGCACCATTTTGAGTGACTCCAGGTAGGATTAAAGGAAAAAGCAAGATAGGAATCAGAGTGGAGTGTAGGAACTCAAAGTCTCTGAGGGTCACAGAGAGAAAGAGCTTTCATCAGTGTTATGAGATGAGCAAAAAAACCATCAGAAATTTTTTTTGCAATTATGAAGTGTTGTAAAAATACAAATGCTAGAAAATAAATGTTTTCCTTAGAAGAAAAGTTACTAGTTGCAATGTTAGATACAGGAAATATTTCACAGTAAACTTGGTAATGGTAAACTAAGGACAGGTTGGCAGCCCTTTGTTTGAGTTGTCTGAGGCACTGCAGTGACTGGAATTCAGGAAGTTCTCCCTTTTCCTGTTCAAAATCTCAATGGGGATCTCCCACTTTGAAACCATGGTAGTTCACATCACACACTGCATAAAACTCCAGCTGTTGCTTGAAGTGTCTACCTCTGCCTTTGAGGCAAAGGCCAGAACTCCCTGAAAGGTGTTACCCCAACCTGGCAAAGCAGAGCTTCTCACTCTCTACCCAGAGCTTGCAACAAGCCTCACTTCACTGCTCTTCACCAGGCTGTCTTCAGTGTACATCTTCACCTAAAATGTGGTTAAAATTTAGTCTTTTTTGCTATAAGAGTTGGTCATCTGTTTGGGGAGAATCTTCACCAGGGACTTGCATTTTCTTCAGTGTCCTTGGCACCATCAGGCAGCCCATAGCATCCTCCTCATGCACATTGGAGTACATAACACAGCTAATGTTTCCCAAACTTCTTAGCTGAAAATAGTTGATAATTTTGTGAGTTCCTTTCCAATCTTGCTTCATGTTGATAACATCTTCTCCCCCTACTTGCCTAACCCTCCGTGTCATTTTCCTCTAACCTTTCTAAAGCCTAATGCTTTGATATAATGCGTATTTTCCTTTATTTCATGCCTTGAATAAACAGTTAATGCTTTCAAAGATGCATGGGTCAGCCTATCGTGAAGACAAACTTTCAAGGTCTTTGGGAACTTGAAAGCATCACAGATAACAGTTTGGTTTTCTTAGGGGAGGTTTCCCCAAGTCTAAACTAGATTTTCTTCTCTGCTGAAAGCTGAGACACTTGAGGACAGATCAAAAGTTTCCCCCTTCCCTCTCAAGCTATTTCTTTGTCATATTTTTGTTACAACAAAAGCCTGTTGCTGTTTAAAAGGGTTAGAATAATTAGAGGTGTATCTTGGCTGGAGCATAGATTCAGTATTCTGCTTAGTTCTTTGATGAATTCCTGACAGTCAGGTGCAGCATAAAATGATGGTTTTTAAATTAAAACTTATGTTGTTCTTTTTTCTTTTTAGGTTTTTATTGTTGGGTGAGGTGCTGGGCAGATTCCCAGTGGCAGAAGAATAATTTGGTGCATGAAAACTCTCGCAGAGCTTTCAGTCATGAACTTCAAAATATATTTTTATGCTTTGAAATATTTTTTTCTGTACTTTTTAGGTTTTGGAGCAGGGCACGACTCTGCTCTTTTTAAAATTTCCAGAATAGGGAAAGGCACTACAGGAAGTGATATTTGTTGAGGAAGCATGATGGTGTGAGTCACTGGCTCATGTACCCTGGGGAATGTTTGTGTGCTGACAAAGATGCATTGAATTAGAGGCTTTCAGTGTAAAAGCTCTAAAGCCTAGGGTGAAACTGGTCTTTTTCTTATGTAGATTCTAAAAAAAATATAAAAAATATGTAAGAGAAGTCACAGATATTTACAAACAAAAAGCATGGAGTTGGATGAGTCAGTTGGCAGAAAATTTGGAAGAAAGGAACTTATGTCCTTGCTAAATTATTTGATTTTGGGGCAGGTGAGTGTGTATGAAACTTTGTGTTTTGACCTTTTAGGGAGCCAAAGCTAAGAACTAAAAAATCAACTATGCCTCTCTGGGTGGATATGCAAGGCTCGGCTATGCTGTTAACTGATCAAGATAAAAATAAAAGCAAGCATTCTGTCTGAAATAATAAACCCTCAAAGAGTTAATTTGACATTTTAATTGATTATCAATTTTTCTGGTTTTAGTGTTCAGATACTATTAATCAGTTATATCTATTTTCAATGTTGTTTTGTCCATTACATGGCATTTATATAATGCCATGTAATGGAAAGAAAGCTGTTCCATCATTAGGAAGCTTTTAAAAAGTGTAAATACAAAAATTTTTCTTAAAAATATGCCCCCCAAAATATATGACTGTACAGAGAACATGAACATTATAGCTCAGCTGTAAACTAAAATAATTTAAAATAATTTAAACAGGCCTGAAAACAATACTTTTGCTGTTGACTAATATTTGCATATATTAAGAAAACAAATTTTTTTCCTCTTTAAGTCCAGTTTTATATATTTTAAACTGGACTCTTTAAGTCCAGTTTTATATATTTTAAACTGGACTCTTTAAGTCCAGTTTTATATATTTATCTTATATTTTAAAATACATTTTATATATTTAAAACTGTAGGTAGTTCCACAGCTGGGAGTGTTTTGGAATAATATATTGAAATATTCCTTTTACACATGGCCATAAAACACTGTGTCTTCTTAAAGATGACAGCCCATTTAAACTTTTCTAAAATCCCTTTCTCTTTTTTTTTCAAACCATTTCATGAATTGCAAGCAAATACATGACCAGTTCAATGTCTCCCAAGTCATACTTTGATTTTCTCCAAACCTGTGGGTTTTGATGAACTTTCTGTCTGTGAAATAGTTTTGATCAGCTCTACTTCCTATCCAAGATGGCCATGATTTTATCACGGATCAAAATGAGACTTCAGTCAGGTTCCAGTGTTGTAACCATTGAAAAACTGTTTTCTGAATTGTCCACTAAGTTTCTTTCCCACTAAACTAAGTTATTTTAGATGTACCAGCCAAAAGAAATAAGGAAGCTTTCAAACATGAAATCTGAACTGCTTCCTTAGGTATTCAGTGATTTTTTATTTTTTTTATTTTTTTTTTGTATTTTAATTGACCACCTTAGAAAGGGAACAGAATAATGCATATTGCTCCCCGTATTTTCTGCAGTGTTTGGCTCTTTGTTGTTACATCACACCAATGTGTTTCAATGCCAAACCAGAGCTTAGCTATTAAAAATGCTTTTAGTTTTTATTTTTTAATAGGATTATTAGCCTGCTTTACTACCCTTTATGGCTGTAATGGCTTCTCAGGCAAATTTTAGTGCAAATTAAAATCAAGACGAAATCTACCAATATTCTTTTCAGTACTCCTATAAATGCATTTGTGAGCTGTACTGTGTTGATTTTTCAACACAACCCTGTTTTTCCACGGGCAGTTTCTTCTCCTGGGTTTGATGATTATAATGATAATAAATGTAATATGCTATTAATATAAGTTTATACACTGGGCCCAATTCTACAGTCCTAAAATTTTATACTTTTGTAAAACCAAGTTTTTTATTATTATTTTACCATTTAATGAGTTAACTCATATTTTCTTACATTTTCTGCTTGTTTGGGGAAAAAGAATAATAGATAAAAACTTTTAGATAGCTAAAATAGGAAATACATTTGTACACCGATGAATATTGCTGTTTCTGAAAAGCTTTTCTTCTTTTAGGCATTCTGAGACATTACACCCCCTGGGGACAGGGGTTACAAGAAAGCTGATGTGAATGAGGAGTATTACAAAATTTAATATAGAATAATTTCAGCTGGTACATGATTATGGTCAAATTAGCCCAATTTTTCTTTTAGTATGTGTTGAGTGGAGAGCTTGGGCTGAACTCAGATCCTGAACAGAAATGAGATGTTGAAATGGAGTAAATACATTTCAGGTGGCAATTTCTACTACTGATCACGTGGAAAATATCTTGAATTAGAAATTGTTTAAAAGTTGGGATTCTAATCTGTGTGACTGTTCTTAGATTAATTTCTAGGTAAATATTAATAATATTCTAAAAGTAGAAAGCTCCAGTCTTTGATACCACAGGAACACAGGGACCTGATGATGGCAATGAAGTTGCCTGTTCAGCTCTTAGTGAGCATCCACCAGTATTCTCTGTAGGTCTTTTTTTTGCCCTTTTCATAAATAGTTTGTTGTGATCTTCCTTTCCTATTCCTTTGGAAACCCTGTAGGTTTCCAGCAGAGTATTTTTATGAGGTGAAATGTGACCGTGTTCACAGGGGTCCGAGGATGAGTGAAGAGACGAGGATCTGACTCCATGTTTCAGAAGGCTTGATTTATTATTTTATGGTATATATTACATTAAAACTATACCAAAAGAATAGAAGAAAGGATTTCATCAGAAGGCTAGCTAAGAATAGCAAAGAAAGAATGAATAACAAAGGCTTGTGTCTTGGACAGAGTCTGAGCCAGCTGGACTGTGATTGGCCATTAATTAGAATCAACTACATGAGACCAATCACAGATGCACCTGTTGCATTCCACAGCAGCAGATAATCAATGTTTACATTTTGTTCCTGAGGCCTCTCAGGAACAGGAAAAATCCTAAAGAAAGGATTTTTCATAAAAGATGTCTGTGACAGTGAAGGAATTCCAATGTGGAGCCTTTGTCTGAACTGCAACCTCCTGCCAAAAGCTGCTAGAGCTTTGTCTGACTCCTCAAAGTGTAGGACATAAGGAAATGTTTACTGAAATCCACAGAATTTCTTGATGCAGCTCAAGTTAATAGTGAACACCCTCTGTGTGTGGGCTCTTTGTGCCCACCATGATCAGAGTAAAATGGCCTGGGCTGCTCTAGGATTCCTGTGGACATTAAGAGGGTGAAGCTGCACTGCAAGACTGGAAGTTCTATCTTGTTGTTAAGTAACTGCTTCATGGTTTGATGGCATTTTTAATGACTTTAGGGCATAGCTGTGTTAGCTGAGATTGCCTAAATATCAAGAAAAACACTGTTGAAATCGCACTGCAGATAGGGAAAGAAAGGAAATGCTATTTCTAGGAACATGGTAGCACATAAGTTATTACAATATCCTGATGAATAGTAGAAGTGGATGAACTGAGTCATAAATTTGGTGAAGATCTGTGCTCTTTCCTCAACAATATTCATCTCCTGGCAGGCATCAGCAGATGTCAGGCTGGCCTGTGACCATCCAGTTCCTCCAGAGGTAACAGACCAAGCAGACAAGAGAAGCCTCAGTCTGTTTCAGACTGTTTTCATCTGCCGTTTCCCTGCCCATCCTTCCAGAGAAGTGGGGATTCAGGAAACATCAAGCAGGCTGCAAATCTTCCCATGCTTTTTATATGCCATGTGCTAGAGAGGTAAAGATTTCTTGCTGCCTTTCCCCCAAATGTAAACCAGAGAAGACCAACTTCTGCTTCATCTTTATGGGGACATAAAACATTTCAGAGGCTCATACAACATAGAAGGATAATAAGAAAATTTCCCAGTGTAAATCAAGAAGTGAAGCAGAAAGGTTGCATTTGAACAAAAGTGTGGAAGTTTCCAGGCAAATCCTGACAGTGGCTACTGGGGAGTCTCCATACCCAAAAGAAGATATTTTAATTTTTAATTATTTTTTTTGCAAATGGAAATGAGAAAGCGCTGGACCTGGTGACTGGGTGGATGCGTAATTAAAAGATAATATCATTCATAATGGAAGAATAAAATTGAACACTAGATTTTAAAATTACTTTAGTATCAAAGTATTACTTGATACCCCACAGAGATGCATCTGAAATATTGATAACCGAGCTTGCTATGCAGAACAGATGCAATCTACATCTTTGGTAAGTGGAACCAAAACAACATCAGAAGTACTTATTTTCTACTAAGAGTGAAAAAGTCACTTCTGCTGCCAGCAATTTGACTTAAATACCTATTTTAACCTGGTGGCCAGGTTCCTGCACTGCCAGCTCCTCAGACTATTAGAATGAAACAATTAAAAGGAATTGAAGAAAAAATGAATAATTTCATGGGTTGGTTTTCCTGCCCTGAAAATAGGATTAAGTATTGCTCAGTACCTCAGGGCTTGGTGACTCTCTGAGTGCTGTCCCTCTGTCTGGTGGTGGCAGTGACAGAAGGATGTGAGGTCTCAGAAGAGAGTGTTAGCATCACCTTGGTCTGTGTTGGCATCCCCTTCCTGCAGAGCTCCATGCCCACTCCACAGGCAATCCTGCCCATGGTGTATGCCTCCCTCTGCAGCAAGTTTTGTTTCTAGCCCTCCAGCTCCTGGCTTTAGCTGGCAATTTGTCTTGCCCTTCCCGTGTTGTCCCTGTACATCACACAGCAACTCCAGCTGTGGAGCTGCAAGCCTTCCTCGGAGCACAGGAAAATTAATGGGAGTTTGCTTCAGAGGTTTCTTGCTGCTGTGTCCATGCACTTGGCAGACAAAAGGCCATTTTCTCCAGCCTCATTAGATGCACATCTTGATTTCAGATGCTGGTAGGGAGTCTGTGGCTTGCCTGCTCTATTTCCCTGTTTTTTGCTTTCCCTGGTGCAAATCCCCCAGTTTTCAGGTCTAATTTGGATCTTTTTATGGCCACTGACTGACACCTATCCCATTCATTTTGCAAACCAGGAGATTTTCCTGTCCTCCATACTGAAAACTTCCTAAATTCCTGAGGCCAATCCTATTTTGTTTTTAATTTGTTTTCCTTTTGCACCTGTAGGAAAGGGATAATTCCTTCCCTGATTCTGTCATAGAAAATGCCATAATCTGGGCATGGTACCATGATGCCTCAGCAACTTTTTCCTGTTGTGCTATAAAGGTAAATGCAATTCAGGGTGTAATCCTGTCTGACCACAGTTCTGGTTGCAACTGGTAACTGGTAACTTTTCAGAAAATCTCATTAGCTTGCTCTAGATAGGAAGCTTAATAGATCACAGATGACATATAATTTTAGAGTGTGCTGTGCGAAATTCCTAGCGGTGAATTTAGTGTGTGAGAAAGAGATATCCTTGTTAATGCAGTGCATAGTGCTGCTTTGCTTCAGTGTGTCCAGAACATTTTAGGACAGAAACACATTTTAGCAGATCTGTGGACCAACCTATTCAGAGAATATAAGAAATGAACCTTGAAAGTGCAAAGACTGGATCCAGCCTTTACTCTCAGTTGCCCATCCCTGAAGGTAATCATTCCCAAATTGATGTGTTCATTTTCTTTCTCAAGTCTAATAGATTTCCCACTCACACAGTTGTTTTGCTCATGACAGCTTCTCCCAGACAATAGCCACTTCTTCCATCTCCACCTGAGGCTCCTTCCCTTGTGCTGGAATTGTCTCCAGGCAGTTTCTCCATCTGCTCTTTCCTCCCTGTAAAGGTTTGCTGGAGGAAACAGAGGTGCTGGAGGGCAGATGCAGTGTAGCCTTTCTTGTTCTATTCTCTTATAGTTTGAAGCAGAATCGTTGGGATTTTTATCTTATATTAAAAACAAGCAAACTAGGCTAGGACTCCTGAAAGGGAAAAAAAAATAATAGTGCCATTCTGAATCTGATTTTCTATTAAGTAGGATATATCCAAGGCATATTGGATGTTAATAATGTTTAACATTGAATCTTCATAGTTTCTGGATTTATGCAGTAAGATAACATGTATTGTGTAACAGCCTTGCCAATAATTGTAGTAAATAAATTTTAAGTAGCGGAAGACACATTTCCAGAGTTTGTTTTTAGATTGTTTTCTTAAGAAGGTGAGTTCTCTCCACATTTTCAGCCCCCAGAAGAATGATATATTGCAAGCTTTAAAGGCCTTGTCAACTCAAGGTTAGGTAAGAGTCTGTTTATCATGTTTTATCAGGAGCAGGAGGAGTTCCCAGGGAATGGGGAAACTGAGCCTGTTATACAGTTTCAGCATAAAACGTGAGGGGAGCACCAGTCAGTCATGATACAGGAGTGAATGAACAGGTATGGAATAAATTGTCCAGCTGGTGCAACTAGCAGAATTTCTAAATCCTTGATCAAGTGTATTTGACCTTGGTGATCCTGGCTAATAGCCGGCAATAAGCTGCTCCTCAGTGTGTGAAGGAGGCTCTTGAAAGCACTGTGGCAGAAAGGTCAGATCCCAACTTCTCTTCCTCCTTTGGAGAAATTCTCCTGCTCCAGAGCCCAGCTCTGAGCCCCTTCTCTCCAGCACATCAAGCCTGGCACTGGGCACAAACACAAGCTCTTGTCTTGTTGCAGGATGGATGTAGTCCTGGTTGACATGAGGGTTTTAATATCCTCTTGTGCCCTCAAGAAAGGAAAAAGTGCAGGGTACAGGTGGTGGTGTTTTAGAAGACCAATGGATGCAAATGAAAACAGGCATTTTTGCATTATTTACTTGGGAAATGATTCCTTTTTTGGTGGGCAGAGAATCTTTAATGAACAAGGAAGAATGTTATGATCAGGAAGAAATACAGGCTCTTCTTTCATTGTTATCCCCTTTGGAAAGTAGAAAAGCCACCGAGGGGTTTGGCTGTTGCTCTGGATTCTCTCCACATTCTTCAGAGTGATTTAGAGCAAGAAAGTACAGGTTGAATGTAAATGTGCTGTGACTGTAATCATGAGTCAGAACTTTCCTTGGGTGCCAGCAGGCTTTGTCACCTCTTCCATCTGATTCAAGACAGATGAAATAACCAAATACTTTTTAAAACCTCCAATAAGTTCATGAACCTGCATTGAATGTGCAGCATCTGCTGGCCCACTGGAGAAACAATAATAAATACATCCACCCTGTGCATCCCTCAAAATGAGGTGACTTCAGCAAGGCTCATAATGCATTCAGCTTTGGGAACGTGATTGTCTCACTGAGGTGTCAACCCTGTGGGCCAGCCAGGGACTCACTGCTTTGGGTCCTGGAGGACTGAGGTGCTCACACTGTGGCAGACATCTTTTATGAAAAATCCTTTCCTTAGGATTTTTTCCTCCTGAGAAGCTGGGAGGCCTCAGGTACAAAATGCAAACATTGATTATCTGCTGCTGTGGAATGCAACAGGTGCATCTGTGATTGGCCCATGTTGGATGTTTGTAATTAATGGCCAATCACAGCCCAGCTGGCTCGGACAGAGAGCAGAGACACAAACTTTTGTTATCATTCCTTCCTATTCTATTCTTAGCTGGCCTTCTGATGAAACCTTTTCTTCTATTCTTTTAGTATAGTTTTAATGTAATATATATAATAAAATAATAAATCAAGCGTTCTGAAACATGGAGTCAGATCCTCATCTCTTCCCTCATCCTCGGACCCCTGTGAACACTGTCACACACCACAAAGATTTTGAGAAGAATTACAGGATGAGCCATGCAGACACCATGCCAGCTCTTCAGAAGTGTCTTTCCCCAAAAAGGGTTAGGATCATCTGGCATCCCCAGGCAGGAGTGAGTCTCTCCCTCTCCAGGCACAAGGGAGAGGAATATTATCTGCAATGAGCCTATGTGTGAGGAAGGAGCTGCCAACAACACATGAACTCCAAAACTGGGCTGAATGTTTGTAATTTTCCAAGCTTTTGTATAAAAACTGTTCACTAAAGTCCACAGTAAGACACTCACAGACTTTAGTGAGTCTTGGAACGAGTCCTTACTTCCCTTCTTTATTTTATTTATTTATTTTTAAATTCTGTAATATTTATTCCAAGGATGCTCAACCAAAACAGCAAAGTTTAATAGCAACATTTTGTTTCATATGGGCAATTCCACCTGGAGCTCAGTAAATATGATTACTGCTTGCAGCAAGAAACAAAAAAGGAAGCAACTTGCTGACTTTCCTAGGCATTTGTGCTTTTAGAAAAGTAAATATTTTCTGCTTCACAAACATGCTGAATGAAATGCATGTCTCATTTATCACTTAAATAGTAATAACAGTGCCCGCTGCATGCTGCAGGCTGGGTTCTGACAGAGGTGGATTGACAGCGTTTGCTCAGCGGAAGCAATAAACAGATCAATAACTGAACGTAGCCTGTGGGGCTGGAGGTGTGACAAGTCAACCATGATTTCACAGTCTTGCTGGGACCCTTATTAAACTCATTTGTACATCTGAAAACAGCTGTTGCCTCGTTGGGTTAAAGGTGGCTGCGAGTATTGGTCTGAAGCAGGCTTGAATCTTCTCTGTGCCCCAGAGGACTGTAGCTGCTCTTTTGGAAGCTCAAGCAGCAGTGAAATCTAAAATGTAATTAAGAAAAAAAGACAATGTTTGGTTTGGTTTTTATTTTATTCGCTGTAACTGTTGATTTGTCAGTGATGATCTGCACTTTGTGAGAGAGGAAAGAAGGAAGATCACAGGATGTGCTGGGTTGAAAGGGATGTTTACCTACTCTCCCCTCCTCCTTCTCTCCTGCTACTCCCCACTAAGGGATGGCAATGGACCTCCTGGGGGAAGGAAATAGCTTGTTCCTTCTCCTTGCTTTGCTGGAAGAAGTGATAACAAAAGCTTGCTTGCCAGCTGAATGCAGGAGCTGGTTGTCAGCAGGAAAAGTTCACTCTTTGTGGAAGTAATGAATCAGGTTCTCACTTGTTCCCTGTTTATGGTTGCCACAGGAGGTGACCACGCTCATGCCATCGCTGCCATGCTTTGGCAATGTGAAAAGTGCAGATTATATGTCTCTATGCAGATATTTACTGTATGTATTATGTTGTATTGATTAGTAGAGCTGTATTAACCTTTTAATAGCATGGTAAATGTAGTTTTGTAGTTAAAAGGTAACTTTTGCAGTTAAAATAGGAACTGTATGTGTGACTTTTTTTTTAAAGAAAGGAATGAGGTACTCACACCAGATAGCAGCCATAGAACACCTAAATCTTTCAGAGATAGAGAATTTATTGCTCTCTTATCAGAAGAAGTGAACTTTTTCCTGCCTCGCTCAAATATGAAGACGTCATTTAGGATTAAGAGGAAGAAGGTGACTCTGACCAGACAGAATCCTGTGTTTGAATGGAATTTATGCATCATGGATGAGGTGTATGAATATGCAACAGGGTATTGTTTTTAAGGGTTAATCCTCTGTTTGTGTGTCCTTTTCAAGGCTTATTTTGCCCAGAAAGAGGTACCAGACTGTCCATAACATTTTGTTTCTGTTGTCTCATGTTGTCCTAATCCAAGTTGTCCAAATTATTATTACTCTAATTATATTGCTACTTTTAGAACCATTTTATTGTCATCAAATTTTTAAAATTAAAAAAAAAAAAACAACAAGTGATTGGCATTTTTCACAGGCAAGAAGTTGCCCTAAAATCACAGGCAGATCTTATGAGTATTTTCCTTCTCTTCCAGGCTAGAGAAGGAGGAGTGTGTCACCCATCTGGAGGTCAGACAAGGCGACAGACTTCCAGGCTTGAGCACCAGGTGCGTGTTCTGCTTTTCCACCAGACTCTGGGGGCAGGTCTGAGGCTGCTGGTGGGGAAGGAGCCGCATTTCAGGAGAGCTCCGTGTGGGCAGGGTGCTCTGTGTCTCTCATGCTTTTTGGGTGGAAGTGCCTTGTCCTTCTGGAAGGGCTGCTGCTGTGTCTGGCACCCCATGTGCTGGAACAAAACATGGGCTGCTCCCAAATGCCTCCCTCCAGCAGGCAGATCAGAAAGGGTGCTGACCTCACTTCCACAGGCTTCTTTTTGGAAATGATTTTTTTTTTAAAGCGTGAAAAACACCAATCACTTGTTTTTAAAATTTTAAAGGTTTAATAGGAATAAAGTGGTTATAAAAATAGTAATACAATTAGAGTAATAATAATTTGGACAATTTGGATTAGAACAATATAAGACAATAAAAGCAAAGAGTAATGGACAGTCTGGGTACCTCTTTCTGGGCAAAATAAGCCTGAAAAAGGACACACGTTAACAGAGGATTAACCCTTAAAAGCAACAACCTGATGCATATTCATACACCTCATCCATGATGCATAAATTCCATTCAAACATAGGATTCTGTCTGGTCAGTGTCACCTTCTTCCTCTGAATCCTGACAGCATCTTCAGGGCTGAGCAAGGCAGGGAGAAGTTCACTTCTGATAAGAGAGCAATAAATTCTCTTTCTCTGAAAGATTCAGGTGTCCTGTGGCTGCTATCTGGTGCAAGTACCACATTCCTTCCTTAAAAAAATATCCCACATACGTAGTTCCTAGTTTAACTACAAAAGTTACCTTTTAACTACAAAACTACATTTACCATGCTATTAAAATGTTAATACAGCACTACTAATCAGTACAACATAATACATATAGTAAATATCTGCATAGAGCTGTATAATATGCATTTTTCACAAAAAGTAACAAGTGAGTCTCTAAGGAAATAATTTGCCAATACTTGATATTTGCTCCTTGCTCTGTCTTTAGTTAGGCATTGTTTCAGTAAGGAGCATTGTGGGTAGGGTAGAGGCTCATGGGGAGTAAGGCCTTTAGTATCAATGACATCTTCCAATTTAAGAGCTCATTTTGCCTGCTTCTGCCCAAGAAAACATAGACTTGAAATGCTTTACACAGGATTGTCACTGTGATATTTTATAAAAAATCCCTCCGCCAGGATTTTTTCTCCTGGCAAGATGAGAATCCTAAGCTTCTCCATGTTTAGCTCCTCCGGAATGTGATTTGGGGAATTGCTTACCCAGCATGTGAATTGTTTTAACTTAATGACCAATCCCAGCCCAGCTGTGTCACGACTCTGGTCAGTCACGAGGTTTTATTATCATTCCTTTCTAGCCTTCTGATATGTCCTTTCTCTTTCTTTAGTATAGTTTTAGTACGTCAGTGGAATGGAATGGAATAGAATACAATACAATACAATAGAAATCAGCCTTCTGAGAACTTGTAGTCAATTCTCATCTCTCACCTCATCCTGGGGACCCCAACAACACTGCAACAATTGGTGACCACACAGGATGGTTTCAACTGCTTTTTATTTTTGGGACTGTGGGATGACAGATCTAAAAAAAGCCATGTATGTATCTCCAGAAGCAGGTGACAGGAGCACCTCTGGGTTGTGTGCATTGGCAGGAAGGAGCCTTTGCACTGTGGGCAGCTGTTTAATCTCATGGGATGCCCCCTGCACCCAAGCCGTGAGGATTCCAGGAGTTCTTGGAGAAGAGCATGGCTGTTCCCTGCTAGCTGGAGCCACAGTGCCTCAATTACTGCCTTGCTGTCTGTAGCACCTGTGACTCAAGATGATCCAGACCATGAACAGAAACCCACGGTGCCAGTTAAGTGACTAAAGGGAGGTGAGAAGGATTCGACTGCAGATTTTGCGAAGATGGTTTTATTTTTGCAGAATCTGCTTCAGAGCACACGCAGATACTCTGTCACAAAAGGTTACATTTGCAAAAGCACTTAATTCCATAGGGTTTAGATATTGATTTAGATTGGAGTCACACAGGCATGAACTTTGAAAATATAAAGGAGAAATTAGACTAGGAGTCGCACCTCAAAGAAAAATAAATCAAATACAGTGCAATTTGAAGATGACCCAGAAAAGAGAACAGCTGGCTTTGGTTTAAATGAACAAATATTTTTTGAAAGAAAAATAAAATGGAAAGTCATAAAATTTTCCACACCTAAAGTTTGTGTTCAGTGATACATCTCTGTGTAAACATAGAAATAACTTACTTCAGCTGAGATGGAAAGTAAAAGGGAGGAAATGGCAAGAAGAAACAGAAGTTTCACTCTAGTGTTGGAGTCATCAAGTCCATCCTGGGTACACTGGAGAAATAGCACAAAATATCTGATCTCTAGGGTTTTAGTGATTATCTAGACAGGTTTGAATTGACATGTACAAGAGGTTCCATTGGTTGGTTTAGAATGTGCATGCAACTACAAATAGGAATATATGCAGAACTGCATCTGAATTTCTGCATATGTAGAAATAAGATAATGATATACTGTACCCAAAATATTGTTACATCTTACTGATAATCAGATCCTTAATTCATTTAAAAGTATAGTGTAGCTTAGCACGTAGAAATTCATAAAAGTTCAAAAGAAAAATTAAATTAATAAAACTTTGTGTTCTAGGTGATAAATGCATTTTCACTCATCATTTTATAATGGTAGGACTAAGAGGAGCATCTTAACCGAACAAAGGTATGAAAAAATATTAAACTTTCATCTGTGAAATGAAGGAAAGTGGATGACACAAATCAGTGTGTTCTATACAAAACTGAGAAGGAGATCTTTTTGTACAGAAGCCTTTAGATGTCTGAAGTAACTAATGCAATCAATGCTGCAGTTTTATCACACATTATTCTGTATATCTCTATTTCTATTGATTTCTGGTGAATGTTTTTAACTTTACTGAAAATGTTGAAAGCTCACCGAATTTCAGAGAGGTTTTCTCCATTATATTGACTCTTCTTTTGCTGGATTTAATAAGAGAAATTTTTTTTTCCTACAGGATTTCTAAGTATTTTTCACAATGGTGTGAAAGAATTTTCACAATGGTGTTTGTATTATTTTCTGTTTCCTAAATTTTACATTTTGCCTTATAGTGGTAGCTTATATGCTGCTTTTTTTTTAGCATACTGAAGGACAATTACAAATAAGAAGTAATCTTTTTTTTTAAATGGATTTAAAAGGAAAAAATAAAATAATTTATTTCTCTACAGAAATAATCTAAACAATCCATAGAGTCATAAATCATGTTTTCTAGATTGCTTCAGCTAGTAGGGTATTTTTACCATGATTATTTAAAATGGTCACAAACCAGTGGAAACATTGTATTACAGAAAAATATTTTAGTGGGAGAGAAAAAAATAATTGCTGCATACATTGTGTATTGAATCATAATTTGCTCTAGTAATTAGTTTTCAAAATAGACCCAGTAAGATGGATAAACTAACAAAGTAAAATAATTTGTTCTGCCAACCCTCACGTGATTTTAATTTACAATATGCTTTTGGGAGGAATATTTGGTGAGATGCTATTTCTGAAGGATAATTCAGCAGGACACATATGACAGAGAGAAAAAAAGGAATTTTGTCCTTTAAAGTTGACCAATTGTGTGTAGAAGGTTGTTTTATTTTCTTTCACTTAGTATAAACAATCTAAATATTTTTCTTTCTGTTTTAGTGGGGTGGGAGAAGCATCTGTTACTGAATTTACATGGCAGAGGTTGTAAATCTCTTTCTTGTTTAACCTTTGCTGAACTTCAGTGTCACAGAGGTGAAATGTTCTGTGCTGGAGGTCTCATGGAGGCTGTTCCCAGCATTAGTTGCTAATGAATCCAAAGGATGCCACCAAATGCATTTTCTTGTGCCTTCACATCATCAGACTAAAGATACAGTCCTTGCTTTTGTGTCTTCTTAATATGCAAATTTTGGCATGAGAATTCATCAGCTCTAGACTGAAGTGTGCTGAACTCTTAACATTTGCAAAGATATTTTTTTCTCTTTTTCTGGAAAGAGTTAGTTGAGAACTACTTCATGTAAATCAGCATGATTCCAGTGGATTGATAATTAAAACAAAGCTAAGCTACTTCCCTACTTTAATAATTTATACCTTATTATCCGTTATAGTTATGAATATTGTGTAATTAATGATGCTTTTCTAATTTGTATCAGCATGGGCATGATATACTGCCCCATATGTGTAACCTAATTGGTATGGAGTGAATGTTGCTCCCTTCAAGCACAGGTAGATTTCTTCCTCTGCAACTCATTAAAATACATGGGGTGGCTCCTGACTTTGTATGGGACCTCATTTACCAGGCATCATTAAGAGGAAACCCCACAGGTGTGGTTTAACTCAAAAAGGGGAACTTGTTCCCAGCCCAAAATAATTCCAATCTTCTCCATGCTTGAGGGAGAGCGAATGTGTGTGTGTGTGCATATGAAGAGATGTGAGAGAAGAGGTGAAAGAGAGAGGCCTGCAATTAATTTGAACACAGCTGTTATGGGAAATGCAGCAACTCATTTTTCCTCAACAAACACAAACTTAGAGGCAAGTTATCCAAAAGAACCCCAGTATTAATTATGAAGGCTGCTAAACCAAACACACGCCTCTGACCTTTCTGGTGCCTCCGTATAACAATAAATATTTTATGGCTGTGATTTCCACAGGCCTTCAGAGCAACTCTGGAGGGACTAAACTGAATTATGGATACAATGATGAAGAGTCTGGACTCCATTTTACGTGTCCCTGACCTGTGTATTAGATATTTCACTTTGCTCCCCCTGTACAGAATCAGGCTCCATATATTCATTAGCCATTGTAAACCCCTGCTCTATATCTCATGGGCTGAGAGGAAATAAAACAGCAGTTTAGGAAAGAAGTTGGGTGAGAAGAGAAAAATTCTGTTAGGTAGCACGAATCCACTCACTTCTGCAGGATAATTATAAGTATTTGCCTTGTAGGACAATATTTTTGCAGATACATTTAAACATTTAATTAATTAAACTGTAAATTAATACACTTATCTCCTACTCTTTATTAGTACAATTAAGAGTGTGGAGGGAACAGAAGAAAAAAAGGGAAATAATGGAATTAAGAACAATTTTGTGAGGAAGGATGCTCTAATGGAGACAGGAATCTCTGTTCCACTTCTGCTCTGCTGCTGAGACTCCAGATTGCTACTGACTTACCCCAATTTAAGGTGGGTGTAGCAATCTCTATATTCCAGATATTTGGATTATAAGGGTTTTAGGGCACATTTGTCTTGGGCAAATGCCTGTAAAACCCAAGACAATTGAAACCTCTTTTGGGACCCCAACAAGAAACCCATGATGATTTTTTCATTTCCCTCCTCTCTAACTATTTAGTGGGCCTTGCAGAGACATTGTTTCAAAATTTCTATGGCCAGTATAATAGGGAGAAATCAAGGGAATTTGCAAAGTATCTTGTTTAAAAGAAAAAAGGGAAACAATCTGGTGCATTTTCCTCCTCCTTTGTTGTGGTGTCAGTGCAGAACAGGGCAGTCAAAGAGGCTGGATGTGCCTTTGCTCTATGTCTGCTCTCTGGGCCAGGTTGGAGTTGATTATTTCCATTTTCACTTCCTTTTGCCAATTTAACAGCTATTTGCCATAGCCAGCTCCACTCCTTGGGTGTTATCTCACCTTCTGGATGTTTTTTGCCCCCTATTACTCTGCTTTTCTGTTTCTGATTTATGGCTGATGTGACGTTAGAAATGAGAAAGAAGTGTCAAGCTACCAGAAGGAGAGAGACATGCAGAAAGCTGAGTAGTTTTTCTACATCTTCTGGGAAATATCTCTTCCCTTACTTTTCTTTTAAGATGCATTGAATAAAGTTTGGCTTGTTCATAGCAGTCTTTTCTGGGGCTTAGTGCTTTTTTTTTTTTTGCTTTTTATTTCCTCTTTTTTTTTAATAATTTACAAGTACTTGTATTGTTTTTACAGCGTTCAGACATGTTGTTAGAGCTGTTGTCCAACTTGTGTAGCTGTGATTGCTGCATTCCCTTGGCTCTGGCATTTTTACCACCATTTAATTTCCCAGGTTACTGTTCCTCACTTTAATTAAGGCAAGCCAGCCTTGTAGAAGGGAGCTGAATGGCTTTTTGCTTGCATTGAAGGGCAGAAACATGGAAATTTGCAGGAAAGTTGCTCTGATACCCATAATATTTCCAAGACAACTTGAAAGTTTTCTGGAATTTCTTTTAAAAGTTCTGGAGGGAGAAATAAAAAGCACCAGCAAATACTTTCCTATATTAATTTTTTTAAATGCTGGTGACTGTCACAGACATCTTTTATGAAAAATCCTCTCTTTAGGATTTTTCCTCCTGAGATGCTGAGAGGCCTCAGGAACAAAATGTAAACATTGATTATCTGCTGCTGTGGAATGCAACAGGTGCATCTGTGATTGGCACATGTTGGATGTTTGTAATTAAAGGCCAATCACAGCCCAGCTGGCTCAGACAGAGAGTCCAAGCCACAATCCTTTGTTATGATTCTTTGCTATTCTATTCTTAGCTAGTCTTCTGATGAAACCTTTTCTTCTATTCTTTTAGTATAGTTTTAATGTAATATATATCATAAAATAATAAATCAGCTTTCTGAAACATGGAGTCAGATCTTCATCTCTTCCCTCATCCAAGAACCCCTGTGAACAGGGTCACAGGCGACCCTAAAATGAGTTTTTACAGGAGTTGTGAGATTGAATGAGGAACTCCAGTGCTTGTTTAAATGGTGTATTGAAAGCTATTTTGGTTTGCATGGTTAGAGAAAATGAATGAAAGTAGCATCATTTGACAACACCCTTTATCGTGTTAAAACTCTTGGCTGGCCCCTGAAATGGTGTTTTCATATCATTTTTGAAACCTGCTGAGTATTTACTTCCTGTAAAGTAAGTAAATACTGGCAAATATCTTACAAAGGTATTTGACGAAGCTGTTTGAAACCCTTAAGCATAAATGGGAAATAGAAGCAGAGATGGAGATGTTGTAGGGTGATGTGGTGATGGAAGAAGCCAAATTATTGATCATAAATGCTGAGGTTAAGACTGGTGCCAGTTCCTTTCCATATCCTCAAGAACAGGGTAAGAATGTCTTTGCCTAAGTGGGAGAGCTAAAAGTTTTTACCCTCTACCATTTAAAGAATAATATTGCTTTCCTGGTTTTCTCATACATTTGTTAGTTGGGTTGGTTTTGGAAGGACTGCAGAAATCTCTGTGGTTGTACTTGCCAGGCCTGCATGATAGAGCCCAGTAGATATTCCTGTTGCTGAGAGTAAAAAGGATGGAAGAAGAAATTAAAATTACATCTAGTGTATGGTAATTCAAGCCCTGACTGAACAAAGAAATTTATTTCCAGGAATGAGGTTGTATAGTGTGACTTGTGGCTGTAGATTTATTTATTTATTCATTTCCTTTGTTTGTTTATGGGGTTGTTTGTTTATTTGGTTGTTGTTGTTTTCAAGAATACTTGATTTTTAAGAGCTGATACTTAATGCTGTTTGCTTTCCTGGCTCTGTAAGCAGTGCTCACAACCAGTGTGCCAATAACTTGTGCAACTGAACTAGAAAATGGGAAGTAACAGTCATAACATCATCTTCCAATTCAATGTCCTGACCAGATGAGCATTACATCTACATAGAGAGTGTGTGGCAGGGTGTGAAAAAAGGTAAGAGTGCCAGTAAGGGTTTTGAAGCTGTGGAAAGGGAAGTCAGTGTAATTGAAGATGAGTAGAATGTTCAGAGCAGGTTTTGCTGCTCAGTGTTCACCCATGTCTGCCAGACTTGTATTACACATGATTACAATGTAATAACTACACTAAGTGCTCAAAGCACCAAAACCAATCCTGTATGACTCAAGTAAGTGATAATACCTTGATTGATTTCAGAAGAAGCAGTTGTAAGTCCCAGACACTTGTCTCTTTTATTGACTTGAGAATTAATTAATTTATGAGCAGGTTTCACATTTTCACATGGTGTTGCAAAATTAGGGTAGAATTAATTATTTGGTAATCAGTGAATCCTATTAGGTGAAACAATATGGACTTGTTCAGTAGCTTAAACATTATTCAGCATTAGTGTAGCAGTTGTATACTCATTACAATGATGATGCTTTTATTAAATATGCCTTCAATTAGTTCTGGTTCAATTTAATCTCTACCTCCTGAAAAAACATTCAATCAAGTGCTGTGACAAGAGCAGAATGATGAATATGCCAAGGCCAGGACTGCTTAATCCTTCAAGGGTATTACACACTCTTCATTAAGGTGAACTTTAGAAATGCTTGCCTTAGGTTCTTCTCTTCCTTGAAACCTCATCTGAAAAGCATTAGAATGTCATCCCTCCTTCATGCATTAAAATAAATAACATTCATGGTTCAACCATTTATAGTATCTTATTTGGACTCATGACGCATAGTTAGGGGAGAACAGGCCATGCAAAGTCTTTCTGACTTTCTCCTCATTACTTGAAGTACTCCAGGTCCAGCAGCCCAATGAGTCCCCTTGCCACTCTGAAAGAGATGACAAACTGAGAAAACCCTGCATTGAAGCTCAGCTCATGCAGTCTCTGGTCAGTCCCTCCAGTGCTGGAATTGTCGCAGGCCAGGCCCGGCCCGGTGGGCCACAGCTGCAGCTGCTGGTGCTCTGCTGGGTGTTCAGTCCAGAGCACTTTCAAGAGGTCCAAAGAAAAGGGAAAAAAAAAAAACAAAACAGTTCAGGGAACTTCTTTGCCTCAGCCAGCTAAAACTAACTAAAAAGCAAAAGAAGAGCTCTGTCGCGCTGTCTGTTCATTCACAGACCACATAATACTGAGAAGGGATTTTCCTGGGGTATGGGGCCTGCACCTGGGTGAGAAACTGAGCCCCATCCTGGCAGCCAAGGCTGCCCATGGGAGGGGAGCAGGGGGACATATCCCTCTTTCTGCCCTCACCAAAGACCTCGGCAGCCACCTTAATAAAACCTGCGGAGTGGCTCTGGTGGTGGGACATGTGGTTCATGCAGTGAATGAGACTTGGGTCCCCCCAGAGCAGCACTGCACCTCCAGTAGCCTTGTACTCAGTGCTGATCTGATAGCGCTTTGCTGCCTCTCTTACCCATATTTAAACCAACACTATCATTATTAATCAGAGAATTACAATAACTAACAAAAGAGACAATTCCTATACCCTGGAGGATGAGGTTTTCAGGGAGGCAGTAATGGATATGGAGCCTTTCCCCTTTCAAATCCCAGCAAGGGCAGCTGTGACTGCAGATCATTACCATATGCTATTTTATCTGTCATCTTTGTGAAATGAGTAAGTGGACTGGACAGCTTCCATATTAGATAAAATAATATTACAAGTGACATCTCCAGAGCCTCTGTGCCCTAGCTGAAGACAGCACAGAGCAGCATGGGGAAAGTGAGACCTCTTGAGAAAAATTCAGTCCTACACCACATATTTTTTTTGTGCAGTATTGCTTCTGAATGCCCAGCCTGGAAAGCTGCATTTCATACTCATTTTGAATGCTCAGCCTGTGAACCTGAACTCTTTAACACAGTTTCTCCTGTGCTCTCAAAACTGATGCAATTTTGTGTGTGTTTCTGATTAAGAGCACTCTGAAAAAGCTGGATGTAGATTTCTTGTGCCCACTTGACTCGCACAGTGATGGTGAGAGACTCTCGGTGACCTGTCACAGCGCCTTTCACAAGTGCCAGCAGCTAATCTGATGACTGTTACCCCGTCAGAGTGAAATAATAATAATGAATTCATCCTCTGTTCATTTCAGTTCTGCTGCTGGAACACAAGGATGAAGAGTTTCTTCAGACACTTCATGTGCACTTGTCCTAGGAGATTGTGTGAGCACTGTGTACTTCAAATTCATTTGCTGTTTTGATTTCTCTGGCAACTAAGAAGGTGCCTTTGATCCCTCTACTGTCACTTTGTTTTTGCATTTTGATGATTTTATCATGAATTCATGTTTAATTCACTCTGCAGTGATGAAGTAAGTGGCAACACTCAAAAGAAGGATACTTTTTACAAAATCAAACCATATTCATTTGAACTTTGTATGAACTACTTCATTCCTTTGAAGTAGAATATTTTAATGAGGACAGACATTAAGAAAAAAGATCCTTATATCAAGTCACATTTATTATCTTATCTGAGGTGATAGTGGAGGTAGATCTATCAGACAAAAGATGGAGTGTGCTTTGAATAAACTTTTAGTTGAAACACATGGACAAACAGCTAATTGTCTAGTGTTAGCTTTGTGATTTTTTTAACCTGTTTTATCTCTATTTTTGCTTTTGCATTACATACTTGGTGATACACATAAATTTTATAGACACAGCCACATGCACAATTACACAAATTCAAAATGCTTTTAGTAGGTTGATAGGGCAAGGATGCTTCATGGAGCCTTTACAGGCAGTTATAATCTTTTAAATCTAAGCCTTCTTGTGAAAATGTTTAGGCATCTCTTCTTATTGTTGTTTTACTTCTCAGTGGATCAGACTCTGACTGAAACAAACTGTTTGCATTTCTTCCCTTAGGAACTGGAGTGCTCTGCTGGGGTGCTGGCATGTTTGCCTTGTTCACCAGGCCAGAGATGCAGTGGGACAAGTGACAAAGGGGACAACTCAAAGATCAGACCATCAAAGAGCAATGATGGCTTCAGAAGAGAAGTTTGGCAAGTACATAAAGGAATATATTTAATTATACTTAAATTTGATAGTACTAGGATTTTATTCTCTAGGACAAAACTCTCATTCACAGTTGCAGCAATTTGCACTTTTGGGCAGAAAAGAGCTTGTTTGATTCTGTTATCCAGCATCAGCTCTGACGGACAAGTGTGGTGCCTGAGCAAAAAAAAAAAAACTGGGAAGAAAGTAGAAGAGGGAGAAAATAAAAACAGGTGGCAAGGGGCCCAGGAACAATAAAAGCCTGAATGAGAACACCTTTATCACTTTTGCAACAGCAGCTTAAAGGCCCAAGGAGAGAAATAGATTTTGTAAATCAGACTAAATATTTTTTACAGGGTGCAGTGTGCAGCTTAAGAACCCAACTGGGAAAAATAGCTCCTGCAAATCAGTGAAAAAACTATATTTTACTGGCTGCTGTTTCAGAGCAAGGAGAGCTAGGATAGGGGAAGACCTTTTACAAGGCAAAGAGCAAATATATATGAATTTGTGTTTTGATTTGAGTTTTTGGGATGGGTTTTTTCGAGTGTCCATAAAAAGGCCCATAAAAAAGATACCAGCATGGCAAAGCCATGTTTACTGGTCCCTATAAAACCTGTAAGCCTTCCTTAGTGTTTTAAAAATCATGTATTGATGTATATTTTACGCTGAGTAGTCATTTGTGCATATAAAAAGCTTTTATTTTGCAGAGAAATCCTGTTAGGGATTCTAGCCTACAGTAACTTTGGAGCAGCCATTTGAAATACCAGAAAATGAATAAATACATGGGATGGCAACTCTTGTTTTGAAATATGAAACAGAAGGATTAAGAAATCATTAGTATTAATCCTCCCAAAGATGAATGTATAACTTATCAAGGTAATTATGTTGAAAGGAGATCATAATTGTGCAGTGGCTTCTGAGAGCAGAGGCTGCAGCCAGCTGTTCTGATGCTGAGTTAGGTGATCCTTTCCAGAGGAATGATCCCTGACACTGGCAATCCAAGGGAAGTCCTGCCCTAAGGATGGAAGGATGGCACTGGTAGTGGAAGTGCATCTTTAGCAGATAAGAAGGGTTTTCATATCACTAGGAAAGCGGATTGGTAAATAGGTCTGAAGAAGGGCTGAAATAGGAAGGAGACTTTTGCAAATCTGAAGAATATTTTTTGTTTTCTTTTTTGTTTTTCTTGTCTCATCCATCTTTCTGAAAGATGGACAGGAGCTGTGTGCAGATTGGGAACAGAATAAACTGTCAAAGAACATACTGAATCTACCCACTCATTTTTTATGTGAATAAGAAGCTGAATAGAATGCTGAAATATTTTGTATAGTAAAAAAAAATATTGAAAAAATACTCTTTTTAGATTTTTTGGCAAAACTGCATGTTGGGATTTTCCAGTTTGTTTACTCCAGTTTGTTTTGGAACTAATTTGCCTCTTATGCTTGAAAATTTTGAAAGAGGTGAACTGTCTTACCTCTGCTCCCTGCGACACAAGTGCTGCAGGAACAGTTGCCATTGCAAATAAAATGATGTATTACCACTGTCAGAGGAAAATATTGTATTGGCCAAGATGTTTCCTCCTTCTCTGGGACATGTTATTGATGGGAGTCTCCAGGTGTCTGTTGCCAGGGAGAGTGCTGGGAAACCATGTAAATCCTCCTCCTTGCAAAAAGACAACTTTTTATTTTGCTTTGATATCTGCTGCACTGGATCCTGGACATTTTTCTTTTGATCAGTCTGCTTGTAAGTGTCACCCAAGGCTGATTGGTATGTCTGCTTTTAAAAGAGAGTTTCTCCTAGAGAGTGATTTGTTGATAACCAGTGGTTGCAGTTGTTATCATCTTAATGTGTCACTCCTACAGAGTGTAAGGGAAACAACAGTTAAAAGCACACGTGCTCAAAGGGGCTGTAGTTTCTTAAAAATTAGAATGGACTCAGTGAAACATTTTGCTCCTTAGAGGAAAAAAAAATAAGTAAACTTACATCTTCTTTTCCAGCAAAATATCCTGTAGATGTTAAAGCCACCCTTTAGTCAAAAATTAAGGTAGCCACGTTATGACAAGGAAATTTTATCCATCTCTGTATAGTAGACAATGAAAATCTGTGCGCTTGCAACAGTTTTGCCAATGTGTTGAGCTGCAACTGTGTGCCAAGTGGAAATTGGAAATGTTACTGCTGTGCAAATTGCCCTTGGACATCCTGTCCTGTGGGTCTCCCCAGTTCCCTCAGGACTTTTGGTCAGGAGTGTCAGGACTGTGTTAGATCACTGTGGTCAACCAGCAAAGAAGACAAAGAAGAAAGTTGTTCAGGTTTATTAAACTATCCTTTGAAGGATCAGCCTGCTTTTAAAAGGTTATTATTATGATTATGATTATTATTACCATCATTATTAATATTATCATTGTTATTATTATTAAAATATAATTAAGATATATATAGAATATATATTAATAACTAAAATAATTAATAGTTAATAACAAAATGTATAAATATATACAAATATAATAATATATAAATATATAAAACTTAATAACAATAGCAATACTAATAATACTATTACTAATACTACTACTAATAATAATAATAAATGTTAGTGACAATTTGACCTAAGCCAGAATCCTGAAATAAACCCTTTGTTTAAAAGATAACTTGCCATCCTCTTGAATCTCTAGATAAACAGTCCTCTGCCTCCAGCTATGTTATTTCCTTGTAGGGCCTGACATTTCCAAAAAAAGCTGACTTTGACATTGAAGTTTAGATTTAAGTATTCATTAGTGGTAAATATTAGAGTGATATATATATTGTGTTTTCTAAACCAAAGGAAAATATTACTTAATTTAGACTGTCCTGCTGTGCACTTAAGTACTCAAGCACAGGTTTTGGTTTTTGTGGGTTTTGATACTGAGGTACAAAGGGTGTTAAAAAAGGAAAAAGAAAGAAATCCAACAAATCTGACTGCTTCTAAAACCAGGGTTAGTGGTTTACTGCACTTTGGTAGCATCAGTAAAAGTGGCAACAGTGCCACTGGTGATCCTTCCTCTGCTGGGTCACCAAAGGGAAGGAGCAGTGTGACATAGAGCAAATACTTCCACTTCACTCTCAGACTGGGGGGAGAGGTATGTGGAGGGAAAAGCTGTTTTTCAGAAGAGGCAATAATTGGTTTGCCTCTCCTTTTATTCATTTATTGATCTGTGAGACTCCACTTTAACAGTTGTATAATAGTAAAATAAGGATTATGGGACTGTTTCATAATTATTTATTAGGTTGGTTTTTTAATACAATTGAAAAAATCTTATGAAATGGCAGAGAATATCTATTACAGAAACTTCTAAAACTGTGTAAACAAACATAAGCTTTTACTCATAATACAACTGTTACAGAAATAAAGGGAGTCTTGCCTGACTCTAAACACAGTAAGGCCTGCAGAAGTACAATGCACCAGTCAGATGCTGGGTAGTGCTCCTTGAACAAGTGGAATTTTATATCTCACAGAAGAAGTTTATATCCCAGAAAAGTGTTGTATGAACAGAGAACCCTTCCTGCAAGGACTGACCAGTCCAGGAAGAGTCATGCTCACATAATTCCTTTTCTACTTCCAGCATCAAGAGAGCCACAGCTTGGTTTAAGATCATAAGAAGCTCAGATTAATTTCTATATCTCCTAGGCATCTTTTACACAAATGTGTGTTTTTTATAGTGCTTTCATTTAATTTTTCTGTTGGAGCTTATAATTGTGTAGGAGGTTATACTGAACCAATTATTTATAAGCCTCACATTATTAACATTGGTTATTGATTTAAAAATGGAAGAAAGGAACTTGTAGCAGGTGTGGGCTGACTTCCATTTTCCACCATACAAGTGCCTTTTCCAAAATTGGATGGAAACAGGAAGGTACATTTCATTTATTTTCTTCCTATGCTTGTGGCCAGTTTCCAGCTTGTCAACACAGTGCTCCAAAAAGGACACTGAATCATGACAAAAGCTGTCAGTACAGCTGGGATTTTCCTAAAAAATTGGGTGAAATAATAAAATTCGTATGGTTGCTGTGGCAAAACTGTATTCAAGGTCTCACTTACTTGAATCAGTGCCCAGTTTGATTCTCAAAGTTCTGGAAACTTTTTGACTAATGTCCAGGTTAATAGTTTGCTGAAATCATGGTTGCTTTTGTATGGTAGCCATCAGAACCTGATTGCTGAGGTTTGGCCCAAAGCAGTGTCACATGTTCTATGTTTGGGGTCCTTCTGTTATGTTGGACCAGAGCAGGAAAAATGGAAAAGGAAAAATGTAGGCTACTCCATTTACAGCTATTTTAATATTTTCTTTCCTTTTCTTCGACACAGAAATGGAGCTTTGGACTTGTCTTCTCTGCAGAGCCTGATAAATATTCCTCTTTTCAGCATGTGGTAGTTCTTGCTGAAGGTAGATTTGAAAGAGTGGAGGCAACTTTATTTATCTTCATAAACAGCAGCTCTCCTATTGCTTGGTGCTCATGCCTAATTTATTAGGAGATTGCAAAGCTTTGACCTGTGGACAGAAAATGATCCCTGCCTGGAAGTCACGTAATCCCATCAACCACAGTCTGTGGCAAGGCAAGATCCTTCACATTTGTCTGCAAACATCTGCTCATCATGGGCACTGCTGTAATAGAAACAGTGGTTGCAGCTACATCTGAGGAATTCTGTAGGAAAAACAGGCAATTATTCCATTTCTCCTTTTGCCAGGGTCCAGCAGGGCTCAGAGAGATGTAGGGAAACGTTATCCTTCACGTGTTAAGATTTTCTCCACTTCCCTCAGCATGTTATCAGCAGAGCAGGGGATGTGGAGGTTGCAGTGTATTCAGGTGTGGCTGTGTTCTGAGGAGAGGGCAACTTCAGAGAGAATATTAAACAGCTCATTTTCCAGTGCTGTCAGTCATGCAAGGCACTGCTCTGTAAGCCAGTCACATCTCGCTGGTGATGCATATTAATCCACTTTCTGCCTCCAGCATCACCTGGTTTATTTTCTATCCTGGCTTCATACCTTTTTTTGGCAAAACCACAGGGGAAATATATTTCAGTGACAGTGTATGGTAATTTTGCTCTATGCACTCTAGCTCATTACACAATCCTTGTCTTTCGAAAATAGAGAAAGGATTTATGTCTCCTACTATCGTTTCTGCCACACACTGATTCAGTGAAAGAGCTTTGTGGTGGTTGGGAGTAAATTTCATTTTCCCTGCTGTTTCATGAAGTGTGAATCACTTTCTAGCAGATGATGTCACTGCCAATTTACAAGTTTTTCTTCCTCTACTCCTGTGTAGGAGGAATCATAAGTACTCTTTTTGTCATGGTAATGCTTCTAGGTGTAGAGGGTTATTCGATGCAGGAGACAGCATTCAAGCTTCTTTATTTTTGCCAGCACAGATAAATAGCTGAGTTTGAAAGGTGAGGCACAAACTGCCACATTCAGTCTCTCTGGCTAATGGAGAATGAAGGCTTCTTCCAGATTTGGATCTTGGATACTGTGAAGATTTGTTTTCTGTGGGGTCTATGACAGAATTTGAACAGCGAAAAAATGTGTTTATGTTGCTTTTCATTTTTGAAACAGAAGTTGACTTATACACTGTGAAGATCGTCTCCAACTAAGAGACCTTTCTCTTCTGTAAAAAAAAAAAGTGCTTTTTACTGTTTAGAAGATTTTATACATATAAATTTTGAGCTGTGGGTTCTTGGGAAGTGTTCTTGACTCCTTGTTCTTGATGTTTTACTGGGAAGATACCTGTCTTTGTGTCTACTTCCACCAGCTTCATCAGCTTCTGAGTAAGAGGAAAATAGGTGGTGAATAGTGAAAACTGCTCTTGTGGAAAGAACAGCTCCTCTCCAAAACAGTTTTGTGTGGCAAGGGAAATGAATGTAGATATATATATATATATAAAGTGAAACCTAAAAATATTAATTCACAGCACCTATCTGCTATCTTGGATGTTCTTAGGTGCCTTTTTAACCCTAACAAATAGAGCCACTGAGCTGAACTGTCTCTGTTTTATAGGTGAGGATAGTAAAGAGCAAAATGTCATTATAGCAGTGGTGTCCTTCCTAGCCAAGGACCCTTCACAGCAAGGGGCTTCAAGATGACAAACTGTGATCTGTAGCAGGAGGGACAAGCCATCAGGACTAGTTAGGAGGATAGAAAATCAGCATGTGCAGGAAAACTGACACTCCAAAAAGGAGCATGTCAGCTGAGAGGCAAGAATATATTGTAGCTACCACTGAGAGAGTAGAGGTCATTCACAGACTATGAGTCTATTAATCTTCAGAGGCAGGTATTAGTCCTTTATGTAATTCACATGTTATAGAATTCTTCTTTAAGCATATCCTACTAAACACATCCTTCCTCAAATGCGTGTGGTGCCTTCATATCAAGTTTGGCATTTAATTTCAATCTGCTCTTTGCAGATTCCTCATGTGTGTCATACAGTCAGTATGTAAGTAGATAAAAGCTATGGATGAGGAAGGATGGGTGGAAATTATTCCTTAAAACCTGAAATAGAAGTAGGTCTCGTTTGATCTTATCTCTTCCAAAGACCTCAGTCTTGAGAGCTGTACCATCCAGGTTTGCTGGTTGGTTCTTAGCTAAAATATAGGCTCTTGTTGAGTGCTTGAAAATGTGTTTAAAACTGCATCAAAGGCAGGGAAGGCCTGCAGAGAGACCTGGACA
Source organism: Melospiza georgiana (assembly GCF_028018845.1). Lineage (NCBI taxonomy): Eukaryota > Metazoa > Chordata > Aves > Passeriformes > Passerellidae > Melospiza > Melospiza georgiana. The sequence goes on from NC_080432.1 coordinate 21,437,161, forward strand.
AAGGAGAGGACTGGACAATCACCAACCTCAGGAAGTTCAACAAGGGGAAGTGCCAGAGTCTGCATCTGGGATGGGACAACCCTGGTTGTGTGCACAGACTGGGGAATGAGAGGCTGGAAAGCAGTGCCATGGAAAAGGACCTGGGGATCCTGGTCCATGGCAAGCTGAACATGGGTCAGCAGGGCCCTGGCAGCCAGGAGGGACAACCCTGTCCTGGGGACATCAGGGACAGCACCAGCTGGGCAAGGGAGGGGATTGTCCCCTCTGCTCTGCACTGGGGCAGCCTCACCTCCAGTGCTGGGGGCAGTTTTGGGAACCACAATATAAAAAAGATATAAATCTGTAGGGACTGACCAAAGGAAGGTGATGAGGATGATGAAGGGCATTGAGGGGAAGCCATGTGAGGAGCAGCTGAGGGCACTTGGTCTGTTCAGCCTGGAGGAGACTGAGGGGAGAGCCCAGTGCAGTTACAGCTTCCTTGTGAGGGGAAGAGGAGGGGCAGACACTGATCTCTTCTCTCTGGTGACCCATGAGAGGACCTGAGAGAGCAGCCTGAAGCTGAATCAGGGGAGATTTAGGTTGGATATGTGGAAAAGGTTCTTCGACCAGAGAGTGGGTGGAACAGGCTCCCCAGGGCAGTGGTCACAGCACTGGGCCTGGCATGCCTCAGGAAGGCTTTGGACAATATTCTCAGGCACTTGGTGTGCTTCTTGGGGGTAGTGCTGTGTAGATGGACTTGATGATCCTGGTGGGTCCCTTCCAACCCAGCTTATTCTGTGATTCTGTGACAATATGTCTGTCCCATCAACTCCTCATCTTCTTTAGACAGGTCCAGAGGGGTCATTCCTGGTAGCAGCAGCTGAAGAGCCCTGCCTTGTTGTATTCTTCCTCTCAAGGGACTGAGATCATCACTAATGTCTCTTTATGTTAACAAACAATAACTTTAATATTGCTGTCAGCAGAACCACTATACTCTGCAGAGAGTGTGTGGGCTGGCTGTGTAATTGCCATGGCACATCCTGCCCAGGTACAGCGTGCCCACTGTGCCCAGGCCCAGGCACCTGCACTGCTGACAGTGCCTGGATCACACAGTGTATTCCCATACACCTGGGATTCCTTTTATTGAAAAGCAGATCCTAATTACAGATGTTCATCCCCTACCTTTTTATTTTGCTGGCATATTTGACTCACAAGCAGTGGGAGAGAGCTCATGGGCTTTTAAAGTCAGATGAACATTCTTGATGCATTTTTAGTCACAGAACAGTTGAATTGCTGGCTTTCAACAGCTGTGTGTGGACTTGTGCTGGTTTGTAAGCCATAGTTGGAAAAATACCACAAACTGTCAGTTCTCTGCATCCAACATTTTACTACAGTTGCAGGAAGCAACCTGGATTTATTGAAGGCATGTTTTTTGGTTGAGAGTTTCAGAAAGCCTAGTCCAGTACCCCTATAAATAATATACTCAGCTGCATGACCAAGTCAACATAAAAGTCCATTCCATGACATGATGAGTTGCTCATTTTTGTTTTCTCCATTCTCTTTGCCATTTTACTGTATTTGTAAAACATAAATCCTGACATTGTCAAAGTCTGATGCAATTACAGGTGCCTGACAGAAGTTTCCTCACTCATCAGCAGTGAGCCATGTTACTCAGAACATTTGGCCACACAATTTCCACCCCCACCCCATGCTCTTGCAGAATAAACACTTTTGCAGATTTTTAACAACATGGTAATTTATGGAAATCTTTTTTATATTACAGCAACACTATACGCTACCCTTAAAAGAATTCCTGATACCAAAGGACTAGTTAGCACAACCTATTACAGGGCAAGAAAGTTACTGCACTTTCTACATGTTTCACTATATCTTCAGAACAAGCTAAACTACCAGCAGCTTCCCTGTGGGCATCTAGATATATAGAAAGTAGAAAAAAAGGAGGCCCAAGTTAGAGCAGTCTGCAGCTGCAGTTTAAAACATCTGTTTTTCCCAGAAGTGATTTTTTTCTTCCCCCTACAATTTTATCCAAATTTGTCAGTTTTCTGTGAAGGAGAAATTGCCCTGAGTGCTGCAATGTGGTCCTCTTGTGTGTATGAATTATGATTCAGCCTTTAATCACACCTCCTCTAGGAATGCTTTCTGTTCTGGTAGAAAAGGTGAACAGTGCTTGATTACTTATTAATGAGGACACGTACTACGTTGGAAAAACTATTAATAATCCCATGGATAGATTTTCCAATGATGATCCTCAGTGCAGTGTCTGAATGCCTTATAGATGTCAGTTTTATCTTCAAATTAACCTTGGGGGTAAAGTCATGACAAAGTTTCTGTTTTACAGACTGGGAATTCAGATAGGAGGCTGAAGGCAAGAAGGGCTCACCAGTTGTTGGTTGTTTATTCAACAAATATGAAACACCATTGTGACCGTGGTCACAGGGATTTTCAGGTGAAGGAAGAGGTGAGAATGTTGACTCCATGTTCAGAAGGTTTGATTTATTATTTTATTATATATACATTGCATTATAACTATACTAAAAGGAAATAAAAGGAAAAGGTTTGCTCAGAAGTTAGCTAAGCTAAGAATAGAATAGAAAAGAATGATAACAATCCAGCTCTCTCGGACTCTGTCCGAGATAGCTCCATCCTTGATTGACCATTAATTATAAACATTCAAGATGGCCCAATCAAAAATCCACCAGTTGCATTCCACAGCAGCAGATAACCATTGTTTACATTCTTTTTCTGGGGCCTCAGCTTCCCAGAAGGGAAAATCCTAAAGAAAGGATTTTTGGTGAAAAAGATGTCTGCAACGCACCATCTGTTTATTAAAGTGAGATAACGTTTTTTGTTATCTGTTGGGTCTGTGGGTACTCAGCATTTCTGCTAATTAGACCCAGCAATTTTCAGGTGACTACTTAGACATAGAGATAAGTATATTTTCCTCAAGTTCTTTACACATTTAATCACTGCAGGCAAAGATATTTAGGTGCTTTGTAGATCTCAGTGACTTCTCAGCAAACAATTGATTTTAAGTGATTTGCTTGGTCTTGGTATAAATGCTGTAGCAGAAACATGCACAGAATCTGACTCCTTATGGAAGCATTTACCTCAGACCTCTCACATAAATGATTCTCCTCTTAACTGTTGCAGTCCTTTGCTTTCCCTGTGTGGTGCAGATGTGATGAGGAGTTGCATCTTCAACCGCTTCATTTGCTGATCCATGCTTTGGGCAGCTCTCCCTGTTTCTAGGAGGGAAATGCTGGGACTGCTGGCCTCCCTGTGTCCTTCAATGCTGTCTTTGTGTCTGGAGGAGGTAGAACTGAGCCTGGCCTTGACCAGGTAGGAGAAACAAGCTGAGTAAAGTGTATCTGGCATTTTCTAACCTGGCCTTTTATGGCTTTATAAAGTATCTGCAGACTGCTGTGCAGGGACTTTCAGTAAAACTGGCTGCCACATAACTGGGAGCAGGGGAGAACATGACAGACAGCACCTTGGCCCAGTGGAGCCTCTAAAAGTGCCTTTATGACCAACAAAACCTGAGTTTTCACTATTTCTCATGAAATCTGTCTCACTAGTGTTTGCCTTCTGTGTATTACTTTCAAAATGCTAAAAAAGGCACAGTGGCCATACATTGTTTTTATCATTTGCATGGACCAGACAAGCCATGACAAAGCTGAGCAACAGCGGCCTCTCTTTAGTGGGAAAAAATGAAAAAAAATTTCTCTGCTGTGGATGCTGGGCTTGCAGACACCAGCCGAGCCCAAAGGTATTTCTAGAAGCAAAAAAAAAAAAAAAAAGAAAAAAGAAAGAAAGGTGTCAATAGAGTTAATGGTACGATGGACTGTGACAGAATAAAGGTAGACAGAAAATAATTTGTGGCAGGACAGCCACAGGAGATACAGAGATAAAATGAGAAGAAACAGCAGGGAAGCACCTGTTAGGTCTTCAGACTGACTCTGTGAGGAAAAGTTAAGAAAGTGTTGGGATTGGGGAGGCAAGGTAAAATGTACAGTTTAAGAAATATAAAAGGAAGCGGGTTGGACATAAGATTCTTTGGGAATTTTTTGCTGAAGAAGGCTAAGATCCCAAAAAACCAGCAGGAAGGTGGTTATGGCATACAGATGAGTGATAGTTCCAAGAGCTTTGTGTATTGTGTCAGCCATACAGAGATTCTGCATGGAAATGTAGGAGACCCTGGACAAGACATGATAATTGTTATTTAGGAGTAGACTTCACCCCCAAAGCCTTGGTTCATTCAAAGCAACCTACAGAAAAAAAGATTTTTTTTCCTCTTTAAAATGACATTTTAAAACAAACCATGTCATTCTAGTGAAGTCAGACAGATCAGTCAGGCAAAAATATGACAGTGATTAAATTTTTTTTTATGGTATGCCTCTCATCAGGCTTGCAGGCTACAAATGCATGCAAATAAAGCATAAATTTTGTTTCAGTCTCCCAGATATAAAATGAAGTTCCCATCTACCATCTCGTGCTTTTCTCTGACTTTCATTTAGCCCACTCTTATCCCAGTCTGAACTGAGCATCACTATCTCCCCATAAGTGAAGGAAGAGAGCTCTTCATGGTCTTCAAATTCCCCATTTGCCAGTAACTTTGTGGTATTTATGCTCCTGTTTCTCCTTAGCAGCTCACTTTAGAGGGGCAATATGGGTTTGTCTAACCTTCTAATCCCTTTGGCAGGGAATCTTTAGTTTACTGGAGCCAAAATTGCTGCACATTCCAGGCAGCAATCCATTACACCAGGCTGAAGACCTAAAAAGAGTAGCCCATTGTCACAGACATATTTTATGAAAAATCCTTTCCTTACGATTTTTTCTCCTGAGAAGCCTCAGGAACAAAATGTACACATTGATTATCTACTGCTGTGGAATGCAACAGGTGCATCTGTGATTGGAATCATGTGGTTGTTTCTAATTAATGGCCAATCACAGCCCAGCTGTCCAGACTGTCTCAGTCAGTCACAAGCCTTTGTTATCATTCCTTTCCTATTCTTAGCTAGCCTTCTGATGAAATCCATTCTTCTATTCTTTTAGTATGGTTTTGATATAATATATATAATAAAATAATAAATCAAGCCTTCTGAAACATGGAGTCAACATTCTCATCTCTTCCCTCATACTCAGACCCCTGCGAACACCACCACAGCCCATGAACACATTTTGGCATTGCTAACATATCTTAGAAGGATGCTGAGGTGACAGTGACAGCTGGAGACCCAGCTCAAAGGAGGAGGAGGAAGAGGAGGAAGGAATACTTTAATCACCCACTCAGTAGCCAGAGCAGGAAGAGAAGCCTCTCCCTTGGCTTGGCACAGACAGTCCAGGAGATGTGCTGGGCCTCTCTGCAGGGTCTTGGAGGTATCTGCAGGTTTTTAATGGTGGCAATGCTGTGACTGTGTGGGCTCTGTTCTCACACTTGCCTCATGGGGCTTAGCTCCTGCCTGGAGCCTGATGCTCCAGCAGGCATTCCTACTTCAACAGCCCCTGAGTTGTTAAAAACAGGCATGTGATGTTTGTGAGTGATAAATGTCAGTGTTTCAAGAACAGGTGTCTGAATACTTTTGTGGTTTCAGTGTTACTGTGACCACGTGGCACTAACATGCAACTTAGAAATGTTCTTATTGGTGAAGAAGTCAGTTCTGAATATTTTCTTTCTAAAAGCAGAGCACTATAATATCCATTGTCTGATTTTAGTGTGTTTTGTAAAACCAGACTATTGTCTGATTTTAGTGTGTTTTGTACCTCAGGGTCCTATATTGTATACATCTGCATGAGCTGGATGCTTTTCATTACTGAGTACTCCATGAACTGGATATTTTTAGAGGACAACCTGCTGCTCATGCTCGTTTTTTCAAGCTCCTTTCTTTAAGTCAATCCTGTTAAATTGTGTTGAGCACAATGGCTATCACTTTATATCTGTAAAACTGGTTATTTTTTTTTCCTTATGGCAGAGTTTGCTATAAAAGAAAAAGGTGATGGGGCTGGCGTGAGGGGAATATGTATTATTCCAAGCCTGAGAAATCTTTGAGTGAGGTTGAGCACAGTGGTGCTGCCTGTAACCTGTGAAAGCACTTTCACCAACAGCTTACCCCCACTGCCTGTGGAAACAAATCCTATTCAGTATGATATATGAAAGCATAACCCTCTGTAGTAAGGAATCAATGGGAGCATTCATATAATAGATGACTCTTCAGGCTTGTGCAGTCTGCTGCTCAAACATAATTGGCATCCATGTAATAAGATACTGAGCACCCAGGGAAATGTTTGAGATGTTTATGAGTCATCACATGGTTTATTGTAGGAGACTGGCACAGAGCTGTGTAAAGCACAACAGGCTAACTAGCACCTGAGTTAGCATTACAGTTTTTAACACCATGATAAAGAAACAAACAGAATTTAGACTTAGGTATATTTAACTAATGTATCATCCAAGTGAGTTATTAGGGGTCTGGTGGGTACAATAGAACATCAGGTTGGCAAACCAGTGTTTTTACATGGAATCCTTAGGTTGTTGCTCCAAGATGCAGATGAGAAATTCAGGCTTTAAACTGCAGTGTTGCTGACAGGCAGAACCAAGCCACAGTGCCTTTGTACATTGCAGGCTTCTCTGAATGGAGCCTGTCTTTTTCTCTATGCCTACATAATGTTTAGCACAGCTGGGAGTCCTTAGCTCAGCCAAAGGCCTCTGTAGATGCCACTGTAAAGGAAACAATAATATATTTGTCAGCTGCATGCATTAAGCACGTTAATAATTTCCCTGTTCATAAAAAGGACCTGCTTGCCTGGCATTTGAGCAGACTTGCAGCCTCTTGATCTTACCCTGCAGTCCTTGGGCTCTGTCTGTTTAGAAAACTATAGTAAAGTAACTCTTCCAGAGCTCTCTAATATCATGACAACACCTAGGAAGCAAGTTTAAAGGCAGCTCTGGTCTGACAACATACTGCAGTCTGCAATGTAGACACATTAATGTTAACTGTTGTGCTTGCCCTGAGAGATGCTTCTCACACACAGATTAAGAAACTGTGTGCTGAGCTGCCAGAGCTCTCCTCTTGCTTCAGCCTGACTCACTTGACTTTTAATTTAAATCACCTTTTATTCAACTGATTTTTTTTTTTTTGAGTGAAGCAAGAGAAAGCAAATGAGTCCAGCTCCCCTCTGCAATAGAAACTGAGTGGGTGCAATGCTCCCCAGCAAAAAGCAGCAGCCAGATGTTGATATTTGTTTTGTTTTGCTGAATAACAAAGCTCAGAACATCTGTGTCCACACCACCCTTGCAGTGGGTACCAATTCTTTTCATTCTTAAAATTTCTGTTCCACCACAGCAAATGGGAAAAAGGAAATGGTGCTCTGCCTTTTGATTGCTGCATTAGCACTTTCTACTTTTTTTTTTTGTCTTCATCGCTCTCCTCTCATTCCTGTTTTCATTGTGGGATGGGTCAATTTATATCAGAGCTTTGGACTTTCAATTTCACTAGAAAGATCTCTCTCATTTAGTGATGGTCCTGTAAAATAGGCTTTGTTTCATTGTCTTTGTATTTCTGTATTATGGGATTATTCTGGGGACGTGGGTAGGTGCCTGCATGACAAGGAAGAGACTGAGAAGGAGATATTGATCAAGATTTCCCTCATTCTTAACAGAAACTCTCTAACACGTGATTTTGGACAGTTGAGCCAAGTTTTCAAAGTGAGTAAACACAAGTGGAATTCTTGAGAATCAGGAAAAAAATTTGATTTAGGAGATTAGTATGGTTCCTGCCCTCTGAGATGTGAAATCTAGAACTGATATTACAGAACTAGAGATATAGAAATGGGGGGGGGGGGGGGGGGGGGGAACGCCCATGATTTAAAAAAAAGAAATTATCATCTATCCATGGAAAATGGATGCAGCGTGGAAGGGTGGTAGCTGTGGTACCCAGCTGCACAAGGATGTGGAGGGGTACAGGAGAGCAGATGGAGGCAGATTCCCCAAGGTATAACTGCTTTATGTCAATGCTGAGGCACAATGAGACTCAGGAACAGGATAAAGGAGATAAAAATGTGCCACAGCTTAAGTCAATCTGAATCTGAGCCTTCGCTGCAGTCCAGGTAGACACTGTGCTGGGATACAACTCCTCTAAACCTCACTGACCTCACTGACCTAAGCATTGCATCAAGACTTAAATTACACTAAATTAAATTTAATAATTAAATTTAATAATTAAATTTAATAATTAAATTTAGAGCTGCACCAGGCTTTCTGGGCAAGGTTTATAGTTCTCTCTTGATAGGTAGACTCTGCAGTCAGCTTCCTGGAATTGAGGATTTGCCAAATCTTGCCCAATCTGAATGACATGAATCTGCAGCTTTCCTTTCAGTTCTCTGATAAGGAGTTCGAAGCTCCATTCACTTAACACTACATCCCTTCAGCTCTTCCAGCCTCCAGGCTACAGGAAATTCATGTGAAAATATCCCAGCACAATTTCTTTTGGGTCTTCCTAATTTTCTCCAGTGTGGAATGTGTTCTAAGAATAGGTAGTTCATAGCATATATTCAATATATTCCCCCATATTCCTTTGGGGGAAAATCTAAAATGAGACGCATCATAAGAAAAGTGGAAATAAAGTGGAAATAAAAATATTTTGAATCTCAGCAGAAATTCAGTGCAGATTTGATCCCAAGATGATTTTGTATATTATGGCCATTCTTATTTACTCAGGGGTGATTTGTGTGGAGTTAAGAAAATGAAGGTTTGAAACTTAGTTTTTTCTTAAGTGGCTGCATAAAATGGGGATTAATCTACAAGTCAGAATAGGGCCCTGACAGTTTTCCTTTACATTTTAGACTTTGAAGAGAAATGAGCAGACATATATTCATTATTTGACTTTTGTAGTAAAAGCGAAAGTAGGATGAAGATATTTTCTCTCAGAAGTCTTTCAAAAAGGTTGTTTTCCCAGTGATATTAGAACTATATTATTTATTTTATGGTGTTAATTTCATGGCCATGTGTGGTGCAGTTTTTAACTGTGATAGCAATGTGGCTGTATGCTAATAAATACCTTTACAGCACGAGTGAAAATATGTAATACCTGTTGCAGTGTACTTAGCTGTAGAAAAGTGAATGTTAAAATAATTAGTCAATCAAAGAATTTTTTTTAAAGAAAGTGACAAATTGCAGTTTTTTTTTTCTCCACCATTTGTTTTCCCGGCCTAGAAGGTGGTCAATGAGTAGCACACTTTCCCTCTGGATTGTAAGGATGAGAATTTTGCAAATTGCACAAATTACCTAGTAAAAAGGCAATGGCTGTATTTTTGAAACTGCTAAAATGTTCTTTATGGATTGTTAAAACCTTGACAAAAATTACCATTGCAGACTTCATTTCTTTTAAGGGGGATGACACAGCAGAACCTTGCTTTTCTAGCAAGCAGATTCCATGTCAAATCTTGCTACAAATTTAGTTAAAAAGTACCAAATAACCCTTTTCTCCTATTGTTTAATTAATTAGCCAACCCTATGGGGAAGGATTCAGATATGGGTAGAGAGATAGATTTCCTAATATCACATTTTGCTCTAAGTCCCTGGGCAATGTAAAATCTGAATTTTTTCTATCACTACTATTATGAAGAGATGGTAAAATATAAACTGATGGGTTGAGACCCGGTCCTGAGCCCTGAACAGAAAGGGCAGAGCCAGCAGCAAACAACAGAGTGAACCCTGCTGCCTTGGTCACCTCTCTGCTGCTCTTGTCACACCTCTGGTGCAGGGGGAAAGCCAGGTCCGAGAGCAGCCCTGGGGGCTGCAACTGGGAAGGGATTCCAGGTCTGAGGATAAGTTCATGTTTGTCCTTTTGAGCATTAAGAAAATGAATACAGAGTGAGGAGGAGCTGTTAGGGACCCTAAGCTGATATGTTTTTTTTAGACGGACTTTGTTTCTGCTTAGTCAAGAGTGGCATGCCCTCAAAATCACCAATTGCCAAGTCACAGGCCTACAAGTGGCTGGGATTAGCTTTGAGTCAGCGTTTCCCTGGATGCCACAACTCAGTGAAACCAAAAGTTGTTGGCTCTGCTTCCCTCAGGGATGTTCCCTTTGTGGCACAAAGGTCCTCAGTGATGGGGAAAGGATGCTTTTTGCTGCTTGGCACTAAGAGGTTGTCTTGTGCATAGTCCTTGATAGTCTGCTTCCTGCCAGCTGTGGTTGGTTTTGTGTTTTCAAAAGAGGGATTTGTTCTTTTGACTGATTTTTCAGTGTGTAGCTTCTCCTCATTGCTCCTTCCACAGCTTATTGCTAATCCTCACGTATTCAAACCTTGGCTTCCTTGGGGGAAGGGTGACATGTAGCTCTTTATTTTTCTGGGTTTTTTTAATTGCTTCTATAACTAGCTGCATCCTAGACAATTCAGTTGCTGTGCAATTATATATCTTGCATTTCTGTTAGCATTCCTCTCAAATATGCCTGCAAAACCCTCCCTTCCATGCAGCCAAGTTCTCCCTGCATGCAACCAAAGCAAAGAAAGCACTGTGAGACATATGCAAAAATCCTCTTCTGGCTATAGAAAATTTCTGCAAATGTTGTGGTCACTGATCTTGGGTCTAGTCATATACCAGAATGATTTGTTGCTGCCAAAATGAGAGTAAAATGTCTTTCCTGGTGACTCTTTTTATTTAATAACTCAGTCTACTGTATGAGAAAGTCTTACAAAACTTAATTTTGACTCAAGCCTCAGTTCAAGAGCACCTTTTAATTGGTTTCTTTGGGACTTCAAAATTATTTCCTGCAGTTAATTGTTGAAGTGGGGAAAAATACTATAGGATTTCATGGATGCCTAATGGACATGTTCTAGAAAGTCAGACATTAATAATCCCCCAGCTTGTGCCATTCTCTAATATTCCTTTATGCATTTTATTTGCACTTTTTCTACTTCCTCATCTTGTAAAAATTTTTTTTTTTTTTTGCCCCTATGTCTGGATGCAGTATTTCCACATGGGGTCAAACATAAAACAGGCAGCTTCTACTTTCTAAAGACCTTCTGGTATTCTGGTTAAAACAACTGAAGAAGGATTCTGCACACTACACTGAGGCAGCTTTCCACAGACCATCAGGAAAAGCTCCAGGAGAGCCACTGAAGGAGTGTGGATCAGCTTGAAAATCTCTTGGAAATTATCAGTGGATATGGTGTCTATCTTCTTCTCCATCTTAAACAGTTGCAATGCCATTAAAAGTCAGTTTGCTTCGCAGCAGAAGTGGTTGTGTTTCAGAAATGAGAGGAACAATCGCTGTGTGCAGTTGGCAGATGAGTTTCTAATGTGCTTGGGGATTCTTTTCCATGCTGTAAATTCAAATTACATCTCATCATGAGCCTAGTTAAAGAACAGAATGTGTCACAGTAGAGAAAAGGAAAACCAGGGACAGATTGTGATCCTGTTGGCAATTATGGAAGTCTAGACTACTTCACTGTCATTTCCTATCCCAGGATGAATGAAAGCAGGGTAGGGGGTCTACTGGGGAAGAAAGCAAACAAACAAACTTCTCATACTCATATTGGACAATTTATGAGAGAGCTGTTCTTGTATTTCAAACGATTTAAGCACTAGGAGAAAAGCAAATATGTAAACATAAATATTGCAAACAAATCAAAAATGTAGCAGTTTATTTTAATTTTCGGCTTTGTCAAGGTTTCTTTTCATTGAATCACAGATTGCTTTGGATTGGAAGGGACCTTGGAAGGGAATGGGTTTGCCCAATTCCAGGTGCAGCACCTACTCTTGGTCTTACTAAACCTCATGAGATTCCCATGGGAGAAGGAGTTTGTTCAGGTTCTGGTGATACCTAAGCCCCCAAGCAGGGAGTCAGGAAGGGAATTTACTTGTCTTGTATCACTGGCCACGCTTGATGACCAAGGCAAAATGTAAAATTAATTACTTTTTAATATAAAATTTGACGCATGTTCCTGGAACACTGTCATGAAATAGAAACTGAATTCATATTCCAAATAATAATGAGTGATGTAGAGACCTGAAGAAATGTCAGAAATGAAATCTAACTAAATCCTTGGGGTGTATCAAAAATTGTAGAGAGCACATATTCCCTACAGCTTCTCCATAATTTTTTAATCTTTCATTAATCATGTCTGGCTTTATTATTATCATCTTTGTGCAAACCCTGGTGTGTTCATATGTGAAACAGACTTTTGTGTAGCAGACTGTATTATTTGCTATGCATGGAATTATGAGTTTGTTTGTTTGTGTCATCCTGGGAATGAGTGTGTCACTTCTCCTGGGCATTTGGTGGCATAAAGCCACTAAAATGCACCAGCAATGACCCCTGGTGCTTTACAAAAGGAAGCGATAAAAACTATCTTGTCGTGTTTAAGTGGCAGGGGAATTTAGGTGTGTTATCCAGAATGCAATTATTCAGCTTGGAGCACAGCCAAGGCAGTGAGACTAACAATGTGTTTAATCTTATGAAAAGATGGCATGGGATCTTTAATGACCATGTTTTGTCGGTATCTCGGATTTATGATGTCTCTCAGAGACAGTTCTTGTGGCTTCGTGCTCAAAAGACATGATTAGAAGATCCGTAACTCTGCTGAGCTTTGTTTCAACCGGTCTTTTTCAGAGAGATGTGCATTTATTCAGTTTTATTTCTAATCTGTTCGGTGCAGCCCTGGGAGGAAGCAGCTGGTCCGACCCCATGCCATCCATTGATGGGGAAGCTGTTTCCCTGACAACGGCAGGACAAGAAACCAGACAGAGGCTCTTTTCCTGTTTCATGTTTCTTTTTCACTCGCTGTTACAGGCACTCATTAGCTTCTGAGGAAGAATCAGATAGCCCCTATCAAACCGAACTAAAGCCAAGTGGAACGGTGGAAATGTCACCACGCTTTCAAGATTTTCGAGGCCGTGAGCTTCTGTGAAGCCTGCTGTTATCAACATTAATTTTCTATTTAAAAGTATTTACAAACTAGGAATTTTTTTTTCCCCATTTGGGAATTATTCATGGCACTGTATCAAAACAAAGAAGCGAGGTAAAAGAGAAAAAATTGCTGCACTACCTTGGCTTCACGCTTTGTGCAGGATGCCTTTGTCAGTGTAAAAATGCAGCTAAAGGGAGGGTTTGTGACTCAATTAGGGCTGCGGAGCTGGTGGACATGGTGAAATTCACATCTGCCTTTTTATTCAAACTCCTGACATTTTGGACTTCCTCAGAAAAAAGAGAAGCTGAGAGACAAGAGAAGGAGGTGACAGCCAGGTTGGCACAGGAGGCTGACAGCAAAGGCATGCTGGTGTTCTGATGCCTGTGCAAATAAGACCCAAGAGTTTGAGTCCACTGTGCCTCCCGTAAACTCTCACCTGGGATACTGTCATTTCTTTGACATTTTGCAAATGTTTTTTTTTCCTTGAATATCTAGTGAAAATGACTGCATGAGCTGAAGGGCAATAGTAAAGATTCCAGAACTTTTTAACATTGGGTAAGGGATCCTGGATTTATTCTGCTTGGTGTAAGAAAAGCTCGATTTCTTTTTTTCTTATGTTAAAGTTAATAAATACATCTTGTACGATATGTGACACCAAAACAGTGAACTCAGGAATTACTGAAACAGTAATTCTACAGAATATAAACCAATACAAAACACTTGAGTAATTTAATACATGAATTCATAAAGTTAAGAACATTCTTTTTTTTTCTTTTTCCTACAAGGATGGCATTACCAGAAAAGTTCTGTGAGGCTTTGAAGACTCCCTCTGTGTGACCCTCCTGAGGGTGTAGCAGAGATTGTTGTGAGAGGAGCCTGGTCCAGTCCTCCAGATCCAGTATGTCTGGTGTGAGTGTGATCAATGCCCTTCTAAAATACAGGCTGGATTTCTGCCAGTTCCTGAGGTAGCTTAAAATTCTGGGCAGACTAAAATGCTGCTGACTGACTAAGTAGCATGAAATGCAGGGAATATACAGAGATATCCAAAACTTGAGTCTTAACCCTCCTAAAGAATTATTCATTCATAAATTGAACAAACAAGCTGCATCTATGAATAGGCAGCATAAAGCTGTCATTTTTATAAAATAACATTTTTTTTCAAAAGCTCTGTGGCTTTAAATGTTATTGTGTTTACAAGCTATAAAATTTAATAATGACCATCATGTTGTTGTAGGCAATGCAAACACAGGATATTTTAATGTCTCAACAGTTACTGCTCTTGCAGATGCTCTGAGCAGACTACTGATCTTGGGAGATGGATAAAGCCTGGGTTACGGCATTTATTTATTATTTTTTCCTAGGAAGTGTTAAGGCAGTGGTATGGGTGTATATGAGAGTCTGCCTTGTCTTGGACTGCAACATGGAAAATTTTTATGCAACATCAGGCTCAATTCATGTGAAACTAAAGCTCTTAAAGCCAGCATGCACTGATCTCCTTCAGGAAAGGTAGCATCCATCCTTCTGTCCAACATGTAATTTTGCTGCAGTGTCATTTTGTGAGCAGACATTTTTCAAATGTGCTTTTGGTTGGCAGAGGCTTGATAACAAAGGATAAATACCAATTAGCTGTATTCAGCTGAGGGGCTGTCTGCCCATGTGGGGTCAGAGAGGGCCGTGTTGTGAGGAGGTGGTTGATGTTCACTGCAGCAGCTCTAGTCTGTAAAAGCAGCATTTAAACAAGGGAGAAAAGAAAATTGAGGAAGCTGATGGTCAAAGTCTGAGCAGCAGCATGTTAAACAAACTTTAACCTTTTATTCTCATGGCTGTGGCTTTCTTTTTCTGTGTAGTATAAGGTCTTCTCCATAGTCTGCTACTTTGTTTTTGTTTAAAATATAGCATTTAAACACATGCTTACCTGCATGATGGGATAACACATTCTTCCTTCTTATGTCCAGATAACGTTTTTTCTTTTACTTCCAGCAGCAACTCCATCTCTACAGATGCAGAGACAAGTGTGATTTTTTTTTCCTAAGCTCTCCATAGGGTTTCCCAAAATAAAAACTACGAATGTATTTGATTTCCCCTTCAGCACCCTTATGCCTGACTCGCAAACTGTGCCACCAAATTAATTGTGATCAATAAAACCCTTCACAAACAGGCAAACAAAATGTGTTACTTGAAAGACTTTCAAATTCTGTGCTCTAATTTTACTTGAGAAATGCACAGTAGACTATTATTATTATTATTATTATTATTATTATTATTAATAATAATAATAATAATAATAATAATAATAATAATAATAATAATAATAATAATAATAATAATAATCTGTTAGGCAGTGATCAAAATGAATGTCTGAATCCAACAGAGCCATGAGACTGAAGAAGGTGAAAATATGGAATTGTGCATCCATATTCAGTGGGGTTTTGGTGACAGAGGAAACCTTTTTGCCACTCTATTTGCAGGGATAGCGAGGCTGGTAAGTCATGGATCATGTCTGTCTTCTTCTTTCTCACAAAAGACTATTATCAAAAAACTAAAAATCTTAAGCATAGCTTTTGAGAGAGGGTCAAAACTCAATCCTCATGGCCAAAACCTGTTTCAGGGCTGGAAGAGATGCACTCTCTGATCATCAGGTTCATCATACCTGGTCAGTGTGAAGGTTAGTTGAGGCCAGATGAGGAATGCTGGTGGAACATGAATATCCTCTTGATGTCCATGATATCTCTGGATGTCCCCTGCAATTCACAAATTGTCCCCTGCCTGCTCTACAAATCTGACTTGTGGTTTCACCAGTCATGGTAATGCCAGATGAGGACAAAGAATCACAGCTTGTCAGCAGAAATCCACTACAGGGACCCTCTCAACCCCATCCTTTTGCTGGTTTTGGAATAAATAGGTGCAAATCTGCAGCAAAAAATTCAAGGATTCAATTTAAATAGGGATCTGTCCACCAAACACCTACCTCAAGTATAATCAAAGCTAAATATTTAAACCAGAACTGACTCAGCAAGCTATGGTGAATGTTGCCACAGCAGATATTAAATTTTACCCTCTATCAACTACAGAGATATAAAAAATTGAAAAGTGACACTTTCTAAGGTTGAATAAAATTCCAGTTCTCTGTGAAAAGGATTCAGTTGTCCCTTCCTTACACGCTTTTTTCCTGCTACAGAGCAGCATTTACAGGATAGCTGCTCATTACATGTGCACTTATCCTGCAGTGCAAGTTAAACAGCCCCTCTGATTTCAGGAGCCCTCTGGGCACTCAGCTCCTGCTTCAGCTGCTTGAAGTCTGTGTCAGAACGGTGGCTGTGAGATGAAAGAGCTGCCCTCCAGTGAGTGAGGCAATGATGTGTAATAAGCTGCAATTTGCCTAAATGCAATTGTACCTGATCAGCTTCACGGTGCAGCTCGTGGGAGAAGACCTGGCTGGAAGAGCAGAGGAAACCTGAATTGCTCCAGCCCCATCTGGAGTTACCCATACCAAACCTGGACTGTCAGGTCAGAAACCTTCAGTGGGACATCAGCAGTGCAGGAATAGTGTTGGGAGATGATGCAGACTGCCCTTGCTAGAGATGTATGTGCAGGCAAGCTTGAGGGAAAGGAGGAATCTTGCATTTCCTTGTGGGAGGTGTTGAGCTAGAAAGAAGTTGAGCTTGGATTAACAAGTTCCCAGTGGGTGGAGGTGCACAGCACCTGCAGCTCTGTTAGCTTCAATTTGAAGCTCAGCTTTTTGGATGCTCTCCATGCTATGTCACTTCCTTGGAGACAGCATTTTGAAAAGTAAAGGCTCAAGCACCAGAAGAAATGGGAACAGGGATGGAGTTTTTGTGCTGGATTTGAGGAAAGCTTTTCCAATGAATTTGGATGTAGGTGGGGTTTTTGGTAGTTCTGGAAGTTATTTATGGTACCTAACTGAAAATGTAAAGAAAACCTCAGCACAGAGGTGTTTTAATTGAAATGCAAAGTTTATTGCTTGAAATAAGACTGATATAAAAAGAAAAAAGAAAGATAAATCCCTCTTAGAGTGTTGTTTCATCCTCTGAGACACTTGTGATCCATGAGCTCTTTGATTCAATTCATATGAGGCAGAGATACTGTCTAATTACTGAGAAATTAATTTGAAAACCAAAACTCAGACCCTTTTTGCATGCACTAAACACCCATCCTGTCCTGCACAAATTAGCAAACTGTGTGTGTTCCTTTTGAGTCCCCATAGGATAATTTACACATACACATGAAATTATCCATTTTGTTCATGTTTCCAACACCTTCAAAAAAGCCAGAAATGAAAACATAGCATCTACCCATATTTTAGGGGGTGGGTATAGAGGGAGCTATTTGAGAACCCTTTTTAAGCATCCAGTAGTTATTGATGTTAATTTTCTACAGCGTGTCTACTGCCCCAGCCATAAGCTTACCTAAGCTCCCCAGGGAGCTTTGTGCCTCATTTCTGGTACATATATATTTATTTATATAAATGCTGTATCTTCACACACAATCTGAATACTTCATACATTACCTCAGCCTGTTTTAATTGCATTCTTATCTGTTAAACCCTTGCATGTTACAAACCAGGCAAGGGGAGGATCCCTCAAGGTCATCTGGTCAGATCCTCTCTCCGTTATAAAGGATTATTTAATATACTGTATTTTCTAGGGCTGGTGCCAGGCTTCTTTTGAACATCTCAAATAATGAGGTTTCTACTGCCTAGCAGGAAAGATTATTTCACATGGTAACAGACCTTGCGAGTGGAATTTTTTTGTTATTTATTTCCTAAAGCTCTTTATCACCTTTCAAATGCTTTAGTGAGATTTATACTCTTTGATAACTGTCTTGAAGCACCCATAATGAAGCCCCATCTAGAAGAAATGCATGAATTTCAGGAAGATGAGGACAGGTAATTTTAGAAATTCGAATGAAGATAGAAGGATAAGGCTGAACATAATGCATATTATCTATCCATGTATTCAACTAAAGGGAAAAAAAAAGACAGAAAAATTTACTTCTGCTTCTGGCATAGAAATACTCTCCACCTTCCCCTTATTTTTGATCACAACTAAAAGTGGATACTTTATCTGCTCAGAACTGGCTATGATATTTAGCCACATTTAAAAAAAAACAACAAACCACACCTTCCTTTCAAGTTCTTGAGATCTATGAATCTTTATGAAATCCTTTGGATTTAATAAGATTATATATGCTAATAGGCACATAGTTATTTGAGGCTATTCCAGGGGATTCTTCTGCATCCTTAAGCTAGCTTGAGCTGGCTTAAGAAACTTTTAACTTTTTTAGGAGGTAGAGGACTATTCTTATTTAAAACCAGCCTTCCCTAGAGAAATATAAATGCACATTCATCCATTACTTTTCATAATGTTGGGGATATTGTACTGAGACAGCTGAGAGCACGAGAGGGTCACAAAATTATACCCTAGTGATATAATTTTTCAAGAGCTTTATACAAAATACAGTTTTTAGCATTAATTCTGTGATGAATTAATAGCTATTATGTGGCCAGTTTGTATGTGTTGTTGGCATAATTGGAAAGAAAGAGACTGAGCTGAATTCAAATGAGAAATTTGAAAATGTGGTATCATTTAGGCTGCAATGTCCCCAGCTGTGTCCCATTTACCTTCTATAGGTTTGTGCTGGTGTGTATTTGGCACAAACCCATCAGCTTTAAAGAATTAGGGGCAAGAACTGGGGAAATGCACAGTAAAGAAACAGGGCTTGAAGTGATGTTTCAACTGGGTTTACCTGCCAGAAGTGGAAAAATCATTTTGCTTGCTTTACAACACACTTACTGTAGATTAGACCAGAAATACAGGTACCCTAGAGGGGGGATATAAAAGGCAGAGCTGCCAAAATAGTCGGTGAAAGATGAGTTTTATGTGGCCTGTGCTGCAATGGGAAGTGGGAAAGGAAACATGGAAATTGTGTGCATAGGGGAAAACAGGGAAGCAAGGTGGGAGGATTGAACTCATTGAGCAGCACAGCAAGTGGAAACTTAGGAAAAAGCAATGACAAAATCTGCCTGCAAGGAGAAGAGAACAGAAGGCCAGGCAAGGGGGGAGGCCTGTGTTTAGCCCATCTTTGCTTAAAGGCTGGTGTCATTTGGCTGAAAATGTCGTGGGTTCTGCAGTTGATCTCATTCTTAGGACTTAAACCCCCTGTGTGTGAGGTGAGGTTAGATTCCTAATGGTACCCTCTTCTGCAGCTTTCCTTCATTTCAGTACAGTGGGTCACCTATAGCCACAGGAGACCTTGAGGTGAAACTTCTGGAGCCTTTGACCAGTACTTTGGCCAGACTAAGTGATGCTAGAAAGGCAGATTTGTGCTGTTTGGAGCAGTTCATGAAGCAGTTCTAATACCTTCATTCACATTGTATAAATTATTTATTTGTCTTCCATTGTCACCTTCTGCAGATATGCTAGCAAGCAAATTAATTTGCAGACTATTCATAGAAATAATTGAAGAGCATATTGAGAAGTCTTCCATTTATTTTTGGATGTACACTAAATATTTGTAGCTAAGACCTACACTCTGCATAATATAAAAAGGTTGTTTTATTTACTGAGTAGATTTAGATCACCTTGACTGAGGAATTACAAGTGTGTGAGAAACTTATTTGTTATTTTCAGATAAAATACTGAGTATTTTTTAAGAGATTAATGTTAAAAATGTGAAACACTTGAAGAAAATTCATGAGTAAAGGAGATGCCATATTTGCTGATCTATTTGTTAACTATTTATTTAAGGTTTTTTTACCCACAAAAGACTAAGGCAGAAGGGCATAATGAATTATGAAATATATTCCTCTTCATCTTAAGAAAAGCTAAATATGTTCTACTTCTAAATGCAACACTGCTGGTTGACATTTTTATTCTGAGGGTGGGAGGTCAAGAGAATACATTATTTATTGAAGTGGTACTTGTTTATCCTGGAAATTATGGTGTTATATATATTTATATACTTGTGTACATATATCTATGTACATATTTATGACTAAATAAATGTAGACATATCCCTTTTTACCTCATGACAAAATATGTAAAAATGTTTGGTATTCATCCTTGTGAAGCAGAGAGAAAAGGCTTTCCATGAGATTTACTGGCACTGAAAATCAGTTTTCAAACAGTGTCAGAACAATAAAAAATATCAGTTTACAGTGCTTATAGATAGGAATATTGACCTATTGAAAAAATTGGAAATTTCAAAGAACTGATGAATCCTTGAACAAGAATATCAGGGAAGTATTACCAAGCAAATGAAGATGAGTAATGTCACATAATGATGGTAAAGTGCTTGATACAGAAATAAAGCTGAACAGAGTTGTATGGAGATTTTAAGTGGACATGGACAAATCAAGAACAATGAGAAGTGATAAATTTTTGGGTAGCCAAGAAGCAAATCAGATTAAGTGATGTCAGATGATTATTATGCATCAAAGAAAGAGAAAAAATTGTTTTCTTTCTTTGAGAGTTTACTTACACTGGATTCCTGAGTAAATCCTTTTCTGTATGGGTTTGCATGTCTCAAATTTAGAGCAATTGTCTGACAATAAGATGCTATCAAAACCTTCTGTTAATACTTTTTTTTAATACTGCAAATGTCTGCCATATTTTCCTGGTATCTGACCAGCTCCTTGGATTTGGTTACATTTGTGACCCTTTTGCAGTGAGCTCCTCATTTAAAGAACAGGGTCATGCTTTGAGTGTTAAAAGAAGCAGAAGGGCTTATTAATGCTCCTACATTACAGTCAGGCTTTTATAAATATGAATGCTCTAGTTTTTTCTGCTTGTCTGTTCCTCCCTTGTTGTTGAATGCTAAATTGAATTTACATTGTATTCTTCTCCCACAACAAACAGAAAACACACCCTCTTGTTTTATTCAGTAATCTTAAGCATTGTTGTCTATAACATTCCTATCTTTTGTACATGGATCAAGTTTTGAGTTTTACTGATGATAAGGGACCCAAGAGAGAGGCAGCTGGAGGGATCAAACCCAACTTATTTGAGCAGAGCTTCAGTCACACCATCTTTAGCCAGTAATCCTCAAGAGACAGCTTAATTGTGCTCCCTCAATTTTGGTGGGTTTGGGCTCTTGTATCACTCCCTTGTTCCCCACATGTCGGTGTAATATTCTCTCTGTAGCATCTACTTTGGTGATGGCAATGAATATTGCCTACTTATTTTAATTAAAATGAAGTGTTTTTTACTTTAAAGCAAAACACTATGCAGCACTTGCCAGTAGTTGTCTTGTAGTCTTAAAAATATGGGCACATTTTTCTGTATTTACACTGTCCTAGTCTTTTCCTCTTTCTTTCCTTATATTGTTAGCCACTATAGATTTAATGTCTGATTTACCCTTCTGGTTTTTCTCTTCCCAGCACAGTCACTCCCACTGCCTCAAAGTGACTACAGCATTGCGCCATTTTAATCAGGATCACCTCATTTTATTCTTTTATCTCCCTCCCAAAAAAGTGGGCTGCTTGCACCAGTTTTGGGACTGTTCTGGTCCCTGGTGTGATGGCCACAGCCAGTTGGGGAACTGTCTCTGAATCCTTCCTCATCTCTCCTTGGCTGAGTGCAAGGCCCCAACAAACTCACTCTATGAGGCTTTCAAAAGGGCTTATGGTTGTCCATGTACTCTCAGTTAGAAGGCAGGGAGAAATATTGACAAGATCTTTTCAAGAGGTCAAAACAACGAAAACAACTTTACTGGCAAGTTTAGAAAATCAGAGTAATTTGGCAGAAGGTTAAGAGCAGCATTCAGTCAACACAAAACTCTTCTTAAAGCATTAGCTTGGTCCATTCCCCTTCAAACTCTCAATCAGTTCAATTTTAATTTACACAAAAATTCCAAGAAGAGGGAATTAAAAGAAGAAGAAAAACAAAGGAGAGAGAGAGGACACATACAGCTACCAACAGTTGGGTTTCAAGGATTTTAAGCTCCAAGAAACTCTAAGAGGAGGTCGGGTCAAGATGTGCTTGCCATGTATTTTGCCTTAAATACCCCTTGGCCTTCGTGGGCCATTCCACCAGCTGGGACTTCTGGTCATTTGGCCACTCAGGAGCTGGGTTAGGGGCTCCAAAGGCAGGTGTGGAACATTGCCTTTGCTGTGGCAGGGACTGGCACTGCTGCTGGCCTGGGATACAGGCTCTAGGGATGGGTGGTGTGCTCCTCCAAAGCAAGGCCCAAACTCCCCCCTCCCCACCATTCATGTACCCAAAATGTCTCCAGACATCAACCTTTCCAATCCCCCACACTGAGTCTCCTGCAGGTGATCCATTTTCCACAGAATTCCACTCCAGGTGACTCAGTTTCATCAGGCTGGGCTGTTTTCCTCCACGGTCTCCAGTCAGATGCCACAGAAGCCATGGGCAGGGTGTGGCTCACACAGGTTCCTTAGGCTGTTTCTAGCCAAACTTGTATTTTTCCATATCATTCTACTCTTTGGAGCTTCATATCTGTTCTTGACAAGAAGCAAAAGGAAAACATTTTACCAAAAGTGTCTCTTTCCTCTCTTAGAAGGGTAGGTCCTCCTACATTAAGAGTGCTCCTGAAAGAGCCAGGACAGTGGGAAGAAATTGCTGTTGATTTAATTAGCAGTGGCATTTAATTATCCTTTTGGTTAGGTATTTATTTATGTGTTTGTACAAGAGCTGTAATTTCATCTAAGTTTAAGCAGGAGTAGTTTAACCTCGAAATGTTATGATGTCAGAACATTAACAAGCCAGGAAATTTTCAAAAGCACTTACCAGATTAACAGGCTATTCTAAGACACAGATACCAATTACCATTATGGCTGTCAGGTGCTGTCATATATTGAAATATAGCAGCCAGAAAGAAGAATATTATTTTATACTATGAAAAACTAGGCTTAGAATTTCAATGCACAAATCTGCCTTTTGATGTACCCTTATTCTGTGTAGCTGAAAACCTACAGAAAGTTATTTTGTAAACTGCTAACCTTTAGAAGTATTACCAAAAAAAAAAAAAAAAAAAAAAAAAAAAAAAGAAGCTGTCTTCTGTATGATTAGTGGGGAAAATATGGGAATATTTGGGTTAAATTCCCAGGAATTCTGAATTATAAAAAAATCCTTGATATTACTTCAGCTGCCAATCCTCCAAAAGATCCAGTCTGAGATTTTCCAAGATCCAATCTGAGATCCTCCAAGATTTTCCAGTCTGAGCAACAATACTGTAAGTATATGTGATATGACAAAGTTTTTGTCATCGTCTTAACTCCTACCAAATTCAGTGCCTCTGGGCTCACTTCCCGTAGTTTCTTGCTATCTCATGACTGCCTTACAGAGTCTTGAATGGTACAGAATGGACTTTTTTTCCCCAAATTTTTGTGTGTTTTTGCTTTGAAAGCAAGGATTTTTATATGGTGTGTTTGGGGACTCCCAGTACAGCATGAGCTGGTTCCAGGGCACATTCAGTGTGAATGCTTTTTTCTTTCTTGTTCATGATTGTAAGTAGAAAAATGTGCTTCTTGGATATTGGTCTTCCTATTTTTAGCAGCTTGAGAAACAGAAAATTATTAGCTGATATTTTGGTTAAAAAAGTGCCAATGATGTTCATTTGCAATATTTTATTACCATCACAGGCTTTTTTTTTTTAAGTCAGTTTGAGGTTTGGTGCAATGAAATTATGCAACACTTTTCATCCTAATACCACTATGTGCCATCAACCTGCCACTGAAACTTAAATCTGAATATCCTTCAGCTCAACATTTAAGACAGGTTTGTGAATAGAAACTGAGCTACTTGTTAGGAATATTGCTCATCACTGTTTTCTGGGTTTTATGTTCCTTCTGTCTTCTTTTTCTGTATTCTTTCTGTCTCTTAGACATTTTGGGCTATAAAGCAGCTAATGTAGGAAAGTTGTGTATTAATAAAGGGGGCACTAAGTATAAAAAAAGAGGCAATGTCTAAGTTTATGAACTTTTAGTAATTATGTGACCTTTGATAGGTACATAAAGGTCTTCAATTATGAAAGATATTTATAAATAGCAAAATGAGGTGCATATATGTGCTACTGAATCCACAGAAATGTTGAATTATACTCTAGCTGGTACAATTTCACTTTCTTTTGTCTGTAGCATAAAGCACCTTGGCCTGGAACATTGTGGGTTTTCTGAGTAGCTTTTTTCCCATACTCTGTTCTTGCAGTTCCTGACTCTCCACCTCCCTGACAATTGTAAAAAGAAGTGAATTTTAATCAATTATCACTTTAAATATCATCAGAAAAGAAAATGGAATTGAAGCATCCCAAGGCCCCCCAAGTGCCTCATAATATCAAAACATTATACTTGATAAAAAAAGGACTTATTTCCATATTAGCCATCTGATAGTGTATGAAGAAAAAGAGGAAATAATGTGTCCATCTACTGGGAGATTAACCAGTTTTCTTAGGATGCTCATGGGGTAGACAGGCTGATCTGCTGCCAAAGGGATGGAAGGTTCCTGTCCAAGCAGGGGAAAAAAAATGACTCTAATCCTGATGGATGGGTATGAATTTTGAAGTACTGAATTTAACTGGCTACACACAGTGTGGGGCTTGAAACTGAGAGTTTCAAGCTGAACGGTGACAATTACACTGTCGTTGAACTGTGCTTGCCTTACACTTCAAAGTGCCAAAAAGGAAAGTGATTCCTACAGCCCTGTCATGTTGTTTGTCTACCTGAATGAAGCTAATGAGGTCTTAATACTGCACTGGTTACTCAGGCAAGGTTTTAATTAATAGGTGTCAGGTCCTTAACGCCTCATGCACCTTCTTCCCTCTGTGATGCTTCCTTTTAGCTTCCAATTTCAAAATTGATTATGTGGAGTGCAGGTCCCTTCATTTTGTTATAATAAAAACATTTGCTATTAACATAAATGGAAGATATCTTTTTCTTGTAATCTTGTGATGTTTTGGTGCATGCTTCCTATTTCAGGCCCTGTGAAATAGTAAGCAATATCTCAAAAGCTTTTTTTCAAGTTTTGAGAAGGCAAAAATATTACAGTCAAGAAGCTGCCCTTTTTTTTTTTTAACTTATTTTATATGTGTTCTTTTCCTCTGGTGCTAACCAGTTATTAGTTCAAACTCATGTCTGCTAAATCCTGTAGAATAAAGTTTTTTGAAGTATCATCTGTCTCTTCTAACAACTTGTGTGGATTGCTGTGGGAATGAAATTCCTCTTGACTTGCCTCCAGTTCCAGAAGTGTTTGTGTGTTATCTATTAAGAATGAGTCTGCAAAAGATCTATATGCAAGCCTTTGTATGATAGACAAGAAGGGTTTACCTGAGGCACACTCTCCTCATACTATAAGCAAATCAATGCTGTGCCCTTGGACTCAGCCAAGTTCCCAGAACAGAGCTCTTTTATAAACTCATAAATTGCAGAAAAGCACTGCATCAATTTTTTTTCAATGCACTAGAGTTTTGTTTTGTTCTACATATCAAAATGAAGCTTCCTTATAATGATGCTAGCCTAAAGTTTCTGGTGAAGTTTTTTCACCCATATTCAGCTACTTCATTGGCAGGATAACTTCAGATTTTGATGGCTTTTAGATTACTGCCTTGTTTTCTTTTCATCTCCTAGAGCGGCTGGAATCCATCTTTGTGAAACTTCACCAGCATCTACGGAATTTCACAGCTAAAAATATCTTCTGAGGATTAAGGAAATATTATTGCACATTATATATGATTGGAAACATCAAAGGAACTTCTGTTTTTTGAGATTAGCTGTGATATTTCTCTCTGTATTTGGCACACAAGCAAAACAATTGGTTCCTAAATAGAGTAGTTGCTTTCAAGTAGCTCAGCCATTGGTGCTTATTCTATCTGGGAGAGGTAGAGGACCCAGGAAATGTGAATTCAGGATTTGGTATGAACATGGGGTCTTTCAGCAGGTAACTTTAGAGGGTAGCAGTTATTTTCTGTGCTATTGCACCTCTAATAGCTGAGACTGTATGAGAATCTTTCCTTTCCAGGCTCTCCAAGGCTCGCTTCCTACAGAAATTGGAAGTAGTAGGGCAGTCACAGATGGTTCCAGCTGATGGCTCTGCAAAGCCCTGAATCCATGCCTGCTGAGTGCTAGGGAAGCAGCTCCTCAGCTTTCTGTCATGTCCAGCCAGCTTTTTTGGGTCCGTGCCTGGCTGTGCAAGGAATCCATGCCTGGCCACTGGACCTGAACATAAAGCAGATAGGAGATGACCTCATGTAATTTTCTTCCTGCCCCAGCTGTGTTCTCACAGTGGTGGTTTCAGTCAATTTGGTGGGTGAGTTCAGCTGTTGCATTCTTTGAGTGTGCTAGTGTTTTTCTAATCTCTGTGTGTGGCCACAGTGTTTCGAGGCAAGTCCTTAATTACATGTTGTTTTTCAATTCAGCACCTAAAGTGCTCACCAGATAGTATTTGAAAAATTGATTATCTTTGCAGCTAAGCTGTAAGATTTTTTTTTTAGGTCTTCTAAAAGGGGAGTTTGTTCATTTACTTGCACTCTGTGTACCACAATTAAACACTGTTGACATGCTTGGGTTTGTGTGTGGTACTGACCAGCAGAATTATTATTTCTGGGTACCAAGGCAGAGCTTCAGCTGGCAGATCTATGGGCTGTCCTCACAATGAGGGCATTCCCTGTGGTTTCTTAATAGTGTTACTGAGAGTCTGTTTGTCAGCCTTTCTGTTCTCTGGGTAAATGTATGAATTATAGTGCTTTAATTGCTTCCTACAGGTATTTGCAACTAAAAACTTATTACTGCATGTTGTCTCTCCAATCAGGAAACAGAAGGTAAACCAATCAAGCTGTTCTGGGGCTTGGGATACAGCAGAGGTGATGTAATCACTCTTTCTTCCTCTCTCTGGAGGAGGAAAATTCTTATGGAGGACAGTTTCTAGATGTACCATCTGGTCTTTTGCACACAGAAATCTCCTGACCTGGAATAAGGCAGAACAGGTTGTCAAATAAACAGGGTGTCAGAATAGACTGTTTTCCCATCCAAGTCAATGCTTAGTTGTGTGCCAAAGATACTGCTGGGGCCAGAGTGAAGATTTGAGCCTCACAAGCCCATTTGATGGTTAGGTGCTTGTTGGGAAGGTTGTTTACCTCAATTTCTGCTCTGCTGGGGTGGCTTTGGAGTAGACAAACCACATCAGTTCCTGTGAGATGAAGATTTGTTCCCTTCATATCAAGAAGGAAAGGGAATTATTTTTATTTATGCATTGTGGATGTTATCACAACTGTCTTTTTTTGTTTATATCACTTCTCTGAAACTTTATCTTGGCAGAAGTCCTTGCATCTGGCAGAATGACACTGTTGAGTGCTACCCCTTGGGCTACTGTTAATATTGCTCTGTGATTTTTCCAGGACTATCAGGGCTGTTAAACCTGTGCAGCAGGATTTCTGGCTGCACAGAGCCATCTCTGACAGCTTTATTGTTTTTTCCCCCACACTGGATGATTCCTCTCTTCCCAGAAAAAGTGACAGAACTGACAACTTTTGTCCTGCCACCATTTGTTTATTATGTGCCCAAAGCCTCTAAATTATGATCTCCTGATGGATGGAAAGCATCTCAAGTTTATTTTTGTACCTCCACAATTATTAGCACTATCTGGGGGATGAAAATGAGAAAGAAAGTTCTAGTGAGTACTTTTGTTAGACTGACTATGTTTGTGGGCATTCCTTGACACCATTCTTATGTCCAGTCACCACAGTTGTCAGGGTTGTGCCTGGCAGAGCTGTTCTTCCCCATTCCCAAACATGCAGTGTTGGGAGTGGATTAATTTGGGATTGGCAGATGTTCACCTGAACCACAGACCAAGTCTAGGAAAGATGGTTAAGCAGTAAAACATTTTGTTTGCTGAGGGTTTAGGTTTTATTTCCCCAGTTAAAGTTGCTTTGTTTGAGTCATTTGTTTTGCAGTTAGTTGATATCGTACTTCCTTACTTCCCATTTTAGGAAGGAAATAAAATGCCATATTTGAGGAGTAGGGTATAACCAGTCCTTCTCACATCTACCTTCTCCTTCTCATGTGTCATATAAGAGAGGAGGAGTTCAGGTAACATCTTTGCTTTTGGCTCAAGCCCTGGAAGTC
The DNA here is from genome assembly GCF_028018845.1 of Melospiza georgiana. Lineage (NCBI taxonomy): Eukaryota > Metazoa > Chordata > Aves > Passeriformes > Passerellidae > Melospiza > Melospiza georgiana. The sequence goes on from NC_080432.1 coordinate 21,465,167, forward strand.
CCTGGAGCAGCCTCTTCCCAGGCAGCATCCTGAGGGTCTGATGCACTTTGCCAGCCTGGATTTCTGTGGACTCCGGGGCTGTGCCTTCTGAATCACACTGAAAAATGTCTCATATTCACCCTTGCATGCTGCTGAGAGCTAAAAGAAGACTCTGCATCCTCACTTCCCCAACAATTTTTCGCTATTAATGAGTTTAACACCTCCACTTCATACAGCCTTGTTTGGCTGCCGTTGGAGATGTGACATCAGTTCAGAGTTAAGAACTCTCAAATTATTTTGTCTGTCTTGCAGGTTAACTGCTTGATTAGAGATAGAAATTGTAGGTCCAGCTGATTCATCAAGCTAATTAATTGAATTAATTCATCAAGATAGGCTGTGCCAAAATATTTTACTGCAAACTTGGTACTGTGATGAAAACACAACCTATGCAACATTTTATGAAACCCTGATTTTTCAAACATTAGAAATAATGAAAATGTAAATAAAAATCCACCAAAGAATAGATAGATTTTAAAACATATTTAAGCACTGGCTGTGCCAAAATTCCAGAAAAATACTAGCTATTTTCTATTATTTTACTATCTTTACCATCTACTTCTACTACTAGAAAAGAAGGTGAAGGGAGAATCTGGTGGGTAATTTACTTAGGGGAAAAAACAGTGATGGAAATTTCTACCTATGAAAAAGAAAAGAAAAAGCTTTCAGATTTGATCAATCTGTTTAACCTCAAACTGGAATATTTCATTTTCCTTAGTAAAGAGCAACTTTTTTCTTTTTGCTTCTTAAATAAGATATCTTTGATTTTTGAATGCTCAAAGATAGAAAAAATAATGTGTTTCATTTTTACATCTCTTTAAAAACTGATTTTTGTGGGTTTTTTAAATCCTTTTATTTTCTCTTTAGCCTATAGAGATCCTTAATCTTCAACCATTCATGTGTGTATGAAAATACTTCACTCAAGCATTTGTGGCAGCTTCAGTGATTTTTAGTAGCCTTGGAAATTTATTCTTTTTAAGCTAGTATTAATATTTTTCAGTCAATCTACATTTATTGTGACTGGAGAAAAATGTAAACTGAAATTTCACTACCCTCCATAGGAAACACCAATATCTGAAGCTTAAATTTAAATCAGGGAGAACAACTACAGTAAAAGCGGTGGCAAACTTGGTGACTAAACCCACTTGGCCCAACTGGGATCTAAGCAGGGTTTTGTCATTCAGTAGACCAAGACATAGCAGAGCGAAATTATGCCAAGTAATGTTCCAATGAGACTCTTGTTGTGTGCTTGTTATCAATAACAAAGGTACTGAGAGGGGGATTTTGTTTTTAAATGAAGATTAAGTTCATTTCTTCCTCAAGGAAGGATCTTCCCTCCCTCATGATTACAGTAAGAGATGCGCAGTCTTCCAGTCTTGTGAACATAAGGTCTCTTTGAACAGGGATGAGTGATTTTTTCCTACCTCTCTTTTCTGCAGCCTTTTTTATACCATTTTGCTTCATTGTAAATCTGAAGAAAGTGGTTTTCTTCATGAAATATTGAGTTTTAAGGAGGGAGATTATACATATTGCTTTGTTAGCACTGATAGCAATCTTTGTTGTTGCAAGTTAAAGCAATCATGTTCTCAGATGAAAACACACCTAGGGATCCAGAGCTCTTACTCCTGGCTCTGGAGCCACAAGGTGCAAGGCCTCTTAATATCCAGTGCTGAAGGGAGGAGTGTTACCAACATACAAACCTCTCTTTTTTGTTTTCTGTGTATTTCTACCATCTGCAGCAATGAGAGGTTTTCATACTGTGTTTTTTAAACAAGGAGAAAATGAACACAAGTAACTGCAGAAGTGTTAATAACATTTAGAATAAGTTTTCACATATTGGAGTAGCTTTTTTTTTTTTTTTAATCTCCGCCCTGGGCGCTCTGTCCTGCTCAGGCTGTGGAAAGCAGTCAAGAGAGCTGAGCTGCAGATGTCTAGTTGGCATCAGAGAGATGGACTGGCTCCACCATCCCTCCCTGCCTCTCCACACAGGGAGCCTTTGGAAGCGTAGGCAGGAGAGAAGTGGCTGCTCCAATGTGGCATTTCCAGTAAGTGGCACAAGCTGGAAGAATTCTTCAGACTCCTCTTGAAACAGATGCGAACAGACCAAGAGCAGCTTTGCTGAAATAACTGGTTTCTTCATGAGCCAATTCTTCACTGAGAGGATTTTGGCATAGAAGTGCATAATAGCTGTAATTTTTCTACTGATATAGCACTGTTCCTTTCATGTTCCAATAAAAATTACCCTTGCCTAGTACATATGTACAATGTTAAGTTCTTTGGAGCAAAACTCAATCTTTATCATCATCCTGTTTAGAGCTCAGAAGTGAGATCGTAGAAATCCTGCACACTGAGCACCAGCAAATGCTCCTGTTCAGATGTGGATGTGAACAAACTTCTCAGGAGGTACCTACTTATTAAAAACCAGCTCAGTATAAGTGCATTATTTATTGTGAACATTTAAGGTAATCCCAGGACTCAGTGTGGTTCTGTAATAAGAGGTTGCTGCATGCCATAGCTGATTTACTTCGTTTTTTCCCAGTTAACTTGAGGGAAGGTGCAGTTCTGGTGGAAAAGCTGTCCTCTAGGTCATTTATAGCAAAGAGAATAATGTGTTGATACTGGGTGTTGTGAAGCCATCTGAGTTCAAAGGTGCTCATTTTGACAGAAAAGATAAAAGTAAATACCATCATTTACTGATAAAACAAAATGCCCTTTTGTTTGGCAGAATGCCAAGAAGAATTTTTAGATCACCTAATGAAAAATATATTGAAAATGAAAAATATAATGAAAAATGGTATTTTAACTTTTCTTCTTGTTTCTCCTTTTGAAATTATGACTTTTTAAACACAGGCAGGTAAATATAATATTTTCTTCAAAGACATTTTTCTCTTCTTGAGAAAATTTGCTCAACCAATTTCCAACTTTTGTTACAGTATCTGCAAGTATTTTATTTTTTTTAATTAACTAATATTTCTGCTATGGAATTAAAACTCATAGTAAATGCGACACACCTGGGAGAAAATACTTTCAGCATAAAGCTGCCTAAGTTTCCAGCTCATACTGTACTAATTGCTTGTATAAGAACAATGCTTTTTTTTTTCTTGAGACAGCAAATCATAGTAATGAGAATAATAACAATGGGAATTTCAGGTGAAAAAAATATTTTAAAAACTGTTTTCAAAAGAGTGTTTATATTTTATACTAATTATTTTTCCCCAAAACCCTGCATTTTTTTCTTTTTTTGCCCCTTGAATCAGCAGCAGTGTGACCACCCAAGAAAGAGTGTGAATCAGAGTCACTTCAGTGAGTCAATCAAACTACTGCGAGTCTCACAAGCAGAGGATCCAGCCCAAAGTGCTCAGCTGCTGTAGCAGCTTTCCCAAAGGTACAGACACTGGGATTATCTGCTGCTGTTTGCTGTGCTGCTGCTGGCTCACTCCCACCTGTGCCTGCAGCTCCAAGAGGAGTCAGTGCTGTTCACATGGGGGACTTTGCCAGAATAAAACTGGCCCTGCCACGATTCTCCTCATTCCCTCAGTGGGAAGAGGACTGGCCCATCTGGAAAGGACCATTCTTAGCACTTAAAATACCTCACTGATTTACAATGCTGCAAGAAACATTGAGGAGGTATGAAACTCTGAGGATATGAAATCATTGCACTATAATGGTAAGAGAACTGTTGTGATATATACAACAACAAATGGTGACCCCAACGTGATTCAGGCCCTGTGGATTTAAATACTAAACTATAATGATGTTAGAACTCTTGCTATATAAGACAACAAACTATAATGATAGTAGAACCCTTGATATATAAGACAACACTCTTATGTAGAAAAGAGATTTTCAAGGGATTTTCCTCCAAATATTGCAGAAAGATACTGAAGGGAGGTAAGATTCTAGCAGATATTGTTTAATATGGAGTTTAAACCTGCTGCCTGTGAGCTTTGCTGATGGTCTGCCTTGGGTAGGACAGGAAGCTGCTGGTTGCCATTTGTTTTTGTGTAACAAAAATAATGCTATAGGCCACCATCAGAACTCCCCTTAGAAATCTCTTTTTCAGGTTGTAGACCACAGCTTATTTATTTATCCCTCATGTGGAAGTCATCCTGTGGTAACACTACTTTTGTTGCTCTTTTAATGAAAATTTTCCAGTTCTGCTATGAAGTTCGGAAAGAGGGGCCACAACTGCCTGAATTATTCAAAATACTGGTATTCTCTGGGTATACACAGCAACAGAATGATGTTCTCTGTTTTTTTTTTCCCTCTGTTCTTTTTCTAGCAATATATATTGTTTGCTTTATTGATTGCCTCCCAGTAGAAGTGAAAGAAATGGGTGTGCTTACTCTAAGGCACAGCAAGAGTAAGTATAATTGATGTCTAATTTCTCCAACGTCCTTGGAGAAATCTTTCCTTAACTTCAAATATGAATAATGTGGTTTTTCTTCTCTTATCAAAGACAGATTTGGGTAGAGTTAACTTACTGTGTTTACTTTGGAATGGGGAGAGTTTTAGAGAGCCATTTCAGGAGGTGCTCTTCAGTTTGAGCATAAGCACTAATTGAAAATTATTTTATTTTTTCCTGGAGTCTGCTGGTCATTTATTTCTTGCTTTCAGGGATGGCAGATGAGGCATCAGAGAAATGCTGCTGCATTAGGTACTGCATTTCCTGCATTTTGTTCCTCCTGGCACCATCAAAGAGCATATCTCCTTTTTTTTGCATTTTCAAAGCAAAATTTTGCTAAACAAAGTGTCATGGGGGTATCTCAGCCCAGCCAGTCCTCTCTCACTCATGAACACTGCAAGGCTTTGTTACAGACATCTTTTATGAAAAATCCTTTCCTTAGGATTTTTCCTCCTGAGAAGCTAAGAGGCCTCAGGAACAAAATGTAAACATTGATTATCTGCTGCTGTGGAATGCAACAGGTGCATCTGTGATTGGCCCATGTTGGATGTTTGTAATTAATGGCCAGTCACAGTGAACTGGCTCAGACAGAGATCCGAGCCACAATCCTTTGTTATCATTCTTTCTTTTTCTATTCTTAGCTAGCCTTCTGATGAAATCCTTTCTTCTATTCTTTTAGTATAGTTTTAATATAATAAATATTATAAAATAATAAATCAAGCCTTCTGAAACATGGAGTCAGATCCTCATCTCTTCCCTCATCCTAAGACCCCTGTGAACACGGTCACAGAGCTTTTCACCTCTGTGCTCTGAAGATGACTGGTTTTGTGCCATCCCTGCTCCAAGTGGAAGCTGGAATATCAGTAGCTCATCCACCACTGCTCAATTGATGCACATGCAAGTTTGGGCAGTTTTAGAAAACTGCTGGCAGCAGATCCTTGGCTGGTGTGGAGCATCTTCAGCGATCCTGTGAAACTGCACCAGCTGAGGATGTGCTCCTGGTTGTGCAGCTGGGACTAAAACTGCTCTGAAAGCAGTTGAACTTCCCCCAGTGATCATTTAGAAGGGATCTTGATCCTTTCAGGCTTGTGTTTTTCAGGACTTGTAGTGATAACATCTGGTTCGTTTAATCAAAACAAATCATCAGATGGAAAACATTATACCCAACATAAACAAGGACTTGCTTCATGGCTCATACCTGAAAAAAATTGAACCTACAAAATTAGCCATGCTAAAGGGCCTTAGAAATGTATCAGCTTTCTCCATGAGCAGTATATCTTTCAAGCCAGTGCATTAACATGGGTTCTATGAACAAAAATCTGTTTTTCTAAGTGACTCGAGCATCTTGCTGCTGTTTTGCATGTAAGACAGGAAGGGGCACAGCAGTTTCTACATAGTCTGTCGTAAGAACATCTTATGAAGTGTCTGTGCCTCTGGTTTTGTCAGATCACATTAATTAGCAGTGAAAATCACCCTCAAAAAGATCTATGCAAATGCTTTGTTATGACTACCACTTGTGGTATTTGTGGATTTAATCTTGGGATTTATAGCCCTTCATGTTTAGGTATTTTTTCCTGAAATTTTCAATGGATGCTTTGCCTAAGAAGAAGTGTCAGAAAACCATGAATGAATCTTTAGGTGGTTACATTACTTTACAACAGCAGTAGGAAGAGTGATACCAATAATTCTAAGCTGAAAATAAACCCTTAGTTACATGGGACTTTCCACCTTTTCATGGTTACCTTTTACCACATAGTTGTCACACATACATGTGACAAATTGCTGGGTTCTGAAGGTTTTCACCAAATAGTCTTTTTTTTTTTAATTTTATTTTATTTTTAAAATTTATTTCAAAGGTTTCATTATTTTAAATGCATGTGTTTCTGAATGGCTCATTCAGGAAAGAAAGAACACCACTCAGCTTCATAGAGCACTTAGTGATTATGCACTCTGAATTTACAGTTCACAGCAAATAGATGATCTACTTACAGGAGAAACATTCTCAAGAGTCCTGTAAGTAATGAAGTGGAGGAACTGTGTGTGCTCATAAATAGAAAAATAGGTAAAATCTACTGAACAGAAATCATTAACATTTCTGTTCAAAAGATAAACTAGAAGGAAAATCAATAGACAGGATAGTTGTAGTAAAATATTGTTCTAAACTATCTATCAGGTAATAGTTTCCATGGCAGTTTTATGAGCCTCTTCTGGGAAGCTTGAAGCTCGGGTGTGTTTTATTTTGTTTTTAAAAAAGCATAAAATCCCATCAAAAAGGAAGGGACAAGACACCATGGGGATGTTTAATATCCATCAGAACCACTGGAAAATGAGTAATTTGCATTCAGGGGGTGTGGAGCATCTGTGTTTTATGGCTCAGAGAGAGTTGGAGGATCATGGGCTGGCAGGGGCACGTAGGCTGAAGCTGAGAGCCTCTTAAACAGTGCTAACACTGAAGACATCAAACTGGGAAGTGGAAGGACATGTAATGCACTCCCTTCTAACAATACTTAAGGAATGCAGGAGGTATTCCTTTCCCAGATGCAATTTCTAAATATAAAGATTCAAAGTGTCTTGATGTTAAAGTGTAATACCCTCACAGAGTTAAAGGTGGTTGAATAGGAGCAGATAAATTGTAAGGCTGAAGAACTGCAGGTGTCTTGGTGGAAACCTTATAACTGCAAGTTATGTCTGATTTTATGTTGCTGTACAACTGCTAATTCAAGATCCATTATCCCACCTATGATGCCATAGTTACTGCTGGTCTTGAAGCCTGCAGCTCTCTGGTTCCAAATACCCCAAATATCCCTCAGCGTGCCTCTGTGGTAGCATTTTCTCTTCCATTGAAGCTCTGAAAAGCTGAAAATCTCAAGCTACTAAAAATAATAATGAACACTCAGAAAAAAGACTTGCAACTCAATATAAATACTAATGCCTCCCTCCCTCCCAACACAGTGTCTGAGCTTTGTCAAAGGGTACTGAATAAAATCCGTAACTTAGTTTTATTTGGTAACTTGCAGTTCCACTCTCCAAGGGACTTATTTAAGCTAACAGGAGGACTAACCTGGCTTCTGGAATTGCCCAATGTAGCTTTCACTGCAGATTGTCCAAAGGGTTTGTCAGCACCATCAGTTTATTAGGATTTTGTCTTTTTCATAAAAGCCTTTTGTCTAGAGACTGTCAGACTGACATCAGTCTACTGGAGAAAACAGGTAAAATTAAAAGAAGAGAGAAGCTCCTGGCTACAAAGCTGAAAAGGTTGTTACAAAAGGAAGGCATAAAGTAGGGAAATGAAAAGTGTAAAATGCAGCTGAAAGCAATCTTTTATCCATAGCACCACAGAAGATTGTGACTGATCTTAGGTTCCATAGCTGTGGGCTGATACACCAAGCTGGTCAGAGAGCTGCCTTTGGGAGCAGGTGTGTAGAATGACTTTGGGAAGGAAACAGCTCAGCCCTGCTCCTCCTGGGCACTTAGTCTCACACAGGTCTCTAGGAGTCTCTTCCCATCCAAAAAAGAAAATTGCTTTGTTAATGAAAATTTCTACTTGTATTTGCCCCATTTCTTTTCTCTAATCTTTTGATTTATTAAATTCCCCTGTACTAGAGAGACTTATCTAAATATGCATTGCCATTTTAGTCCTCACTTAGCATGTTTCCTTGGGCCCAAAGTATTTTTGTACTCCACACGTTTTTGGTGTTTGAATGACTTTATTTTAAATTTATTAGGTTTTCTATTTCTTTCTCAGCTGACAAAGTGTTATGACCCAGCCCTGAAGGTGAAGGTAGCTGAGAACTGCAGAGATGAATGACTGGAGTTGCCACAGGGCTGTAAATCTCTTGGATAACTGGTCTGGGACATGCAGAGACTGTGTGAGGTGCTTTCAAAATCAAAACAGCAGAGAGAAAAATCTGGAGAAGACATCACAAAGAAGCAAACCAGAGGGTCTTTATTGAAATAGGTAAATGAACATAATTCTAAACTTTCTGAAGAATCAATGGTTGCTCTAACAGTAAGCAAGGTTGAGTCTTTTCCTCACCAGTTTTTTGTTTTAAAGGATTGAGGGAAGGCTAACTGTAAGTAACAGACTCTACTGTTTTTTTTTTTTTCTTCTCACTTTACTGTGAAATTATGCGGAAGCTAATTGCCTCTCTGAGGCTAATTGCCTCTACTGCATGTGGTTAAAAAAGATTCATCTTGGGTTTAGCTCATGCTTTCTATAATTCCTTTAACACAGACTTCTCATCCAATTCTTCAGTGCTCTTTCTCTAGGGAAATAGACAAAAACAAACCCAAAATAATTCGTCTACAGCCTATTTGAGCTTCTTATGGTATCAACCAGTCTTTGGAGGTGCTCCTTTGCTGCTTTGGAGAGGTTAAGAGCAATGGTCCCAACATGATGTATTGTGCTGTGATCTGTTTCACGTGCCTCAGAAGATACAGGTGGAAAGGAAAGTAGACAGCTCAGAAAACTCATCTGTGAGATAAAGATTCAGCTTTTCAGAGTGAAAATCCATCTCCTCAATTCATCAAACACATATTTTGTGTAGGCCAACGTGGAATTTTAGATGGTTTGTGGCTGCGTTTTGGATCTATTTTGCCATGACCAGTTACATTGGAATTCATTTAGGACTAGTCACACAACCTCTCCCAGTAGAAAAATAGTCCTGCTGAAACCTTTTACCAGCACTCTTCCAGTTCACACGAGCTACCTGACTGCAGAACTGTGACCTATGTTTCTGTGAGCAATACATTTCTGGTTTGCTTTGCTTTTGTTAGGTTTTTAATTTTTTTTGTTTGAAGGCAGATATTTGAGAGACATCAATGTGACGGCTTCCAAGTGAAAGGATCTTGTTGTTTTTTCCCCCTTGTCCCTTGCAAATGCCCTGATCTCCCTGCTTATTTGAAGGCATGAGGCAAATTTCAAAGGAACAGCCAGAAGGGAAATGCTGCCTTTTTCATCTGGGTGATACATATAGAAAGTGAGAGACTGCTGAGTCAGGCACACTTGGCTGTTTGTTGCTGCCTAAAATCATTAGCAATATGAGATTATACAAAGCACCTGCTGAAAGTTCAGAAGAGCTTTTGTGAAACCTTGGAGAATGTTATTAAAGGTAGACTTGTAGTCTGTATCCTACACAAAAATATAAACAGTTTCCTTTTCTGAGTGCTTTTATGGCTTGACTAGCAAAGGTGGGAAGGTAGCATGATATTCCATGGCTTGCCATGAGCCTTTCAGATTGCCCAACGTGATCTTTGAAACACATGGTGAAAAAGAGGAGAGGAATCATTCCTGTTGCTGTTACACAGAGAGGCAGAGAGCAGTCACATCCTTTATTGCTTTTAAATCCACTTTGTTCATCTTGGTGGGTGTGGGAGGCAGTGCAACCAACACTACAGCTTTGAAGTGCTTTGTTGCCTGGGGTACTCAGATGTGCTATCCTGAGCATCAAGGTCCTCTGTGTATTGCAGGGGGGGAGCTGGATGCATGAAGAGTCAGTGCTTTAAAGGCTTGATTTCACCAGCAAGAAGTGTTGGACCGGGGGATATGGCTGAAGCCCTGATCCTTTTAGAAGAAAAGTTGCCAAGTTGTACTGCAGGAGAGCATCCGTCTCCAGGCTGCTTTACTTCAGGTATGAGAGCAGAGGAAAACACCCAATGAAACACTGGTGCAAAAGTAAGAAATGATCATAAAACCTGATATTAATTTCCCCCAAAGTTAGAGCATTTCCTTCAATTTTGCTCTGCTCAACAGAGCTGTCTGTTGCTCTGCAGTGCCAGGTTTATGAGTCACACCAGCCTGAAGGTTTTTCACTCTGCTTTAACTTTAAGTAGTTAATAATTTATTGGGCTGGAGTGGAAAAAATACAACTGCAGCCTAATGACTTGGGGGTCTCTCTGGGAGAGGTATGAAGTGGGCTTCTGCCTGCAGTCCACTATGTACTTAGCATTATGCATTCATTGAAACAAGCTCTTGCTGGGTCCACTCCTCCCAAGGTGACTGCTGAGATCACCAGGATGTGGTTGTGCATGCTTGTGTTTATCCACTCTTTCTCTCCAAACTACACTCCTCATGGATAGTGCAACAGTTAATAGTTTAAACCTTATCAAACTGCTACTTTTGAAATTTTACATGGCCTGGTACTCTGAGTCTTTCTTTTGGTGGTAGAAGGTACAGGTTCCCACCAAGAGGAAGGATGGAGATTTGCTGTTTGTATCTTGTGAATGAATGGAGGAGACACTTGTTCCTCAGTTTACTTTGCAACCCAGCTGAATATTTGTACTCTGAAAACCTGCATTGTCATGGAAGAAAGGGAAACCACACCAGCTAGTCATAGTGGTTCATTTGGAAACGGCCCATCTTAAAGTCCATCCTTAATTTCTGAAGTGCTAATTGGTCTCAAATATTATTACTAACTTTACCCCTTTATGGATGGCCAGAATAAATGGTAGTGTTTATGATACCTTTGAAATCATCATGTTGTTAATGAAAAAAAAAAATTCCTCCCTATTTTCAAATCCAACTCTTTCAAGAGAAATTCAAATCTTTTGTGCCATGAGATTGTAAAACCTTTTGACTACTACGTCCAAAATGAAGCAGGAAACAAATATTTAAATTACTTTCTTGTGCACTTTAGGAGTGTTGCTTTAAGTCTTGCATTTCTGTGAAATGGCAGCCCCGAGCAGAAGGCTGTGAATTCGCTTGCTGTTGGCATGTTTCAGCCGTGTCCTTCCACCTCCTGCAGTTGCCAAAAACAATCAAAATGCCATGGACGCAGTCCCAGGAGGGTTCTTCAGAGGAAAGGGACTTCCTGTGGCAAAGAATCAAGGCTTTTATCCTGCTGTCTGCTCTGGCTGTGGGAGGTGTTTGGGGAAGGACAGGTCTGCAGCCCAAGCGCGTGTGAGCCCTGCCAGTCCCGCTGCTGGAGCAGGCTGGCGGAGCGGCGAGCGCTCAGGTGTGAGCTGGAGCAGCTCCTCGGTGCCTCCTGCTTTGTGCCAGGCCTTGGGACAGTTCCCAGCCATTCCCAGAAGGCAAACAGGCTGAATTCCCTCGAGTTTGGCACGGCATCATGACGGCTGCGTTTGAGAGTGCTTTCAGTGCTCAATAGCAATTTTCCGGTGCTGTGAGCCTGACACTGCCTTACCTTGCACATTCCATTGTCCTGGCTCCTGCTGAAGTGCCCTGTCACTCCTGGAAGAGACTGTGCATGCATTTGTAATCGCTGTGTGTGTCAAACACTTTTGAAAGACTTTCAGTCTTTGTGTATTCCAGTCTGAATCAGATTTTGGATGGTCAGGAGTGTAATGTAAGCAAGCATTTGTTACTAGGAATGATGGAGGTGCTAAACAGAGAAAATGGGAAAAAATTACCATGCCTAGAAAAACAAGGTAAGAGTATCATGAGACAAGCCTGGAAGAGAAAACAGTGAAGGATAAGGCCAAAGAAAACCCAAAATAACACAATACCACCACCAAGAAAACAAGCAAACAAAAATCAAACCCTGAAAACCCAAAGTCTAGGAGAAAATGAATACATGGCAAGCTAAAGTGATTTTATTTTTTTTCCCTTTGTACCTAGAGAGTACTTTTTCAATGCTCACTAAAGAAGTTGGTACAGGCTCATTGTGCAGTCTTTGAGCTCCTTCTGGAACACAGGGCTTCAGTTCAAGTCAGTCACCCATGCCAAATATATCACTTAAATTTGGAAGTTAGCATATAACTGCTAAAATCAGGGAATGTGTTTTAAAGAGGTTTTTGGCTTAATTAGAGATTAGAAAGTTCCTCCTAAATGTTTTCTTTTGTATAGACACATAAGAATCTTCTGTATATTTGTTTTAGCACATTATTTAACCAATAAATTCTTGTATGTGGGATTGTACAATTGAGAAGATATTCCAGGAACTGGCACAGCATGTCTGATGGAAATAGTCATATTTCAATATCCTGACTTTGTGTCTGAGAGAATTTACTTTCTTCTGCCTCTCGTCTAGTTAAAAGTTATCCTTTTCCTTCTAGATCCAATGAGGAAATGTTTGACAAAAGTCTGATAATCTCCTTTCCAAACATTGCATCATCTCACATTCTTTGTATAAGGTATCGTCTTAAAACTTTGAACTATACAATAACTATTCCTTTCTCATTTTACAGATGGGCAATTGAAGCAGAAGTAAGAACTAGGAGCTAGTGTCTACAGAGCCAGATTCCCAGCTTGGAAGCCACCCAGTCAATCTTTTTTTTTCAAGAAATGGAGAAGAGAGATGCTTCAAATTACCTTAGCATGTTGATGTCACCTTGCCAGTAAAAGCTTTTTTCCCTATAAGGTAGTTTTAGAGATAAAAAGTACAAAAATTTGAGGCATGGGGAGGCATAGACTAACCAAAGTTCTTTTAAATATAATAGAATTCTAGCTGGACTGGTCTTAAATTTATTGTTCACTGAAAAGAAATGTGCTTATCAGTGCTTATTAGATTGTTAAGTCAGTTTTTTTTTGGTCATTCTCATTTGTATGGAATTATCCAGGGTACAGACAAATAGATATTATTGGGCTGTGAGGGTCACTGTTATTCTGCTCTGAATGCCAAGTTGTGCTGGATCCTTTTCATTCCTCCTGCACTTACACAGCTGTGAGTTATCTAGATTTCTATTTTCTACTGTCTTTTCCCAGCTGATCCTTTTTAACATACGGTTGTTTGTTTCCTTTCAAGTACAGAATAAATGTCAATTAGTTTCTGGTCTGTTTTGTGACTGACCCTTGAATCTCTGGGGGTGTAAAATCCAGGTAGCTCTGCCAGTTGTGCTCATCTGAAAATGGAGATTCTGCCTTATAATATTTAGCTGCTTTACACTGGCCAACTTTGAATCCAGTGAAAGGTTCTGCATGAGAACAGAGCCCAGTGAGTACAGCAGAACAGGGGGGTTTAAGCACATTTGTCACCGTTACCTTTGTAGTCTCTTCCAGTAAACAGAGGATTCCTTTCAGTCACGTTCTTGCTGTTTTCCCAGTGTCCACTTTCATTCTGAGATGAAAAGAATCCAATTTGATTTTCTCTCTCAGATCTACATATTGTCACTGCTCTGCCCTTATTGTACTTTTTACCAGCTCATTCTTGCTAATATGCTCGTACAAAATTTCTCATAAATGTTTAATTCCTAACAATAGAGTACCGGAATAATTTCCATGGTACAGAAATGTTCTGCTGACCAACTTACCGGAGTAAAAATGCTAATATGACCCTTGGGTCAGTCACACAGCCGTCTTTAATGTAAATTTAATACAGTGATTCCCCAGGAGATGGAAGATGGCGGGCTTAGCAGAGCTGCACTGAATCAAAGTATCAGTATTTAGCAACCCCTGGTTACCAGGCTACTGCTCACCTCTGAAACCAGGGGAAGATCATCACAGAAATGCATTTTAAACCTACACATCAAATGTACAACTGGATATGTTGTATGAAGAAAGCTTTTTGCAGATTTGATGAGGGGTTTAAAAATAATAAAGGACAGGGTAGGAGGAGGCAGGGGCAAAAGACCGAAGATACTGGGTTCCAGTGTCCCACTCTCTTCTCCAATTGTTTCTGTGTAGAAGAACCACAAAAAAAAAAACCCAACCCATACACTTGATATCAAATAAAACATCATATTTTTCATAAGCTGAATAGATACCTTGGAAAGCAGCCAACAAGGGAATTTTCCACTTGTGCTGCCTTTGCAGGCTCTTTCAAACCTACTGTTAAGCAGCAGGGGCACATACGCACTTCACTCCCTTTTCTATTATGCAGCTATGACACATTAAGCTCCTTGGAATGGTATTCATATTTTATCAGCTCTCCTAACGTCAGTTCTTTATTTATAACTTGCTCTTTTTTCCCTTTTTTTTTCCTTCTTTTTTTTCTGTTCCTTTCCAGCCTTTATATCTAGACTTAGTAAAGAAAGAGACCAAAGCAGTTGAAGGAAAAAAAAACCCACCCCAAACCCCTCTGTGAATTTAATCATACCTTTGAGGTGAAATGTGTGTTTTCACTCAGTGTTTAAGAACTCAGCTGATCATTATTTTCTCTTTTCACACACAGCTTGCCATGGCACCCTCTACAGGTCATATCTGATTTGCTTACATTTAATATAGCACTTTTATTTGAAGAATAGCAAATTTTATTCCCTAAAGTATCATATTGAATCTGTACCTGCAATCTGCCAAACTGCTGAGTTTTCTGCATAGGAAAGCACTGAGGGTCTGGGCAGACTTGTGCTGATTTGTAAATGCAATGACACAGGCTTGACAAAGGCTTTAGCAAACAATGCTTATATATTGGCAGTCTTGTTTTTATAAGCTCATGTTTTGTGCTACTGAGAAAAGACCTGATTAATTTATATGTAGATTGCCATCTCATCCTGTTGAAAGTAAGCTGTAATACCAACAGGAGCTGAATTTGCTACCATGACTCCAATAACCTGACCAACTAGTCAAATTTAAAGACCCCGCAAGAACATTTTGTGTAGGTGGAGGAACTGGCAACACTTCTGGTACAATTTCAGCATGTTTGTTTTTTAAATAAGCCCTGGTTTTTTCAGAATACAGCAGAAACAGCCATCAGATATTTTTCCTATTCTGAAATACTGGGTTTGCTACTCCAGGAAGACCTGTCCTCAGTAAGCCTTTATCTCTCTCTTTCTCTATTTTTCACTCCTGCCTCTTACTTCCATCAAATATTTTGGCATTTCTTAACCCATGCTTCTACAAGCAGGAAGACTTTTCTCCCTGGCCCCCACAGGCCAGCCCTGCCTTGACCTGAGCCATGGCCAGTGACTCCCAGCCAGAAGTGGCTTTTGGATGCTGGACAAGTGTAAACAGCTCCCAGCACAAGTGCCTTGTGTGTGAATGCAGCCAAAGCATTAACAGCAAGGGGTAGATGAAATAATGTCTGCACACACCCATGGATACCAGCAGAGGATTGGGATTTTATTGGCAAGGCCATGTCATGGGAAAGGCAGGCAGTGGGGGGAATTGAAAATGCTTTCTTTGCTTTGTGAGCAGGATGTTGATGTTTGCATTATTTGGAAATCTTGGATGTCAGGAGAAAAGGCAGCATCTCAAAGCTGGGAAAAGACACAGAACAGAAAAAGGGATGCTAAAAATCTCAACCCTTCCGGTTTGGAGGACACTGCCAAAG
The DNA here is from genome assembly GCF_028018845.1 of Melospiza georgiana. Classification (NCBI taxonomy): domain Eukaryota; kingdom Metazoa; phylum Chordata; class Aves; order Passeriformes; family Passerellidae; genus Melospiza; species Melospiza georgiana. Next base: position 21,480,773 of record NC_080432.1, read on the forward strand.
GAAAAGTTGTGGAATGTTGGTTAGCTCTGAGTGGATGAAGCATGAATTGTGTTACATCAATGTCCAGGGGCCAGACAGCACACTTGTCTTTCCACCCCTCTCTGTGGGGCAGGACTGCTGTTCTTGGGGAAGAAAACTGGAGTGAACTGTGATGGCAGCACAGCAGGGCCCTTCTTATGTATTCCCTCAATTTAGCACAGGCATAAACCTAAGGGCTGTGACTCACTGTCTGATGCTTCCTTGAAAAAAGAAAAAAAAATAGAGATAAAATGAACAAGGTGAAAAATCCTTTGCCTACTGCAAAGATAATCTAAAAAACCAGTATTTTAGTAGGACTTTTGTTTCACTTTCCTTCTTTGATACAATATAATCCATCAAAGATTTCAAGAAGTTTTGAATAGGAAAAAAAGAAACATGTTTTAATCTGGTGAATCTGTAGAGAGTCATTGGCTGTAGAACAGCATTGCAGCATGCAAGTGTAGTGCAAAAATATACAACTTTAATTCCATGGTCAAAAATATAATGCTCTTCCAGTATAGTCTATCAAAAATATTTCTTTGAGATCTCTGCTCTGAACGAGATCCCTCAGGGCTGGGCATTTCTCAAAGCCTTTTGCATCTGCCAAATGTACTGCTAACATTTTCTCACAAAAATGTTGGTGCAAGAACAAGGAGAATTAAAGCCTCAAGCTTAGAGAAATGAAAGGAAACCTGGCTTCACATCAAGGCAGAGTTTTGATCTCGGGTATCATTTTTGATCTAATGTATCATTAGATCTGTTGATTTAGTTAAAACTTACTGGTATATTTCTCAGCTTTCAATTCAGTATTCTTGAACTCTGATGTTTAGGAAAGAGTTGTGAGAAGGGAATTTGAAGGATATTAACTCATTTAGGTGTAAAAGTTACACCTTACAGTAATCCTTTCTTTTTATCCTTGCCAGACAGTTTCAGCTGTACACAGCAAGCAAAACTGAATTTGACTCAGAACTCAGGAGGATACCACATTCTTGGTGAGAATTTCAAAGTGCACTTGGGCCTGTGTTGGTTTTGGTTTTTGTTGGGGTTTTTTTGGTGTTTTTTTTTAACTATTAATTTTTTACAGATTAACCACTTCTGTACCTTTTGATTCATGAAAAGGTAAAAGAAAAAAAAAATCTAACATTGTTTACAGTGTGAACCTTCAGAACAGACAAAACCAAAGGGATAAAATGTGCAGATAAAACAAGAAGCCATGACTGCTGTGTCAGAATTCATCACAACAGAATAAGAATATGCTGAGATTCTTTTAACTTGTCAGAGTGTCTGATGAGCACTGCCATGTTTGCCTGTGTGTGAGAGTAATTTCAGAGAGGAGCTGACCACTCAGGTGGCTCTGCACCAATTTTTCACCATTTTATGTCCTGTGGATTATGAGAATCCACTGGGAATAGAACATTTTCAAAGGAAGAACGCCATAACCAATGTAAATGCATGGGTATTCTTCTAAAATCTGTTGAATTTCTCCCATTTTTCACTGGTATAGCTGGGAACAGAACTTGGCACTTTCCTGGTTTTGCTAGGAAATATAAAATGTCAAGTAGCAATGCAAAAAAATGTCTAAGTCTGTAGGAACTTTGTTTTTTTTTTTTTGCTGACAACCTTTTTTCTTTTCAGTGAATTTTGGTTTTAGCCAGAATTGTTAAAGTAGTCTGCAGAAATAGAGAAGGAAATGTGGATCTGAGCTGCTGGCTTCTTTAATATGGGATCAAGCTTCTTTAAAGTCACTCTAATTTGGATGTTGAGATCACAACGCTTATTTGAAGATTATGTGTGTTGTAAATTTGGTAAAAATGCTTTAATTCAAGGATATCTTTTTGTAAAATAAAATGATCTCTCAGACATAAGTATCTTGATCAACCATTTTGCTTCTGCATTTTAAGCATAGAATGAGCCATAAAGAGCTTTGATTTTGGGGCCAGCTAAAGCAATCATTGTGTGTAATTGCCCCTGTTTTACATGTGCTTTCTGATTAACATGTCTGAAATGTCTGAGCTGAAGTGACCTGGAGTGAGCCTAGTTGTGAGTTTAAGAAATTGATGGATAAAATTGCATGAAAAACAAAAGTTAATTCTTGAATACAAATACTTGATTTTTTTAAACTATTTTTATGTGTAAGAAATACAGCTTATACACTTTTAGCTTGAAGTCTTCTCTGGGAAGTGGAAGCAGAATCCATGAAGTATTTCTGTAAGTTTAAAACGAGATTTAAATAATTTTAAAAGGTTTACAGATTTGAAAGCTATGTTATATAGGACAATTATAGAGCTCATTAATACAGATGGAATTGGTTTCAAGCTGCAAGACTGAAGCCTGAGGCTTTGTTTCAAATTACCTTAAATGTGGGTTTAAGCTGACAGCAAAAAATGTGCCTAACTTTCTTTGGCAAGGAGGGAGGAAGCAGTCATGTTGCAGAAAGCAACTGTGCATAAAACATAGCAGGAATTTTGTTTTGGTGCCTGAATTATGCTACACTGATCTAAATGCTTCCCCCCCCTGTAATGGAAACAGTGCCTTGTGCAAGCCTATCATTTCCCACAGGCAGTAATTATAACTGAGAGAAAAATAAGTTGATAAAAAAAAAAAAAAAAAAACCAGCAAATCTTTTTGATTTACATATTGTAAATCTTTTTTATTTACATATTGTTTATTTTCTTTTGCTTCTCATCTTAACCACCTGGTTGGTGGACAGCTTGGAGAAGGGGACACTGAGAGTTTAAAAAAATAAAAATAAGAGGATTGGTGGTGTCAGCTGGTTTGTGCTTTAATGATAAATTTTTAAAAATCAGAATCCCAGTGTATGGCAAACATGTAAACCAAAAGGAGGGAGGAGAGGAAGAAAATAACCTAAGTGGAACTCCATGCTGTTATGGCAAGAGTGGGTCATGGGAATCATCCTGTTTAAATCAAGATTGGCAATGTCTGTGCTGCACTGCAGAAATAATCATATGGGGAACACAAAACTGAACAGAGAGACCAAGAAAGGAAACAGAGGGACAATAAGGACAGGAATCGGAAGCTTGGAAATGAAAAAACTTTGAAGGGTGTATCTTTGAGGAGACAGAAACCAACAGGGCTGAAACCCAACAGAGAGTTCAAGGAAGGTGAACACTGAAGCAGGAAGCTGGGGAGTATTTTAATGGAAAAAGTGAGCAAATTAATTTCATTTTGAATGAACATTCACTTTAAAGAAATCTGTTGAGAAACAGCAGTCATTTTTAGCAGGTTCAGGCAGGGGTTTTGGAGGTCTAGCTGAGGCATTAAAGTGTTCAAGTAGAAATAGTGAAAGACTGAACACTCACCTCTGAAAAGCAGTACATAAATCCTTCTTGGTGGCTAACTGGCGTAGCACAAAACAGAAAATCACTAATTTAATTTTCTCTATAACATAGATGATCTGACATTGGCTTCAATTATGTGTGTTCAAGACCAATAAGAGCACTTGCTTTGCTACTCTTATACCCTTTGAATTAATAAAATGCCTTATATGTGTTTACCTACCAAACTAAGCCTTTAAAATCAAATCAACTTCTTATATGAAATGAAATCATATCTAATTAGTAATTGAGGTTAGTTTAGTATCACATCAGCTTCATGTTGTGCCAAGAATGTGTCAGTATGATTCAGTACACATTTTCCATTGCAAGAAAGAAAAAATGGACCTTTTATTTGCCTGGGAACATAAGCCCTTTTTTTTTTTTTTTGCCTGATGGTACCACTAGGAAATTGTTTAGGGTAATTTATGATGTTTTTCTGCATAATCCAAAATGTTTAAAAAATGTACCAATAGTTTTTTGTGGTTAAGACAAGTAGTTAAACCTTAACCAAGATGTTATTTTATAAAATATGTTTCCATTTAATTTGGTTCTCAGTTTTGACCTAAAAGCATGTTGGCTTTTCCAACTGCAGACTTGCCACACTTTTGTACCTCAGTTTTAAAAATGTAGTGGTTGGAATAAAGTTTTGAGAGTTAGTTACACTGTAAACGCTGGATGGTAAGTGTATGTTATTGTTCTGGGATAATCGAAACCAGTTAACAAAATAAGGATATTTAGTAGGGAGTCTGTGATCATAAACCAGGAAACACATCATATGCTTTGGAGAAAAGCATTTTTCAAGCAGGTAAAAATCTCTTTGAAGATTTTTGCCACCTTTTATTTTATTAACTTTATGATAGTCTTTACCTTGAAACCTGTGCAGATATTCTTGTTGCAGATATTATTCTCATGAGACAATGAGCAAAGCTGAATGACCTTCTAGAAAATAAGACCTTTTAGGTCACTGCAGTGGTTTCCATGAACAGTATAAAAACCACATTTCTGAGATTTTGACTGCCTTTTTTTTATGATACACTTCACAAAGGAATTATTACTACTATTATTGTTATTATTGTCATTATTGTTATTATTAATATTATATTTTATTATTTTTTTATTTTTATTTTTATTATTTTGAGTATTGCTTTCTCATCTGCTGAAAACTATTGCAGATTCTGTACAAGGACTTAAGAACTTTTTATTAGAATGGGAGACCTTCACACCTCCAGGATGGTTGGGGCACCCTCATTGTCATCAGCTTGTAGCACCACCCCATTTTCCTCTCTGTAGCTGCCACTAAATGATCTCCCAAGTTGCAGTGGTAATCCTATTTATTGATTATTGTGCAGAAAATGGCTGAATATCATTCCTTTTCTGGTTGAATATAATTAATTCCATTTCTAGGATGGAGGATCAAGCTCATTTCCCTTTTTTGAGGTACTCAGAATCTCTGTATTGATGGTGCTTTTCAATTATGGATCAGCAGAAATTTAATTAGAAATCTCAAGGCTTTCTGTAGGTCACTAGAGGAAATTTGGAATAAGATATTGGAAACTGCTCTGGGTGGAGAAATCTGAACTTTCCTTAACAGCTTCAGAGTAACATTGGTCTCCACTTTTTTCATTCTGACATCTAGCAAGCTTCTAGGAATTCAGTCTCCAGCACCTTTCAGACTTGTAGAAGCTGCTTTGGAACTTGCACTCCAGAAATTACAGCTCTAGGTAAATATTAGCAGCACCATAACATTTAAACAATGGGTGATTCCCATTCATTGAAGAATGAGAAGAGCCTCTACAGCTTTTTGATATGACACCTTCTTTGTGACCATGAAGCTGCAGCTCGCACTTGAGTTAATTTTAAAATAGAGAGGATTGATACGTCAATCTTTCCATCTTTTATGCTTTTTTTACACTATAATCTGCATTAATTTCCAGAACATTTTGCTGTGGTTGAATCCTAATTCTTCATCTTCTTCCAAGACCTACCATCTGCTTCAGAATGCATATCAAAGCATGGAATATCTTGGATATAAAATTATGTCATTTTGAGGACTTGCTGAGACACTCTTTGAAGTTGTTTTACTCTTTCATTAAAAAAGAAAAAAATAAATCCTGCATTGTGTGCTTGTAGAAATGCACCCTGCCCTACTGCACCCAGATATGAAGGAATGAGCTCATGGCAGTTGTGATGGATTTTTAAAGGTTAATTTTTTCAAAGAAAAATTCCTGCTGTTATAAATGGGCTTCAGCAAACTTAATCTCTTTAATCATATGGATATCAATAGTCCTCAACTGCCCAGAGACTCTGAAAACTGGTCTTTATTGTTGTTTTTGGCTGTGGTGTTTTCAGCAGAGGCATAACCACATGTGATAGAAAGCAGCATCCTGAAAATAAAAGGAAGGGTGAAAGGAGCCTGCTGTTAATACCTACTATGTAAACTGAATTATGACTTTTAAAACCAGCTATTTTCTGTGTAAGCCATCTTTCCTTGAAAATTATAGTGGAACATGTCAATTTGTTTCATGGTGATTCAGTAACAGAGCTCATCAAACGATGTGTGCTGGAGACAGAGGGAAATAGAGAGAAGTGTTGCTGATAATGATAAAATGAGCCACAGTAAAAGAAAAGCTGGCCTGTCTGCCTTCCACTGAAGTTGAGTGATCTGAAAGTAGAAACCAAGAAAAAGAAAAAAGTGAGATTCATTAAGAGCATTTGTCCTAACCGTGGTATGGTGCACAGAAATGCAATCACAGGAAAAGATCTGTGGGAACAACATGAGAGAGAAGACACTGAGAAGGAATAAACAAAAAGATTGCTTGTGATTAATGCAAGGGAGAGCAGAAATTTGCTAAGGAAAAAAAGTATGAAGCAAGATCCCAAGTGTTGCTTTTACAGGGTGTTTTTTTGCTGAACCTCTGTGTCTTCCAGTGGAGGGAATGGTCCAAATTCTGGTGCAGTGAAAGAGTTTGCACTCCAAAGACAGCTTCTTCTAATACTGATGTGAAAAAACATTTCCCACATTAAGGGAAGAGTGGAGGAAATAGAACATAAGGAGTTTACTATTTTTGTGTCTGTCTATCTATATTTGTTCCATTCATATATATGCATGAAAGTGGAGTGCAAAGATGTAATGTGTGATTATTCCAGATGAAGCTTAAAACAAATATAGACTTTCCAAGATCTATGGTAATCTACATTTTGAAAGTGCATGGAAACCTTTCAGGAGAAATTGATCTATTTCTCCTGTCACTGTATTTGACTGAAATATAATTGGAATGTAGTGTTCTAAGAAAAGAAATGAACACAGACAAGGGAGATGCTGCAATAGCCAAAAATGTAGCAGAAAATCAGCATCTGAATCTGTGCAGAATAGCAGGGTTGGTACAAATGGCTAAAGAAAGAGTCAAAGGAATCCTGTCCCTCTAGGAAAATAAGTCAAGTCCTATAAAGAGATGTTTATTTAGGTATTAGCAGCCCTTAAGAAGGATTATAAGACAGGTTTTACTGCAGTTTTCTTGGGTTAAGGGGCAGGAGAGTGGAGAAATGACTGGGGAGCTGTGTGCATATGAAAAGAAAAAAGGGGTCAATTTTCTACCCAGCTCTAAGGAAGGGTTAGAAGCAATTTTGACTTCAGGAGAAAAAGTCATTGGTCATGCTGGACAGCACTTTTAAAAGGAAATTTCTGCTAGCATCACATATAGCCACTGGTTTTGCAAAAGATTTGAATCAACTGGTCACATTATTCTTGGAGGTTTCTTGTGGAGGTGTTGTGACTTGTCTTTTTATTTAAGACACAGTCTGTGAATCTTGGTTTTATTTTCTTTCTCTCCTGTCAAAAATACAAATCTTTTGCTTTTGTACCTGTGTACTATACTGGAGATAAGTGAGGTTGTCTCCAGAGTGCCACTGGATCCCAGGAGAGGTGATGTGTCCTTGGCCTGCATATTTAAGAGCCGTTTCTGCTGGAATACAAAATGTCAGATTTTCTGAATTTTTGGCGGCCTCAGAGTCAACTGTGTGTATTTCTCATGCCTGAGCAGAAATCCCCTAGATAACAAAGTATTCTGCAGGGTAAGCAGAGGCCTCAGCAGCTGCACAAAGAGGCTGAAACCCATGCTCTTATGGGGCACTGTAAAACAGTACTCAGCCAGTAGCAGTATTCTGATTTAATTGCTCTTATTTACAGATCAGAGAGTACCACAGCATGCAAAATAGGGCACTTTTGGCTCCCTGCTGGTGATTGTGCTCTTTCCTTTCAAATGCTTTCCAGAGCACATACTCTCCATTTCTAAATATTTAGCTCTACATTTCTACATTTTAATTTACATTTTCAGGAAGGAAAATTAAATCTTGAAAATGGAAAATAAAGCATTACAAACACTCTGGAAAGGAGATAGGATCAAATAAAATGCAATTGAAAAAAAATCAGAAAATTTGGAAAAGGAGTGACAGCAAGCAAATGGACCAGGATGAAATGAGTTGCAGTGAAAAGGACCAAATCTTGCCTAAATTAACCTCACTGCAGTTGCAATATCTGATGAAAATATCAAACAAGAAGACAGAAAATGCTGTAGAAGAATTGAAAGAAATGACCTGCCTAATTAAAAAAAAAAAAAAAAATCTTCACTGAAGGGAAAGTAATCAAAAAGCTGTCATGGTTTGACCCGGAAACAGGATTTCTGGGATGCTGTGGATGGGGCCAATGAGTGCTCAGATTTGAATATTGCCATCTGGCCCAACCACTGGGCATTGGATCCACCTCTGAGAACACAGGGTAAAAGCAGGGCTCTCCCCCTGGCAGTCTCTCTGGATTTCCGGTGGGAAGGAGTTGGGTCTCTCCCCCGGCCCAGTTGCTGGCTGGGCGGGGGAAGGGGAAAAGCCATGCGGCCCGGCCCGGGAGAGGGAGGCCTGGCCCCCCCACAGGGGTGGAAGGAAGAAGTAAAGAAATGCCGGGAAGCAATGGGCAGCCTGTTCCCCCGCCTTGGAGACAGACAGAGAGAGAGTGCCGCCTGTGTTTGTGGCCATTACGTTGAAATTCAGTAAACATGTGCTGGCAGCAGGCAGCCCGGCTGAGGAGATGGGGGGGTGCAGCCAGGAGTCCAGCCACTTGGAGGAGATTTAACCCTTCTTGGACAATGAAAACCTTACAGAACATTAACCCTTCCTAGATGAGTGATAAAGGTCTGGACCAGAGAGAGAGAGAGTGAGAGATGTTGGAAAAATGGAGAAGAGGGAGTGGCATTTTATGCTGGACTCTTTTGTGTAGCCATGGACAGAGCCATGTTTCCGTGTGATACAGAGACTGTGTCCAGGGGGAGAAATGTCCCAGAGCCAAAGAAGATTCAGTGTGGGTACCCCTCGGCCCCAGGGGGTATATAAAATATGGGGGGGACAGATGTCCCAAAGGTAAGATACTGTGCTTTTCTGGAACTGGACAAAGCATCCTTAAAAAGACAACCCTGGAAGCAGCCCTGATTCTGGTTTGGTGGTGAGAGCACCGGAACAAGGACGGAAAAGGCCACCACGACACATGGAAGGACTCCCTCTCCTCTTGAGGAACTGAAAGTTGAGCATTCTAAAGGGGTGGTGCTGGACCCAGAACTGGTGATTTTGGAAGATGTATTGTATTGGGAATTTAGGGGGGAGGAGGAGGAGAGTGTTTTTGTGAGGTTTTCATTTTCCTTGTGTTTTCTTTTTTTTTTCTTTGTGTGTAGTTTAGTAATTGTTTTTGTAGTTTAGTTAATAAACTTTTCTTTTTTTCAAGTGAGAGCCTGCTTTGTTTATTCCTGGTCAAAATCCCACAGCAGACACCAGAGAAGGTGTATTTTCATGGGGGCATTTGGTCTTGAGCCAGTGTCAAACCCTGACAAAAGCATAGGATGGAATGAAGTGCAGGGATATGGGCCAAAGCTTATTCTATGAAAACAATATAATAATTCTCACTTCTGAGTGATGACAGGAAGGGGATGGTTACTGGCACAATGCCACCCTCAGATCTTGCCTAACCAGATCTATGCCAGGCTGCATTTAGCTCACCTTCTTTCTCAAGGATAAAATAATAGCAAGCTGTTACAGCCAGGCTTCCCAGTTGCTTTCTGAATTTTTAGGACTGCATTTTCATCTGGAAAACATAGTAGTTAAACATCTGTCATTTTGAGGGATTATTCTTGATTAGCAGGAGCTGGCCATTAAGTATTTTCAGAGGGCATTACTATCTGTTCTCGTCAGAATGAAGAAGGTAGATTTTTGTAAGGGATAAAGAGGAGAGAGTAAAACATCATCTGCATGATGTCCACCAGGGTAGGTGCTTCCAGATATTTTTGGGTTAAGACTAGTTAACCCATCCAGATATTTTTGGGTTAAGATAAAGCAGTGCTGGTAGGAGCTTGAGGAATGTTTATTCCAGAATGAAATTCCAAGGTGAATTTAAAAACAATTTGTGATTTGGGAAGCTTTTAAAAATACCTTGTGTTGCTCTGACTTTTGATTGGTATCGTTCCCAATCTATGCCTTGGGATTATACTAAATTTGTTACAAAGGTGGTACAGGGACTGTTGTCCACCTTACTGGGAATGTGCTTAGTTGATTTGTCTTGGAAACAAAATGCTTCTTTAGAAGTTGTTTTTGCCTAAAATTTCTCTTGTTCTGATCAGAACAACTTCCCAAATGCAAGGATAGTTAAAAAACCCAAACCTACAAAAAAAAAAAAAAAAAAAAAACATGGACAAAACCAGCTCTGTAATCTGTCTGACCTTATCAATGTAAACTCTGTTGACAGGTCTCATCCATGGGTACATGCAGTTTTCCCAGCAGGCATCAGCTCTTCTTAGGTCAGCCTCTGTCTTTGTCAACAGCATGCTTGAGCTGCAAGGATGTCTCCCCATAATGGAGAAAGAGTTCTCAAAGCCCCAGTCTTACCTTCTTCTAATTACAGCAAATGTAATTTTAAATTTGCGTCTGTTTAAGAATAACAAAATAGCAAATGTTTTGGGGGCAAAAATGATGTACTTTTATGTGAATCTTTTGGGTCTGCTTCATAATGTATTTCTCTTGCCTGCAAGATGGAAGAGAAATGCTAATGTATTCTGTGTACTGTTATTTTGAACCTGCTGTTATAAATTTATATGAATATTGATGCCGTATGAATTTGTACTGGGACATAACAGGAAACTTTCCATAAATTAAATGAATACCATAGGCAGGAACAAGGAAAATCTTTACCTGAAAAGATACACACTGCAGACAGGGCTGTTAATTCAAATGCTGAAGAGAAACAGAGGCAGCCTGCCCATCCCAAGTGTTCATGAGTTACCACCTCCACATTAATGGCTGTGCCTCGTGTGTATTCATGCTGAAATTGATACCAGGTAGCCAGGTGACTGCAGAATATTTCTCTTTGGCAGCGAGAATAAAGAAACAATTAAAATAATCCAGATGGACTCTCCTCCCTCCTCAACATAAGCCATATCATCAGAGTAAAAGGCTCAATTAATTAGTTCCATGACTTCTCAATACATCATGCTCATGCCATCATCCCACAAGCAGAGAACAGCACCTGCAGCACTGTCAGATTACAGACAGAGATGGTTTTCCTGATAGGGAAAACTGTGTGCCTCTGTCTTTCCAGTATTCCTACTCTTATTTTTTTTCTGGTGAAATGAGGCATAAAGCTACTGGAGTGACTTTCTCAGGATTACCCAGGAAACAACCAGCATAGCAAAGACACTGCAACATCTAACTTACAGGTGATTATCTAATTGAACTGGCAGAACATACTTTCAATCTTTAAGAAAGGTCATTTTGATATCTACAATGATATCTACAAAGATTTGTCTTCAAAGACAAATAAAATGATGACATATTAAGCTGTTTGACAGAAAGCGGTAGCAAGTCAGCATGAGAGTGATATGTCTAACCAGAGCAGATGCCCTGGTCTGATGCTTCCCTATCACCTCATCACTTCCTCTGGGACTAAGCATTCATTTTATTTGATGGGATTTGAATCAGTCTGAATTGCCATGTGCTGTTTTCTTCATGCAAATCTTAGGCAAGGACTTTTTTTTGCAAACTGATGCTGTCTGGTATTTATGTGAAGCATTTCGACCCAGTCATACCCATAACAACATTCAGTCACTTTCTAGAGCTAGTTTGGCATTCCAACACACCATTTATACTCAGTTTACATATTTCCAGATATTTTTATTGGTATTAATCAGTTCAAAGGTGCTTTGATCCAAGAAAGCTGCAAGCATCTACCTACAAATTAGGTGATCTGCATGCCTTACCATTCAAAAGCTGTAGATTTTCCTGCCTGTAAGAGTCAGGAACCACAAAAGATCAGTGAGTTATAACAATCCAGAACCTCTGAAATCTCCTTTTCTGGTTACCTGAATCAAACTGAACTTTTTAAAACCATTGTTAGCAGGCACTTAAAAAATTAAATCGAGTGAGGGGTGAGTGTGTGATGACAGAGAGGGAGAAAGTATAAAATCTTTTGATACATGCTCTTTTTTATTTTGTCTTCCTATGAACATAAACTGAAGCAAGACGCTTTCCCAAGGCTATAATAAGCCAAATTAGTCTCTGATACAATAGGATTGGTCAACATTAAAACAAAGGATATTTCCCTTCTCTTTTAGCATCATGCTGTTAATGTGTTCCATGTGTTCTTACTTTCTTAAGAGTGTTTTTTATCTCCTTTTTCAGTGTGACATTTTTACTTAGAGCTTGAGATATAATAAATAATTCTAATGCAAAGTTGAAGAAGAAGCCTGGTGTTATGATTAACAGATTCATAGAGGGGAAGGTTTAAGGGTATCTTTTGGTTCTTTGGTTGGTTTTGGACTGTAGTTTTTTATGGGGATCAACCTATGAGAGAAAACTCAAAAATATTCACAGTCTCCTAGTAAGGCCTGTAATAATGTTTCAGATTTTGGTGTGTCAAATAAATGCATTAATGTTGGAGCAGTGTCAAGAAATTGCACAAACCACTGTTCTTGTAACATCTATAAATAGCAGGAAGGGCTATGTCCTAAGGAAAGCCAACTTTTGTCTTTACTAGCCAAGCATCCACTGCCATGCTGAAAAAATTATTTGTTGTGTTGCAGTATACCAAGCAAAGGCAAAACTTTCAGCAGTCAGGAAAACACTATGCCTCTGTTTTGTGGAACGTCAGACCAGACTGATGACCTCTTCTGTGTGACTTTGATCTGGGCCCTAACCTTGCAACTTTTATTTCAAAAGCCTGATTTGAGTCCAGAGATGTCTCCTGGCCCAGGGATGTTTGCCTGAGGATGTTCTTTCTCTAGATACTTTTTGTCTCTAGATACTTCTGTTTGTTTCTAGGGGGAAGTGGATGTTGGAGATGTTGGCTGTGGGTCACACTGCTGGATGTATTTCACAAAAGCATAGTTTCTGGAAGATCAGTCAGTAATCTGCTTCAAAATATTGTATCCTCTTGCCTGGTTCCCACTAAGCTCAAATCTCCCACTCTTCTGCTCGCCACAGTCTATTTAAATGAGGAGATGCTGTGCTGGGTTTGGCTTTCTGATCACTGCAGATGTGTGACTTTAAAGCAATTATTTTCAGTTAGATCACTCCTCAGTTCTGCAGGGCTGCTGATGTTTTATAGTATTGTGATTCCTCAGAATTCTGGGTTGTGGTTGTCACCAACATCTCTACGAGAAAGCTGAAGTGCTGTGGTCCTGCACTGCCCTGAGATCACAAATGGATTTTGGCAGCGAAAGGGAATGAAATTCCAAGAGGAATCTAAGAGCCCAACAGAAGACAAAGCTAGAGTGTTGAGGAAGCAGCATCAACCATAATGAAACTCATGGAATTTTGAAATAGATGGAAAAATTATAAGCAGTGGTTCTTGAAGAAAACTTTAACAGGTTCCATCTACTTCGGTAGAACCCATTTAGCATTCGACATTTCCTCTGTCCTTGACAAGAGCCTTATCTGAATGATGCTTAAGAAATAAAAATTATTGATGCTTTTGGTTTTAACATTTTAGAGAACAAAGCACCCTTCAGGACCACATCATGGACAATGAAACAAAAGCAAGCTCATGTTTTCTGTGCTTGGTAGTTGGTTTTGGGTTGTGTGATTTCTACCCTACTGATTTTTTATAGGTTTTTTTTAAAATAAGTGTATGGGAAGGGAAATTTATCAGCTCAGGTCATGCTTCAGTCTTATTTGCTCAAATTACAGGTGCATCCATTTGGCTTCTAAGGCAAATTCCTAAATCTTGGAAGAGTTCTTGGTATATTGTGTAGCATTTTAGGTTTTGCTCCACATCCCATCCCATCCTATTACCTTGCTGGATGAGACAGTGTTCTTGCCATTTCCACCTTGAAAATAACACCCTCCCTCCCCTTTCAGTGCAGATTGTTTTATGTCACTTTAATTCATTTAATGTAGTTTTAAATAATTTATGGTTACTGAGCTATTAAACTAAAGTGATTACTTCAAATGACATTGCTCTGCGACACTGTTACAGAGGGAAGCAGTTCAGTGGAGGAATCCTCATACTATTATCACTCCAATTTTATTTGAACAATGCAATAATTATTTGAATTAAATGGTTTATTAGCTACAGAATACATCTTATTAGATCACAACAAATAATCCAGGCTTGAGGACTGGAAGCTGGGTTAAATTCCCAGGAGAAAAGTGTGTCTCTTGTACCATACTGCCTCTGTGTGTGGAAGAAGCCAATGCAAAAAAACCAGATTTCAATTGCCTCTGAAAACAGATGCCTGATGCTGTATTTCTTCTCCTTTACACTAAATTTAGAATAAGACATATAATAAAATTTAAGTATAGATTCTTTCCCAATTTAGGCACTGCATTTCCATTGACTCAATATTCTATAATGGAAGGTAAGTCAGAGCAAAATTCCTTTTAAATGGGTTTTAATGAAATAAATTATATTTATTCAGTAATCTTGAAATAGTTCAAGCCATTTCTGAGAGTTGGAAGAGGAGATGTCTGTGAGACCAGTCATGATCAGGACATCAGAAATGAATTTAAAGAGTCTTCCTAGCCTCAAGGGCATGAAATAAATGGAAAATAGTGTTCCTGTCAAATATTTGGTAGGCAAACTAGGCAAAGAAGTCTTCAAGATCTTACAGGTAAAAAAATCACCAGATGGCTAATACACAGTATTTTTGTTTGTGGTGTTTGCTTTTTTTGTTTGTATGATGGTTTATTTGTTTGTTTGGGGCTTGTTTATTGGTGTTTTGATTGTTTCTTTATTTGTTTTTAATGATGTTAGGCACATATAAGAAACAAGTTTCCATTTCCTTATTTGGGTGAATGTTAATTCCATACCAGGAAAGGTCACTTTGATCAGCTGCATGTTGGATTGAGTTTTACAACCTATTTGTCTATGGATTTAGGTATTTTCTGTTGTCAATTCATTTGTTTTTACCATTTTTACATTTATATAATTTCAGGGTTTCTGTTATTTGTGCTATTTATTGGCTTTTCCTGTGGATTGTGACAACTTTTTGAAAAGAGCAGGCTAAGAAATGAAGAGAAACTTAATATCACCCCTAAAAATCTGAGACACTTCCTACAAGAGGTGGGCTGTCTTTGAAGCATAATCCTGCAGGACTTCAGGTCATTTGGATTTCTCTGATTTTCTTGACTCAGGTTAGTTCTAAGACTTTATATACAGAAAAGAACTTGGGCTGTTGTTGTGGTTGCTTACCTCCTTCTGGCAGTCGCAATGGTTTGCTGCCCTTGTGATTCATAATGGTTTCCCATCTGCTGCTCGCTTCTGTTCAAGATGCTGTGCATTTTTAATCTCTGAATTGTTAGGTCTGGGTTGGTTTGGGGACACACACAGCTCCTAAAGTCAGGATTCTCCTCCTGCCATTTCTCCCAGAGGGAGGTGTCCATTCTGAGAAAACAGCATCCACAGTGCATGGAAAGGGGTGCTATGGACAATGAAACTATTTTTGAGGAAGAAATGTTAGGTTTTGTTGTCAGAACTGACCCACTGTTATTCCATTTCTGTCTTCAAGAGCTGCATTTGCAGAGTGGGCAGCATTTCTTCTGCTGGCTAGGTTACCTTTAACACTTCCTTTAAAATTATAAACTGGCCTCAAAACTGCATCTGCTGGAGGGACATGTGGTACCCAGGCAAAATAAAATGCTCATGCAATTTATTTTGACCATTCTAGAAAATAGCTACAGGTCTTAAATCCTTCCTTTTTGGGGATGCTTGGTCTCAATAATTTAAAAACATATAATTTACAATGAGAAGAAAATGTTCTGCCACTGTGTTTCAAATTTTATTAATTTTAACTATCTAGATTGAAAATATTCATTTATTTGTAGTACTTCTACCACTTGATCTGACACAGAAATGCAATCTTTTCCTCTATAACTTGAGTCAGGTAGCAATTAAGAAAATGAGAGGTTATTTTTGATTCTGATTCCTCCATTCAGGAAAGAGGATTTGCATATATTTGTGTTTACATACATATATACACAAATACACAAATGCAAATACTGTGCTCATTCCCCAAAGACATAATTAACTCCTGAGGAATCACACCAGCCTTTCCTGACTTTGCAGAAAATCACCTTAAATCATGGGCACAAGGCTTCAAAGTGCTCTCATAGATGAATGGCAGTACTGAATATAATTTGGGAAAAAAAAGGAAAAAATAAGCTACAAACCCTGCTCTCTTCATGAAATAGTTAATCATGGAGCCATAGGCTAGTGCAGATAAGAAATGACCTTATTAAATATTTCTGCCTAAAATTTGCTGCTAGGTTTATTTGCTAGCTCTAGCCACAGACCATACACAACTTTGTTGGGCTCAGTTCTGATCTCAGCTTCATGCTAATTTTGCTGAGACCATAATTTATTTCTTCATGGAATCCTTCGTGGTTATGTGATCTAGCCCAGCCAGGATTGTAGTTTTCTTCTCCTATGAGAGCCAACAGATAACAAGAAAAAAAAGAGCTTCAATATCTTACACAGATTGTTCAGCATCTCAAGGCAAGATTGAGACAGGAGAAGAGGAAAGGAAGGGACACATTTTCTACTTTCAGTTCTTTATCCTTGCTTATCCAATGCAAGTTCTAACCTCCAATGACACTTAAAAGAGAGTCAGCAAGATTTTGGGGCTCTTGGAATTATTGAAACAATCTTTGTATTATTGAATATTTATTTCTATGGATCAAGACATGCACACTCTGGGCAAATTCTGCCACTCTGAAATCTTAAATTCATGCCACATGTCAAATATAAAAACTTTTGAAAATGTGCAGGTTATTGGTGGGTTTTGTTGGTTTGATTTTTCATTAATATTGTCACAGAGTAAAGAATTTTCATAGTCACGCCATGCTGAAAATCTGAATGTGTCCCTAATGAATGCTTTACTTGTATTGCAAAATGGATGCTCAGTAAAAACATGGAAATATAATGAAGATATTTTTTAATTAAAAAAATAAAATCTTAATCTATGGCTGCAACCACCTGATGTGAACACCTCCCTGAAAGTTTCTTTCTGTTTTCAAAATATTTTAATGATCTTCCTGAGAAAAACAATAAATCATATCTGACAAGCCACTTAAGAACTTACTCTAAAATATTATTAGTTCATTAGGTGGTTGCCTGTGCTTAAAAACTAACAAAGAAAAAGATCAATCCCATTTGAAACTTCCAAGTTGGGTGATTTGAAACAAATCCACAGATCACTGAAAGTCAATTGATCTCAGTGGAGCAAACATCATTCTGTCATTCATCATGTTTTGTGCCAACACATTTCCGAACTCATGGAATTCTGCAGGTTCTAAATGATGGCTGCATCTTCTCCTGAACTTACTCTAAAATATTATTAGTTCATTAGATGGTTGCCTGTGCTTAAAAAACTAACAAAGAAAAAGAAGAATCCCATTTGAAACTCCCAAGTTGGGTGATTTGAAACAGATCCAGAGACCACAGTAAGTCAATTGATCTCAGTGGAGCAAACATCATTCCTTCATTCATCACGTTCTGTGCCAACACGTTTCCGAACTCATGGAATTCTGCAGGCTCCAAATGATGGCTGCATCTCCTGTCTGTAATTTGAGCAAGATGAAGAGCCTGTTTGATCCTTGGAAATGGCATTTTGGGCACGCTGCTCAGTGATAACAAGCACCCTCTTAAGAACAGCTTCATTTTGCTCCCTTCAGGTATTGGCAAGGGCTGGGGGTGACACAGTGGCTGGGATGGATCACTGAGCTGATCAGATATGGCAATCCCTGCGTTTTCTGTGCTCCTGAGGATGACAAGGTTTTAAGCAAGCATAAACATTTCACAGCTGCCTGGTAGAAATCTGTTTTATTGGTTAAGGGGTTGGGGAAGAAGGCACATTCCCAGAGGTTGTGGGGAGAAGTCCATAGCATGGATGCATAAGATGATGATGGATTTATATTTAAGTGACAGCTTGCAACAGCTCACTGAGGAGCAGGGCTCAGTTTTCTATTACTTTGCAAAAATATACCAGTATATGTGTTGCTTTTGGTTTTCACAGGGGTTGCCATTTTAGAGGGGATCAAGCTGTTTAGGATTTTTACCCCAGGAATATAAGAATGTTTTCTGTTTATTCCTACTTTATGATGTGGAGCCTGAAAATGGCAAAGGCAGGTGCAATATCTTATAGGAACAGGTAAATCCAACCAAAAAAATGCTAATGATTTTAGATTTTTTTAGCATATTTGAGTCAATAACATTTAATTAGAAAAATTACTGTAAGAGAGTGTTTTGCTTTGGTATTCTGAAAAAAGTATAGCTAAAGGGGAAATTAAATTGTGGCATCTAATAAGGAGAGAAGTGCCTAAAACCCATTGAACGTCATGGGAAATAAGGTGCTTAACTCCATTAGACCCTTTCATAAATCTGCACAGCCACCTGTAATCATCTTAAAAGCTTAAATATTCCTTGCAAATTTGACTTCCAGACTGCAGCTCAGAAAAACATCCCAATTGTAGCTAGCCCCATAGCACATAATTGAAGCTCTTCAGGGCATTGATTTGCCTCATCATCATGTGTGTTCCCCTTTCCCAGCCTTAAAAAGAGCCTGTGACAGTGATTTTGGTCAGAAAGTCTTTTATTTCTGTGTCTGAAAGCTTTGTGAGCCTCAGTGAGCTGGTGCTAATGAAACTTGCATGAGGAAACTAGGAGATGGTTTGATTCTTTTCCCTCTAATGCTGTTTTGGAACATCCTTACAAACCTCATCGCTTTAGCTGCGATCTCTTTTCCCCAGAAAGAAGCTTGCTTTGAAATGAGAGGGCCGAAACAAGAACCTTTTGATGGATTAAGCTATAAATACAAGTGATAGAAAGACTTTAAGCAAAAATCCTGTTAACTACCCTTTAAATCTAATCTTGGCACTTGTGGAGTCAGAATCTCGGGGAGAAGAGTGATCAGAGCTGGAGGGGACACAGAAAAAAAATAACAGTGACAGTGCCCTGGTGTGGGAAGTGAGGAGCCCAGTGGCACCCGGGCTGGCTGAGCCCTGGAGAGGGGAGCATCCCTCTGCCAGCTCCTGGAAAGAGCCACATGCACCACCAAGGGCCCTCTCTCGGCCAAAAATCAGGTTTTTTAGATGCAATTTTATTTGAATTTCCCAATATCTGTGTTTTCTTAGGGACTCTTAAAGAAAAGCTTGCTACCTCCTGGGCTTTCCAGTGATTCTCCTGTCCCTTGGGGCTGTTTGAAGAGCTTGACTGGGGTCATATGGTGCGCTCACAGATGTGGTATGTTCATTTGGCACCCTGCATGCATTTGAAGTCAATTTCCGTGCATGCCTGTGTGTATAAATATACGTAAGGACATCTAAAAATTATATAAATATATTTATAGAAAATTAAACCACTCTATTTTCTCATTTTGACAAGCTGCCCTGAGGTACCTCTGTTGTGACATGGTGTTAACCTTCATGTCACTATTGCTTTTCATCTTTTGCATTCTGTCTGCATCCCAGCCAAACTGGAAGGAAGCACTCAGTTTTTGTGGTACCATGTAGCCTAGACTTTTGTGAAATGACATTTTATATGCGCTATTTTATTTTCAAATTTCCTGGAAGTTGTTTCAGCTTCTGCATTTCACTGTTGTCACCACTTCTGTCAAATGAAATGCATTGAATATGTCTGTCTGTGGTCAAATGTTAAAGTTTTGTAAAGGGTATTGTTCCTCTGAGCCTTGAAACATTTCAGTATCTCCTGTAACCTATTTCCAGTTGGCCTCTGTGGGTGTGTAATAAACAGAAAGAAAAAAAAAATTCAAAATTAAAGTACAACGTCTCCAATGTCTTGGGCTTTGTTAATGCTCCCAAAGGAGTGATGATAAAGGATAGGTTTTCACATGACCTGGTTTTGACAGGTGGCCTCTCCCCTGCACACTCCTTGTGTTTCCCATCTGGCATGAAGTGGTAATGACAGCCTATAAATAAGTGTTAATCTAGTTCTGTGTTATGGGTTGTTTGTTTTCCATTTCACCAAAGGTTTCCTGAGTTTTCCGGAGTGCTGATGTTTGCCTGATGGGAGATTGGGGCAGTGGTGCTGGTGGAGCTCTGGATACATCACATGGATGTCCACAGGTATTTCCTGTGAGGCCCAGAAAGGGGAATTCATGCTCCCCAAACTGCAGAGAGCCCCTGGGACCACAGGCTCTGCTGGCTGTGGCACTTTGGTGGCCTTGAGCAAAGAATTACACTGGCAGAAATCCTTTGCCTTCTTCCCAGCAGCATTCTGACCTTTCCTAGGTCCAACACACCTTTGGCAGAAGTGACCACTTGCTGTCCTGGGGTGGTTCCATGTCCCAGTGTTCCTTTGCTTTGCTCAGCAGCAGCTGAAAGCCCCACACTCCATTATTTCAACTGTTTCTGCAAAACTGTGCCTGCAATGTAAGTGTTACTGTATGAACTGCATGTGAATCCTTAATGCCTAATTGAGATGTTATTTGAATGAGTTCCCACATCTCTTCATTCCATTTTAATTAAAATCAATGAAGATATTGATTAAAAGACCAAAATCTAATCTTTTTTTTTTAATATAAAGCTATAGATGAAGATTGTCTATTTGTCTCCAAAAAAGCTTTAGAAAGCATCATTGCTGCAAAAAAAAGCTAGTTATTTGTTAATTTAATACTTGGATTTTTTTTTTAACATTAACACACATCTGTATTTCAATGGAATTTTAGTTTGTGTTTGCACTGCTGCAGATCTCAAGAGCACAAAGTCTGTTAGTTTGTGTTGAGTAGATTTTTTTTTTTTGATAATTTCCTAACTGGTGTTAGGAACTTCTAGTCATTGAACAGGTAATGAATCCAGAGAAACCTTTCAAAATCCTTTTCTGGCTTATCATCACCTTTCCAAGGCAGCACAATTACACACTAGGTTAATAAAAATAAGAAAAACACATAAACAAACAGATAATGAGAAAGAGTTCTCCTTTTCTCCCACCCACATCATAAAACTGCTGTCTCCATAGGAAATTTATATGAACATTTCTGATGTCACTGTTTTGAAGTGCCCAGAATCATCTTTGAACATTCCTTTTTTCTTTCCTACCTTTCCCACCTGCCACTGCTCGCCACAGTGTCAGAATCAGATGATCCCCTCAAGTCTTACTCCGAGGGGGATTTACCTGTTCCTTCAGTTTCCTCCCCTCTCAAGCATTTTGGGGGTTCCTGCCTTTCTCTCAGCACTGCCTAAAATCATGCCCTTGTGGTATCTTCTGCTAAGAAAACTTTTCTATCTCCCACCTCAGCCTCAGGTCACTTTTTTCCTCCTTCCTTTCCTTTTGTTTGTCTCCCAAACCCCCCTGCTGCAGCAGCTTCTCCTGCATCTGTCTTCTCAAGCCTTTATTGTCTGCCTTCTGCCCTTTCCCTACCTCAGAAGCAGAAAGAAGCAAGGCTCCTAATGAGCCATCCCTTGATCAATTTAATGTGTGTGCCTCCAGCTTATGCTTCTTGATTTGGCTGCTGCCCTTGACAAAGATAATCACTCTCACCTCCTCTGCTCTCTCTCTTCCCCTGCCTTGTGTGATTGTATGATATCCTGATGACACGTTGTTGACTGGCCACCTACAAATCTGGAGCATCAAGTAGTCAAAAGGACAAATAGTTCTGACACTTGCTAGTGAAAAAAAAAAACAAACTATTTCTGTGATCTTTAAGAGAATGCTTAAAATCCTTGCTATATTCAGCTGAAGTTCCGTGTGCAAATGCTTCTCAGCCGAAATAATTGCAAAGAAGATTCTGATATCCTTACCGTGAATAGTACAATTGCTCCAGCTTGCTCCACTGGGAATTTTCATTGAAATTAATGGAACTCTTCCTGCAGCAAGCAACAGAAAGTACTGGAACAGAGTAAAAATAAAAATTCTATGAAATCTTGACTACTGTTTAATTAGAAGTTTTACTGCAGGATTTGACAATGTTTTTCTCTCTTGGTGTTCAGAACAGATACTGGAAGCAACAATAATAATTTTTAAATGGCTGAACTGAAATTCTTTCAGGTAATTCTTCTTTTCTTCCTTGGGTTGTAAGAAACAGATATTGTCTTTCTTATTTTAAATAGTCAACTCTTCCAAGTAGGGAATTTATCCCACTTATTATTCATAAAGTTTCATCCAAATGAAAGAATTTTGTATTAGTAGTAGATGATTATCATCAAGGAATTCATTATGTGCAGACAAAGTACAACTGGTTTTACCATTTCCATGAAGACTATCATAAGATATTTGTCACCATTTAAAAGCTTTCCCTTCTGTGTTTGAAATATGGGTGGCTTGCAGTGATTAAACTGATGGAAAGCAAACAGGCAAGGTAGATAATATGGTTATAACAATGTTTGGGGGATTTACACAGTTTGAAATGAAAGCATGGCTGCAAATGCATGTAGAGATGACACAATTACATACCTGTTAAAATTATAGAACCAAGAGTTCTCTAAGGTTTGCTGATGATTAAGCTAGGGTAGCACTTCTGTCTGCAAGAGATGAAGCTCATCCCATTTGAAGTGTGTATCACAGCCCCCTGATTTAATATAATGTTCACAGAAGTCAGAGCTTGCAGCATATCTCATCTAGAGTAAACTACAACACCAGAAAAAGCCCCAAGTAGACACATTTGTGCTCTGCATTTTATGTGAAATTCAGAGTCACTCTTCCTTCAAGGTTTAATGTAGTCTGTTATTTCCCTCAAGGTTTTTCCATTCTCTTCCAGCTTTATTAGGTTTAACTGTACCTCTATTGTTATTTTTCTTATTTAAGTGTATTAAACTCCTTTCAAAGTAACCTTAAGGTATCAATAAAATACATTTTGCATATTTTCTTTTAAAACTTTGTTTGGACTAAACAAACATTTTCATTTGGCTCTATCCTTTTGAAGAACATAACTAACACCTAACTGAGGCACACAAAATCTACTGTTTTTTAATCAAAATTCTACTGTATAAAAATTGAAACTGTGCAGTTTTCCCAGTGTCCAGGAAAGGGATGGTGTGTGTGTAGGGGTGTATTTGTGTGTAGGTATGGAAGGAGGTTTGTGTGTTCATGCACTTTTCCAAGGACATTTAAAGGATTAAACTCCTTCACCCTCTAAGGGTACTTGAGGAAACTCAGCCACAAGAAGATGAAGTGAAGCACGCTGTTTATTGAATGTGCTTCATCTCAGTCTTGCAGCAGTCTTCATGTCATAGAAAACATTAGTCATTGTTTGCTGAAAACGTGGCTGAAGCTCAGTTAAAAGACTTTTCAGTCTTCTGTCACTGTGAGCAGGATATTATCCCTGCTTCTTTCATTGTCTGCACAATCCAAGACTGCCTTTCTTTTTTTTTTTTCCTTCTATGCCATTTTTCTATGCTTGCTTCATACACAGTCACTAAAATATAGTAAATTCGATTAAAATGAAGTAGCCAGATTTAATCTGTATTCCTTTCCTCTTTGCTAGGGATTTATTTCTTCACTCATTGAGAAAGATGCTCTGCAACAGAGTATATTTGACAATACATAACTCACAGTGCTCATTGTCATCTCTGAATTACTTTGTTTTGATGTAAGGGAACCATGCAAAGGGAAAACAAAGAAGAAATATTCCCTCACTGACTATACCAGATATACACAGAGCCTGCCTGAGTTTGTGTGGAGGTTTACAGATACATTATTTGATTATATCATGAACTTCATATTTTTGATCATCCAATAAAACAACCCCCCCCCTCTGATGTTTTTCATTTTTATTTTGAGTGCAAAGAGTAGGTCAGATTCTGCTATTCTATCATGGTTTCTTTACCCACCTTTTCACAGTTATTCTAAGCCTCTTTCACTACTGCAATATCATGAAATGATATTTCTTTCTTTCTTGATTCATTCTTTCATGGAAGATTTATGTACATAATAAATTTTGGGTTACTTTTAATACTGAAGGAGTGAATGTGTTCTACTTTTTCTCTAAAAGTCTGCTTTGTATTTTGGGGCACTGAAGCAGAAATTATTTAAGGCTGAGGATGGTTTTAAATTCAAGTGTGAGTTCATTGCAGCTTTGAAGATACCCCAGAGAAGATTCATGTCTTGCTTGGATGAACAACATATTTGCATCAAGACCAAGAAACAGAGTTATGAACTATGGGTCCTTATTCTGGCAATTTTTTGATCATCACCTCCTTGCTTTTACCAAGATGCCATCAGTAAACTGCAATTTGGAAAGCAGCATACAGCTTTGCTTTGAAATTTGAATATTCCCAGGCTTTGAGGCTGAATCCAAGAGAAGAGGAGTCCACAAGACCAGCAGACTTGGAAATCTGTTCCTCTGTCACTCTGGCAGCATCTCAGAAAGCTGTAACTGAACCTTGCTCTTCTGACAGCTTAAAGCACCCTTCTAATTTTCTGGCTAAATGTAAGAGCAGCCAGCTCAAACCAAGTTGTTCTTTGCCAGCATTGACCCCTGCAGCTGGTTAGCCTCAACCCGTTTCATTATTTCTGCTTTCAAGGTCATTTAGGTTTTTGAATGGTATCATCTGTTTTGATGGCACCATTCAGCTTCGCGCCCTCAGCAGGTCTTAAGGAGCCCACACCAATGTTCTGTGGCAAAGTTGTTAATGAAAATAGTGGATTGAGCTGATCTTGAGAGCCTCTCTGAGTGGCTCCACTGGTAATCTGCTACAGCTCTTATGAATGCAAATGTTAAAGGGCTTTTTAGGTTCTTTAGCCATTTTGCAGCTCTTTCTTGCAAGAAAAATCAGTTTGCCAGACTATTCTCAGAGGTTTTATGAAGACTAAATGCATTGAACATAGGGATTTATATTTCCTAGAAAATCTCTAATTAAAGATTGATCTTACACAGAACAGGACCAGGACAGCACAACTGCACAGTTAGGGTTGGTTATGTTTTACATTTTCTTTTCCATCAAACAAGGTTTCCCTTTCTTTTTCTTTGTCTTATGGCCTCTATAATTTGATAATAAATTATTTTTATTTCAAGACCCAAAGAGATTTTTCTAATGAGATTTCTGGCAGAAATTACGTATTTATCTATAAATTAACCTGTGGAATATCACTGAGCAACTAAAAAAAAGTATTCTTACAAACAGGAAAGGAGATATTTCTGTTTCGCTAATTGGAAACTGAGGCATAAAGACATGAAAAGCCATTTTAATTGAATACAGCAGTTCCAAATCTCTTCTAAGATGATGGACTTTTCAGCAGAAAAATCCTAAGTGTACAAATATAATTGGCCAATGGTGCTCACTTTTCAATAACTGAATTATGAAGATTTATAGTGTCACAAAATACAGCTCTGGCATTAGCAGAGATACTAATCAAATTCCCTTAAATACATTTTGCAAAATAACTTGTTTGTACAAAATTCAAAAGGATAAAAAAAATTTGTAAGGCTTGAAGGGTAAATCACCACAATTTATTTGCTTGACTGACCTTGAGAACAAATCCTCCAAAAGAAGTCAGTTAAGACTCTTTCACAGCTGTTGGTTTTTTGCTTTTTCTTATGAGGCTGCCAAGATGAAGTTATTTTGATTATTGCTAAGAGCTTGTATACAACCACCACTAATTTTCCAAAGATAAGAGATTTCACAAGGTAATAATTTACAGTAATTTTCAACTGGATTCTCAGAATCTTTAATGGGTTTGAGTTCATCTAAACCACAGTGTCTTTATTCTTCTTCTAGTTTCTAACCCACCTACATTTTTCACCCCCTTTCCTCCTTAAAGTCAGGAAATTAGGAAAACTTATTGAAACTTTTAATTTGCAATTTGTGCATATAGTTTCCTGTGTGTCCTTTCCCAGCTGTCATTTCTTTTGCCTTTTTCATAGCACCATTCTTTATCTTAAAGCAAAATTAATTTACTCTTTCATCTCTTTTTATGAATCTTGGCTTTTCCTCATCCTACATAATTTCTTCCTCTCTGTCTCCATTTACTCAATGAAATTTCAAGCCTCTTTACTGATGTACTTTTGTCTCTGAGCTATTGAATAAATAATCTTTAGATTTGTCACTTGTGTGCTCCCTTATAATCATCTATCATTTAGTATATCGTTCCATGGGGGTTTATTTCTTTGTTTTTTATTTTGATTTCCCTGCTGTTATGCTTGAAGCTTTACAATTAGGGGTCACCAAAAGTATCGAATTCCTACCAGTCTTTGGCTTTATCTTTATTGCTCTAAGCAGGATTACAAGCTGATTAAGACACCTGAAGTAGTATCTTGAGATATGGGAAATACTCAAAACTCTCCATTAACATTTGCAGTTTTTTGTTAAATGAAAAGTAATTATGAGTTCCATTGTGTCATGCAGGTAGTCATTAGTGTTGAGTGTGTCTTTGGGAAATAAGAGAGCAGATCAGAGCAAGGCTTTAAGCTGTATACATCTATTTGCATACAATAACTGTAAAGACAGTCAAGAGACCCAAATGGTTCCTGGTGCAAGTAATCTTCTATTATTTTTGCCCTTCTACCTTTTCTGGGATGCAAGATCATTATTAGCATATAAATGTAGCAAGACAATGTTGTATTCCTTTCCAGTGAAGATTTTGTATTAGCTGCCCTATTCCAAATAACAGAACAATAAACATTAATAGTGGTGACATTAATACAGCTTTTAAAATGTGCTGATCTTGTCCTTTCAGTTTTCCAGAAGATGAATGTTGCTGTGTGAGGCACCTTTTTGAGACTGAGGAAGTCTTTGGAATATGCTCAGGAGCTCCCACGGGCCCTGGCCTTGCTTCTCATGGAAACAGAGATGTGAGGAGATGAAATGTGTTCGAGGCTCCCCCACAAGCCTTGATTCTGTCTATAACAGCTTTAAACTGGATCAGATTAAGAGAATCTCAGAGAGGATTAGCGCTTAAGCCCAAGAAGCACTTGAGGGAAGATAAAGGTGGTGCTGCTGTCTGACTGTCCCAGGCCTGAGGGCAGGTAAATAAATCTGGGGGAGAAAAATGTATCACTGATGATGGACATGAAGAATGCAGAATTTATGGCCCACCAGGAAAGCCAACTCAGCAACAGTGCTGAAATCAGCTCTGACTAGAGAAAGGATAATTTCACCGGGGCAGATCCTGACCTCCAACTCAAAAGAAGAGAAAGACTGCACATGGGAATAATTAGCATTAGAAATGAGGGAATCACTCATTAACCAACGGAATAGGAGAACTGTGTAGCTAATAAGCTTGAATTCCTTTGTTTCCTAAAATGTATAAATAATGAAGAGTTTGACCTGAAAACTGAGTATGACCTCGGAACGCCCACCAAGAAGCCCAGCGTGAAGAAAGACCAACAGCACTCCACTGGATCCTCACCTATCTTCTACTTAATCTTCCTCTTTCTTTTTCCCCTGCACCCCTCTGTGACAGTGGTCACAAGGGTTGCAGGTGAAGAGAGAGGCGAGAATGTTGACCTCAGGTTCAGAAGGCTTGATTTATTATTTTATGATATGTATATAACATTATTACTATACTAAAAGAAATAGAAGGAAAAGTTCTCAGAAGGCTAGCTAAGCTAAGAATAGAAAAGAATGAATAACAAAGGTCTATGTCTCAGCTGAGAGTGAGACCCAGCTCTGCCGTGAGTGGTCCAGTAAATCCAAACATCCACAGAAGACCCATCATGGATCCACCTGTTGCATTCCACAGCAGCAGATAACCATTGTTTACACTTTGTTGCTGAAACTTCTCAGCTTCAGCAGGAAAAATCCTAATGGAAGGATTTTAATGAAAAGATGTCTGTGACACCCCTCTTTTCTATTTCTTTCCATCTCTGTCCCTCACATTCATTTCCTGTTAAACAAAACTCCAGCTATTGACTTTGGCAGATGGTCTCGTTTGCACCTTAATTCAGGCAGAGCCATCTCCTGTAATGCGATCGTAACAGGGTCTCAGAGCCAGGCACTGCTTTCCCATAAAGGCTGTGCTCACAGCACATCTGTTACTCCATCCATCCCCAACCAACCATGTGAAGCTTGCTTTGCTCTCATCTTCCTCGAGAACTTTGAAGCTCTGTTTCATTCTTTTGATCTGTCTGTCTGATGCTCTGCTTTCCCCCCAGAGAATAAGCATTTCATGTGCCAGTGGGAGTGATAGGTTTAGCCACAGGGAATGCTGCATGCAGACAGTACATTTCCTGCAGTTTCCACTGACATCTATCACATTTCTTCTCCCTGCACACAGCGTTTGTTCCAGTGGGTCTTTACCACAGGGTTTTGTCAGCTTGCAGAGCTGTTTTTACGGTGCTGCACATCCGAGTGTCACTTCTCACCCAGGATTGCAGTGGAACCGAGTCTTCCATAAATATCTCAGGGCTCAGGAAAAGGCTGGAAGGTAGCAAAGAGAACATCTGCTAAAGTGGAATGGTTGTGCCACATGCACTATGGTCTATTGTTTATCTATGCATTGTATTAAATTTTGTTAGGTGGGTTTCTGACCACTAATATTTAAGGATTTCTCTAGCTTTTTGTATCTTTGCATCTCTGAACAGAAATCAGGCAGCAGATGACTTGCATTTTGACTTCAGAATGGTGAAAAATCACAGTAAATAAACCTTTTCATCACATGTTTTGCAAAAAACAAGCAAGAAAAGAGAATGCACATAGTGATCACTTTACACATGCCTTGACTTTGCAGAATTTATTTATCAGGGAGATTTGGCTTACCTAAAACATGCCACCTTCCATGAAAAAGAAAAGAAATAAGCTACTTATAGGCCCTTAGGTACTATCACAGGGTGGCATTTTAGCCACCCTGCTTAGTTTTGTTTAGTTGCAGAGACTTGTGGGTTGCAAGGAAACACATTTATTTTATATTCTCTTAATGCACATAAACTAAGTTAAAAATCCACTCCTGTTTTTCAGCTTTTGTTACATAGTGGGGGCAATCCCATTTGTTTGACCTATTTGTTTGATATTTCCTGCCTGTTCCTCCCAGCTTATCCTAAAGTTCATGCAAACTGCTACTTTCCAGGCAGGTATATTTTAAATAATTTTTAGAATTTTTTTTTTTTCTTTTTAAACATGAACCTGGAAGCACAGAAGCTGCACTGATTTTGGTGTGATAGATTAGAAATCTTTTGTGTAATAAGACCAAATAGGAAAAATTCTATCCACAAGACCTCATCAAGTTCAACTATTTTGATGTAGGTATGCATCAGCAATTATTGTCATAGCTGGACACAGACTGCTGACAGTAGAAAGAAAAATTGAGACTTTCTCTTGTGAAATAAGATATTTTTTCCCCCTTTCCCTTTCCTAAGTTTTCCAACTTCTTCATCTTTCAGCATTAGAATTAATCCTGATCCAAACTTTGGGTATCAGTAAACAGTAAGCAATTTCCTTACTGATCAGTGTCAGCAGTCTTAAACACAGTTGTAGATGGTCTAAATTAGGAACAATGGTGGTGAAAACAGTAATTTTCCTTTAGTATTATATATATATATAGTATTAATGTAATGTAATGTAATATAATATAATATAATACAATATAGTATAATTTATATTATATATATATATAATATTATAGTATTTAATTGGAGTGAAAAAAATTTATATTTTACTTAAAAGAAAATAAAATTCTTATGGAAAGAAATTTTGGGTGGAAAGGGTTTTTACGTGAGAAGCAAAGTGAAATGCCTTGTGTGGGTCTTTGAGCAATGGCTCTATATTTGTTCCCAGGTAGTTCATCAATTATATAATCTGCCCTGGAGCTACAAGTGTGTGGTGACTGCCTAGGAAGAAAAGCAGGCCAAAGATGTGTCTGGGGAGCCCAGCAGCTTGCTAAGTGAGAAGCTGTCAGGGGCAGGGTTGGACTCAGGGAATTCCATGGCTCCCCAGCTGGGAATTTTGACATCCCAGCTGCTTGGTGCCACCCCAGAGGAACCATGACCACCAGGTTTCCCTCCTGCTCCCTGCCAGCAGCTCTGCTGGAGATGTCCCATCCCTCAGCAATGGCTCTCCCAGAGAAGGAACATCCATCAAAAAACTTCTAACCATGCCTGGTTGGAAAGTGCTTGCCAGCTTTTACGGATATTTAACCCAAAGCCCTGGTTTCCTCAAGGGCTTATATTATGTCAGGTTTCAAGCAGCTACTCAGGATAGGAAGATCCTGACTGAAAGTTTTCATACAGAAACCAGAGGAAGATATGTGATATTTTAGAATGAGCACAGATATCAATGAAAAGAACAAAATGTCCAGCACTGAACCTTGACATTGATTGCCTTAGTCAAATCTGGAACTCCCTTAGTTAATACTATTTTTCAGTGGGCTTGCAGAAGTGTGAGACAGAAATATTTTATTCTGTCTAAAATCCCTCACCTATAAAATGGAAATTATACATTCACACTTACCTCAGAGGAGTCTTGTCAGGAGTAATTAGCTGATGTCTGTGAAATTCTTTAAGGTTGTGGGATAGAACTGCAGTGGATTACATGCTGTTACCTACAAAATGTAAAACCAAAGTGTGAAATATGTGTTGTCAGTGCAAGGCTCTGTGTTCTATCTATCTCAGAAGATTAAGCTGTTTTTGTGTTGGCATTTTGGCAACAAACAGCCACAAAATTACTTCAGTTTAGTTGGTTTGGGTTTTTTCAATAATTTGAATCACAGTGGTTCTTCTCTGTAGATGACTGTTCATTGTGTGCTGATTGTGAAATGCTCGCCAGAGGTTTCAGCAAAAAAAGGCCGGACTGTAGCAGCCTCTCCACTATTTCTGTTGCCTAAATTTAGGCATCCGACTGCCTCTCATGGTAAACCTCTCCTTCATTCTCCTCTGTACTAGCTGAGAAACCAGTACTAGGGATAATTTTGCTTTGATGTTCATAAGAGACTTGAATTGGAAAGAAGTAACTCTCCTCCTAATCTTCTGCAAACTCCTCTGCCCAGTCTGTACACCTGGAGCCACTCCACAGAGGCCAAGCCAGGCTCAGGGCAGGCAGGATCTTTTAAGAACATCCACAGCATCTTGTTACAAGTCTCAACTCTTGTATAATAAATTATTGTGGTTTGGGAATGATGTTCCCCAATTTAGTGTTCCCAGTGAAACAGATCACGTGCTGCTCACTCACACCACCCAATTCACTTTGTGGAGAACTGGGGACACAATAAGGTAAAGATCATGGGTAGAGATAAGAGCAACTTACTGGAAATAATAGCAGTGAGATAAGAAAACAAAATGTACCAACAATGAGTATTTACAAACTTCAAGTTAAACTCTTATTTAAGTTTTAATTATCAAGTTTTATTCAAGTTTAAACTTTTCTAAAACTCCTTGCTATCCTGCAGTTAATACCAGCCCACTTTCTGGAGATGGAGGCACTCCCATGTGCATATGGAACAGTGTCAATAGCACTCCCCTGCCCTGTTTAAGGTTTTGAGGACAAATTTCCAATGCTTTCTGGAGGTCTGTTGGTTTCACTGAGTTTTTCTTTTTCCTACAGCTAAAGAAGGTTGCTTTATGGATAGTCTAATTATTTTTCTTTTGAAACTTAGCAAAGTAAGGTTTTATCACAATTTATCTTACTAGTAATCCATACTACAAGACATTGCTAGGTCAGATTTTTTATTGGTATGTTCACTGGCCTGTGAGGGAATCAATGCAACTTGTATCGAGATGAAGTAGCTAAAAGAGTTGGCTCTTTTTCAAGTGAACATGCAAAATTCATTAGGGCCATTGCACATCCCTGCTGTTGGCAGAAATGCAGAGAGAGCACATGACAACTAATGAAAAAAAAATAATCCTGACTGGTTTCTGGTAGCAGGAAGAGGAAAGCTGAGATCTGAGGTATTAGAACACTTGCTGTAGCAGAAAATTGTCCAAGGGCCAGGCAGGACTAACCAAGGAATAGGTGTCAGTGAGCTCATGATTGTGAATTCTCTCTCACCCACCAACAGAACATTTGTCATTCAGAAAGGTGCTACTTCAGGCAATTTGAAAGCCTTGTGGTTTTGCATGTGTTTGAATTACATCTGCAGCCTTTAAACTAATAAGCCCTCTGAAAAATTTTTACAAGAAGTTTGTTCTCTATCAACAGCTTGGATGCCTTTATTGCAGAGAATGTGCCGTTTGCTAAAACTGGAAGCTCATCCTCTGACTTGAAAGGCTATCTAGGCATCACTGATAAAAAGTACTGTGTTTTTTTTTTTTTCATTTTATTGTATTTTTGGTATGTCAAGTGCCAAGGAAGAACATGATCCAGCCAGCCATGTCAAGAGTTTACCTTACACTGGAAATATAGTCTCTGTCAATTGGGCTCTGTCAATATAATTCTCCTCAATAGGGCTTTACATAGCTCTGCCATGCAGTTTGGGCAAATGTTACTATCAAAAGTGTAAAAAGGCTCTTTCTTTAGCAGCCTTCAACAGTTTGATCTTTTGCAAAAAACAGGGAAATGTGTCTCAAACCAAGCTCTAAAGCAAATGCCAGTATCTCTAAGTGTAGTTTTCTTGCAGGCTGGAATTGGAAGGGAGCCTCCTATGTAAGTTCTCTTTGATTATATTGATCTAGAAAGTTCTTCAGTAAGCCTGCCTGAATGAAACTGAGAGTCTGCCAAGTTTTCTGGCTGCACAGTTTTAAGTTGCCTCCCTTCTGGAAGCAGTGCTGGAATCAGCAGTCCTGCTGTGATGGTCACAGTCTACCAGGTCACTTGTCTGGGTTGCATGCTAATCAACTCAACCCGAAATGCTGATGGCATTTATATAATCTGTGCCACTCAGGATGGTTGTCTGAAAGGAAAACACCTTATTCTTGCCACAGAAGAGATTCAGCACACAGGACTCAAAAGTAAGACTGAGTAATCAGTCCGACACACTTTTATCTCAGACCATTAGTACATCAAGCTTTTATAGTGGAGGAAAATGAGTTCAGCTTTCCCTTCACTCTGTCATGCTCTTTGTGTCCTCTTCCTAATTTTTAGGTTTTCTTTCCCCAGCAAGTCTCATTCCACCTACATAAGACTTGGAGTGAATCTAATAAGCAGAGTCTAAGTTAAGTGATTTTCAGCCTCAAAGAGAAAAAATACTTTGTGCTCAACATTGAGAATTGAGTTTTGGTTTTATTTTGTTTTTCTTCTTCTTCTTCTTCCAGTTTAAAAAGAATCTAACAATTTTGATATTTTTTTTGTTCAAGAAAGATATGGAAATTATATGCCAATCATTCTTCATCTTGGAATGAATTTTTAGGACAGAGTTTATACTGAAAATGCTGATGAGATGTGAGCCACCCCAAAGTGAAGAGTATGACTGAAACTCTGCCTGAACTAACAGGGAGATTGGATATTTGGGCAAATGGGCTTATTTTATCTGCCATAAACTCCAACTAGGTGAGGCTTGAGTCTGCAAGTGTGAGGGAAAGACATCTAGTAGAGTCAAGAAGAGTTCTAGTTCTGGAAAAAATAAAAATCCCATATAGACATGAGCTCATGACATAATCAGTTTCCCAGTAATCCAAAGGAAAAACTACACTCATGCAGAGGATGATGTGTTCTGAATTTTTCATTTTATTGGCCCACCACAGAAGTAATGTAGGCTGTTTCTTTGCTGTGCTGTAAAACAAGAAGTGAGGCTGGAACCAAGTCCTGGGACTTCAGCTGGTGTTTATACAAAAGAAGCAAATAACCCAGGTCAGTCTTTTACACGGGACATTGCTCAAAGGTAAGAGAGTTAAATATAAGAGAACCTCACTTCCATGAAGCAAAACCAAGGCAATTACCAGCATGAAAATTAAGGAGGGAAGATTTGGAGGACAGTGGAAAAGTCAAAAACTCTTTCCAATGCCAAAATGCACGTTCACTTTGCAACCTCATTCTGCAATGTTATCAGGAAGTTTGAGCCTGGTAGGAGAATAGCTATGACAGAGAGTGATTGTTTGTCATGGTGGCTTGGGCACATCCTGTTACCTCTACAAGGAGAAAAGGACCGGGATAATTCTGAAGAACGATGTGGCCTGTGTGGCTCAGCAGGCGAGCTGCTGCAGGAGAGCTGAGGAATCCATTTTTTTTCAGTTGTTTGGGCTGACTGACTGCATTTTGGGCACAAATAGCTTCTCAAATGAAGTGGTAAAAGTGTGGAGATTTCTGTGCTGGCTGTTTATCAACTCTACTGGCTGCAATCTAACAGAGCAGCCATAAAAAATAGTTTGACATGAGGAATTCTCCATACATTCATTGTCTCTGTGAGATGCTAAATTTATGGAGACAGCGCCTTTGAATGTTTTGTTCCTCTGAAAGCTGTCCTCTTCAAAGACACAAAAAACAGTTCAGATGAGTTTCATTTTTCAAGCGAATTTAATATTTTGATATTTCTCCTTAATCTGGAATAGAGAAAGGAGAATATCCAGTATTTGAACATCTGAAACCAGAATTTTATTAATTCTCACGGCTAATGTGCCCTTTTCATGTTCGGTGAAAGGGGAAAGTGGGATGAGCTGGTTGCACTCCACACTCCTTTTTGCCATATTCAAGTTGATGTACAGGATTTACAAATTATTTACACAAA
The DNA here is from genome assembly GCF_028018845.1 of Melospiza georgiana. Taxonomy (NCBI): domain Eukaryota; kingdom Metazoa; phylum Chordata; class Aves; order Passeriformes; family Passerellidae; genus Melospiza; species Melospiza georgiana. Next base: position 21,515,129 of record NC_080432.1, read on the forward strand.
AAATGATTTAAAGTAATTTTCACAAGTGACAAAAAAAAAAGAGAAATTGTCTTCTTTAGTTCCTGTCATTTTTTAAGCACATGAACATTACTTTCAATACAGGTTTTCACGAAAATTATTCTTGTAACAGTTTGGAAGTGGGCAGTGCCACAGTGAATTGAAGTGTGTCAAATCTAGGTCGTTCTCCTTTTTTCGTGCTTTTGATCCTTTGAATTCACTTTGGCAGCTCACTCTCATCTCCCTTTTCACTTCTTTGAAGTACCAAAGTGCTGCAGTGTCTGACACCTGTCTGTGGAAGGGAGGTTGGAGAGTGGAGAAGGAAATCCACACCTTCAGTGGAATGCTTGGGAATTTGGTGTGCTATGGAGATTTCATGTGGGTATTTCTGTGAGTATTTTACAGGGCTACCTACATTTGTATCACTGACATGCTGCTGTATTATAAATATCAATATATTTACAATGGTTTTTTTCCTCAAACTTTCTCCATATTGGCCCTCTAAAAGCAGTTCTCCCAGGATGGCATTCCCTTCACAGAAACTGGGTTATTAGGTCTAGTTTTGGAAGCACCAAATTTCCCAGAAATCTGCAAAGGTATTTTTGGATCTATTTGCATTTAAACAGCCCTCTCCCATAAAGGAGAATTAAAAGTAATTTCAGAGAAGTTCTCCTTTTTTTTTGTCTTTATGGTTACTGAAGAATTTGACTTTCTTTTTTTATGAAAGTAGAAAATGCTCATAACTTAATGATCCTTTCCTCCTGAACTCTTAAGGCGACAGTGGGACAACAGTTGTGCTAAGCTGTGAAACTACCAAAAATAATAAAAGAGAGATGGAGAGCCAATAGTATTTTCCTGAGGTGATTATTAGAGACCTGCTCTACATGTTTTGCAGTGGAATTAGATTAAGGCCAGGTTTCTGGTGCATTTTAGCAAATATCTGTATCTTGATTTGTAAAGTCAGACCTGTGCCTTGTAGGGGAGTGGTAAACTAAGTGATAAATTCCAAACACTACAATCAAATCCGTTTAAGACCAATCTTGCCCTTAACATTAGTACCATTGAAATCTGAATTTCTTTCAGAATACAGAAAAGGAAAGTTAAATACTGCCTAAACACCTTATGCAACATTTTAAGACATAATTCTTGTAACCTTAGGCGTTACATTTTGCCTCTTAAGGCTCTGTTGACCATATTAGAAGTACTTTAATAATTTTAAAATGTAATGAAATTCCACCCTTTGACAGTAATATCTTTAAAAATATTTAAAAAGTGATACCTTTGTGATGATATACTGTAAATATGCTTCATATTAATTTAAAATTTGTTACCACATTTTCTGATTCAGCATTTTCATTTATAAGTAATTCAGGACAATAAAAATTTCATGAGAAGAAATGGTGAAAACAGGAATAAAATATCATCAGGAATAATGACAAATGCTATTGAAATATTTTATTTTGTCTGTGTCTGATAATAGATCCTTCATTCTTTTTCTCAGGCTGAAAATACAAAATGCACTTTAACTTTTCACTCTAGTTAAGTTAAGGTGCAAATAAAATTCCTTTAGAAGAGCTTTCAGGTAAAAATCTCTGTTCTCCTATATCTCTCAACTGAATATCAGGACAAGTTGTATCTGAACTCCTCTGTTCAGCATCTCTGTTAGCAGATGATAGATTAATTTTCCAGTAACAAGCTTCTAGCAATACTACTGAACTGTACTATTCAGAAGCTGGAACCATATATCTGTGTTTCCTTTGAGAGGAAAGTTAAGCTGTTTCACTTTTTAAAATTTTTGAATGGAATTCCTTTGTTTCATTTTCAAACTGTTTTCTTACACAGTGTAGAAATGGCTTCTTCAAACTCTGCATTGTTTTTCTGAGCCATATGTTGTGTGATGGATGTCCTGTATAGTCCTATTATTTATAAAATGTGGATTTGTTAGAATTATTCTTTTATATCTGACTTCTGTTGTCTGATTCCTATTTGACCCAAGTGGTTATTAAAGCAGATTTATTGTTCTTCCTTTCAATTATCTCACCAAATATGCTGAGCTGGGGTTTTTTTTTTTTTTTTTTTTTTTTTTTTTTTTTTTTTGGTTTTTTTTTTGGTTTTTTTGTTTCTTTTTGGGAATGGCTTTTCATGGGCATTGACATTGATCAATGGCCTTCATTTTGTTCAGATTAATTTTCAGTATTTTTCTCTGTCATTCATAATTGAGTTCCACTATCAATATTCTTCATGTATATTGAGTCAGAGCACGACTGCATTGCCTATGGTACTTCTGCAACTACTTGTGCTCATACTGAACCATGTTTCTTCCCAATCCAGAATTTGAAATACTCCTTTGGATGAACTTTTAAAAAACTTCATATTGATATTTTTTTTTTCCTTCAGCTGGAAAAAATCTTTACTTAATGAGAAATCTGATTTTCAGGTTTGCCCTGGTAAGGAGGCAACACTGACCCGCAATATCAGGGGAGCAAGTTACTTCTTTTTGCAAAATGCTTATTGGAAAACTTTTTTTTTTTTTGTTACTTTAGACTCTGTATTGAAGTACAGCTTATGTAAAATTTATTCTGTGTTCTAGGTTGGCTTTCTTTGAAATGGTGTTTATTCTGATTAATTATTTTCAAATATAGCTTCAGAACAGATACCTCACTCTGTATTTGATTGGTTATCTTTTTCCCAGAGAAAGGGGCTCATCTCTCTGGTCAGATTTTGAGTTTTCATATAGCTTAATTGCTGCAACCATCACAAAAAAGAAGAAATGTTTTAAAGCACAATTACAACATTATTTATCTCTGACATGGGCTCAGGTACATTCTCTCAGTTCCTTGGGAACTGTCCCATCACTCTGACTATGACTTGCAGCTCCACAGGCTTCAGGAAGATGCAAGGAGTTCAGTCCTGCATCAGGAGGAATCTTTGTTTCAGTTATCCCCTAAAACAGCATAATTTTTGCGTTTTGTGCTAATGAGTCACCCTTCTGGCTGTTGGTTGTTCAGCACTCAGGCAACACACAAATCCTGAGCAAAAGTAATCAGTAAGTAAATATGGGGTGAAAAGAAATGACTGTGAGTGTTCTGATTAAAAGGTCAAGTGCAAAGCAGACATGATGACACATGGAAAATATTTTTTCTAAAATAAATAAACAATTAAATTGAATCCCTAGCCTTCATTATGATGTTGAAATAGCTTAAGGTAATTATGATAAATGAGGCTAAACGTGGTGTGCCTCCTGAGTAAAGATATTCACACAATTTTCTTGTGACAAAACCCAATGTCAAATTTGCCAAAGCCATTAATCATCTCAGAGATGTGGTATAACCTCTTGCTGATGGGTTTGGAGGTTTATATATGTGTAAATATTTCACATTACATTATATACTCTTTATACATATATACATATATATATAATATATATATATAATTATATTTGTATATCTATAACTGTGTATATACCTTTATAAATACAACTTTATACAACACAATATACAACTTTAGTTTTACTGCAGTGCAATATATTCCAGAATAAATTATTTCTATGGGGCTCAAGATGTTATATCTTCTTTAAAATGGTTGTGGGATATGGCTGAAGTGAACTTAAATTAACTTTAATGACCAACATCATGACCAACATACAAACCTAAGGAGTGGCCCACCACAGAAATATGTCATGGTTATCACTTATGAAGGTGTATTTGTGATCATACAATCTGTTATCTAACTGGGATACAGAAGTTGTTCAAAATTATTCTGGCATTTACAGCTCCAGGCATTTTCACTTAGTACTGTAAAAAAGGTAGTTTAAACATAAACTTTGGAAAATAATTATGTTGTAAGCAAGGGCCTTTACAGTGCATCTCCAAGGTGCTTAATATACCTAAGGAAGACAGAGAAAAAAAAGTAAGGAAAAGCATCTGAGAATTGAATAATGAACATTGGAAAGGCTTGTATTGATCTGATAGTGGGTTAAAATTGGAGGTAGTTGATAAAGTGAACAATAAAGCAAAATTCATTAATTAGAAATATAGAAAAGCAGTACTTGTGCTGAAAATGGGATGACCTGACTGCTGTGTGTGTTGAGAGAGTAATTCTTCCTGGGAACTTCTGAAAACTTGTGGGTGCCTCTGCTGTGACTATCAGGGCAATAATAAAGCCTCCCAGGGATACAGGAGCAGTACAAGAGCACATGTGAACATAAAAAACACCTATTTTTATTTGTGACAATTTAAATACTTCTCCATGCAGACACTTTTAGAGTATTCATAAAGAAAAGTAATTAAATAGTTTTGCAGCCAAAGTCGATGTGACTTCATAATGTGCTTTATTGGACCTTTGTGTTGTCAAGCATAATTGCATTTCACATTACATTTATTCAAGGTATCTGCCAGGTTATATGGTAAAATCTCTTCTGTACACCCACACTGGAGCTCAGAGAGACAATGGCAGGAGGGGGAGACCAAATAACATCCAGACAGCAGCTTCCAGGCCCATCACTGGGCTGTGGGGCATTTTATGGGATGCAGGAGAAAAGCAGTTTTGGATTGCACCAGACTTATTTGGGGATGTTTAGGGGAGAAACCTTTGGGAGGGATATATTTTTATAGTTCCACTATCAACTTGCATAATTTAACATAACGAAGCACAGCTGGATAAAATGCACATTTTTTATTTCTTCTATAATATAAGCCCACTTAATTTCCTGGTAGAAATTTCAAAACAACTAGTATTTCTTCAGGGTTCTGTTTATTTACATAGAATCCCCAAACTGGAATATACTATTATTTTAAACTCTGCTTTTGGTCCCCTATTTTGGTGTAGGAAGGATTAAAATTGCCCACCCAGTAACACAATAAATTGCATTTCATTTTGGAAAGATTTGAAGGGATGTTGGCCCATGTTCTCCAAGGTACTTCAATACTTAAAGATAGAGCTGGGCTTTTAGCAAGACTTTGAAAATCACCTACATGGCACTGAAGAATTTAAAAGGGAGATATGAAAGCACTTTATATCTGTTTTTTTTTTAATGTAGCTATTCTGTCCATAGATATCTTTGAAAACCCAGATCTGAGGTGTTTTTCAGATTTGTACTCATATTGCCTGCTGAAGTGTTTTATCTTTATCTCTCCTGGAAATCATAGTGTAGAAGGAACTAAGGCATGATGAACATAGCATTTGAACTGAAAGGACCAAATCTCCCTGTTTTTATTTATTTTTTTTTTAGCTCATTTTCTTTTCCTTTTCATGGGTTTTGTTTTGTTTTGCCTCCAAATCATGATAGAGGAGCTCTTGGAGCTTCATGGAAAACATGTTTTCCAGGTCCAAGCTACAGCTTTTACTTGGCTTCTTAAATAGCTTTGGTGTGCTGAACTACAATAAACTGTGTGCACTTCTCATCACTGCTGCTTTTCCCTCCCCTGGGCTTCTCTCAGGTTTCCCAGAGCAATATGCATCAAACAGTGCCTTTGCTTCTTCAAATATATATATATATATTTTTTTTTTTATGGTACAGAGATAAAACTGGTTTCATCAGACTATAAACACTTTTACATTATTAAAACAACTTGAGAAACCTTAGATTTGGCTCCTGAAATATCTTGGAGTGACCTGGCTCACTTTGAGCAAGGTAATTTCAGTCAGAAACCATATTAACATAGTTTGAGGAGGTTAAAGGAAACATTTAATCTTTCTCTGTTGTTTACTTACAAGCATTTTGTTGTGTTTTCCACTGCTTCTGGGCTTATAAATCAGCTTGACCTTCCTGTGGAGGGATGCCCTCCCAGTCCACATCCTTTTGTTGGACTTGGAATGTTTGTGGCCTCTGACCCAATGTCTCTTCAGAGATATCTCTCTTAAATGCTATTTTCTGCCCTGATGGTTTTTTTCTTCTTATTCTTGACTATTTTTTCCTTCTTCTTCTTGACCACTTTTTCTCTTCTCTAAGAATCCCTCTTTCTCTGAAGTTCTAGCCAGCTCTTGTGGCTCTGCTGGGCCACAAGAGCTCCTCTTCAGCTATTTTCCCCAAAGAGAGGAATCAAACCACATCAATTCCTGCCTTTGTGGGTTCACCAGTGCTTTCTCACTCTGCTGATTTCCCATCACCAACTGAACCCCTGGGACTCCTGGCCCAGCCCTTCCCAGCCCTGCAGTTGATGTTTGTAGTGAAATGATCCTTTTTTTGGTCTTCTGACTGTGTCTGACATACAATGCTCTGGACTGGGGATGTGTTGTTTGGTGATGAATCCTGATGGGTTTGGAGTCATCCCTTGCTCCAGAATCCTTCCCAGCAGGCACCAGAGGCTGAGTTCAGGTGTTTTAGGAGTCAGACCAAGACACAGAATCACACAAAATGGCTGAGAATGGCTGAGAATGACACAAAATGGAGGGATCTGGGAGGGATCTGTGTGGATCCTCTGGTCCCACTCCCCTGCTTGAGCAAGCACATCTAGAACAAGTTACCCAGGACTGTGTTCCTTTGGCTTTTGAGTCTCCATGGATGGAGATTCCACAATCCCTCAAGCAAACTGTGGAGAAACTTCTTCCATTTGGTTCTGTCATCAGCTGTGTGATGGCACTTTGGGGTGGTGGTGCAGAGCAAAGGGGGAAGGTGCTGCCATCCATCATCTCCCCTGAAGCTGGGCAGCAGCAGAGAGGATGTCTTTGTGGGTTTCCCACCTCTGCAACAAGAACCCCACACTCCATTGTGAATTTGACTGCAGGTTTCTCCTGAGTCACTCGTGGAGCCGGAGTGACTTGTCTCCCAAGTTAAAATCATACTGAATGCATGAGACATTAAAATATATAGAGAAAACCTCACAAATATTGTAATTAAATATTTACTATGTATGACTGTATCTTGAACGACAGCTGGTGATGAAATCAACAGGCCATGTTGAAACACATTTTTTCACCCTTTGAATAAAAATATTTTAAATAGGCATTGAATTATTAAATGAAATGTACTTCCTATTCAGTTGAATTCCATATTTATCAGCCATTTCACCTACCATGCCATGCGCCTCACATACAGAATCAAAATTACCATCTGCTAAATCGAATGCAAAAAGCAGTGGAACGAACACATTCCCTAGAAAACCAAATCAATATTAAATAAAATACATTCAGAACCCAAAAGTCGTCTGCTTTTAAATTATTTTTGTTCAAATATAGAGCTCTTTCATATACAAGGGTAACTGTATTATTTATTTACATGTGTACATATGCTAAAATATGAATACTTATCTTTCAGTTGTCTCTAGAGATAGCCCAAAGCAACTTATTGTGGTTCTAAGACTGTCTGATAAATTTTTTTCAACACTTAATAACTTGGAAAGGCAACAATATATTTTGAATAACTGTACCTATGTATTCACATGCTAAATTTCAGCTGACCTAGTACTGCAGCCTTAAAACACCAGAACACTGCAGTTTCTTTTTTTCTTTAGTCTATATTTGTATAGAATGCACTAGGAGGATTCTTTATTACTTTTTAATTGATTTCAGAGAGAATAATGAAGAGGTTTGCCTTTCAGATCAAACTTTCCCTTAGCTCTCCAGTTTTGAAGTTTTTGTGGCATCACTATTTAGGGTCACATTCTGAGAGAAGATTTCTTTAATAAAAAAAGTACCTAAATGGTTAAATTTGAAAAGAAGGGTAATCCAGGGATTGTTCCTACTGAGATGTATAAACTCATATGAAATTCAATATATCAGCTGTTTATCTATCTTTTTGTTCTGAACTGTGTTCTACTGTCCTCACTCATGTTAAAGAGTCAGGAATTCCGCAAGTGTGGTGTTTTTATGTCATAGGATTCTTTTGAAACTGTACAATACATAAAAATAAGCACGGGTGTAAAAATATACATAATAAAATAAGACCACTGCAGAACAATTGCATGATGTATAGAAGAGCTGCTAAGTAACACACATGAAGTTTTAATTCCCAAAGCAGTTTAAAAGTCACAGAAGAAATATTCCCAAATTTTTGGTGAATTAAGTACCTCCATCATTTACCTGATACTTTGATAGCAACTTTCTCTTCAGTGAGCAATGTAATGAACCCTTTCCTGCTTATCTGATTTGTAATTTCAGTCCTTCACCAGGATCACTGTTAAGCATGTGATTTCCTTATCTAAGGTGTCATTTAAGAGAAGCACAATTCCTCTTTCCTCTGAGCTCATTAGACTATCTAATAACCCTGAGCTCATTAGACTATCTAATAACTCTCTTTGCATGCATGCTTTTGTGTAGAAGGTATCTTTCCCAGCACTGACATGGAGGATAGGTGAGTTATTTTCACAGTCTGAATGTAATATTGCAGTACAATATGTATTTTTTAAAACAGGTTGGATCATTAAGTAGTAAAGATAAATTTTTTTTATATATATTAGCTCCTTTAGTGCTTTTTAGAATGTTTCCTTAATTTCTAAGGAATTCAGAAAAACACATTCTCAACTTTGCATGTAAAAAACCTCTCATAGAAATATTGAGTGGTAATATCTCTTCCTCTAAGCCAGCAGAGGGTCATAACTGTGGAATTTTGCCTCCCTAACATTTGTATCCACTTGGCTGTTTGCCTTGCTACCCAAGAGCCTGATTTGGGGTTGATGTTATTAGTGCTGGAGTCACTCCATGAAAGTTGTGTCCTGCTGTCCTTGCTGAGGAGAGGTGACTTTGGCAGTCTCGTGGAGTGGACACAGCAGCTCTGATATTTCCAGCAGGGGACAGGGGCTTGGGAGGATGCTGCCAGACATCTGTTTGTGTACAGCTCTGGAGCAGACTCTTCTGCCTGCTCAATTTTTACATAATGCTCTGAAGGCGCATTAAAGAAATTGCTGGGAGAATGTAATAAATCTTAGTCAATTTAAGTGGCACAGTCAAGGCAAATTCTTCTCCGGTAAAGACAAAAATAGCACAAAAGGCTACAAGTGAAATTTAGTGCCTCAAAACAATATCAGTTTGCTCTGGTACCTTTGTTGCCTTCCTGTAAAACCAAAACCTGTCTTTACAGGAAGTGTTAGGAATTCCCAGATTGGGTTTTGGTATTTTGCTGCTTGGGACAGAATAACAGTGGTAAAGAGAGTTTAATTCTATTTTTTCTGGGTCAATCTTCCTGTTAAAAGGGTTCTGTCTTCCTGTTAAAGGGGTTCAGTCTGGACAAAAGGTTACTGTGAATATCTATTTGTCACTCTTTTTCCTGGCAAGAAAGATGTGTGGTATTGGCGTTCTCCTAAACTGCAGTCAGGGGATGAGAGTTTGATCCTCTTTCCTTCAGCCTCATTTCTCTCTTTCTCTACAAGACATGAATTCTGGAAGGGTCCTGGCTTTGTCCTAGCAAAGTCCATCTCCTTCACACGAGGAGATGTAAGATGGATGCAGAGCAACTCAGGGGCCAGGTCAGTAAAAGGGGATTCAGAGTTCTCAACAATGTTACATATTTAAAACTGCTCCACAGGCAGGGTTAAATCAGATAACATTTGAAAGATGAACAGAAAGTCAGAAAACAGTTTCCTAATGTGCCAGACTGCTTGTGTAAGGCTCTTATTGTCTGATGAGGGTGCTGGAGTAAATTAAGACAAGCAATCTTTTGAGCAGGATGCTGAAGCAAGTTACTTTGTTCAGCAGTAGACCAAACCCTTGGACACAGATGTGGCTTTCTACAAAACTAATGACATGTACCTCATATACAGATTCCAAATTACCATCTGCTACATCAAATGCAGATAAATAGGATATAACTATCCACTTTTTACCTCTAATGTTACCCATTATCTGAACAGATATGTAATTTTGAAAAAAAATAAATTCAAGTACATTTCAAATAATGGAGCATATTCTTGTAGCTGTGAGAATGTATTTATAGTAAGAAGTGCTCAAATTAAAAGGATCCCAAACTATAGACTATAGAAAGATTATTAATAAAGGGAAAGAAATTCTATAATTACCACGCATACTAAGACTTTGATCAGTTTTAGCAATCTTGGAATTTTACTGCTTCTGACATGCATTACACCTGTTTGTGTATCAGGCATTTGGAAGTAAGGCTGCAAAATTAAAAGGAAAAGAAAAAGCAATATTGAAAAAGTCTGATCAATTCCACATTTGATCTTCCTTCTGAGCAGAAGGCTGCAGATGCCTATAAATTAAAATAAACTTGAGTGGATACCATTGCTGCTGGTTCTAAATTAACAGATGAGAAATCTGCTACAGCAGCATCCCTTCTGATACCACCTAATTTAAATTAATTGCCTGTCTGTGACTCCAAATCAAAAATTAAGAATCAGACCAAGCCTGCAGTATTAGTATTGCACCTAGCTTTTTAATCCTGGAAATTGTTCTTCCAGAGCTCAGCTTTCAAGGACAACTGCTATGAGGTTCTGCGCTGGCTGTGTATGGAAATAGTGATTCTTCTCCACCTCACCTAAAATCTTTTGACATCAAACTCTGCATACATGTGCTATACAGACCAGAGAGCTTAACCTGTCAAAGTATATTTTGCAGCTTCCTCAGAGATTTTGTTATGCTGTATTTGCAAAGTGAGGATCTGCTGGGTTTCATAATCTATATTCTCATGATCCAGGTTGAGAAGTTGTAGTTTATTTACAGAGATTAGTTTAGGAATGACACATAACTGTGGAACATATTTCTTGGGAGAACATATTTACATGGAAGGAAGTTGCCTCATCTGTCCTGCATGGGTTCAGCACAATGAAGTCCATGGCTGGGATGAAGGTGCTGATTAGCAGCTCAGTGTGGTGGATCAGGGAACACGTTTCACTAGTGGTGTGTGGGGTTTGCTCTGTTATGGATTTGATTTAATAAGTAAGGGATCTGAATAAGTTGGTTGTGACTTTGATGCAGTGTACAGCATCCCTAATTTGATAGGTCATTAATCTGCCAGGTTTAACTAAATAACAAATTGCAGCTTTTGTCAGCTCCAGAAATAAAGCGCGGTGTAGTCTGCGCGCTTCCAATCTGCTCCTTCTCAGTAATTACATTGTTCAGGGGATCCAAGCTTCTACCCTGTGACTCATTCCTTAAAGTAGCACCTTCAAAAGCAGGTATTCAACAATAGGTGAAATTACATGAGATTTGGTGGTCAGCAGCTCTGTCTTTAAAAGCAATCCAGCATTTCTAGGAATGAACACACCCTGCTGAGAAGGTGTTCCTAAACCTTGAGATTTCTCAGTTTCTCTGGTCCTACTTTCCTTACCAAGGCAGGATTCAGATCTGACAGCAATCGTGTTTTGATATAGACCCAGGAGACCTGAAAGGTGGTTTATTTTCTCTGAAATAAAATTTCAATAGCTTTTGTTAGAACAGTTAGATGCATATGTGGCTACTTGTTTGACAGAACCTCTGGTTTCTCTGAGCAGTAAGAGTTCATCTTTGTATGCATTAATGAGCATGGCTGGTTGTGATACTTCTAAATATCAGACAGTAACTTTAAATCCTGACCAAATTCAACTGCAGTAGAGATCCATTCAAGGGATTGTCACCCAAATATTCACAGTACTACCACAACAAAAGTGTAATACATTCAGAAGTTCTAACAGGTCCCAGGGCTTTCCTCTCAAAGGCACTCTTCAAAACATTCCTCAAAAATACTCAAGCCAAAATTGCTCTAGCAAATTTTGACAATAGAAAGACTTTATATTTTCTTGAGAAGTAAAAGATGATGGCTAACAAATTTTCTGAATATTGATGAAAATGATGAGGGAGAAAAGAGTCAAAAGTCCTTCCTATATGATGTTTAGTATCTCCTGACAGACAAAATTGATAATTTTTATCTGAAGATCATGATTTCTAAGATTGTGTAATTGAACAAATTTTTCTTCATTTTTAATAAGTTATATATCTTATTTTTTCACTGTAACCTAAGGAGGTGTTATTAAGGTATTGAAGTATTGAAAGAATAATAGTCGTGCTAAACAGGGGCCAAGTTTCTTTGCATTTCAAGACATGTAAATTTTGTACAGCTAAACATGCCCAGTATATGCAGAAATAAAGAAAAATAAGCTTAAAGAGGTAAGTACAGAGAAAACTGAATTCAGAGATGAGCATCTAACAAGAAAGCTGAATGACAGACACCCACTTTCTTTATACTCTTTTTTGCTGGCTAACTTGTTTTTCTAAACTGCCTTTAAGATACAGATTTAAGTGGGCTTTAATTTAGTGAGGGAGCACTAGTGCATTTCATTATTCACGGAGAGATTGATCAAAACAAACAAATACTACACTGAGATAAAAGTAGAAAGCTGGGGGGTGGAGGAGGGGTGTGATTCCTAAATAAAATGGTCCAAAAAATTTGGAAATGTAAATTCAGTTATGGGGAATGCAAAGCCCTGTGCCGAGAGCTGGGAGAAGCCCTGGGCACCCTACAGGCTTGCTGAAGCCCTCTGAGAAGGCTAATTAGCTGCATAGCATGAATTTTCAATTCCAGATAAATATGCATTTTACAAATAGTCTGCAGAACAAGAATTATTTATTGGACATGTTTATGAATAATTTGAAGTCTAGGATGAACACTGTCATTTTAAAAATCCATTTACAGAGAGTGTACAAGTGGGTAGGGAATAAAAAAATCAAGCTCAAGAAATATTTGTTTAAAAAAACCCCTAATTTTCCTAGCTGTTTAAAAAAAGCTCAAAAATGCTTCATGGTAGGGAAAAACAAGGACTTGCACTTCCTGGGGGAGCATAATCTCTCCAAAGCTCTTGGGTGGGCCAGGATAAAATTTTTATTGTTTTATATTTTGGATTAGAGTATTTGGGCTTTGCAGGGCTTTGCCTTTTCCCTCTTGGGGAAAGGTGTGCTCTCAGTTTTGGGGAAGTGTGTGGACAGAGTGGGATTTGGGATTCCAGGGGCAGGCTCCTTATTCATTCTCTTCCATTATGGAAAAGTTAGTAGTGTCAGACCCCACAGAATCTAAAAGTAGTTCTCTAAAAATGAGATGACATAAAGATTTTCACTTATTTTTTCACTTTTGAAAGCCAAATTAAGTAAAACTTTAGAGCTATCTTGTGTTGTGGGATGCATGTCAGAATGTACTCACAGCCATGCATTGCCACACCTGAGCTTTGAGGAGAGGAATAATTCCAGCCTTTTCATGCTGAATCCAGAGCAACTGGGCAGCTCATTTTTTCCATAAATTAGCCTGAAAGCAGCTCTTCTCCTTCCAGGTACTTATCCTAATTTCTCACCGTAATTAATTCATGGCTCGTTTATACTCATTTGTCCTTGTGCCAATATTCTACTGGTTGCTTAAGTAATTTTTCTCTCCCTTCATGTTTACATACCCAGATATATTTATAGGGAACAGTCATATCCCTTCTTAGTTATTGTTTTGAGAAGCTGAACAAGCCAAGCTCTTTTAATCTCTGCGTGTAAAATAAATTATCATTTATTTTGCTTGAGCACACTTGTTTGCTAGGAGGTTATTTTTGTTCCAGTCTGTGCTTTAATTATTCCTTGACTTTCTTAGTTGTCAGGAGCAAGCAAGAAAGAAAAAAAATGGAAAAAAAACTAAAAACCAGACAGTGTTTTTCTGTACCAAAGCAGGCCTGGGACCCAATGTCATATGTAAAAATGACAGCTGGATGAACACAGGCAAAAGCCGATATTCTTATATTGCTGGAGTGCATTTGGGATGGACTCTTGTTATAAACAATGGTACAGAGGATGTTAGAAAGTAGCATTTGCAAATTACTGCCAGGAAATGGGAATTCAGGAAATATGTAAAATGTAAAATAATGATTTATTTTACATCACATTACACAGTTTCTTTTAAAAGCTAAACTAAATAAAATCTTTTGTGTAAGTTCATCAGGGAAAATTTCTGAATTCTCTAATTGTAGAGACTACTTGCTAGAGATAAAAAATTGCTTCCTTGCTGTATGTTAAACTTACAATGTCCTGGCACTGAATGAAAAGGATTTTTTTCCCTTCTGGTGAATAATCCAAAACTTGTCCTCTCCCAGACATGATTTCTCCCAGAAAGTGACTAAATTGCAAGAAAAGGCCTAAAATAATAATGAAGAAAGTATCTGTTTTCGTTTATGGTGGAAAATGCTTTCTTTCTATAGGTCAGATGAAAACAAAACATTTTCGAAAATTAATGTTTTCATTAAATTTTCATTCACTGGTGGTACAAAACCCTTGTGTAAACAGCAATGTTTTGTTCTGATACAGGACCAGAAAAGGTGGGATCACTCTGCAAGTACCTGCAGTGTGTCTGTGCAAGCCAGAGCAGCTCAAGAAGTAGCATGGCCGTGTTTCCCAGCAGTACATTTGATTTAATTGCCTTTGGGTTGATCAGAAGGTTTGTAACCTTCACATAAATGTGCCCCCACACATGGATGGCTATGCTGTTTTCAAGTGTGTGCACAGCAGCGTGCTGTCATGTGGATTTATCAGCTCAAAGATGCAAAGGAGACATTTGGATTCAGCAACAAACTGACGAATAAATTTCTGGCACAAAAGAATCATTCACGTGGAATAATAAAAGGATGCAGATAATTACAAATAGTTACACATCTTCCCCTCCTCCCAATTTCTCAAGTATACAAAGTATCTCAAACTAGAAATTCTAATATTTCACAAGTATAGCCTATGTGTAATTATAATAACACCATATCATTTAAATATTACCTATGAAGTGTTCTAATATCAAGACAGTGCCATAAAACCTACATGACAATAAATAATGATCCAAGTGCCTCATCTTTACCTGCCAGCTTAGAGATTTTCCTTAACCTGCTTTCAGATCCATGCTTTTAGGTAATTCCCTTAGATAATTCTTGCCTTTTGTGTCCTCAAATATTTAGATCTAAGTTTGTGGGACGAAATTCAGGTCAAGACATGGGTTGGGTAGGGATTAGGCAGCAGGAATCTCAGCAGGGATGCCCCTGGAGCCGCTGCTTCTCCTCCTTTTCTGGGACTTGGAATGAGAAGTGGACTGCAGATATTTCCCAGGGAGAAAAATGGTGTGATCCACAGATATTACAACTTTACTTGGAAGTAATCATAATGATTTGGTGGAAAGGAAGCTGGAGAAAAAGCATAAACTCATTTTCTCATTTATGGAGTTACCTGGTGCTGCTGAGGGCACCTGAAGAGATAGGAATTAAAATCACCTTCTTGCTAAATGACTTTAACTGAGACCCTAGGAAATATTTATCAATGGCTCTTACTCTCAAGCTCAGTGGGCTGACCCACTCAGTAATCTCAGTCCTCTTTTCTTTGGAATTTTAGATGGATGTGTTTTGGTTTGGTTGCTTGGAAGTGGTTTTAGGGTTGTTTTGTTTTGTTTTGGTGGGGTATTTTTTGTTTTGATTGTTTGTTTTGTGTTTCTTGTTTGTTTTGGGTTTGGTTGTATTGTTTTGTTGGGTTTTTTTTTCAGTTTGGGTCTTTTTGAGGGCTTGTTCTTTTCTGTTTTATGCTCTAATCCATGATTAGCTATAATTCTTCTTAATTTTCCATAGGCAAACAAGGACTGATGGAAGCTACAGGAGTGATGGTTCTTATGAAAACACACTAGCAACCTGGGGAATCTGTTTCATCTCTTTATCAAACATTTCAATGGAAGACTGTGATAAAATTAAAGAACATTTTGATTTTCTCCTTTGTTTTTTGCTTGCCATCACCTGAGCTGTTTTAAATGGGTGTAACTATTTCCTAATGATTTATTTTACATCACATTACACTGTACCAAAATACATAACATTCTTAGGCAACAGAAGTTACTCCATGAAGTTTGTACAGATAGGCAGCATAAAATCACGGTTAGCAAACTCCAAATATCAATACCCTGTATCTCATATCAGGCTTCAGAAAGGTCATCAGTCTAAAAGAGGGAAGAGAAAGCCCCCCAGATTTCCATTTCTTGGCCTGGGACCAGCATCCAGCCTGGCAGGCCTGGCCTTTAGAGACAGGTCTGACCTATGGTAAAACAGGAGCTTCCAGGGCTGCCTCAGCACGGGGAGACACTTGATGGGCAGCTTCTAAAAATATTTTCTGGAGCAGGAATTTTCCGTGGGATGCTGCCTTCGTTTAGTCTCAGCTATCACTTTCCTTCAGAAGTACTGCCGGCCTGGCTCCCTTCTCATGCCCATGCAGTCCTACTGGCTTAGTGCTGCTTTGAACACCAGGGCCAATGAATTAAAGAGCAGATTCCGAAATAAATGTGTGTATCACTGCCAAAAATGTTTTTGATGGAGGATGGGCAGTGCAGCAATTCACTCAGAGTGCACTGGGTTGGAGCACATCAGCAGAATCATGCTGATTCCTTCTCTGAGCATTTCAGCTGATGGACCAATTCAGCTGACAAAAACTCTCTTGTCTGCCTATACTCTTGCCCTGTAAATAGTCTGATTGATTTCATGGAGCAAGGTGCTGAGAATTTCTCCTTCCCTTGGAGTCTGGTCTGCAGCACTTCATTTGGAGAGGAATAAATTAGGCTGCTACTTGAGCAATCTGCCCACTTTGGGGGGTATGGGGCAATCAGACACCTCTCTGCAGGCTGCTTTGCCTCTGTGAAAATACCACTGCAAACTGAGTGCTCTGTATGGAAAGGGAAAGGATGACTGAGAAAATGTGCTCCTCAATGTGCTTCCCAGAAAACAATGGGAAATAACACTGCTGATGTCTTCCTAATTCTTAAAATTAATACATATTCACAGTCCGGCCTTTGAGCCAGCTAAACAGCTTAAGTATCAGTATTGGATTTAAAATAAAATTATTCTTAATACGGGCTTTCCTGGATTTTCCTTTGGAAGATAGAATGTTTCTGTGCTAGGAAGAAACACAAATAGAACTTGAAAATAGTTGAAACATCTTGTTTTGTTTTGATTTGATTTTTGCTGATCTTCATTTCAAAAATAGACAAGCTGATTTAACCATTTTTCTTTTGAGCTGACAAGAAACGCGACACTTTTTAAGAAATGAGTGTTTTATAAAGGAGGCATTGACAAGCTGTCTCACTGCTAGGTGCTGCCTGAATATCAAAACACTTATTTTAAATGCCTGTTCTACAAGAAGGTTTTGTTTTGCGATCCAAACTGATAAATAATTCTTTTTAGTGCGTGGTTTTATTTTCAGAGGTATTTAGCAGCCTGGCATATTAATGATGGCTGCACAGAAAGAGACAATCATGTCAACAGCAAGCCAGGAGCTGTCTCTCTGTCTTGCTTTCTGCTTATTTCCCCTTAGCCCTGTATATCTCAGATGACCCGATACATCATTATTTTTGTAACACAAGACAGAACATATGTCACACTTCTGACCTTAAGAGTAAATTGTGCTCTTATTAAAAGTGAAAACAACCCAAATGCTTCTCTTTTCTTTTTTTTTTTTTTTGCTTTTTCCAACTAACCAAAATGAGAAGCCCGATTTAATTGCAACTTCCACAACTTAATGCGAACCCACACCCTGAATGCAGAACTAATTGAGCTTATTTTTGTATTGAATAACATGGGCTGAGCAGGAGGTGATGTCAATTCTTGATTACCATCCTAATTGCCCTGAATGCCTCCCCGTGGCTGTCAGTGAGGTGATGCTCGTGTGCATGACTAAATCTGGCACACTCTGCAGACCCAGAGCCACCAGGACGAGCAGCCCCTGAGTGACAGGCTGGCTTTGCCTCTGCTGCTTGCAGGGGAAGGTGCTCTGCAGCATTTAACACAGGGCACATGACACAAAATCCCATTAGGAGCGGGGACGGCAGCATGGTTATTAATGTTTTCAGCAAATAGAAGGGCCAGATGTGGTGGCACAACCCAAGTGTTTTGTTTGCTAATTAGCAGCATCAACAATGCAGGGTAATCTTCAGCAAATGTTTGCTGTCTAAAGGAGCATTTTTCAAGAGCCAAAAATTTCACAGGTTTCAGTTTAATATTATTTCCTCCCGAGTTCACCTACACAGTTAAGCTGAAATGGATTAAGTTGATCTTTTCCCATTATTTGCCTTTCCCCCTTTTTTTTTGACAGAACCACCACATGAATGAGTAAATGTCTTTATGGAGGTTTAATTATATCAGAAAACCTGATTAGAAAGTAAAGAACAGCTGGGATACATATTTTATAAGCTCCCTTTGAAATAAAGTTCTTTGAGCATACCACTGTAATTCAGTATTTCTTTGGCTCCTTCAAGCTTCCATTTCTTTCAACCAATGTTTCTTACTAATAGGGCTTACTGAAATTACCAGAAAAAAAATCTGCTGAAAAACAAGGACCCATTTGATACAAACTCATTTATTTATTTATTTATTTATTTTCTCTAAAAGAAGATATCTGGTTTTCTGTCCTGAGCTTGATACAAATCTTGCACTGCTAGTTGTGAGTATGGGTCCCTGAAGTACTGTACTTCCTGCAGCTCCAGAGTTCCAGATCTATTTCCATCAAAGCACTGCTGAGGATGTTTTAATGCTCAGCAAGTGAAGACTTTTCTGGTGTCACAGGAGTGATCATAGATTATTGTTTTGAGCCTGTAAAATTTTATTAAAATAGAGTACTAGGCCAATACTGACTCGAGGGCATGCTACTAGCCTGGGCTGAGGAAATTGAGGCTGGATGACTTTGATGGAAGAAAGCTCTTCTCCACTTTTTGACAGGGCAAATTGTTTTGTCTCCCAAAGGTACAAGATTAAGGTACTTGTTTACCCCCTTTTTTTGCCTGTCTCAAGTATGTTGGCCTGCATGAGAGTTGCTCTGTCTTTTGACCATCTCCAATTCAGGCAGCTGATTTTTCAGCTACATTTTTATTCTCAGCTGCCTTCTGGAGGCTGCTGCATTAAAAAAATAAACCTTTATATATGTATATGTTTGTGTGTGTGTGTGTGTATAAAATCATGCCTGTGAAGAAACACAGTGATAGTCTGATTTCTTCAGTCCTTTTTTATTCTGCCCATGTGGCACAACCCAAGTGTCAGAGATGCTTGGATTGTCTCTGCTCTTCTTAGGAGCTGAGTGAACCTCATGACACAGGGAGGTAGCTAGACAGGGTATTTTCAAACAGAATATCACTGAAATGTAGTCAAGAGCCAATTCTGCCAAAGCAGCAGATATATCATCACAGAGCACAGACAAGGGTGTCAAATCCCTACACTGCTATATCCCAGTTTTAATTTTCACATGCTAATTGCATTTCTTTCATTCACAACTAGAACATCGAAGAAGCTCTGGTTAGAAAGACACTAGAAGCTCTAGTGTCTAGTTAGAAATCCAACTTTTAAGTCTTTCAATATATAGGCAAGTTGGTTTGTCTCCAATTAATCTGGAAATCTTTCAGAAAGAAAATAAAGTTGCATTCTGAAATCTTGCATCTTAAAATGTTAGGTGAGGCTGCACATCAGAGAGGAATTAAATCTTGTGCTGCAGAGTTTTCTATTTCTCTTTGCAATGGAGAAAACATGACCACATATTTTTAACTCACTTTTCCCCTGCTCTTCCCCCCATCTTTTTAGAAATAAGCATTTTGGCTTGTAATCTTGGCTGCAGAAAATACCTTCACTGTCAATTTTGCCCCTAATGAGCTCTTATTTTACGAAAGCTCTAGGTAGTTGCAGGGCTAAAATGAAGTTTAAAGTTCTGAGCTGCTTGGCTCCCAGGTGTGCAGGAAGAATCCCTAGACCTTTTGTTTTGTTAGAAATACAGCTGGAGACCCCAGCTTCAGGAAATCAATGGGTCAGGGCTTTGTGGCAGCTCCTGGTGGTTTGTCAGTGACATCTCATCAATGCTGTGGCCCCAGAAGAGAGAGCATCATCAGCTCCGTACATATTCCATCGATATTATCGTGTTTCCATTGATTGCCTGCCACTGCAAGGGAGTTGTGGTGATCTATGGTCTCTTGCTGCTTTTCCAGAGAGGGGCTTCTTGACCTCAAGGGCCTGTCAAGCCCAGGGGATCTTTTTTGTAGCCTTGTGTGCAACTTGTGGGCACTACCCCAATGAACTCATTGCTGGGTGAAAAGCACATGAAGAGCAAGAGAGGTAAAAAGAAGGGGTAAAGAAAAGGGTGAGTCATTTTCTGAGATCCCCAAAAGCAGGAGATTTAGTTCCCAAGGCTGTCTGCGCAGAGTGCATCTGGAGGAGGGTATCTTGGTGCTGTTTCACATGCACAAGGTGACAGAGGCTGAGCCTTCTCAGAGGAGGGTGTTAAATGACTCAGGGAGTCTCTTTCATGAGGAGCTCAGGCTGCAGGGGATGGCAGGGAGGCAGTGGGAGGGGATTTGTGGAGAAAAAAGCACTCTTGAACTGCGCTGAAGCACACAGGCTTATATCTGCTCTGAAGTGCCCACTCAGAAACCTAACTTCACAGAGCACAAAACAAACACCAGTTAAAAATATTTGAGATGCAAAACGGAGCATTAGTCACAATGTGATGATATTTGACACTGCACTGTTGACGTGCTCCCTCAAGAATAGCTCAGTTTCTTCAAGCCTTACTTGTAGTGCAGAAGAAAACATAACATTAAAATACCGACTTTGTCCTACATAAGTACACGTCCATTTATATAAACAGAGAGTTAACAAGGAAGCTGTTAGCTTTATGAAAATACATAGACATTCTCAAGCAGATTTTTGTTACATAAAGCACACTTTGATGTGCTTTCAGGGAAATTAGAGCAAATAAACCCCATTCTCTTGATTCTCTTTCTTCAGTTGATCCTGTCATAGCAAAAAGTGTTCCTATTCATCTTTAACACACTGATCTAGAATGCAGTCCAGAAACAATCAGATAAGCAGGCAACTTCTAGTTTTGGAACCTAACTGTGATTAAATCTGCTCCTTAATATTATGTTCAAGCTGTATATTGTTACAGGCACAACCTAAGCAGGGCTGTGGAGATGGCTGAGTGAGTACAGCTGACATGCTGTGAAACAGAAATTCTGCAATGTAATGTATGTTGGTAATGTCATTAACTCTCTGATCTCCTGCAATTCAGAGCAGGGGGTGAAAATGGTTTTCAGCAGCAGCCTGAACACAGATGAGGAAAAAAATCACCCAGCTAAAATTAGCTGCTGTATTATTGATTATCTGCAATTTCTGACTTTTTATTTTTATAACTGATTTTTTTTTCCACAGCTGTTTTCAAAAGTTTGCCACTATAAGTAACTATTTCTCATGACTGATATTTGAGATATGTCTCTTAACAGGGATTGTGGATACTCTAATTCCAATATAAAATATTTTCCTCTCAAATTGATCCCATCAATTTGGAATCCAAAATAAGGCAATCCTTTATTTTTTTTTCTTTATTTGTTTTTCCCCTCTCCTAGATAGATGTCCCAGTAAGAATAAATGATCTTTTCTCATCTCCGGCTCTAATTTTTCAAAATTAATGCAATTCTGTTCAAGAATTTAGTGGCACCAGAATTCCCATGCTTCAAAGTATATCAGGACAAGAGCTGTGTTTTTTACACTGTAAAATGTACACAACCTTACCTTGCTTTATAACAATCAATGTGGGACTTAAGGTATTAAGGATTTAAAAACCACACTGCATTGGCAGAGATATGAACTAACACCTTTGTGTGATTCTGTTAATCTAGCTTTTCCATAATTTAATACAGCAATCAGACAAGAGCTTTCCAAAACAGCGCCTATGTGTAAAGTAATGTAGGCAGTGTTATTTTGACTCACAAGATTAGAGAGCATTAGAAAAGCTTGTTCAACATTAGCCTTGTTCCAGTTTCTTTCAGTCATGTTAAAAATAACAAAACCTCGAAGCCTCAAGCCTGTTTCCGCTTAAAATATAGCTGGTGGTCATCAGCTAGTACTTCAGCAGTTTTATTCATCAAAATATTTTATTAGAGACCTAAATTATCATTTTCAAGAGTGTCTGAAGGGCACTAGAGATCAGTAGCAAACAATAAATTAGCTGAAAAAGAATTTAACTTAATGTCACACAGTGCAAATAATAGTATGAATTACACTGATTGTAATTACCATTTAAGAAAGAAAACTGGGATTTACATGGCGTTATAATAGGCTGACTTCTTTTTTTTTCCCCTTCTAGAAACAGATCAAGCCTGAGAAAAAGAGAGGTTCTTTCTTCCATTAAAAAGACTCCCTTTCCACTTTCCAGAAGTGCAAGAAACTGGTTTATTCATGAGAATGTTGTCGAGATGCCAGATGTCTCAGTGGTGAGCTGATTGCCAAGGAGCAAGGTGGCCCTGGGTAAGGAGGTCAGGGCTCCACTGTGCCCTGTGGATGTCTCTTTCTCCTGCTGAAAAAGACCCAGCCACGTTTTTGCCACCCTTGGTGCTGTCCCCCTTCTCAGCTGAGCAGGAGGAGAAGCCTCAGACATGGGGAGAAAGTGAGCAGCGAGGAGTTTGGTCTCTGCCTTCAGCATTAGCATAGAAATCACACAGAAATAAAAGTATCTGCAGCATTGAAAATCCTGCTAATTACACAAGAATAGATTGCAGATGTTTTCTCATCATGAATTGCAGCTCTGCTCTTCTTAGGAGCTCATGACACAGGGAGATATTGCAAGGATACTGATTGGTTTGAGTGGAAGCACTTTGGAGGGTCTCAAACTGCTCCCTGGACAAAAATACTAAGGGAATTCATGTGAAAATATATATCCATCTTTTGGAATATCTTAAGATGATAAATAAATGCACTGCTAATCGTTTCTTTCAAAATATGGTATTAGCAAAGAAATGTGACACCATCAGCCCAAACAGAGTGATTATGTGGCTGCCACAAGTGAATCAAATTTTATGACCAGGGTCTATAAACTACATCCATAAGCTGGCTTGATCACTAGTAGCAAACACAGTTTATAAAGGTGTGGTGCTTCTGTCCTTATTTATGATTCATGGGGATAATTTTTGGCCAAATTAATCAGTTCATCAAATTACCTGCAAATATCTGCATGGTTGTGCTAGAAAAAAGACCAAGCTCACACATTCAGCAGGCAATCCTCTAGAAATAAGGTCAGGATTTTGCTCCAAAATTCATACAGAAGCTACATGATTTATTTTTTTATTTCCTGTAGTGCATATCTAACTTTCTTGAGAGCAGAAATATCTTTTGTGGCATGGATTGCATGTTGTGATATATCCCAGTCTCATTGCAATTCAGTTCAGCAGGAAGAGTGCTGAGCTTGATATGGAAATGCTTTTACCATACATGTAAGGAAAGCTTCAACATTTGTTTTTCCAGGGTGAAAAATGAAAACGTGAAAGCTGTGTGTCATTTAATTCTGAAAAATGACCTGACCAGATGTCAAAATTATTAAGAAGCAGCATGACAGCCTTTGGATGCCAAGCCTTGAAAATAAGACAAGCAAGACGAGGAGATATCGAAATAAGTAGACTGAAACTAAACTCTGTGTGTGCATTTTCCTAAAGAGGCAACAAAAGTTTGTCTATAAAAATTGGCTTAATCATTTCCTTCCAGCAGCCAGGAATATCAACTGAAATTTGCCAAATTATGAGGAAATTTCAGCCTGTAACTTTGATGACCTGTTAGCATGGTTTTATCTAAGGAAAGCTTTCTTGGATATATCCCCCAGAAATGATTTATGAAATGAACAGACTTTCTGAATGGGCTGTAACACTGGAAGTGCTTTTTGCCTATTCCTTGCTGTGATTTCTGCTCCCTAACAAAGCCCATCAGTTCCATAAGATGAACTGGAGGTGGGTAAGGATGCTGAAAGGCTTCACTGACATGCTGATGATAGTCAAAGTCTGAATGATCCCCCAAAAACAGCTCTTATACTTCATTTTCCCTTGTATAGGCTATGTACAGTCATTTACAGGCTCATCTCTAATGCTGGCATTGGAACTAGATCAATTATTTCATGACAATGCTTGCTGTTCTACTGAGAAACAGTTTTTGTTTGTTTTGTTTGGTTTTTTATTTAATTATTTGCAAAACACCTTATAACCTTTTCTCAAACTCCACCTTTCTCAGGCAGGGTGCTGCAAACAGACGTTTAGCTAAGGTAATAGGTAATAAAGTACTTTTATCCTCTGTTTAATCTCTGCTCCATGGCAGAACAACAGACTGGTTAAACATTGGGTTCTTCTGCAGTGTGCTGCTGTTCATTCTATTTCTATTCTAGCAAAGCTAATTAAAAATGCTGGTTTAAATCTGCTGTCCTATTCTTAATTGTTTCTTTGGTGTAATCAGACCTTTATTGATTGGTAAAAACATGAATCTTGCATTTTTCTGCAAAGATAATTGATTTTCACCATTAATTTTTGAAGGAAAAAAGAGACAAATTAATTTCTGTTACAACTTTTTATAAACTATCTTATTCTTTGCTACTGAAAGTTAATTAGGGGCCACAATCATTCTTTTTAGCATATCCTAGCTGTAGCATTACATTTATGAAT
This sequence comes from Melospiza georgiana, assembly GCF_028018845.1. Lineage (NCBI taxonomy): Eukaryota > Metazoa > Chordata > Aves > Passeriformes > Passerellidae > Melospiza > Melospiza georgiana. The sequence goes on from NC_080432.1 coordinate 21,539,478, forward strand.
TATAATTACACTATTTACCATCTTTCAGTCATCAGCTTTCAGGAACCTACAAGCTCAACAGAGTCTACTATTTTAAAGTTATATCAAGAAATTCAATATCAAAGTTTCTATAAAAAGAAAAAGGGAAAAATATATGGTAATAACTCATTTGGTCTGAGAAATCTGTCAAAGGACCAGAATTTTTTGAGTAAGTTTATCATGTGCTTAGAGGAACACATCATTTCTTCACCATTTTGAGTTTGTCTTTGTTCCCAGGGAGTCTGGGAGATTTCAGCCACTACTTTGTGACTAGTGAGTATTGTTGTTTTGCCTGCCTGCTGTTATTTTGGGTTTTTTTTTTGCTAAGCTGCTATTTTTTTCACTTATATCTACTCACATTCTTGTCTCAGTGGTGGAAAGGGATGAGATAAAGCTAAAGGGGAGGGAGGTGGCTCATTTTGTAGTGTCCATCCCTTAACTTGTCTTAAACCAAGAGGTCATGGCAGAGCAGAATCCCAGCAATGTGCAGGTGTTCTGCATCCCTTCTGCGATGAGGGGGGCTGTGATGTGGGGGTGGGCAAAGGCCAGTGGTGTTGGGAGGGTGCCCAGGATGAGCTGAGAGATGAGAATGGACTCCAAGTTCTCAGAAGATTGATATTATGTCATGTCATGTCACATCATGTCGTTTCATATTATGTCATGTCATATCATATTATATCATATCATGCCATGCCATGTCATATCCTATCATGTCATGTCCTATTATATATATGTCATACTATATTATATTATATTATATTATATTATATTATATTATATTATATTATATTATATTATATTATATTATATTATATTATATTATATTATATTATATTATATTATATTATATTATATTATATTATATTATATTATATTATATTTATTATATGTCATATAATATGTATATATAATATATGTCATATCATATCATGTCATATCATTATATCTTGTCATATCATGCCATGTCATATTATATTATATATATGTCATATTATATTATATATATATTATATTGTCATATTATATCATGCCATATCATGTCATATTAAATAATGTCATATCATGTAATGTCATGTCATATTATATCATGCCATATCTTGCCATATATCAATATATCATATAATATCATATGTCATGTCATGTCATATGATATCATATGATATCATATCATACTATATAATATGATATTACATCATACTATATCATATCACATATCATATCATACTATATAATGCAATATCATATCATATATCATATCATGTCACATTATGAAATGCTATTATGAAAAACTCTACTAAAGAAAGAGAAAGGAGACATCAGAAGTCCGGACAAGAATGAATAATAAAAACCTGTGACTGATCAGAGTCTGACACAGCTGGGCTGGGATTGGTCATGAAGTTAAAACAATTCACACACTGGGTAAACAATTCTCCAAATCACATTCCAGAGGAGCACAACACGGAGAAGCTGAGGCTTCTCATCTTGCCAGGAGGAGAAATCCTGGTGAAGGGATTTTTCATAAAATACCATGGTGACAGGCCAGCACAGCAGTTTCCATTCTGTGTTTCTTGGGACTCGGGGTCTCTGTGCTGCCTCCCTGTCCCGCTGCTGAGCTCTACCCCCTGCCTGCCACTCTCCCCATCCCCATCCCAGGGCAGTGCCCTCACAGACCCTATGGTCTCTGTTGGCCCTCCCATTGACACCCAGAGATACACACAGTGGCAATTCTTCCAGGAAAACAGCAATCTTGCATGAACTCAGAGCTGGAGACCTTGAGACTCTATTTAGGAATATGTTATAGTGGTAATTAATCTTACTGCTGAAAAGTGTGCCTTTCATTTTAATATGTCTGCTTTTAATTCCCACTTCCTTGTCCTTGTTATATTTTTTTTTCATAACTCACCATCTTTCATTTTCATCTGTAGGCTGACATCATCCTTTACCAGAAGTTCTTGTTATCAATGGTAAAATATGTTTGATTTTCCATGAGCAAAATAATAATTTAAAAAAAAATATTTCAGGCATTTATGTAGTGTTAACACACTGCTTAGACCAAGATTGTCAAGTGTGCTGGAGAATCTTAAGTGCCATTGTAAAAAGAAAAATAATTTTAATAAAAGGATTTATTATATTTTTTTAAGGAAAAAAACCCCCCAAAAAATCATTTACCATGTGACTATTAGCATTATGGAGTCAGAGATGCCACTGTGTTTGTGAAGAAATGCCTGAGATCTCTGTTGGCCTTTTCTAAATGGGTCAGACTTGACAAGGTCCAAACAGCAGGACTCAGCTGAGCACCAATGGACAGGAAATTTTCTCATGAAAAAAATATGAGCTTTGTTCTTGTTACTTTCAGCGCTGCTGATTTCTGGAATTCTGGGCTCCAAAATCAGCATTTGGCAGCATCCTTATTGACAGTGGTGGTGGTGCAGTGGTGTGTCAGGAGTTAGGTAAAGCTCAGTAAACCAGGTTTGAATTTACATTGAGAAAAAAAAAAAAATCATTGCTTCTCTTCAGACAGTCTCAAGGGTGTTGTGGCAGAAGGAAATTGGGTTCAAAAAGTTGTATATGGCTACAGTTCAAAATTGCAATATTGGATCTATTCCAGAGAACAGAATTTGAAAATTTAGAGCTGTGATTCTGTGTTGCACACATGCTCAAAACCAGTCATGGCATAGGAAAATAGGAAAAAAATACTGCATTGGTAAAAGTGAATGGAATAGAACAGAATTGGAAAACAACACTTAAAAGAGGCAGACAATCTGAATCATTTGTCTGATGAACAATGAACATATGAATATGGTGTAATTCAGAACCAGGTTTAAAAATTAAAAAGCTTTTTTTTCTCACTGCCTCTGAGTACATCGTGACAGAAACCTTTTGATGTCTGTGATACTGCGTGTCTGTGGTCATGTCTGAATTAAGAACAGAGCTCTTGCAGAGATCCCCAGACTGCTGTGAGTGTCTTCAAGAGCAACTGAGCTGTGTCAGCCCAGAGCAGAGCCCGTGCTAGCTTGTGCTGGCAAGTGACAGCTCTCATTAAAGTGTGTGGGGCACAGAGCTCATGTGTCTGCTCTGCTTCTGTCTCTGGGAGAGCGTCTCCTGTGGCATGGCTCTTGGCCATTGGTGCAGCATCTTGCATGGGTACTGGTATGGGAAAGTCTCTGCGTGGCATAAACAGACCCAGAATCAACCTGGAGGTGCTGTGAAAATGTTTATTTTTTCTTCTTTCTATAAGCTTTAAAGTATTCTGGATGGGTTGTTGCAGAGCTGTTTTCGATTGAATAAGAAAGTGATGAACTTAATATGTGAGGATCTACACGACATTTGATGAACCAGAACTCCAGAATCCTGATGCTGAGGCTTAGCCCAATTTTTGTGTAAAAGCTCCTTAAATTATGCTTGGCTCTAAGGCAGTGAGCCATACAGCTGGGGAGGAGAAGATATAAAGAACCCCTTTGTCCTCTACTTGCCATAAAAATGCTCATGACTTAGCCCAGTGACCTATATCCAAAAACCTACATCCAGGAAACCTGAGGCTAACTGCCTTTAAACCATAGCATGCTGTCCCTTGAATTCAGGGAATTTTGGAACCTCTCCCAGCCAGAGAAATAGCCAGGTTGATAGAGTAGCTAGTGGCCTCATTATCCATAACAATTTTTGGATACAGGCCCCAAAATTAAGGTAGAGCCCTCACCCCTTGAAGAAAAACACTTAAAAAAAAAAGCCCACTGCGTTTTGTGACCTTCAAGGATGCACCCTCTTGGTGCTTCTTTTTTCACACAGCCTCTCATGTAGGGCTAATCTAAATGCCACAGTGCAGCCTTAGTAATTCACCAAACAAAAAGGAAATGTAAATATTACGATGGTGTGAACACTAAATAGCAATGCACCTAATAAAATGCTTGCTGGTGGAGCTCTCTCACTTGCTGGCAAATGGCACGACCCATATTATTCAGTGTATATTAAACAAGCTGTCACCTAAGCATATTTGTGTGAACTAATACTGGATGAAAAATGCTCTTCGGGAATTTTGAATGTCTGCAGCATTTAATGTCTGCTCCCTGTATTTGTCCGAGCCAGCAGAAAGTGTACTAGACTGCAAGGACAGTGTCCTCCTGTCAGCTGAGGTGCCCATATATTGTCAGCTCACAACACACCAGGAATGCAGATTGTCCCATAATTTAAAAGCATTGTACAGCACAGCAAGATCACAACTTCTGAGCTCTCAAGTACATCATAAAAACCACAGTGATAGCTGTCCATAAAATAATCAAAAACTTCAAAGTGTGTATTTCTAGGGTAAAAATTATCAGTCTGGGGCGAGGAAGTGTGACGGTGTTCACAGGGGTCTTAGGATGAGGGAAGAGACGAGGATCTGACTCCATGTTTCAGAAGGCTTGATTTATTGTTTTATGATATATATTATATTAAAACTATACTAAAATAATAGAAGGAAAGGTTTCATCAGAGGCTAGCTAAGCTAAGAACAGAAAGGAATTATAACAAAGGTTTGTGGCTCGGCTCTCTGTCCGAGCCAGCTCAATGTGATTGGCCATTAATTACAAACATCCACATGAGACCAATAACAGATCCACCTTCTGCATTCCACAGCAGCAAAATATCAATGTTTGCATTTTGTTCCTGAGGCCTCTCAGCTTCTCAGGAGGAAAAAATCCTTAGGAAAGGGTTTTTCATAAAAAGACATCTGCGACAAGGAAGATATAGAAACTTTCCATCCTCTCCCTTTTCTAACCCAAACAATGCAAGGGGAAAATGCATTCCCATGAGACTTGGAATAGACTATACAGCATTTTTCACCTGTGGACTCCTAGTTCAAAATCAATTTAGGCTACCAGTCAGGGAAGGCAATTAGCAGACAGCTGATCTGTGACCTGCATGGGAGAAATTAGCTAATGACTAATGTGGTCCTTTTTCCTCTCAGCAGACAGGGAGCAGCATCTCATCCAGAACAGCTCGGTGCCCTCCTGGGTGGTCCTGCAGCAGCCAATGACATCCTGGCAATGGAAATAGAACTCAACACTCACTGGTACAAGGTCATTGGAGGCATGGAGGAGAAGCTCTGCACCTCTCCCGGGGATGCAGGCTCTTCCCCTGCTTTAGGAATGAGGCAGAAGGAGGCAGGGTTGGCTGATGGCAGTGGTGGTGAGAGGAGCAGAGTCCCTGAGTGTCACCCACAGTCACCCTGACCTGTCCTGTGCAATGCTTGGTGGGGCTGAAATTCCAGCTCCTCTTCTCTACTGGGAAGTGCTGAAGCAGGAGGAGGGAATTCACCTCAGGCTGGTGCTTGGGGGTGGGAGCAGTCAGTAAGGCACTCCCTCACTTAACAGATATAAAATCAGAGTTCAATTCCAAATATTCTGCCTGCAAGATGTAATATCCTTTAGTTCTGTTATTTATGCTTGCATTTCAACAGTGCTGGTTTCCTCTGCATTTACTTTTCATTATGAATGGACAATAAACACAGGCACTGTTGGCTCAGCTGTGGTAAAGGAGTCTTTTCTCTCCCCAACTTTGCAGCATTTGATCTTTCCCGTTGTTTTTGAGCTACAGTCCTTTCTGTTCCCAACTTTGCAGTGTTTGATCTTTTCTGTTATTTTTAAACTATTGTTCACAGAAGTCAGTCCTTTTTTTGATGTTGCCCCGCTTTAATTCTTAGTGTGCAAATACAGATGTAATGTGGTCATGTCGATTTTGTGTCAGACCAGTAGATAATTCCTAATTTTATTCCCCACTACCAATTCTGTTCCAGTTTCTGTTCTATGTCTCCACAGAGGCACTCAAAGGCATCATTACTGGAGAACCGTCTTTGAAAACTTGAAATAGACTTAAACACTTTTTCAGTGAATAGGCAGACATTACTTCATATCTCAATAAAGTAAGTACTGGTTTGACATTTAAATGTCATTTTGACACACTCCTGACCTCTACATCTTTGTTCCTATAAAATATTTCTAGGATGATAGCACATTTAAAACTATTTAAATCAATCTTAAAGGAAAAAAAAAAGCCAACAATTGTCTGACACATTCTAGAGACAACTATTTTTTATAAGTGCAGAAAAGTGGCGATTCATGTTCAGCATTAATATTTAACAAGGAATACAAAATTCATTCTGGTAGATAAGAAATTCACTTGAACTTTGTGAACTCAAAAATTTGCTATGAGAAGAAAAAATAGAAGTAACTTCTCAAACACAGGAGCAAACTTTGTATTACCAAATGTATTCTCTGAGTGGACAAAGAGATATTCCTTTTCTTTTCTAGTACCAGAAACTGGCGAAAGTTTCATTACAAATATCTTTCATCCCATGAAATAAATTAAAGAAAATTCGGAATTCAGCAGAATTTGGCTCATCCTAAAACAATCTGTGAGGGAGATGAGCAGGTCTTTGAGCAACATCTAAAATCTGATCTATTCTCTGGATCGGTCTGTCCAGAGATACAAATAGGGATGTTTTCAGGATTAGGGTCCTCACATTTTCAGAGAGGGAGGAAAGGCAGCTAAAACTTGTAGCAACAGGATGAGTTTAGAGATGGAGCCCTATTACTACCAGAAATCAAAAACAAAACAGTGGTTAAGGACTATTTTTGTTTCCTTTATTAGGATAGCATGAAAAAAATCATTTACTTATGATTGCCTGTAATCCTTTAAAGTAAAAGGAAAGATATGTTTAAATACATAAACATTTGTAATGTTGTCATTATTTCAGTCATTTCCAGATTACACAGGAGTATTTATACATGGCAGGAGTATTTATACATGTATATCCTACTAGGCTGTGTATTTTATCTCCTGCCTTTGCAACATCATTTGCAATCTTCTTCTTCCTGCTTGTCATCCAGTTGGCAAGTTTTACATTCTGTATGTGTTGGCAGGGAATATTTGCATTTTGAAGCAAAAGCCAATTTAAGTGCAATACAGCTTTCTAAAAGACTTGGCTCATTTTCATAACCCATGAGGGCATGAAATGAGATAAAAATAGTTGGGTTTGCCAGTTTCTCTGAAAATGCCTTTGACCAGTAAAACATGTCTAGTAGTTATCAGCTGTTCTTGCTTTTTTTCCCAAACTCAGGAAAACAGGCTGTTGTGAAAAGGTTAAAAATAAATCTTGTATTGAAAAAATAATTATTTTGACTTCTAGTAAAAAAATTGGAAAATATTGTAACACACTTTACATCGGGTTCATTGGGAAATTTATCCCCTTGAATGCTATTTTCCTCTTCTCTAGGATAACAGGTCTGGAGAGGAGGCATTTGTAGGTTTGGAGAGGAAATGTTTGCAGCTGAGTTTCTCAGTAAAGTCCAATGAAACACTAAAGGCTGATAAATCTGCTCTGGCTCCATTGCCGTTCCCTGAGATGCTGTGGGGTGTCCCTTGAGGCTCCCTCTGCACGTGAAGCAGGTTAACCTGGAGAAGTGAATATCATGCTGTGTCCATATGCCACAGATTGCAGAGGAACATGAACAGTCTGCATGGGAGAAATGATCAGGGCATCTCTGTGCCCTGGTAACCCTGTGTAACGTAAATCAGATTGTTACAGCCCTGTGCTGTGAGCACACAGCAGCTGGGAGCTCATGCCATGAACTACTCTGCTTTGGGAGCTGCTCTCAGGTCTGAGCATGTGAGAATCTCCTGCACTTCTGTCTCAAGGCTGCATTAATATTTTAGCCAACCAACGTGGCTCAGGACACAGGTGACACAGCCAAACCTGCACCCATCTGCAGCAAAATTACAGAAAAACCTCACAAATGTATTTGCACTAGCAAATTATCTACTCAGTCAGGGGCTGCTGGAGAGTTTTGTAGGATATCCTGCGTTAATTCAAATCTATGTGGCCAAGTGATTCTTTTATCACAGCATGTGTGTGTAGAGTAGTTTTAGATTGGTGCTGTTAGTAAATAGGAAAACCCCAGTGCGTGGTGTTTGCAGATCCAAACTGCTGCAAGCAGTCACAAAGCACAACAGAATTTCTTACAAATGAAACAAAAGAATTCCCCATGCAGAACATGTATGAAGAAGCAATTTAAATGTTTATGGGAGCCTATGAACTTTTTTATTATATAAAAATAGGTTTTCAGCTTGTCTGCCTCTGAGTAAGTCTTAAATAATACAATTTATTTTGGATGACTGATTATAGGACTCCAACTAAGGCAGTTTAAATCCCATCTCCTGTCGACTTTAGGAAGCAAAATGATTTTCTAGCTTTGACATCATGCATCATGTTAAGTTTGCAAAACTACCACAGCCATAATGCAGCAGGGCCCCAGTTCTGTTAGTCCAGCATGCAGCCATGAGGTCTGTGTACATTTTTAGTGCCTTTAAAGCAGCCTGGAGCACTGCAGGGTAAAGCTCTTCATCCAAGAACAGCAAGTTAATTTTGCTCAATTGGTAAATATATTTGTTTGTGGCTTTAAAGCAGGATGGCAGATGAGGGCATTGATGGTGTATTTGCAGAGTATCCCTTCTGATATCTACCAGGGCTGTTTGCAGGGAATTCCTATTTCACTTTTTCAGAGTTGTGTTTGCAGGAAATTCCTTTTTCACTCATTAAGAGTTGTGTTTCTCAAGCTCTCCATAGTTAAACTGGCAGGCTGGTACCAGAGGCAGCCTCTTCAAGAGCTGTGCAGGCACATCATGTAGCTATAAAGGTAGATTACATTTTGTTATTGTCTCTGGGCCTTGCCAGATTATTTGGTAAACCTGCTTTTTATTAATGCATTTATAATGGGCAGTGAAAGGCAGATGAAGTTTGGATAATTTTTCCTTCCGGTTGCAATAGTGCAAATTAAGATGTGCTTAATTTATAATGCACTATAAATGCAGTTTTTTAATTCCAAGGATATCACAACACCTTTTAGTCACCTTTTTCTGTTTGAAACAATTCAAATAAGGTGAGGTGGTGCTTTATTTTCCCATTTAGGAGGAGATGCAAGTACATCTCCCTGGCAGACTGGAAGTAAAAGCCAGAGAGATTGCTGAGCAGTCCTTGCCTCTCTGTGCTGGACATGTTTTCATGCTGCAGATCTCTCAAGCTGCCATCTCTCTTCACGCTCATTGACCTCAGGCTGCAGCTCTGGTGGGGGTGGCAGGGATGATTCCTCTCCCTGAGGACAATGGCATTAGCAACAAGCAGTCAGTCATAAAGGATGCAACCAGGAAGGCAGAGGGGGAAAATGACAGTGGCCCTTCATAAATATTAAAGAAGCTTCTCTAAGACAGAAGCAGAAGTGTGTGCTGACAGAGTCAGAAGATGAATGGCTCTATACAATCAATTCCTTTTAGAGAAAAGATTATTTTTTCACAATCATTAATGTAGTATTTAATCTTTTTTATTTCCTTTCTCACTCTTGCCTTTTCCCAACTCCCCACTTTACCTGAGATTGGCTACACTGGCTCTTTTATGCTTTTATTGTGGTTATTCATTTTTTGTCCAAACTTCTTACAATTCCCAAGGAGAAAAGAGCATCATGTAGACACTGGTAGCTTTTCTGCCTGCTTTCCACTACTTCTGCTGAGCATCCATTTAACACAGACAGTTGGGTAAATGCCAGTTACTAATTTCAATACATTTCAAACTTGAATATATTTAAGGTTTGTGGCTTAAGTGGGATTAAGTGTGGTATTTTCAGGATCCCCCATCGTGGGAAGGAAAGATGAATCTGACTCCATGTTCTTAGAAGGCTAATTTATCATTATATATTATATTATATTATATTATATTATATTATATTATATTATATTATATTATATTATATTATATTATGCTATACTAAACTATACCAAAGAATAGAGAAAGGATACTTACAGAAGGCAAAAAGATAATAATGAAAACCTCGTGACTCTTTCCAGAGCCTCGACAGAGCTGACTGTGATTGGTCATTAAGTTAAAACAATTCCCAAGAAACCAATAAAAAACAATTCCTATAAAACCAATAAAACAATGACCAGTTGGTAAACAATGTCCAAACCACATTCCAAGCAGCAAAACACAGGAGAAGCAAATCAGATAATTATTGTTTCCATTTTTCTCTGAGGCTTCTCAGCTTCCCAGGAGAAGAAATACTGGGCAAAGAGATTTTTCAGAAAATATAACAGTGACAATTAGGCAGTGAACAAGGTACTTTACTTAAATTTACAGGTTAAAGGTTACAAGTAAACCTCCATGGTTCTCTCTGTATGCAGGTAGCACATCAGCTGTAGCTCTTTGTACAGGGGAGAGCAATTTTTGAAAGAATTTTTTATCATCAGAAAATCCTACACTGTGACTGCAGTAAGAGCAATCCTAATGTTTTCTTGGCTAAAGCCAAGTTTTAAAGAATGGAAGCTTCACTTTTGCCTTACATTTGCAATCCCCAGGCATATTTTGTCTTCTTATAATGATCCTGAATTGTTGAAATGAAGTAGTAACTTGTGTTCTTCTGAAATGGCTTTTGACACATTATCTTGCTGGTGAAGCCTGTGTACTTAATGAGTCAAAGGGAATCATTTTCCAAAACTCTCTGATATTTTGCATGGTATTCATCACCACCATTATCACCAGTCATCCTGGTGAGCAGCAGGGAAGCTGTGTATTAGTCACTGTGAAAGGTGCTGGGTTGAACTATACATCACTGCTACCTTCTAATAGGCTTTGAAACAGGATGGCATGATTTACATCTTCTTCCCATTCTGAAAAGGCAGAGGAAGGCTCTTTTTCAAGCCCACATGCAGTCACCCTGTTGAACTGGCAGTGGCTTTTTGCCTTTTATTAGGGTAGGTATGAAGGAGCATCCTCTCCTTGCTAGCCCATGGAAGCTGGGATTTGTGATATCCACCCTCTGGAACATCTAGCAATCCCACTGGAGGGCCTGGTGAGACCCTTTAGCATCACAGCAGCACAGTGAAGGATCTGAATTCCCCATCCTACCCACACTTCATCGTGCTCCTCCTCTCTAAACCCCACAGATGCTGTAGACCTGAAACGTCCTGCGCGTGGTGACTCTGCCAACCCATGCAGCACTAAGACTTGTCGCAGACATCTTTTATGGAAAATCCTTTCCTTAGGGTTTTTCCTCCTTAGAAGCTGAGAGGCCTCGGGAACAAAATGTAAACATTGATTATCTGCTGCTGTGGAATGCAACAGGTGCATCTGTGATTGGCCCATGTTGGATGTTTGTAATTAATGGCCAATCACAGCCCAGCTGGCTTGGACAGAGAGTCTGAAATGAAGCCTTTGTTATCATGCTTTCTTATTCTATTCTTAGCTAACCTTCTGATGCAAACCTTTCTTCTATTCCTTTAGTATAGTTTTAATGTAATATATATCATAAAATAATAAATCAGCCTTCTGAAACATGGAGTCAGATCCTCGTCTCTTCCCTCAACCTCAGACCTCTGTGAACACTGTAACAAAGACTGCAATTTGTCTTTGCTATTTCTGCTGCAGTGTTTGGTGATTTGTATCATACAGAAATTAGAACAAACAGCAAAATAGATAATAAAGGTCTTTGTAAGAATGTCCAGACAGGCTCCCTTTCAAGTGAAGTCATCTGCTCATTGCTGTTCACATATCAGTCTGAATGAGTGCATAAATTCTTAGATATTTGATGGGAAACCCAAGAAATCCTGAAGTTCCTGAATCAGCAGGACTGCAAAGTTTATGGGCAGTCCCAGAAACCCAGTTTCAGGGATTCTTAATTCTTAAATAGACAGATAAGTGTGTCATCACCTCCAGGACATTAAATACAAGAATTTACTCCATCCAAATAAAGCACTTCCTTAAGGGTTTTGCTGTATCAGGTCCTAGGAGCCAAATAGGTCTCAAACCTGTATTTCTCCACTTGAATTCTTGATGCCATTATTATGCTAGATATTATCTGAGAAGGATTTTGTACTGGTCAGAAATAAGTAGTTTCAAATTAAAGTTTGAAGAATTTGTTGCTCAGAAAAGAATTATTCAAAGAATTGATCATCCTTTGCTAATTTCATTGAGTTTCCTTGGCTATAATTCAGATAGGTAGCCACAAAAGGTGCAAGTGATAGGCTAAGTGGTGATAAAATATTAATCTATTCAAAATATTAAAATATTCTGTCAGGTATCTGAAAATTCCTAGGTGATGATGTCAAACAACAGCAGATATTATGTGTTCTTGATTAACTTTGGGCTTATAAAAATATTTGTAAGAACGACTTTAAACTATACTACATTGCTACAGAATGTAGGATACTTGTGATTTTCATTTTCATTTTCACAAGTTTCAATGTTGTTACACCTTGCTGTACTGATTTTATAATCTGGATAAACAACTCTAAAATCTTGATCACCTGTTGGAGACTCAGAAAAGGTGATTATCCTTTAGTTAATGCGCACGGTATCCTTACAGTCACTGTGCTAAAATTACTTTTATTGCAGTCATCTATTATTGCTGAAATGCCACAGGACTCTTCAAGGCTGTGGATGGAGCTCAGGGAATGATGAACCTCTGATTATCCCAGCCTCTTTCTTGCCACCACCGCTGCACAGGAATTAACAGGAGCAAGAGCCCTCTACCTGGTTCATCCCTTCTGCAACTGTGTAGAACAAACAAACAAACACACAATATTTTTTTTTAAAGTTTATGTTTCAGTTTAACCAAATGATAAACACCCATTCTCAGAACTAATCTCTCTGAGACAATAATCACATTGATGGCTTAATAATAAACCAGATAGGATTGGAAAAATTAACATTTATAAAATCTGACCCCGAAGTCTGACCAGAATGCTGACTGCTCATGCAAAATAGCTCGTCTCCCTTTACAACTTACTGCTCTCTCTTCCTCCCTAACACTCAGAATGTTTCTTCCATCTGTTTTACTTCATGACTTCTTGCTATATTAACCATATTCCTCTGCTCTGCAGTGAAAGTGAGAACTTCCTTTGGCATCCTGTCTTTGTGGTGCTGCCATTCTTGCTGAATGCAGTTCCAGTGATTTGTGCTGGCTGGATTCACGTGTGGCATCTTGTTGTGAGTACTCATCTAATAAACTATTTATAGATGCCTCAGTGTAATCAGCATATCAGTAACAGCTTCACATATACTGCATGGATTGAAAAAGTTACCAGAAATGGTAGTGAAGCTTTCATCTATGCTGCTACAGAAAGGAATTTCTGCAGTCTGCTAGGAAAGAAGAAGAAATATGTAAATGAAGAAGAAAAGAAAACTGTCAGAAGACACCAGAAATGATGGTATTAGTTGGCTGCCACTCATGAGGAATTTTTCTGGTCTGGGATTCATTCTTTGAACAATTGAAACATTCTGTCAAGTGAGACTGACAAACTGTAATCACTTAAGCCCTCTACCATAACCACTCAATTGTAGCTTTGGCCAGCACTAGGGTTTCTATGTATGTAAGCAGAAAGCAATCACTCTTAACAATGCTCCTAATTAACTTTTCTTATGTAGATAAATCTAAGGCAGTGCAATGATTCAGTGTGAGTTTGGGTGGGAGCACATCCTTCTATTACTGGGGCAATAAAATAAAACAAAAGTAAAGGAAGAAAACCAAACAAGAAAGTGTGGATTGTGTAGAATATAAATACATTTATAATCCACTGTCCAAATAAAATCTTAATTGATTTTCACTGGATTAATGCCAATATTTTAACACACTTGCAAGATTAGGCTTTGGTAATGGTGCATTAAATGGCTTTACTGATGTAATATTTAACAGTAGAATAACAATCCTAGCCATATAATAAGACATAGCCCCACAAATAATGACAAATGAATGTGTAAATTCAGTGGTTTCAGAAATAAAAGGCCATTTGAGGTTTTTCTTTAGGTGATGTTTTCTTGAAATTAGCTCAGTGATATTTGTCATTTATCTTGTGCCTGCTGAAACAAGGTAGTTTGTGAGTTGGATTAGAAGCTGCTGAAAGTTTTGCCTTGTTAGATCTATTGATTTTCTCTGTAAAGAAAGTTGAACTTGCATTGTGTTTTATGTCTGTGGCACAAGGGTGCAGCATTCTCTATTTTAACTTTAATAAGTGCCACTTGACTGTTAAGAAGGAGACAAATAGACAAAGACCCATTAAGCACTTTACAGGAGTCAAGGGTATGTAAACAAACATGATAGAGAATGACAAATTCTTTTCCCAGCTGGAAATCATATTAGAATAATGATAGAATTAATATGAGGGGATGCCTGAGTAAAGAACATTTTTTTTCCACAAAATTGGTGGCCTATCAAAATCAGGAAACTGCAAGAGCAAATTTATTTCTAACTGGTATGACTTCCTCAGTATTTATAAGCTGCAGAAACAGCCAAGTGTTGCTGAAGGTGATGAAAAGGAAATGATGAAGGGATTTATTCCAGTACCACACACTTCTATATCCAACACAGTAGCTGTTTAATAACCATGACTTTACATAATTGGGTCTGTATGGGTAACTTATCCTCACCTAGCAATGAATCTTGCAATGGTACAATGACCAAGCAGGTCATTGCTCAGCTCACATGAACACCCTCCTTTTAAACTTTCATTCAACACAAGCTCAGCCTTTGGAAAAATCCTGAGAGACTGGAAGGGCTAAAAACCCAACAATCCCAAATGTTTGCACGTTGGGATTGCCTGAGTGGCCCCCTGGATGGGACACTGAGCTATGCCCCAGCTTTGCTGTGGGATTTGCAGTGTTTCACTCAATCCCTCTGTGCACAGTCACAGCAAGGGTGCTGAGCAGGGGCTCCATCGTGGATCACAGCCCTGAACACAACTGGGCTTCAGTCAGGGCTGAGATCTCTCTGGGAACTGTAATCTACAGAATCATTTCCTATTAACCAACCTGAAACCCAGAGAAAGTTTTCTGGCTGCATCAGTGCTAAAATCTGTGTGCAAGAATGAATCCTGGCTGTTTCCTTATCTTCCCTTTATCCAGTTTTGGCAGTTTCCAAGTCAGATGCCACTTCCTCACTGTGATGGTGTTCACAGGGGTTTTTGAACGAGGGAAGAGATGAGGATCTGACTCCATGTTTCAGAAGGCTTGATTTATTATTTTATTATATATATTACATAAAAATTTACTAAAATAATAGAAAAAAATATTTCATCAGAAGGCCAGCTAAGAATAGAAAAAGAAGGAATGATAACAAAGGATTGTGGCTCAGCTCTCTGTCCAAGCCAGCTGGGCTGTGATTGGCCATTAATTACAAACATCCACATGAGACCAATCACAGATGCACCTGTTGCATTTCACAGCAGCAGATAATCAATGTTTACATTTTGTTCCTGAGGCCTCTCAGCTTCTCAGAAGGAAAAATCCCAAGGAAAGGGTTTTTCATGAAAAGATATCTGCAACACCTCACTGCTCCTCAGGGCTCAGCAGCGTGAAAGAGAAGAGAACCTGTAATTTTACATTCATATCGCAAAATCTTAGTCCAAACAGCACCATAAATATTTGTATGGCCTTTCTTAGTAACAAATATGTTTGTTCTCTTTTCAAATGCTCTTTAGAGGAGGGCTTGAATGGGAAATGTGAATTGCTCTTTGTGCCAATATGAAATGCTGAATCCCTTGTTGTCTAGAGCTGGATGGACTAAAGACAGAAAAATTCTCTATCTTCCATACACGACAGAATGTCAAGTGGTGTTCTGTGTTTGTGCTAGAAAAATACTTGTGCTGCAGTTAAAGGATTCCAAGACTATGAATCATTTTTTCCTATATTTTCTAGTCCCAACTTTTTTTTATAAGGAAACACACTTCCAAAAAAATAGCACAGGAAGAGCAAGGTAGATAATTTATTGGCTTAGTCAAGGAGCTTAAAATGATCTTTCTTCACACATCTTCTGTCATTCAAGGTCAGGGTATTTGTTTGATAAGTGCTTTTACATCTAAAATGCTCTCCTTAGGTTTTAATTCCCATTGGAGTGAAGTAAAAATGTCCCCTTTTTTATGTCTATGTTCTTCTTTCTTAACAGTGGTTCTGGTTCATGATGAGCTGTAACCTTTCCTTTAGCAAGCAGCACAAAATACTTGTATATTTACAGAAATGAGCTCCAGGAGGGGATTTAGCAGCTTTTTCCTTCCCAAACCAGAGACTCTTACAACAACAACTTCTGCTTGCTTTTCTCTGCTTTTCCTATTTTCTTTTTACCCCTCTTAGACTTGATAAGTGAGTCTTTCCACAGTCTAAGTTGCAGTAATTAATTCTGAAGCTTCTCTTTTTTCTCTTGAATAATTTTTATTTGTATATGACTTTCTCATGTACACTTTATTAAATTTTTTATTGTTATTTTTTTAGTGGCAAGGGTTTTATGTGGTGATGTGAGACTGAGTTCTGTAAGTTTATTTCTACGGGAGTCACAGTCATAAGGAGAGGATATTTGAAATTTTCCTGATGGATGATTGGATGGATAAATGAGAAGGTTTTGCTGTCACAACATAATGCAAATTAATGGCAGCCAAATAGGATGACAGCCTCTTAATGGAGGTCAAGTTTGATGCAAAGCCAAATTCTAGTACCCTCCTTTGCAGGGGCTTTCATTCTACCTTAAGTGATTTCTGTGTTTGTGTTTATGTCTGTGTGATCTGGCTGATACTGGGAATGAGTTTTCCTGTATGCAAATAGTTCAGCAAATCTGCCTGCTGACATCAATCAGTACACAAGTGCTAAAATTCCCTGTTTTCTGGGTAATTCAGTTCTTTCCTTGTATCTGAGAATCATCTCCAAAAATCTGAGTAGTTCTCTTTTTGCCTTCATTTTTATTTGTCATTAGATAAAAATAATAAAAAAAAAATAAAATACACAGATAGAATTTAACTCCAGCAGACAAGAGGAAGAAAATAAATAAAAATTACCAGTGTTTACCTTGACTTTTCCTCTTGTTCTGTCTAAACCATCCCCAGATTTCATGATCAGACAAAGAACTCTCCTCCTGCTGCCACAGCTGCTCTTGGTAAGTTCCTGACATTTAGTAAAATAATAAAGCTTTCCCAACATGGCCCCCTTGATACACTCCTAACATATTTAATCTCAAGGGAAAGAGCATCTTCTAAAAATACAACTTTAAAATCACTTGAGGAGAATGTGATTCCATTGCTGCAAATAGAGGAGAAGTGTTGGAATGCTGCTTTCTGCCTTGAATTGGTGATGTGGAGTAGAGCAGGTGGATCTGGCAAGAAAAAGGATGCAGAATTTTCTTTTGAAAATCAAATATCAGTCAGCTTGTGTTTCTCCAGTGCTTTCCTGTCAGTGAAATAATCTGGAAAGCTTAAGAGTTCTTGCTTAATTTATTAGTATTTAAATTTCATCCAGCCAGCCCAGTTCCAGGCTCCCATACTATTTTGTTATTTGTATTGATTCTGGTCTCAGAAGAAGTATAAGCTGTAACAGAATGGTGCAAAAGATAAACTATTTCTATAGGACACAAAGGTGAGGCCTTCAAACACAACCCAGCCCAATAATTCTGAATGTTATGGGAAGAAAATCCCTCTGAGCATTTACTTTACAAAATCTTTTACGTTATTCTTTCATTGAAGCATCATGTACAGCCTCCTTTAAAATATGTAACTAGTGGAATACCTGACCTGAAGAGCTGAACAAGCACAGAATTTCCTGGAATCTTTGATTTTAAAAACAAACTTATTGATCTTTCAACAAATGTGAGTGTGGGGATTATTTGTTTTAGAGGGAGACTTGAAAGAAAATAATCTCTGTGCTTTGTAAGTGACTCCTCTGCTACGGTTCACAATGTAATACAGATTTCGCTCTGCTGTGGCTCCTGTCTGTTTCCCATCTAAGTTGCTTCCTATTTTCTGGAAAAAACAACAACAAAAAAACACCAAAAAACACAACCAAACAAAACCAAAACAAAACAAAACAAAACAAAACACCCACAAAAAAACCAAACCAAACCAAAAAATAACAACAAAAAAACCCAAACCCAAAACCCCCTACATGTGTTTTGGAATCAAGCCATTACACTTTCTTTAGCAAGTCTGTACTTTGATGTAGCACGGATGTCTGAGAGCACTTGTTTCCTCTGAGGTTTCAATTTCAGGCAACACCAGCTTATGTTCTGGCTGGAAATTTCACAGAAAAAGTTATTTTACTGAACTCCTAAGTTAGCTATGTGTTTTACCTACCTAGGAACCACAGGGTTTCTACTGTTTAGATAGTATCTAGAGGGTGTCTACTGCAGGAAGTTTTCCAGAGCAGGATCCAAGATGAATCTGAGTAGATCTCGTCAGTAATCCATCCATTAAACACAAAGAGCAATATCTCAATTTAGGTGTCAAAGAATAGCTATTAAAAAACTCTCTCATGTCCTGGAAGTGATACAGAGCCACATGCCACCAGTGGACTGAGAATTTGTTCTGATAAACAGATTGCTTCTGTTATATTGCTAAATCACAAAGCAGGAACCTTGATTTGTAATGGAGACTTGTGTGCTCTTTTAAAACCTGAGGGAATAGAAATTGTCAGTGGAAAAAAAGGTGAGCTCATTTTTCTGCCTCAAACACATAAGCTCTTTGTTGGATCGGGTACCTCTTGTTTATTTTCCTTCCTCAGTTAATGCAAGAGAAAGAATGCAAAATGAATGAGCCAATGAATAAACCCACCTCATTCTTTCAAGTTGAAAACTTTCATTTGGCAACCACGCTGTATGGGAACATAAAATTCAGAGATATATTTTACTCAAAAATAAGATAATCTTTGTTCTAATTACAATACATTGAGTTTCGCCTGTTAAATGAAAGAAGACTGTGCCTATTAAGCTTGAATTTGAAAGAATCAAATGAAAGATACAGCTGAGAAACAGTTTTTCCTAAACACAGCAGCCTGTAAGAAAGAAGAAAAATTTTTTTTTTTAGAAAAAAATCTTTGTTTTAGTTTCTTGAAGTTAGGACACATTCAGCCTCATAATGCTCCCAGATCACTCCAGAAAGCAACATTAAAGACCACAGTGCCAAATATTTTTTAGGCATAGCTGGAACTAAAAGCATCCAAGCACCCTGTGGAAAGGGACCCATGCTGAAGCAATCCATGAAGAACTGCAGTCCTTGGGAAGGGTTCACTTTGGAGAAGTTCATGGAGGACAGTTTTCTTGCTGGAACAGGAAAAGTGTGTGAAGAGTTATTAATATTCTATCCTGAGGAGAAAGGAGTGGCAGAGACATCACGATTGACCACAACCTCCTTTCCCTGTCCTCCTGGGCCCCTGTGAGAGGAGGAGCAGGGATAGAATTGGAATAAATTGGATATTTTTAATTGAAATACATTGGATATTCAGAATTGGAATAAATTGGATATTCAACTTTATTCCTGAATATCCTGAATTGGATATACAGGAATAAAGTTGAGCTTTGGGAGAAGGGAAGTGTGGCGGGAAGGGTTTTTTAAGTCGTGGGTTTATTTCTCATTATCCCACTCTAATCTGATTGGTAATAAATTCAATTAATTTCCCTGAGTCAAGTGTGTTTTTCCCATGGTGATATTTGGTGAGTGATCTCTCCCTGACCTTGTCTTGACCCACAAGAGTTTCATTGGATTTTCTGTCCCCTGTCTAATTGAGAAGGAGAGTCATAGAGCAGCTTTGGTCAGCACTTGGCATTCAGCCATGGTCAGCCCACCACAGTTATTCAGGTAACAGAAGAATGATCTTGAACTTGACCTAAACATTTAAAAAATTTTAAAAAAACCCTGATAAAACTCAAGGATTATCACCTGGAATTAGTATTCATAATTTGCACTCCACCTTCCATGTAGAGGCTCTGATTAAATCAAAACCTTTATTTTCCTTTGGCCATACAGTCTGAGATGCATCCAAAGAATTAACAAAATGACAAGGGTGTGGGACACAAAAGATAGCTGAGGAATGCTACTATTTCATAGGAGGGAAAACACCAGCATGGAAACTTGTTAAGTGTTTTGTCTGAAGTAAAATCAGGTCTGAAAATAACCCAGATTTAATCAGTCATAGGGCATTAGTACAAAAAATATTCCTCTTTCAAATGCTTCCTCAATTGGGCATGTGGGTTTCCTGTCTTGCTTCCATTCCTGAACCAAAAGTACCACAGGCTCTAGGAGAAAGTCTGTTCATATGAGCTGTGGTTGAAATCCCAGGCATTTTTTGAGTAGTTGTTAACAATAGGGATATAAAAGGCACCATTTAACCTGTTGGAAAGGGAGGGATGATGATACAAACCCATTAAAAATGACACATGGGTAATGCTGTAGTCTTTTCAAAGGAAAAGATTGGTATCAGCAATGTTGCATTAAATCCTAGGAATTGTGCTTCCTTGAAATAGAGGAGAAATCTTCTGTAGGATTTGTGCTCCTAATAAAATACTCCAAAATAATTTAAGTAATTAGGCACTATTCTGAAAAACTACAAACAGTTTCTGAGAGTTAATTTAAAAAAATAGTGAAAGATTAGATATTCATTTATTGTAACGGTAATATTTTAGAAGTAGAAAGGCCTATCTATAATTCTCTGTCAGAACAAAAGAAACATGTATCAGGAAACAAACAATCCTCTAAACTTAGACTTAACTGCAATAAATATAGTTATTCAGGGAAAGTTATATCTCATTTTACACCACTGACTTCAGGTGGATTTACTACATCAAAAATTAATTTGGTCTCAAAGTTGGTGGATTTTTCATAGCCTAATCTGATGGTATGAGTTTATGAGACATAAGGAGGAGTCCTAGCCAAACCGTTGGGAGTACATTAAAAATCAAACTTGTGTTTTCACGAGAGAGTCAACATTCAAACAGGAGCGTCACTGAAATGCCTTCAAGCTGATTCTCAGCCTGGATGTGAGCAGCCAGCCAGGCATTTCCACAGAAGGTTCTCAAACGTCGGCTGCTCTCATTTATCAGAAATTAGAGTGACACTTCTTAACATTTTGTGCAGAGTTAACCAAATGTTATGGAAATTTCAGATGCCAGCCACTATGACAGGGTTCAGCTCCAGGTTTCTGCTGAATCAATGAGCTGAAAACAGATTCTTCTATAAAGCCCTTTTTATTAATTTTATTAATCTATATACCTGGGGTTTGAGAAATATAGTGAATTTAGAATTAAATTAATTCCTATTCTGAATTCTGAATATATATGGATAACATGATAAACTTTTGCTCTGCAGCTGCAGGAGTTTGCAATGTACTTCTTTTTGTAATTCAACATGAGATTTTTACTTCTGGGGCTGTATTTTGGGGAAAAACAAAGAAAGAGGAGAGTAATGCATGTGGTCCCTCAGTTTGAGGTCTCTGGCACATAGAATAGTGGTAGTTTTCTTTGCCATTTTTTCTTTTTGGTGTTAAGGAACTATCTAAGGTGATGGACTTGAGGCTTCAATGGGAATGTACATTGTAGGACATAAGGACACCAACCACAAAAGTACATTTTTTCTGCAAGTGCAAATTGACAGCTTTTATTAAAAAAGTATTATTTGCCATAATAATCTGAGCAGTATGAGGCTAAATGTAATGGCTTGAAGTATTTTTTCTCTCGCCATTACAGAAAAAGGAAGTGGTTGCTTTTACAACATGAAGTAGCTATTAAACTAAATTAATAGATCTAATATGTCTGCGTTTGTAGAAAGCTATTTGACAAAGTTTCCCTTGATAGACTATTGTTAAAGTTCTCTAAATATGGGTGAGGTAATACATTATTAAGATGGATAAAGAATGGTTAGAAACCAGAGACATGAATTAAAGATATCTTTTATTCATAGGGGTTGGATAAAGAATGAAACCCCACTGGGCTCTAATTGTGTCAACACTGTTTAATACTTGATTTAACATTTTCAACAGAGCTGTACCATGGTCTTTCTTTATATCTGTGGGTGTTACCTGAAGAAGCATAACTCAGTGAACTGCAGCATTTATAGGTTTGAGCCAGTAAGCAGGATCCAGAGCAGTGGGTCAGACCACACAGGATTATTTGCATCAGAGAAGGGAATGTCCACATGGACAGAATTTAAACTTTAACCAGCCAAAGCATTGCCAAACACTGGCACACATGGAAACACTGAGACAACGGTTAAAGTATGTGTAGCAAAATGTCCCCAAAATGTACTTAAGCGGTAGTGAGTGAAATTATCATCCCTGGAAATGCTCAAAAATAGACATTTTGAACAAGCCATGTTCACATGGCTCAGTGGTGGACTTGGCAGTTGATGGTTGGACTCAATGATCTTAAAGGTCTTATCCAACCTCAAGGATTCTGTGATTATAAAGCAACACCAGAGAGTTTTATAAGTGTAAGCAGGGTCAACATTTTCACATTTGGGCAGCATTGGCAGTCTTGAGGAAGGAGTTTTTGGAGTTGTTGTGCTGATGACAGACTGAAAACATCCTGTCATGGCAGCACTGAATATGGCACGTGCTGTCCTCTGTTGGCTCTCCCAGGCAATGGTGACCCTGCCACGTACAAATGTTTAGACCAAGCTATGGTTCCTGAAATTGAAGCTGAAAATTCAGATGGAGAAGACCACAGGTGCTCAGCCTCCCACACAAACCCTCTTAGAGAGTCAGCTGCAGTCTAAGCAACCTGGTCTGGTTTTCATACCTGTCATACCTGGTCTGTCATGAACCTAGTTGAAATCCCAGTGAGGTCTGGAGGCTATCACTTCTGGATTTGGTGGAGCTGGATCATGTTTCTTGTGACTTCTGTAGCAGTTCCAGGCAGCTATCTGTGTTTCCATGCTGAGCTGCATAGGTAGCACAGATTTGAAAGGAGTGATTTTCACAGAAAGGAGTGATTTTCAGAGAAGGAAGACTCTGTACCAGATTCCTCATGAATGAAGTGATTGCCTGACAGCTCTCAAGATAGCTTTCTAGACATTTAATTTTTCTCTCATTTCCTTAATAAAAACCCCTCTCTTTTTATGAAATGAGATCAGCTATACTAGCTTTTCAGACAATTTACATTGCTGACATGTATTCACATGGTACACAGTGACAGTACTCAAAAATCAAACCAGGAGTTGTGTTTGATCCACAGCAGTGTCTGAAAACACTGTGTGCCATCTAAAATGGTATATACAACCCCCAGGGGTGAGGTGATGTCTGAACTTTAAGGACACAATTACTTTTGCAGAGATTGAGACATGAATATTTTATGTGTGACTTGGGATTTTTTTTTTTTTTTTGCACTCACAAGAAAGCTGAATGTAATTTGAACGCATGCTGTCAGATGAGTGACATCAGATGAGTGACACCTATGGGAAAATTATAGCAGAGGAATCAAAGTCTGAGACAGAGAAACCCTGTATTTGACCAGAGAGGAAGAGATAACACAGTCATTAATATAATAGACAGGAGTTTTGGTACTTAGTACCAGCAGTCCTTTGGCACCTAAATGGGAGACAGTCACAGAAAGCAGAATTAATATCACTCTGTCTCTTCAATTTTTCAAATGTTTCTACATTGAAAATGGCAGGTCAATTCTAGTTCAAATATAACATGGATATGCAGAAGAAAAACTGGAAGAAGAAAATTAGACTACCGAAAATTTGATTGTATTTTGCTTTTTGATGTTTATCTTTAAAAGAGTTTTATTTGCAGAAACTGTAAAAAAACCAATGTGATAGCCAGGGACAAGATTACCTGGGGAAATATTTTGGATGGAATAGATCTGGTAGAGACAGCAATGTGTCCCAAAGCATGATTTTTCTCAGCTGTGTATTCATGACCAAACTTGGATGATTGTATTCATGAAATGTAAATGTGCTCTGTGTTGCTAATTTCTTCCATTTCACTGATGTCCGTGATATCATTGTAACTGAAAGGAAGTTGATCAACCTGATAAGAGATGAAAAATTAGCATTACAGTTGGATTTCCTCTTCCTTAGTCACAATGTGTACATGTGGGCTCTCCTCTGACTCATGGATCACTTTAGCTAGTGTCAGTGAGAGAAAAACAATGACAGAGCCACACACAGACCGTCCCAATTAGCTATGCATTCTATGAGAATAGTTTCTGTAGAAATATTTGGAATGTGTGTTCCTTATTTGCCATAATATTCTGACTGATTAGTGAAATCTGAGGAGGTGGGCTTGACCACACCAGAAGGGAAGGACTGAACTGTGGTGGCCCTGGCCAAAAACTTTAAAAATGGAGCTGATATTTAAATCAATGGGATGGGGGACAAAACCATCTTCCTTTGGCTTTGCTTTAAAGCCTAGGTTTAAGGCAGTGTGAGCTGGCTCATTTGGTGTTGCTTGCAAGATTAGTAGAGGGAATAAAAGCAGAACACTCTTTGTGGATTTGGCTGGAATTTGTGTGTGGGAAAATACTCAGTAACATCAAGAAGGAAAAATTTCTGCACATGCTTGGATGTCTCCTTGAAGCTCTATGGTTGAAAACCAAACTCACCAAGGACTTGAAACACTTCCAGGGTTAGACAGGAGTTGAATAATTTCTGTGGAAGGAGGCTTTGGTCATCTTAATTTACATCCCAGCTGAGCAACAACCGCAAGACAAAAGGTCCAGCTCCTTTGAGGTATTTAGGTGCTTAATGCCCACTGGTTGCTACAGGAATCAGATGTCAAAGTACATTTGCAGATGTCAGCTCCAGAGTTCATTGTGTTTAGCTCAACCCAAGAGTATGAGTATTGTCACTGCACATGAAATATCATTCCAGGCTGGATTGTGTGTCTGTGCTTAGAGCCCACCTGCTGTTCATAGCCCTGCCATCACAAATGTTTAACTCACACGCTGTTCTTTTAAAGGAAAATTAATATTTTCTTTACATGGCATCAGGCATTTCACAGTTGAAAGCTCAATTATGTGTCCTTTAAAAACAATACTTTGTGCTTCATCTCCAAACCCTCTTGCTAACACTGGGCTCAGCACTCCTCCAGGTACTGAACTCCTCTGCCTATAGAGCAAGTTACAGATGTAGGAGCTGGCTGGATCAGTCCCACCCTTATACCCCTCCTGTGAAGTAAATTATTATCCTCTTGTTACAGACAGGGAGACAAATGTAGCCTGGGTTTGATTTGTAAGATTACAGCGCTGGGGAGCTGCTCACAAAATCAAGGCCATATTTCAAAACAGATTCTATTTGTTCACTGGGATCACAATTTTGCCAATGCACTACACTGTGAAAAAGGAATTAAGTAATAGTCTGGCAGTGATCTATACTGGGATTAATATAAATTAATTCTGTCTTTATACTGAGGTGCAAAAGTTATTAAACTCATTAAGAACATAACTTTTTCAAGATCCAAATGGATAACACATAGATTTTCAAGTGCAAATCTTTACAATAAATTTGTTTCAAAAAAATCCTTGAAAGGAAAGAAAAGGATGTTCTTTCTCTGTAGTTATGCTTTGCTTATTTTTTTAGAAGAAAATGTATGACATTTAAGAGATTAATGCTTCTTCATGACAGAATTATAGTTAGAAGTTTTCTCCCAGCAATATTGTTTCTGCAAAGTTAGAACTCTGTGACCTTTCTGGATGGTATAAAATTTCTGTTGATTGCTATGACTTTCCTAAAAGAGCAATTCTTAATTCTCAAGCTTTAAAAAAAAATTGTGTTTTGAATTCTTCAGAGTCTGAACCTGCTTATTTCTAGAGGTGAAGTACAAAGCATACTCACAGTACATTTCTACTTTTTTTACTTGCATGAACCATTGCTACCCACAATCATCTTGATTTTCCTGGGACTAAAACCCTCAAAGGTGGGCTCGTGACCCCACATATTGATCCTCATTGTGGAGAGGAGTCTAAATAAATTCCACCTTCAAAACAAGCAACATCTGAAAAATTACTCTGCTCAGAAATTAAAGGTATGGATCATTGTGTGTTAGCTGACTCTTGATGAAGAATTATATCATCACTTTTAGTACACAAGCCCGCGAAGTTACACTGTTTATCTTAAATATTTACCCAAATACCCCAAAATCCCACTGGGAGGGCCTGGGATTTGAGAAAAAAACATATTTCTTTGAAAGCTGCCAAGGAGCAAAAGTCTGTTGTGGCTGTACTGAGGGTTTCCAAGCATAAATGGACTTATGGACTCAAAAACTGACACCAGCCAGGGTCTATGTACAAATCACGAATGTGATTGTACACATTCATGGGGATGGGGCTGCTGTGGAAAGAGCCTTGAGCTGTTTTATTTTTCAGCATCAGTCTCATTACCTGATTATGACAATGGGAAGACGCCATCAGCTCACATCCGAGGCAGCAGACCAAGAATTTAATGTTACAACTTACTTTATAAGTTTTTTGACCAATCACACAAAGCAGAAGCACATTGACAGTAGTTCCATCCAACCACTATAAGCACAGGTACCTTTGGTTAAAACAATGCCTGCTTATTCTGAATACAATACCTGCTTGTAAGCCTTAAAACACAATGCACAGAGCTCCATTATTAAGCTTCAACCTTCCTAATATCTTGCTAGATAAACTTTTCTGTAGCTTAGGGACTTATTCTTGACAAGCATTAATGCACAGACCATTGTTCTATTTGTCCTTGCTTTTCTACAGTTTAAATAATTTTTCTGCTGGCCTATCTCATGGCTGCTGCTTAGCTCTAACCACAGTTCTGCTGCCTCTGGGGCCTGCCTTTTGCAGCTTTCCCAAAACCCTCTAATTTTGTGGATTCCCACAATAAACTATGTCAGTCTGAACTTTCTTAGCTTCACTGTAGAGCGGCTGGGTCTTTTTGTGACTTTGCTGACCAGTTTATAATCTCATCCTGTGTCTTGCTGCCAGTGGTGGCCAGCAGGAGGTGCCTGGGGACTGCAAGTCTCTAGAGACTCCTCCTGCTTTTACGCTCTTGACAAGAATTTGCAGCTTGGGGACCTCTCCAGAGAGATTTAGATAAAACTTTGTGTTTAAAAGGCCAACAGGAATTCTTGTCCATGATTTTGTACAGCATCCTTTGAGACCATGTAAAGGGTTAGCATTCATGTCATCCTGTAGCAAGGGTTTTCAGCAGTTTAACTACACATTCAATAAGGATTCCCCCTCTTTTTTCAGTGTGAACTTGCTTCCTGGGAGTTTCAGTTAATAAACTGTAGCTAATCCATTGGGAAAGAAAGCAAACAAAAGGTTTCTGGGGATATTTATGGTTTATAATGCCTCTATCACATATTTGGTCCTTGCCAGGCTGAAGAGTCCTGGTCTGCGCATGAATTTTTATATGAAGATACTCCACACCCATGATCTTCATTCTATGAACTGTCAGTTCTGTCTGATTGAGATGAGGCAATTAAAACTGCATATGCAGTATCTGGGTGCAAAACACATTTAAACAGTTATTCAGCACCTCCTGCAATTCCTGGCAGCTGCTCCATCCTGAATTATTTATTATTTGTAAATAGTCATACCTCACCTCTCATTGATAGCTATTCCTAAGTTGCCTCTAAAGGTAATGAACAGCTTTCTGGCCATTTACTGACCATTTACCTTCTTTTCCCTGCCTTTTACCCAATTATATACCCATGAAAATATCTTTTACACTGTCATTATTTTCTTAAGGACATTTGGTGAAGGACAAAACCCTTAACAAAAACCCAACCCAGTAGTCAAGCCCATGTCAATACCCTTCTCAACTTCTAGAAGGTTTAGATTTGTGAGACAGAACTGCTCATCACACAAGCCACAGGGATCTGTCTCAGTACCAGGGAAAATGGTCCAAATCAGCATTAAACAAAAATTAACTTCTAATATAAAACCTATCAAACCCAGACCTTTGACGTACAGAAAGAACAAAAAGCAGGACAGTGCAAGTAGTATGACTGGAGAAGAGTCATTCAGAATAAATGAAGGAAATTATGGAGGACTAAGAAATATTTCATAAGGAATCAGAAGTAGCAGACAGGAAAATTTACCTTGAAATAAATAAACACATATTAACCCACATAATCCCATACATCAATTACTGAGCACTATGCTCAGTAACCAGAACATCTCAATGGAAGCAAACCTAAATAAGTATCAATGATAATAAATATCAATTTCTGCCCAGCCTCCAGCAGAAGTGAAGAATACACATTTTCAAATGAGTGGAGCAAAATCAAATGTATGACAACTTTATACTCTTCAGTGCTATTGTTGTATCTGACACACTTTTCTAAGTGCCAGTGATTTTAAGATAGTGGGACAAGCTAAAACGGTAGCAGGAAAAATAAGGCTTAGAAATCCTTTTGCTGTAGTATTCAGCAGTGTGAATGGGGAGAAAGAAAAAGAAGAGGCACATTTTAGAAGTACAGGGAAATATATTTGACAAGTGAAAATAAACTGTGGGATTAATTGCTGCAGGAGGCACAATGTCTATTATGGCCTTGAATTACTAAATTATTCATCCCAAAGCAAGGTGAAGGAAATAATATGGCCAAGGTAATAAAGATATTTGACATCAATCTGTAATATTACATATTTATAGATTAGCTGCAATAGGAATTGTTTTTTGAGGAACTTTTGCATGGATGGAGGAGAACATGGTGGAGCAGAACTTGACTGGAAAGTAATAAATACAAAATGTTTTAAAAGTTTTTATTTTTCAAATCCTAACTTAAATCCCCTAAATTATAGAAGAAACTAGTCTATGCAATGTTTGTTCAACCAGCTAGTTTTCTGCAATATTTATGTGTTTCATGGGAATAACAGTAAATGTCAGAAATAAATGCATGCCCCCATGGCCAAGTCACAGTGACTTAATTTTTCATGTGTCCTTTTTAGTGATATAAGGCTAAAAATGTTTTAAATGCATTTAGAGAGTTCTTTGTTTAAAATCATATGGGTGTCCCAAAACTGGTATTTTCAAAAGATTTTGGAATAATGTAATATGCTAAAATGTCTGGGAATGGCTATGCAGCATTGTAAGGATCAGTCTGGCTTATTCATCTTCCAGACACTCTTTGAATGTGCACAATGAAGCCAAATCCAGAATTTTGATTTCATTGTACCTGCTCTCTGACTTCAGAGGAAGACCTTCCTAAGGATGATCACAGGATTAGCTGAGGGATAGAAGTGAGAGCTAAAACAGGTTTTCTTCCTGTTAAACAATTTTCCTATGACTCAGAAGCAAGACAAAGGATGAACAGAATACAGGAACTTAAGAGCACATTCTGTGTGATGTAAAATGTCTCAACTTGGATTGCTTTTAGAGGAAACGTGCTTAGGAAAAGCTGAGATCCTTTTAGAAACTATTTACTAGGAAAAAAAAAATCCTGAAAAAAATCCCTGTCAATATGTGTGTAAGTCCTGATTTTTCAGCTTTACATAAGAGTGAGTTACCAGCATTTCCTTGAAGATTAACATACTCTGATCTTTGTTCGTTGATGTATGAGACTTTGAAAGATGTACAAAGAGAACAAATAATTTCACTGCAACAATGATGAAAATAGTAGATTTTTTAAGGACCAGATTATATAAGAAAGTAGCCAAACCACCTGCTATTTTTACATTAAAACAAGTGAAACTTTTCATTTCTGAGATTGCTTTGTGAGGAACAAAATTTCATGTTTTTGATAGCTGAGTTGGTTTGGATATTTCCCTACCCAGATCTGCACTACCTGTGCTCATAGAACCAGTCACAACTTGTTCTGTATCTTGAGAGCACTTCCAAATTTTTTCACTGTATGTTAAAAACATAAACTGTGTGAATGATTAACAGAAGAGGCAGCCATGGAAGGCTTGTCCTGTCCATAAAATATTGTCAGAACATGCTCACCTGTCCAAGCTGCTTTGCAAATCAGGCTGATCAGAACCTGATAGTTCAGCTGACAGGTGTTCAACTCTGTCAGCTGGATGGCTTGGGACCACCAATTGCATTCCTTGTCTCTGCACCCAGAAAGCACAGCCAGGGAGTAGTTCTTGAGTACATGGATTTATAAAGCACTCAGCTGGAGAACAGCAAGGTCTTCAAGCCTCTTTCCATTCCACAATGGAGCACAGCCCTGTGCAGGGAGCCCTCACCAGCATCTCTCCTTTCCCAAATGCTGCTTTGAGGAACCCACCTGTCCTTGGACTGAGTGTGGCAGGCTTGAGGATGCTGCCATTCCTGTACCCTCCCATCTGCACACTGCCTGCCCTTTCAGCCTCACTTCCCAACAGAAAAGGATCTCCAGGGAAGAACTGGAACTGCACTCCACTTATCTTCTGTATCATTTAAATGTAAAACCTGTATTTCTGCTGTGCTCTCTCCAAAAGATTGACAGCGTGGTAGCTTTAACAGCTCTGTCTTATAGAAATCATTTTCATCTCTCAGAATGTTTTTGTAGTATTTCTTATAATAATGTGATCTTAAACCTCTACTTAAAAAAAAAAAAAAAAAGGTTTTGGGGGAAAAATCCGGCAGCAAAAATAGAAAATTCTAAAATGTTTTATGACAACAGTTTAAAATGAAACTGTTTCAGCATTAAAAATCCATTAAAAGTTAAATGAAACCTCCCAGCACAAAGACAAATATCTAGGGATTCAATTACTGAAACTGCATGCAATCCACTTATTTAAGTGGAAGATTCTTTTTTCAAGCTTACAAGAAAAAAGAAGTCTTGAAATAAAATAAAGAAGCCAACGTCAAAGTTTCTGTACATCACAAAGCAATAAAGCAATTGAATGTGATATTAACATATGAAACAGAAATTAACTATACTTTTCAAAGTGTTCTTTAAAAAGAAATGGGAAAAAAATGGTCTGATGATATGTTCTTAGGCTTCTGATTAAAAATTGCAGTGTTCCATAGTTTTGGATTAATAAGTTGAGTGGAAAAGTTGGTTGTCAGGTCCTAGGCTTGTGCTTCTGGACCTACGCCCATTCAGAATTAGAAATGGAGAATATTTGCTAAAATTTGCCAGATCTGAAAATAGTTTTGAATTTAGGCTTATCTGACTTACAAGCAAAGTATCTTAGATCCTTCTTTCCATCCTAAATAAAATGAAATGGATAGAATTATTCAGTGTTCACTTATATTGATCCAGAACAGATTAAAATAGAGCACTGTGGGAATCTCTTTTAGCTCTCTGTTACAAGAGGTCTGGAGTTCAAAGACTTTGCACAGCTATGCATTTACTAAGAAAATAATATCCATTGTTCTGTACTGGCTGATGATTTGTTTAGCTAGGGAAAGAAAAAGAGAAAAACAAAGAAAAAAAAAATCACTTTTATTCCAGAATGTTGATTCTCTTAGGAAAGCTTTTCAACTGCTATTTTTTATCCTTGTAATGAAACAGAAAAAAAATTACAACTCTTCTCATCACTGATAAGTTTAGAATGCATATTATCATGATAAGAATTGTTCTTTTCTTGCTTTATATGACCCAGGTACATTCCTCTCATTTGTTTGGAGGTGGACATTTTCAGGAAGATGATTGCAAGCAGCATGTCTGGACTGCTGCAAAATGCAGGCAGACTGGTCCCTTCATCTCAGCTCTCCAGGGTTTGAACAAAAGCACACACTGATTTAAATTTCCTAACTGGTCAAAAAAAATCCTTGGCTTAACCTGGTAAAATCTGCTTGTGATGAAGCCCTGCCTTTACTGTCAGTGTTATGTCCTTGAAAGGTGTTCAGGGCCAGCACTTGGCATGAAATGCAGCTGTGGTTTCCATGACATATGTTAGACAAGCTAATAATAACATTTTTATTCAGCCTGGAAGAATCAGTTTGCAAAATGTCTAATTTGCATAGTTGACTAAGTCAGGCTGGTGGCTGCTTTTTTTTTTTTTTTTTTTTTTTTTTTTTTTCTCCATATATGTACAAGCCAGCCAAATGTAGAAAACCAGAATGTTATTAGAGGAGTTTGAAATGGAAGATAAGTACTGACAGGAGAAGAGGATTATGAATTCCTGGCAAAGACCTACCTTCCTGTCTGTAAAATAGGCACATCTCTGGTGTCACACACCAGAAAAGGAGAAAAGGAGGGGAGGGAAAAAAAACCAGCTGCAAAGAAGGCACAGTTTTGAGAAAGGCAGACAAAAGAGTAATTGCCATGTTAAATAGCAAATTTGGGCATGCCTGCTGAAAGCAATTTGAGTTCACATGGGTGAGAACGAAGGAAAGCTCTGAGTTCATACATAACTGACACAAATTAGCAATAAGCTATTTATTCTTCCTGCTCCTGTCACCTTTGAGTAATAACAACCTTTCATAGGGAAGTAATGATTAAAGTCATCATGACCAGATTTAACCCACTGACCAAGAAATCAGCAAATGAATCCACTCTTGTGACCAAAGTCAAGAATGGCCAGTGGTACAAAATTAACCCAGTCTTTATGATATTTGAGAAATGTAATTTCATGCTCCACCTCAGCTGGTTTGCCTTGCCTTGTTATAGTTCTTTGCAGTCACTAATAGCATTTTTGAAGAAGGAAGGAGCCCTTCAGTGAATTGAAGAGGAAAGATGGGTTTCATCCACAACTCCTAAATTTGGTAGTCCTAAATGAAATGTCTGAATTATGTGAATGTCACAGTTAAATGACAGGATAATTGGGGATTTTTATGGTGTCTAGTGTTGGTGCCTGCAAGGGTTGGAGACATGTCTTAAACACATGAAAGGCAAGATTTTGAGGAGCAGCCAACATGGGTTTAGATGAACCAGGCAGATAACGCCAATGACCAAACTTTTGCTTCCTGTGCTGAGGTGGTTGAGGCTGTAGGGAAGAGAAGGGTCTTTAGTTTAATAAAAGTCACCATGAAGTCTTACATCTGGGACAAAGTAATCCCAGGCAGCAGCACAGACTGGGGCTCATCTGCAGTCTCAAAGGAGATTCCACCTCTGCAGAAATGGATCTGAAAGTCCCAGTGGGCAACAAGCCAAGGGTCAACAGCCTGGCCTTGCAGCAGAGCCATCCATGAGTGTGTCAGTAAGGAATGCATTTATTTTATTGTTTTCCTGAGTAAATTTCAAATGAATTTGCCTGTGTAGGTTGTTTTGAGGACAGCTAACTACTTCAGTCCTCAGCCAGGCTGAGGAAAGCCATGTTCACCCCATATATTTGGCGTCTGTGAAACTTCAAGTGGAATCCTGTGTCTGATTTTGGGTTCCCTGTACAAGAAGGATGTTGTTGACATGCTGAAGGGAGTCCAAGAGGCCTGAAACTGGACTGAATGAGCTGCACTTGCTCAACCTTAAAAAGAAAATGTTTCAGCGAGACCTTACTGGTTTTCTACAACTCCTGTTACCCTGGGACACTGTGGTTCACCATGACTGGAGATGTTCAGGACTTCTCTGAGCATGACCTTCTTTGAGCAGGAGTTTGGACTAGGTGACTCCTTGAGGTCCCTTCCAGCCTAAATTTTTCCGTGATTTGAAATCTTCAGGGCTGCTTTGAGGAGAATGAACAGGTCTAAGTGTTTATTCAAAAGCTCTCATAGACCTTGTGCAGGGAATAAAAGCAAAAAACTGATGCAAAATATTTTGACAAACTTGATCACAGCACATATGAATAAGGGTGGGATGTATTAAAATTGTAATTTGGACTTTGTAGGCTATAAGTGGTTTTAATATGAGTGTGTGTGTGTGTGTGTGAACTGAAGCAATAGAAGAGCAACTGATTTCTTAAAGTTGTTTTTAGCTTCATATTAAGTCTCTTGAATTTACTTTTATTAGTGAGTATAGGTAATTCTTGCTACTATTAGATTAGTTTCATTTAGCTAGTCTGTTTATTCACCTCTACATCTACATAAAGAGGAAATTTAGGGAACCTTACTTAGTCTTAAATGCACATCATTTAGGTGTAATTATCCACCAAATATTGTGAATTAACCCACCTTTATCATGCTCTTTTATGCATTAATTGCTTACCAAATAATTTCCAGCCAGTTCAATTGCTTGATCCTCCTCAATTTTCCCAGTCCACTTTTTTGCCTTCTTCTGTGCTTCAGAACTTCCTACCTTCTGTTGAACTGGCAATTAATCATAACAACTCTGTTGGCAAGCAGTTGCTTGCTCTTTATAGAACACACCGTATGTCTCTTGCTCACAGTTCTCTATAGTTTTTGGATATGATAAAAATAAAGCTGGTCTGCAAATAGCTGGGATTTTTAGCTAGGAGCTGCTTTTGGAGTTCTCTGTGTGATGGAAGCAGAGTGTTTTGTGTGTCAAAAAAGATTATGCTGTTACAGGGAGAAGAATGAACAATAATTTATAATTTCCTTATCAGTAAGAATAGACTTCATAGAGTCAGAGAGTTTTGACTCAGATTTCCCTCAGATGTTTCAGCAATGTCTCCCACCTGAAGCAGGACTGACTAACAGCCTGGAGCCAGAGCAGAAGTGCTGCTCAAAATGGAGTTCAGCATGTGTTTAAATTGTGTATTCAAACCCAAGGGGAGGCAGAAAGCCTGTAGCCTGTGCTCAAATCCATAATCAAGAAAGCATTTATATACACATTAAATGGGAGACTGAGTGGCTTTCCAAACTGCAAAGGAAATACTTAGAAAGGATTCTTGCTGTTGTGGAGAGTCTGGTTCTATCATGGCTTAAAGAAAGAGGCCATGAAGGTATACAGCTGAGGGAAAAGTAAAAGGTAGTTGTAAAGCAGTTCCCAGGCTTGATTCTATAAACAATTAGGCTCTCTCAAGCACCACTTTATAAACAATAAGATTCTCAGTCTTCCCATAACAGGCAAAACACTCTGTCCTTGGGCTCTCTGGGAACAGATAGCTACTCTGGGAACAGATATGAAGGTTTTGAGAACTTTTCATATCACAGTGAGAACGCTGGTCCTGTTTTCAATAAACAAACCACAGGTATTGTAAAACAAAAGGAGGGGTTACAGTTTTCTCTGTAACCTATCGTGAGCTCGAATTTTGCAATATGCATGAAGTCAATTAACACTGTTATATAAAGTGGCTGATTTAATCAATAAATCGGAGTCGATGCTGATCAACAAAGATGGGTTGGCTCCCTTCGCTTTCAACATGCTGTCAAGCTTAAGTAACCTTGTGCTTAAAGTGTGATTTTTTGGGGTTTTTCGGAGGTTGAGGAGAGATGTTTGACCAAATGTAGCTCAGGTGGTAGTCTGAGAGTTG
The DNA here is from genome assembly GCF_028018845.1 of Melospiza georgiana. NCBI lineage: Eukaryota > Metazoa > Chordata > Aves > Passeriformes > Passerellidae > Melospiza > Melospiza georgiana. The sequence continues at coordinate 21,574,484 of NC_080432.1, forward strand.
AGGCATTACTGGTTTAGGCAATGGCATCACGATCTCTGCACTGAATGGTTGTAATAAATCCAAGACTTCTTTTGGTTCAGACATCATCAGTGTCACAGCTTGACTGCAGTAGGCTGAGTAGGTGGTTTTGAGGACAGCTGACCATTAATCTTTGATCATTTGTACTTGCCCTTCTTCCTTTGACAACACAGGGCTATTTTGAAAGGAGTATTAATAATCATCTGAAATATATATTAATAATTTTAGTACAACAGTCAGATAGAACGTCTTTTTTAGGTATCAAGGGTAATTGAAAGGTTCTAACTTTTTTTTTTTCCTAACTGAAATCTATTGTTTCAGTGAGAAAATCTGCTCTATTTTAAACTGTGCAAAGGAACACACAGAAGGATAAAATCCAGACTCATGTGGCATAAATAGCAAACCATCCAGAAGAGTCCCTGAGGAATTATTTTTCCCAACATGGTACTGCTGGTTGCTTGTGTTCAAAAACAAAAAACAACCACAACCCAGCCCCCAAACACACCACAAAGTATTCTTGTGTGCTAAATTCCATCACACTAGCACACTGAAACACACAGAACCTCTGCAAGCCAGACTTGCCTCAGGCCCTTCCCTGAATTTCATTTCAGAGACATTCTGACGTGCAGTCCTGCACCTCGTGGTGCTTTGGGTGCTTTAATACCGAGCAGCAGCTGATTATTTTTGGCTCTGAGCAGCGCTGAGTCATAACAGAAATGTTAAGGAATACAGGCACACACAAACTTTGTGAGCATCACCCTCACTCAGGATCAGAGTCAGGCACATGGAAAAGCAAGAGAGAGCAGGGCCAAGGGCTTTCCCAGCTTTCTGCTTCCCCATCTGGGGAACTCAGCAGATGTTGTTGTGGAGCAAATCCTCCTTCCTCAGTGATACTGCTGGCTTTTTGAGCTTTACTTGGAGGTAGATATATATCAAAAGAGAAAAAAAAAAATTAGATGTTGCATGCTGCAGGAATCTGAGGAAATAGTGATTTTCTCTTACAATCCTGAACCCATTGATGGCAGGAATAAAACATAGGTTTTTTTCCCCTTGGGCTTTACTTTCATTGCCTCAGATATGCCTGTTTTGTGTAGAGGATCTGACTGACCTTCAGCTTCACGCTCTTCTCCTCTTTTGGAAACTTTCTCTTTAGAAATCTCCCATGCTTAATCTTTGTAAATTATACTCCATCCAGTTTGAACATTCTGAGAGGTCTAAAGGAGCAGGACAAGGAATGGGTTTTGCAATACTACTATTGCATTATCTTTCTCTCTTTGATATATTTAGTGTGAAGAAATTATACCCTCTTGTAGATTAAAAATAACCAAAATCTGCCACTGTGCTCCCATTTGAGTCACCAGATAGGTGTTTCAGCAGCATGTTTGGTTCAGGATTATATGAGCCAGCCCTTTGTCTCCTGAGGGTGCTGAGATGCTGTCAGCATAAAAAATCCCACTCTGCTTTGAGATGACAAAGTCTCCATCAGTGGTTTTCCTGTGTAGCCTACTGGTATGGTTGTTTCAAAAGATATAAGAACATTAGTGGATGTACCACAGGAAAAAAAATTACTGAATTTCCTAGTTTTCTTGCTAATTCAAACAAGCTTACATACCTGCTTTGTGTTTATTACCATAAAGTAGTGAAATAGTAGCATGCTCCCTACCTTTCTTGACTTAGATGTAATATCCTTTATGAATTTGTGAGGACTTTGAATTAAATAAACCTGAAACAGGAGTGTTGCCTCAGCCAGGAAAGTTTTAAATTTGCATGTTTGTTCTTAATGGAGGGAGAAAGAAGATAGACCACACAGACCATTTTGTACCCATTCATCATCTGCTTGTCTAGTCTGGCTTTTTGATTTTTTGTTGACACTGTCCTTTAGTTAGAGATAATTTCCAGGCAATTTCAAGACTTCTTTTGAATACGTAAATATTTTGATGATTTAAAGGCTCAAAGCCCCAGAGGGTAAAGGAGGCCAACAGAAATCACATTTTTACAGTGTCCAGAGAGATTGTAGAGTTCTCCTCAGAAAGCATCTGGATGTGATCCTCGGCACGAGGCTCTGGGTGGTTCCTGCTCGAGCAGGGGGCTTGGACCAGGTGGCTCCACAGGTCACTTCCAGCCTCATTTACTCTTTGGGGTTCTGTTTTGCAGAGATAATCAAAACTCCACAACTTTTGTGAAAGTTGTAAAGCCGGTATGTTTATTACAGCGCTGGACGCGTGTGGGAATCGTTCCCCTAAAATGACATGCGTACTTCTGGGAACTTCAGGTCTCTTTTTGTCCCCCTCTCAGATACATATGCATACAATTCACAATAGGTTCATGCATATTCATTTTTATGAATTTCGCGTGACATTTGCCGCTAGTTCTTCTTTATCCGAAAGAATTCCTAGGTCAGGTTGACCTGCTCTTACAGCAGTCTCTCTGTCTCTCTCTATCACCCTCTGTCTCCCACCACTTATCGCTGTCCTTCAATGAAGCAACTTCACTGAGCCTAGGTTCTGCAGTCAGGCTAAATAGCCATGTTTTCTAATCACAGACTCAACTCAAAAATGTACATTTCACCCAAATCAAAATGGATTTCTACCCTGGAAAATTTCCACTTTGCCTCAATTCTGTCCTTTGACTTTAGTCCTGAAGCCTCTGACCTCAGCCCTGGTGCCAGCTGGAAAGGATTCTGACAGTCCATGATCCCAGGCTCCCCCAGGGGGGTTCACCCCCAAACACAACATACACATTCCAGAATATCATGTGGTGCTCCTCAGTAATGGAAGAAGACTGATCTGAAGTGAGGGTAACTATACAAAAACACCTGAAGTTTTGTCCTGCAGAACTAATGTTAAAACCAGGGCTCCTTTCAGTTGGAAGTTCCTACATGAAAGAACTTGTTTATCAGCATAAGGTAACAAGTAAAATAACTCAGAAAGTTTGAAATGAAATTTACATTGTGAAAATTTCAGCTCTCTGCTTTTGCTTCATGGGTCAAAAGATCAGAAATTCCTACCTTTAACTGACAACATTTGATATAATAGATACTGATAATCTATAAAGGGGAAATGGGGTTTATAGGAAATATGCACTGTAAGAGGATTCAAAGCAAAAAAAAAGTTAAAAAGAGATAGCAGGGGAGGTATAGATATGTTACTGATGCATAAACAGTAAGAACAAATGTATGGGGTTTTCCCTTCTTTCTGTAGGAAGAAAACAATTACAATGAAAAGAAGGATGAATCATACTAACTTATCACCAAGAGAGTGCAGAATAAAGAATCAGGACAAAACAGCTTTGAGACACAGGGTTAATAATCACGTTAAATATGTAAGTATTTGTATGTGTCCCTTACATTTTTTTGGGCAATCACTCATAGTGTATTAGTGTGTTCAAAATTCTATTCATCTTCCACTTGCATTTCATGTTTTAAAAATTCATACGCAAGAAGGTTTTATTTTTTATTTCCCATAGTGGGAGATGAAATCTAGAGACTTAAAAAAGTCAGGAATCTCAGTAGGAAAGAAGAAAAAGATAATTTGTCTGTAATCTTTAAAGCTAGAATTATTCACTAAAGCTTTTTTTTGAAGACAATCATCTAGAACAATTCTGTTCCATTGGAAAATAATAAAATTGGTAGAAAAATGGAAATCTTTTAAGAAAATAAAAAAGAAGGTGTTGATGATACCCAGCAAAAACCCTGTTGCTTTTATGTTGGATCTTGTGGTGTTTGGTAGGGTGTTTTAGTTCTGCTTTTTGTATTAAAGTCTGAAAAAGCTGTATCTTGAGAAATAGGCTGAAAATGTATCAGCTATTATAAAATCTCACCTCCTTCTGTGTGGGATTTGGGATTGATTTACATTTCATGGAGTTTGGGTTTCTTAGTGTCAGGAAAACACCTCACCAGGTCTTCCATGCTGAGTGCAGAAGGACCCTGACTGAAGAATAAAGAATAAATCAACTGGTTTCTTGGGTAGGGGTTCACACACTGCAGAGAACAAATGCTTTCAGTCCTGTGAGGAGCTGGGAGCAATTACCAAAATACAAAGGCTGCAATGTGTTTGTGTGGGGATATCCTAGACAGGAGTGTTGGCAAAGCTTTGCTTCTTCCACGAGAATTTGTGCGAGAGTTCAACTCTGCTGCAGAGTGAGGTTGGGAGAGTGGAGTCTGCCTCTGAGTTGGAGGGGCTTGGGGTGAATATTTCCCTCAGTGTAATGGGTATCCGGGTCTGGAAGTCTACTTCTCATCAAATAGCTGCATTTTTATATATGATAAAAAAAATGTGGCAGCAACGCTTTTCAAGTGCACTGTTCTTCTGTATTGATGTTGAATCAGTTGGAGTACAGAGCCTCAATAAGTGACTTGTTTTATCGTGCTTAATTCAGATAGGAATAACAATGCAGGTAATTGCTATCAAGTGACCTGGATTACCCACTTTTGTTCTATATAACACAAGTGTAGTTAGCCTTGGGAATTATTGGTGTTCTGACTGATCAAGCAGCAATTTGCATTTGATCATGTGTTAAAATTATTTTTTGACAGAGACACAAGTAATGAAGTGTATTTATTAGGTTAGAATGAGCTTAAATCACATTTGTTTTCTTCCTAGGGAATTATATAAATGTCTGCTTAAAAATGTGTCCCTGTTTCATGTTTTTCACAGTTGGAATTCTTTTCTGAAGCTGAACATGACTCTCTGTGTGCTGTCAGAACCAGGAGCTCATCCCAAGGCCATGGAAATCATGGAAATATCTGGAATATGCCAGAAGCTTTGGAGGAGGCTACATTATACTCATGGCAAGAGTGGTGCCATAGGCTCATAAGAAATAAGATACATAAAAATGTCCACATTTTATTAATTGTAATGATAACTGGTGTTATAGACTGAAACATTCTGCCAACTTTGTCTGCAGCTAGGACTGGTTAAAATCTAGAAAGGTGTAATTATTTCTAAATATTGTCATTATTATCTGAATAATTGCATGAGTGAGTACTGCAAAAATATTAATTGAATTATATTCAGTGAGAAATGACATTAACAGAACAGAGGAGTCATAGAATAGTATTGACAAGATCTGCTTGCAGTGCAATCACCAGTTTTGTTCTACTTGAGAAGAATGTCTTGAGAGAGTTGAAAGAATTTAATCTGTGTTCTTTCTTCATTGTGACAAAACTAACAGCTTTAAGTTAGCATTGCATACACGATGCTAAATCTGATTAAATATTTTTGAGAATGAAATTTTAAAAAGCTTCAGAGTGCATGTATCTTTTAGAAAGTGAGAATAACTGAGAAATACTTGTGTCTGTCTAGAAAATAATGGCTTCTCTGTCAGTATGTTCAGTTTTAGTGCTATTAATAATAACGTAAAGTTCTCATATGCTATTTTTCATCTGGAAATAAAAATTGCCTTGGGAAATTCATCTCAGCTCTGTGTCACAATAAGACTCATGAAGTGATTAAAGCAAGGACATCAGTGCAGAGAGACAACCCCTCTGTTCCAGGCTGGTGCTCTAACCAAACAATCAATATTCATTTTGGCTGCACCAGGTCCATCAAGGAACACAGAGCAGATCACAGCCAGTGATCAAGCAGTTTATTTCCAAGGAAGAGTTATTCAGAAACAAAACAAACAAACAACTCCTCAAGTCTGAGTTTTAATATTTTAGGGAGGCCACAAGAGCACTCTGGTAATATCCATGAGCTCTCCAAAGATTTAATGTCTGTTACACAGTAAATGCTGCATAAAAGTGATACTCAAGGCATTATAAAGAGATGTTATATTACCACAGCATATCTCTATTTCAATTGAATTAAGGGACATAAACCTGTTTTATGTGTTTCATACAGTTTCAGCTTGCAACCTAGTAAATGTTACTGCTTACTACCTGGATGAGTTTGTGCATCAATAGATGAACAGTTAAAGTCAATACACGAAATATATGTAGCAGAGCAAGTGAAACAGAGGGTTTTATTCAATAACATTGCAATTATTGACCTCACATGCTTTGATCAAGTTAGGCATCACACTTCAATAGAGCAGTCAGTAGAAATATGTGTTATATGGAGTTATGGCTTTGTGGAAATGATAGATCCAGGTGAACAGAATAAATACCAGCGTATCTTGATGGTTTCTTGGTTTCATCTTAAGCAGCTATGCAGGCTCTGTTTTTTGCTATTTTTTCCCAACATCTGTGTTATAAAAGTGATGCTGGTTTAAGCTTTTGATAATGTGCTATTTTGTTGTCTTTGAATTATGAAGGTTCACAAACAGAGCTAAGTCTTAGGTCAGTTCATTTACGAACAAAAAGGAAAAGAGAATAATAATTTATTTATAAGTTAAAGAGAATGAATTATACAGAATCCTTTTCTGTATCTGTATCACCAGCTTTTTCATTGCCAACACAATTAACCCAAGTACACTCTTATTTATTATTAGTTGAGGCAAAATGCACATTGCAGCTTCAGGCTTTTAAAAAGTGGTTTACACACTAAACTTGTTGCATTGAACTAAGCACACTAAAGTCTAATTTTGCCTTAAGATTTAGTAAAGATGGTGACATACAGATGGTGTAAATAGTGCCTAGGTGGATTTATTGCCACATATCTAGAGTTGAGGCAATGGACAAGAAATATTCTTTGTGCTAAATAGAACCATGTGGATAGCTATGCATTTGTAATGGTAAGTTTTATTGTAAATAGTTCATTAGTAGCAGAGATTCCATTAGACAAAAAAATGACAAATGTAGCAAATACATTTTTTAAGTAAGTGTGGAGTTGATGGAGGTTGCAGGCAGCTGTAGCTCTGTTAACATGACCTTAATATTATGCAAAGCTTTAGAAGAAAAAATTGATGATGTAGCAGATCTAACTACAACAATAAACATAGGAAATACGCAGTATTTCTTTTTCAAAGAAAGAAAACAATTGCACTTAAAGAAGACATACTCAACTAATTTAGGACCAAAGGAATGCAGATTAAAGTAGGCAAAACCCCTTGAAATAAAAATCAAAACATCTTTTTACTTTTTTCCCCCCTGTGGCTTGGATCATATAAATTGTATTAGTGCTTCTTTGTAGATTTTGCCCTTTAAAATTGTTCTAGTTCTGAATTCTCATAAAATTATGAGGAGAAATTTATTTTTAGTAATCAGTGATCTAACTACTTTTTATTTCAATGTAGGTTTTAGTTTGGAATGTGGATATAAGAAAAATTACTCATTTTAACTGAACTGGAAGCCTTTGTATTTTTTCCAACACATGTCTTTGTAAGGTTGACTTACATCCTTATAAATAATTGCCAGGTTGAAAAAGTTCTTTGGAACTTTATCTTGCTTATAACTGATTCAGTATTTCTGGATTTTTGTGAGTATAATGATGAAATTTTTACATTGATAGATGCTGTCAGGAGTGCAGGAGGTTTGACACGAGGTTACAGCTTGGTGCTCTCAGCCACTATGATGCCACATCACTCAAATTAGGACTTCTGTTTTCTCCCTGATCCTACATTTAAAAATCAATCTGCCTGGATGTTTCAGCTTGTTTGAAACAAAGTAAGGCAAAAGAATTTACCTCCTGTGAGTTCTAGTTCTATGTAAAGAGAGTTAAAATTATAAAGTCATGAGTAAAATAGATGAAAAGTCAATTTGGGGTTTTTCCACTGATCTTTATTGCATACAGTTAATATACACACTTTACTTTTTACTCCTTCTGTAAATATGATGCTGGATGTGAGGACACAATGTACAGCCAGGCTTTTAGAACATGTTTCAGAGAAATATTTCACTGCAATTTCTGTTATGTGTTTTCGAATGTTCAGTATTTTGCTGAGGCCCTATTTTCCCAGCTCGCCCCCACAGGCCTAGGACAAAGCTCTCTCTTCTAATGAAAAGGTGAAATCACAGAAGAGAAAGAAGTTTATAACCAGAGCCTTGTTCTTACAGGCTGGCAGGTTATTTTAATCATCAGCCAAAGCACAGAAGCCCCTGCTTGTTACTGAAACCTTCTTCACCTTTGGGAGCAATGTTCTGTGACATTAAGGAACTTGATGACAAAATAATACCACCTAATGAGCTACAAGATAACAGACATTTAAGATGAAGGTTAATATTGAAAGAGACTGGAGTTCTTTGTCTCGTCTTCCTCTTCAGTTTGCCAAGTGAGTGCAGGATTGTTCTGTCTGCTCATCCCTGAGGAGCCAGCAATGTGCAGCTCTGCCACAGCCCCTGTGACTCAATGCCTGTCACACCTTTTTCCCAAGGAAAATTAATTTACTTCATTTTTTTTTTTTTTTTGTTAACCAATGTGACAGAGTTCCCAGGGGTCTCAGGTTGAGGGAAGAGACGAGGATCTGACTCCATGTTTCAGAAGGCTTGATTTATTATTTTATCATATATATTACATTAAAACTATACTAAAAGAATAGAAGAAAGGGTTTCATCAGAAGGCCGGCTAAGAATAGAATAGGAAAGAATGATAACAAAGGTTTGTGGCTCAGCTCTCTGTCTGAGCCAGCTGACTATGATTGGCCATTAATTACAAACATCCAACATGGGCCAATCACAGATGCACCTGTTGCATTCCACAGCAGCAGATAATCAATGTTTACATTTTGTTCCTGAGGCTTCCCAGCTTCTCAGGAGGAAAAAGGAAAGGAAAGGATTTTCCATAAAAGATGTCTGTGACAAACCAAAGGTGGCATGCCTTCTCCTCTGTTGGGATAAGCAAATCTTTTCCACCCCTCCCCTTCCCTTCCTCCACTCACTTGTTCCTGGGAATGTGTGTGTGTGTGCAGCCAAACAAACCACAGCATCTCATCACTCAGCCCATCATTGTCTCCTTGGGAGGGCTGCAGTAATAATGCTTAATTAGTTTTGGTTTAAAATTTAGAACTGGCCTGAAACTGGACTTCAGTACATAAGTAGTTCATTTCATAAAGGGATGACTCATTTAATAAACATGTGGATCCACTGATGAGATATCAGGGAGCAGGGACAGTTTTTAGGTCAGGAGAACAAACTAAAGTTTAGCCTTTAAACTATGTCCAAAGAGGTTTAATATATTTTCTTTTTCTACCAGCACAATCTTCTTGACTTAGATGTGCCACTTATTTTTATGGCCAGATAAGTTTAGACTTATGGCCCAATTCTCAAATTTGCATCCACATACTGAAGAATCATTTAAAAACTGAGCACGGAATGAAAGAATTTACAAGTTCAAACCCAGCACCTTCAGATTTCAGACCCTTGTCCATAAATAATAAATTCATTAAATAATTTTCTCCTAAAGTCCTTAAACACAGTGTGTAGCCATTTAGCTTTGATTACAGCGCTTTTTAAGAGGGGAGTGGTCTGGCCCACACCAATTTGACTGCCTTGGGCTGAGATGAGGGCTAAAGATGCCTCAGCCTTTAAATCCTGGGCAACTCATGTCCAGACACGTTCATCCTTAGACACCCCACTGAGTTCCTGTGTTTTTCTTGGCAAAAGCAGAGGTAGCTTGGGTGAGCCTGCAGAGGGCCACTTCAGAACTAAAAACCTTTTTCTGAGTGACCTTTTTCTATTTTGTCAGAACAGTACATTTCTATACCAAAAAACTATGGCTTAATGGGTAAAAAATTCCTTTGTACATGTTTTATTAGTGCCAGATGTACAATAAGGGCACAAAATTAGATCAGTTCCCTTGATCAATATTCAGAGGATTTAGACAAAAAGTATTCTTTCCATCCTGTCACATTTTTCAAGCATGAGGGAAGTATTTAAACAAGGTGTTCTCTGTGTTTTTAAATGGGAAATTATAAGGATACTAGGTAATTTATAGCAATTTATAAAGTTTAGTCATAGAAGTATCTTAAAGGGAACTGCTATCACCCTTCTCTCAGCAGGATCAAAAATATTTTTTTTTAGTTATTATTCCATTAAAAAAATGGTCCAGTGGAATATATTACTCTTATTAAGACAATATTTAAATTATTATTTTACATTTATAAATGCATATATTGTTTACAGTATATTATGACTATTACTACTACTACTACTACTACTACTACTACTACTACTACTACTTACTATTATTATTGTTATTATTATTATTATTATTATTATTATTATTATTATTATTATTATTATTATTATTATTATTATTATTATTATTATTATTACCATCATCATCATCATCATCATCATCATCATCATCATCATCATCATTAGGAAGTTATTCATATAATAACTTCAATAATGCAGTTTGTAAAATAAAAAAAACCAAACAAACCAAACAGAACAAGTTATACTAGGGAGAAATGAGGCATTTTGCAGCCTGAGTGTAAAGTACAGGAATGAGCTTTTGAGAGGAAGAAGCTGCAGAATGTGTAGGAAAAGCATGGACATAAACAAAAAATCCCACTGTTTATCAGGAGTAAATGCTCCTGTTTACCAGTACTAATGCTCCAGAAACTATGAAAAAATAGAAAGGGAAGTATGGTAGGGCAGGAGTATAATGTCTCACACAAGCTTTGTAGATTGTGTTTATTTTGTGTCAGCAGTTTCCATCACTTGCACTTCTGCCCCCTTGCTCCCAGCGCAAGTTCTGCTGTCCAGAGAGGCTCTGAATGTTGGATTCACTCCCTGTAGCGAGCACAGCCAAGGGGTATTTGATTTGCCTCGTGTTGCTCTATGTTCATTTTTATGTTCCCTCTCACTTAATTGTGTCAGAGTTGTTCAATCCAGGTAAATGGAGATCACCAGGAGAGAGGTGGGAAGTAAATAAATAAATAAATAAGCCCCCCACTCACAATCAGACAATATTTCTGGTTAGTCTGCTTAAAGAAAAAATATGGCAAGAATTTTCTATTTGTTGCAGTGAATGCACTTTTACCTTGTTTTCTTTGTTTTTCTTTTCCCCTGAGGAATGTAGAACATTTTCTCCTATTTTCATCAGGTGAAATTAATAAATCAGCTGTGTTATCTTCACTCATGGTGACAGCACAAATGGCCAAATTGTTAAAATATTGTTTTCTTTCTCTGCCAAAAGGAGTGGCATTGTGTCACTCCATTCCACTGTGTCTTCCTCCATTTGTACTTTATTTGTGAATCATGACATTTAGAATCAGCATATTAATTTAAAATGCAAACTGATAGCAAGGAAAACTTTTGAAGGTAGAGTTCTTTTCCAATATTTTGACCTACCATAACATTTAGCTGGCAGATTGTCTATTAACTCTTGGCATTACTGGAGGTTTTTTCTATTTAGTTCTGTCAATAAAAAAACCCCAAAATTTAGTTTCATGCCCTCCATTGCTTTGGTATTTCTGTCCTAACTAGAATCTAGCTGTAGTGCAAATATCAAAAAATCCTCATTAACTTTTATTAATTATATAATGAGTAAATTTATTTTACTTGCAATTAATTTAATATCACACAAACAGCAAATACAGTTATACCTCCTAACACATCAACTTAATAATGAAAGTTATATAACATGCATTTAAAGGGTATTTTAAAATAAAGCTGGGTTAACTTGCAAGTAAAGTGAAGAATTATTAACTGGTGAAATAACATAAATGTGAAGCTGAAAGGGTGGGACAAGTCATGAGACTGCTACTGAAATAAAGAATTTTCATGGCTGTTTTTCTGACCAGTAAGATTTCACCATTTAATGCTGATTTGGATTTTAAATTTTCTATGCTCTTTGTCTTAATAAGGAGCAGTTTTCTTTGGTCAGAGTCATCTGTGGATATACTTTAAAAGCACCACCTCCCTATTTCTCAAATGGGCATATTAACAGGAGGACCAATGAGTGTGGACATAAACAGGCAAAATATATTTTTGTATGTAGATCTGTACATTCCCCCACAGACATAACTGGGATTAAAGTACACAGCAAGCAGAAAAGAACATATTATTTCTAGGTATATAAAGGCAAGAGCTCAAATATTCCCATAGAGGAGAGCTTAAAAAAATCTTTGGTTTTCTCGGGAACAATGAATCTGTTAAGTGATTAAAAGTGAAACGAGAGTTCAAACCATACAGGTATTCCTATCTGTGAAGCAGCATAACCACCAGAGTCTTACATTAAAAATTCTCTCTGAGAAATCTCAGTGGAATGACAGCTCCTAATTTCTGTGGAGCCAAGAGAAGCAAAATATTTACTTTTTTATATCACCTGTCTTTAAACTTCACTCCTTTAAAATGCCTTGCTTCCTGCAACAGGGGAAACAAAAGGGACACATAATAGACATCCTTTTGCACGTGGAACAAAGCTGGATGGGACTTTTATCCTTGGCTTCTTTGTTGCTCCCCAAATCTATCCCTCTTTGAACAATCTGCCACTGCTCTGTGCCAGCAGGAGCTTTAGAAGAAGGCCATCTGCACTGTCTGCTACATTAGAGGACAGATTCTCTTAATTCCTGACGTACTGGAATGGCTCTGTGTCCAGAATGGGATTTCTGGCCATCCAGCTTTATGGGATGGGAAAGGGGCAAAAATCTCCCAGACCCTGCTAATGATGCTGAGTGAGAAATGGCCATTTACCCGCTGAACTGCACAGCTGGGTACAGCACACACCCACCCAAAGGGAAATGCAAGGTCTATTATCATTTTGTGCAAGTACTGCCAGGTAATTGGGAGCTTTTGAGGCAGATTTGGAGGAAGATTTTCACAGAGATGTTTTAGGGGATCGCTGATGTTCTGCGGTTCACTGCAGACAGCGTGGAGCTCTCAGCTGCAGCCGAGGGTCACCAGTTGTTTATACAGTAGCAGCACTCAAGAGGATCCTGTTATGCTATGCAAGGATGGAAAAGAGATAACTGTTGTCTGGAATGTGTTTCCACTGCAATAAATCATACTCCATCCTGAGTTATATCTCTGCTGTATGCCAAGAGAAAAGGTTGTTTTGATTAAACTAGAGACCAGGAGGAGTTTTGTTCTGTTTATTCACTCCTTCAAAATATGAACTCTCCTAAATGTTTTCTGGACACACGTATCCCTCTTCCCCTCCTGAAATTTCTCATGTGTTCTTATTGCAAGCCCTGTTTTTAGAAAGACTGGTGGGCTATTCCCCATGAAACAAAGAGGACGTCATCTTCCCATATTGTGACGGTGTTCACATGGGTTTTCAGACTGGGGAAGAGACGAGGATCTGACTCCATGTTTCAGAAGGCTGATTTATTATTTTATGATATATATTACATTAAAACTATACTAAAAGAATACTAGAAAGGATTTCATCAGAAGGCTACCCAAGAATAGAATAGCAAAGAATGATAACAAAGGTTTGTGACTCAGCTCTCTGTCCGAGCCAGCTGGGCTGTGACTGGCCATTAATTACAAACATCCAACATGGGCCAATCACAGATGCACCTGTTGCATTCCACAGCAGCAGATAATCAATGTTTACATTTTGTTCCTGAGGCCTCCCAGCTTCTCAGGAGGAAAAATCCTAAGGAAAGGATTTTCCATAAAAGATGTCTGCGACACCATATCCCTTCTGTTCCAGGAGAGAATTACATCAGTTAAAAGTTCTACCTCTTCCAGTGAGATCATTGACCTGTCTTCTCCTCCTCCTCTCTGTGCAACAGATGAGCTGAAATTGGTGGAGACCATTCCCCTGGAAGAAAGTATTTTTAAATATTATTTTTGTTTTGACAGACTCTTGTCTGATTGATTATACTTAATTAGCATTTTGACTGTTTTTCTCATCCTGAGTCTTTGTTACATAATTTTCATTTTTAAAAGGCAAAAGTGATTTTAGTAATTTCCTCAGACAGAAAGCCTCTCTGAAAATACAGATATTTATTAATCTAAATGACAGATATTGAAGCTTACCTGTGTCCTCTTCTGAGGTATACACAACTTCATTGTAGTAGTTTAAGAATAGTGAGTTGTCCTTCTTGTCTCATTAAGAAATGATATAACCAGGTAGTTTTGGGACCTGTTACCAGAATAGTTTTGGCCTTTTTGTAAGGTTTTCTTTAGTGCTGAGCAGGAATTGCATGCATTGCACTGCAGGTGCAGCTCACTTTTAACCAGGGGGATCATAGGCAGTGCTAAAGTCAGGCACAGGAAGGAGACTGTCACCAGAAACACAGGACATCAACATTTTTAAGGAAACATGTAGGTTGAGGAGTCCTTAATTAGATTTTAAGTACAGAGTTGAGTTTGATGCCTTATTTAAGTGTTATGTCCAACAAGGAGAGAAATCCAGGTCAGTGCCAACATAGGCTTGTTCTGCACCGGGGAAGACTTACAGAACATTCCCACTATTGCAGCTCCACCGACATTAGTGGTAGGATGAGCTGCAACATTCACAGCTCTCCAGCACCAGCAGCTGTTTCAGCACTGTGCTAATTAGATTGGCACTGAGCTGGTTTCATAGACATGACGCTGCTGACAGCTGCTGGGGTGCCATCTACACCAGGGCTGCCAGCACTGATAAAGCTGTAGTAGTGCTGGGAGCTGTGGCAATTATTTGTAAGTAAAGCTGAGATCTGTGGGCTGAAGTTATAGGATGTGTATGAATGTGTATATGGGATTTAATTTTTTCCCTGTTTTCCCCTGGCATCCTACTCACACGTCTAAGCTTTGCTGATCGTTTGTGAAAAACTGAAAATTTCATGAGTCATGTATCCTCTGGCTTGATGGGGGTAGAGTGGAGGGAGCAGGGAGGTTTCATATTTGGGATCAAGGATCTGAAATATATAGAGTCAGGATGAGAATAAAGTAGGGATAATAATGATAAAGTAGGGATAATAATGATCTCAGTGTGTATTGGGCCGGTGCTGATGAGCTGTCTATTGATTGTTAAGGGACTTCAAAAAGCTTTCAGTGCCCAACATTAGCTGGCTGTGGTGGTCTCATCCACATGGATCTGTATGTGAAAATGTGAAACCTTCTTTCCCTATCAAATCAACATCTCTTGGCATGAAATAAAGCATATTTCGAATGGAGTATAATTTACAAAGAGAAAGGAATAGAAGGGTCTCAATTTTTTCTACAATGTTTTTTCATTTCTCTTAAAATTTTAAAAGAGGTAGAAACACTTCATTGAAATTATGGGTCTAATCTTTACTTCAATTTTCCTTACTCTTTTACTCAAAGTATCTTAGCACTTGACAGATTTTTTCCTTTACTGGAAATAAGCACTGCTCAGCTTGGCACAGGTGAGAGGTTACTTAATAAACTCTTAAAAGAATAGGTAATTAAAAGGATACTGTTGTCCAAAGAAAGAGCACCGTTGTCCCCCTGCCCCGTCCTTTTCTAATGCAATTTGAACTAACTAGAATGATATTTTTCACAAGTAGCTCTTGGACCTCATTTGAAATAATTTCCATGAAAAATCAGAGACATGAGAAATGAGACATGGCACTTCTACAAAAAGTCTTTTTCTCTGCAAGCAAAAACATGCAAACAAGTGAGAACAAAAGTTCATAAAGAAGCTGTTTAAACCATCCTGTGCTCCAAAGAATAGTTTAAAGGAAAGTTCAGATACTTTTTCACATTTATGGATGCCAGCAAAATGACTTTTTAAATTATGTGAAGTGACATGTCGTACCCTTCCCCTTTTCCCCCCAATTTATTTTAGCATGAATTTTAGCATTTACTTTAGCAAGACTAGCAGTGTTCCCTCTGCTCCAGTGCCTGTACCCATACAGAGGTCCAAAATCAATGCCCAGCTCCTTTTCCAGAGAAATGCATGCACCTCCAAGAAAATGAAATAGTCATTTGCAGCTAAATTGCCTGTGGCAGGCATTCAGAAGAACTCTACTGGTTGTCTGATAAATCACCCAGCCAGCCATGTGAATGCTTGGTTCTAACCATTCTTTCACACAATCCCACACAGAGTTTAGTATAAAAAACCTTACAGTCTAAACTGAGTAAATTTTGTTGAATATGAAAGAGAATTCTGGCCTGTTTTAACTGTTCTATGCAAAATATCTATGAACACCTTTGTCCTTTTTTATATAAAATTTTTTTTCTAGAGGAAAGTTAATTTCTTTAAAAAATATAATATTGATGTCAAATGTAAATTCACTGTGTTGATAACGTTGTATTTGAAGAGTAAAATAGAAGTAAGAAAGTGTGCTAGAGAACCTGTTCTGGATTCAGTAGAAGGGAGTACATGCAAAGAAAGCTGACTTCTCAATTTTTTTCATGTATTTTAGTATGTATTGTCTGTTCTGGAGCATGATAAAAGCAGTTGTGAACTCCACAGGCATTCAAAACCATAAGAAAATTGCAATGAAAGATCTACCAAAAAGCAGTCTACCAGATGACAAGCATACTTATGAGAAATCAATAAGAATATTTTGCTAGGTGAAGCCATGCATTAGCTCTGCTGTTGTTTTGTGTAGTTAATTTCTAGTCCTTAAGCCTCTGCAGCACTTCATAGTTAAAACTATTATATTAAGTGAAGATGATAGAGCTGCCTGTCACATGCTTTTCTTTGTCTTTTCCTCATTCTTGTAAGCATAATCCTCAAAGATACATATTTATATTCTCAAGTAACCAATAAATATTCATGGCTGCCTCATGTGTGTGGAAAAAATTGAAACCCTCAATCAACTTCAATAGCAAGATTTTTCTAGAATTAGTCCATTTAAACCAAGGTTTCCAGTGGTTTGATAAAGAATAAAATTTTTGCAAATCTGTACATTGCAATGTGAACCTTGAACGACCTAAATTCTCTCATCCTTCACTCATTGTGTGTGATATTTCTGAATGTGGAAATAATTGAAGGTTTCTGCAACCGGTGGCTGTTCAATGATTCCCCAGTACATTCCTAACCCCTGTTAGCTTCTATTATTCTTGGTCCTTTTCATTGTCTGTTTAGTCTGTATTAGTCCATATCATTAGTCCATATTCTTTTCCCAAGGGATCCCAACACCTAAATTCCTACAGAAGGGTGTAGTTTGCAGTTGTGACCCTGAAAAACTCTTTTTGCAGTGTTAGCAATCCCACAAGAGCAGAAGATCACTACTTTTGGTAGCACCCCTTTTTCCATAGGCAAGGGAGGGTTCAGGGCTGGTGTTGCTGAGGGTTATTTTCTGATTTGTAGCTCCTGCACCTTTCTAATCTGGAGAAGAACAGACAGCAGAAGAGATGGACTCAGCCACTTGGCAAGGGCTCTCAACAAGCACTGCTAAGGAGGTGCTCCACAGATGAGAGTGACCAAGGCATGGCGGAACCACTTCAGAGATGAGGAATATGGCCATTTTTCCTCATCAGTCTCTGTCCCCCTTTCCATTCATCATTTCTGGCTTTGCCCAGCTTTGCTCCAGATTTCCCAGTCATACCACTGAGGAAGTAAATAAAAGAACCCTGAAAATAATTCTCCAAACAATGTTTCCAAGCCTCACTGAAAACTGTGTGAGACATTTTTAATTAGAGACAGAGGTAGAAATCATACACAAAAATGCACCATGGGATAAAAATTTGACCAATAATTCATCACAGTTTAAAAAAGTCAAGGTTTTAATTCAAGGTAAAGAAGAAAAAACAGTGGTTTAGTCAGATAACATAATTTTGCTTTCTTTCTTACAATACAAAAAAAGAAATGCTGAAAAAAACCCAGCATTAAGAACAAAGTTCTTTCAGCAGCTACTGAAATTATCATGTAGCTGTCATCAACACTAATTTGCAATATTGCTCATAAACAAATTAGCAATGGGCTTATGTTAAAAACCACTGAGATGGAGTGGTAAGTGTAATATTAAGTACAATTAAATGGGTCAGTGAGCTACTTTGGGTAGCAGTTTAATTTAATTTCTTAAAGTGAAGCAATTTTGGTAGGATTTGAAATGAATTGAACTCAGCACTAAAGTGAGAATGGTAAGCATGAGAAAGCAGAAATGGAAAAGTAATTTTTACAGTAATGTGGGACCTGTGGGTGTAATCTGCTCTTGCTGATATGCAGCTACAAAGTTAAGAGTGTCTTTTAGCTGGAGAATGTATTTTAAAATGGCTGCCACCTGCAGCAAGGAATAATGACGATCTCAAATAAAGAAGAAGGTGTCTGGTAGGATGTACTTCTATAGGAGCTGCTGGAAGCTAGATGGGAGACCCATGGAAAATGGCTTTTAACATAGTGAATAATTCGTGTTCCCTTTTCTAGAGACAGCTGATGCTTCTCTTCCCTTGAAATTCTAGAAATACCAATGAATTTTATTAATCATTTTTTTATAAGTTTTGGGTTTTTTTGTTTTTAACAGACAAAGATTAAAGCGCAAGTTAAGTTTCTTCTTCAAAAAAAAAAAAAAAAAAGAAAAAAGAACGAAAATAAAAACACTCACTATCTGAAGATACATTTAAAGGGCTTTCAGTTTTACCCAAACTTACCTCTAGCCAAACATCTGTAAGAGCAATAAGTCTTGCTTCCACTATATGGTGCTTAAAGTGTCTGTATGTCTGGGCACAATCTGATAAATTAATTGCTCCGTGAATTAAGTTTGGCTGTCAGTCTGTCTGCAGAGATAACATTTCTGCCCTCCTCCAGCAGCATCCCATGTTTGATGGTTAATCTTTCTCCTGCCATGCTAAAATTCTGACCTCCAGCTGGCCAGTCCTGCAGGTGGTGCTGTGAGAAATGTTCGCGGTTCAGAGACAGGGGTGGAACTCCAGTGGAGAAGGAACAGGTTCATTCCTCTCCAGCTTTTTCCAGGACAGAAATAAAAAGGTAATTTTTTTTCAAAAAACTCCAAAGCACACTGTACTCACCTCTATGGAACGCTAAGCCAAGGATCAACAAAGTATAAAGGGATGCAAAGTGCCTTTTTCACCTGGTGGAGCTTTTGACCAACTTTTCTATACTGTGAATGACTAATATTTGTATTTCAGGCACTGTAATTAGGCTTTAGCTTCTGGTAATAAGAACTCATGGGACAAGAAAAGCAGTGGAAAAGAATAGCCTGAAAAAAAGTAAAGAGAATAAAAATGTGTTCACAGAAAAATTAATGGATATTAACAGTAGAATTTTACTACCCAAAGGCAAAAGGAAGTTTTCTGCGAATGTAAAGTAATATGTGACCTGGCTTTGAGTATTTGCTTGTTTTGGGTTTGGTTTTATTTTCTTTTTTGGAAAGTTTAAAGCTGTTTGCATCAAACTAAAACAATGTGCCCCCTTTTTCTGAACTGATGGCCTTGATATTAGCAGCAAATGGTGGTGTAGTTCAGAAATCAAAATGGCCAGAGAGATTTGCAGGAAACTTCAATGTTCAGCAAGATTAATACTTGAGTATTTTTGGTAGGTTTTAATCTGCAGGAAATTTTTCAAATCTATACCAAAAATTTCATAGGTTTAATAATGTTTAAAAATTTTATTATAATAGAGGAAAATATTTTAAAAATCCATGCATGTGCACTTATATATATGTGTAGAAATATGCTATCTTATACTATCCACTAGATGGACTCAGAAATAGTGTTCAGAACCCAAAGTCAGACTCCTGGTAAGGAGAAATATCTGATGTGAAGCAGTTGCTGGAGCCTGGCACACAGCAGCAGGGCTGGGGAAAGGAGCCTCAGCACCTGCACCTTCTGAAAGGGCAAGGTCTGACTGTCATCTGCTCAGAGAGAGGTTCTGCTTGGCTCCCAGGGCTCTCTCCATGATGGTGCTGAAAAGACAGGATCATATCCAGCCAAAAATCCTGCAGATTTCTGAATATAGAAAAAACATTATATAAGTGCTTGAGGTAATTTGAATTAGATCTCTCATAGGTGCACAGAGTGCATGTAAGGCTGCCATATGGCCATAGCAGTGGGAAAAGCATGTGCTGAAACGTGCCAATAATTAGCTTTAGCAGACAATTGAATATTCCACTTCAAATGACAGGCTTACTCACAATCATTGTCTCCAATTACTTATTTCTTTTCCCAATCACAGGCTAAATTATTATTGCTCTTTGTGTTGGTTTGTTTCCTTATCTTAACCAGCTGCTTTTCACTTTAGTTGCTGTATTTGCTAAATGATGCAATACTTTCTCAACCCATAAAATGTGAACAGTGAGCAAAGGCAACAGCAGTACCCATTTCATTAAAATAATTATTTTCAAATCACCTGGAACATCCAGCTGTAGTTATGCCTACAGAAAGGGATGTAAATGACCTGCAGAGAAGATGCTTTATGTTTCCAGCTAGCACAGGCTGTCAGAGTAGCACTGCATCATCTCCTTACTCTGCTCAGATATCAGAAACAAGCCAAGGGATAGTCAAAAGAGAAAATGCAAAAAGACATCAGCAAAGCTTGGTGAGTAATACCCACTCTTATTCTACCTTTGTTCTATGCTGTGCAGGCTGCAGCAGTATTTTAGCAGCTGTAATGACACTTGGGCTTGACAAAAGTCCTGGGATCCTTGACTACAGAAGTGATTGCAGACTATGCAATGACTCCATCTGATGCTTGATAAAATAGTCAATGAAGGCAGTGGGTAAGATGTCCCAGTAGTAACAAGACAATACATCTCAGAAAGCAGAAGTGCTTAGTCCTGTGAAAGTAAAGTAAACTTAATGGAAATAAATAATGCATGCTGCAAAGGAAAATAAACACGTGCTCCTACCACAGCCATTCAATCCCCAGAGCTGGCTTTAATAATAAATCACCCCAAGTGCTCCAATACTTTTTGGGGAGAGGATTACACTTAATAGAGTTTATCTTTCAGATACCACTACAATACCAAGTTGATCTTTTTTCACTTCCAATCTATAGTTGTTTATTGATGTATCTTTCCATAATTATTTCTGTGAGAAATACATGACTAAATTGATGGTATAAAACGTGCTATATCAGTACAAATAGCCAGACCGGTAGGGGCACAGAACTATGAGGAACTTCATGGGGTCACCTAGTCCAGTATGATAATATTTCCCCTATATCATCTGTGATGGATTTTCCATTCTTATTGCTATTAATGGCTATCCTTTCCTCAGAAACTGCCAAAGACAGCAGCCTGGGACTTCCACAGGCACTCTCTGACACTAGTTCATTATCTCTGTCATTGAGGGCTGATTTATTTTTTAATCAAAAAACCCTTCCTGTGTCCTGTTTTCTGTATCCTGTATCTTATGTCTTTCATCTAATCAACACTCGTTCCTTGCCCCTGTCTGCTGTGGATGTAAAGACTGAGATTATTTCCTTCTTCGTTCCAGTAGATTTCTGTGTCATTGACAGTGTTACCATGTTCCCCCTTTTCCCCCCCTTTCCTCTATTCTAAACAACCCTGAGTCGAATGATCATGACAGGTCTTGAGGAAGAAATCTTATATTTCAATCTAAGCCTAATATTACTAGATACATCAAGAGGATTTGAGAGGCCAACTTCATTAGATTTTGAAATGAAATTGGGATTCACTGTTCCTTGCAGCCGTGGATGACTGATCACTCTCCATGTCAAATCAGCCTACTACTATGGCCTTCTGTGGGATTTTAGCTGCAGTGATGATAAAATATAGTAAACTAAAGAAACAAAGGCATTTTGTTTCTTTACCACAAGAGAAAGCAAGGGGTTTGTGGAGAGATTGTGTGCTCTCTGTGGCCTTTCAGATGTGAAGAATCAGTAGTGAGAAGACATCCCTGTGAGGCAAGGCTGCTGACTGGGTGAGGAGGATCAAGGTCACAATGCCTTAGCTGGCTCAGCTGAAGGGGCAGGTTTGAGACAAAAGGCTCTTTTGCAACTCATCCAGCCACACATTCCTGACATACCTCTGCAAATGGGTAAAATCAGTGTCTTGAGAAGGTGTTCAATATATTGCAGTCTTGTGAAAGGAAGCTTTGTTTTTCTTCCGTGCTGATAAAACTGAATTTTGCCGGATATGCACTAACAATATCAAGCCTTAAGCCTGTTTTACTAGAGTTCTGATGCACATTGCTAAGCCATTGCTGCTTCATCTTTCCAAGATCCAGTTTAAAAGTGATGATGTAAAAACCCATCACTTGATGCAGAATGTTCACAGCTGCAGTTCCTTTGGGTAGATTCAGAGCAGTAACCTGTCTATGGTAGGAAGTTTTTGTGCTGTTCACCAAAATTATGAATCTATGGGTTAACACCCTGTTGAAACTCTTGTGAAATTGAGAGACAGGCCAAATGCAACTATAATTTTTAGTACCTTCCTAATTTATCTCACTAGTCCTTATCTATTACTAGTGCTGCTGATCTAAGGTTACCAACAGGCCACTTTCTCTTAATGAAATCTCCAAAACTGAAGTAACTTACATTATTGTTTACCTGTATGATGCTACAGGCATTGGCACCGCTGGGAAACACAGGAATCATTAAAAATTCTGTGATAAAACTGCAAGAGAGGGCAACATTCTGAATATAACACTTTTCCCAGCTGACACCTTCACTGTCTGATGCTTTCAAGTCTGCCCTTGAAGGCCAGGAAACCAGTGAGCACTAGGGAGTGCCATTAGCTCTAGTTCATTGTATTCATATGATTTAAGAAAACATCAGCTGTGGCAATTCAGCAGCTGTAAGAAAGCATGATCATAATTGCTTTCCTGGAATTCCTGCAGCTTTAAAGAAATGTGGTAAGGGAATGTCTGTCCTACACAACTCCTGATGCAAACTGACTGGGCCCTGAGATATGCACATTATGATGAATTAATAATAAGAAGCTAAACTGGCATTGCATTTTCTTCATTTTTAGCTCCTGTAGAAGTGGTTATAAAACATTCCTCCTTACTTTTGAAAAATCTAAAGGCATTTTCCTGGCCCAGTATTCTGCTACTCACTCTCAATTGTGCTTGGTTGTATGTGTATCTTGTCATACATACAAGGATATTGGTTTTAGTTCTTCAGAACAGAAGAAATTCTAAAATTGATGCCTCTGAGTGAGCTGCTGTTGAATGCATTAAGCTGTTCTGTATGCTTGAATTGGTGCTTCACTCATTAGTCAATGCAGAGCACTGAAAACCCTTGTGTATAAAATATTCCATGAGGAAAAGAAAAAAAAAGGAAGAAAAAAAGCACAGAAAACCCACAATCAATTGCTTGCTCTGTTTAGTTTGGTGCAAAAAAGCTGTTAATAAATTCTTATTATTGTGCTGAATGAGTTATTTCCTTTAGACATTAAAATAAAACTCAATTATCCAAATAAGGCAACTTATAAAATATTCACCTCATATACCCTGAAAATAATTGTCATGGCCTTTGAAATACCATGTGAATTCTGAAGGATTCCTATGCATTTCTTCTAGCTCAAGACTAGTCCTGTAAATTTCCAAAATCTAACCATCTGTACTATAATCAGACATTGTTTGTGAAGGGTATTGGCTGATCAAGCCGTATCTAATTAAAAGAGATATTACTATTAATACTTTGCTGAATGCAAATTTTTGGGTGAATCTTCCTGAAGACTGATTAGAAGTTTGGCAAAATTTTCTGTGTAAAACCTGCAGAGTTTAGGGTAGAAAAAGACACAAAATCCAAGTATTCTTTGATGTGTAACATGGAAAAAAACCTTATTCTTTTAGTGCACTTGAAGAAAAGTGGGTGCTTGAGTTAGTGACCTATGGAGTTATGAGTCAGTGGAGTTTCCAGAGGATGAGTCAATCCACTCAAGTGTCATTTTGCTGTCACTGACTACATTGCAGACAAGGCTCTATTTCAGTCGTGTTCCTTAACTGAATAAAGCTGGATGTGTGAATATCCTGCTCAGACATTTGAAGCTGGACACAATTTATATTTACTCATCATCTCTTGTAAATAGCGAAATCATTTTTTCTGTAGTGTTTAAGTCTATTTCCATATATGTGTCTGAAAAGAGATGTGGGAAAGCTGTGGAGGAGCATTTAATTATCTGCAATATTTAGTGTTTAAATTGCATAGCAGTGCCCATTGTCACAGTTTGCTCAGGCATTTTCCTCTGTCATGCAAACTGACAAAGCTGCTCATGTTTTCCCTTCAGTTTAAAAGGAAATTATTTTCTGGTGAGCTGATTAAGAATTAAGGGACTTTCCCTATTCATTTTTGCCCTCTGTATGCTGAATCTGTGATTTCTCTCTGTAATTACTTCAGTCTGACAATCTTATTACAGTTTGACTGGAAACGGCTCTCAAATTGGACTAAAAGAGACCTTTTGACTATACCAGTAGAGGTAAGATTTAAGTAGAGGATTCAGCCAACAGGCAAAGCTCCTTTTTCTTATATGACCAGATAGTTTCTTGAATAAAAAGGTAGAGAAAAGGCTCTTATTTTCTCACTTTACTCCTTGCATAGTTTTCTTTAAAGAGCAGTTTCTTTCCACACTAGCTACACCTTCATCCTATGGCACTTAGGGCTGTGTCATCTTTAAAAAAGGATGTTTATGTTTTTATGCAAGACCTATTGTCACTAATTTAAACAACAGAATATTTCATACCTTTTAGACAGAATACAGCTGCTCATTTCTGTTTCAGTCAATCAGGCAGAATAGAATCTTGTAAGCTGAAAGTAAGTATATTAGCAACTGTTTTTGGAGGTTTTTAATGCTATTCAGGATGCTGATTTTCACTAATATGTCTATCTTACATATTCTTCAATTATTGTTTCAGGATGGACTAGATTAATCTGAGGCAACTGAATAATGTAATCCTTATTTTTTTGAGATATAGAAGTGTATAATAAACCAGCTGTGGATTTTTATGGTACAAATGAAACCAAAATTTGAAATCCTTTAAATCCTCCAAGAAGCTGTGCATCTTTTTGCTTTTCAATTGCATATTGTTCCTCCCTGTTTCTGGTAGTTTTCACCTCTGATGTGATTGCCATGAAATCCCTCCTATTGCATAACAGTCTATTCAATGACTTCAAGGTAAGATCCAGCTGTGAGGGGTAGTCAGCACAATAATATGTATTGGGGTATTGGGGAACCTTGACTCATTTCTTTCTTCAAAATTTTAGAAGAATTTTTGTTTATTTGTTTGTTTTTAAAAACAGCTACTTTATAAGTATCTCTACTTTGAGTTGTGAAAAAATTGCAAAAATTTCCTTAGAGCAGTCCTGCCCAACCTTAATAACTCTGTTTTTTTTCTGGCCATGAATTAGTCTGTCAGTCCCATGAGCTCTCTGCGATGATTCATTTCAGACTCCGGTTTAGCATTTTTATAAACATCTGCATCACTACTTAATAAATTACTCATTGCACCTTAAAGCAAAATGGTAATGCCTGCAAGAAAACCTCAGTATAGTAACAAAGTGAATGAATAAAACATGTTTGTGTCATGGGAAGTACAAGGAAATGCTGCTTCCTTCCCCTCGCCGTGTGTCGGATGTGCAATTATTGGGTAATTAAGTTCAGCTTACATGACAGGTGAATGACATTCCCACACTGCTGTTCCAAGTTTGCTCCTCAAGCAGACTAAATATGTGGTACCACAAGCAGGAGCAATGCAGGACAGCTACTATATTGTATTTTGTGAGCCAGAGTGGCTCCTGTGCCAGTTTCTGCCACCATGGGTAGGCAAGATTTACTTTTGATAGCGCATGTATGAACTAAGAGATCAGTTAAGGCAGGGAAGTTCCTTAATTAGAGTAATCACAACAATGAATGAGTGTGGGGAACAGGAGTCGTGATGGTTATGACTTCTGTCTTTTCTTTCTTTGTTTAAATGTGACTTCACCCATTTTTCAGCTGACAAGGAGTCCCATACCACATTTGCAATTCCAAATGACTGACTCCTATGAATCATCTTTCAAGAGATGTGTAGGAAATCAATCTCGAGGGAAGAGAAAATATTCTTGTAATCAAATTGATGCAGCCTATTCCTCATTGCAGCCCTAAGAGTATTGAGAAGAGTTATTTTTGTTTAAAAATATAAAACCTGCAATTGAAGAATAAGATTGCATAGTCCTTGTGGCTGCATGGGAATTCACAAAGCTGAGTATTTAACTCTTAAATTGCTTTTAACTCTGGGAGAATGTTTTTGTCATGATAAGTCAGCTAATGTTTACTATATGGAGGGGTACTGTAGAAGCTTTGCAGTCAAGGAAAAGCAGATTTCAACTCTGGGTTTTTCCACTTATAAGCATTTTTAATGGAGGTTCAGACAACTGAAAAGATGGGAACTATTTCTTTCACTGCAAAGCTATGAAATATGCAGAGCTGCAACAAAATCACTATTTTTCATTATTGTGAAAACAAGAAGCATTCACCAGTCTGCAAAAGGGGTAAAGCAGAGGAAGCTGTTTCAAAGCTCTTTCATTTGGTCTGTTCTCAGTGGGTGTGACTTTGTTTTTGCTATTCTGTTGTTGGGGTTTGTCTGGGCAGCAAGGAACTCAGGTAAGAGTTTTGCACTTCATTCCAGCCTGTAATGAGAGGCTCCTTCTGAGAACAGCGAGAAACACAAAATGGTGAAATGTTTCGTCTAGATGTGGACTCTGGTCCACACTTGTTACATATAAAATGGGGAACAACCTTTTTTTTTTAATGAATGTTCTCCAGATGTTCCAGTCAGAAACTATCATGTGAGCTAAGGTAACTCCCACTGCCTTCAGATCAGAAAGCAGGGTAAATTGTTAGTCAAATGTTTTCATTTAATCAAGAACAATTTGAAAGAGATACAGAGGATTCTTTAAAATTCATGCAAAAGTACACACCAATTCTACTTACAAAGTTTGGAGATAAAACACATAATTTTTTGAAGTCTCAAGGACCTGGTTATATTTCTCTTTCATTCTGGAACATGCAGCTGATGTTTCGATACACAAGAAGGCTGTTTGTGCTGGGATGATGTTTTATTGCTACTGTATTCACTGAAAGAGGTGTGAAAAATCAAACTAAATAGTAACTTTTTTTAATGGGTCAGAGTTCCTATTTTTCATTGTGTTGGTTATAAGAAATATTTAACATAAAATGACAATATAAGATTGACTAATAGAAACATTTAAGATGTTAGATTATCTTGGTATTTATTCAGATGTCACTAAGTTTGCCTGTTATTTCAAATTTATTAATTCAAACTTTTAGAAGAAATTTGTTACCAGTGTTTGACCAAACGGAAATTTTTGTACAGTGGAATTTCTTCCCACGCTTGCTATTTCTGTTGCCAAACTTTGTGCTTTTTCTGTAGCCATGATGCCTCCCAATAGCTGATTCCCAATGGAATCAACACATTCCATTAGTACACACCTTGTGCCAAGGTCATGGATATAGATGTTAAAACTTATTTTGCAATGAAATATCCATGGGCAAGAAATCACCCTTATCCTTGATGGAAGCTTATTCCGTGTTTTGAAATCTATTCTCATATATATATGTATATGTAATGTAAAGACATATAGGTAAATAAAATATACATATGCAACAGTTGAAATTTAGCAGTTCTCTTTACATGAAATTATTATTACCATTACTGTGAAATCATTAGTAAAATATTGTCAAACACTGGCACTGACAATCAGAAAAAAAAAATCCTCCAAAATTTTACTCTGTGTCTTCTCTATCTATGTTAATTTCAGTTCACTTTCAAATGCTTATCCATCAATATTCCCATTAATTAAATGCTTCCAGAACTATGAATTCATGCTTATTGTTCAGACAGGTCATGTTCACCTTGAATAAGCAAAAAAACCCCAAAAATCTTTCATGGTTCATTACTGCTTATAGCATTGAACATAGCCCTTTCTTGATACTGAAGGAAAGCCTGGATAGTCTTCTCTGTTCATGGTTAACTTCTTGAGTTTTTTCCAAAGTACTGAACGCAGTAAATAAATATTTCTTTACAGCCCTTTTGGTATAATTCATATTTCTTAACAAAGATAACTTTGTCTCTGAAAATTCTCTGTCTGATGGGGTTGGAATTAAAAATGAATGCTTATGTCGGGGCTGTTTGAAAGATCTGAGAAACTGGTATGATGCAGCCTGATCTAAGGAACATTGCTCTCAATGAGGAAGGGAGGTAATGAAAAATGCAGGATTAATGATCATCTATTTCTACATTTCATCAGTTAAAGCTCCATTGTGTACCTGGATACACGTGCATTATTCAGAAAAACTCTTCCAAGTATTTCATTGCCATTAGGATGATTTTAAAGGCTGTGACAATTCTTTTTCTTGAGTTTTTTCAGAAACTGGTTTACATTCATTCCGTGTTTTCAGGGGAAGTCATGGCGGCTCAGTTTTAAATCAGGGCAGCCAAAATTGTACTTATTCTTAGATTTTCATTGTTTTCAAGTATTCTCTCAAGTGGAAAGCAATGTAGTAGCCTGTAAGTAAGTAACATAAATCTGCTGTATTTTGTTTTGGTGGGAGAATGCCACAGCATCCCACCTGACCATGGAGAAGAAAAGACCCAATCAAACATCACAGCTCCATAATACTCAAAAGCTCCTGTGGATGGTAAGCAGTCTCTTCTAAAGGCAAATTGAGAAGAGATGACCCTGGTCTTTGCTGTTTGTATATTCATTGCACTTTTGTGAGGCCATCACTGCCTTCTGTTCTGGAAGAAATTCTAGAGTCTTATTTTGTGTTACACAGTGAAAAGTCTCACAATATATTTGAGTGTCATTTAGCACCTTAACTGATCTACACAGAAAGGAAATTCTCAGCCATGGTGTGTAAAAACCCATATGTTACATGTGACTATTGGTGGTTCCCTCCTCACCTGTTTTTATAATGTACTGTATTCTCTGCAGAAAAGTGCCCAGCTAGCTAAACTCAAGAAATTGCCCAGTATTTTAATAAGGAAATAAAGTGCCCATTCCTAAGTCTGTCTGCTGTGTGTTAACAATCTATTAGAAGTAAGGTAAAATGCAGACAAATGGCAGGATCCAGATACTTTTTTTTTTGTTGATTTTCTGGAGAATACAGCACTAATAAGCAGGTAGAGAAAAGCTGCCAGGGTGTGCTTTGTGCAGCTGCCATCTGGTAGCTATAAAACACAGTTGTGGTGGTCAAGCAGGTGGTGATTAACCATGATTCAAAATGATGTTTCGCAGCAGGCATGCCCAGCAGGGAAGGAAACGTGGTTTTCACAACATTCTGCTGGAATTCACACACATGGGAGTGTGGGGTGACACAGAGGTGCTGTGGGCAGGAGGGACTGGGGGCACATGGGAGATTCTCCTCCCTTGAAAATTGTCCGTGTCGTTCCTTGAAAATTGTCCGCGTCATTCAACCCTCTGCTGGCGCTGCAGGGTTCTTCAAAGAGTTGGAGGAAGAAGGACAAGCTGCCTTATGTTTAATTTTCATTGGGACTTACACAGATGGTTCTAGAATGCTGAACATGTCATTCAAGAAAATAATGAAGTGAGAGGTTTGTTCTGCAGGGTCAGAACCAGTGACTGCAAAGTAACAGTCGTGCTGGATAGAGGCACAAGTTCTTCTTCAAATTTTTCCGCTTTGGAATCTGCAGGAGGCCAAGTATGATTAAGAAAATAACAGGAAAAAAAAAGCGAAATCTAGGAAAACCAAAAATCTGTTAATATTGCGCCAATATTTTTCTTTTGGAACAATGGATAAAATAAAAGATGTAAAGATAAATGTAGAATAAAATACAATTCTGCAGTCTAGAAAAGCAGGATTAGTGACCCTGCTTTTTGTGTTTTCTTTTGCCCAACAGATCTTGCTGATCATGCAGACTGGTTGAAAGTGAATGTAGCATTTAGGATGGAGAATATGGATATTATTAATTTTAGTAATATTAAATTTTTTTCAACTTGCAAACACGCAGGTCAATATTGTCTCAGAAAAGGGGAAGTGTTACTACTATCCTGCCCTGCAGATTCATTTAGGATTATGTGGAATTTTGGTTGTTTGCGTTAGAGAGTTATTAATACACACTGAAGCAGACAAAGAACAGCAGAATGATCAGAGAAAACAAAGAATACCATGCAAGAGAGTAAACAGGCTTGGCTTGTTTGGTTTAGCAAAACACAGATGGAAGGAGGGATATGATTGTACTTGATAAATATGTGAGGGGAAATACCAGGCTGGGAGCTATTTAATCTGTGTTTGCATACAAAAAATTTTTATAAAGCTGGCTATAAGCATATTTAGGATTGAAGTTGTAAAAGCTTTTGAAATGTGAGATCCACCAGTTGTGAAGGACAAGAGGCAGAGTAAAAAACTGAAATACAGAAAATTCCATTGAAACAAAAGGAAAAAATTTGTTGTCTGGGCAGGTGAAAAGTATTCCACTTCAGCCTCTGGTGGAGTATGACTGGATAGTTGCATGTGTGTTCACCTAAGAATTCAAGTGTACTCAGAAAGATCACAGGCTCTGAGTATTTTTCAAGTGGCTGCCTTGGTTCAAGACAAGGCAGAACATTTCCAAACACACAATTCTCATCTATGTCAAACAGACAAATAGAAACCAGTTGTCTTATCTTTAAAGACTGTCCAGAGCAGGTAATATTGTGTTTTGCTTTTTTGTGGAATTTGACTTATAAAAATTCTAAAAATCCTCGTTTTTAATTTAGTAACATAAAAAAAAAAAAAAAAAAAAAGTTTTCTGAAAGACTAAGTTTGTTTGTTTTTTTTTTGTTTGTTTGGTTTGTTTTTTTGTTTTTTTTTTTTTCTTTGGAGTATTGGTTTTTACAACTGCAGATTGCTAACCTCCATTTTGTGGAAAGGATCTGAGCAAGGAATCTTCTCATCTTGCTCTGTTATTTCCTTTCCAGAGGTATCACTGTAGACACTTAAAACAAAGAAAAAGAAATCCTTAGGATGCTATTTCTGAAGAAGATCAAGGCTTATCTTACAAAAACTGAGGCTGTTGAAAATGCACTAATTTTTCTCAATTCATCTAAATTTTACAAGATTTTCCTCCTAGTATATTAGGAAAAAAATGGTGCTTTCATTCATTTATGCACACAGATGAAGAGTACGTATGTCTCTATGTGTATATATATATATAAATTAAAAAGCAAACTATGTATAAGAAGTAATTCTTAAAGATAGAAATATCCTCTTTTTTCATGACAAGAATATTTTGTGGTCAGTTATCCAAAAAGAATAATAAAGCCATCCTTGTCACTTAGAGTCACAGAGCACCACATCACACAGCACACTGAGCCTGTGTTTCAGAGAATTTTATCAATGCTCCAGACTCTGGTGTGGTCAGGCAGATCATGTGGATTGTGCATTCACAGTTTTGCCCAGGGCAGAAAACAATCCTGGTGCAAAAAGGAAGAAATGCACATGAGAAAGCTGGCAAAGATGCAATGCACAGGTTTTTCTTTTCATTTTTACCTCCTGCCATTGACATCTTCTGTTTGAGGACTACAACCCTGTGAATGTCTGCCACAAATCCTACTGATCATGTTTTCCTCCCCAGCATAGATACTCATAACTTAATTTCCTCTGCTCTGGCTACAGCTAGGTATCATTTTTTTCCCATACAACACAGTTTATTTTATTTCTAGTTATCTAAACTGGGCTGTGCAGTGTGGAGTGAACCGCTGATCTACTCCCACCTTCTTTTCCCTGTACAGCAGTAATTTTTCAGTTTGTTCAGCTTGTGTTTTTTGGACATAGTCATAGGTTTAGTATTTGCTTCTCTGTAAGCTTGGTACAAGGTAGATGATGTGAAGGCAAAGTTAGATTTTCTTCCAAAGGACCAAGACTTAAAGCAAAATATTTATTTTAATGAATAATCTTGATGACTTCAGTATAAGAGTTGGGGAGAAAACTTCTGCAGAATCAGATCTAGGGTTTATTTGGTGGTGCGTTTTTTTGTGATTTGTGGGGGTTTTTAGTTTTTTTTTTTTTTTTTGTTATACTGGAGATACGTCACTTGTGAGGATCTGACCACACTGTTAATTTACAAAGGGTTTTATCTTTTATATTAAGCTTTTTTCCATGCTCACTGAATTAAGAAACCCTTTGTAGCAGCTCTGCATTCTAATTTATGATTTAGATAGGCTCTATTTATTGCTCAGTTTACTTCATTCTAGGTCAACAGCTTTAATTAGAGTATTTTTAGCAGATCATGAAATACAAGTGCACACAGACGTTGAAATGCATTAACCAGTCCAATCCCAGCACTTTGTGCTGCACCTCTTTGTTCCTCTACAAGAAACAATTTTTGTTTTTTGTAGACACCACCGAAAATTTGTCATCTTTTCTTTCACTCACCATTTCTCCCTGTCACAGTTTTGCTATTATTCTGCTTTTATTTCCCTGAAAAGGAATATTATTTACTAGTAAAACTTAATGAAAATTAGTCTTCAATCATGTTTCTACTCCAAAATTTGTTACTATAATAGAAAGCTATACTGAATAAAAGGCCTTTTCCAAGATATTATATTCCTTCAATGTTTACTCTGGACTAGAGCTGAATTAAGGTGTTTCTATTTCTAAGTCAAATGTTAGGGTGGCATGTGGGAATTGCAATTTTGGCATGAAAAAGTAGAACTATTGGATTTGATTTACTAACATGTGATGGAGATTTTTTGTTACTAGACTTTACCACTTGAGACACGTTTAGAAGGTCATATGCATAGGCTGAGGGGAAAAAAAAAATCATTTCAGTTTGGTAAGAGGGATTGTGATCCTTGAATAAACCTTGGGCTAGAGAGTGACATTATTTTATACACAAATGCATCCATGATTATTTTTCAAGGGGAGGCTATTGTCTGCTAGTCCAAGGCTCTGATAAATCTTCAATTTCTATGATAGTGTCTCAGGCAGAGCTATCTTTAACAAAATTCAGGCTGTTAGAATGCTGAAAGGAGTTAGGAGTTACCATCCACAGCCAGGTTTTTCAAGTGAGAGATGAGAATTTGACTCCAAGTTCTCAGAAGGCTGATTTATTATTTTATGATATTATATTATAAGAAATTATATACTAAAACTATACTAAAGAAAGAGAAAGGATACATCAGAATGAAAGCTCATGACTGACTCCTCAGAATCTGACACAGCCAATGGTGATTGGTCGTTAACTAAAAACAATTCACATGCTGTGTAAACAGATCTCCAAATCACATTCCAAAGCAGCCAAACAGGGAGAAGCTGAATCTTCCCAGCTTCCCAGGAGAAGAAATCCTGAGGAAGGGATTTTTCATAAACTATCACAGTGACACGTAGCAAAGCTGGATTGCGGTTCCCAAACTGATGTTCTGGGAGATGCTGCACGGGTAATGCTTTGTACCAGGCTGGAATCAGTTTGACAGGGACATAGGAGAAGGTTAAGGGGAGGACAAATTACCACTGGTCTCCAGCAGCAGTTAACACTGATCGTTATAGCACCTTTATAGCTTCTTTATAGCAAAATAATATACATTCTGGCACTGCACTTTATAGATTCTGCATGACAAGTGATAAAAGTTATGAATTACTTCTATCAGGCTTCATTTTTCCCCTGCTTTTTAGTTAATATTACAAAGCCTGATGTAATTACCCATTTGGCAGCTCTCCTTGTCAGTCATCTGCTGATTCATAAGCCAGTCAAACAATATATCACACACCAGCTCATCTGTGAGGACTCTGCTGGCACAGGGCTGGCACTGGGTTTGGTTTTCAAGGGTATTTCAGCAGAATCAGAGCTATCCACAGGGTTCCTGTGCCAGTCCTGCCTCCTTGCTGTACACAGAGCTGTAGGATTTATTCTGCAGCTCTCTTGCTGCCCAAAATTACTTGTGTGCCTTTCCTTTCCAGGGGACAGACAGCTGTGCTGCTTTGGGCACAGGTTTGTCATGTCAGGAAATATGGCAGGTGCAGAATTTGTGGCTGTTTGGGGGACATCTAAAGGCAATGTGGAAACCTGCTGCTTCAGCTTGAAGACATTTAGCTGCCTTTGTTTCCTGTGGCTTGATAGCCATTACATATTTGGGGGCCTGATTCCCTGCAAATACCAGCAGAAATGTAAAAATCACAACCACATCAGAAATGTAAAAATCACAACCACATCAGGGCCAGGGAGAATTTTTTTTCATATTTTTACTACTAAGAAAAAGCTAGAAAAATCTTCTGAACACCAATTATTGGCACACTGAAGTTCCCTCCTCAACATCTTTTTCTCCTTCCCCTGCTGCAACTCTTCTGTTTCTGCTGCTCTGAGAGTCTCTGCCACTGCTCAGCCTTGCTCCATGTATTTGTCCTTCCAGTTTAAATTAAACTATGTCCAGATAAACAAGGGACACTGCTGAGACCAAGAAATAGGCTAAAAAGGGATTTTTTTTCCCCCACATTTTTATGAGGATTGTTCCCTTTTACCTTTTAACAGATCTAACTTCAAGATATGTGGAAAATATTAACTAATTTTTGCATTTGTTGGAGCATAGTTTACAAATGATATTTTAAATGATAACTTACTTGCTGACCATTTTGCTAGTTGGGTAGGAATTGAAAGGGGTTAAACAGTTACTAATCTTAGATTAATGTTTAAATATATGACCTCTTTTTGCAAATTATTTTTCAGGATTCTTGGTTACTTTCATGGTTATTTTTTTGTCAATAAAAGAATAAAAATCTCATATATATATGTACACACAGAGATGTAGGAATAAAAACTAGAATGACTTTGACTGGAGGAAGGAGAAGTGCTTGTGCTGTAATTACACACAACTTACTCTGAAATCAGGAAAGTTCTAAGTATAATTTTCTATGTTTTCTTAATTATTAGCTCTTTTTACCTTAGAAGTCATGGAAACTGAAGAAAGAAATGCCAGAATCTCACAGATAAAGGGGTTTTCATTAATTGTAGACAGAAAATGTTGCAAATCTTGGTACGATATAATTTATTTGTTTTTCTCCTTTTTTATAGTCAAAGGTCAGAAAATAAAATGGCTAGGTTTCAAATTATTATTACTATTACTATTACTATTACTATTACTATTATTATAATTTATAGGCCAAATAGCCTCTGAAACCTGAAGGTTATATCTTTGCAGAAAAAGGACAGCCCTCATGCACATCATGCAAGCCATGTGACAGAGGTTATTTTAGCAAAAATGTTAAAATAGTAAGTATTTTGGGGATTTACCTCTGAACTGCAGTAGCAAGTGTTAGTTCTACACTGTATCTGAAAACAAAACATCTCTTCAAAACCAAGGCCATTTCTTAAGAGGATGCTGAAAACTGTTCATCTCTTTATGATACTGTTTATATCAGTATCATAAAGATACTGATAATTATCTTTATATACTAATTTAAGTACATAGGACTTTAAGAACTAATTTAGATCAAAGTTACCAAGGTTAGCACTCCATTGATATGAATGAGGGAATTCAGGTTCATGTTGAGTCCTCCAGATAATGCATTAGTCCTTAATGGGTTGTAAATACACAGGTTGCAGAATGATGAAGGGTTGGATGGACTATCTTAAAATCTCAGCAGTTGGGCTTTTCTGCCACATGCCCATCAGAAAATTTTTTACAGAACATCTGGGCTGTATCATGCTGCTTTTTTTTTTTTAATTCTGGAGGAGGAACTGACAGGGGATTAAGATCTGGAAAATTCTCCATTACTGCAGCAGGTCATAATTAAGTCAAAATGGCATTCCTATTCTCTCTCCAGGAAGAAACTGATACCCTGACTCCTGTGCTCCCTTCTTGCTCAAATTAGCAGTGTCCATAAACTGCTCCAAACCAGCCCCTTATGGCTCTGGGCATTGGTGAATTCTGGTCCCTGTGCTGCTGGAGTTCTTTGTTTCCTGTGGCCTGAAATTTCAGTAAATTCAGTTTACAAATCATTGGAAGACTTTGGTGCTGTGAAATTGTGCAAAATAGTGGCAGTAGCAATTGAACATGTGCTTGCATTCCAGAGTTATAACTGAGACAGTGAATCAAACTCTTACATACATGAGTGAGAACAAAGCAGTCTGTATGATCCTCTCTCTGAATATGAAATAAGTAAGAAATACTGCCGCAGACATCTTTTATGGAAAATCCTTTCCTTAGGATTTTTCCTCCTGAGAAGCTGGGAGGCCTCAGGAACAAAATGTAAACATTGATTATCTGCTGCTGTGGAATGCAACAGGTGCATCTGTGATTGGCCCATGTTGGATGTTTGTAATTAATGGCCAATCACAGCCCAGCTGGCTCGGACAGAGAGCTGAGCCACAAAGCCTTGTTATCATTCTTTGCTGTTCTATTCTTAGCTAGCCTTCTGATGAAACCTTTTCTTCTATTCTTTTAGTATAGTTTTAATGTAATATATATAATAAAATAATAAATCAAGCCTACTGAAACATGGATTCAAATCCTCATCTCTTCCTTCATCCAAGAACCCCTGTGAACACTGTCACAAAATATGTGTCAAAATTTTCCTCTCATTGATGTCAAAGGAAAGGGGAAGTATCATCAAAGTTCCAGAGACATAATTCCTTTCATTACAGGACTGAGCACTGTAATCTATATATTTTTCCCACATAAAGCTTAAGAAATGTCTCATAGCAGATGATCATGACCCAAACATGAGAAATCCATATTAGAAATGAATTGCACATGGCTAGCAAAGAGGCTTACAAACATCTGGAGCACCTTAACTCGTGACTACTTAGATTTTCAGTTTCTTCCAATATTGAAACTAATTTAAATTCAGCTTTGATTGAAATCCTTGAATTTTTCATGCCTCCCTGCATATGAAAATCATTGGTTTATTGTTGATGCATAAAAAAAGATGTCCTTTCTATCAAACCAGATTCTGCAAAATTTATGACAAGAAATAGCATTTCATATGTGCACCTCTTCTGCCTTTAAAAATAGTAAATCTGATTCCAAACATGTTAATGCTAAATTGTTTGCCTAATCCCAGTATGAAATATCTTAGGAGTGAAATTTTAAATGCAGAAAGTAGTTTTGCCACATGAGAAAATGGAATCTGCTTTTAAACTGACGAGTTTGGTCCTATGTGGGTAGGGAAAGGACTCCCTTGCTGTAGAATGCTCTCATTCATTTTAGCATCACTATTTCATCTTGCTCTCAGCAGACTTTTCAATTCAGCTACAATATCTGTCATAAGTTGAACTTTAAGCCTGTGGTTGGGCTTTACCTTGTAGAATATGTTCCTGCCCACTTCTGTGCTGCTTTGGCCTCACACATTTAATTGATGGTCATGTTTTCCCTTTGCCATTTCATTATTTGCTAATTAGAATTCTTCTTACCTAGGGGGATATTTTTTGCTTTATTGATACTCCATTCTCAGCAAAGCTGAGCAGAAAAGAAGTGTTTTCTTATTTGTCAGTGCCCAGCCATTTACTTATTTCCTTTCTGAGTTTTTGAGGTATCTTTCACATATAAAGAAATCTGTGCGTTTGTCTTTTCTGCCTCTTGTAAATAATTGACAAACTCATGAGAAGAGTGGGGGCACTTTATGATCACAAAGCTAAGCTTGTTACTTTTTGGTTGCTTTTTCTCACGTTCTTTGACAAACCAAGACGTTTTTATTGAGATCTGTTCTTGTGAATCCTATTTCAGGATTAAATTTGTTATGCTGTATTTGGATATTCCTGGAAAGTACTTCATGATACATTTTAGAATATACTGTCAAAATGCAAGCACATTATTTTTATGCATTCTGCAGCATTAGACACCAAATGTGGCAAAGCCATTTCTAACAGACTTGAATTCAAGAGGCATCTGCTTTTTGCTCTTTTGGCATGAACGTTATTTTTGGATACAAAGGAAAAGAAAAAGAAAAAAAAGAAGGAGCTAGTGGTAGATTCCAAAGAAAGGTTAAGTAATGGGTTCTGATTAAGTCTTGGAAGTTTTGCTTCACATTTGCATTTGATGTCATCAACTCATTAACTGTTACAGTAGCATTAACAATGCATTCCAGTGTAGCTTGAAGAGAGGCGAGCTATCTTTGCCATTATCATTGATTTCCATGCACAAGCAGGAGTGTTACTGAATCAAAACCTGTTTGTGAAAGCTTCCTTATTATTTTCTCCTTCTTGGGAGAGCATTATTAGCTATATTTCTAGTGCACATGGCCTGTTGATATTCCTCACAAGAAATTCACTTTTCATACAATAGTCATGGGCATCAATAGGAAATAAATTGTCTATTTTAATGGACTTTGCATTAGGTCCTGGTTGCCCTAAAACACTTTTATCTCTGTTTTCATTTTGTTTAATCTCTATAACAAAAGAAAAAAGAGAACATTTTCAATACTGATGTTTTTATTAAAAGACATGCTTCACACTTTATCCTGCTTTCCACAGCTTCTGCTGGTATATTCCATTTTGTTTTCTTCTTTCTCATTGGAGTTCTGTGGGTGTGAATAGTAAGGAATCTGGTGCTCATGACTTGCTTGGTGGTAGGTGAGATCTTGTAGGTGAAGTGGTGCCAGCAATTGTGGCACTGGAGGCCAGCTTCTGACAATTTGTCCAGCAATGTCAAATTTTACTTTGAAAGTAAATACACATTTATAAACCGCAAGAGGGAAATTCCCGGACAAAATTATTCCACAGATCCTACTGACATTCTATTTTTCCTGTAGGGTACTTCCCTTTGTTGATCTGTTTGTGTGTCCTGTGTTTCACCACCAAGGCAAACATTTTAAAACCAGATTTGTAACAGTCTCCAGAACACTGTCTAGATTCTCCATAGAATAATTTTGCACGTTGTCTTCCAGGCAATTTTTTTTTCTGCTCTCTGTGAAAATATTTGAACAGGTGCTTCCTTCTTTTCCACCACTTCTCTTCAAGGCAGTTATTGTTTGTTTCTCCTGCCCCTGATTTACATTTCTTTTTGGAGATTTACCAAACAAATGCAGTACAATTTAGAATCAATAGTTCATTAGTTATCTTTTCTTTCGGTTGTTTTTTTCTATTGGAAGGACATGATGGCTGATTTCCCAGCTCATCTCATTTCCCATTATTAATTAAATAACCTGGAATTCATGCCTATTTTTTTTTAAATTAAATGTTAGAAAGTTTAAATATTTCTGTCTCCCTTGCATGTCTACAATGCCCCAGAGATGGACAACATTTTTTGCTGATTCAACACCTAGGATGGTTTTGCATGACCCGGTTTCTTTCCCTTTGGAATCCATTAGGACTTTGCTGATGAGTTCAGACATAGAAGTGTTTTTTCAAAAAGCACATGAGAAGGAGGAGGAGGAGGAGGAGGAGGGAATGGTACTTCAGTGCTGCAGCTCAGGTCTGGAGAAGCCCTTGCAGGTGGGTGAGTGGCTCCCAGGGCTGTCCCATACAGAACTGCTCTATGCACTGCTGAGTGCATTTGAATTTTAAAGGTGTCAGGGGGAGGACTAAGGCATGGGAATTATTCCATAAATCAACTCCTAGAATCCTGTTACAGACCACAGAGTTACTGACTTAGCAGTTTTATCTAAACCATTGATTCTTGAGAGCTTTGAGGATAATTTGCTTAAATCAAGGTTACCTTAATTACGGAAACTTGATTAATTGCTGCAGTATTTCAGCTTTCTTGAAACATATTAATCCTAATAGAGGCACCTAAGTACCAAAGCCTTGACAAATACCTAGTGTTGTGTATACAGCACATAATTTATGATACTGTTGTAGCTGTTACATTCAAACACACATTGTTTCCACCAAGTGTTACTGCACCATTTTATATAGCTGTTTGTGACTGGCCTGGAAATGTTTATAACACATGAAACATAATACAATCAGATACTCAAGAAGATGTTGTGCCCTGCTTGCAGAAGTGAAGCACAAAATGAGCAGGAAAGAACAAAAGTTGACTTTGATTGGAACGTAGGCGAGTAGTGTAGATCTGCTCTCCATGTAGTTTAAACAAAGTGGAAAAGCAATTTATAACTAAATACAGTACTGTGTGTACTTATCTGAAATTGCAAAATAGAGCTGCTGGGTTCTGAAGTTCAGATGAAATTGTACAGTGCTCTTTGTCTCCTACTCATTTCACTTAATCTCCTCTCCCAAGGGACCAGGTGGCTCAGGTCCTTAACAATGAGATCCGACACTTTTCCAGTTTTTGGTGGTTATTATTTTTCTTTTTGGTGACACACTGAAAGCATTCTAAAACTGTGCTTCAGTTCTGGACTGCCACTCAAAAGAAGAAATTGTTAAGCAAGTAAATGCCTTATAAATATTCAGTATTAATAGTTTCCTCCTCTCTCTTAAATTTGGTACCAGTGGTAGAACTGGCAGGTTAATATTGCCCCTGAAAGTCTGTCACACTGCTTCTGTCATAAATGACATCACATTTCAGTGAGATGGTTGCCTTCAGCATTAGATTCAGAAATGTCTGTTCTAGCTGCCAGCTTGAGCAAAAAAATTTAATACTTTTTTGTTGACAAGTCTTTCCTAGCTTGTTAACTTTTTGATTGTTCAGCTGAACATAATGGGCATCAGTTTTCATAGCTGCTCACCATTTTACTGGTTTGAAAGACAGAAACATTTGGGTTTCGGCAGGAGCTGAGCAGACAAAAGCAAAGCTTCAAAAGGGTGGGTGCATGAGCAATAATAAATACATACACCCACTTAGAGTAAATAGCTTTATAGGGTAAATTTACAAAAGTGCACAGGTTTACAGATGAAAAGCAGGAGACTAATGGACTTCAGATGCTCAGGCACATTTATCAGTCCCACTATGCACCCTCTTGAAACTTACAGCATCTAAATACCATTTAAAATATAGCCCTGAGCAACACTGTGCTCCTTTGATCCCTGGAATAAGCAGAGAGAGCCTGGAGGCAGTTCTGTATCACTGGGACTGTTGGAGGTCCCAGTGATTTGTAAGGATCCATGACTCTGCTCCTCCTCTGCACACCCTCCAGAGCTTGGGTGGCTGGTGAGAGGATGCTGCCTTTGTGCTGTGGAGAGCATCACTGCTCAGTGCCAGCTCAAGGGTCCTCAGGGTTGCTTGAAGCTGCTCCTCCTACAATAGAGATGAAATTCAAGACAAAATTCCGCTCACAGATGCTTAACACTCAGGAAGTAGCAAGAGGAGGCATGATGTGTGGTTATATAATCTTTTTATTTGTAAAAACATACTGGTTTTACAAGGAATTATGGTTTTATGAAGATGTAGGCTCAGGCTTAGTATTGCCGGTATCTAAACTTCATGCTATAAAAATATCATGCAGTTACCATGCTTGCAGATTGCATGGAAGAAAAGCTGTGTCTCTCTTTTCAATTTATTATATGACTCAAAAATGGGTTCACTAGTAAAGCTAAACTGCAATTAAGATTATGAAGGGTTTCCATCTTGTTAGGCATTTTTAAAAAATAATTGGGAGTAGGGAAATCAATGACCTGCGTCATCTGAGATGTAAGAAATAGCAAGTGAATGGAAAGTAGAGATTGTCAGGCTTTATTTGGAGCCTACTTTTCTTCCTTCTTCATGTCCACGTTTTTGTGAGATCATGGCAGTCAGAAATCCCTGGAGAAAAGGGCATTGGTCTGTTCCTTGCTAAGAACAAAGTTCCAGGCAGTCTCCTAATGTGGGATTATAATGTTCTGCTTGAATTTCATTTGTCATGTCAGTGCTCTGCTAAGAAATCAGCAGTGCCTACATTTAATTTAAGCACATATATAAATATTTATTTTAATACAGGTACAATAATGTTCACATGGAGTGTGCAGAAATGCAACTTATAGATCAGTTCTTTTAAGGTAATACAGAATTTAATAAAATAGATAGGGTAGTTATTTAACCAAAAAGATCCTTTCAAATTTAATTTAGACATTTTAAACTATATTTTTAATTAAATTTTAGAGACTGAGTCTTGGACTTAAATCGTGCTTCATCATCCTGAGTATTGAGTCTTACATGTTGGATATACGATTCATGGTGCCACACAGAAGTTAAATCTGTGCCATAATCTTTTTTTGGATATCCCAACTATAGCAAAATCACACATGATTACCTGAATGATGGAGTACAATGCAAATTTTGATTTCATTCTATCTAATCAGGAATTCCACTGTACAGGGCAAACAACCAAATGTTTCAGTTCTCCAAAGATGATAAGGTGCATTCTTTCACTAAACACAAATGTGTGGGTGTGAATGACAGGCTCCTACCATCAGGAGCCTTCAAAAAATCTGTATATTATGGTATGTGGGAGGTATTTTTTGTGATGATAGTAGTTCTTGCTACATAAATATCCATGAACATTTCAAGACAAAAAAAAATAATCATTCTTTCTGTGTGCTTTGGGATAATGTTACAAGTGCTATGTTAACCTGAAATGTTAGACATCTTCCATGTGAGGAGTGCTTTCTCCAAATAGGTGTTTCAGCAGTTCCTGTTCCCTCCACAGCTGGGACTTCTGTCATCCTTTGAGCTTTTTGGTTTCCTCCTTCATTTAGGATTTCACGTTATGCTTATCCCTGCAGGCTTTTTCTTCTGAGTCCCTTTGACTGTCCTCAGGCTGTCTGCCACCTGTGGCTGCTGCTCTTTGAGAGCCAACCCTTCAGTTAAAGGGGTTGTGTTTGTAAGAGGAACGTTCCCCATATCCAGACCAATGTATGAGGAGTTGGAATCTATCTTTGCTCAGTGCCTGTGGGTTCCAGAGCTCTGTGTCTGGCAGGCAGAATGGTGGAGTGTGAATTTCCAGCACGGAACCTGACCCTAACTAACCCCTGGCATGAATATCATCCCACTAAAAGCAAGATGGCTTGTCCCATTTTCTGTCAGTGTTCCCTAGCACAGCAGCAGTCTCAATCCCACTGTGAAACACTGTGCAGTCCCTTCTCTGCTCAGGCAAGTTTGAAAATATGGTTTATAGCAAAAATGCTGAGGACAATTGAGCGCTGGAGGACTCATCCTCCAGGACATAAGTGCTCACAAGCCAAGGGAGGGGAACAACTTGCGAGTCCTGAACAGCAATGCTTTCCAACAGGCTGAGATGTTTTATTTTTGAAGAATAGTAGTCATGTGTGGCAGTTTAAGCATTTACTAATCTGCTTAGTTCAAATGCTAGGACATTGGAACAACTTGCCATGCCACTCATTCCCCAATGAACCATAAAGCTATAGAAGCTTTTAACCAAAAAATATGCTTAGGACCTTAGGTTTCCCAGAGCTCAGTGTTAGTCTGGGCCCTTCAGAAACTGCAAATGGCCACAGGAAGGACACATCATTTAAATGAATAATCAGTATAAAACATGATGATATTTCAGTATAAAACATGAACATATTTCTCAAAGTAGTGTCACCAAGATTATACCTCCATACTGCTGGCACAGTTATATCTAGACTTGCAATCAAGAGTATACACAACAAGACACCTGAAATGTTAGAATATAGCTTAATTAAGATCCATTTTCTCCCTTCCAGACCTCAGATTTTAGAAAGCTTTGACAGGTAGTCTTTTAAAATCAAGAAGATTGAAAATGGAGGGTGGATTTCATATCAGCATGGAATCTGGCTAAATTTAAGTCCTAGAAGGAGTTTACTATGACTGTGTGAGATCTAAATTTGTACTGAATAAAATAAGGGTCTTTCAGGAAGCTTAATTTTTAAATGGCCACCTAATCAAAACTACTTTAATCTTACCCCATAAAAAAGAATTTTGAACTTGCCTTCAAAGCAAGAACTAGCCATACCTCCAGTGAATCATCCTATGGAACAAAATCCTAATGCTTTCCTGTAAAAACCCATTTTGAGACCATTGTATCCATATCCACTAGCACAGTCAGGGAAGGGAAGGATTTCCCTGTGCCTGTGTGACTGGTGTTGGCTTAATTAAAGGAGTCATCATTTCCAGCCCACTCTATACTCTCTACACAATGATTTTCCTGTACTAAAATGTGAACATTTTTCTCATATATTATCTAGGACAAAAAGCATGACATTTAGCACTCAGACTGTGGATAGCTCTAACCTATCAATGTAAAACAAGTCTGTTCATGTTGAGTTTTCTTAGTGTTGTAGCAGTAGCAAATAATCTATTTGCCTACTCTACTGTAAGCTAACAGATTAATCAGATTTGAAAATGTTTCTGCACCTGATGAACTGGTTTTACACTGTGCTGTCACTAATCAATGCTCCAGTATGTTATTTTTATAGGTGTTTGTCTGTAAACCAAGCAGTTTTCTGAGCAGTCCAAGTTGGGTCTGGGGAAGGAGAAGGGCAGATGATGACAGAATTGCCCAGTAAAATAACATGATAAGAAATGTTATCCTTCATCTCATGTCAGAGTTAAGGCTGGTAGATGAAGCCTTGACTTTCAACTAATTCAGTGCCACCTTAAAAACAGCTTATGAATTTGCTTTATTCAGTGTTGAGGACTAATATTCTTGCTGCTCTCAGAATCTAAAAATGTAGGTCT
Source organism: Melospiza georgiana (assembly GCF_028018845.1). Lineage (NCBI taxonomy): Eukaryota > Metazoa > Chordata > Aves > Passeriformes > Passerellidae > Melospiza > Melospiza georgiana. Next base: position 21,618,628 of record NC_080432.1, read on the forward strand.
GTTGGGATTACAGCCAGAAAATGCTGATTCCCCATAACTGAGAACTTTCAAATATTTTTTTTATGTACAAGATAAAATTGCCACCTTCAGTAAAGACCTCTGTCACTTTTCCCATTGACTCTTTTCCCTTTCTGTAATTTTAATACCATCAGATCCCAGGGAACTTGCACTTTAAAAAGTAACACCTAAAAAGAAAAATAACACACTGATTCCCTGAGTTGCTGCTGCTACAGTGTCAGATAAAAAATAAAGCACAATAAGATGAAAATGATCACTTCAACAATTTTTTGACTGTTAAAAGAAAGAAAAAAAGTCCCACAACTTGACTATAAAATCCCCTCCGACTCCCTTGCCTTGAATGGAATTTCATCAGTTTACCAGAAAGGGAAAGCACTCGACTTTAGAATCAGGCGCTGCCACTCACTCTTAGACAGCACCTTCCCAAAGTCATCTTCTTATTCTTAAGCTGGATTTCTAAGGTATCTGGGCACTTCAGCTGCTGAATTCTGCTTGTCAGTCATTTGTCTACAGACTTGTGAGTAGTTATTTAATGGCAGTTCAGTTTTCTCTGGATGTACTGTGAAGCTGTGCTTCAGTGCTAATGTGATACTTGCTCTAAATTCTGCCTTGGTGATGGGAGCTGATGCATCTCAGAAGGCATCATGGGTTAATCTGCCTTTAGAAATCCTTATATTATGGCAAAACAGTGAAAACTGGATCAAATATCTAGTCTATTATCTGAAATAAAAGATAATATTTTGTTTATTTTACCACTAAATTGTGTCAGATTAAAAGCTATTCTGGGAAAAAGTACCTTTTTTTTTTTTTTTTTTTTTTTTTTTTTTTTTTTTTTTTTTTTTTTTTTTCTGTCTGGAAACATCAACTGATAAAAACCAGAGCTTTCCTTTGAATTTTATTCCAGTAGTTCACACCCTTCATTCTTACACTAGGAAAAACCAGATCGGTTTGAGTTTTCATTGAGCTTTCAGACAATTTCTGCAGTTGGTAGTGTCCTAATTTTCCTTCCTGAACAAAGTCCACGGGAAAATCCTCAGAGAATGACAGTTCCAGCTCACCAAACTCCAGATGGGCCACACTAAGTTTTCACAGGAGGCTCTTTGTGACACATGGGAGACTTCCATCCTTGGTCCAGAAGGGTCAATCCTCTTCTGCCCAAGTGTACTAATACTGCCTCATTCCTTTATTGCCATAGGGCACAAAAACCCTGCAGTTAAAATTTGGGACTTTCTTAAATCAGTTTAGGAAAAGGGTCCCTTAGTGAGACTATATTTATTTACAGGTTTGCATTGTAAAAGTGGTCATTTCATCAGCATTTTGGTTTGGGCTTGCTTTTTTTTTTTAAGATAAAGTTTGAATGACTTTCGTTCCTTTATTTTTAATTTTCTTTTTCTTTCCCCAGTGTATTCATCAAGAACACCAGTGATTTTGAAAAACATTCAAGGTGATAAATGTAAGAGGTTTTTTTTCACACTGAAAGACAGGATCATTGCCCACCTACCACATAAACAGAGCCAGAACACAGAAAGTTTAGTAAGGAGATTTTGGCTCAGGCAGACTTTGACCCTACTTACTGTTACAATTCTATCAAAGCAGAGATGAGATATTGTCATAATTCCTTAACTTAAGTACTTCAGGAATACAAAAAGACATTTTTAGGCACTGTGTCCCACTGTAAATAACTTAGCAAGATTGTATGAGTACAGGATAATAAATACAACTATTAGGATTTATAGAGCAAATTCAGTCTGCTCTGTTTCCTGAGAGGGGTGGTAGCTTTGTGAAGTAAAAATTGTCAGTTTTACAACAGAAAATTAAATAGTTAATTAAGCCTGTTAGTTCATTTTTTCATCTTGAAAATGATGTCATGTAGATGTAAATCTTAATAGCAGTGCAGTGTAAGGAATTGTGGTCACTATCAAAGACCCTGCCCATGTGCCCATCAGAATGAAAACACATGATAAAGTGAAGGAAAGGGTTACCTTTCAGACAAATCCAGTTTTGGAATTGTTTCTTTCCAAAAGAACAAGTGATTATAATGGCAAAAATTCCCAGAAAAGAGAGTTCCTATTTTCCTCCCATTTTAAAATAATTTAGCTAATAATGTTTTTTATTTGTTGTTAAAATCTTTTGTGAAAGTCTTTGTTTTCATGGAACATCTCCAGTTGGTAGAAAGTTGGATACAACAAAATATCAATGATATTTTTTTCTTCAAATGGCAGGTGATCATTTGGTATGGCACAGTTTAATGATGGACCTGGCAGTGCTTGGTTGACAAACTCACTGATCCTTAAGGTCTTTTCCAACCTAAATGATTCTATAAAAAAGGGAAAAAAATCTGCTAAAACAGCTATTCAGGAACCCATCTCCCAAACAACAATAAAAGTACTAAAAAGGTAACAAAACACCATTCTGTCTGTTATTCTTTGAAGCACAGTGTAGGGTACACTGATGCATATTTTCATAACTTTAAGAACTGATTAGGAGAACTCATTAAGCCTAGGAATAAACATTTATATGCTGAAAATATTCTAAGTAGCTTTAAGGACAGAAACACATTTATTATTACAACAAAAAAAAAGAAAAAGGAAAAGAAACACAGATTGATCTGTACTGTACACTACTCCAAATTTTTAAAATACTGATTGATTGAAGATCTTTATCTTGATAGTTAAAGTCTCCAGGGAAATTTTTCCTGAGGTGAATTTTCAGCTTTAAAATTGAAACTGTCCACCAAGGGGAAATCTCATGGAAGTGAGTAGCAAATACCTCAGAGAGGCAAAATATATTACTATAAAATTCAGAGCACTGGGAGATCAGACTGGCCATGTGCCTGTTCAGTCTGAAAAGAGCACATGGATCTTGCAGATTTTGATTCAATGTTGTGTTTTCATACAACACATGTGTATGACTCACAAAAACGAGTCAAAAAATATAAACCAGATGCACTATTTCCTGTGACCTATCAAGGAAGTATAAAATGAGAGCAAAAAGGAAGACTTTATTATTTCTGAGCAGTATTTTCAGATATCATAGAGATAAGTATATAAAAAAAAGTGTGAAGAGTGGAAGTAATCAGTGCCATATTTCTTGTTACACACACTATGAGATTTGCACATAGGTATGAAATTCAGTGATGTCTATTTCATCTCAGCCTTGCTACATGAAACTTGTGTAGGCAAAGCAAATTGACAATCAATCAGAATATTCAGGGCAGCCTGTAACAGCAGCACTGGTTCTAGGTTCAGTTTTGCAGAAGGAATTTGGTAAGAGACTATTGTATTACAAAAGCAGCTGTGGTTTGTCAACTCTTGTTTTCACATGAAAAGTTTTTTGTCTAAGTGCTACACTTGTGCTCTCCTTTCTTACTGTGCTATGCATGGCTATTTCACATTATACAAACTGACATGAAATTGTGGCACTGTCCTCTGAACTGTGACATCTTGCCAGCTGGCAGTGGTTACATGGGGAGAACATGCACTTCTTGTAGCACAGGATATCTGTAATGACCCCTCTGTGAGGAGGAGCAGCCTAAATTTCTCCATGCCAGCTGATTCTGTGAATGTGGAGAAAGTATGTGGGAGTAATTTGGGGGGGTTTTGTTATGTCTGATGTTGTCTGTGCTTTGCAGCTCCTGTGTGAGCTTCTGTGAGGAGCTCAAGGAAGGTAAAAAGTTTGTGCTCTCTGTCTCTGACCCAGATGCCTTAGGAAGGACAAGAACTATTGCTGCAGAAATGTGTTCCACAAGCACTGTCACTTTTACTGCCTGGGGAAGGGAAACCTTTTTTCTCCTCTTACACCATCAAAGGAGAGGGTTGCTCAAGTTGCAAACTCATCCAGTTCTAGAAAAACTGATCTATTCCTTTACTCTTAATTTCCTGCTGGGGACTCTGGTGAGAGGCTTTTTACAAGGGCATGCAGTGACAGAGGAAGGGTCAATGGATTCCAGCTGAAAAAGGGTAGATTTAGGTGAACTCTAAGGAACAAATTCCTTATTTGTTTGAGTCATTGGAACCAGTAGCCAAAAGAAGTTGTGGGTGATCTATCCTTGAAAGAGGTCAAGGCCAAGTTTGGGGAGAAATTGAGCAACCTGGTCTAGCAAGAGGTGTCACCATGGAAGAGGCGTGGGAATAGATGACCTCTTCAAGGTCCTTTCAATTCAAACCATCTAATGATTCTGTGACTCCTTAATTCTTTAAGGAGAATCCTTCCTTCACAGCTGAACATCACACCACACACACTGGGAGCTTATGAAATCCACCCCGTTTTAATGAAACAGAATTTGTGTTCACTGCAAGAGCAAAAGCAGTGCATGAGTATATTCAGCTATGGATGTGTTGTTGCTTTCATCATTCAACTTGGAGGTTTTCCTCCCTGACTGTATATAAATCAAAACCACATTCCATGCTCATCATGCAGTATAGCAGGAAATGGGTACTGAATTGGGAGAGAAAGAGGCAATGGGGGAAAGCACATAAATGCTAGCAGCACCCTCCAGCAAAAACATCTCAAATGTTTCAGCCACTGTATTCCAGGAAGTGAAATTTCAGTTTCTGTCATTGCTCAAAATAACTAAATATAGAAGCAAATGAAAAATCTGTCACAGAGGGATGCTAACATGAAGGGCATCTCTTTCCCCTCAAAGCTTTATGACCCTGCCTGAATGGGGGTTAAAGGGATGTAAGTAGAAGCAGCATATGACAGATAATCCTTCAGTTCCCTTTGAGGTACAAAAGGCAAACCTTAGAGGTGTGAAGCTGGCCTATGTGTGAGACAAAAATCACAATGAAATGTGAATGCAATGGAAACAAGTGGAACATTCCAAACAAGGCAGTGTTTGCAGTGTCACCTCCAGCCCAGGAGACAGCCTGAGCCCTGGTCTCTGCAGGTTCCTCTGATTCAGGAGCACTGTCTGCTGCTGCTGCCACTACCCACAGAGCCTCTTAACAAGCAGGAGCTGTTAGCTGAGCTAATGAGACTGGAAAGGTGCAATGAAATCCCTTGTACACTAAAGCTTTCACTGTAATCTGGGTCTTTTCTGTTCATTGTGGTGAAAATGTGGCAGAGGAAATAACAAACCGTTGCTGAATTCCCGTTTTTGAAAACCACTGGAAACTTTGAACAAAGGTTTTGCTTGAAAGTACAGAGAAGGATGTCTCCTTTGTTCTTCTTACACTGTTCTTAAAATGTAGATAACTCTAAAACCCAGGGAAATGGAGCAATTCTGCACACACCCCGCCCTCCACATATTTCCCCAACAATTGCTTCTGATAATTAATATATGCTTTATCCTAGAGCTGTTTGGTCCAGTTGAAGCTGCAAGGTAACTTATGCTTTTGAAGCTATAAAAATGATATGTTAATATGGATAATAAGAGCATTTTGCCAACTTTACCACAATACTAGACTAGGCCATCCTCAGGGGGTTTTGTGAGAATTCAATTTACATAGAAATGTTTATCCATTGTTATTCATTGTTCCATGCTTCCTCTTCTTTTATTACATTATTTTAGCTGTTACAAAAGAAAAACTTCACTTAATATGTTCTTAAAATTTTCACAATTAATCAAACGGTTAATGGCATCCTGTTTCTCACAATGTTCAAGGCCAGATTTTACTGTCTCACTGATACCAACCTGTAAAGAAGTTTTCTCATGAGAAGATATCCTGCAGAGCCAAAATATTGATAATCTCCATACAGCATATGATTTACAATACCTGGATATACACCAAAGAAGAGAAATTTTGCCAGATCTACTTTTATTTTTTAATCTAAGCAGGATATTAGCATTATGGAGATGCTTCTTCCAGGTGTTTTATGATCTCTATAACAAACTTGCCTTGCCGTAATGAGCATCAGACTATTTGATGTGTTTGTTAAAGCATGAGTTCCTGGAGGCATGTGAATATGAAAGCCTTTCAATTTTTATTTGAAAACATCTCAAAATCTCCTCTTGTGGCTGCCAAAGAACCTTTGGAAAATGTGTGTCATGCAGGTTCAAAAGTCAGAAAGAAAATATAAAGGAATGAAAATATACTTTTAAAATACCTAGAGAAATAAAAGGATTGTTTTTAGTGCCTGACTTCAGATGCTTTATTGTTTAGATTTGCAGAAACAGTACTACATTTGTGAATTTTACTACAAGCAAGATATAGTGTTATAGAAATGAAGGTTAACGGTGTTTGAATTTCTGTGATCTGCATGTAAATCTGACATATGCCAGTGTTGAATTTCATGTGCAATACAAACTGTTTTTTGACACTAAAAATCATCATTTCTAGTGAAAAACCTATTCTGCTAATATTCCTCTAAAATTTCCACAACTTTTTGGAACAAAAATTGACCTTTGAAAATTGGAGGACAACTGAGAAGTTATTTTAAACACTTTACCCTCGTTGACTTGCTAAATTAAGATAAATTATAGTCGGCTCTAGACCTGTTTATGAGCTTGTTGAGATCACAACCTACAAAGAGCACAGGGTGTTCCCTTCCATGTGCAGCTCCTGGGAACGGCTTTAAAGCCTTGAGGAGACACCAGATCTGAGCTTGAGCTCCCCCTGAGCACAAGGGCTTTGAATGGAGAATGCTGATGGCTGATTCCTAGAATGAAAATCTCTTTTCTGAATGTTTTTCTTAAATATTTCTGTCTGCCTGGATGTGGCTGTTGGGAACAAGAGGAAATATAGATGTGATGGGAGTGGGTAATTGTTGCCTGCTTTTCTTACTTAAATACTCACTTTCACAGGACATTTCAAAGGGAATAAAATGCTCCCTGATCAACTAGAGGAACTTCTGGGGATGAATGCCATCTTTGCTAAATGTTATAGATACCGTCTGCAAGGACTTTAAATGGCTATGGCCTCCTGAAAACATTACACAGACTATATATAAATATGGTGCTCAGAATGTGTAATATTTTAGATAAAACATTGCACTTTTATTGTATTTGCAGGGTCCCTCGTGGCAGGAAGGAATGATGAATCTGAATCCATGTTCTCAGAAGGCTAATTTATTATTTTATGATATTATATTATATTATAGAATATTGAACTATACTATACTAAAGAATACAGAAGGGATACTTACAGAAGGCTAAAAAGATAATAATAAAACTTGTGACTCTCTCCAGAGTCCTGACACAGATTGGCACTTATTGGCCAATAAGCCAAAGCTTATTCACATGAAACCAATGAAACAACCCCCTGTTGGATAAACAATCATCACATTCCAAAGCAGCAAAACACATGAGAAACAATCACAATCAGATACTTATTGTTTCCCTTTTTCTCTGAGGCTTCTCAGCTTCCCAGGAGAAAAATCCTGGGTGAAGGGATTTTTCAGAAAATGTGAATGTGACACACTTTTACTTTCATGTGTCTCTAATAAGTTCCTGTGACTTTCAAGTGAGCCAGGTGGGCTCAGAATGAGGGGACAATTTTTTTTTCTGTTGACTGTGTCATTGCCATTGATATAACTGACACATTTGGGCCTTTTCCATGTTTTTGAATATTCTGTATTTTTCTTGTAAGTATTTTGTTATAAGTATTGTATTATCGCTTCACCTCCTTCCGCCACAAGAAAATGAATGCTGGTGCATTTTGATCTTATTTACATGGCGCAAATCTGAAACTACTCTGCTAACCCCATTTTCTCTAATTATTTTACAAAACACCAATTCCTGCATTCCAAACAACTTTCCAACCAACTTAATTGGACATTTTTCCTCATTGTGACTACAGCATTAACCTGAGTGATGATAACACCTGATATGCAGTCTGAATCGATTTCACAGATCCGCCTGCAGAAACTGGGGCATATATACAATGATCTCTTTCTGTTATATGTGTAAATTTGGCTCAATCACCTCTTTATTTGCTGCAGGTGTAGTTTGCAATATGCAGATAGACATTTATCAGCCTGCTCTCCATGGTCATACTGAAGGTGGAATCATGCTTGGAGGGCTGTGCAGTTACAAAAATGGTGCTTTAAGGTCAGGGTAACTTCTTGCAGTGTTTCCAGTGTTTTATAGGCGCCACCCCGTCTTTCACAGCGTTCTGCTCCACAGATGACACAGTCACAATTCAGCACTGTGGGATTTATTTTCCCCCTGCAACAAAAAAGAATGGAGAAATCTGTGGTGAGGCTTTTTGTTAATACTGCAGTAATCTGGTGGGTTAGCAGATGGTTTATGCTGCTTTTGGATGCCCTTTTCACTGCTTACTGTGAGAAGGTCATAGCAGCTGATGTAGCTGCTTCTGTTAAGTTCACTGCCACCAGCTGCAAGGGCATTTGTTTCTTTTGTTTCTTTTCCTTTTTATTTTTTTTTTCTTGTAAGCAGGTCATTTAGGGTCAGAACTAAGGGAGTACTAAGTTATTTACAGGTGTTTTATCACTATAACACTCCAACTTGTCCTGGTATTTCTTTTCCATTATAACAGTGCAACAAACTAAACTGCAAATAATTGCAATCTTTGATAGTTCTGGAAGGAGAAGCTCCAGATTAATGCCCACAAGAGTATTCAGACCAATGTGAGCAAGCTTGGTTTCCTTTGAGATGAGATTTGCACATCAGTTGTGCAATGTTAGTTTAGGGTTTGCCATTGGAGGATGAGCCCTGCAACTGCATTATCCATTCTGGCATTTTCCATAAAAAAAGACTTGTCACCAAACAAATGACTTTCAATGTGGCTTTGGATTGACCCAAAGAAGCAGAAAAATTTCCTTCAACTGATGCAACAGGATATGCAGAGAATTTATTCAGGTTGTGTACCATGGGAGCAACTTTTCATCTTAGAACAGGCAACTTTGCGATGCTGACATTGATGTAAATTGTTATGTGAATTAAAGGGAAAATTTTTGTTTTGTTGTAATAACATCTAGTGATGTCTTGCCAGGTACTGAGCAACTTCAGCTTCCATTGCAACGATCTGAGCTACAGACTTGGATTTAATTTTAGTGTTACCTTCAGTGTAAAGTAAGAGCTGGTGCTTCCAGGAAAATAAAAATCCATATTTTTGTCTGTTTTGGTGTATGGTTTCATGTATTTTGAAAAGTGTTATTTTTGACCTATGTGAATCATCCAGTGCAGGTGTCAATAAAAGTGTTTCCTATGTCAGGGCTGGAATTGGCACTTAATGCAGAGAGATTCTAGGAAAAACCCAGGAATTGAAACTTCCTTCCTGTAACTGTTTCTCCTATGGATAAACATTGTGACTAATTAATTTTTAAAAAATATTTGATTTTATGGTATTTCTTTTTAGACTGACTTGTACAGCCCCTGAATTACAGTGAGAACCTCAAGCATTGCTAAATAACCTAAATAACCTAATTAATATCCTTAATAACCCAGCAGCCAGGCTCTCATGTGGGTGTCTGGCTTAGCTCCCACAAAGTGGGGAGACTCTCTGAGCCATGAATTTTACATTCCCATTCAGACAGAGGAAGAAAAAATGAAAATATTATAAATGAATTATATAGATATTCATGCTGTGGTGGAAGGGATTTTTTCTGTGGGTCCTCTTTGTCTCAAACTACTTTTTTAAGTCACACTATCATGTGTGGAAAAGATGTTCTTTCTATCATGTTCTGTTATCTCAGAAACTGGGACATAATCTGCTGTCCTGCTTCAAAGCAAAAACTTATTTCATCATTCAAGAGGTTTCTTTCCCCATAATTGCTGATGATTTTTGCAAGGTCTAGTCTCAGTCAAAGAGATTTTACTGAAAGATTTGTCAGAAATATGAAAGTGATTGTTCAACTTACTGTTAAAATGAATAAAGTTTAAAGGGAAAAGTAAATCAACAACAAAATACACATTATTTATAGAAAAAAATATTCTTCTTTGAGTTTTTAAACAATCCTTCATTGATAGAATCATAAAATAGTCTTGACCATAGTATTTCAACCCTCCAACGATTCTGAAACCATAAGTATCATAACCTGTCATAGTATTTATCAGTAACAATCCATGATTTTGAGGAAATAATTTTAAAATAAGTACTTCATAAATATTTTTGAATGTTAAATTATCAAAAATGCTACCCTTTAAATAATATTTATACTAGCACAGTAGTTAATTTTGAGGAAAGATTGTACATGTTTGTGGAGAAAGGCAAGGACCTCAAAGTTCAGTGTACTAATTCAGATTTGTCTTTTGACTGTGCTTTTTTCCACTTTCATTCTTTTCTTCTAAGAAAAAAAAAGTGTTTTTTCTTGCTGACTTATGGACAAGATATTATTTTTCTATTATTTAAAATTTTTAACTAAGATCACAAGTTTTTGTACTTTCAAGGTTTCTTTCTTTGTAATTTTTTTTTTTATGGAATTGCTATAATTTTGACTCAAAAATGGAAGGTGGCACTAAAGAAGGAATTTCCAAGCTATTAAGACATTAGGCAAATTAATGAGACCAGAGCTCACTGTTTTCCTGTCATTGACTGTAGCATTGAGAAGCATTTATTACACAAGCTATTAATTCTTGGGAGATACTACAGTGGTTTTATATTCTTTTCTAAATTTCTGTGGTTTAGATCATAAATAAGAATCATGAAAAATAGAAATGCAAATTAGATTTTTGTAAAAACTTGATGTATTGTAAAAGAATGACCCTGCTCAGGGTCTCCTTTCCCCCTCTCCCTCCAGTTTTGTGCAGCTGCCCATGGGTGGGAGCTGAGCTCTAACACTCCTGTGGTTGTACACTGGTCTGGCAAACAACTGGTTACTATAGAACTAAGGAGAGTATTTTAAAGGTACTTTGGATGTTTTCTCCCTTACAATTTTATTTTCTATGCTGCAAGATAGAGCTAGAGATTTTCTCCCCTGTGAAAATCAGGAATAATTCTTTTTCCATTGTCTATCATCAGAAACAACAGTTTTTCAAACCTTTGATAAAAAAGAGTGACTGAGACTTTTGAATTCTGGACAAGTGGTGGCCTGGAGAAGCTGCTTAAAATTCTCTTCAAGGCTGGGTTTTCTATGCATGGGCATTTTATATTTCCACATCAGATTAGTATTGAAAGGAACATTTGTTCTAGATGGCCTTTCCATAGAGTACTTTGGAACAGCAAATGTTGGAGCATAAAGAGCAAAAAGACTAAATGAATTTTGGGTCAGATGTAAGTGGGTTTTAGGATTTTCTCCTAAATCCTTTTCTTGATGAGGTTTTCTGTGAAAAAAATTCCTGCTGCTAGCAGGCTGTGTCTGCCCACAGAAAAAGCAAATGGAGTACCCAATTCCATTTTGTCTACGTTTGTTTTTTTTTTTTTTTTTCCTGCTTTGTTAACCCATGTCAGCCTCTGTTCCAGTGTCTTTTAGCAGTTAGTTCTTTCTTCTCCCTCAGAGCTGATGCTGCCATCCCTGCTTAGAGCAGGAGGGAAATAATTCAGGCAGGGCTTTAATAAGGTAATTCTTGTTCAAGTTTGGGTATAGATGGACCTCAGTGTCCCTGAAATCAGAGCTGAACCTGAAACCCAGACCATCCTTAATCACTGCTGGAGATGCAGAAGAAATAAGTGAGGTGCTGGAGATACAAGGGTCAGGTCTCTGTGTAATGCAGTAATGGGAAAGAAGGTGAAAAGAAAAAGTGGAAAGAAGGGAAAGGAAAAGTGCATGGAAGGCTTAAAGAAGTTCCAGCCTTATAACCTGCAAAAAACAGAGGAGAATTTCATAGGAAGGGGTCAAATGGACTGGGGTCCAAGGCAGCTGCATGGTTGAGTGCCCAGCCAAAGGAGAGCCCTGGCAAGGATGTGACAATAAGATGAATATTGGCATATTTCTCTGAATAGAAAAGGAAGCACATGCTTCTAATTCTTTCACATAATGCATTCAAAACATATGCTTGATAACCATGGAGAACATTTGATGGAGTGTTTACAGAACAATAGGCAGAACAATTAAGATAACAGAATGCTGTGTGTCCCTGGAACTGCTCCTATTTCCCCCATACCCCTTTGCCTTTGTTCTGCTGGGTTTTTTTTTCCATTCTTCAAAGAGATTTTTGCTCTTCTGGCAGTTTGGTCTGATTTTAAATTTTTCAGCAAACTATTTTATTCTCATGGACAATATGTTTTCCATCTTTCACAAACTTCTGCTGAATAGCCTGGTTTGAGCTTGAGCTTTGTTTTCCCACTATTCCCCTAAATTCAACCAAGTTTAAAATAAACACAAATTTTAAAAAGTAGAAAGAAAGTAAACAAAATGCAGCTTTTTAATACCTGTGTCAACATGAAAGTCCTGAAGTGGAAGTCCTAAACAGATTTATCTGTGACATTTCCCCTCATCTGAAAGATAGGTGAATCACGAACTCTGCATCAGTTTCAATCCCATTTTCCTGAGACTGATGCTGTGGTATAAAAATCTTTCAAAGACATCATAGCAGATCTCTGACACCATCTAGAAGCTTTGTGTTTATGTTTGCTTGGTTTTTGCTTTAGAAATATCAGTTCAGATACTTGCAGATTAAGGACAATCAGCAGCTGTTTATGAGGAGAGTGTCTCAAAAGACAATAAATATCTTGATGTGCTTAAATGTCTTCACTTCATATCACAGATGACAGATGTTTTCTTTGGTGTGAGGAAGCAGCCAGGGAAAGAGAGGAAGGTTAGACAAGCAGCTTAAGACAAATTTTTTTTAACTTTTAAAATATTTATCTATGAAATAGAACTTAACCTGTTTATTTTTAGATTTTGTGCATTGCATGTATTTTGGGAATATTTCCACGTGATAGCAATAACAAGAAGAATTTCTCATTAAAGTTGCCTCAATGGAATCTTTTGAAGGAACAGAAATTCTATCATGAATATTGCTTTTGGCATAGCATATGAAGAGATTAAATGCTACATATTTGAAGTAATGTATAGGATCTATTAGAGATAATAAAAGTCTTTAGTCTCAGTTAAATGCATAAATGCTATGTTATTTCCTTTTTGTTTCCTTGGTGCGTTAAAAATTGTTACCTGGTTATATTAAATTATTACATGACAGTTTTAGCTGTCAAAGTTAAAAGTTCTAATCAAAGTTCAGCTATCAGAAATTTCAGAAGTGGGAAAATGAAATTTTCACAGATTAGATTAAAAGGATAACTCAGGTAATGCTAGTATGGGTGGAAAATATTAACTTTTTTTTAGTCCCTTAGTTTATAATCACAGCAAAATTCTAACTCTAATAGACTGTATTTCAAAGTTCTAAAGAGTTCTAAAGACTATTCAGGTATTCTGGAAGGTCAGAATTAGTCCAAATAACCTGGTTTGATTTGTCTGCACCAGTCTGGAAGATCCATGGTTAAAAACAGACTACAGCAGTTCTGGAAGAGCTGGAGTTACAGCCCATCAACAGCTGTGATAGAAAAGTTTAAAGTTAAAAAGTTTTACTTTTATCCCCTTCTCAAAGGAGAAAATGTACTTAAAATTCAGCTCTGTACTAGATTTGGTTAAGCTGTGTGTGCAGGGTTGCTAAAGAGGCTGAGAAGGGCAATCTAATATTGCAGTCATGCTGAGGTTTGTACACTGGGTTTTGCTTCATAAATAATGTGGATTTGGGCAAATCAAAGTTCAGCTATCGGAAATTTCAGAAGTGGGAAAATGAAATTTTCACAGATTAGATTAAAAGGATAACTCAGGTAATGTGAGTATTTTAATACAGGCAAACACAAAGTACAACTCACACTTGTTTCTAGTGCAGTGCCATTTTGATAAGGTCAATAAATTACGGGTCCCTTTCATTAGTCCCAACCAAACACAACAAAAAAATAGGAAAATAGGTGTAAACAGATGGAAATGCATTTTTGAAGCACCTAACAAATTTACTTTGACCTTATGCAATATGAATGTAGCACTTTTTTTTTAAAATATACATTTAAAAAAATAATTCAGATAATAATGGTGTTGTGGTTTAAACTTTGCTGGAAATTAAGCAACACACTCAATGCTGCCAACTCTTCCATCCTCCCTTGCCACTTCTCCCCAGAAAAGGGATGGGGAGGAGAATCAAAGTAAAACTTGTAAGATGAGACAAGAACAGCCTAATAATTGAAAATAAAATACAGCCATGATAGTAAATTGGAATAATAATGGTGACAGTAAGAAGAAAAACCACGTGATTTCATGCGCAATGCAATTGCTAACCAATACCAGACTTGCATTCCCAATCCCAAATTGTCCCCCTTTCCAGGTATCTCCCCTCAGTTTATATATTGGACGTGAAATTTTATGGTGTGGAATGGCCCTTTGGTCACTTTGGGTCACCTGTCCTGGCAGTGCTTCCTCCCAGGTGTTTTTGGATCCTCAATGACAGAGCATGAGGCAAGAAGAAAAGTCCTTGTCTTAGGACAAACACACCTTAGCAAAACCCAAAGCATCAGTGTGGTATCAACACCATTCTCATTCTGAATCCAAACCACAGCCCTGTAAACTCTACTGAGAAGGAATTAACACTGTCCCAGCTGAAACCAGGACAAATGGTAAGGACAATTTTCTCTCAACTGGAAATTTTAATGTTCCTTATCCCAGGTAGAGCTAAGGTTTTTTTGTGTGACTTAATTTTTCTGTTGTCGTACCTTAGTGCATGCAGTAAGACGCTGCAGTGCTTCTGAATTTTCCAAGAATGCAATTTTCACTGAAGTCATTGAAATATTACTGCAGTGATTTCACAGTTGACAAATTAGCAGCCACATTCCCTGACTTAACTTGTGTTGAATGTGCATTACATTTGGGATTCTTCTCTTTTTTAATTAGTAAAATTTTTATACAGGAGGAGTAAACAAGAAACCTAGAGAGAATGCTAACAGCTTATATTTCCAATAGCATGAAGCTGTGTATAAATATGACATGATGCATCCACTTCCCCTATGGAGCAAATATTTGTAATTGTCAGGATGATTGATGTTGAAATAATAATCAGCTTTTCTTTGTGGCAATTTCAGAGAGAAGCCATAATTAGATGTGACAAATACTTTGGAATTGACCTGACTGTCTTTAAAAACTTCCATAAGTAATCTCAGTGGGAGAGGCACATGCTAAGAGATTATTTCAGTTTGAAAAGGATGAAATTTTTCTTTCACTTTTCACTGTACATTTGACAATAAATAATGGGGATTTCATTGTGACATTTTTGGATATTTACATAATGGCTTGAAATGTGGTTGTGAAGAAAGAGTGGTAGACACTCTAATTTACTTGCTAAACAGTTCCATCAGGCTTTTATTGAGCTTTTCTTATTTCTTGTAAGATATACAAAGTGACAGTTTCATCTCAAGATTTTGCATTGGAATAACTGTGTTTGTAAGAAATCTCTTTATCCTGCACATATTTTGTCTTTCATTCCATAAAATCTTATATACTCTAAGTACCTTTTTATTTGAAATCTCCAGCAGACTGCTCATTTTCAACTCAAACACACACACACACATGCAGGCTGTTCACAGCCCAGTACCATCTTTGAGTGATATATTTTATTTATAAATGAGACCCTGCCTTGGCAGATGAGATGAAAAATCAGAATATACCTTGCACCCACCCTGAAGATGGTCCAGCCCCCCTGCTCAAGCAGAGTCCCTTAGAGGTGGTTACTCAGTACCAGGTCTGGGTGGTTTTTAATATATCCAAGGAGGGAAAATCCACAACCTCCCAGGCAATCTGGGACAATGTTCAGTCACTCTCTCAGGGAAAGCAGTGCTCCAATATGGTCAGACAGGCTCCTCTGTGTTTCAGGTTGGGCTTGTTGATGGGAGATGCTGAATAAATTTTTGAGGAAAATTAAACCAGAAATGTAATCTCTGTTACACCTATCACCTACAGATAAAAAAGTGTCAAAAAGGCCAACTACTTGCTGAAAACTTTGTAGCTTCAGTAAATGCCTCTCTGTTGTTGTTGTCAGTTGAAGGACTCCCTAAATTAATTTGTCCATGGGAAGTATTAGTCGTGTGGTCTTTATTTCAAGAAACTTTTCTATCAAGCTTTTTAACTCCAGGGGAAAAAGATCAAAAAAATTCTTATAATCTTCTTTTCTTATATATGTGAGACTATCAAGTGTGTACATGCCATGGCCTTTGCCTTTTTACCTTCTAGGTGATATATCTTTAGTTTATGCAAATGCTCATTGCTACACCTACTACTGTATTACTGTACTGCTTCTCAACAGCCTGTCTGAAGCAGCAGATGATGTCAAATGGACATCAAATTATTTGGTTTTTGTGTGCCCATGTCATATTGTCAGAACTCAGCACATCCCTTTGGATGTCCAGAGTTGCTGAGAACCTCACCGAGGGGCTCAGAGACCCTGGCATGCTGCCCAGAACACCTGCAGGTTTGATTTTGACCCCGGGAGCAAGTTACCAGCTTTGTATGAGGACATGAAAGTCACACAGGTTTGAATAGTGTAAGAACAAAATGATCACAGGGTGAAAATGTAGATTTTAGGATTTTTGGTATGGGGGTTATGGAGACAAGATAGAGGAACTTGGGCATGTCCAGCCTTTCTTGTTCTTCTTCTTGGTCTCCATTTTCTGCAGTGATGTTGGCACTTTAGGATTGGTTTAGAGTAGAAGTGCACTGTCTAACATAGGTGATAGATATTAGGAATTAAGTGTAAATATGTTATATGTAGTTTGTAGTATAAAAAGACAACACTGCCTCGGGGGCGGTCAGAGTGCCTGTGGCTGCCCTGCAGAGCAGAAAGAAAATTTTATAGATAAGAATTAATAAACAACTTCAAGACCGAAAAGTAAAGAGTCCAGACTTGTTCCTCAGTTGCGCGGGCCGAAGCAGAGACATCCTGCACATCTCAGGGCAGCAAATATCAACAGCAACCCGAGATCATACAGTAACAGGACAGTGTTCTGTGCTCTCTCTTTGTCTTTTGAATTCCAATTAAAAACCCTGTTACATTCCAGTCCCCACCAGCAATGTCCAATACAAATTGGGCTGTGGATTTGATGCAGCCTTGAGTAGAATTGGCTTAATGTCAATTTCAAATTTACTTCCTGCTGTGTTCTTCTCCAGGGATGGCGTCTGCACAGGATTGGGCAGGTTTTAATGCTGTGTTTTAGGGTCTTGGTTCTGCTTTGTTAGCTCCAAAGGGGTGTGATGTATCTATAACAAAGACTGAAAGCCATTAGAGCCCCACATTCTGTTGACAGCGCCATTTTACACAGTAGTTTATTGCCTGAATGTTATCTTTCAGGAGAGCAGGAAGCATCATTGATTTTAACTTGACTTTTCTTTTGTTCAGCTTAGCAAACAGATATTGGGAAAAAACCCTCACAGCTTTACCTAAAATTCTTTCCTTTATATGTCACAAATGACTGAGTCAGGCTCAAAATATAGCCCTCTGTGAAAAATGGATGCAGAGCCATAGTGTGAGTATGGCTGTTGAGGGAGTATTCCTTAGACTTTACTAAAATATTTAATTTAAAAAATAAGATGAATTCTGACACTATTGAAACCTCTGAGACAGCAGTATTTTACTGTTTCATAAGGGCTGGTGAATGCAATTCACAAATATCATTTTCATTTGTCCTAGATCTGCCAACCTCCCTTCTGCTAAGCTTTTATGTCATTAAACTCCTATTCCTATCACAGCTGCAATCAAAATAACAGGGAAAAAAGTGCTTTCCTAATTTGAACTAGACTTGATATTTTTTTAAGCTCTCTTTGTATTTTGAGAGTGTGTATTAGCTGTGAGAAAGAAGATGATAAGTGACAGGGATCTCACAAACAGCTCACAGCACTGAGAGGAGTGTGACTAGTGGCTTCTTTTCTGCAGGGTCATGTACTATGAGGTGGCTCTGCCAAAATATAGATGGGCCAAAAATTCATTGTTATTAGCTGTTACTTTCCCTCCTAGCCTTAAATCTACATTTAAAACACTTTGAGAGGCTCTAAGTACTTAAAGATCACGTTTGCCTGTCTCAAGCACAGTTACCACTGAAGGACTTTGCCATGGGCACAGAAGGACAGGATGGAGCTGACTCCAGGCCTGGTGAGGTTCTGGCTATCACATCCTGGGTAATGCATCCAGAAAAAATTCCCACTGTGGCAAACTTTGTATAAGAAGCAACTGCTCATCTGTGACCACCAAGCCCTTAATTTAATTTACCCAATAGGATAAGAGAACTGTGCAGCCAATGATCATCAGTTCTTTTGTTTGCTAAAATGTATGAATGGTGAAACAAATCGGAAGAAGTGTGTATAATGAAGATTGGTTGATTAAAACAATTAAATGTGACCATTTTGTCCATTTATTGGATGTCCTTAGGCTGTGATAATTCTACAGTGTGTGTAGCTACTTTAGCATTTAATGCTAGATCATTTTAAAGAATGGATTGATCTATTGATGTTTATAGCAAGGTAAGGATTAAAATATTCTGCTTGACTGATAAAAGGTTTTCTGTCTTGTTGGGGATCTCTGAATATATTAAATAAAATGAAAAACTGATTAATACTCCCCTCTTATGTCTTCTCTAACCACTGGGTTATCCTCTACTTTTCTCTTGTTTTGTGAGTCTAGTCCTTCTCTCATTTGCCTTTCTTCCTAGTATGAAACTAAAATGTTCCAGAAAATCTTTAGCTTTAAAGGTACTTAGAATTGGCTTAATACAGGAGCCAGATAAGCCATCAATTATTCTAGTTACGTTAACCCCTATTTTCTTTAACAAAGAGAAATGGGAAGTAGTATTCTATAGAATGAGGCTGTCTTGTCACCTTCTTGTAGCTTGGCATAGATTTTTCAGCCCATATTTACCATCCTTCTCTGTGTTTATGTGGTGTACAGTCTTCAGACAAGGTCTCTTGTCCCTATTAAAAGAGTTCAGAGGTATTACTTTATGGCACTGTAGGACTGACCCCTTCAGTGGTTTATCTGGGATTTTCTGGGATGGGTATAATTGTTCAGAAGATTTGTCTGACCATTGAGTGTTGGTAAAAATCAGTCTTGCTTTGTTCTTTACATTTTATATGAAAACACCTGGAAAGCCATAAAGATTCAGGAGGTTTTAAATTATCACAGACTCATAGAATGGGCTGATTTGGAAGGGTCCCATCAGGACCATCCAGTCCAGTTCCTGGCCTTGCACAGAACAACCCAAGGGTCCTAGCGTGTGCCTGAGATTGTTGTCCAAATGCTTCTTGAACTCTGCCAGGCTTGGTGCTGTGAGCACTGCCCTGGGGAGCCTGTTGCAGGGCCCAAGCACCCTCTGGGTGGAAAACTTTTTCCTGATATCCAAACTAAAGCTCCTCTGACTCATCCTCATGTCATTTCCTCTACTTTTGTTACTGAACATGAGATTGAGGAGAAATTTGGTGTTGTTATAAAGGTTTGGGTTCAAGGAACATGCCAAAAAACACCTGGAAGCTCATCCATGTGGTATCACTGCACAGGTATCACTGTACAGAATACCGTCTCAACATCAATTTTTTATGGGTGAGGAACATCATTCCCTATGTTCTGTCTATTTCTATTCTCTCTGAGACCCAGAAATTTAAATTCAGAGTATGCACTTTCCATGACATTGTTGTGGGTTTTTTATCCTTTTCATTGCTAAACTTCTTACTGCTCAAACTTGCTTACTGCTCAAAGAACTGGCCATTTTCAAACTGTTTTGTAAGCTTCAATATCACTGGATGGACTACTGTAGATAAGGAATTCTTAGTGCTATCTTACTGGGATGTTGATGCCATGGGATCATTTTGTTCTCCCTATCAAAACAGCATGGATTTTTTTTTCTCACACTGCTCCTGCTTTTTTCCTTGTAAGTTCTTGAATTCACTGACAGTTTAACTGATCAGTGTGACAAAAATTTGGTTTAACCACTGACTCTTATAAATGCTATAGGCTGAAGCAAAGGATCTTTTCAACAGCTTTTGGAGAACTGAGATTAAAAGCAATCAAAGAATACAGATATTTCTTGACTTGGGGGTAGGTTTGAACACATGGAGCAGAGAAGTCTCATACAAATCTTGTTAGGTGAAGAGATTAGCTTCCACAAACCCACAAAAACTGCTATAAATGAAACTGATACCTCTGAATTTGGAAGTTTCTTTGAAGTTTGTTTCATAAAATTGGTTTTCAGCCCTACAAGGTATTTTCAACTGTCAACATTCCTGCCTGTTTTTATTTCCTGTCAGCACCACGGTATCACTGCCATGAATCAAGGGCATGCAGTGGTGATGATCAGAAAGAGCTCAGCCAGAAAAGTCCCTGTGTTACAGGGCCTGGGCAGCTACCACCTGAGAACATGGGGATTAATGGTGGAAGCTTCATTGCTTCAGTGGCTGACAGAGAAAAAATATGATTTGGCAGCTGAAAACACCAGGAGAGAATCTTGTCCTTTCTTGAATGCATTTTCTCCTTTTTAAGCTGTAGAATGTCAGGAGAGCTAAAAGCAGACAGAAAGATCAAAAAATAGGTGTGTGGGTGACTGTAAATAGTCTCTTTTCAAGCTCTGTTACGTGATAGCAGTAGTAAGCTGGTGTAGACTTATTAGCACTAATATCCACAACTACATGTGCATTCCTTCTTTTCAAGAAATAGGAGTGTTTTAGATCACTCCTACCAAAAGAGTTACATATATTTATAAATATATTTAATAAAAATAAAAATATTTTTCGTCTCTGAGAAATTTGCTGCTAATTAGCTCCAATGAATCTATTCCATCCTCCTTCTGCTTCTGCCCACCTCTTGTTTTAGGCAACGTCTTGGGTTGGTGTCTGCACCTTGTGCTGGAAGGATGATCCCCAGCAGGTGAGGAAGGTCATTTGAGCTGTCACCCATCAAGGACAGTGTGTGAAATTCCTGACATCTCCTGGGCACAGCACTGAGGTGCCTCCAACCCCATCTCTTCAAACAGAAGCGTGACAGCAACTTAATTTGAGGGACACCAGAGGAAATTGGGTAATATTTCATTTTTTACTCTCTTATTGGAACTGCCAGGGCCTCAAGTTGATATTTCCACCTTGTCTTTGTTGCTTCTTAAGGGAAAGTGACTAAAAGTTCATCTCCTTTACACTTTCTGCATTTTCCTCTCCTGCATACATAGGTAAGGCTGAGTCTGCCCCCAACAGAAAAATTTGCTTTTTATGCATTTTTTTTGCCACAGACCAGACAGTGTTGCTGCAGTACAGAACCAATTTCATCCTTCTCAGTTAAAAGAATTTACTGCTTAATTAAAAAGTAGCCCAATTTAGAGCTTCCAAATAAAACATGCAAATTACAATGCCATCCTTACCTTTTAGGCTTTAGGCCAAGGCCATTGCCCACTTTGAAAGATGATCCTACTTCCCCATAGCTGTCTTGTTTTTTGAGTGTCCTAAAATGAATACAAGATGCTACTGCTCTCAACAAAGCTGTTTTTCCTTTAATGTCAATGCTAGTCAGCTCAAATCTGGGAGCCTAAAAAGAGATTTTTAGTCTCAATCTCCCTGTTTAGATAGGCTGAGATTGTAGGCAGTAACAACTAAAGCATTTTAACTCTCAGTACTATACATATATTTTTCCATGTAATTCTAATTCTAGAAATTCCAATTCATTTTCCATGTATTTCTAATTCCAGAAAAAGGCTGAAAGACGGACATGCAGTATTTTTGCTGTTAATTCTGCCCAAAAGGAAGCAGAATTCTGTGAAGAGTTTTTTGAGGTCCCAAGTGGCTGATAAACCATACGGAAAGGAATATAATGGAAATTCAGCTTTTTAAGAAACAGAAAGGAAACATGCAGAAAAGCTGTTAAAAGAAGATTATAAAAATTTATGATAGTCTTAATAGAATTTATGTTACTGTATTTTCCTCTACACTTTATCTACATTATAGGAGACAATGGTCTTTATCTGGGATTGAATATAAGCTGATTTCCAAAGTATTATTTCCAAGAACTTTTTACAATATTGTAGGTCCCATGTAGTGAATACACAAGATTTTCACGTAGGGACATTAACATAATATGATGTTTGCCCAAGATCAGTTTTTATATCCATTTTACAATGGTTCTATATGATTCTGAGCAAGTCACAACATTTTTTGTTGTGCTCTAAACTGAAGGATATAGCAGACAGGTCCTTCCAACCTGAATTATCACTTATTGTATGGTCCTATCTTGAGGCAACTTGATTTTGCCATGCCAAAGCAGTTTAGCTTATTTCATGTGAGGTTAGATGGACACATGGTCCTGAATTGCAGATGTGATAAGACTTTGTGATGGAAAATAAATTCCTTTTTCTCCAAGCCAATAAACTATAAAAACTGTATTTTACACTTTAACATTAAATTTTAATTTTTTCCCAAACTCGGGCCTTATGAATTTTGGATTAGTTCCATTTTTGAAAGTAATGTGGTATTTTTGTGCTTCACTGTTTCTATAAAATAGTGCAATGGTCTGCTATTGCAAAGTAAATGTGTATTTATGAACTAGTAATAGCAACTAATATAGTGGAAAGTCCTTGAGGAAATTAATAATTCTGTAACAGGATTTTAATCACAGAAAGGGAAGAAGGCATTGGATTACATATTTAATAAGGGAGATAAAACCCAGAGGTGGGTGTCTTCTCATAGGGTGGAAAAGCTCCATCCCATGAGTTGATTTGAATCACAGAATCACAGAATGGGAAGGTTGGAGAGACCTCAGAGGGTCACCTGATCAAGAAAGAGGAGGAGACCATGAAATCCCGGAAATGTCCGTGTGTCCAGTGTCCATGGACATGTGCAATGGATGCACACAGACCAGAGGGGATTTAATGCTGAGTGGACAACCTCTTACCCTTCCTATGCCTCACTACCAAGCTTAATGTTTCCCGAAAGGAAAAAAGCTTTCATTTTTCTGAATTTTAATAGCTTTTGATGAAGTCTTCTCTCAACAAGACTATCATGCTAACTGCTCAAAAGAGAAGCAAAGTAAAACTTTCAGATAAATACCATATATTAATTAAAATTGAATTAAAGCTCAAGCAAAGTTTCCATCTCTCTAAGATCTGATCCATTGTGAAATCAGGCCTCCATTTACTCTCACACAATACTAGTTCTCTGAAATTAGTTTGCACTGATGTGAGAACAGATTTTGGCCCACACTTTAAAAACAAACAAACACCCCAACCAATTATATATGTATATATATATTTAAAAGATATATTTTATTTATATATGCAATCCATTAAATAGAGTAGGATGAGAGGTTTTTTTTATTTTTTAGTCTCTTTCTTCTTCATTGAATGCTCTTGTGTATGTATGCCATACATTCCCAGGTTCTAGTTTATGCGGGTTATGTGTAGTATGAAATGTCATTAAAGGTGGTAGATTTGCAGATTCATCTAATAAATAATAACTAATACTCTCTCTGTATATATATGTATGTAATATCAATACAGAAATAACTAATTTTAATAAAATAAATCCTTGGTTTATGTTCTGTTAGTGTGATTTAAACAAGTCAACAAAGTCTGTGATAGGTTGTTCTCCTTAACAGGCATGAAAAGCAATTATTATTGTGTGACACATTGTCAAAATAGAAAAAATGTGTACTATGTAGGCATGGCAAAAAAAAAAAAATTAAAACTAAAATTGCTTTGTAGACTCCACCTACAGTTCTTCAGCTCTTGGATTACCATCACAGGAAGGACATGAAGCTGCTGAAGTGAGTCCAGAGGAGGGACACCAAGGTGATCAGAGGGCTGGAGATCCTTCTCCTGCAAGGAAAGGGTGAGAGAATTGGGATTGCTCAGTCTGGAAAGGAGAAGGCTTTGGTTTGACCTAATTGTGGCCCTTCAGTACCTGAAGGGAACTTACAGCAAGGTAGAGAATTACTTTTAGCAAGAGCATGTAGTGATGGGAAAAGGGGGAATGGGTTCCAATTGAAAGAAAGTAGGTTTAGATTGAATATTAGGGGAAAATTATTTACAGTGAAGATTTTGAGGCACTAGAACAAGTTTTCCAGAGATGCTGTGGATGCACAATCCCTGGGGCTCTGGTCTAATGGAAGGTGTCCTTGCTTATGGCAATGGGGGCTGGCACAATATCATCTCGTAGGTCTCCTTCCAACCCAAACCATTCTATGATTCTATAAAAAATATTGATCTGACATATATAGTTTAAGCTCCAGTCACTGGGCCTTTGTGTGTTCAAGAGAACAATCAGGTTGCAAGATCCTGTCAGAGATGCCATGTTTTCTTGAACTGAAACCTCTGTCCTCAGTGGCCCCTTTCAGATTGCAGTGCAGTACAACACAGTCACTGTCACTGTGAGCTTACAATGTACAGAAAGATTTTATTTTTCATATAGTGTGAAATCTGATACAAGAGTATGTACATTTCTCTCGGGGAAAAAAAAGGATGTATATATGAAATTGTAAAACACCAGTATTTACTTTAAATTTTAATGAAATCCAATAGGGTACAGGCTGCATAAAGCATTTTAAACCGTTTCTCTGTACATTTGGAAAAGTATAAATAGATAGGTCTTTACTCCAACTCTGTATTTTAGTTATTTAATAAGGTTTTCCTAGGGAAAAATTTATGCAGGAAAATAAACTTATTTTGGATTAAGATGGCAAAGCCTCAAAAAGTATCTTTACAAGTCATACCAGAGGGGGATTGTTTATGTATCTGCTGAGTGAAAAGAACATACAAATGAGTTATTGCTGTTAGGCAAATGGCTCAGCTTGTAAAAAGGTAAAAGCAGAATTGTTCTCAATGCAGAGTGCTGTAGGAACACTTGCAGGTAATCAACATGTGCTTGGTGCCATTCCTGAGGTAGATAATGACCCTGCAGTGGCCATGAATCTCCTGGTAAGACAGGCTTAAACAGCTGAATGTACCTAGTTTATATTTGAAATGGGTTCAGGGCACTATTGCTTTGAACCTTTGACTCATTTCCAGTGAAAATGCTTCCAACATTTGCACAAGTCCTCCCAGCTGTTCACCTGTGCTTTCACTGATGGTCAAAATTTCATTGGCCTCTGGGCATTGTCCAGGTTGAGCTGCTCAGAACAGAAAAGGATTCAGTAGGAAAATAAATATATCAAGCAGTTTGAATTTCACAGGCTTTGAAATTGATCTGTCTTTTTTCCAGCCTTCATATTTGTATACTTTAAAATAAATTATGTAGTATTTATTTTAAATAAATTAGAGAAGTATTTTTTAGGCAAAGGAGACCTGTTGTACTGGTTGACATCTAGCAAGTGATTTTTTAAACACTTCTATTTGGATATTGACAAGAAGCAGTTGCAGAATGCTACAAAAGACTGGAAAATTAGAATATGTTCTACTTTTCCTAAGTTTCTGTCTAGCATTTACAAGCAGAGGTCTATTCCCATTTAACCAGCAATAATAAAATATTAGGCCTAGTAGATGAGAGGGACAGTAACAGATACTGGCTCCCTTGAATTTAGAAAAGCTTTCAATGCTGTGTCCCATAAGATCCTCACAGAGAAGTTAAAATCCTGTGGAATAGAAACCTGAGTGGGAATCTTATTAACATGCAGAAATACTACAGGAGAATATGAACCCAGGCTCTCTTGTGGTGCCTAGGGCAAGGATCAGAGGCAATGGACACAACCAGGAACACAGGAAATTTAATCCAAATATCAGGAAACTGTGGGGGTTGCTGAACACCTGCACAGGTTACCCACAGAGGTTGTGGAGTCTCCATCGGTGGATTTACTCAAAACCTGTCTTGACATGGTCCTGGACAACAGGTTCTGTAGAGTTGGACCACAGGTTCCTGCCAGCCTCAACCATTCAATGTTTTTCTGTGATGCAGGACTGAAAAAAACCCACCAGAATCCGAGTACAGCCACATACAGAAGTGTTTTCCATTTTCCATTTCATATAACAGGAAAAGAATAGGAAGAACACTCCTTAGAAGTTGTCTGTGTTTCAAATATTTCAAAAGTAGAAATAGTTTTTGTTTTGTTTTGTTTTGTTTTGTTTTTAATACAGAATCACGGAGCTACAGTGCATATTAAGGCTGAGGTACACAGTATGTGTTAACTGATAAACACAGCAGAGGAGGAATGGGGCCTTTGTGTGCTCTAGACTTCCCTTAGATGAAGAATTTTTTGTTCTACCTTTAAAAGCATCCATAAAATATTTTCTTTGGGTAGACATCTAGAAAGGTTTTGCTGACTCTTTGGGGGAGACCGTGCTTTTCATAAACATGCTGGTAATTCCCATCATACCTCCCGTGGTTCCTTAGCAGGATACTGCATCCTTTATTACAATCCAGTCTTTCCCTTATGGCAGACAACTCCAGAAGGGTGATATCCAAGAACAGCCAAGAGACGCTTCACAATGAAAAATAGTTCTCAGATACATTGCCAGACTCAAAAGTGAAAAAGAATAGATTTGTTCCTCTGTTTCTTTAGAAAACAATAATAAAAGGCCATGTATCTATATCCCAAAAAAAGATAAGGTTTATCCCCATCTGAATTTGAAACATCTAGTGAAAGTAGGAAGGAAATTCAGCCATGTCTTTAATTTAAAAAAATAAATTAAAAAGTCTAGCTTTGTTTGTTTTTAAGTGTGGTATGGAGAAATATATTTAGCAACCAGCCACAAGGCAGTAAAATTGATTTCTGGTTTATCTGGTATAACTCTGAGTCTCTCACTGAGCTTGGAAATAATTGATTGCTCGAAGCCTTGTAGCGGTAGTTAAAAATTGATAAATGCTAAAGCCAGCACAGTGTTTTATGGATTCCCAAGAATTGTGGAGCCTCCATATTTCTTTCTCATCACCAGCTCTAGATCATGTGGTGAAATTTAAAAGACGCTTCATCTTACCCTCAGTGAATTATATTCAGCAAATCTAAGACCTTGTACTGTGGGATAAGAAGCAAAATCTTGAGTCACATAGCAATGATGAGTAACATATGAAGCCGAGCATGTTTTTGCAGGTTAGCTTAGTGGTTTAGCTGATTAGAATACAGTAAAAACCTACAAAATGTCTCTGTCTGTAATCAGGGTTTGTTAAATAAATGTTTAGAAATATTATTGATATTGATAGTAACAATATAAAGAAATAAAACTGCTGTACAGAATAAAGAAAGAAACAGCTCTTAAAAAATCAGTATCAGGTCCCATTTGGCAAAGGAATTCCTAAATGTTTCATTAATATAAGTTTTTTTTATTAGTGCAGGAAGCTGGCATTATATATCAGCTGACCTCTATACTGGGGCACATGTTCTGGTGCTATGTGCACCTTAGTACAAATTGTCACAGCACAGTGATGTTTCTTCCACATCAAATTAGTAAATAAATACCTTACTTTCATAGTTATTCACTAAAATAAGAAAAAAGCAATAAGTGAAAGAATTGATTATTGAGGAAAATTTCACTACTAGTTCCTTACCTGAGTAGAAAATACATCAGGCAACAGAACTCAACCTCTTACACTTCTATTTAGAGCTAGAGATCAAATTATTTATTTGCTGACTATTTTGCCAAGCAAACAAAAATATTTTAAATTGTTTCTGTAAACTCAACAACTCAGCACTTCGCTTCAACATTGCTGGCTACATCTGGGAGCAAGCTGCAGTTTTCCTTTGCAGATGAGTGAGACAGGTGATTAGCATCAAAATAGTCTGTTTATTCATGAAAATCCTGCTTTCTGAGGCTTTTTTCTGGGATGAAGTTGATCTTCAAGTCAGACCACCTCTTGCATGACAGAGTCCATAACAATTCACACTGCAATGCTTGTAGCAACCCCAATGGCCTTAGGAGCACTGCAGTGTATTGCTATTTTTTGTCAGCATTATTAATGTTTTAGAACAGCTAATGTGATGAAGACTTGAAACATAATTACAATAATGATGGAATTAAATCCTCATCCTCCACTTGCTCCTTCATTTTCTACTTTAGGACTGTTTTATCTTCTGCCTTGAAAGAGAGGATAGAGAGGGAAAGAAGTACAGGCAAACACAACCATACTCTTTCTCACCAAATCACATGGCACTGAATAAACTCTAATTAAAATGTCTCTGGGGGGATTGATTTTATATTTTTATCAGGTTCTTCTTCCCCCATTTCAACTCCAAGTCACGCTGGGGTGTCATCTGGAGCTCCATCAGGATTGTGGAGCTGTGAGGTCTCAGCTTCCTCCTTTTCCTGCACTGTTTTCCAACTCAATTAGCTTCAGTACTCCAGTTTCAGTGGTGCTGGCAAAATAGACTTTAAACACACAGCTTTGCAGCTAAAAGTGCTACATTCTCCTCATCCAAATAAGTGTATGCCTTTGGGTTACCTCAGGTTTGTGTTAGGTGAGGTATTTTAATATAACCAGCATTACCTGGACTCCAAGGTGTGGTGATGGCTTCTCACTATGAATTTCTTATTGAAGAATGTTAATGCTGCTTTTAAAAATGCATAATTCTACATGCTTCAAATTAAATTAAGTTATATACATCAATGGAATTCCCTCCAAAAGGCCAGAAACTTTTGCTTGGCCCAAACACTTAGAATTCAGATGCTGAGAGATAAGATACACTCAACCTCTTTGGTCTTTGCATGCCATAATAACATGTTTATTTGAACAGTTTTTAAACAAAAACCTCTTTAAATATGAGAATTATGAATTCTCAGAAATCTAATGTCTTTTACCCAAATCACAGATTTTGTATGGGAAGTGAATTTGCCCTGGGAAAGAATGGCTCAAATTGAACAGTAAGGTTCTGATTTTCGGTTTCCTTCTTTCTTCAGCTTTTAAGGCTTCCGTGGGTGCACAGTTTCATAGGAGGGACACACTGAGATGCAATTCTGTGCTTAAATATACATTAAACCCCCAAATGCAGCACTGTGTTGAGATCCTGTGCAAACCCTGCATGTAATCAATCCTCCTAATGTCATATCCCATTAAAAGTAAAGAAGTAATAGCATAGACTTAAAAACACACAAGCAAGAAAAACTATTTTTTACTGCAGAAACCTCTTGCAGGTTAATAAGCAGTTTGTGGGAAGAATCTCCTGATTTTTATAAAAAGCTGGATTTAAAAGTTGTCAAATTTGTAACTGTCAGAAAAACCCAATTGAAAGATAAGCAGTGAACCATCAGTTCTTTCTCAAAGCTCTAAGTTGTCTTTATCTAAAAAGAAATGTGATGAATCATCACATTTGCACAGTTCTTTTCTTCAAATATTTTCCATTTCTTCACAATTCAGATCACTCTCTTGCAATAAGCATATATTGTCATTATGTGACTTAAAGTATTGCCATATAATTTGACAGCATCTTTCATTATGGAATCTAATTTCATTCTTTTGAATTTAAATTACTCCTTACTCATTACATGTCTTTTCTGTAACTTTCATTATAGGCATTTTTCTTTTGATAACTCACAAACATCCATAACTTCTGATAACTTTGTCTCCAAGGACAGAAAGATAAATAGGGTATCCTTAAATAGTTGTAATCTTCTTGATCTTGAAAATACAACTATATATTATGATGGGTGTTTAGAAGCATACAAACAGGAAAAAAAGCTGATTAATTGCTCTTTAAACAGATCTTGCATTAGAAATGCAGATAATATCTAAGAGTGAGCTAAAATCTTCAAGTAGCTGTCAAGCATGTTTGCACACAATATTTAAACCTTGAATCATGCTGTGTTGTAAGACCACATAAACAAAAACTTTAAAAATTACTTCATGTTTTATCTGAAAAAGGGGAGAAAGGGTATTGTAAATGCAGGTCCTCCAGTGCAGAGAGAGAATGATGCATCTGCCTCCATGTTCTCAGAAGGCTAATTTATTACTTTATTATAGTATATTATATTAAAGAATACTGTACTGTACCAAACAATGCAGAAAAGATAGTTACTGAATGCTAAAAAGATAATAATGAAAACTCACAGCTCTGTCCAGACTCCCAACACAGCTTGGCCCCAATTGGCCAATGTGTGAAAACAACTCACAGCAGAATCCAATGGAACAATCACCTGTGGGTAAACAATCTCCAAACACATTCCACATAAGCACAACACAGGAGAAGCAAATGAAATAAGAATTTTTTTCCTTTTCTCTGAGGCCTCTCTCACCAGGAGGAAAACCCTGGGTGAAGGAATTTTTTCAGAGAATGTGAATGCCACAAAAGGGTAAAAAACAATAACAATAAGTATTCAAACTGTGAACTCCAAGAACAACATAAGATTGTGGGATCATCCTCCTAACTAATGTGGTAAGAGATCCACTCTGCCCCACAGCCTAACTGTCCATGTGGCACATGAGAAACAAGCACAAGATTATCACCACATCTGGATTTCTGCAGCGTCCTGCTGGTCCTTCTTTATCCTACAGTGTGATGGATGAGGAAGGATGAGCACTCTCACCATTGGCTGGGTAATTATCTTGCTTTTAGGTGCACTAGTCATAAATTGCAAGTTATGAGTTATGGATTAGAGAACTTGCAAATTAGAAAGTTCATGAATGAATTAACAAGGAGATGAACAAGTTAATGCGCATTAGACTAATCTTGACAGGTGGGATTCAGCCCTTGTTTGGTGTGTTGGCTTTCTTTCCTAATGAACTCATAAAATAAAGAATAATTTCACAGAGGTTGCTATCCTGTAAAATCAAGAGATCCAACAAGATTTTCTAGACTCACTGATGAAGTACAGACTACATGAGTGGTCATTGGGGTGGGCTAAAAACCCACCTGAAGCTGAACTGTCAGGGTCACAGGGTGGGGATGAGTGGCATGAAATCCAGGTGGATGTCAGCAAGCAGAGGTGTACCCCAGGGAATACACTAAGGCCAGTACTATTTAACATTATCATAAATGCCTTGGGCAGAGCACACTCTCAGTAAATTTGCAGCTGGTGTAAAATCAGGAGGAATGGCCAATCCACCAAATGGATTCACTGCCTTGCAGAGGAATGTGGACAGTGTGGAGAAATGGGTGGATCAGTACCTTCAACGAAGGTTCAGAACTTCAACAGAGGGAAATAAAAACATCCTGCTGCTGTGGATGAATAATCCCATGCACCTGGCCAGGCTGGTGATAGACTGGCTGGAGAGTAGCTTTGCAGACAACGACACAGGGGTCCTGGTTGACATCAGGCTGGAGAGAAGTCAGAAAAGAAATCCAAGAGTCTACATTAGACAGGGCACTGCCAGCAGGTCAAAGCAGGATCTTTCCATTCTACTGGCCATGAGGAAATACTCTATATAATATCTGTCGATAGGGGTAGAGCTCCTGGAGAGCTTTTCCTCTTCTCTGAGCTGGACAACAATGTGCCAGTGCTGTTGGGTCTGTGCTGACAACCTTGCCTGCAAGGCCAGGAGTGCAGTGACAGCCACGGCACCACGGCCATCAGCTTCTGCAGATGATGTTCATAGTCAGTAAATTCAGATAGAGAATGTTTTCTCCTCAAGGCACTATCTATTTTAAAAAGTCAAGAACTTAGAATGATGACAAAGCAGTGTCTTCTTTTTTTCTCTCTCTTTTTTTTTTTTTTTTTTTTTTGGTGGGATTGTAGTACAAGTCAGGTTTCTCACTAGGACTTTTGACTTTCTCTGTATATTTTGGCCTTAAATTACTGTCCTGTGAGAAAGTCCCTACAGATTGTAGACCTTTCAGACTGGACCCATCTCCATAAGTTTTAATAAGGAAAAAGACATATTTAGAGATGCAAAATGGTAGAGTAAATATGACTGCTTTTAAAAAAAATCCAACCATATCAGTTTCTTTTTATGGACTGTTACATTTTTCTTTGAATTCAACATTTTTATCACTATTAGAAAGATTTTTAGTGCTGAAAATGAAATATAGGAGTAATCCTAAAACAGTGGGAGAATGGCCACATTGGTAATTACCCATAAGCCTCCACAACACAGCAAGAAATGTTTCAATGATTTATTTCTATTGCTTAGAAAAATCTAGAAAGCCTGTACTATACAGCATGCCCTGATATTAACTTTACCTCAGCAACCTTACTGAAGCTTAACTTAATGAAGTAATAAATTCAGAAATGTGTTTCTGCATGCATTTGTTTCATAGATTTATTATACATAAATCCACTTATAACATGCATTGGGATACAAAGTCAACACTGCAGAAACTTCTTAAATACTGATGCATGTATTACAGCCTCCATTACCAATAATATATAGAAGGCAGAACATTTACTTTAATGATGATGAACAGAGGCTAGACACAGACTGACTGATGTATGCATAATTCTCAATAGCTGCTGAAGGAAAAAAAAGATATTGCCTCTCTATAAGAGGCAAATAATTTTAAATCTGTGCATTATATTTGCTCTTGTTCCAATTTATACTATTATGGACACTATAGACTTAAAAGCATTTAGGCAAATCTACTTTTACCAGTAGAAATAGCTTCATTACATTGCATCAACCACTTCTGGGTGAAGAGTTTAGGGAAAATTGTGACTTGCTTAAAAAGAATAGAAAGTTTCCACTAACATTTCTGGAAATCCACACTGGCAAAGTTTGGGCAGCCTGGGCACACTATATAGCAAATTATGCTTTAGTTATAAAGCATAGCTTTGCAAATAAAAATAACACTCTCATAGGTTTTAAACTTCACACTTGAAGTTAAGAAGTTCAGTAAAGGTGTTTCAATGATCATGATGTCTGTGAGAAATCCTACCACAATACCTAGAAAAATTTTGCTCATCACCTTGAGGAGCTCACCACTGTAAGAGAACACAATGTCTGTCAAGTTAATTTTACCTCAATATCACCTGGACTTATATTAAGAGTTAAAGATGATTCACAAACAAGTGCTGCAATATTTGGGAACCCTCCCCTTCCTTTCACCTGGCTTTTATTTTAAGGAAGCTATTTCTGACATGTTGGGATGCTCATGGTGCTTCATGTGTTGTCATTTGAAAGGCTTCACCCATGGAGAACAATGGGAAATAAAGTATTTAATATTGATTGAGGTAAACCATGGCATTCAGACTTCTGAGACACTGAGATATCATGTAAAGCTTTATGAATAAAGTCCTTACAGTATTCCCACTTAAGCCAGCCTTCCAGAAATCCTATCCTTTGGGATGTGCTTCAGAATACTCATGCAGGCTGATTACTGCTGCAGGGTGTGCCTCCAATGTGAAAAGAAGAATAGGAATAGGAATCCATACTGTGAGAAAACTGCCTTCTCCTGAGACATTAGGCTTGCACTGGTGCATGTAGGAATCCATGCTAACTGACTTGAGAAGTTTGATATCTCTCTGAGGAAAAAATTATATATTTTCAACTCAATTAAAATTAAGTCTTGACAATTTTATTGGATTGCACCAAAAGCGATATGTTTCTGCAAAATATAATTTAGTCAAATATGCATTTTAAGAAGAAAGGTGTTTTATCAGGAAAATTTTCCACTTGTTCTCTCATTCATAAATCTGCTGCTTTATTTCAAGATTGCCCACTCTTTATAATGCTGAGCACATAAAGAAAGTACAGGCATTTTCAATTGAATTTGTTCAACAGCCCAGTGGATCTCATTTCTGATTTTCTTTCTAAGTAGCACCAGAAATGAAGATGAGATATTAATCTGAGAATTCATGCACAGTCTTTCTGAAAGCTTCTTTAACAGCAGGTATTGGTGGGCACACATTCGAACAGGTACATTCTTAGGACTTTGGCATACCCACAGATCTTTGAGGTCCACATACCTGTGTGTGTATATAAACCTTAGAAGGAGTAGCTGTGCATGGATAATAATCTCCATCAAGGCCTGCTGTGAAGGTACAAAACACTCCTTGAAAACTTGACTGCAAACCACAGCTCCCACAAGGTTTGTCCGTAAGAGCCCATTTCTCCTCTGCATCTCCACGGAGGGAGAATGCTATACAAGGCCTCTAAATTTGTAGATGTGTGATTATTTATACATTCACACTGAAGAAGAACATCTGAGGACATCTTCATTTCCAAGGGTGTGTTGCAGCTTTCAGTGTGTTACCCTGCATTTGGTAGAGTAAAAGAATGTATTATTGTACAATCATATTTGAAAAGACTGGCAAAATTAAGAGGCAGAATTACACAGCTGGAATTATTTATGTGGTAACTACCATAAAGGTGTGAGTACATCCTGGAACTACTTAATAAATAAGTAATTAAAAAAAAAAAAAAAAAACAAAACTAAGGTATTTTCATAGGATGACTTCTTTCTGCAGTTCACATGCAATATGCAGCCTTCAGGGACACTGCAGAACACTTTACCCATTTGAAGACATTTTGATGCTCAAATTCACTTGTGGAAACACTGACCTGTTTTTCTTTGCAAGTGCACATGTGCATATAAATGAGAGCAAATTTGTCCTGGAAGGGACCAACACAGTCCACTCTGTGTTACCCAATGCTTTTTGAAGAACAGCTGCAGAGTATCCTGAGATTCTTCTCTGTGACTGAAAGTGAACTCTATGCTTTTGGCATCTGAATATAGTGATTCAAAGCCTCCTCAGTTCAGGGAACCACTGTGTATTGTTCAATCTCCAATACTTCATTTAGTGACCAAACTCAAAGTTCATTTCACTGATGAATGAAGTGACTTGTATTGCTACATGTCCCAAGGAATCAGCTAGAGATCTATACAGGTGGTATATGGATGTTTATACAATTGTATCTGTCTGAAGTTGATATTTTTGAGCTATATTAAAAGGTTATTGGATTCAGTTCGCTCACATTAATGTCCTTTATAAAGAATATGTGATGGCAGCAATAATCTAGGATAAAGGAGGCAAACCTATCTTAATATATGTACACTACACAGGGATCATATTTTGTGCACATTATACATGTTCAATTCAACTGTGGAACACTTAAATACTTTCAAAACATGTTATTTAATTTTGTCCTCTTTACAGTTTATTCTGCTCAGCAAACTTAAATCCTAATATATAAATAATATG
Organism: Melospiza georgiana; assembly: GCF_028018845.1. Lineage (NCBI taxonomy): Eukaryota > Metazoa > Chordata > Aves > Passeriformes > Passerellidae > Melospiza > Melospiza georgiana. Next base: position 21,653,487 of record NC_080432.1, read on the forward strand.
CTGTCTGGCACTGCTTAGACTCTCTCATAGCTAAAAGAAGCTTGTCGTGGGTTAACCCAGGAAATCAGCCTGGACCATAGAGGGAGAACCACTGGAACATTAATAAAATCAGTTATTACTAAAGATGATAATATTGTAAAAAAAGTTAAAATTTTTTATAAATATATAATGTTATAGATACAAAAAATACACATAATATATATTATATATTTTATAAATATATAAATATATAAATATATAAATATATAAATATATATATGCAATAATATACATTGCATATAATACAGAATAATATAATAACATAACATAACATAACATAACATAACATAACATAATATAATATAATATAATATAATAAATATAATATAATATAATATAATATAATATAATATAATATAATATAATATAATATAATATAATATAATATAATATAATATAATATAATATAATATAATATAATATAATATAATATAATATAATATAATATAATATAATATAATATAATATATGCAATTTTATATACACACGCATATAAAATACAGAATATATGGCTGTAGAATACCAGGAATGTAACTTTGATGTTTCTTGATATTCTGGTCTCAATGGTTAAATATTACAAACATCTTCCTTTTGCTAAGGTAAATTGACAGACACCTCAGACACACATTCAACTTCAGTATTTCATTCTACTTTAACTCATGTATAGGACAGAAGGGAACACAGAAGGGAACATTTCCACCTGTGCAGTTGCTTCTTTTGATATGGCTGCAGAAAGTGCCTGGGAGTTCTTCCTATACCAATTTCATCAACTATTTCTCTTCATCACACTAAATCATCTCCAACTATTTGTGCTCCCTGTGTGCTGGAAAGGCTGCCAAGGCTGAAGGCGCCTGAAATAAATCAGGGAAAGTGATTGATTGGCATTTGCAGGAGGAGCCACTCTTGTTCATCAACACACTAACGATGGCTGTGACACTGCCTTCCCCAGGCCATGAGAAACCAGCTACAGTGTGTCAGTGACACATTGATTGTGGGTTCTGATGGAAGGAAAGGGCATCTTGTAACTTCCATTCCCACAGCTACACCCGTGCTGATCCCAGTACTGACAGCTACCTTAGCTGGATGAGAGGCTCTGCACTCTGCTGGGGTTAAGATATCACAGTATCACCAGAACTTGAAGGGTTTTAGGTGAAAGACAAGTGGGAGTGGCTGCCCTTCCAAAAACCAGCACTCACTGGCTATAATTGCACAGTGAAATGCAAAACAGCATAAGTTATGTGTAGGGTGTAGTAGATGTTTTGAGAGCCTTCCAGTTGGGTTAAAAGGTGCCCTTTCAGGTATCTCCAGTTCCAGAACTGATTTTATACATCATACAATGGCCAGAAATTATTGTCAGTATCACTTGTTTTCAACATTCATGCAGGAAGAACATTAGGAAGACAGATACTTGAGTAAAAAGGAACAAACACCATTTCTGAGGAGAGCAGAGTGTGAAAATTGCTGACACTTGTATGAGGTGCAGTCTAGGAGGATCTCTGGTGTCACAAGAGTCTCGGGAGTGGCAGTTCTGTGTCCACAGCCTGTACATGACAGACCCTCTGATTGAAAGGATGACCTTGAGCAAAGAAACAAGCCAGGCAGCAAGATACCTGGGAAATTTGGTACCTTGGCTATCTACATGGGCCAGAATGGTGGAGAGAAACTCTTAATTCACTGAGAACCTGAAGGAGTTTTAAGCTGTGGAAGTGGAGAGAAACACAAAATAGTCCATAGATGCTTGCAAGAGTGTGTAACTCCAATAATCTGTAATTTCTACTTTGAGCAACACTGATGGAAAAATGCAAATGGCAAGGAGACCCAGGAAGAGACATAAGGCAGAAGGGATTTAAGTGAGAACCAGGAAAAAGGGGTTTGTGGCCATCATCCTGTTGGGCACTAATAAGAAGCACAATTTTCAGGGGAGGGCTCAGCCAGCCGGGCTCCAAAAGAGGCTGTGTATCTCAAACCACCCTGTCTGTCCCTGATAAGCTTCAGTAAACTTTTAAAATGCACTCCACTGTTGCTGTTAGAAATAAAATGAACAAACACTGCTTGTCATCAACTGAAAGAAGGGGTCATTTACTGGGGAGCTTAGAAAAAAAAATAATTTCCCAATGAACTGGCAATCCTAACAGCTCTAACAGCAAGCAGTGCTGTATCAATTCCTTCCAAGGCATCAACTGTCACTTGCTTTGGAAATTTGCATCTTTTAAGTGCATATTTTCAATCAAGACTTTGGACTCCAGAGCTGTCACTACCTTCACATGTCTCTGCTGTTACCACAGTCACAAGTCATTGCTTATCAGACTGATTGCCAGCAGTGCACTTCTGCCAAAACTGTCAATGCAAGTGCCTATAAGCTTTAATAAAATAGTTTAAAGTGTGTGTGTGTGCACGTGCAAATGGGTCAGACAGTGGGAGAAGGAGAAAGAGAGATCCAAAATTGCAGTTTTGGATGCCCAGGTGGCAGAGCTGTTAGAGGATTACACAGACAAAACCAGATGAACTCATCATCTGTCCTAATTTAACAAAACAAACATAACTAAGAAAAGAACCCCAACCTTAAAACTCTCAGGTAATAACTGAGTTTGGACATGTGCATCTATAACACCCGTTTAGCATGAAGTAGGCAACAAGTCAGGAAACCTCTGGGCATGTACAACAACTCATATGTGTTGCAACCTAAACCAGGGATTTAAGTTATATTGTGTTTTCTGAAGAGAATCCTGTTCATGCATATCTGAGAACCAACAGCAGATGAACTGCTCAGGTTAAGAGTAGTATCTAACCTGAGTATCTCACCTGAGTATCTGCCTGAGTAAAATGGTATCTAACAAAAGCTGCACAAAATCATCTGAAGTCTCTAACAACTTCTGTCAAAATAATTTTTTGTGATAATCTCATACCACCAAAAATGGAGAGAAATGTGTGACCTTCTGATTTAACATAACAGGTGTGAAAAACTATTGAAGTTCCATTAGAGATGCCATGAGTAGAAAACTGACATAATCCTTGCATGTTAAATCAGCCTGTTACAAAGGTCCATTTTATGGGTACTCAGCCAGGGAAGAGTATTGGAGCTAAGAAAAGCTGGCAGTGAAACCAGAGCTGGTAAAATATTCTGAGATTTGTGTGCTGTTAAAACTATAGCTCATCTGACCAGGCATATTTTGCTGGAAGAAATACCACTCAAACTTTTGCGACAAGCCTTGCATCATTATTATTATTAATCTCTTAGAAAGCATTTTAAGTACTTTTAAGTATTGTATCATAAAACTTAAAGACTATTTCCAAGTCATGTTGCAATATTATTTAGTGAAATCCTTTGATCTTTAAAACATAAATTCCAAAGTAAGTGGCTTTTTCTTCCCAAAATTCATATCCATGGTGGGAGTTCTGGTGAAATTCCAATACAATAATTTTCTCTCCCCATGTCTTGATTTATACTCATTTTATTTGTCTCTTCCCCACAAAAAATGTGGGCATGCAAGTTAAAAGCAATCATTATAACTGCATTCTGGCTGAATAATTCCCCATCAAGTTGATGGTACTTCATGCAACTCTGGAGAGCCAAAACACAAAATATGTCTTGTATAACTAACACTAAAAATATTTCAGTTATGAGACTGACAACTCTTGGGCACTTGATAAGACTGAAATAAAGCAAGCTAAAAGCAATGATTTGCATTCCCCACTTGTTGTGTACGTCTTGTATAAATATGTTAAGGGGAAGTCTGCTTTGAGAGGAGTCTGATCCTCCCAGATGGCAGAGCTCAGTGTCTGCACACTGATATGCTAATGTGCAGGAAAGGGGTTCAGAGTGATGATCCTGGCTCCTCACCTAGTGGTGTTTGAAACTTGTCTGTGGAAAGTAGATGTAAATAGGAAACACTTAGGCAAGTCTTTTGCCCACCAAAAAAAGAATGTGCAGTTTGAACAGGCCTCCTGCACACATCCAGCACAGCCTGGTGCCAAAGCAGGCGTGTTACTTTGCTGCAGGCATGGCATGATGCCTCTGCTGGTGTTACAGAGGAATAGATGAATGAAAACCAGAATTCAATATGAGGGAATAAATCTAGGGTAGCTAAAGTCTGTGACTAACTGACAGCTAAAGCAGCCCATGGCATTTATTTTTTTTTTTATTATTATTCTGTAAAATAGAATACTAGAACTAAATGTTACTCCACTAGAACTAAACATGATTCCAACTTCCCTTCATTAAACAATGGAAGAACCTCTTTACCTGGAACTCTATTTGCTTTTTTGTCTGAGGGATCTTTCTCAGCTTTTCCTGCACACCCAGCTGGCTCCTTCTTCATTTTTTAAATGCCTGTTCTGGATGACATAACTCTGTGGAAGTTATCATTTGGTTCTAGAGATGTACAAGTAGCCATTTTGCTTTAGTAGTTACTAATGTTAAAAGTGCATTATTTTCGCTTTCCTTTGTGTTTGGGTCCTTAGATGTTTCTCATGCTTCAATTTACCCCAAATTTAAAAATATTTACAAAAATCACATTCCAGTGGGGGATTGTCATTGCACATTAATTTGTTTCTAAATGTGAAGCAATGGGTACATCAACAGCAGTTCCCTTCTATTGTGTGTTTTAGGTGGTTTAAGTTTCCCAAGTAAGACAATGGCATGATTTTCAGGGTCACTGTTACTGCAAGCCTGTGTGAGAATACTGCATGTAAGTCTTGAAGCCTCTGGAATAAAGCTTAGGAAGGCTACATGAGTGTAGGAAATTATGGGGTTCAGCTGTTTTGGTTTTTTATCTATCTCCTTGTCTTTTTATATAACTCTGCAGCATCAGCTGCCATTGCAATCAATGAAGGTTTAACAGATTTCAGTGAAAGCTGAATGAGAAACAAATAGGTAGACAGATCAATGAAGTGATCATGCAGATCTTTGCATTTGTGAGTAGGTCATACTACAGTAGCCTAAATGAAATTATGGATTGAATGCCAATCCAGCTGTTAATGAGAATTCTGCTAATAATGCCCCAGTGACAGGAGTGACAGCTTTTACAAAACAAGGAAAAGTCCTGTAATGCACTAGGCTGTCTCACTGCTCTGAGTCCAGCCTTCCCATCCAGGACATCCTTTTAACTTTTGCATTTGAGATAGCAAAATATGCTCCTGCTTATTTTGTTCAGCTACTCTGCTGTGTAAGTTTTAAACATGCCAAGCTAGCATCTCTCATTAAAACTACATAGCTGCTTTCTACAGTTACAAGTAGCATCATCCTGAAAAAAATCTTTGTTTCACACCATTGATTTGACTGCAATATGTAGCCACAATATTCATGACAGCAATATACAACATTCAGCAGAAAATCCTCTGCAGCCATGTGTGATCCCTTTTAATTATTTTCTCACAAAGAGGAAGATGCAAGATGAGATCTTGGCTGCAATAGGAATACATTGTTAAAGGACAATATTTTTTATACACATGTAGTGTAAAATGGAATAAGTATTGTTACATCCTAAAAGCTCATTGAGAAGACTGTAGCTCCCATCAGGTGTCTTGTGTGGCTAAGGTTTTCTTACACTGAGTTTATATTTAACAGGAGAGCCCAGAATGTGTGAAGGATCATCCCGAAATCTGTTCAGTAGTTGATGAAGTGATACCCTGCTGTCCTCCTGTTATTGCTTGGAAGTGTAGCAGATTCCTGCAGGGAAGTCCTGTGGCTGATGGAAGCAGAGCTGAGGAAATCTGGTGGCTGGCAAGGCCTCTGACAAAAGCAGGAGATTTCTGACTCTTTGCTGCAGGGGATTTTGACTGGTGCTCTGGAACCCACCAGCTCTTCAAATCTCTTTGTGCTCAGAAGGCAAAGTACCTGCATCAGCTGCCTAAAGCTCTATCAGCAGAAAGTTTGCACTCTGGGAGCACAGGGAGGACCTCTGAAATCCTGTGTAAGCAGCACAGTCTTTAAACATGTGTTTTAGCTTTTTAGCACTGGGTTAACTCCATCTTCTGCAGTGTTACATCAAATATTTTTTTGACAAGAACCAGGGGTGTGAGACATTGCAGTGGTTAAACTGGGCCAGATTAGAAGGGCTGGGATCAAGGAAAAGGAGTCAGAAGTCAACAGAAACAGACACATGATGAACCATAAACAGCTGCATGATTGCTTGGCCTTAAGAGAATTTAATTTGAATTGGAATTGACTTTGGCCTCTGTCATCTGCCTCAGTGTGTTTTAGATTGTCATTTTATGAAACCTCTAGATGATGCTTCTCTTGCTTATGGCCCCTACTACCTGGCATTCAAAAGCCTTTTCTTGAAGCCACTAAAAATACAGCTAAAAACAAAAAAGAAAGAAAAATTCCTCTGTTACACTCCTAGAACAAATTTTCAGTTCTTTCCAGCAAAGTCACAAAGCACAAAACTTACTGCTTTATGAAAACCATATTTTCTTATAATGGCTTCAGCAGCTGGAGCACTAAAAAAACCTGTAATTGCCAGGGATGAATAATAAAATTATGAAAACTTAACATAATTTTTTGAATGGGTCAGAGTATGAAAAGAGCAACTCCCGTATCTTCAAAAAGATTCTTTGAATCCACCTAGAAAGAGTGTCCAGAATTATGAAAAATTTTTACTTTCACTAATTCATCACCTTAAAATTCCCTCCTCATTCTCCTGAAACCATTACAGCTTTTTTTTAACCTTTATGAAATTTTAGTCTTTAAAGTTATATATGTGCCCATAATTTTGTGAATAAGTGTCTGCTTAAGTAGCATAACTATGGAAAAGCTCTCTACTACTGCATTCTGCTAGTTTCAGGAGGACATATTTTCATATTACATGTATGTGTGTGTGAGAGAGATAGAGAATATCTGGACTATAGGTTAAATAACAGCTGCCACAGATGATTTATTTCTTTTAAATCTCGACCAGGGTATCCTGTCATGCAGTTTGGATATTCCTGAATACCTGTTGGGTTAAATTCACTAAATTGAATATTTAGGTAATATGACATATTTTCTATTACATGTATGTGTGTGTGTGTGTGTCAGAGAACATATGGACCATAGGTTAAATAACAGCTGCTACAGATGATTTATATTTTTTTAAATCTCGACCAGGGTACCCTGTCATGCAGTTTGGATATTCCTGAATGCCTTATTGCGTTAAATTTTCTAAATTCAATATTTAGGTACCACTCTGGTCATGGATTTGAAGGCAGATAAAATTCACTGGTGGGGAAGGAGATTCCTTTCTCACCTTGCCTCATGGCTGATAACAGAACTGATAACCAGGTCTGATAACCTGGGTCTTCTACATCCTAAACAAATGCCCAAGGAACTGCCCAACTGCAATGAGTACTCAAAGATAATTACTATTCTGGGGTTCGTCCCTCTGTTATTTTTACTCAAGCTGTTCAAATATTTAGAGAGTCAGACAGAAATGAGAACTATTCTCTAGTCTGAGAATCCACCAGGGGCACCCAGGCCTCTCCTCAGCTCTCATGCAAAGCAGAACAGCTTCATCTGATTAAGATGTATTGGAAAATAAAAGTCGGACAAAATGTGAATTAAATTTTAAGAGTTCCACATCTTTAATGCCACAGGGGATAGGATGTTTTGTGTGTGTGTCTTCCTGGAATTCTTTGAAAGGCCAATTTCATCTTTTTCATCTTCAGAATTTTTTAAAATTTTCTTTATATTTAGTACAGTGGTTAACATAAACAAAACTATTTTCATTTCATTAGGTTATATGAAAATGCTTAATTAATAGATTTTCATATTGCCTTGATTTTTCTATTGCCTGTTCCTTATTTAAACCATTGACAGTACAAGTGAGTACTATTATATTCTCTTGATTTTTCCTGTTTTTCAAAATGCTGTAAGTTCTTTTTCTCTCTCTAGAATAATATCTGATTTTTCTTTTTCCCAATAAAATTTTATTTCATAGGAAAAAATCAAAGTACCTTAAGCTATTTTAAGAAAAGGTTACATTTTGAAGAAGTTTTTAGTATTCAACCCAGAACAAAATTAAATCAAATAATTATGTTACATAACTTTCAAAATTAAGCTGTTGAGGTTTTTTAATTAAAGGTTTCCTTTTTTAAATTCCATTTCTTATTTTGGCAACAATTCTCCTACTATACCACAGAATAATGCTTTCCTCTGCTCTTTCCAATGAGGTTGAAAATGCACATAAGTTGAAAGAGGTTTTTGTTGGATTTGTTGGTGTCTCTTCCAAACATTTGACAAGCTTGAAATAACTCAAGCATTTCCTCTGTTATGTGCAGCCCATGACTCCACAGTCTCCACGAGAGTAAATGTTTGGTGTCAATTATTTGGCCGCAGTTTCTGTTGAATACAGGACATGGGTCATGCTGAGCTCTGCAGTCTTTTCACTGCCCCATGTCACATCTTTTGTTATCTGGCTTTAGATTTTGGAGCCTGTACTGAACAAGCTCTTTTATGAATCAAGTGAATGAATCTTATCCCACATTGTTCATTTCCATGGAAAGGGAGTGGAGGACATGAGGAGATTTTCCTTGGTGCAGGCAGTTCAGCATGACCCCAGTGCAGCACAGAGATGCCTGCTAGGAGAAGCACCTGTCACCACTGAAATCAATGGCAATTTCGGCTTTTACTTCAGTGGATGTGGTGTTGACTTCACTGGGGTTTGATCCAAAAGTTAATTGGCATCCCTAGCCATTAAGCTCATTAATTTGTGTGGCTCACATGAACACCGATGTCAGTAAGAGACAGAATCCTGTTTGTAACTGATCCAATGAGCAAACTCTAAATATTACTCATAAATACATTTATTGGTCCTCAGAGAGACACCATCCTTGCACTGAACGGGAAGCCAGTATCACATTTACTATGTGGAACTGGAGACAAGGCCAGAGTTTATCCCTGAGATGCATTTGCTGGCCTTATTGATGCCTCCCTGATGCCACTTCACCATGTGGTCCTAATCTGTGCAGTCTTTCAGATGTTCAGTGCTCACTGATACACAAACTGCTTAATCTCCCTGCAATTTAGCTGTTTGTGTCATCAGCCCCTCACCTCTGTGCAGATCACTCATTTCAATTTCCCAGGGTGCTTTTAGCAATCAGGTATACATTAGTTTCATCTACTTCTTACCAAAACATTAATGCATCTGTCTCTCAATTTCTACAAGGCCTCTTGGGGGATTTCAGTTTATTGATTTCCTTGGGGAGTGTAAGTTTTTTTTTTAAAGGCACTGAAAATGGCAGAATCAGGAACACAAGCCTTCCAGCATTACGCCTGGAAAGTGACAGGCACGTTCCAATCTGTATATTTTTGTTTGAAACTGAGCTTATTAGAGCATGGTCATCTGCTGAGAAAATCTTGGAAAGAGTCTTCAGATTCCTTCTCTCTGAGTGTTCTTTGTGTTTCACCACAAGGCCACCAATTGCCTGTGCTAGCATGAAATTTATATTGTCTGTTACCCATGTCAGAACCATGGCAGGCACAATCATAGTCTGCCAAAGGAAGTGTCACAGATATCTCTTTATGAAAATCCTTTCCTTAGTATTTTTCCTTCTGAGAAGCTGGGAGGCCTCAGGAACAAAATGTAAACATTGATTATCTGCTGCTGTGGAATGCAACAGGTGCATCTGTGATTGGCCCATGTTGGATGTTTGTAATTAATGGCCAATCACAGCCCAGCTGACTCAGAGAGTCAGAGACAGAAGCTTTGTTATTATTCTTTCCTTTTCTATTCTTAGCTTAGGTAGCCTTCTGATGAAACCTTTCCTTCTATTCTTTTAGTATAGTTTTAATGTAATATATATCATAAAATAATAAATCAAGCCTTCTGAAATATGGAGTCAGATCCGACTCTCTTCCCTCAACCTGAGACCCCTGTGAACACCATCACAAGGAAGAATTTTATTTGCTTCTCTTTTAAAGGTCTTGCATTGAATTTCTAGGTTAGCCCACAGATGGGAGCAAAGGGGAATTCCTTGTGAGGAGGAGTGTGGGAAGGATGATGCTAATAGAGATCATGCTTCTACTGCACCTCCTTACCACTACAGTGCAGCAGAGTTGTGTTGACTTATCTGACCCCTGGGAATTGCCACAGAAGCTGCAGATAATAAAGAATTTGTTAACATTTATATGAGAAATAATACAAGAGAAACAGTTTTAAGTGTATGTAGTCCAGAGAGAGAAATGGGTAATTTATATGTGGGACATAAATTACTATTTAACAAGAAATATTAGAAAACAGCAACAAAAAAAAACCAGCTTGCAAATGGAAGCTATTTGCTACATGACTTTGGTGTTGATTTTCTTGTCTTTAACATCATTTCTCTAATATGAACTTAGTCCTGCCCAACTAAAAATCAGCTGCACTCTCCTTCATCTACATTTATGAGTTCTGTTACTTCTAATGGGTGCTTTCCATTGCTTATATAAGCTACTGATGTTTGTGCACCCTACTGATCCTTACAATATAACATTGCCCTTCTAAATACCTTTTTTACATAAATGCCTGACAATCCCTTGGTGAGTATTTGCTGCAAGGTCTCAGCAGCTGGAGATTTTGGGAGACTTTGAGATTCATGCATTTTTGTAGCACAGCCACGAATCTAAATAATCACTGTCTTTCCACACACATTATGTTTAGGTGTATGGGCATGGCTGGAAAGGGGAGTAAAACTTGCATGCATTTCTACTTGCAAATAAAATCTGTGCAAACCCTGTTAATATAGAATGGGAGGGGCTAAATATGGAGGTGAACTGTTGTTATTGTGAAAGCGTTCATATATCAGATAATAATGGAAGTACGGTTCTGCTAATGTTGGTTTCCTTACAGTTTCCTTTATTACAGCTATTACTTTTTTCAGAAAATAAACTGAGGCAATTTGTAAAGAAGGGAGTTTTTAATGATGTTCTGAGAGTAGAGTGCACTCCATGCACTCTTCAATATAGGCTTGACACTTGTATGGGTACTGCATGACTGTATTTATCTTTTGTGTTGCAAGCAGCAGAAGCAAAAAAGAAACAATCAAAGTTTAAATTGGACTGGGTACTGGAAAGACACTGTTTATGAAGAAAGAATGTATTTGCAGTGTGTTATTCCTCCTGAGTAAGACAAAAACCTCAAAGAAAAGCATAAACTTGATTATTTTATGCAGTTTTTTAGGCTGTTAGGGAGTTATCCCTTTTTGACATGGAACAAAACAGGCTGCATCCTCCTCAAACAGCCCTGGTGAGACAGAAGGCAAAGCCCCAGTTCCCTTTAGGAATAAGTTTTTCCTTCTCTGATACATCTTTAAATAATAAACTTGCTTATAGACAGCATGATGTCAGCAGGAACTCCTTGGCAGCACCAGTGCCACTCTCTAGCTGCCTGTTAGCAATGCAGATATACTTTTGTCTTCTCCTGATAAGCACACTGAAATCTGTCAGAATACATTCTGTCATCTCCTTTTAATTAAAGTTCTAGCACTTTATGTTGGTGAAACTGAGCCTGATTACCTCTCCTGAGAAACTGAGCTGTTGTCACAGTGAGGACTGGGAAATGTTTGTCAAAGTGAGCAGAACTGAAATTCCAACAAAATTTCTGGGCATTGTTTGAACAATAGCTCCTTTTCCTTCAAATCTCAGGACAAAGTAGATTGCTGATAAACACTTTTTCCCTACCAATTTTATTCATGCATCGAAGGCTTTTTCTTAGCTTGTTTCTTGCTGAATGCCTAAAACTGCAAAACTTCCAGGGTAAATAGATTCCCACAACAATAACCCTCCATGGATCACTATGGGCTTTTGTGTTCATGTTTGAAAATCTAGTAATGAGAAAATTACTCTCTGTCTGCTATTTCCCTTCTCCCTTCACAGCCTTTTAAACTGTCATTCAAAAACCAAACCATGATTCATAAAATCCAGACAAAACTCATTCAACATCAAAGCACTGTCTTCTCATTTGACATACAATATTATCATAGAAAAAGCTTGAAAAATGTGCTTTCTTCATTCTTATTTATCTATCCGTGAAATGTTAGAGGCATGCAGAAGGAACCCACAGATAGGTGTTTTATATAGCCTTATTAATTCTCACTTGAAAGAAGAATATTCCCTATTATTTCAACAGGAAAAATTCAAAATGAAAGCAAAAGATGACTTGTATGCTTCAAGAAAATATTTTGCAAAGTTCAGTTGCCAAGTTTGTTTGCTAAGTTCCATCTCCAGCTCCTGCAAATGTGTGTGAAGGCCTTCTCCATCCATAGTCTGAAATCTAGCAGAGTTTAAATTTATAAGAGTTGATATTTTAAAATATCCCTGCAATTTTGTAGAAAATAATACTTCGCTTTTGCAACTGATTTATGTTCACAAGACGAAACCATTTCAATGGATTCACAGTCAGAATCTAGGGGGTTTCTGCAGAAAAGGGCCTCAGTTTGGAAAGTGGTGGCCTATTATATAAAAGAAAAGTAACTTTAAAAAGGTCAAAGACTGACATCTGGGTTTCTGGACTTGAATTTAGTTATGCAAATATGACTAAATCACAGATTTAAACAAAATTTTAATGGTATTAACTTTTCCAAACCCAGAGATTTGCTTTGAGCCTTTCTTTTAACATCTGGAATCCAAGGAATAATTATCTTAATTAAGGTGCATGAAGAGATATTTGGTGTATGTATATTTAGCAATTAAAGAGGTGACCACTTCATTAGAAGGTGCACACCTCAATTAACTTCATTTTTAGCTTTTCTCATTGTGATACAGAACATTTTTTTCTTAGCATCTTTTAAAGCGCAGAAAAAATGGTCTGCAATTAAATTAGGATGAAAGACATACCTTGTCAAATTCTGTGGTGAAAAACAGGTACAAAAAAGAGGCTTTAAGGAGAAGAAAAGAAAATAAAAGGCACCTTGGTGAAAAATCTCCTTGATGTCTGCTGTCAGCTGCAGGATAAAGTCATGACTTTTCCTTCAGGAGAGCAGGGCTTCATCTCCTATGGGTCATGCTAGAAGGCTCAATTAAAGATTGTTTTCTCTGTTTCTCATGGACAGGAACGAACAATTGGATATTGTGCAGGGTTTTCTGTTAAATCAGCTTTCACCTCTGTGTCTGGGGTATTTGCCACCATTGCCAGCAGTGTGAGAGGGAAAATGCTGAAACCCTGCCCAGCTACTGCAAAAAAATTAACCTTGTCGTGTCCAAAATGAGGATAAAGTGGTAGACTCTGGTTGCAAGGAATTAATTTTTTTATGGTATAATGCGACTCTGCAGAAAACCAAAGAAGTCCTAATTTCTTGTATTGTTTTTTTTCTAGAACAGTGGTGTTAGGCTAAATCTTTCAAAAATCAATGAAGAGCAAAGGTTTTCTTTTGCTTCATTTAGACTAATCAAATGCACTTCATCAGGAGTTTTAAGGGGGCAAATCAAGATGCATTTTAAAGCCTTCTATAGCATGGTCCTAATGGATTCATAGTCTGTCAGAATTCAGGGAATTTCTGTAGAAAAGGGCCTCAGTTTGGAAAGCTGTGACCTACTATAGTATAATTTTCAATATAAATATATAACTAACTTAAAAAAAAAAAAAAACCAGCTCTGTGGCATCTTACTCTTATAAGTAAAATTTTCAGCAGACTGCATTTTATACTTGTTCTAAACAAAGCTCTGGTAAGATATGTGGTACTGACCAGGAAAGACAGCATACATACCTTCATTAAATTCCTTTCTATCTTCAAAGAAACAATGGTGTTTGGTTGTGAGGCCTTTATTTTCAAGCAATCTGTGAAGCAAAACATCTGTTTACTTTCACTCATAATTGCTAATTATGTTTATTACTAATAAACATCTCCTTTACAGATGGCTTGTGAGGAAGAACTTCAGGTCCAAACACATTTCCAAGTCTTATTTACCACTGACCTGTCCTTAACTAACTCCTTCTTCCATCTGCAACCCAAATAAGCATGTTTGCCTTGCCATTTGCTTAGGAATATTCACTATTAATCTCAATGATAAGAGATGATCTTAATGATCTTAATTATATCTCAATGTAACGTGTCACCATAGGCACTAAGCATGTAATGATCTCCAATGTAACTTCCAGTCAAGTAGGGATAAAGGATGTTTCTACTTTATTATCAGGAGCTGACATGCAAAAAGGGTCAGGATTTACTTTAAAAAAGGATTTGGGGAGCTCTTTGCTGCTGAAGAGAAACCAAGACCCAAAAGGAGGTTTCCCAAGTTTCATATATCAAGCATAAGGACTTCCGTGGATTTTAGGTACTTCTAAAACTGTAAACAGGAAAAAGGAAAAAAAGGTAAAGACAGGCAATTCAACTTCTGATTCAGCAACAAAATCCTTTATAACATCTAGTTTTTGTCTACTTTCTGTGTGACTAGAGATTGAGTAACAGTCCACATCATCACACTGACCATTGGCTGTCAAATACTGTGTGAGTGGGCCCTTAAGGCCATTAATTGCAGCTCATGATACAATCTATATCACCTAATGCACAGTCATAATTTTGATATGTTGGCTATTATGCAGTGGATAGCACAACATTGTATTTTATAAAATACCTATCAAAAATTCATGTAAACGCTAATTTAGTCTCCATGGGAATGCATATTAAAAAATAAAGCAAAATAGAGATACCACCCTTTGGAAAAAGTTGAATCTTAAGATAAAAAAACGGTTCTGTTTTCTTGAGTAACTGAATTTTTGTGGTACATCACTGTCAAACTTCATAACAATTTTTTTTAATATTTCAAAGCAAAAATCATTCTGGATTGCTATCTTTCTGTTATCCTTGAAAATATACATTTTAGTTCCTTAGGTCAAGACAAGGCTACCCAATTATCAGAAGACTTCAGCCAATACAAGATGGTTTAAAAGCCTTTCCAGATAGGTAAAAATCTTCCCCGAAGTGGGAACAGTTCCCTGTGGTATTCCATCCTTCAAACTGCGTGTGGAAGGCCCCTCCACATGGAGCTCCTTGGGAATTGTGCAGAGGGAGCTCCAGTGGTCCCATGGGCATTGGATTTTTAGAGGCAGCTCTTAGACTGCTGTAAAGAAAAGGTTCCTCATCCTTGAGAAATATTTCCCTGGGGCTAAAGATTATGTAAGTGAAATAAAACAAATCAGAAATAGTCAGACTGGGGTGATATTTCGCTCTTTTCCTCTGCAGTTGATGGCAACACCATCTGCTCGAGGATTTTCAGCAAGCAGGCTGAATTCATTGAATAAACTGTTCACTCCAGATTGTTTGCTCCGCTCTATATAGCAATCTACAATTGTTGATTAATTAAAGTGCATAGTTCCCCAGTGAGAAAGGTATGCACTGCTATTCCAGATGGGGAAGCCAAGGAACAGAACATTCATCTGATCTGTGAAAATTAGCTGGAGAATTCAGTTTTAAACAGTAGATCACTGGAGGAACCTTTCCCTGTCATTACATAGCAGCTTGAAATATTCTGTCATATGGTTTCTATTTGCTTTTATTTTGAGCAGCAAGAGCTTGAGGAAGGGACTCTCCTAAAAGGCTGTTTCACATCCCTTCACAGAATCACAGAATATTCTGAGTTGGAAAGGACCCATCAGGATCACTGAGTCCAGCTCCTGACCTTGCACAGGACACCCCAGGAATCACTCCATGTGCCAGAGAGCATTGCAGACATCTTTCATGAAAAATCCTTTCCTTAGGATTTTTCCTCCTGAGAAGCTGGGAGGCCTCAGGAACAAAATGTAAACATTGATTATCTGCTGCTGTGGAATGCAGCAGGTGCATCTGTGATTGGCCCATGTTGGATGTTTGTAATTAATGGCCAATCACAGCCCAGCTGGCTCAGACAGAGAGTCTGAGCCACAAGCATTTGTTATCATTCTTTCTTATTCTATTCTTAGCCAGCCTTCTGAGGAAATCCTTTCATCTATTCTTTTAGTATAGTTTTAATATAATATATATCATAAAATAATAAATCAAGCCACCTGAAACATGGAGTCAGATCCTCGTCTCTTCCCTCAACCTGAGACCCCTGGGAACACCGTCACAAGAGAGCATTGTCCAAAACCTTCTAGAACTCTGTCAGACTTGGTGTTGTGACCACCTCCCTGGGGAAGCATCTGCAACTTCAGCTGTTAGTTAATGAAAAATACACATTGCCATTTGATGCCAAACTGCCTTGCCTGGTTTATACCCTAAATTTTCCTAAGTCAGGGAGTTGTCTGACTAAATGAGTTTGAAGACACTACAGAAATCTCTCAAAATGAAGACAGTAACGTCATCTTGCCACAGAAGAACTAGAAAATGACTGCAGACTTCTTATTTACGGATTATTTGCATAGAAATATTTTTTTCATGCTCTATGTGCAGTTTGGGTATGCACAGTTCTGTAAGTTGCATTTGGTTTAATGTGGATAAATTAGCATATACAGGATTAAAAACTACGAAGGTTATAATCATTGTGCCCCTAGGCTTACACTGTAGTTTGAACAAGGATGGTTATATTTCAGTATTTCAGGAAGGAAAAAGTATTATTATATAAGAAGCTTTGGGCACTGAGATTTAGGGAAAGAGTGCAGGTTCTTGGCAGTGAGAAGGCAAGTCCCACAGCATGGCTGAGTTTTGCAGAGCACCTGCAATCAGAAGAAGATGCAGACAGACTAAAGCATATTTCTGATTTCTGTTGTGTTTGCCAGGAATCTTGCTGTCACTCTGGACCATAGGTTGCCATTAATATGAAAGCACTCAGCAGGACCAGAAATACCAGTGTAGGAAATAGAAACTCAAATGATCTCTCTCATGCATTAGAAACAAAATTGAATTAAGAGGACCTACTGTGTAGGGTTAGAGATGAATGGTTGAAAGGGTGGAATGAAACATGTCAAGTAGGGCTGTGCTGCCAGGGCAAGGCAAGATGATGGTTGGGTGAGATGGGAGCAAAGCAAAATCTCCATGTAGAAATTATCATTTTGTCCTCAATTCTTCACAGCTTTATATAAACAAACTTAGAGGTAAAACCAACAAACTACTCAGGCAATGGGTGTGTTTGAATTGTGATTTTAAATTCAGAAAAAACACTGTCAAATTAAGAAAAAATCTGCAAAACATACCTAGGCAAAGACATCAGAAAAGGAAGAGGATTATTTTGTAAGCTTGCCACAGGCCATTGCAAAAATGTTATTTTTCAATTTCTTCATCTACTCATGACATATGATATTAATTGATATGAATTGATCATATTCCCTTTTTGTGATTCATAGGCAGTTACAACTCTGACAAGTTAATTCTTCATTAACTGGTGGTTTTTTTCACTTTATTTTAACACTTTCTTCTATAACAGATAGTAAATCATTTTCTACTTTGGTGCTAAATTTAACATGTTCTATTCATCCCACATCAAGAAAATTATCACTTCTTGCATCAGCAATTTCAACTGGCCACTGCTGCATGAAAATCAATGCTAACTGGGAAAATGCCAAGTAAACCAAATGGTATTGGCTGTGTTGTTTTTGCATTGTAATAGCCTGTCCCCAAATGTACAATACCCTTGACAACTAAGTATATCAGGCTAGATTCTGATCATGCTACTTCTGGTGCAGATCCAAACTAAATTACTTTAATGAGCTGAAGAACAAATTTTCCTTCTACCAAACATGTAGGTTACTGGCTTTATTCCATGTAAAATGCTAATGCTGGTTGGTGAGTTTATCAGTTGTGGGGCAAAATGTGGGAAGGGCTAAGATAAAATAATTCATGGTTGTTTGGAGACGCTGGAAAGACAGTATTTATGAGAATACATTTTATATGAAAGCCAAGGGCTTGATGGAGACATAAGTTATCTAAAATTTAGGAGAACCTTAATGATACCAGCATGTTTTGTGCAGTGTAACATTTTCAGAGCTGGAGTCTTGCTGGCTTTGGCAGCAGCCTAATAAAGAAACTCAAGTTTCTGCCCCAAAGATCTTGCAGTCCAAGTAGTTGTGGAAGAGATGAGTACATTGATGAAAGAGATGAAGGGAGATAACAATGAATGTTTCATCTATAAGTAATAACATCAACAATATATTCTGATAAACAGGTATTGCTCAAGGATGTCTTCATGTAAGATTTCTATTCATCATGCAGGAATTGACATATGTTTTTTTTGGGGTTTTTTGGTAAGATAATGGACACACTTGCATAGTAGTTTTTCTCCTATACTAAGACCATTAAGCGCAGGAATTCAGAACAAAGTAACATATTTAGTTTAGTTTCAAAGACAATGATAGACATATGAAGATTCTATCACTAAGAAATTGGTGCACACACACACCACACTCAGAGTCTTTCTTCAGAGAACACAGCTTCTTTTTCCACACTATCTGCTATTTCAATGGCATTTTATTTTTCCCTTTGTGCTGCCTTGTCAATCCAAGATTTGAGTACTTTTCTTGTAAATAGTCCCATTATTTTTTGCTTATGAAGTGTTACAATTTCCATGCAGCAGAATGTTTTGTACAGCTCTGCATTGCTGCCACGCTGCTTCACCGTAAGCTGTTTGACTTATCACTGTTGACAAAAGCATCCAGCTTCTTGTACACACATAATGAAAGCCTTAAATGTTTTCTGAATATCTGTCTGAAATGTATTACTTCTAATATAAAGATATCCTGCAGATTTATTGTCGAGACTAATGGTGTAAAAAACCACTGAATTATCTTTCTCAGTGCTTTGGTAGCATAGGAAGTGGGCCAGTCTGACGTGTATGTTATATCTACTCTGTGTTTTTTTAAACTGTGGGGCAGATTTTAGAATTATGCCTGTAACTTCAGTCTAGTCTGGACTAAAACACCCTGACTCATGATATATGCCATGGAGTGTAGCTTCTCCTTGGATCTTTCAGGATTGCAATGACTCAATGATGGTATTACAGCAGTATCACCACACTGGCCTATTTAGTGGTGTCTATATACTAAAACAAGCAGTGTAGGGGACAGAATTTTAGTTACTAAATGCTAGCAAACATGCACAGAAAGAAGGAACCGGCTTGGAGGATTAGACTCGTTCCTTGCTCTTGCTTTGTGATTGAAACCCTTAAGAGCAAAAGTGGTTGGGTAATTCACAATCTCTCTTATTTACAGCAGTGCTTTAGTTGTGGGCAGTTTGCACACTTTTGGTTTCATGCCAACATTGTGCTGTGGTTCAGAACTAGATTGTTTTCTTCTCTGTGCTTCCACAGGCATCCTTGGAGGGCTGACTTATCTCCTCTGCCAGCTCTGGGCTCAGCTGGTCCAGCCTGGCTCTCTTGGACTCTAAGAAAATCATCTCCATTCCTTGAACATTTCTTGTGGTTCATTTCTGCACCTGATCCTGTGTGAACCCTCTTCCTGGTGTGTGGTGTTTTTGGGGTCCCCTGTCATTGGGAGGAATTAATGAATCTTAGAAGGTTAATTTATTATTTCATGTTTCTATATTATATAAAAAATACTATACTAAACGATACTAAAGAATACAGAAAGGATACAGACAGAAGGCTAAAAGATACTAATGAAAAACTTGTGACTTCTTCCAGAGTCCTGACACATCCTGACTGTGATTGATCACTAAGTTAAAACAATTCCCATGAAACCAATCAAACAACCACCTATTGGATAAACAATGTTCAACCACATTCCAAAGCAGCAAAAGACAGGAGAAGCAAATGAGATAATATTGTTTTCCTTTTTATCTGAGGCTTCGCGTCTTCCCAGAAGAAGAATCCTGGGCAAAGGGATTTTTCAGAAAATATGATGGTGACGCTGGTGTGTAGTATCTTGAGTCATTAGCAATGCCATTGTTCTTTAACAGCTGTTTCAGCTATTAGGTTCCCTGGCAGTCATTCTCTGTCTTCCACACAATGATACTGGACTGCAAAGAAACAAATGTTCAGGGCCTCCTTTACATTATCAGAACAGGTTTGTTTTTTTTTTCTCATTTCTGTCTGAAACAAACTGTTGTTTTGGTTTTTAATGAATTGTCTTAAACTCCTCTTTCTCTACAATGTTACAGTGATTGAAATTTGGAAGCAAAAAGTTAGAAAAGTGCCAGATTTGATTAAAGGAAGCTGCATCATGCCTTAAAATCTTGTGGTAAAATACAGTGTAGCTATAGTTGGGCCTGATGTGATTTCAAATTTCCCCACCTATGCACTATTAGCAACACAGGTAACATGGATCAGTATTTGGAGTTTTGAATATTATGGAGCCCGCTCTGAAGGTTTCAGAAAAATATCCATTGTCCAACTCACATACATATAATATCTCCTATCTCATCAGGTGAGCAGTTCTATTAATGTTCTTGTTATGCGCATCTCAAAAATATGTGCAAGTGTTTTCATGTGCTTAGACCATGTGTGGACTTTTTTTGTTCTTTCTTCCTTTTTCATATTTTTCAGCAACTTTTTTGTCTTGCATCAGCGTTCTTCCATGCTGCCAATTATAGAAACAAGAGTGACTGACTCTGTTACCAATGTATTCAAACTAATTCAGTAATAAAACCTCCAGTAGCATTGTCCTCCAAAGCAGGGAACGTTTTATTCATCCAGACCACCAAAAGAGAGCTGAACATAGCAAACTGAGCTATGGGAGATGAGCCATAAAAAGAGGATAATTACTTATTAAGCATTAAGCTTCTCTACCTCAACCCAGTTTTTAAAAAAAGTTATGGTATATATTTATATGATATGAAAACCTTCAATGGATGTGTATTTTAATATATATACATATCAATATATATATAAAGATGTACAAATAGGTGGAGTTGTAAAACCATTTCTCAAAGGCTATAAATTGCTCATTTCATTAGTATTGTATTAATATCAATATAACACCATCCTTGAGTTTAGACAATCAGCCATGTGTTTACTTCTCATAACCCTTGAGGAAATAGTTTTGTACCCCTTTTCATGTAATGCTACAACCTGTTCCCAAATAATTGAACTGAGTACAGATGGGTTGAAAAGTGGTTTGAGTGGGAGATGGAGAAGGTGATAATGCTCCACAACAAACAGCCATCTGAAAAAAACCATTGTCAGCTTCAGAGCTCCTTACTCTGTTTTTCTCTGCTTCTTTGAAGGTAGAGGCATATAAAACATGCTAATTTTGAGAAACAAAAGAGACTTCAGTGGAGAATATTAAGTGGAGCCATTGATTTCCTCCTTCTATAATTGTCAGTTCAGATGAAACTATCCCTTGTAATCATGTAATCATGATTGGAAGTTGGAAGGCACCCGCCAGGATCACTGGAGTCCAGCTCAAGGCCCATCACAGGGTGTCCCAAGAGTCACACCGTGTACCTGACGGTGTTGTCCAAACACTTCTTGAAGTTAGACAAGTTGGTGCTGTGACACTGCCCTGGGGAGCCTGTTTCAGTGCCCAACCACCCTCTGGGTAAAGAACCTTTTCCTAATATCCAGCCTAAACCTCCCCTGTCACAGTTTCATGTTGTTCTGCTGGGTCCTCTCACTGGTCACCAGTGAGATCTTCCACTTTCCCTCACGAGGAAGCTGCAGATCACTATAAGGTCTCCCCTCAATTTCCTCTCCTCCAGGCTGGACATGCCATATGACCCCAGTCTCTACTCATCCGTCCCCTCCAGACCCTTCATCTTCAGTGTTCTAATGGCATAATATCTTCTGTATAATTTGGTGCCCAACACCGCACACAACATTTAAGGTGAGACCTCCCCAGTGCAGAGCAGAGGGGACAATCCCTTCCCTTGCCCAGCTGATGCTGTGCCTGATGCCCCCAGGACAGGGTTGGCTTTCCCAGCTGCCAGGACACTTCTGATTCATATCCAACTTGCCATCAACCAGGACCCTCAGGTCCCAGTCCAGGGCACAGCTTTCCAGCCTCTCATTCTCCAGTCTGAGTATCCAGGGCTGCCCCATCCCAGATGCAGAATCCAGGACTTGTCTTAGTTAAACTTAATATGACTGGTGATTGCCAAGTCCTCTGATTTGTCCAGGTCTCTCTGTGGGGTCTTTCAGCCTTTGAGGGAGTCAACAGTTCTTCCCAATTCAGTATTGTCACACTGGATTTTCCTCCTTCTACTGGAAGTTCATATTAATCTCAGGCCATTTAAACACAAAAGTTGTACTCACTGGCCCTACCATTCCTAGAGTTCCTTTTTTCCTCATTCTTAAAGTAATTCTGAAGTATTCTTAATAAAGTCCTTAAAAGTCAGATATATAAAATATTTCAATTGCTGTCAAGAACAGGTTTAAGCACCACCATCCAGGTGCGCATACTCAAGCTGCGAGGGGAACATAAATCAGGCAGAAAAACAAATGAAACATGGTGTTTGATTTTATATGTTATAAACTCGAATCTATTTAGGGACATGACCTGTTGACACTAACAGATTATCAGTTGCATAATCATTTAAAAGGCTGCAGTGAAATTATAGCAAAATCTGCCTTCTAAACTGCTGCTTATGACTAAAAATTTTTATTGTAATAAGTCATCCTGGGAAGGGATCATGCAGAACAGTCATGGTTTAAAGACTCTCAAAATGTCTCAGGTGTGAAACAAAATTAAGCAACAAAATACACAAAGGGCTGGAGTCTGCCTAATAATAATAAGCAAATCAGAGTTATATGTAGAAGTAGACACAACAGCTAAGTTAGTGTTATTCATAAAAAGTTCCACAAAAGGCTCCCCAGAGTGGAATACTGATATGTAAGCCAATGGGGAAAAGTATGAGAGTTTATAAAATGTATAATAAAAAACAATAAAATTTTGTATTGAGAGGAAGCATCTGAAATGCTGAAAAAGTCTTTTCTGAGGAGAAGCTTATGCATCGTGTTCATCCGTGCATTTATTTTTGCATTCAGTCACCAAAATTAGATATGTAGTAAACATAGACTACACATACAAAACTGTCTGTGAAATAAGGTACAAAGCATAGCAATCAAACAGTTTGAGAAAACAAGGAGACTCAAGATAGAGCAGAGAACCTGGGCAAGGGCTGAGCAACCAGCTCCCTTTGTTTTCAAAGAGCAAATGTTTTCCAGATTATCCCTTCCTTTATGACACCCGAGGTGCTCATTCCCAATGGGCTCTCATCTCCCAACCCCAGCAGTTCTAGCCTTTATTTTCTTGGTCTGGCCTTGCTAAATACCAAGCATGGTGTTCAAAAGTCAGAGTATGAATATCAGATTTATGAATATCAGTGTATGAAGTCAGATCTATCTTTGGGTTGCCATGAAATATTGCTTTACCTTCTCAATACTGAAGGTCCGCTGCCTGTAATCTGCTGGAGCTGACTTTGTAAACTGTGGTCTTGGGTACTGAAAATAATAATTAGAGCAGCAGGGCCATGGCTACTGAATGTAAGACATTTCTCGACTCAGGTTGCCATTTCTTTCCTAGGTGTGATGGTTTGTAAGCATCAAAGATTGAAGGAGGTCAAGAAACTGTGAAGATTCTACTCTGACTGTTTTTCTCAAATATTTAGGCAATAAAAAATTTCTTCCTCCATACAGAAATGGCAGAAAACATGGCAGTATTCTCAGACACCTTAAGACAAAATGCAACAGAGACACAGCTAATTTCTGTTAATGAGCAGCTTGTTTGCATTCACAGTGCAGTGCAGTGCTAGCATTAATAGTGTGAATGTTAAAAACTGTGGGAGAATTGAGGTTATTCACTCCTAATTTTAACACTATAATGAATACCTAACTCCTCAAATGTACTGAACAAATGAAATTACCCACTCTGTATTTATCATTACACCACTCATTAACATGGTGATAATTAACTCTGTGTAAAGTTTCACAGTCTGAGGCACTATAATAATTGATATATTAACAGGCTTTATATGCCATTGTTCATGCTAGTGCATCTGACTTAGGATTACCTGATTGTGGTATAAAACTGAACATGCCACTGCACAGATCAGCAGTCAAAATTAAAGTTGTTCAGTCATACAACTGAGAAGTATCTCCTAAAAATATAAGTACTTCAAATGTGCCTAGGAGTTTATTTCTTCATTCTTTCACCTCATGTCTGTATGTTTCTCCTTCTGCTGATTGATTTCTGTTTCCATAACAGCCTCAACTTTCTTATATTTGTCCTATCTGTTAATACTATTAGAGAGAAGAATTTTCTACAACTTTTTTTTTTCTTTAAAAAAGCTTTGATTCAAACAAAACCAATATGTTAATTAATTCTAATGTTTCCTATTCACTCTGGTCAGAAACTGTTGGGTTGGAATTCTTATTCAGAACTTAAAAACTATGTTGAGAAAAATGTTACATCAGAAAGGGGTAAATTCCATACTTAATTTTTGTAGCCTCACTCCACAGAATAAAAATGTGGGAAGTGAAAAAAGGTTTAAAATAAGTCTTGGGATACACAGGGGTAAATTCTTTAACCACAAGTGAGACAGTGATGACACTCTGTTATCTTCTCAGAAAATACATTCATTGTTTGAGATAATATAATAAAAAAATGTGGGTTTTACCAGGTAGGATTTCAAAAGCTCTCCCCATTCTCCCAGAAGAAACAAGAGACTAACTCATATTTGAAGCAGCCACTATCCCCAAATCCTGTTCTCACAAAGCTTGATAAATTTATCTTGATTCCTCACTCAGGGGAAATTCCACAGAGCCACCTCTAGCACTGTTTTCAATTAATAATTCCAGTGATAGGAGCCTCTTAAAAAAAAAAAAAAAAAAAAAGAAGAAAACAACAAAACAAAATGACAAAAAAAAAAAAAACACAACACGAGCAAGAGGCCAACAACACACTCTCCCGAGTAAAAACCCAAACAAAACCTACACCCCAAAAGAACCAAACATCCTGTTCAACAAATGACATTTTTGTAAATAATTGTTTTAATCATGGCCCAGCTGACCTAACCAAACACACTAAATATCATTTCTGTTAGCACTGATAGACAAAGCATCTCTGGGACAAAGTTACTTTAGTACCCAAACCATTCATATCATTAGTTTAGTCATTACATCCTGGTGGTTTTCAAATAACCAAAATGAATTGGGCATACAAGTCTTGCAGAAGTTTGGAGGGGTGGATATCAAAGGACTGAGATGCTGTTTTAAGCCTCCATGGCAAAATGTCTTTCCTTCCTGAGCCTGGATTCTGACTGCAGGCCAATTTCCAGGCATCACATTCAAAAATAATAACTGAGACCTCCTTCTCTGTAAACGGGCTAGATTTGTCTAGAAGTTGTTAAAAGGATAGACAGGGTATTTCTAATTCCACTTTTCAGGACAGAATATGTATGAAATATAATTATTTGGGGGATCTGAACTTTTCTTTTTAAACTACCTAACATTTCACAAAAAGAAAGGAAAAAACATGTTTACCAAGTTCCAGTCTGTTAGTACCACAAAATTAGACACCTGAAAATAACTTTGCCAATCAATAACTTCATCAAGGTCAACAAATTGAGAGTCATTAATAGAGAAGTTAGTGCCAGTGACACAGTAAATGAAGCCACAATAGGTGGGGAAAAAATTAGCATCTTTTACAATGATTGTTTTCAATAATATTGTGCATTGCATTAATTTAAGCAAAGAAAATGAGAAAATAGGAGGGAAAATCCCATCAGGACATGTTACAGACAGGATTTGGAGAATGCAGATTATTTTCCCTGTGTGTTTATTGCAATCTCTATCTCAGATTAATTAATTTTTTTAATAAAGGTACATCATTATCCAGTTCATGTTTCTGTGCTAAAAGGAATCTTGACATTATGATAATATATCTGAAGATTAATTTTCAATTTTATGCATAGTTTGTAGATTCAGATTAATGAACTCTATTCAGCAATTGAAAAGAAATAGTACATATTTAATAAATATTTGGGTTTTTTTTCTTCCCCCGAAACACTATGAATTGGCAGGAATCAATTTCAGACCCACTCTGAGTATAACACTGATGGAAACAGGTGGAAGGAAAAATAACATGCATGTTCTGTAAATGTTTGTGGTGTGAATGTATGAGGATTGGAATCATGCCAATGCAGCTACAATTTCACTGCATTTTATAAGTTTGATGCATACACTGCCTGCATCAATACAACATTTTTTTCTTACTAAATTAATCCTACTCCTGTGAGGTGAAAAGTGATATTCTATAGAGGGAATGACCTAAATGAGCCTTTATGGCCCAGCCCTCAGTCATGTGTGCAACACAGGCTCTGTTAAATTCTGAGTTAAGATTTAGCCTATGAGGGTTTCAGGGCAGAAACAGTTAACTCAGCATCGCAAAAACTTATAAAAACACAGATAGTGGCATCTGTTATCAGTGATGAGACCTGGCAAATGCACCTGGCAAAAAGAAAAGAGAGGCAATTAATCAGTATCAAGCACCACATTCGAAGGTGATGGAAAGAAAACAAGTAACGGTATGAGGTGCAGCTCTTCATGAGGATCCTAAAGAAATTTGAGTTTATTTTGCCACAAATTGAACCCAAAAGAAATCCAGACAAGGTCAGTAAATTTCCTCAAAGGCCACTAAAGCACAGGGAATGTGATAAATGTTACTCTGCTCTCTAGTAGGCTGTGGTTTTACTGGAAATTCTCACTGGGTTCAATAGAGGAAAATTCAAGGCTAACACAAAATACATTCCTGTCGGGGTGACAGGATACAGCTGAATAACTGGGAACCATCTGTCAGACCTAACAATAAATTACATATAATTTCCCCACCTTTTCTTTTTTTTACTTTTTTTAAACCAAAATATTTATCAGTTTTTATTTTAGGCCAAATTGAGAGCAGCTTATCCATAAAGTTGGTCAGCTAAACAGTGTAATAAGCATACTATGTGATTTATAGCCTATTGTATGTAGTTTAAAAAATAATTTGTTTCTCCACTCTTCTCACAAAAGTGCATTTAAAAGCTAAAAGCAGGCCTATGGGATTTATGCCTCTGTGTCCATTAATATCACATGGCCAAAATCCTGTTCTAGAAGACACAGATAAAATTCTTCAGCGTATACGCCTTTTTGTTAATGGAATAGATTTTTTAAAACTTTTTCCTGCTACAGAAATAATTCTATTTAGAGGCAGTATTACCTTTCTGCTAGGTGCTCAACAACCCCTTTCATGCTCTACTACTCCTGGCTGAGTTCATCAACATAAAGATTGTTTATTAGAGCTTAGCTCTGTCGCATAGAATTTTTCAAGTTTGACGGGTTTTAAGCTTTGTGGCAATTCAATCTTGTGCAGAGACACACCTAAATGCAAATTTCCCATAAGATGCAGAGAATAATAATTTTTTCTCAAGCCATGACTGACGAAGCACAGAAAGTTTCTCACCTTAGTTCACAATAGACTTATGGAGAAGTCTTCAGAATCCAAAGGATATTAGTTTTGGATCTGGATCTGAACCTCCCTTACCATAGAGAAGTGTCACAATGTCCAAATTATAGGGGAAGCACATGTAAAATGATACTGAGACTGGATAAAAATGCATAGAGACAAATGGAGTGAGAAGAGAAGTTCATATTTCCTGTTCAAAGCCCTGCCCAAAAGGGAGAGATACACATTTTCTTGTCTGGCTTCTTCTAACCTTTTGAATCTTTGTCCTGGATAACCCATAAGAAACATGTATTGTTTTCCACATCTTTGTGCCAACCTGCTCAAGATCATCACTGTCCCACTGAGACCCAGGTTCTGGAAGCAGATCTGGGGTTTTTCACACTGAGTGGTCTGGAGTCCATTTGACAGACAGAGAATACTCACACAGAGCCCTCTTTTTGTTCCCTCCTGGCTTCAGAGTGGAGGCAAATCCTCTTTAGATTCTCTCTGGGCTGCCCAAATAGTAGCTTGGGGCAGGTTCTTCGAGCCCAGGCAGTGAGATGCAGAGGCTCTCTTTTGGGCTTTGGAGAATTTCATAACACCTTTTTGGCCACTGTTGCCATGGAAACTCTGCTCCTGGACTAGAGGAAGATATTTTCTTTGGACCTTTTCACTGCTGCCACTCAGGACAGCTATGCAGGGATGTCAGACTCTTCTCTACACAAGTTTTTTAGCTGTTGCCCCTGTTCCAGCCACTACTGCCAATGTGGGACCGCCCCCACCAGGAGAGCCCCTGTCAGGTGGCATGGAGGAGGCAGCCCAGCAGCATTGACTCTTGTTTTTGGACAAAAAAATAGTTATTCTAGGTTTTCAGTTTTATCCCTGCTGTTTTCTAGGTGAAGATGGCGTCCTGTAATCCAGAAGGTCAGTTGCTGCATTGTTTTTCTTATCACATTTCTCTCCACCACGTAGTTTGTAGAAGGCTTCTCCACCGTCTTGTGTTTGGCTTCTACAGAGGCCAACATCTCATTTTCTTCATTCCCAGGGATTCCATGGGATTCAACACCTTTGTATCATTACTGTTATCTTGGTTGTTGCCTTTTTGTTTCTTAGCAAACTTTTTTTTTACTTAGGTCTTTTCTCAGTTGTGTCTCCTTATTGGTGAAAGAGTGGTAAAAACTAAAGGAGGTAGCTCATATGGAATCTCTTCTCTGTATAATTGCATTAAAATAAAAAAAATCTTGCTTGTTTTGGATAGTCTAATACTTGGGATGAAGTCCATGCTGGGATGAAAACTCATGCTTTCCTAGCCAGATGCCACTTCAGAAGCAGAACCTCCTGTTACTTGCCATCATATATTGGCCAGTGCTTGGCTGTTAAAAAGAGAGGTGCCAATTGCTGCCTTCTTTATTTTTTATTGGTTACAGATCTCATCACTGAACATCCAGAAGTACACAAAGGTACATAATTTTAGCTTGGTTCTTCATTAATTCATTGGAGACCTTGGCATTTTCTTGACCTCAAGTTTCCTTGATCCCCTTGGAAGAAGGGTCTCATTTGCCATAGACACAGGCATCTAATTCAGCTGGGCTGTGACACCCTGCTGCTGCAATAACTGTCTTGTTTTTAAGTGTTGAATTCTGCCACAGGTGTCTGTCTTCACCAGCTGGAAATCAAACCAGAAATGTTTAATTTAAAGTGCTGACTGCTGGCAGGAGGAAAAGCCTTTTGGCTTTGGAACCAGGAACTCCTAATTCAGAGTAGCCAGGGAGAGCCTCAATGAAAATAAACCATGTTCCAAACCAGGCTGCCACCATCAGCCAGGGACTTGACAGCCTAGATGAATAAAAGCAGAACTATTTCTGCATTAACTCTGTTCGTAGGCTGAGCCTAAGTCAAAGCCCACAAGGCTGGACTGTCACAGACATCTTTTCACTAAAAATCCTTTCTTAGGATTTTTTCCCCTCTGAGGAGCTGAGGCCTCAGAAACAAAATGCAAACAATGGTTTTGTGCTGCTGTGGAATGCAACAGGTGGATCTGTGATTGGTTTCCTGTGGATGTTTGGATGTAGTGATCAGTCACAGCATTGCTGGCTCTCGCTCTCTGTCCGAGCCACAGACCTTTGTTATCATTCTTTGCTATGCTATTCTTAGCTGACCTTCTGAGGAAACCTTTCCTTCTATTATTTTTAGTATAGTTATAATGTAATATATATATATATTTATCATAAAACAATAAATCAAGCCTTCTGAACATGGAGTCTACATTCTCATCCCTTCCCTCCTCCAAGAACCCCTGTGAACACCGTCACACTGGACCAATTAGAAATGGTGGTAAGACCTCTGTAATAACAGATTTAAGAAGAAAAACAATATTTTTGTACAATTGTAACTGTGGCCAAAGAAAAGCAAGGTGAGAACCTGGAAGAGGAACAGCTCTGGAGACACCCAGGTCAATGGAGAAGCAGGGGAGGAGATGCTTTGTGTGCCAGAGCTGAGATTCTCTGCAGCTCCTGGTGCAGACCATGGTGGGGCAGCTGGGCCCCTGCAGCCCATGAAGAACCATGGGAATGCAGAGATCCACCTGGAGCCCAAGGAGGAGATCCACACTGGATGGGTCTCCGGATCCATCGCCAGGGGGATGCCTGGGAGGAGGCTGTGATCCGGTGGGAGGCCTGCGGTGGAACAGGCCCCTGACAGAGCCTGCAGACCCACGGGGAGAGGAGCTCACACTGGAGTGGGATTCCTGACAGGACTTGTGACCCCATGGGAGACCCACACTGGAGCAGCCTGTCCCTGAAGGGCTGTGCCCTGTGGAAGAGTGACCCACATTGCAGCAGTTGGCAGAGAATTGTTGCCCTGAGGATGAAATCATATGGCAGCAGTTTGCAGAGAACTGTTACTCATGGGAATCACATTGGAGAAGTTCCTGGAGAACTCTCTCCCATGGGAAAACCTTGTGCTGGATCAGGGGATGGACTTCTCTCCCTGAGCAGGGAGAGAAACCAGGGATGATGAACTGACCAAAACCCCCATCCCAGCCCCCTGCACCACTGGGGGAGGAGGTAGAGCTGGGCAGGAGGAAGGGGTGGGGGGAAAGGAGTTTTTAAGGTCTGTTTTTACTTCTCATTATTCTTCTCTGATTTTGTTAGCAATAAATTCAATTAACATCTCTAATTTGAGATGTTTTACCTGTGATGGTACCTGGTGAGTGATCTCTTACTGTCCTTATCTCAGCCCACAAACCCTTTGTTATATTTTCTTCTCTCCTCTGGCTGTGGAGGGGAGTGATGGAGAGGCTTTGGTGCATGTCTGGTGTCCAGTCAGGCTCAACCCACTACAATAATTTATCTGATTTTCATGCAAATAAATGTTTTTTTGTATGAGAGATCTAATAAAGTCATTTTACATGCAAAATCTTCATTAGTCCTTCAATAAGAACCTATGAAAATTACCGACTGTCATGGCTATGCAAACAATTTGTATTTTCAAACTGTTTTTTCATTGGTGGTGTTTCCTAATACTACAACAAACAAAGTTTGTTATCTGAAATAAGAAAATTGAAAAATGTCAAGCTTGTTCTATTTGTGCTGACTTCAGTGAAGTTCTACAAAGACATGAATTTCCATTCTTCTCATTGCTTAAATACCACAACTGTGTTTCTTTAACAAAACCATAAAAACCATAAAAACCATAAATCCAAGGTAGAATTATTGCAATCATATGAATAATAGAAACAATGTCGCAATTAAATCCATTTAATGAAGTTTTTATCAGTCATTGTAACATCTTATTCTCCCAGCAATCATTGAAATTTTTATCTGGAGAGGTATCACCATACTAGTAGACAAATAATTCCATGCAGTATCTACTGTTCAGGAAAATTATCTGTATTGCAACATAATTATCTCAGATGACATACTGACTGACTCCTAATTACAACAGATAGAGCTAATTACTGTGGTTCATCCTGTAAATAGCTCAGCATGTATCTTTATGAGAATTCAGTAATGACACATTGCTCAGTGGGACGGTATATGGAAATTGATTCCCAAGATTTTATGCATAAAATTCTTATTTTTAATGTGTGTATTAGTTTTCCTTCAATCAAAGAGTATTCAGGGGCACTCAAGTGGTACCAATCTGAATGATTGGGTTTTTTGGACAGTGTTCCCAACACCTTGACAGGAACTGAACCCCAAAGTCAAATTTGCCAGCCCAACCCCATAAACAGCTTTCTTTCTCTGACAGGAACAAGAAAAATGAGGAGTAACCAATCCACTGCAAATGGATCTGTTATGTACAAATTGATCCATGCTTTTCCTCCTTGAGTTTTCACCATGGAAAACCAGTGGTAGGTAAAAGCTCTGTACTGCTTCTGGTACCTGCCTGCAGAAGCGTGGCATGAGCAGGAAACTGATGAGGTAGATGCAGAGCAAGTACCCAGAATGCAGTCAAAATTCAGTGGAATGTGGTGGAAACCTAAGTCTGCTTTAAAGAAAATCCCACCTCCATCATTTAGATGCCGCAGTCTGTCAGCAGAAAGATATGCAACAGGACACAACAAATGTACACCTTTCTATTCTGCCAAAAATGCTGATTTCTAAATGATTTTGCACCAATGTTTCCTCAAAAGATAGCAATGTAGAAAAAAAAATCCCAAACAATTTTTAAATTAAATACATTTAAATAGCTTAATCAGAATATTTAATGTTGGTGATATTATATATTTATGTATATATAATATAATCTGTATATAATATTATATATTATACATTATAACATATGTAGTTGATGGATTACGAAACTATAGTGACTTCAGAATAATTTTTTATTCTGAATCCTCACAGGAATTTTAGATTCAGGTTTTGAACTTCAAACATTTTTACTTTAGATAAAAGCCCTAAAAGTATCCCTTGACCAGTTTAAAGTCTATAGAATTACATTTTTTTCTCTCCTAGTATGTTTTAAATGAAGTAGTCTATCAGCCTAGTCTAGATTCTACATTTTTTTACTTTAACCAAGAGTTCTCAAACAGTCTCACCTGATGTCAAGAAAAAACAGAATAATAAATATGCATTTCTCATATATACAAATTTTCCTTTACAAATTCTAGGTTGAATAATTAATTTCAAAGTATAGTTTGGTTGATTTTTTTTAAAATTGAAGACAAGTCAAAATTCATTTATTTTTTGAATTTTAAGCCAGCAAAGATGATCCAAGGATGACTTTAGTATCTTCCTCTGCACTAAAAATTGGCTGGCAAGAAAGCCAGTTAGTCTTTTCTGCAGAAGCATATCTGGAAGGTATTTGTAAATAAGTGCAAAAAATTCAAAGCATTTTGCATATTAGTAGTGCCTTAGTCCAAATACTTTGACCAAATTTACATCTTAGGGCTTCTTCTTCTTTTATTTTATTGTAGAATGGACACAGCTCTTACTTCTTGTTCAACTCCTGTTACCTGCTGCCAAAACAGCTGTTTAAACTGTGTTTCTGTGGAAAAAAACCAAACCAACCAGTAGGGTAATTTGGAAAATGCTTTATATCTCATTAGGGCAAATAACAATATAAAAATTGAACACATTTTGAAAGAGCTTCCCAGGTGATACACACTTCAGAGAAATTATGGGGGCAGGTGGCATAAATGTGCAGGCACCTGCCTCAGGAGAACTTCTTGGGTTGAGGTTTGGTTCTGTTTCACTGAAAAAGGGGGAAAAAACTACATTTGATAGAAAACCTGGCAAAGAGGCTGTGACTCTGCCTAAATCAGAGTTCTATTTTTGTAATTGTCCCACTCTGCTCTGCCATTAATTAGACCATTAAAGATGTTGTCTCAGATTTAGATGCACACAGCTGTAGCCTCAAAGTGTTTATAAAACTAGAAGTGGTGCAAGCCTTAAATCTCACTTTACATTTTATGTGTCTTCATAGATATTTGTAAAACCATCTTTACATAGTTATTAAAAAATACCATTTATTCAGGAAGTTCTTTACCAAGGGCTGCTTGATGTTGGAGAATATTCTGAGAAAGAGTAACGAATGAATATATGGATACACATCTTTTCCCTGCTTTTCCTGTCAGAAATGTCATTGAAATCCAGCTATTGCAATGTCATTTGCATTTGGATGATTGTATTTTGACACAAGCATTCAAAATCAGAGCAAGAAATGTTTCCTGGAGAACGTCTGCAGTATCAGAGGAGAGTAGGAGATCTCAGTGTTCTTTATTTTGGTAAATGCTAAACCTTTGTCAATTAAAACACAAGTAGCTACAGGTGGTATCTGCTGTGGCAGCTTTAAGCAGTGCCTCCTCAATTTTTTGATCATTGATAGCATTCAAAAATATCTCAAAATCCATTCTGTAGAATTCAATTAAAACTTCAAGTAATGAGGGCTTGCACTTTTCTTGGAGATTGTTTACCATCATTCTGGTTTAAATTTAGGCAGTGTTTGAAATTTAACATCGTATTTATAAGCTGCACATTGCCGAGGACCAAGGCTTGACATGACAGCAAAATAGAAAAGAATCAGTATCATTGGACCATTGAATTATTGAATCACAGCATGGTTTGGGTTGGAAATGACCTTAAAGGCCATCAAGTTCCAGCAACCCTGCCATGGCCAGGGACACCACCCACTAGAACAGGTTGATCAGAGCTCCATCCAGCCTGGACTACAGCATCCTGAAAGTGACAGATAATCTTATTGCAGAATATTAATTCCCAAATAAGTTGCTAATATCAGCAGTCTGTAGTTTCTTTGGGAGGTCACCTCACCTTTATTACTTCACTTAGTAAATGATGTCTCATTAAGTTGACTGTCTCTGAGACTTACCTTACAAGGTATTTTTCATGGGTTGAGGTATTACTAAAAAACAATGCTTTTATAGTTTGATTTATTCATCTAAATTTAGTGAAGTTAAAAGTCACTTAGAAAAATTATGTTTACAGAAACACTGTAATGCCACCACATTCTTATTCTTATTTATTCTTGATACATTTTAAAATTTAATCAAATTAAGCACCACCATTCAAGCACAAAAGCAAATACAAATGGAAATTTATCTTGGACAGCGAGAGATGAGTAAAAATTAAGATTAGGATATTACCAGGTTTCTGGTGGAAGATTTTACTAAAGAAATATTTTTTCCACTCAGGTTAGTGACATGACATTGTTGATCCTTGAAATTATTTTACTTTAATATTTATGAAGATATTTTGTTTTAATTTATACTTTCTAAATATTTCAGAATGTCACACAAAAATGAAAAAAATAAAGCAGCTATGACCTTTTTTTTTAGGAAGTAATCAATTCCTGACTGTTATAAATTGACAGGCAGATTACTAGCAAATTATTTTAATTATCAATAATTATAACTATTTTAGAGGTTTGCATCACCAGAGGGCTGCCTGTGATTTTTGTAATGGGAGGAACGGTTAGTATTTTCTATCTTTTCTCAATGTGGAAAAAAAGAAGTCATGCAAATTATATATAATAAAGGCCACCTCAATTTGTCTCTATTTTGATATGTTGTACATGTCAACCAGTTAGAATTCTTGCATGTTCTTTCAGCTCTGATGACCAATCTAACCCTTATTTATTCCTATTACCATTACCATAACCTCCTCGTGAGCTCTTGTGAAGTGTTAAGACCTCTTTGTACAAAATAAGGAAGGAGAGAAGAAAAGAAAACAGCCTCATTCCGATGAGTAAAGATTTTTTCTCCTATTATTGTAAATCTAAAAGGTGCCCATGACAGCTTTTAGAGGCTTTGTGGAGACCCAGCCTCTGACTGTAGTGATCTAGACAGAGTTCAGCAACTGGTACTGATACCAGTAAAACAATCAAGGACAGGATGTGCTGTATGAAACACTGGGAGAATTTTGTTTTACAATAATAATCTTATGAACAGCCAGATAAAGATGGCATATGAGCCATAATTTAACTTACATAAATACAGTCTAGATTTCAAAACTGTGGCGTCCTCCTGGTGTGGCCTCCCAGGGGAAGGCCTAAAGAGGTATAAGAGAGATGAAGGCAAGTGATTTTCCAATGAATCATTTGATGACTCCTGTGTAATCTCATAGGATTTACATGTGGTTTCCTCATTTTTCTTACAAGATATTCTGGGAAGCAAATTTAATCCTGATGCCTTTATTCCTTTGTGCCATGTTGTTTTTCCATGGGGGCCACCAGCAGGTAGGAAATGATTATCAGGTCCATAAGACCTTGTCTGGTGAGGCTGGGGTCAAGTGAAGCACAGGTGTCCCTGTTGAAGACACTTTCAACCAGGTTGAAAGAACCAAAATTCTTTGCCCTTGACTCAGGCTATACTATAGTCAATATTGGAGTAAGGTGCATAATTGGACAAATTACTGTCTTGCTCTCCGATTGCAGAAAGTCCCCAAAGAAGACCACACTTTCTCTAGTATATTTATCACTTGAAACTATTCCAATCATTAATTTCAACAGTTAACTCTGCAACTTGGCCACAAAAAATCTAACCTGAGCACAAAAATAAATGCAGTATATTTTCAAAATTCAGTTTTCTTGCTTGTGTCAGTAGAAATTCGAATTCACATTAATATCCACAGTCACAAATTTGCATTTTACTTATGGCCATCCTCTGGTATCAAAGTGTTTGTGAAGTGGCAGAATAATTCTTTTTCATGTCAGAGTGCCTCCTATCATCAGTCTTGACCTTCCTTCTGGGTGCTTGACTTTATAATAACGGGGTGTATTCATTCATGTCTATTTCTGCTGAGCACAGGTCTTTATTTTGCTTTTGGTTTCATAAATAAAAAGGGGTGGTTGGGGAAGGGAGCGAGGGAGATTAGTCATTAACTGCTGATCCCCAAGAACCTGCAGAAAAACTGTTTCATTCAAGATGCAATTGGGAGTAGTGATAAAGTACAAAATATAACGGCGTCCTCTGAGATGTAATATGGGACATTTGTTTAGAATAACTTAGCAGGAAAGCCTGACAAATACATATTGCTTTATGATTGTTTGTGCCTTTGTTCTTCATTTGTCCTTCTTTAATACTTCTTATCCCCCTGATGAGAATTTTTTCTAATATTTTGGTACACACAAAGACCAGGAAGGTTCATAAACATCTAAGATTATTCTCAGCCATGCTTTTTGCTGTCTTCTTTGGAAAAGCAAATGCAGATAAAGCCTTCAGCTGAAGTGACAGTAGTCTGGTAAAGAGTAGTTCCACAGGAAAACATGATCAACAATGAGTAATGGATCTGTAATCATCAGCCAGTCAGCCCATCAGTGGTAGCTGGAAAAGCACAGAAAATGGAGATAAAACATCAGAAAAGATAGCCTCTGTCTTTAAGAGATGGCTTAATATCTCAAAGAGACAGCTTTTTTTTTTTTTTTTTTAATTTGATAGTTAACCCAGTGAGAAATCCTAAGCAAGTACAGTAAAGTCTTTTGACTAATTCCTTCAAGTTGTAATTTAGTAATTACAGCATATTACTCTTCAAAGGCATTTGCTTTTTCACTTTTCTCTCAGTTCTAGTCCAAAGATTTTGGACTTCCATTTTACATTTCCATTAACCTCAATAAAAAAAACAACTCATGTACATTTTCTTCTTTAGTCACCAATCTACAGAGTGCTGGCCCTGGAGCAGAATACAGATTCTGCTACAAATTGTCAGGTAAGATTTCCAAATCAGGTGTCATTGACTCACAGTGACCACACTTGACCAGACAAAACTGATGCCTAGAGAGGCTACCTGGAACAGAGGCTAGACAGAATAAGAGAAATAAAGTGGGTATTTACTAAAATGGCCTTCAAAGGATACAACTTGGGCAGTACAGGAGCCTGGCTGAGGCTACACCCAAGATGGACGATGGTTCATGAATTTTTCACATTTTTATATGTTTGTTCCACCTGCATATTGGGGTTAATTGTCCAATTTACAGCTTCAGAGGAAGAAGTCCCATCCTCCCAGTTTGCTCTCCCCAGTTTGCTTTTGTTTATGTTTTTTGGGCCTGAAGCTGTGATGGTATCCTTGTTTCACAGGCTGGAAAAGGATTGTTTTGTCAAACTAAACTGTGAAGAGAACTTGCTAACACTTTATATGAAGTTCAGAGCTGTGTACTAATGCAGTACAGAATCTGAAAAATATGAGACCTAAAGCTTAAGGCATCAAAATAACTTGTGTTTAAGGTGTCAAGGGAATAGAAATGGGCAAAATATCAAACTACTGAAAATGGCAGCCTTGTGCCTTACTGAAATGTAATCATATCTATTGAACTGCTTGTCCAATAAGCCTGGATCTTTGTAAAATATATATTTTTCATCAGTCCATCAAGAAAGGACATTGCCAAGCCTTTAGAGAAATAGCAGGCTATGGCAAGAGACCTTTTGGTAAGGTCTAACGTTCCTGTGAATCTTTAATGACATTTTCTCCCTAGTATTTCTGCTATACATTGGAGGAACTCCATTGTGTTGCTGAACTTTCCCTTTCTTTGGCTTTCTTTGGTTACAGAAGTCCTCCAAAATGCCTCATGAGGCAAACCACAAATAGTGAGAATGCATTTGAGCATCACTGCATGTTCCTTTGGCACTTTGGTGGGAAAAGGGCATTTAAAAAGCAAAACGATAAATAATCTCATTTTTCAGGGAAGGCTTTCTAGTGGGACGGAACTGTAATTTTCATACTTTTTCACATGTAATTTTTGCAGGAGGCCAAATTATTTAATATAGGAGATGTATGGTGAGGAACATAGTTTCAGTTTAAGTCATAACTTTTTGTAAGAGAAAGCCTTACTTTTGAGTTTTCTTCAAAATGGACTTTGCAAAATTTCTAAATAATAGAAAAGCAATGCAGAAATAGCCTCTTTTCTAAGCTTCCTGGAAAATTTGCTCTTTCAGGGACAAAGAAGATTTAATAGGATTTGAAGAAAAAAAAATCAACTGTCAGCTTTAAACATAAGTAAGGTTAGTAGGAAGAGCTCTTGAGCAACAAAGTTCTGTAATACTGCACCTCAGCATTTGAAGCAAAATAATTCATTTTTTCTCTGTAGCTGTTTAAAACCACACTTTCCCTAGACATACCACTGATAATATGATTTATTTTGGACAATGCTGGTGTGTACTAAGAATATTTTCATTCAGGTTCTCATACATTTAAGTGCCTGCAGGGCAGACAAAAGCCTCTTTGTTATTTCCAGCAGAAATACATCACAGAAGGTAATTTAGGCTCCTCATTTCTGTTTCAGGATGCTTTGAACAAGTTCTAACCATTAAACTACAATGTTTTCAGCACAGTTGGAAACAATAATAAATATTATATTTCTGATTAATAACCACATGATCTGTAGTGTATTACTGCATATTTTTTGGTTTTACATGTCTCTTTCAATACAATGGTTAAATGTTTAGTAAAAGCATCATATTTCATGAACAGTGGCAAAAGGATATTAAACAGATTTGTTTTTCAATGACTTATCTCTCCCAAAATCTTAAGTATAATTCCATTCTGAAATGGAATATAATTTAGAAATATATACTACAATTTAGTATAATTTACGTTCTGAAAACAGAGGAACTCATTTGAAATTGGTGGAATCATGTTGTTAGAGAGAAAACAACACTTCATGGAAGAAACACATTGTTTCAGGATACACAAGTGCATCCTGACTGCATCCTAAAGGTCTTAGAAGAAGGGAATAATTAATTTAGTCTACTGTTGCCCAAAACAGGTTATTCAAAAAATCTCAATTTACTGAAATATCCTACTGCTAACAGGAAGTTTTACGTCCTAGTGGGGCATGCCAGTTGGTTGACCTCTACTACATCTTAGGGGTATTTCTTGCCTAATACACATATTAATATGAAATTGCTGATATTAGAGACCCAGTAAATAAAAATATTTATACATTTCTAAAGCAATAAAATTCTCAGCAAGACTGATGAATCAAATAAGAAAGTACCAAGTAAAGACACAAATTATTTTCAATTCAAATTGAAGCACAATCTGTTGTACTGAGAAACTAACCTCATTTCTCATCCAGTTCTGCCCTTTGCTTAGTGCCTTCTTTCAGTAAAATGATTTAATTTCTGTGGCTCAATTTATTACAATCATTATTTATTTTTCTTTCTTTGTCAGACCTGCAGGTGACTGCTAGCAAAGTTCAGCTGAGATGAAAATTTCGATGCACAAAATTTTGAGCTATCTAAAATTGTTATTTGTTTGGAGGTCTCAGACCAGGTCTCATGTATCACCTCCACTTTAAAAATACTTTTTTTGTTTTTCAGACTGAAGTGTAATGTTAGGATCCCATAACGTCAAGACCAAGGCGGAGAAACAAGGGTTTGATAGCCTTTTCTTGAAACTCAGCATTTTAATATTACTGCAAGTTTTTAAAAGGGAGTTCATATGCTATTTTGAAGTACAGAATTGTAGCCTGAAGTAAATCCCGATCCTGCAAAGGTACATTGCATGCTTAGCTCTCCATGTTTTTGGACATTTAGTTCAATTCAGTTACACCATTCACTGGGCCAAAGTGGAATCTACAGGTAAGCTTTTGTAAATTTGTGTCTTAAAATAAATAGTTTCTTTGTGACCTTATTAATCTCTTATCCTTTCCCAGTTTTGTTCTATTCAATAATTCTTAAATAGTCTGTTTCAGACTTGACTGGGTAGATTAGAGTGCTATGGGATGTGGTTCAATAGGGTTGACAGATTTCTCCATTAGTCAAACTCAAACAAGCATATTTTGTCATTGAAACTGTTTTTACAAGACTGCAAATTTATTACTGATGTTGTACCTCCAGTGCAAGTCCACCAGCCACTGAACAGGAACAAAACACAAGTAAAATCAGTCACCAAGGACTCAGTGCTCCTGTATTCCTGCTGTTGTTCTGTTTTTCATGCTCTGTAGAGTGATGAAATACAGTATAGTAAAAGAATATGGCAGTGCAGTTGCTGGGAAATGTTTTGGAATGGTTTTACAGACAAAATCTGCCCCAGACAAATGCCTCAGACAGGGGCCTCCCACTGAGGTGCATCATATACAGACAGAGAATTCAATTTTCTTGTGCTCCTGTAAAATTCCTGTTGCAAATTACAAATCTGTGACCACAAGTTAAATCAGCTGGTCACAAATCTTAAAAGTATATTGTTTTTAATTAAACAAACACTCTGCATCAGATTCCGCTCACAGAATTTACTTTATTACCCTGACCCAGGCTGGATGATGAGGACAAACCCAATGGTAACTGAAAAAAATTTAAATGTCTCTGTCTTTTAAGTTGTAAACAATGCAATTTGTTAAATGCTGAAATGGTCTTCTGACTTGTATCCTTATAACCATGGATAGCCAACTATTCCTCTGGAGTTAAGAAGCCCAGAAGATTTACTGGGGCACAGACCTGTTCAACGAGTTTATTTGCCAGGCACCTACTCTCAAAAACTGTTTTTCTGAATGAAAATGAGATCATTTTTCCTGGAGCAGCAGTCAGATACTTTTTGTCTCTGGGGGAGAGGCAAGGACGGACTTCTCCTGAGTGGGAGATGATCCCAGCTATGGCAAAACCCACCTAACAGAGTGCAGACCCCAAAACCTGAGTCAGGTGGGCTGGGATAGACACAGGCAGCAAGTGCCACTGACAGCCCCACACACTTCAAAGGGAGCTGTGGCCAAGGTCTAGACAAGAAAAAAAGGCTGTTAGGTCAGAGACAAAAACTGACCAAAATAAAAGTTTGCTAGGCTGGAGACAAGGCTAAAGCAGATATTTAAAAGCTCTATCCAGGTGAGAAACTACCTAGAGCCTGCAGCTAGAGGGAAAAACAACACTGACACTCCCGTAACACAGCTGAGGAAAGGAACAAGTCCCAAACCTGGGCTAAACTGGAGCCCTGGGGCAGGAGGCGTGGGTGGAAGTGCCAGGTGAAGCCAGTCAGGGCCATAAAGACCAAGTCGTGTTCTGATGGTGGCTTTCTTCCCTGGATTCAGCTGCACAATAATCACCCCAATGGGCACAAACCAATTAAGCACGTTAAAAGAATGAATCTCATTAATTTCATTCTCACTGTTCCTATGTCTCCTAAAAAAAAGGGATCCTACCACAAAATATGGTGGAAATAAAACAGCTTCTGGTGATAAGCTTGCTCCAACTAGGTTATATTCATTTTATATGTTTGCTTCTTGCAAATATTAGGAGGGTGAAAGCTTTTCCCCCCAGGAAAATTTCCTGTGAGAATATTACATTGTAGTACTCAAAAAGCTGGAAAAATATTTTAAAGAAAAATTAAATAGATCAAGAAAGCATTCTGCTTAAGCTGCTAGATATATATAAAAAGTCTCCACATTTTACTGCTATTTTTGCAGAAAGATCTGAGTTGGTCCATAACCAATTAGAGATGTAAGTAAAAATGTTTCTTAATTATCCTACCAACATTTGGCTGATGACTCGCACTCAATTTGATCCATGGGCATTCCTATGGGATGTACAAAAATGACAGAAATTGCTTACTTAGTTCTTTACTTATGTCAGGACTTCTTACATTATTGATGGAAAAAACAGGTCACTTCTTCCAATAAAATTAATAGAAAACTTACATGAGTGAAGGAAAATACTAATCTTCCAGATCTGTTAGCAGAAAGCAGATCTACAAAGATATTCCTTTTCCCAGTTGTTATTTGAGCTCAAAATCTGAAATAATGTTGACGGTCTTTTTGTGCATCCCTCAGAAATATATGTAAGGACACTCCCTGCTATCTGTGAGTTATATAATTTTCAAAATGTTCCTGTGGTGCCAATAGTTTGGCAACATTTCTAGCTATTATACCAAGAATAATATTTGTAACTACTACAAAGTAGTTATTGATACACCTTCTTACTGGGGAAAGAACAGAAACTAAGTTATGATTAGAGGTGATTGTTAAGTTAAAAGGGAAAAAGAATATATTTAAAAACAGTTTAGGCAGAGTTTTTCTACTGAGGTGGGTCCCTAAAATCTCACTGAAACAAAGTAGAAGTTTAGTCTATAATTAGCTAATGCTCAAATTATTGCTTTTCTAAGTTGCAGTATAGCATATATCTTAGTTAGCTTCCAAAAATCTGGTAGAAGTATGGAAATAACAAGGAAAGAGCCAAGAAGAACTATGGGAATACAGCAAATCAAAATTCAGCTTTGTGCTACTGTAAGATCAAAAGAATGGTTTGCAATGCCTTTATTGATTTTTCTATCTTTCTCAATAATGTTGTCAAACTTTGGGAGGCATCACAATAGTACTACAGAAATGACGAGCCCAGATTTCATGTTTTAAGTTTTACACTGTATTATGCTCAAATCCTTCTATTATTTGCTTGCCAAATTTTCTGGCAAAATTTCTTTACTTCTTTGCAGCTATTGGGAATTTCTCATAGACTTTTTGATAAGTCTTTTAATATAAAAATAATTTTGCCAAGTAAATTCAAATTTTCTTGGTAGAATGTCTGATGACTAGCAAAAACCCAACAAACAAGCAAAATTAAAACACCACACAAACACATACGCCATTTTTATTTTTTCTGATTTTTTAGTTACTATTTTGCTTCAATGAGGCAAAAATTTAGAATCTCTTGCAGCTAGCCTAGCCTTTTTTTCTCCTTTCTGCCTAACCTGTTCACATGCTAGCCCAACAAGTTGTCACTTCAGTTTAACAACCACTATACCTGAACAAAGTGAATTGTAACTAAGCTGGGTTTCTCTCCTTCCTCCAGATGCTCTTCATTTCCACAGCATGTTTTTCAGTTAAATCTTCTATCTCATAAATTAGTCCCATATTGGTAGGCTGGAGATTCAGAAATAGAAGAAAAATAGCATCCAAGACAATATCTGCTACTTTTTTTTTCTGTTTCATACTCCAGGATAGAGTCATCCTAATGTATTTAATGTGG
Organism: Melospiza georgiana; assembly: GCF_028018845.1. Lineage (NCBI taxonomy): Eukaryota > Metazoa > Chordata > Aves > Passeriformes > Passerellidae > Melospiza > Melospiza georgiana. The sequence continues at coordinate 21,696,669 of NC_080432.1, forward strand.
TCTTAACTGTTATATTTGTGGGGTGCCCTGTGGCAGGGAGAAATGATGCATCTGACTCCATGTTCTCAGAAGGCTAATTTATTATTTTATGATACTATATTATATAAAAGAATACTATACTAAACTATACTAAAGAATACAGAAAGGATACTTACAGAAGGCTAAAAAGATAATAATGAAAACTGGTGACTCCTTACAGAGTCTTGACACAGACTGACAGTGACTGGTCATTAAGTCAAAAACAATTCCCATGAAACCAATGAAACAACCATCTGTGAGTAAACAATGTCCAAACCACATTCCAAAGCAGCAAAACACAGGAGAAGCAAATCAGATAATTATTGTTTTCATTTTTCTCTGAGGCTTCTCAGCTTCCCAGGGGAAAATCCTGGGCAAAGGGATTTTTCAGAAAATATGATGGTGACACTTAAGAGGAAAAAAACTTTAAAGAAACTAAAATAAATAATTTGTTAGGGGAAGGAGTAGATGAAAAAGCAGAGTGTTTTGCTTAAAAATCAACTCATGTAACTTTAGTAAGAGACTTTATTAATAAGTGACAGCATAAAGAAGGGAAGACTGAGGCTTTATCAAGAGGAACTATTAAAGTCTCCCCTGCCGTTGTGAATGGCAGGTGGAGGGGGAAAAGGTGTTGAAGAAAGTGTCAAAGTGCCACAAACTCCTCCCCAAAACTGAGAGAGCACCAACACAAATTCTCTACACCTGGTGCAATAAGATATTATGGTCTTCTCTGGTCTTCTTCTGGATTTGGACATGAAAGAAAGCCCTCAGACTGCAGAGTAAACCCATTGGTATTATTACCCCTCCTTGTAATATCTGCAGGTCTTTCCACTGTCAGCAAAGCTTTGGCAGAAACCAGAGCAGCAATAGCTCTGCTCCCCTCCTGGCAGCTGTAGCTGTAAGGAATGGGCACTCTGGGAATCAATGTTGCTTGGAGATGTTCTCACTGTCAGGAAGATTACAGAGATATGCTCAGTAAGCACTGGAAACACACACCAAGATTAACCTCCAGATCCCACACAGTGCCTTTATTCCTGTGTTGTCTGATAGAGGCCAAGAAGGGGATGCAGAGGATTGCCCTCCTTTTCATCTTCCATGGAAAACATGGGCTTTGTGCCCAGCCGAAAGCAAAGAGCCAGCACTCTCTTCATGCAGCACTTTCTAAAAATGCAGTCCCATAAAGCCTTGTGAGAAAGGGTGCAGAACCAATGATCAGCTGAAACAAGTCCTGTATGGAGCAAAAATCTCTAAATCTGCATCTTGAAATGCATAAACCAGTTTTGGGGAATGGCATGGGGAAGAGTGACTGCTGCTGACAGGGGAGACATCCTGGATTCCTGGTGCCCTTTCAATCTCAGCTGCAAGGAACTCTTACAGCCCAGTGCCACAGTGGTGTAGGGAATGGGGAAATATTGAGGACAGACTTTACCATCACAGTGGTAATAATGTTCCTTCTCCAGGTCTCTGAGCAGGAATGGAGACAAAGGAGGCACAGCAGAGATATATGACAATATTGTTCCTCCAACTATATCCAGCTATTCAGCTAATTCCCTTTAGCTGATCTGACAGAAGATTAGAACCACAGGGGGTTTTGGTAATTATCTGAAACACCCTTTGGAGGCACATAAACATCAGGGATTAGTTAAGGTGCCTCACAGAAAAGTGAAACCAGTAAAAATATCAGTCCAAGTAGAGGATTATTAGTGTCTGAAGCCATGTTGGGCTATTGAATTTTGAACTGGGCCTTGAAAACCCTGGTTAGGGATTCTTAGGATTCAAATAAAGGCCTAGACTGGAGAATTGAAAAGAAGGCAGTAAGCTAATCAAATTTATAAGCTATTTAAAGCCTGGGAAATGAAACATTAAATATATTTCAGGAAAAGAATAATAATAAGAGCTTGGCAAATTGAAAAAATTAGACTGGCATCAATTATGTAGTTGAATAATGATATATACAGACATTTAAATAGAGACAAATAATGAGTACTGAAGAAACAGCAGAAAATAGAGGATAACTATCTCAATACCAATATCTTGGAAAACAGATTATACTTCAAAACAGGCAACAAGAAAGCAAATGGATATTTGAATTACATTATTAGGAGCATTATGTATAAAATCAGCAATTAGTATACTTCCCTTTATTATACTGATAAGGGCCCAGCCTCTGCTGTTCTGTCTCAGTTTCAAAAAGACAACAAAGAAAGCTGAGAGTTCACAATCTTTAATGGAAGAGAGTGATTAAAAGTTTGGAAAGGGAAACTGATAAAGAGAATGCTTAGAGTCAAGAAAAGGTAACTCAGGGAAGAATAAATTCTCAGGAAATAACAATAAGGATGTCATAAAAAGACAGGTTTCAATTATTCTGACTTCTGAGAGAGGACAAGAAAAAAATAAAATGTGTTTAACTTGAATTGCAACATGCATATTCTGTTTAAACATTAGGGAAGGCAATTCTCAAATGCCAAAAAGTTAGCATAGTGCTAGATATTATTGTAAAAAGGTCATATATCTACCCAGAGACTTAGAAAAGAATACCAATATCAAACAAATGCTATGTGAGCATTCGCATATGAGATTGTTGCTACAGGTACCTTGCACTAAGATTCTAAACAAAAGGGGAAGGTATGTCTTGTTCTTAAAAGAATGAGTAATTCATCATTTTATGATGTAACATTTTAAGCAAAATCTAAGAATTGAAGAACATCCTCTCAATAACATGATTCATTCAGAAACAATTTCAGAATTAGTCTGGGTGAATGTTATATAGATTTTGATTTGATCAACAATTCATGATTGTGTTCTAGTTATCTTGGAGAGTTGGTAAGGCAAATCTTCTGAAGGTTATGAACTTGATGCAAAAATATCTAAGTAAGCAATTTCCTAACATGAGACAAGTTTGAATTCAAGTGTAATTTACATATTTTTCAATTGTTCTGGAAGAAAAAAGAATTATGATGAACTCTATTTCTTTTAAGGGTGATCACATGGTCATTTAAAACTACACATATAATTTCCGATGGATGTATTGTATATAATTTCTGAAGGATGTATATGTATTTTTTATTTTGACATAAATTACAGTAGTCTTTACTCCCAGAGCACCCTTTTTAAAGAACATTTTGCAGGCAAACAGATCACAGATCCCTGACCATAATTAACAAGTAAGCCTGCATGACTTTTTGAGAATTTAAAAAACAATATTAATCGATTTTGACTGTAACAAATAGAAATGTTCATTTTTCCTGACATTTAGACAACTCTCCCTTCATAGCACATTGCTCTCCTCCCTCCAAAACATGCTACTTCGGGTGTTTTAAACATCAAATTCTATTTAGTGTTTGAAATCCAGAATACCATTCCTGAGTGCTTTTTTACAGGAAAAACATGTTTGAGGCAGTAGAGGGATGAGAGGGTCTATGAGGGAAGAGAACCAGACAAAGTTCAGGAAACCAGGAAAGTTATGTTCTGACATCACTTTGTAGGACATTTTTCTCTATAGTAAGGGACTGTTCTCCAAGTTGAAATGGAAAAGTAATTTAAATCTACACACTACTCAGCTGTGCCTTAGAATTTTAACTAAAAGCCCCAACAAATTCTCAGAATTCCAGACAATCTTATCCTGAAATGGAATTTAGAAGTCCTAAAACCAACCAGTTTTAATATCCAAAAGAGTATGCAAGTGAAAAAAATTATCCATGAAATTCCTCTCAGTAAAAAATCACTGCAAGCAGAGATTCCTAATCAAATCACCCACAATTGTCTAGAAACTGGTTTTACTGTAAGACTAAAAAAGAGGAATCTCATTAATAATTTCAAGTATAATTTATGATTCAGCAGATGCACTGTGCAGCTCATGCACCACAACTGCACACAAAACTGTAACCTCCAAAAGCTCAAAGCCCAGTTCATGCCTGGATTCTGCAGTGAGGAAGGAAGAATTCTGTGTGGTAAAGTTTCACAGTTTCAATACCTACCAAGTTGTCCATATATTTTACCAGCTTTAGAAATTTATCGGGCATGAAAGCAGAACAGAAAATAAGGACGTGTGTCACACATGTCAGCTATTTAATAATGTACTTTATCCTACTAAGTGCATATTCTAAAGATAGTGACATCCCAGAAATACATGAATCATTCTCTCAGCACTTTTTCCTAATCTTTAATCTTTGCTCAGTGGAAGTGAAAACACTGCCAATTTTTTTTTTTTTGTGCAGATTCATAAAGAATGAGGATTAGCAAAGTGTCAGTTAAGAAGGTTATACTGTACTCTGGAGATGATGTGAAATCAGAAAGGATCATCTGCATGGTTGCAAAATGGGTTAGGGCCCAATCACCCAGATGTATTTTAAAAGACCAATTACAAACCCAGAAATTATTTTCTTTTGTATCAAAATTATGGCTTCCACATAATAATATGTATCTTCACTGTTTGGATTATTTTTTCCTTCAAATGTGAAAATGCTTAATTGAAATTCCGATTTAAGCATTCATATCAATATTAATAATCATTAAAAATATAGGTAAATATTCAAAAGCAATAGAATGCCACCCTAGATCTTGAAGTTCTGTTTACCTACTATTATTTAAACAACTTTAGGGGAGGCAAGTACCAATTAATTATTGAAAAGCATGGTGACCCCATATATTCTGCAGCTGAGATCAAGGGAATTTTTGCAATTGGTCAGAAATTATTACTCTTATGAATATTTTTGCAAGGTTTTAGCAGATGTTTTGCACACTGCAACATGGTGAACAGCAGATAAAACAGCCAGCTGCATGAGTTTCAGGCACAAGTGTTATGAAATATATAAGTGCCAGCAAAAGTAAACAATATTGAGGACCAAACAATGTTAAATACTCAGAACAAGTTAGGTAGCTGAAGAAAAGACTTGCAGAACTGTTAACTATGTTCTTTAACTTGGTAGAATCAAAGGTTTAATCCATCTTCTGTAAATTTGAATTGGTTTAGTCATCAAAGAGGCACATTTCTCTTTAACTTAAGACATGCCATGTCTTAATTTACTACAGGAAAGAGAGAACTTCTGATGAATACATCTGTGGTACCTGCCAGACTAATTCAGGCAGCATTTCATACCACGGAACTCCCAGACTCAGCCAAGATTTGTCGAAATGTAACAGAGAATCCGTAAAGATGAAAAGTTGCCAAGAGCAAGATTTCTTCTTTGTCCAGAAGCTGACAAATTTGTTTCTGTCATCACCGTGCATTGACATTGTCTCAGGTCAGAGGGGATGGAGAGGAGACTTTGGTTCTGCATGAGCTCAAGCCTGGCCATAGATGTACATGTTACATCTCTAGTAAGCACAGTGGCCAAAATAGTACACTAAAAATATTGTGTGTGTTTGTATTTGCGGAAGCAGGAGCTAAGGAAGAACAGTTTTTTTATGAATCTGGGTCATTCAAGCAAACACCTTTTTCATTCAAAACTCTTCACCCAAACAGTTTAGGAAAAAAAAACAAAACTCTTAAGATATCTGGGAAATAAACACTCATAAGGTAAAAATACAAATTAAGACATTAAACAACAGAGTGCAGGAATAACACAATTCTGGGAGGCAATTTGTCATTTTTTCTTGTTTCATGACCATCTAAGAAAGGTGTTTGACAGCATGAGGCAGAAGAATGAAAAATCGAGGAAGATATCTGAAGTGGTTTAATATATGATAATGAACAGAAAGAAATATTCCAGATATAATGAAAACACAGACTAAGAAGTGTTTTAATAAATGTTACTGAGGGGAAAGGAATATTCCTGGTGAAGATATAATGCAAACACAGAATAAGAGGCCAATATGAAAAGAAACTCAGAAGTGAACTCATTGACACATATAGTTTTGCACATGGAGCAAAGATAATATTATTCTCAAATATTCCGGGTGGACTTTACCCAAAATTTTACTTCTTTTCAGATCATTTAGCAAGTTGTCAAAGAAGAGGCCAGGGAGGCAACCCACCCATCTCAAAGAACAGATGACTTTTCCCAGGCAAATAGGATATAGCTAAGTGTTTTCTTTGTTAATCACTACAGTTGTGGCAAAAAAAAGAAAAAAAGAAGAAAAAAAAGAAGAAAAAAAAGAGTTGCATTCATTTTCTGTGTCTCTGTGTCACTAAAATTTGATATGCCTTAAGAGTGAATGGTGTGGTCCTGAAATATCCTCACATCTTTAAAGAATTCATACTTTAAAAGACCACATTTCCCAGAATGCAACAACAAAAAAAGTTTGCAAAATACTAGGAACTACTCTAAAAACAAATTGTTTGTGGAGCTACCATAGATGACTTTTAAGTAAGGAACATTTTGAAAATCTGAAAAATAATAGATGCTGACTGACATCTTCCAAATATTGGCCTCTCTGATTTACTGAATGTGCACAAGAGTTCCACAGTGTGATCTTATTTGGAAAGGTTAAAATAATTTGTAAGGTTGTTTACCAATATTGTAATTTATGCTTTATATATAACTGTCTGTATATGAACTATGAATGTTGTTTCACCTATATGACCTGTCCATCTTTTTTTTTATGATGCAGTGAAATCAGTCAGGCAAAAAAGGTTGAATTAACATTGCAGCTGCAGATGCATGACAGAACATATATTATTCTGATGAAAAAAATTGAAAGTTCACTGACAGGGCTTCACAGCTAAATTCGTTTTCCTTGCTTGCCTCTGTTTAGTTCTATCATCACTAAATGACATGCTGGGAACATGAAAAACAAACAGCTGAAGAACCTTTTTTTCCATTTTTATGAATGATGATGGGTGCTTGTTTATGCTAAAATTAGGTGTTACCTTCATAAAATGCATTACCTGAGTGGAATAAAGATGCTGTCAGTGGCTATAATGTTTTAATTCTGTCAAATGAGTGAAATAGGAAGAAGACTTCTGATGGTGCTAGAATTCCATAACCTCCAAATACGAAATAAAACAGTGGCAGACAGATGCACTACTGAAGGGAATATTTTTTAAAGTAAAAATCAATAAATTATGCAGCATTGATTAACATCATACACCAAACGTACAAAGTCAATCTCTTTCATCTTGTGATCCACATTCTTTCCTCAGTGAAGAGCTGACCTTTTAAAAATGCTGTCTTTAATTCAAGGTTTCAGAGACCACACAAACTGGCAATTTCAGCAACAGCTATTTTGGTTTGTGGTAGAAATCACTACTGTGTCTGCTTGAGACACAGCTGTAACCAGCACTGTTAAAGCTAAGAAACCTGAAAAAAAGAAAGAAAAAGGTGATTTCTGGCAGGTAGGCACACTGTCCTGGCGGCTGCTGAGTCAGGGGCTGCTCTGCTGTCCCCAGGCCACCTCCTCACCCATCCCTGTGCTCCAGGTGAAGGCTCCATCTCGGGATGGCCAGAGCCTGAAGTGCAGCCACCGCCTTTTCTGCTCCTACCAAAACACCCTGGGTGGGCATAAATCCTGTCAATATTAACCTTTGGGCTGGCTTTTGCCAAAACTGAGGCTGTTTGTGCAGAGCAGAGGGACTAGAGCACATGAAAGGTTGCTAGCAGACCAGGGATGAGGGCTGGGAGAGGATTGGAAACTTGAGGGACAAAAAATGTGCAGCTGCACATTTGACCACATCATCTCCTGAGTCGGTGAATATTTCAGACCCTTAATCTTGCTTTTATAAAAGCCCACGTGGATGGGGTGACTGAAGAACTGTGAGACTGAAAACAATATTTAAATAGAAACAAGTACACAAACCCTGGAATTACCATTAAGTGTACAGGCACACACTAATCATTCTCTGATGATTTCTCCATTCTTTCTTCCCCTGCCCTTTTTTATCTTCCTGGGTGTTTTGTTTAAAATCTTTCGCCCTTCCTGGGATGGGGAACCAGTTAAAAACATTTTTTCATCTCATCTGCACATTCTTAAAAAGCAGACAAAAGAAATTTCCCTTGCAGTGTAACCCATCAAACCTAGGATTGAGCAGAGAAACAGGAGATGCAGATTTGAACTACCGAAGGCTAATAGAGATGTAAAGCTGGAGTTGCCTTTCCTTTGACAGAGCTCTAAAAATGCACTCATGTATTTTTCAAGAGAAAATTGAGAAAGGCAACCAAATCCACCGGGTCACCTGTGCGACCACAGCTGTTGCAATCTGCCAATTCAAATCTCATTCACAGTCAGACCTGTGCCAGAGGTAGAATTCCAGATCTGCTTTTTACAGATTATTGGAGAAATTCCTGCTTCTGGTGTATCATCCTCATGACCACTATTCACAATTGTCTGATCTTACAGCATGTGTGCAGTGCAGGGAATTGTAGGCTGTCATCTTTTGAATTCTGCTGCAGAAGGTCCATATGGCTGTGTTAAAACAGCCCCTATACAAATTTTCTAACAACAGTGCAAGCAACAAAGTGTGCAAAATCTACAAAACTTGGTATTTTAAAATGAAAATGGAAGCATGGCCTTGATTAAGGAGTTCTTTTCTCACATAAATTTTTTCTGGGAGTTTTCAAATTCCATATAAAGATCATATTTCTGCAACCAGCTTCATAACCCTCTGCTTCTACCTTACAAATATTTCTTACTATCTTTAAACTTGAAATAAAATTCCACAAATGACCCTACATAAGACTGGTGCTGAGTAATAAATGATTTTTTGTGCTGTTTTCCAAGACCATCTTCCTCTTTTTCTTCTTTTCATAAATTCTTACATCAAGCTCCCTTTAAATGTGTAGGCAGATTAAGAATAAATACATGATTCTTTTGTTCAGGTTGTTATGAATGAATCCAAATGTGCTATCAGCCAAATCTGACAAGAAACACAGATGTTCTAAACTTTCAATGAATGTCTCAGGTGACTGCTGAACTGCAAACAAATTCATTTGATGAACCATAACCCCAGTGGAATAAAATCTTCCCTGATAAATACATTATTCAAAGTCAAACTCCAACTTTCTAATTTCATCTCAGGACAGTATAAAACGCTTCTGACAATGAGCTGAAAATTAATAAAATATCTGTTGCAGTTTCATTTCTGTTTGCTGAATTTGGAGGTTGCTAGGTGATGAAAAATAAATTGATTGAATCAAAAGAAAATGCTTATGAGAAACCATAAAACACATTGCAGGGTACAATACTTTGAACATAATTAGCATATTGTTATGAAAAGGAAGGCATTTTATAGAATTATGGGGCTGGAGATTTGATAAGAAATTACTATCAGAAGACATAAGCATGACAATAATTCTGGAGGCACTTAGTGGTAAGCAATGAAAAGCAATAAATAACTGAGAGTAAGAGAAAGGAAAATGCTGGAAAAGATGCAAGAAATCAAACAGTCTGGCTGCTTCTGAGATCTAGAAAAGCTATAACTGAAACCTGCTTTGAAATAAAGTAAAATGCTATTATATGTATCCATGCAGGCATAGTCACAGGCAAGAGAATATGCCCACAATTCCTTTGTTTAAAAAGCTTCATCAGCTTCCCCACCTAATTAGAGGATCCTTGGAACACTTGAGAATAAGGATACAGTCTCTGTGGCAGAGATCAAAATAAAATACCATTTTTAATTGAAGCAGAGAACTCTGTATAATTTGTTTAATGTTATGCATATAAAAATCTAAATAATTCAGTGCAACTATCAAGCTGTACTTCTAACTGCACGAGTTAGCAGCACATTGCATTAACTTTTCTAGAGCAATACTGCCTTGGATGTGCTAGTTTTGTCTTCAAGGTTTAATTTCCTCAAAGCAAAGAGTGGTCATAGAAAGGGATTGAGGAAAATCAAGCTACTTGGGAGACGCTGCAGAGAATGGAACAACATAGATGTAGCAATAAGTGCAAAATGAAATGCAAAACCATTTACAGCAATTTACCTTTGACCCTGGGCACCCTTATGGGGAGCTCTATGGGGGCCTGAGGAAAGAAAGGAAATACAGGACTGAAAGCACTGGACAAATGTGAATTTTATTTTAGCAAAATCTGCCAGTAAATGCAATGTGTATATGGACCACTTGTAAGTAGATGTCAGCTATTAAATACCAAGCATTGTTGAGACAGGCAATATTGAAACCCAGGCACTGTGATGTGCAGGATGAGTAAGCTGTGTTCTTACTCCCCATTTGCTGCAGTGCTATAACAGTGACAAAGACCATATGTCACCTCTAAAGGAGACAATCAGCACAGCCCAAGGCTTCTCAGAGTAGTCCCTTGAAGGACAATCTGGCTCAACCTGTGCCTTTGCCTTGTTAAGGTCTACTTGGAGCCTTGTCTTTCTTTGGGGATTCTTTATGCCACAGTTTAACTTCATTACAGCACTGGGAGCCTCCCAGCAATGTGCTTTTGTCTTTGCTAGTTCTCAGCCTTTGGCAGGTCTTTGGACATCCCACTGGCTGTAAGATCAGACAGCTCCTGTATTTCAGATGCACTTTTCTTTCTGCATAGCTTCTTTCAGGTTATTTGTGTGCACTTTCAAAGTAGCTTATGCCAATAGGCTTAAAAGACTCGCCATGTAGTCATGGACAAAGTTTTTGTTAACCCTGGGGAAATTTCACACCAGCACTGAAGAGCAATTCCATTACACTGGCATTAGCAACAATGAGAATTTCAGCAGTTGGGCTCTTTCTGAGAGTCTGGGTCATGGTGCAAAGCAAACAGGAAGCTGTGAGAATGCAGTTTGCATGTTAACAAACCCAGACAAGCTGTCCCAGGACTGAGATATTATTTTCTGTCTCTGCAGGACTTAGTAGCCTGGGGCAAGCCCAGTGCTAAGCTGCTTCTACCCAATCTTCAGAGATTTTTCTGAATGCTGCAGAAGAGTCTGCAGCATTCAGAAAAACACCAGGTGAATTCTCTGTTGAATAAATTCTATATTATTAGAGATGCCTAGCTTGGCTCAGAGTTCTCAGTGCTGAACTTGCTCTGCACATCTGGCAGTAAAGGGGATTTTCTTGGGAACTTTTTATAGTTTGAACATGACTTAGGACCACTGGCTGAATCAGCTGTGCAACAATGGTGAAAACCTTTGTGGCTAGGTCCTGGTTGTAGAGAAACGGGGCACAAGTTTTTATCACTTTTCTGTTCCATGCCATCCACATCATCACTGGGAGCATGGTTTTGTAGGAATAGCTGAGTGCCAGAAACTGGAAATTCCCCACCTTGCCTGTCTCACTGTGGAGATAAGAGGTTGGGATCAGTACTCTGCCATCACCAGCCCCTTACCCATTTTCTGTTCTTTTAGTGAATTAATTCAATATTGCTTTTTCTGGAGACCAGCACTAATTTTAGGAAGTGTCTTTGATCTTTAAGGTAAATATCCTTTTGTGGGTAAAACACTCTATCTCTTTTGTATATTCTTTGTTTATTAATAGTGTTGTGGTTATTTTAATTTTAATAACTTGTTATTCCAATTTATAATCTGTCTTTATTGTTCCTCAATTATTGGAAGGAGTGGAGGGAAAGGGAGTAGATTATTTATTTCTCTGTAGTTGTTAAAACCAGCACAGGAGAGAAATAAGAAGGATTGCCCAGTCCTCACAGTCTACAGAAAGAGTTTGCCAGCTCAGTGAAGATAATAATTTCTAATAAAGCACAACCACAAAGAAAAACCAATCTAAACCAATTTTTCTAGACACAGTCTTGCCATTTTAAAAAATTTTATACAAAATCAATATTGGATTGAGTTTGTTTATAATGGGCACTCATAGCCAGCTGATTCACACCATCAAAAGAGCCCAAATCTCTTCCTGATGAATGAAACCCAATTCTGAACCAAAAACCCCATGACATCATCTCTGGGCCAGTGTTTCCTGAGGTAATCCTCCCACTATCCCCAATTAGAACTCTCTCACAGACACAGTCTCAGATAAAAAGGATAAAATTAAAGATTCTCACCAGAACAGCGAGGCCCTTGGCATTAACTTACAGTCTCTCTGTAAAGTGGAAACAATATCAGATTATAAACACATTCTGTAAAACAGAAGACCAAGGTTGGGACCATCTGAATTGCTAGAAATATTTTATATTTACTTCAGAGAATAATTAGTTCAACATTATGTTGATCTTCTGAAAATCTTTTCTTTTTAATGTAATTTCAGCCAGAAGTAAAGAGTTAAATTTATGTTTAGAAATGCACAGAATCACAGAGTGTTTGAGCATGGAATACATATTTGAAGATTATCTAGACCAAACTTCTAGACCAGAGTGGGGTCAGCTATAAAGAGGTGTTTAGAACTGCATTTAATTGTGTTTAAATATCTCCACAGATGGAGATTCTACAGCCATCCCGGGTAATCTTTTCTAGCTGAACTCTAACACTATTTTTTTCCCTTAGTCTTGAATAGAATTTCAACTATGTGTTTTTATTTGTGCCTGGTGTCTTTTGTGTTTTCACTGGACACCACTGGGAAGAATCTGGCTCCATCCTTCACTCACCCATCAGAGTATTTATACCCACCATCAAGATTACCCCTATTGTCGCAGACATCTTTTATGGAAAATCCTTTCCTTAGGATTTTTTCCTCCTGAGACGCTGAGAGGCCTCAGGAACAAAACGTAAACATTGATTATCTGCTGCTGTGGAATGCAACAGGTGCATCTGTGATTGGCCCATGTTGGATGTTTGTAATTAATGGCCAATCACAGCCCAGCTGGCTTGGACAGAGAGCTGAGCCACAAACCTTTGTTATCATTCTTTCTTATTCTGTTCTTAACCAGCCTTCTGATGAAATCCTTTCTTCTATTCTTTTAGTATAGTTTTATTATTGTAATATATATCATAAAATAATAAATCAAGCCTTCTGAAACATGGAGTCAGATCCTCATCTCTTCCCACATCCTAAGACCCCTGTGAACACTGTCACACCCCATCAGCCTTCTCATTTTCACTCTGATTAGTCCCAGCTCTCATCCTCTCCTCCTGTGAGAGAAGCTCCAGTTCTTCATTGTCTTCGTCCAGTATCCCCATTTCTCTTTCACTGGGGCGTTGCCACATTTCTCCTCACAGAGAAAAGCAAGGCACAATTCTTCCCAAGAATATTTCTGGGTTTCACATTCTCTGAACATCAGAGAAATGGAAAATACAATTCTTATCATTTGCAGTGCCTGTGTTTGTGCAAAAGGAGAATGCAACATGGAGATTGTTTACTCAAAGTGATGGGGTTTTGTTTCCTTGGCCTGTCAGGGCCAGGTGTGTGTGTGTGTGTTGGGACTGCTGGGTGACAGTCACGAGATTCAGAGCAGTTGAGTGCAGAGCTGAGTGCTTGGCAGATTCAGTTTAGATGTAATGTAATATAGTATAGAGTAATGTAGTATAATGAAGTAATTAATTATCCTTCTGATGAGATGGAGTCAGATGTGTCATTTCTCTGCCCTCGTCGGGGTTGCCAGCAAATATACTGGGGAGCCCAGGACTGGGCTCAGCACTCCAGGCATGGATCAGCAGAGCTGAGTGGAAGAGAAGATTCATCCTCCTCGACCTGCTGGAAATTCTCTGCTAGCTCAAAGGCTCATTACTTACTTCTGTTCAACTCATTGTCCACTAGCATCCCAAAGTTTTTCTCCTTTTTGGCAGTCCAGCCAATTTTAATCCAACTTTCACTTACCTAGTCTGTATTTCATCATCAGAACCTTTGCTGCATCAAGATAAGTAGTATTCAGTGCTGTCTCCCTCATACACTGAGCCAGTCTTCTCATTGTAGATGAGGTTGGTCAAAAATAATCAACCTAAAAAAGTTGTAAATCATGAAAAAATAACAGAATAGCAAATATAATTGACATTACTATCCTGCACTGCCATCAGCCTTTTTGCTTTATGTTTCGAACTCATCATTATCCTGCTCTATCCAGTATTAATCAGTAAAAAAGCTTCAAATTCTGGGAAAGAAACCCAAAACTAAACTAAAATGTGAATAGTAAAGTCAAAACTCAGCTGAAATTAATCTCTATGGTTATTTAACAAAAAGCTTCAGATTACCATCTCATTCAAGAAAGTTGCTTTCCTAGCACTTTTCTTTCCTAGATTTTACTTGAATTATGATCAAAAAATTGAATAACAGTCCATATCAGATACAATGTAAATAAGGAGAGTATATGGTCACATGGGAGTAGAAATTGTAGCCACAGATTCATTTCTTCTTAATAATTCCTCAGAACTGGGTAAAATTAAATTCCAGACATCACTGTGAATCAGTCATATTACTGTTTCTTAGCAGGTTATGCCTGTAATACTTCGTGTAATTTTATTTTTAATTCAGTGGACATTCTGTTCCATGAAATTCGCTGCTTTGAATAAGAAATTTGTGTGACATTTTTAGAAGGGCCTTGGCTGGCCTTTGGCATTCAGGAAAGCCAGCAGCACTTTAATAGCACCATGTCCTTTCTGGTGGTACTGTTCTAAAGGATGATAGCAATGTTTACTTCCCCCTGGTTTATAGTCCTGTCAAATAATTTCATGTCTTGCGAATGGGATAATAAAATCAATTGATAGCACTAAAACATTTTATTTTCTCTCACACAGATGCTTATTTAGTGACAGTTTAAAAAAGAAAAAATAAAAGTCTTCAACCACCTATGATACATAGAGCTGAGACCCCAGAGGCACTCTGAAAACACCTTGGTCAAGGATCAACAGCAGAAAGTTGACTGAGTCAGAGACCTAATCCAGACTAACAAATGTGCATTCAGCTGTAGAAGTTGGTATTCTTTTTATTTGTAAAATTGTACTTCAAATGTTAGAGCCTTGAGTGTGGTAAATATTTTTGAGATGAGTGAGGTCTCTGCTTAATGCAGTGAGTAAACTCATTTTAATAAAGCCACATCCCATCCAAAATGTTACATGATGGTTTTTAACTTACAAAGACATGTTATTGTAGTAGCATATTAATGTGTCATGATATGCTATTTGGCTAATAAATGCAGTTAAATGAAAAAAATATATATTTTTAGCTTTGAACATATAAATTTAGCACAATAATGACACACCTGAGGGTGGGATGCAATCCAAAGGTACAAACTCAAGAAGTGGAACAATGGGAATCTCATGAGGTTTGGTAAAACCACGTGCAAGATGCTACACCTGGGTCAGGGCCTTTTTACAAGAGCATGTAGTGACAGGAAACAGGGGAATGGATACAATCTAAAAGACTAGGGTTAAATTGGATATTAGGAAATAATTCTTTGCTGTGAGGTTGGTGAGACACTGGGACAGCTTTGTACATAGGCTTGGTGGGTGCCCCATCCCTGGAAGTGCTCAAGGCCAGGTTGGGTTCAGCTCTGCCCATGACAGCAGGGTTGGAACAAGATGACATTTAAGGTCCCTTCCAACCCAAGCCATGCTATGATTCTATGATAAGCACAAAAAATCAGCAGAACACAAACACTACAGGACTCAAAAGTACATAAACCAGTTCTGCAGCTAGAGGAATTTATTGCTAAATATTTTTTCATTAGTAGTATTGACTTTGTCAATATTGAAGCTTAGAAAGCTCTGATATTTGGCATAGGAAGAATAAAAATCAAGCATTTCAGTAATCAAAAAAATTTCAGAGGTTTAATATTTTTAATACATAAAGGCTGAAATGGAATAATATTAGACTCAAAAAATTGCAGTAATGTTTAAAAATTTTGGGGGAATATTTTTCAACAAGTTTTTACAGTTCTTCAGTAGGAACTCCTGCTCTTTTTTTTTCTCTCAAATACATGTTTTTTATGGAATTATAGTGCTTAATTAACAGTCTGTTAACTTACAATTCCAGTAACATTAAATTAATTTTTTATGTAATGGAACAGTTTAACATACAATTTAATTTAACAAATAATGAAAATTTGAAGAGAGAATAAGCTGTTCTTGAATGTAAATGACTTATCAAACACATAAAAGATAGTTTTCTGAAAATACACACATATCACACCCAAACAGCTTGTTCTAAGCATCATATACAAAGGTGACTGGAAAATTAAAATTGTCTAATTGTGAAATTATAATTTTATAAGTAAGGCATAAGTCATTGTTTTTTACTTGTATATATCACAAATTCAGACATTCAAACCTATGTATAGATATCATACCTCATTGTTACTTTAGGGAACCTGTGATAATTTTGCTGTTCAGCACAATGGCAGCAAAGTCATAATTCCAGTAAAAGTTTAAAATTAAAACACTGAAAGCAAATCCTGGGATGCTAATTTATAGTTGGAAGTCTTGTACACAAAGGAAATAACTTGTATTCTTCCAGACTTATACTGCAATCCTATAGCAAATCCAGAAAAATATTTAAATTTATCACATAAAACACGAAAAATTTAATTCACTGTCTTTCATCACAAGATATAATCTTTCTTTTCTTTTAGGTATGTATCCATAAGTAAATATTGCATATGTTATTTAAGTTAATAGTTTTGATATCAGATAGTCTAGCTCTACTCTTCAAGGTAATAATATGGTTAAATAAAAATATTATTTTTCTAACTTAAAGTACCAGACTATGTTTGTAATAATTTTGCACTCAGGAATGAGATTCACAAGTTGTAAATATTTTGATAGTTACTGGAATTTAACAGAAACAAGTAAATTTTTGCTCTAATTATCCAAAATTCTTTCACAGTCCTCTTGCCTGACACATCTGTTACCTCCTTGCTAAACCAATATTAACATGATTTCAGTGATCATAAACATAAGCACAGCAGACAGAAAATACTCAGCAAAGGGTTTACATGCAAATAACAGGCTGAACATATTCTACAAAATTTTTGCTCAAATAACTAAATAATAAATACACCCACAGAAGCCAAAGAGGGAGGGGTAAAAGAGTGCTAAATGTAATAATACATAATATTTGTAATTTGATACCTTGACTGAACTTTAAGATATTGGCATTGAAATCAAAATGCAGCAAAGAGAACAATCTTTAAAAAAGCTTTTAGCCCTGTTGCCACTGCAGCAGCATTGATCCTGTCAGTAGAGAGGGGACATGTGACATAAATCACTGCATTTAATGCTCCCACTTAGCAGAGGCTTATCATGAGCCAAATGTGTCAATGACCAGCTATGCATCCACTTTCCCAGTCCATCTCTGGGAGGATTGGAAAGGGAAAAATTGTTAAATGAAGCTTTGATAGTTCTTTTTTTTTTTTTGGTAATGCAGGACGAAAAGAGCCCAGGCAAGGACCTGAGTTTAAACATCAGTACAAGAAATGTTTCTGCTGGTGCAGATTTCTTCTGTGCAGGTTCTTAGTCAGGGACAACTCACTCATGCAGAGCAGTTATCATTACTTCAAAGAATTGACGTTTTTGATTAAGTTAATAAGCAAATTTCTTTGTTCTCAATTTGCTTGTAATGAATAATGAAGTGGAAATAAGAAGTTGTAGGTGAGAATTTACCACCATGGCTTTTACTCGAAATCAGAGAGAACTATAACCACGAAATTTAGACAGTGCTCCTCAACACTAGACTTTTTTACCAAATAAAGTGGTGAAATTCAGATTTTCAGCCAAGTCAAAACCCAGGAAACCACTGTGTGAGGTCTGGTTTCCAGTGGGTAAATGACACTGGAAGTAACATGTACATGTCATTAAATGCAGATCTGAAACTTATCAGAGAAAAACTTAGCAGGATCTATATGATAATGTAAATATATACAACCTTGAAGGCTCAAATTTACTGTTTATATGACTTTGATGAAATGATTCAGTGGAGTAACAGATATGGATTAAAATACTGATTAAGCCTCAAATGTGCAAGAATTTGCCATTTTAAAAATCAAAGGAATAATGCAACTTCCATCTTATTCCTCATAATCATTAGAAGAACTGTAGGCAGCTGAGGGTCTTAACTTATACTGCAGCACTTGGTTCTTGATTTGATGGCATTGATATTTACACAACAGAAAACTGACACTGCCTTTACAAACATTTCATAATTTATTCTAAATAGGTAATAGAGTTCACCTTGAACTTTTCAGTCACTATTGAAGGAAGTTCAACACTTGAAATTCTACTTGAATGAATTTCTTCCTTTATAACATCTGGTAAATATAGGTTCCAGCACCACAGAAATTTCTAAGTGTATACCTGTGTACTCACATGTAAAGGCTCTCTTGAGCATTAATAATACATAACTTGACAATATATTATTTACTTCAGGAGACACATTGTAATTGATGCAATCAGACATTATAATGCAGCACATAACAGAGAAGAGGAAAATTCAGGAGAAAGAAAAAAAAATCCACAAAACCCCAAACAAACCATTATTATTCCCAGAATAGGAAGAAAAAGAATAAGAGTTTAATAAAAGAAATCCAGGCACGAATTACTCAGAAAAATTTTATTCCATCTTTAATTTGCTATAATTACTCACTGGCTTTAGTTTTTCAAGTTTGCCTAGCTTACCAGACACACCCCCATAATTCCATAACTTCCCAAAGAGAAAACAAGTTTTCTAATTAGTGAATACCTGTGCCTTTTCTACTTTGTTATGCAGTGGTTCATAATGTCTGTCTGGTGTCTGACTTATGACCCAATGGAGTTTATTATGGTCCAAATGAAGTCCAAAAATCCCTCACCCCACACACTATTTTATTTCTTTGCATTAAGAGTCAGGAATTTTTTCCCTGATATGTGTACTTGTTTCTACAGCTTCAAACTTCTAATTTTACTGACTGTTTTTTTCTTATTCCCTCTTTGAGAATGTGATACCTTTTAATAATTCTTTGTTGCTTTAATTTCACCACCTGTGCTCTTCAGTGGATTGAGCTGTGCAGACAAGAGGTAGACTTTTCCCAGGCCACGCAAAAGAAGAATGCCCATACAAAGTGGGAAAAGAACACAAGTCTTGAAGCAGAAATTGGTACTTCAGAGAAAAGCCTTAATCTCTCTATGAAGGTATTTGACATCTAGTGCTAAGTATGATATAGGGATGAAGTATTCTAAGGATGAAGTATTCTATCTAAAGCCTTTATCCTGGACTGTGGAGTTGTGATGCACCAAACATTCTCAATATGTATTCACATTCCCATGGAATCCTTCCCTCTCTCTCAATTTCCCTCTCAAAGGTTTTCTTAGCTTTGAAATACTGCAATTCTTGAAACCTAGACATTTTACAATAGTTATTATAGGCATTCTCCCGCTTACACCTGTAAATAATAGTCCCTAGTAATATTAAACTGATGTTTTAAAAGGTAGCTTATCCTTTTGTCTAATTTGATTTGACTAGCATAGAACAAACTTTCTGCATTTCTCATTGAACTGTGCTCATTAATAAATCAATTTGCAAGCATTCAGGATCTAGTACTTCTGAGGTGTCAGTAGCCTTAAATCAGGTAATGATACCTTTAACAGAGAATGCTTTTTTCTCCGACACACATAAAGAAGTATTCTAAATTCCAGACTGAGGGAAAACAATTTGCATTATTCTAGTCATCACTCCAATCATTATCTTCAATAATACCACCTATATAAAATATTTCACACCACTGAGACTTTCTAACTTTTTTTATTTAACACGGATAAAGAAAATCAGAAACTACCATTCTTCACAATTTTTTTCAGCCTGTATTTATTCAGGACTTTTTTTTATTTAATGTTCTCTAGGATGGTTCTGCTTGCCTACCACTGAGATTAGGGTTCCCCTATGAACACAGGCTGACCTGCACTCCCAGCTGTTTTTCTTCAGAAAAGACACAATATACACAGACCATACCTACAAGAGTTCAACTCATGTATTTTCCACCATCTGTTTCTTCTTTATGAAACCATAAGGACTTCTGCAAGGACAGTCCATATTTTTATCCCATGCAATTGTAACTTACAAAGAGGTTTTTTTTAGTGTGCAGTTTCATGAAATTCCATATCTTATTTACATTAGATATCCCATATAAAGTTCTGCAAAATTGCTATATACTTTGGTCAAAAACTGCTTTTGTGATTTTGACTACATAAATTTAGGCCACTCCCTGTTTTGTTTTTAAAAGGAAGACTTTTTTCACTATTTGTGATATAGATCTCCTGATGACTTCTTGCTTCTTTAAGATGCTTGAATCACTTCCCTTAATACTTGCTTCTTCATGGCAAACAACGCTCACTAAATATTTTCCCTGTACCTCTGTCTTTTGTCCTTCCAAAACAGCTATCTCACTATATGATTCATCAAATCTATGACAAAAATGCAAAATTCCTAGCTAGGGAGAAGGCTTCCTACCTCTCCTTAGCAGTAGGTTATCAAATCACCAATCTGTTTCTTTTTCTTTGTAGTGTTTCTGGCAGGCATCTCAAACTATGTCATCTCAGGAAAACTTGGTTTTCTCAAACAGTGTGTTAGTGCTTTCACTGCAGATTACCAACCTGCTTCTTCACAATTAACACATTATGCTGTTGCAACCTCTTTTTTCACCTGGAATTGTTTTAAGGACGAGGGCTTCACCAGTATGTAGGTTAGTGGTTGAATCCCTATAGAGGGAGAAGGAAAGATGAAGTGGGAAGCAGAACAGAAAACACAACCTGTCCAAGACAGCTTAGTCATTGCACTTGATTACTCATTATCTTCTTCTGCTACCTGCTGCAAAGCCATCTGTTAGTGGAAGAAACTCCACTCTGTTTCTCCAAATTTGCTCAAAATCCCCAGTTTACCATTCTGTTCAAGCATTTTGCTCGGACTGCTTGTACACACAAAGTTAATCATGTTCTCCCAAGTTCACAGGAGCAAGGTCAAATGTCTGCCAGGAAAGATTAAGAAGCTACTGGTGTTCTCATTCTGGAATGAACAGAAATATTATCAAACTCACACGGGTAGAACAACACTAAAAAATCACCTTCTTCCTCCATTATTTCCCCAGTCACTGAGGTATTTTTCACTGAACATCTTTTGTGAAAGAGAAGAGCTACAACTTTGAGTCACTTCAGCAAATAATTCAGGACATGAATTTCTTAGCTACTCACCTGGGCCCTGTAGAGACAGATGGTATTCAAGCTTTATAGTATTGCACATTTTAACTTTGCAATACATTGAACCAAACTTCTCTTAATATTGAAATAATGAGTTAACTCCTAATCCAGTATTTTCATTTCCTTGAATAATACTGCTTGGTATTCACAACTCTGCTGGTCAAAATCCAAATAATACAGAATAATTTTCCCCATAACACTCGGCCCAATAAAGCATTATTACAGCAGCTTTAAACTTATATAACTTTCCTGACTTTCAAAATTCATATTTCATTAGAAAAAACTTTACCCCTCACAGCTGTTCTAATATCTTTGTTGTTTTTATCATTGAAACTAACATCATTAATATTCAGATTTTAATATCTTCTAGTAGAAAGTACCAACTTGATTTATAGTTAAATACATAATTTTCTGTATCTGATCACCTGAAAATAATAGGCTTACAAAAAGAAATACAGTCAATCTGCTTAATTGGGTTTTTTTAAATTACATAACAGGAAAGGTATTTTTCTTATTCCGAATTTTCTCTCTATAAATAATGTTAATAAATAGAGAAAAAGTAGTCAAATTTAATCCCCTTTTGCAGGCATATATTTTTCCTTGAAATTACTAGGAACTGGAAAGCAAGATTAGATGGAATGTTGCACTGTAAAACAGCTTTTTTGACTTTACATAACATATGTGCTAAAATGGAAATTTTTTAAAAAAAGTTTAATTTGGTAATTTTGTTGTGTTAAAAGAATATTTTTGCTTGACAGCTTGATTTTATCTGACATTTTATTGAACTAAATAAGCATCCTGTAAATACATTGAACTTATGAACCATTCCTAATGAACACACTGTGATGGATTTATCCTCCTCTTCATCACCTCTGAAAAGGATATTTCCCAATTTTGTCTTTTTGAAATACAATTTATGCAACAAAATGCTTATTTAATATCTTCTAATGAAAAAATTGTTATAAAACCCAATTTTTTTATTATAAAGTCCACCATGTGCAGTTGTTCACACCGGTTTTCAAAATAACTTATCCTCTGCTGTTCACTCTCCAAATCAGTCAATTTTAAGCAAGAAACTGCAGCATTTCTTTTAAGAAAACAATGTCTATTCTTTTTTATTTGTCCTACAGCCTATTTTTTATAGTATCCATGACATGACTTGTAAATTGTTGAAGCCACTATTTGAAAAATTGAATTTCTAGCTAATAATGAGGCATGAATTAATGACAGCAAAGATTACAGAAGATCATTTGAATGTCCTGGAAGGGGAACATTTTAATGTAGCAACAGAGATGAAAGAATGGAATGGCAAGCAGCTCCTCATTATTCTTATTAACCAACCAGAGCATTTAGAGGCATCAAGGCACCATGCTGTAAAATCAGGGGAATTCTAAAACCTGGGCTACAAAAAGGATTTACTCAAGAGACAGTTCAGCTGAACATTTAACCACTTCCAAGTGACAGATACAACACTCTAATCATCTGTTTCTACATATGTGCAGGGGTTTGGTTATTCACAAGTGTTTTTGATTCTCATCTCTGTTGACTAGTTTAGAGGCCATGTTTGATTTTCTAAACTTCTGTTGCATTGTGCTTTTTAAACACCCTAGAGAAATGCAGCCCAGGGAAGCTCCTCAATATTTTAGAGTAGCAATATGACTGAAGCCTTTTGCTGAGCATATTTACATCCAGAACCTACTTGGAGTGCACAAAGCCCTTTACCTATTTCAGGTCTGCAATTTAATTTGGCTTCATTATGATGGGGGGGGGAAGTCTATTTCAATTGTCTTTATTCACTAACAGCAGAGGTAAATTTGTTTCCCTCTGATAAATCTGACATTTCATTAAATGAAACTGGCAGATTGATACACTTCTAAAAGCACACAGACATTTCACTATATCGTCATGATAGGAAGAGAATTAGCTGAATAAAAAAAAAAAGTTGCAAAGTGCTTATGTTTCTAAATTATACTAGTGATTTGGGTTTAAATTAAATCAGACATAGGGTTCCAAGTGTCAGCTTTCATTTTAGATAACTTCAGATATTATGAAGCTGTTTTAAAATAGAATACTAAAATGCAGATCAACAGAGCTGTAGTGACTTAGAAAACATTGACCAAAAGCAGAGCATCAGTGGCACAGTCCAGGATTTGAACTTACCATAAGATTCCAAGCAGCCACAGAGACAAATTCATTGGCACAGCAAACCAGAGGACATGATTTGATCATTAGATCACTGCTTCTCTCTTCACTAGATTAGAGGGATCACCTTCATTAGAATATGACTTTAACCATAAAATAAATCAGAAATTATTATAACCAAGTTGGTAGCTATTATCCATTCTCAACTGGCTGAAGTTTTTTTTTCCTTCCTCTATGCTTTATTTTATACTTGCTTTGGTTCCAACCCTCTGATCGAAGAGGGTAGAAGAACACAGGTTTTATACAGTATGAAGATCTTTGCTTAAAAACTTGCTTTAGACTCCCCTTGACAATGCACAGTTTTTCTGCTTTCTCACATCAATGTACCTGAAAACATTTTTTCCAACTGTTAGAAAAAAAAAAAAATCTTTCTTGAAAATGAGGTTCCATTATTTGGTCTAACAAGCTAGAAGGAAGGAAAACCTTTTTTACTTTTTACTTGCTCTGTCTGGTCTGCTCTCTTCAAGTGTCTGCTTTCACAATTCTGCATTGACTGATTTGTCTGTGGTTTTGCTGACAACTTTAATCTCCCCTGCCCCAGACTCATTCAGTGGCTTTTCCTTTTCCATCTTTGGGACAGTGCAGGCCAAATTGTTCTTAAAACTTTTTACCAAAACCTCCACAATTTTCATATCTACCAACTCAGTCTTTCCTCCTGTCAGCCTCACATCTGTTCCTCACATCTAGTCACCAGCCCAGCATGAAACAACAGTTGTTAAACTCTGACATCTGTCTCTGTTTCTCCATCATGTTCACTTCTCTTTTGCAAGCATGGAAGTCTTATACTAGAATGTTCTTTTTTTCCTTTCATTTTTTTTAGCCACAGTCTTTAGATCCATAATGGGAACACTGTGGATAACAGGACCAAATAAAAATATTATAGAGGTGTTATCAGTTGTAAATATTGGCTCATATCAAAATTAGTGTGGCTGGATGAATGACAGACAAATTGGCAGAAGAAATGTGGAGGAATCAAGCTTGGAAAAAAGTTAAAAAGGAATGAAGAGAAAAATAGAGAGTGGCAAAGGCGTGCAAGATTGTATTAATTGTATTGTATCTTATATTAAATTTGAAATAGGAATCAGGTTGGGTGGGTTTTTCTGCCTATTCTATGACCCACATGATGCACCCAAACTCTCCTACTAAAACAAATTCTAAATAATTTGAATTTTTTTTTATACTGAAAAGACTCCTTTTTTGCCCCTCCTGTTGCATTACCGCCAGCACAAACTTTTCATTTCAAATCTTCCCATGTGTTTTATTATGACAGCCTTCTGTGGGGTATGAACAGTACCACCTCCAAAACTTTCCCCAAGAAGACTGTTGTTCCACCTTTTTTTTATGTATGGCATTAATTTCTTCTTTTATTTTCATGTAATTGTCATTAGTAGGATAAGGACAATGTTTTTGCAAGATAACAGCTACTTAACCCCAGCAGTTTTTTAACTCTTTCCTTTTTTTTTTTTTTTTTTTTTTTTTGTAAAGGTATTGAAATATCAAGAAATAATTTCTTTACATGTAAAATAGATATACATAAGATGGAAATGTCCAATGAATGGACAAAGAATGTCTGAAGTGGTGGTTTTAGCTGGGGCAGTAGCACCAGGGCAGTCCCACGAGGGGGTGGAGCTGATGTGACATTTTGACCGGGGGTTGCTATTTCTGTGGGATTTTTTGGGTTTTTTTTAGCATACTGTTGTTTTTTCACTTATATCCACCCATATTCTCTTCTCCTTATTGGCAGGAAGGGATTAATATAAATAAAAGGGGAGAAATAATTTTGGAGTGTTGCCCTCCAATTGTCTTAAACCAAAACAGTTTGCTTCAGATCAGGGATGTATACAGGGTGTTATATCTGGTAGGAAGGGTGTAGTTTATCACACGTGTGCCTGGATACAGCTCTGATGCATGGAAAACAGTCTGATAGGACAGGTATCATTCACTGTCTCGAGGCAAATACATAGGAGCTTTCCTTGTTTCTTTAGATCTATTCCATTTTTTTTTTAATTTTGTATGTTTTAAGTAGCGGTATAATGAGTTTAGACCCCAAATGTTGTGTGTGTCTATTTTATTCAAAGCTGCTCATCTCTTCCTTTAAAGCTGTGTGAAGTTGCATTCATTCCTCTAAAGCAGCACCATGTGTAGGTATTATGTAACTTTAATCCTTCTATCTATGTATACCTAGTGTACATCTATGCCTTATTCCTATATGCCACCATTCAGTCATCTTGAGCTTCTTTACACTAGATTCCTTTAGCCAAACCAAAGTTGTTTTGATGTATTTCTGTATGAATGTTTTTTATTGTTTACTCCCTGCAAGATATATTCCTTTTGGCTTCCTGAGTTTTGAAACCCTGACCCAGGAGCAGCCAACAAACCTATGATCATTTACATTTAGCTGTCTTCTTTATAATTATTTTTAGAGTTTTATTGGATTTAATTTTATGGATCCTAGCTCAGTCCATTAAATTAAAACATTAATAACTGTCTCTGAGTGTTTAACCACATGAACTCTTTTTTTAAATGAAGCTGTTCATTAAACCAAGTGATTTGCATATAGCATGGCATGCTACTGTGAAAGAGGGAAAGGCTCATTCATACATGATAGTGCTCATCCTACTTATGCCTGAGACTTGTGTCAGCACTTCATTTGCAAATTCTATTTTTGCTAGTTCAGAGCTCAGCTTTATAATCTTTCTGTGGGATGAAACTCAACAAAGAATAGCTCCACTCCAGAGTCCATTTGAGCTTCAAATTTCAAATAAATCAGGTTCACCATTTCCATAAACTTTTTGCACCAGTGTGACAGATCAGGCTGCATTCCTGTCAGCTCACATGAGGAGTTAAGCAGGGTTGGGTCTTTGAAGATAATTCCTCCTGGAAGATCCATGAGGATTCTATATTTTTCTTTACTGTGAGAGTGGTGGAACAGGCTGCCCAGGGAAATTGTGGATGCCCCATCCTTGGAAGTGTTCAAGGCCAGATTGGCTGGAGCTCTGAGTGGCCTGGTCTAGTTGAAGATGTCCCTACCTGCGACCACATTTCTCTTCACAGAGAAAAGCAAGGCACAACTTCCCAAGGATATTTTCTGGGAATCACAGCGAGGAACTTCAGAAAAAGAAAAAACAATTCTTATCTCATTTGCTACGCCTGTGTTTGTGCACAAGTGGAATGCAACGTGGAAGACTGTTTACCTGAAGGGAATTGATAATTGGATTCTGGTGTGAGCGTTTTGATTCACTGACCAATTGAATCCAGGTGTTGGGACTGTCACTGAGAGTCACGAGATTTGGTTGAGTGCTTGTGCAGTTTCAGTTTAGATGCAGTGTAATATAGTATAGAATAATACAGTACAATAAAGTAATTAATTAGCCTTCTGATATCATGGAGTCAGATGCATTGTTCTTCCCTTCGTTGTTGTTGCCCAGCTTTACTATACCAGCCCATGGCAGTGGGATTCAAACTAGATGATCTTTAAGGTCCCTTTCAACCCAAGCCTTTCTGTGTTTCCAGAATACCATGCACTGCACTCAGTGCTCAAGAAAGAGGTTCATTTGGATTTATACACAACATTTAGGTGAGAAAAGACCTTTGAGATCTCTGACACAGAAAGACCTTGCTAGCAAATTATCCCATGAACATCAGCATGCTGCTCCCCAGGTTTATCTCTAATGAGCCTGATTTTACCCCTTTCCCATCTTTACAGCTCTATCAATGAGCCCTGCCTGTGCAAAGATCCTTTTTCCATCTTTGGGAGGGGTGACCCCCATCAGCAGGCCGTGGTGTCATGTAAACCGAGCCGTAATCAAAACAAGACAAATTTCTGCCTACCTGTGAAATCCATAGTGAAAAATAACCTGAGAGCCTTAGCAGGACAGGAAATTTCTCCTCACATCCTCCAGCCAGGCCCCAGGATGGCAGCAGAGCTCCCTGAAGAGTGGGTCTGCTCTGCATACTGGACAATATGGTCATCATTTTATTTATGAAGGTTGAACAATTCCTACACTGAAATCACCATCATTCAGTAACAGAGATCTTTCTGCAAGTCTTGATAATCAGTTTTGATTTTTGCTACCTATAGTGTTATCCTAATCATATAATGTCATTTCACTATTCTTACCCACTTTCAAATTAATAAGGAACACATAGAGGAGAAAAGAAATATGAAATGGTCCATCACTGGTGCTTTCAGACCTCATTGATTACTTGAGCCCTCCATGTGTTATTCAACTTTTCCTCTCTCTTTTATTTGTTTAGTAATTCTTGATTTGGTCTTTACTTTTATTAATTTAGTTTAGCTGACAGCTAACATGATGCTTTAGGGAGGCATCATGTTAAACCATTTTTGAATATCCTAATTCCTGAGAACAGCCAGGTCACCTTTATTCCATTTTCCAGCTGTGAGTTCAGAGAAGCCAAATAAAATTTCCCAGACATGACTTCATTCTTGCAAAAGCATTGCTGACAATAACCATTGCATCATATTTGTCCATATGTCTTATATCCATGGTTTTCATTACATTTTCTTCCAGTTTATCCAGTAGATAAATCAGATTTTCAGGTCTATTGCTTTTCAATAGCCTCTCTTACCCCCAAAACATCAAAAAAAAAGTCACACTGCATCTACAATTGCCTGATCTTTAGGTCCTGAGGCTGATTTGAAAGCAACAGAAACCACAAAAAAGCTTATAGCTCAAGGAAAATTTTATTAGCTTTGTGCATATACTATCCAGGATGGTCAGTAGTTATTACTCTCAAACTTTTGCCATTTATGACTAAATTTAAAATAATTTTTCAGATTTAATTCCACCAAAAATGTCAATGTCAAACTAGTAATGAACAGTTTCCAAGAGTAATAGTTTAATTTCTTGACCATTTTTTAACCATACCAATTCTGTAATGGCCATTGTATTTGAAAAATACATTTTATTCATAGGGCTTGGTGAGTTTTTTTCCCTTTAGCAAGTTTTTCCTTACCTTGTTAAAGAATTGCCAGGTCAAAGTTTTAACTTCCTGCTACGACTTTTTCTTTCAGTTGGACATATCTCTTATCATAAGATCTTATATTTCCAGTATCATTCTCTTCTGTTCTCTTAAAGACACAAGTTTTTTTCTCTACTTCCTTTCCCTTCTTCTGTTTGTGTAGGGAATACTTCTATTCTGAAAATTCACTCCCACCTTTAAATGAATGTGCTGCTGCAGCCCTTCCAGCCTTTTGAACAGATATTTCAGCCAACTGCTTCATTTCCTTTTTTGAAGTGAAACATTGTCCTGGTGGATTCTTTCCTTTCCTATTTTAAATGTGGATACCATCCGGTCACTTCCAGAAAGAAGCAATGTCTTTCTAAATTCTGCTTATGTCTTTTCATTTTGGCTTTTTTCTCTGAGAAGCCATCCTTTAAAATACAGCAAATTTATATGGCAATAGTCAAAATCTCTTGTTATCAGCATAGATTTTGAGAATTCTGCCCACTCTGTTCCTAATAGAGTGAGAGGTAACTGCAAACATTCTTGTATTATGCTGTTACACTCCTCTCACCTATCCCTGGATCTTCAAACTCATTTAAGCACTACAGTGCTTGTTATTCTTCAAGTTTTGCATTTACTCCATGCTTTCTTCATTTCTTCATCGTTTGGAACCACTCCTTATGGTTAATTTCAGTCTTCCTAGGTTCTTTACTCCACAGTATTGAAGTTATCCCATAGATTATAATTTATTTTTCATAAAATCCTTTATTTTGATGCCCAAAGTAGCATCAGCCTTATCTAAACCACAAATTTTCTGTTAGTTCCATTATTTCTGGATTCTGATATTTCTACAGATGTATATGTATACTTGATCTTTTATTTTCATTTAGCTCTTGGCTGGTAGTGTTTCCTACATTCAATTTATTGATTTTGGCCCTATCAAATGTTGCTAAGCATACATATAATTTTTTTTTTAATTCATGTACCTATAGAGAATGAAGCACTTACTGATTTTCAAGCAGTTTTTATTCCTAAGATTTGATCCAAAGGCTTCCTAATTTGACATGCCAGAAGCCTTAGCCCATTTTAGCTTTAGTGAAGCCAATCAATCCTCCATTGGTTTTCTGTATTTCTCTCAAGGTCTTTTCCTACAGCATATTTTTCTAAGTTGTGGACCAATACTTTTCTGCTTTTGGAAAACTTCCAGAAAAATGGTGCAGTACTTCATTGAAATCCTGATCTTAGTTTGCACTTCACAGTTAAAATTTTGCTTTAACAAATGCAAGCTCCAGTTTCACATGGAGAACCTCCTTCTCTGATGAGCTATTTACAAGAAAGAACCTTAAATTTTTTTCCCCTTCTGAAATGTTCACCAAAATTAGCACATTACTGTAAAATTATTTCTGCCTCAGAAGGTCCTAATTTGCTGAAATTTTAAGTAGAAAAATTCCTAACAATCTACAAGTATGAATGTAAGAAGAAACAAAGGAAACTGATAAGTTTAGTAATGTTTCCATGGAAAAAAAAGGAGATTATTATTATAGTACTATTGCCATGAGGTTATCTGAGTTTGTCTGCTCAAAAGTGGTCTTAAATATCAGTCTGACTAATGGGGGTGTAGGACTACTGACACAAGAAAAGATAAGTATTTTACTTAGAGTTGGAAATTATATTACAAATACCAGAAATTCTTCAAATTTTACATTATGGCATATGCTGCTATTTTATAGACTATGATATCCCCTCTTATTATTGTACCTCCTTCAGCAGAGTTCAATTTTAAATTCTAAAGCTATTATAGCTTTTCAATAATTACTATTTTTTAAAAATATACTGAGGCTAAATTATTTAAAGAAAGCATCATAAACCTCTGTAGGGTTTGGTTTTCAGTCTATGAAGACTTTTACAAAGTGTACTTTAACAAATCCTTCACTGAGTTTTCCAAGAAACTTGCAGACAGGCTGCAAAATTTTAGGACTCCATAAATAAAAACAAAAGCCTGCTGAGTCCTTGAACACCATCTGCTCTTAATGTCTAACTATTTAACATAACCTGATTAACCCTGGTGCTGTTTTGACACTGCCAAGGCAGAAACCCTCAAAACCACAGATCTCAGAAATTCTTAATAGAGGCCTCCAAAATTCAAGATTGGGATGGCACCAGAGTCTCCCTATAAGGACAAATGACAAAAGCCTGTCACTAGCAGCTGCACCACCTGGTTGGATTTGGGTTAGAGAGTAGTGGCAAGTAAAAAAAAAAAAACCAAAAAAAAAAAAAAAAAAAAAACCCAAAAAAACCAAACCCAAAAACCTGCATAAAAACATTCTGGTGGGGAAGAGGGAAGAGAGGAAGGCAAAAAGGAATAGACAGACTGAGTTATGATTTGTAATGGTAGGGCTCATTTCTGAATTCTGCAAGATATTTCTAAAGCTCCTCTAAGGAGAAGAAAATTTGGTATAAGGCATTTGGATGTACTGGTTGTACTGTACTTGGATGTACTGTCAGTTTTATATTATACATTGCTTTGCAGTGGGAATGTGCAACAAAGAAAGCAGATTTTTTTGTCAGATTTCTGGCCTTGGTGTTCACTGCACAATGATAAAGCATGGAACTCTCTGTAGTACATGAATGGATGTATGTGAGTCAGAGGGGGGCCATGGAAAAAGAGGGGAACCTACATTTTCTGAACTGCACAATCAGAATTGTGCTGGCATGAATTTTTGGAATAAAACTTTCAAAATTTTTACAATGTTTTATTAATAAATCTCTTCAGATTGAAAGATTAGCCACCTTACTAAAAATTAACATCATTGTTCCTGTCTCTGTTTTCAAGCTGTAATAACTATATAAAAGCTGTACATAAACTTTGCACCTTTCTAGCTTTACGTGGGCATCCAAAAGGAAGTGTTTTCAGAAATGCAATTATCTATTTAAAAGGAAGTATTGGTGAAACAATACTGAAAGCTTTAGAAAATCTTTCCTATACTCTAATTTTTAGGAAAAAATAAAAGGCAGAAAACCTAAGCAAATTTAGTGTCCAGGCAATAATTTAATGGCAAAGGGAAGAAGAGAATTTTGCTCTCCAATGACTGACCACCATCTTCCTCAGTAAGAATGGATCAACACTGAAAATTAAGTGTATTGTAAATACATATACATTAAAATCCCATTTTAATGTATCATAAATCTCATAACCAGAGTGCTCTAGGTCTATCCCACTTATGGCATGAAAACCATTCCCTCAGATCAACTTTAACATTCTTTAAAACCTACTCATAATTCAAACTCCACAGTCTAACATGTTTGATACTTTGCAATTGGATGGTCTAAATCTGCACATGATCAGCTACCACAGCTTCTGCTAATGAGTGGTAACTTGCTAAAGTGTGGGAACTCACTCCCAGCATATGCTGAAATGCTAAGAAAATATTCAAAACTACCCTGAGTCTTTTCTAGATAAATCTTCCAGACTGCCACCCATCTGCTGCTACCAAAAATATGAACTTGGTGATAAATTTGATTAAATGGATCCTGCTGCCACCGTTTCATTTGAAGTTTTGGTGAAAACAACAGATAACAGCTTCATACTTCTGTAACACTCCAGATGGTGATAATTCTTTTCTAAGCATACTAGGACTGCAGGTAGAAGTATGTTGACAAAACACATCACTGAAATTTTAATGCCTCTTGACATCCAGAGTTAAAAAAAGTATTTTTATCTGCTTTCAATATTTATTACTGTCATACACTCTTTGTTGGGTGGAAGACACTTGTGGCATTATCTTCTATCTAGTGAGGAGACTATCAGTGCTATTTTACCTTGTAATTGACCTATCAACACCAGAGGATGTTCAGTAAATCTGAGTATTTTGTTAAAATATGAGCTACATGACCTGAAGTCTTCTCTACCATTAACAGTTGGACAACAGATCACAAGTTTTATTCCAGGCTGTAGCTACTGAACAGACTTTTGGACTTACATACAATGCCTGAGGTATAAGACCTATACTGGGTGATTGCCTGTAACCTGATGAGGTTTTCAAGATTTGATGGATCTATGTGCATTATAATATGAAGCATTTAAGAATCCATCCAATTCCATTGAAAACTCAGTTTTGAGTTTTGTGACAGTATCATAACATCCCTGCCATAACACAACAACAGCAGCTGAGTGGTACATAGTACAGAGGGGTTTGATTATGCTCTACTTTGCACTTCTGTTAAAACACATCCACATTCTCAATTTGTCTGGGTCCATTTGAAGTGATCAGCAACATGGTTTACATTTCAGCTACCCTAAGAAGTTTTAATAATAAATTAAAAGAAGCAGTGTGCAGTGGAAGAAGGTCAATTATAGTCAAATTTTTCAAATTTTTCTAAAATTGAGCCATTTACCTATTTTTTAAATTGTCTTAACTTTCCTACTAACCTTCCCATTTTATTCTTTAAAATAAAATTTACACTTAATTATCCTGATTGTTTCATATTATATTAAGGCTAGAAAACATACTGTTTTCAAATCTTGTTGACTTTGAAACTCTTTGCAAACAATCTGCTCCACTCTTTTAACTTCCAATCTGTTGCTGAAGTCTCCTCATGCCCAGTAATTGAACAGTCGTGCAGCTCAGAGGCTCTGCTCGCTGGCTCTGGTGTGGCAAATTCCTCTAAATATGAGCACGGCTGACCTCCCCCTGCTCACACAAAATATCCCTGGGCATCTGTTTTGCAGATGACAGGCATTCTCCTGAAAAGCTGGAACATAAGTGTGCTGAAAATGGACAGCCCATGCTGGAAAAGTACCGTCCACAGCTCTGCCAGAGCTGGCAGAACCAACAGCAGCAGCTCCAACCTCTCTGCTCACAGCATCCATTTGTCCAGTACTTCCAAATATCTCAGCCTGGCTTGCCAGACTCCCCCAAAGGCAACAGCTCTTTGCCAGAAGTGGCAGGGCAGTAGATTATCTCTCAAATTGGTTCTTTGAACCCCAAAGCCACAGCTTGCTGCTCGTACCAGTGGAGCTGGCGGGTCTGAGCACAGCACGTGTTTCAGCACTCCAAAAAGCATTTTACAGGCAGCTCTTTCTGAGAGGCTGTGTTGGCCAGATTTATGTTTTTAGAGAGCTCACAGGCTGCTCTGCTGGCACAGCACATCCACAGGTATGGGAGCTCCAGGCCTCTGGAGGACAGGGAGGTTCTTTCAGCCAGCAACCTCTGCTGGCCACTGCTCAGCCCAAACAAACCCCAGTGGCACTGTGCTCACGAGAAAGAGGCATTAATAATGCAAAGGCTTTGACTCTGGCAAATTTTTACTGACACTGATGAGTTCTTGAAGTAGGGTTTTTCACTAAAAAATATGGTTTTCACTTCAACACATCTGTTCAATTTTTCCCGGACTCCAGCTGAATTTTCAAGCAAAAAGTTGATAAACCTCTCCTAAAAAAACCCTGGAGTTTAGGGGCATGTCCAGGTTTAGAGCAAATCTGGGGAAGAATCCTCCAAACGAGCTCTGGTGGGAAAAGCAGATCCAATCGGCCCCTTCCCCCCAACTGGTCCGGGAGGAAAAAAAATACCTCCTTGGAGAAAGGTGGAAAAAACCTGTTTATTAAACAATAAAACCAAAACAATATCAAACAATGAGACCACTTGCCACTCTAAAAGAGATGACAAACTGAGAAAACCCCGTCCTCGGGTTCAGCTCATGCAGTCTCTGATAAGTCCCTCAATGCTGGGAATGTCGCAGGCCAGGCCCGGCCCGGTGGGCCTCAGCTGCAGCTGCCGGTGCTCCCCTGGGTGTTCAGTCCAGAGCAGGCTTCAAGAGGTCCAAAGAAAAGGGAAAAAAAACCACAGCCCAGGGAACTTCTTTGCCTCAGCTAGCTAACACTGACTAAAAAGCAAAAGAAGAGCTCTGTCCTGCTGTCTGTCCGCAGACAACACAGTCAGGAGCAGGAATGTGGAGGAGGAGTGCAGCGTCTGAAAACAAACTGCGCGCTTCTTCTCTCCCCCCCTTCACTCTCTGGAACACTCTTAAAAGTACAAAACTTATTATTCAACATAAACAGAATGAGACGATTCGGGATAAAAGCATCATACAGTCAACCCAGGACAGGGCATTTGTCAGAAGAGATGAGGGAGGGCTGGAAACTACATCTCCACCCAGTGATTAGCAGATAGAGGTAAGCCATCACTTGATGGACACCTCCCTTTGCTTTTTAATAAAAAGACACCATTTCAACAGATTGAAGATGGAAAATTTTCCACTTCCAAATTTACTGGGAAGATCCATCAAGCAAGAAAAGCTGGTTTTGAAGATGATCACTCTTTTCCTGAAAAGTTTGGCCACATGGCCTTGGTGTGTTTAGCAAATTTGGAGAATTCTAGCAGTCTTTGAGATCTGGAACAAGTTTTCTAGCACCTATGAGAGGAATGATGTGTGATCATGGACTTTGCAGACTGCAAGGGACATTTGCTTTGACTGAAGGAATACAATGAGCTTTAAAATATAATTTTGTGTGCAGCAGGATATGGTATGATTTACAGGAAAATTTGAGGAAAGTAGTGAAAGAAAGCTATTCAATGCTATCAGTTCTGCTACACTTTTTCCCAAAACACTTTTCAAAGCAGCTTTACTAAGATACTGAGGAGTGTGGAGTCTTGGGTAAGCTTTTGCAGGCATTCTGATGTAAAATTCAGCTAAATTAAGTATTTAATGGGTCAAGACTTAAGAAGGATAGTGAGGATAGGCATCTTTCGTCTATTTGAATCTATACCACATTTTACTTCATATATATTTCACATATACAACACAAATTGATTACTCTTTACTGAATTCTAATTATTCAGAAGGTTTGGTGGTTGAAAGAGAAATTGAAAAGCAATGTTTTCTTGACAAACTAGTGGAGGTAGCTGTTGTTTTAAAACAAAGTGAAGAGATACAAACTCTCTAAACTATAGAGAAGGGAGAGACCAGTTTTCAACTGTTAGAAAAGAGCGTTCTCTTAGTAAATTCTTCCCTAAATTTATTAGAGGAAACATTAAATTTTAGCTCCATTTCAGAGCTTTTGGATCTTCCTAATTCTACACATGTGACTTATCCAGGTGACTTAATTGGGTCTACTCATGTACTTGGAATTATGTATACCTAAGGGTTGGTATGATTAACTTTGTGATGAATGTGTGGAGGAATCAGGTCCCATTCATCTTATGCCAGAGGCATTTTGCAAATTTTTTGATACTGAATATTTATATTGATGCTGAATTTTTAATTTTTTAAAAAATGTTATATTGAATTTAAAAAAGGAATTAAGAGATTATTAGTTCATTACTATCCCTGTTTAGACAGTTGCAGAGCACTTTCAGGGCTATTATCAACATG
Source organism: Melospiza georgiana (assembly GCF_028018845.1). Taxonomy (NCBI): domain Eukaryota; kingdom Metazoa; phylum Chordata; class Aves; order Passeriformes; family Passerellidae; genus Melospiza; species Melospiza georgiana. Next base: position 21,732,151 of record NC_080432.1, read on the forward strand.
GACTGCGGGAGGCTAATTTTCTTATTTAAAACTGACTCAGTCTGCTAACAAGAGGAGGTTTCCTTTAGAACTCTGTGAAAGTAGCCATTTGTCTCTTGACACTTACCCCAAAAGAATATTTTTTAAATAAAGTGCAATATAGTATCCCAATGACTGTCACAAACTGTATCAAAATATTTTTAAAGTATCTAAAATAACCTACTAACATTTTTTCTTTTTATTTTCCTCCTATGCCTTAAATGTTTACTCCAAATCATATTTTAACCCATATACCTAATATACCTTGACACATTTAATATTCCCTAGATTGTTTTCATCAGAATTACTGACAGTTTCTCCATTTTAACAAAGGTGACCTGCTGAATCTGAGCACACATCTGCAGGTCATTCATGCCATGGAAACAGTCCTAGGAATGTCAAATTATTCTATGCACAGATAAAAAGAAATTGGCAGTTTAAAATCTGTTAATACTCCTTCAATTCTAAAACTGGAGCAACAATCTGCCATGCCTTGCCACAAAAGGAAAGGAACCATTTATTCCCTAAAATTCAGTACATGGGGGGAAAGGTGGTGGATAAGTGTGCATCATTGCACAAATGTGAAATTTTCTAATATTAGCAGGGCCAGTATTATACTAAACAATTTACAATATACAATAGTCTATGCCACATGCTGACACCCTTTGAAAGCAAAGGTTCTGACTCCAGCAAAAACTGGTTTAAGATATAAAATATTTTGTTATCAAGACAGAAAGTGCTAGAGCATCTTTCAACATTTAGCACTTGTATGCAATTATTTCAAAAAAGTGTCAATGTGTATTTGTTAAATTAATTTTATTGAAATTAGTCTCAATGAAGCATCTCATCCACCTGAGAAGATTGTACATCCATATTCTTGAAATACAGCTAGAGAAGTTTAAATTTGTCTTTTGAACTTGACTTTGCATAAATGGAATGAGACTCATATATGACTGTATGTATCCTCTGCATCTACACATACATCTGTGTATGCCATTGTTAACTCACATTTATCATAATTATATTTGCAAAATAATCTAATTTTAACATTTTATATCGAATGCTCTTCAGGTCATTTAACCATGGAATGGTAAATCCATTGAAAATCATTTAACCTTGGTAAAATATAAGTAAAGAACCTAAGCAGAGCTAAAACTAATTTGTCATAGAATCTTTTGAAGGTATATACATTTTTACTTTAAAAATAGATAGAACAGAGAATACATAAAAGCTAACACATAAATTATTTTTCCAACAGTATTTCAACATATATCTAATTACTATTTATATGAAGAGGCATGGGCTGAAAATAATGTCAGCTAATTGATATCCATCTCTTCCACTGCTGTCTCACAATGAGCCCCATCACAGCTCATTATTTCCATCCTAATTGCCAGATAGTGGAGAGCTAAGACTCCATCCTTTTGTCACTTTATTGCTGGTTACTGGGACACTGCCTAGGAATAGGAACATCAAATTTGAGATGCCAACCTAACTTAGGCACAGCTGAGGTTAGAATTGCACCCAGAAGTAGGTCATGGGAGACAGGGACCTTTTGCACATTTTATACATGAAATGATATCAGAGCACAGAGAGCCTGCTATTCTGTTTAAAACTCCCAGAGCCAGGTTCCCTGCTGTAATGAATAATGACTGAAGTTAAAGGGGGAAAATGCACACACACACTTTAGGTTATCTACAAGTTTGGCAGCTAAGTTACTTGTTTTGAAGGTGAGATGTACTGGTCAAGGTTTCTTTCCTGACTCACATAGCAAGTGCTTAAGTTAAGTCTTCAGTAAAAAGTGTGATTAATATTTGAAGAGCTTTCTGACAAAATATAATGATATCACTTACAAAGTATACATTTTAGGATGTGACATTTGATTCAGACCTTTAAATTGCCCTGTGAGGAACAAAATGTCTATAAAATAATATCAACAACATCCCTTAAGAGTTCCTTTAAAATCTTACAAGAGTGACATTATTTTAAAACTTTGCTTGCAGAACAGCAAGGCATCTTTCCTGAGAATATGCTCCCAAATGAATAAAAGAGCTCATCCTTAAGGTCTAAACTTAAATAATTTCCCCTCTGGCAATACAGTGAGTAAAAGAACTTCACGTGGAAGGAGCCATTCCACTTATCATTCTGAAACCCTTCTCCCAAGGTTGGAACCTTTGTCATTGATAAATGCTGAGGGGAAAGTTTTAACTTTAATGATACACCAGAAAGGGGATCACAGCAGAAGTTCTCTCTTCCAGCTTGCCCTCTTAAAAGATTTCTAGTACTGCTATGGAAATCACTTAAAAGTATAAAATAGTGCAGGTCATTAAATGCTCTGAGTGGGCTGTAGTGCAAGATCTACTGAATGAAATGCTACTCTGTCATGTTGATAAAGATCAGCATGGATCAATATCAGTGTCTCTTCAGACCATTTTTATACATGTTTTAGTCACAATAAAAGCTACTCTTTGAAAAGGTATTTGTAAAATTTAATTCTGTAAAATATTTGTAAAATAAATTCTGTAAAATTTACTGGTAGCCAGTCCACCTAATAAGCACCTACTTTGGTAATTTTTGCTGTTTCCCCTTATTCACCAACTGCTGCTTTTTATTACATGTCATTAGCATCACTTTCATTTCCACCACAGGCTACCATTACAATTTACTGGGTAACCCAAGCCAGGAGTTGCTAACCTTCTCATTAAAAAATCACAGGATAGCTAGACAGGCATCAAATCAGAATAGCAATTATCTACATTTATGCACCAGTAATCTCAAAAATTGTGAGATCTTATCCTTTAATGGTTGTCACTTCGAAGCAGTTGTTGAAACCTTAAGGATGTTTCTGTGATGTTATATGCAGCAGTGCATAATATTTCTGCTCTTTCTTATCTTTAGGGGTATTAAAAAGCAGTGAGAAATAAAGTGATTTCACAACTTTCTAATCATTAGACAGTTACATCAATATCAAGGAGACAACAAAGTATTTTCCTAATGCTTAACCTTATTTCAAAAACACTCTGTCAGAATAACAGGAATTTTATGAGAAAAATGTCATGGGGATTTTTTGATTGCTCTTTCGGTTGGTTTTGTGTTTTGGTTTGGTTTTTTTCTGTTTTTTCCTTCTTGCAGAGGGTGGGGATTGGGCCTTTTTTGGGGGGTGAGAATTTAATGAATACATAGAAAGAAACCTTTGGAAGCCCCCTTATTTTAATGAGACTGAATCAAAACAATATTTAACAAAACCCAGGCTTGGGTGAGCCGTGAAATTTTATTTTTAGTAGCAATTTTGCTCTTCTCTTTACTACTAAATATTTATATTTTTCTTAATACTGTGCTGCTGCAAGGGTCCTTCCTTTCTTCCAATTGCTGCATTTGTGATCAGCCTCCCTGGATGATCCCCCAGTATGCATCTTTCACCAGCTGGTTGTACTTTTCCCTTTATGTTTTACCTGTTTAGGGGGCTGGGATAAGGCAAATTCTGAATACAGATCCTGTAAATGGAAAGCCAGCTTGGAAGCTGGATACCAAAATTTCTACACCTTAATTTGCACTGTAAATAAAAGGAGCTGTTTTCCCAGAAGAGTCAGGCCTAAAAATTTGCTTTTAACAGATGAAGACCTGCCTTTAGAAATGACATCTGTACCTCCTGTTGATGCAATTTGGTGAACTGATGCTGATCTCAACATCTAGAAGAAAGTTGAAGGAACCAACACACAATAAGGGATGACTTCAGTGTTTTATCCTAGGATAGATGCTCATTGAATATTCCTTCAAAAAACCTACTGCAGTCACCATGGAGCTCCCAGAGACACGAGAAGGGCAGTCATCATGAAACTGTGAAAGAAAGTATGTAAAATTATAAAAAAGAACTTTCTTTGCAGCAATAATCTGTGAATTTTAGAATAAAGCATGGAGGAAAGTTGTAGACTACCTGCATTGCAAAAATAAGAAGGAAGGGAATTTCTGAGAGCAGAGGGTTGGAAATTCAGCTGCCACAGTCCTTCTGATTTTGTCAGAGCAAGACCAATCCCTTGACTGCTACAAAGAGTTGGCCAACACACACAAATTACATGCAGACTTCTGGAGGAAAGAAAACAAAAAAAACCCAAACCCTAAAATTAGTGAATCTAAGGTGAACTTTGATTTGAGGAAGAAAGAAATGCTCATATAAGGTTTCAGAGAAGAACTGAAGTTCTACTTAGTTTTTTTTCCCTCCTAATATCAGTATATGTTCCCCTGTTTTGAGAGTCCAAGTAGCAGTTCCCATGAAAGGTTCACAAAGGCCTTTTACCTTTCTTGTAAATCAGAATACCTCTATGACCTGGCTAAAGGATATATTCCCAAACATTTAACTTGGTGGTAAAAGGTATTTTACCTTTTACCTAGCAAGTTGATCTTCCCAGTGTGTGAATATAAGCAGATGGAAATAATCAGGAGTAATGAAGGTTGGAAACAGTGAAGAAGAGTGTAGAGATGGAATTCCTAACTAAGCTTGATGGAGGCAGCAGGTTTTCTCTGTTGCTGAAAGGTTTGTGTGGTTTTCAGACAAAATTTCTAAATTGCTTGTATGTTCCAAGAGCACCTTCTCTTTGGAGTAATCTGTCCTAAATCACCTCTGCATCTCCCTCTGGGGACATCCTTCCCAATTTGTACTCATTAGAGGGTTCAATGAGCCATCTCTGACTCCAGGTTATGCCATAATTTGGGAATTTTGTACAAAGCATGTTTTAAGAAGGGCTTCTCTGCACATGGATGTCTAAAAGGATACAGGAGAAAAATGTCTTTTGACAGGTTCCTTTACAAGCCCCCTGGCCTTGGTTCTGCCATTCCCAGTGATGGCATTGCTGATTTCACGACCAAATTCCTCCTGAGGCCAGCACATCACTGGAACAGATTTGGCTGTACAGGAAAATAAACCAATATTATTTTAAAAGTTCAATTAATATTCCTGATCTTTATAACGTTGGTGAAATCTAGAACATGGTGAAATGTGTGGCTGCTTTCAAACATTTCACTGCAACCAACCATGGCAAAGTTTACCTTCTTTTCCTTTAGTTCACCTGTCATTCCCACTCTGGCCACGTCCTGATGCACTGGAAACCTTGTTCTCCTTCACCACCCTGAACAGTTTCAACTCATTCCAGTCCTGTCACAACTCATTTTTTTTTTTCACCCACACATTGCAGATTTCTAGAGCAATCTCTTTATGGGGAAGCTGCTGAGCACTTTTGGCAGGCTTTTCCCCAGATCCTCTGAAAATCTCAGCCTCCTGGACCAGTTCCATACTTTGAATGCTCATGTCTGGCCCTGGCCCAAAGAGAGCACATTTGTCAGCTCAGCCAGGACATTAATATTCACATTGTGTCCCATCTTTTACCACTAGCATTTAAGCCTTGAGAATACTGGAAAGATGCCTTGGAGGTTGTGAAAGGATATTATTTCCTTCTTTAAATAGAAAGGAAAAAAAAATATTCTATTGGAGCTACCAGCATACTCGATTAATTTTTTACAAGCAGAAATCTCTAGGTTATACTAAGAGCCACAACAGCAAATATTGCATATGCAGTTGAGAATATTTAATAGCAATTTTAAGTTACATAACTCCTGAATTATTTGAAATAGACATTTGTGCTGCTCTAAGCATAGGCAGGCACACACATAGACTCATGAATAATTGTCTTTCCTTTCAGAATGACCTGTCCCATTTCTTTTGATGCCTGTCTCTGAATTGATTAAGTTTGATGTGTAGATGAATAGAAATTCATCTCCAGGTTTTGTCTTAGTAACTTAGATTTATTTTTTTAATTTTAGGTGGAGAAGTCAAAATAGTTTCTCCAGAATTGTAATATGTCCACAATTAAATTCATACTTGAATTATCTCAATAAGTTCTCAGTGTTACAGTTAATTCCTTTTCTTGATTTCTCTTTTCTGCTTGCTTAAAATTAATTTTTCTTACATGAAAATGCTGTAAAAAATGTTGTGTGATGAATTATATATTTATGGGACAAGAAAAAACACCTACAAAGTGTGAAATGCAGCATTAACACCTTTAAGCCAACGTTATCTCTGCCAGTCTATTTTTTAAAAAAAATCATAAATTTCTTGCATATGTGTAACCTCTTATTTTATGAGATGCTTTAGAAATATTTTAATATTTTCATTCTTCCTGCTTTAAACATTAGTAACCTGAAAAAACTGAAGTAAAATAATGGAAAACATTTCCATTAATTCTATCAGAAATTGATAAATTTGGAATAACAACAGAATGTATTTACAACGTGCTTCAGCAAAAGGCTGAGATATTGCATAACACATTACTGTAGTTATAAACAAAATTTTGGTCATATCCAGCCACACAATTTGACTATTATTCTAGGAAATGGGGCAAATTATTCTGAAAGCTCAAAACAGATTTCCATTTTGGTTTTAGATAATTATAAAGGGTACAAGATTGATTTTTTTTTGTTATTTATATTTAATGTTATAAATGAATATGGAGCTAGGGAATGATCCAGGACATCTGAATCTGGTGGAACATTTTTCAGTCCTCCAGGACAAATATGGCTGTTGCTAAAGTAGTTGCTCCTTGTTTGGATGGCAAAGTGTTTTGCAGAATAAGGAAACTCAATTATGGCTTCCAATAGCAATGAGAACGTTCTGTTAACATTACTGGAAATTAGACTGGACCACAAGAATCATTTCAGTACCTGGTAATTGTAGCCTTTCTTTCCTAATAAAAATCAGCAATCTTTTAGAGTGTCACAAGGAAGAAAAAAATTAATTGTATGCACAAATGGATTGTTCTAAAATGCTACAGTCTTCCAGGGGTTTCTTATTTATAGATTTTTTTTCACTAAAAAGGGATAGTCATCACTTAATATCTTGCCACTTTACATGAATATGTAGATTTATTCTCAGAAGACCTCTAAAATATGGAACAAATTAATTCAGTGTTACAAGGTGACAAAGTGTGGCTGAGGAAGTCATATGAGAAGCCTGTGGAAGAATCAGAAACTGAATTTACAGGAGTATCAAATTCTATTAAAAAACATGCTTCAATATGTTCCACATTATTTAGAATAGGGAAAAAACACTCTGTTAAATATTCAACGTGAAATCATAAATCACATTTTAACCACAAAGGATACTTTATGGTGTGCTTCTTACAGAAAACAGAAAGTTTTTAAGTTGGTGCTTTTCTTTCCACATTGTGGGGAAAAACAAAAATAAAAATAACAACAAAACTGACCCAAAACCCATTTAGACTTCCTGTAAAAATCTAAGCAGCAAGAACAGTCACAATAGTTTTCAATCCTCAGCCTGCAAGTAATAGGTTTTCACCTCCTCTCCTAGTTTTATTAGAGTTGATTCCATTTTCTTGTCAAAATGGATATCCACTTTTGAAAAAGCAGGCTTTGTTTGCTTTGGGCTCTGTGCAAGGAAAGTAACATCCCTCAAGAAGCTTTATCATGCAGTCAAAGCTGATGACCTACTACCATAATCTTGAGATGAAAATGAAATATCACCTTGTGAAGTCTTGTGGGACTCCACTTTTCCTGTAATGCAATAACTCTCTGAATGAGATGGATCCCCTGAATATGAGCATATCCCCACCGAGTTCCAAGGACCTGTGTCAGCATACAGAAAATACAAATTCAGCCCCTTTGAATTTTTTTTTTATACCAATAAAAATGTAATGAATTTTCTAATGAACAACCTTCTTGGCAATTGCAAACCATCTGCACATGGTTTTCTTTGTCACAAATGTATCTTTAACTAAAAAACTGTCTCTGAATGTTGGTGCTCTGCTTGTCTTTACAGAGCAAAAATTATTTAAAGTCAGGAACATTTGGAAGTTCTTCAGTAAGCAATCTCCATTGCTGCAAAATTAAATCTGCAGATATTTGATTCCATATTTCATCAGTGAAAGCACTCACAAATGTACCCCAAGAAATGCAGGGCCTAATGCACTGAGTTTTGATATAAATCAGAAACCAACACTGTTCTTAGACATGAGGAAAGCAGGTAGAGCCTAGGCTGGCACACAAAATGTGGAGAAGTCATTGACCAGACATTAACCTCCAAAACATGGCAATTTTCAAAGTATTTCTCACTCTAGACACAGGCTGCTGTTAGAATAAGATCTTAGTTTCTCTTAAAGACTTTCTACTTGTGGCTTTAGTGGAATCTGCAAGTTCATCAAATGTGGGATAAAGGACAACATCCACCCTAAGAACCACAACCCCCTCACTCCTCTCCAAAAGTAAACCTTTTGCATATTGGAAAACAAATATTCTGCTCAGTTAGGGTGTCAGGCTTGATTTGAGCAAAGCAAAATTAAGCTGTAGAAAGTTTTTTTAAATGGCTTACTTGGATTTCAGGAACAAACAAACAACTAAATTGCTCTGATTCCATTACAAAAACATCTCTCTTGCTCCTAAACAGGATTTAGATACAAATAATGCAACAAATGGCAAATGTGGATGATGTAGCAAGGATAAATTTTTTGTCTTTAACTTCCTTCCTGCCAAATACTGGGTGGCACTAATCAGTGGGTGCTTTTGCCTGGTAACCACATAATGTTCTGGTTATTCCACTTGTTTGTGCTTGGCTGGAAAAGTGGGACACTGAAGCCTCTGACCCAGGACTAGCAAGCACACACATGCATAACAAGGGAGGCAATTACAGATGTGCTGTCATTGCACTTCCAGTGAACTCCTAGAACATTTGTAAACAATTCTGTGAGAGGCAACCAAGGGCCTTTGGAAACTAAAAATTACAGACCAGTTTAACAATCCACTTAGCAGCAGAGTGAGTAGTTTAATTGCATTTGAATCCTCCAATTCAAATGTAAATTAACATACAGATAGCATATTTCAGCAACACAGATGCAAGTGATTTGCATGTTCTGTTCTGTTTATACCATAGTTAAATATAACACAAGTTTAACAAAATAAATAATCTGCCTGGCTGAGAAACTAAATTTTGATTAATCCAAAATTCCTGAAAATATACATATCTAAAAAAATTAAATCCAAACAGATGGAAAAAAGAAAAAAATAAAAGAAAACAAAACAAAGAACTGAAATTACCAATATTTTACCTCAGAAAGATCAGAAACTAAACTTGGAATCATTGGTTTCCCACCTGCCAGGAAGAAGTATGGGGCATATCTGGTGCCTGTATGAGCTGCTGACAGAACCTGACACGGTCCCAAAGTTTCACTGTTTTCTCCCACAAAACAAAGCTAAGCTAAGCAGTTTTACCAGTGATGAAGTCTGTTCTGAGAGCACAATAAATATTTAACATTATAGTATTTTGAAATCACATCCATTGAGGTGATATTTTGCTGTTGTTAATGCTCAAAAACATATAAACCTCTCATCCTTAGAAAAATCCCATTATGATATTATCCCAACCTGTTAGTAATACAAGCAAAAAGTATTCAGAATGCTGCTTCTCCTTCCAGTGAGAAAGCTGATGGTAGTACAAAAATTGAAAAACAGAAATCAGAAAAACAACTCTAGTGAGGAAGTGACCTCTTTTAAATGATGAACACATTTTCAACAAATCACTGCCACTTCCCAGGCAAAGCCTTCATTGACTAAAAAATCAGTGCAAGAACACTGAATTTGCTCAAAATACAGGTAGAAAATTTTGTCATGGGAACTATAAAAGGTGCAACTCTAAGCAAGGGATTTTATCTCAGTCCTCAAAATTTTGATGAAGCTTCTTCAAAAAAGAGGGAGGTGCACCAATAAGGCATATTTCTGTATTCAAGGGGTGTCTTTTGTAGATATGACTTTATTGCTTTTCAGGGAAAACATATTAATCCAAACAGAACATTGACATTGGTTTCTATTACTCAGAACAACCATTGCTTATCCCAGGGACATGCATTATTTTGAAATTCTTTATTTCATGTTAATGTGTTATGGTCTCAAGAAAAAAAAACCCTAGAAATAATTTACAATTAATCTAAACTGTGTTTTATTCTTATGTCTTATGACTATTTTTAATGATCTTGTGCACTTAAATTTTAAAAAATATATTTACACCCTGAACCTCAGTGACATAAGTTCAAATTGTACATGCTATCCAAAGTCAATACATGTAACAAATCTTTCCTGCAGACTGGTGCCTGATTCATATCAAGCAGCTTGTCTGCATATGAAAACACTGACCTTTGAGAAAAGGAAGAGAGAATCAAATATTAAAAAAATAGAAGTTTTTTATCTTACATGGTGGTTCTTGCAACAGAAGTTGCTTATAAAAATCTAATTTAATATTTGAAAGGTAAGATTTCTCAGGAAGAAGTTCCAGGAAAATAATTGGTTTTTTCCACTGGTCTTTATATTCTTTGCTAAGGGAAAAATGCATTTCTCTCTTTCCTTCATACATCAAGAACCTTGGGTAAGTTATTTTCCACTCTGAAACAAAACAAAACAGAAAAGAATTTATTCCTTCACGTTTTTTGACAAGTATCAGCTTCAAGGACAGTGGGCATTTACTAAGAAACCATCATTTTTATGTAGCCACCATCATCATAAAGATATTAAAGAGAAAAAACTTGGTGAGTTTTTCAGAGTAACATCAAGAAATCCAATACAAAACAATAGTAAGGACTGAATAAAAATTAGGATCTCCTATAAAAAATACTATTTTTAAAATTTATTTGCTCTGAGATTATTTGAAGTTATTGAGATATACCTCAATTTATCTAGTAAAATATTTTGTAAGGAAACATCAAACAACATAAGGTATTTTAACATGCTTGGTATTGAAACAAAGTGTATTGGGTTGGGTTTTTTACTTTTGGACAGAACACTTAAATGAAAATTTGAGTGAGTTAGCTATTAAACTTTATAAAACTAGGTGAAAAGAACAACAAAGTTGATTAACTTCTTGAAATGTGAGTGAATGGAAAGGAGCACAGTTGAAAATAAAAACATTTCTTTTACTTGCCCTGTGAAATCACTGTTACTAATAGGTGTCATTTTGGATGGCACAGTAAAGAAGCTGACTTTTAAAAAGTTCTTTTATTTTCCCATTTTCTTCTTGCATTTATTTTGAATCACATCTTTAGTAACACACTTTGCCTGCACCCCCTTTTCCTTATCAGCCAGAGGTGCCCACAGACACCTCAGTTCTCACTCCATTGCTGCTGACTTTGCAAGGGTTTATGGATCTCTCCTCTCAGAATATTCCTCACAAAATCTTTGTAGTTCTGCATTTCATATGTGGGATGAGATGGATCAAAGTAACTTCACCAGCTACTCCATAACACAAACAGGCACAAGCTCATAGAAGGAAATCTCTCATAGTAAAATCCTTATTGATAGAAGCAGCAAAAGGTGAATTCCTGTACTTGATATTCAATGGTTTTAGAGCATAAGGAGCCAATTTGTTTGCTGTGCAATAAACCTGCTTCTCTTGCAACAGTATCTTTAATTAGAAAGAAAAAAAATAAACCAAAACTGCTTCAAAATTCAAATAAGAAAATTCAGAAAAGAAGGGTGATCAACCTTATTTTTATTACTTTAGTGCAAAACAAAGAGCATATGAGCTATCACTGTGCTCATTGTACCCACAAGTCACACTCTCAGGCACAGACACAGAGATGACAAATTGTTTCACCTGAGATGAGCGGCTGAATCCTCCCAGAAGATAAAGAACCAAACTTTGGACAACAGCCCAAGCTCTTGTCGAATAAATAAAAAATCTGCTTAGTCAAAGTTTAAAAGAAAGGATCCTCTCTTGTGTGAAAAGGTGAAACTAACAAGGATAATGTTTGAGCTGGGACAACCTTCTCAGGATTAGTCTCTATGGAGGTTTTCATTATTTTAGCAGAAGAGAATAAATGCAAGCAGTCACTACAAAAGAGCATTGCACAAAATCTTCCTCAATGAGATGTGCTCCTGTTGTTTCTGTTCCATAGAGTGTTTTTAATCCTCAAAGTTAACTATTTGATATATTTCATAATAACAATTTATTTTAAATGGCCACACAAGTATATACAATACTCTGTTATTTGCAGGACTGTCTGCTTTTCTAAATTGCTGCTATTGCACTCAGGATTGATTTACAGACATAGGAACACTGCCAAAACAGACTTTGTACCATTCTGCTACTCTGTTTCAACTGGAGCATTCATAAACAGAAACAAATTATGTAGATAGAAAATTACACTTCTTTTAGACAAGAAGAGGCTTGCAAACTCAAAATTTATTTGTGTTAGAAAAGGTATTTGTGAAGGAATGAAATTTTTCGCTCAGCAAAAAAAAACCACAGAACAAGAAAATTAGGAATATGACACAAACAATAGAAGCCAACAAATAATTTTAAGTGCAAAACTCTCTATCATTTACTTCACAACATGCAAGCTGAACAGTTGTATGTGTTAATAATAGAGCAATTGATGTAAATATGTGAAAAGGGCTCAGTGTCAGGACAGATGTGAAATGCATTTCAAGATAAGAAAATAAACCTTAGAGAGATTGCTTTTTTCTGTTATTTGTCACCAGACTTCCCACTAAGAAAATTTCTAGTCTTGCTTTAAAAAGGAAAATATCCTGAATGCAGGCAATGCAATTTGATTTCTTTTTTCGAGACTTAAATTCAATTTGGTTTTGCATCCCCTTTCTTCAAGGGTGGGTTGGCAAGCCAGAATTGAAACCTCTCTGCTGTTTTATCCCTGTGTTCAGCCCTTGCAAGCATGTCAGAAAGTGTGAATTTCCCAAAGCACAGAGTTTGGGAATAACTTAGAACATTTCCTACCTGCAGTGGTGGAGGATCAGGGAGTGCAGACTGAGCTCAGGGTAGAAGTGAAGGGTTCAACTGTCGCAGACATCTTTTCATAAAAATCCTTTCTTTAGGATTTTCCCTTCTGGGAAGCTGAGGCCCCAGAAAAAGAATGCAAACAATGGTTATCTGCTGCTGTGGAATGCAATAGGTGCACCTGTGATTGGCCCATGTTGGATGTTTGTAATTAATGGCCGATCACGGACGGAGCTCTCTCTGGTACAGAGTCGGAGAGAGCTCCTTTGTTATTCATTCTTTTCTGTTCTTAGCATAGCTGGCCTTCTGAAAACTTTTCCTTCCATTTCTTTTAGTATAGTTATAATGTAGTATATATCATAAAATAATAAATCAAGCCTTCTGAACATGAGCTCAACATTCTTGCCTCTCTCTTCACCTGCAACTCTTGTGACCACTGTCACATTCAACCAAGTGGGTCTGGCTGTTATTAGCAGGATCTGCTGAAGCCCCACTGATTTCACTGGGTTTTGAACTGACTGCATTAAAGATGAGTCTGACTCTTCAGCAAAAAGGAATAGTTTGCAGCCTGTATCTCATGAAGTGTTGGATGCTGCTTTTGAGCTGTTACAAATTATGCAAGTTAAACTGCCTTCTTTCCACCTGTGTGATAACACAGCAATAACACCCTCCTTATCTGCTGCAGGATGGTTTGTTTAATATGCAGGTAGGCAGAGCCAGCTTTTGAAGCCCATAATGTCAACAGATCCATCCAAGGAAACGGATGAATGAACGTAAAATAGAATTTTTCTTCTTACTAAAATACCAATTAACTGTTATCACTTGTTTTGTTTTGAGAGCCTTACAGGTAGGGAAACAAACAAATCAACCAAAAGGCTTAAATATCTTCTACAGGGCTGAGAGTTTATCAGTGAACTTTCTCGAAGTTGTTAAATCACTGTCACATGGAGCTGTCAGGGCTGGTGGTGTCAAACTCAATTTCAAGCACTTTCCAGCCAGCACTGATGGCAACAGACCTCACATTCAGCATGGCTCCCATTACTGAGCTTAAAACAACAGGAGAGCAGAGGGGTTTTCAGCAAATAAAGCTCTTTTACTCCAAAAAAACCTGTTTGGGATCTGGAGAGACAGTAGTTTTCCAGACAAGAGTGACTCTGTAGAATGCAAGTGAAGCAATCAAGACACTCCCTGGAAGTAGACAAATAAATGCATTTGCCTCTTTTGAGGCTACTTTTTTCCATGTTGTATGTCTGGCAAACCTTTTTCATAACATCAGATGGCATTAAAAAAACCCAAAACAAGCCCTAGCAGTTAATTGAATGTAGTTTCAGAATGAAAAGAAAGATAAACAAGCAGGGAAAATATTTTTGTGTAGTAGATGCTTTGGAATTACAAGTAAGTTTATAGGAGTTGAAAGTTTACTTTGAGGGATTTTTAGATTTTGATTTTTATACATAATTATAAGATTTTAATAATTAGAGGTGTTGCTTTACAACGTGCTACAAAGAGCTTTCTCCTGTACCCAATTTTCAGCACAAGGCAAATATAGCAGTGTATAAAGCACTGACCTGACCTTCCAGAATATATTCCCATCTCTCTGCCATAGTAGAGATGAAAATTTGCCAGAATTTCAGCTGAGATAAAATGGACCAACCCCAGCACCAGTAAAAGTGATCCTTTGGACAAAAGGTTTTTCCAAATATTTTCTAAGTGCATATGCAGAACTCAGTCCTCGAATTCTTGTTTAGTAATGGATGGCTTAGAAGAAATATTTTGGCCTTCTCTTTCTGCTTTATTACTGACACAAATTAAATTATTGAGAAAGGCTGGATACTAGAGAAACAATTCTCCCTCATTTCAGATAGAGGATATAAAAGGAGGAATAGATTTGAGCATCTTGAAATTAAAGTTTGAGAAAATAGGGAAATTTCTGCAGTCTACACAACTGCAATGATAAACTGTGGTGTTTAGAAATAACACTGCCTGTGTTTTTTGCCTCCAGTAGACTTTTGCAACAGCAAGTGTGATTCTTTATATATTCAGAGCCATATATTAATTAAAAATTTTATATAATGCTTATAAAAAGCTTGAAAATTTTATTTCAGTTTTTTATCACAATGCATCAAAGAGTAAAAACTAAATAACATTAGTTACACAGAAGCATTAACTTCATGGCATATTTGCTAAGCGTGCTATTACAACAGGAGAGCAGCTGAGCTTTTCCTTCCCCAGCTACATTTTGTACCAAATCCTTCTCCATTATCTGACTACAGCCTCAGAATGTCCTTGAACTTATCTGGTTTGAGCCACCTATACCTGAATGCTGGAACAGCCTTAAGACACTTTCATTATATAAAGCCACTACAGTTTTTTGCTTTTTTTTTTATTTTCACCTAGTCTAACACAAATAACCAGTATAAATCCCTTCACATTTTATATGCCATATTTTAAAGAATCAAAATGGACCCTCAATATCTTTAGGAAAGTCTGTAAACTAATACTAACTGTAGGGGTTTTTAAATCATCTTTATGAATAAGGACACCATCTAATAAATATAGGGTTAAATGGAGTTCAGATTCAATAAGTAAATAACAGTCAGGTATTATAAGGTCTTAACTAATGAGCAAAGCTACTTTAAGAAATGTAACTTTCAAAGCTCACGAGTTTATGAGATTTTAATTAAAGTGTTCTGCTCCTAATTTACTGTATACCCTTAGGTGCCCAGGTAATGAATAAAACAGATTGGAGGATATGGGATGGAGTTTTTAATTTTTCACTCTTATTTTAAGGCTATTTTCATTGTTGTACTAGATCTTCTTCATATAAGAAGAGTTTTTAAGAAAACTAGAACTAGATTTATCTCATTGCTCAAAGCATGGGTTCAATTTTTCCTTTTCTAATGTTCCTGTAATAAAATTCCAAATTAGAAACAATGTTAAAGCACTTTCCTTGGTTTAAGTTTGATTTTTTAAAAACCATTTTTAAAAATAAGAAACTTAAATTAAAAAGTAAGATTTATTCTTTAGGTCAGTCAAAAATCCCTTTTTGGATGTTGAGCAAAATAAGTAGAACTCAAAATGTTCAACCAGGCTAGAGTTTACAAAATGTTGTCTGATCATAAGTACTGCAATGGGAATTGCTGGATGTTGATAAAGTGTGAAAACCTGATCTCCATCAGCACCTAAGGCCTCAGCTGACAAGGAAATAGAAGGTTTTTCTGCCTCTTGATATCTGCTCATGTTATAAAAGCCTGCAGGAATAAGATTTTCCATGAAACCTACCTTAATCAAAGACCGATCTAAATAGAAGAGTGTAACTCTAATTAAAAAAAAAAAATAGGTATTACCTTCCATTTAAGCTGTGTTCCCACTCTCATATTTATTATTTCAACTTTTTTTCCTGTTAAAGATTTCATTTATCTTGTAGATATGCTCCTGAAGGTATCACATGTGGCAAGAATTGCACACGAACACTGGGAGAATGGCCCAGAGCATACATGCGATGACCTTTCAGCAAAAGAGCTTTTTTGCAGCTTAAAGTTCCCTTTTGTCTTACCTAAGGTTATATATCCAAATAACCAAAGTTTCCTACCTCTTTTTCTGATCTCATCATCATACATATACACCCTTTATGTATATTCTCTGCAGTCATTTCACCTTCAGATGGTTTCTCTTTGGCTTCTGCTTGAATTTTTCCTTTTCCTTCAGCCAACTAATCCTTAAATAAAAGTCATGATGGAAGTTCCTCAGCATTTACTGGAAAAAGGACACCACACTCTTTTGGAATTCTAGATTCACATGCCTGCCTAGATCTTTGTTCCATGAGATTTTATATTCTGACCAAGATCCTGCAGAAGACAGGAAAGGAGTAAAACACCATGTATTTGTCTTCTCGTTTGGTTTTTGATTAAACTTGGTGAAATTTTTGGGAAAAAGCTTGTCACGCCTTTCTTTTTGGTGCTCTTTCTCTCAGAAATGTAGATAAAATTAATTTCATTAAGAGTTTATCAATGACATTTTCTTCCATGGCAAAATCCCAGCAGCTGTCATACTCAGAGGTGTGGCAATGTGCCACATTGAAACACCAGCGTCAAAGGAAGGAATAAATATAGGAAAAGACAGAAAACAATTTATCTTAACCACTTCCCACAGGTTTACCCAAGGTAGTCTCCTATGTCTTTCTGGAGAACAATAGGATTAAACCCCAATAAAGGTTTGGATCCAATGCACAACTGTGAAAGAGACAAGGCACCTCAGACACCATGGATGTCCCTTCAAAGTCCCTCAGTCAATGCACTGATGGGGAGAACTTTGTAGTCTTGCTCTCTGTTTCCCTCTGTACACATTATTCCCGACTAAAATCAATAAGAAATTATCATAATTCACTTTCACAAAGTGTAATAATCTTTGTCAAGAGATTTGTGGCACATGAAGGATTTTCAGTTGCTCCTGGGTTTAGAGAGGAAGGGAAGGGCAAAAGGTTTCTCACCTACTATTGCTGAGTGGCCCTCAGCAATACAAGCAGAGGAAAGAACACATCAGTAGAAACAGGAAATTGCACTTTGAAAGTCTTCCTTTTCTGAAGCAAAAAACTGAGCCTCAAGTGGTGATCCTTAATACCCTCTGTCGAGGCAGCAATTCTATGTTACTGTCACAGCCTTTTTCACAAGTTAGCAACCTGGCATTAAATTCCTATAACAATATCCCAGGAGCAGTCAAATTTCTCTCACTTGTTCAGCTCACCAGCTCCACTTGATACACATGTTCATTAGCTGCAAAGAATTCAATCTTTGATCACAAAGAAAAAATCAATCCATTCTTGGTCATAGAGAAATAATGGACTGACTTTGTAGAGAGACTGAATCAATAGATATGTGGGTATACACTTTACTGGCTGATTCAGGATGTATTATTCAGCTGCTGCTCATTATATCAAAAATTTGAATTTTTTCAATATTTGTCATCTCATGAAAATCTATTAATGAGAAAAAAAAAGTATTTTGAATCTTACAGAACTTACTATAATTAGTATCTTTATCCTGGTGACTGATAGGTAGCTTGTATAACAGCTATAACCCTTCTTTACTGTATCAATAAAGTTTCAAATAAAAGAAGTTCAGAGAATACTGACACTAGAAAGAGGTTTAGGAAAATACCTATGTTTTAACTCTACTCATACCCCATCAGCTTTTCAATTTATACATCCATTATCAGGGTGTGGCCCAGAAATATTTCCATGAATTTGTGGTGCTGGTGGCTTCCTGTGACACATGATGAGTTCTTTAATCCTATTTCTAAATTAAACTCGTTTGAGTAGTGTGATTAATCAATCAACACCATTATCCTTAAGACAAATACTTCAGGCAAACTCTTTTCATTAGGACCTAATTCAGAATAATTGTTTTCACATCTTCTCATTATTAGTCAGTCTTTATCTCCATTCATATCTGACAAGAGGACAGAAGGACAAGAGGTAAGACAATGCCACAACAATTGATGTTTCCTCCCAGAATGCAACAGATTGATTATTGTATCTTTTTTTATTCTTATATAACTACACTAATTTTCTCCTTCATTTGCTGTGTGTAATGAGAGACCATTGAGCTTACCAAAATAACCTTAAATCTTCCTATTATAAGTGTCCAATGTAAATCTTACTTAGAGGATCGGGGCCTATGGGAAGTTACCTGAAGGAAATGTGAAAAATGCACATTTTAGAAGGTGAAATTAGCTGTGCTGTAACTGGCACAGCCCTGTGATTTCAGCTGTGACACCGACTCCACACTCCAGTAAATCAGCTGTACATCTCTTCTCCTCAACTCATCCTGAAATGTTCCTTCCCAAGAAGAGCTGCACTGATTTACAGCCCTTTGGAAAGGAGCTGAGCTGGCAGCAGATTCTAGCAACTGGGACAGATTCTTACAACAACTAACTAACAAATCAATATGCTATCTGAAAATGTTTATTAGCAAGGATTTTTTTGTTTGGTTGTTTTTTAATTGTCCAAAAAACAATGGAAAGAAGACAGGAAAGATTTGTTGCAGTAATTCCTACTTTCATAATTTACACTTTTTTATCTACAAAAACTCCTCACTATTTTGTTTTCCATAATTAATAGTCATAAACAGGAATTATTTGCTAGGGCTTATGGTTTGATTTTGTTTTGATTCAGTGAAAAATAACATGATTTATATTATAAAAGTGAAGCTAAATATAAATATATGTCTTTCTTCTCAATCTCTCATTGGAGCTAAACCTCTTCATATGAAGAGTGAATACAAAACAACAGCAAACAAGAAAAAGTGTTCCCCCTACATCTGTGTTTTATTTTCAGAGGCAAATTTGATTTTAAATTCATTGGAGAGAGAAGTTCTCTCTTGGGAAGGGCTCGAGTTCATTTGCAATTGGAGGAATGAAAAAAAGTCAATATTTTTACCCACTTTATTTGCAAATGTAACTCCAAAAAAAGGTAAACAATGTCAGTGTTGCAAAGAGCTGAAACAACACATGCAGGAAGGTCTTAACAGACAGGATAAAAATCCTGGTGGAGAGGCACTGTTATCTCAGCTGAGGTAGCACCATATGTTCTCTTTCAGACCTCTCAATCTCGAATGATAATGTTCAAACCTCCTCTTCAATTTAGCTCTTATCCCTCTGCTCAATTCATACCAGTAAAACAAAATCAGTGCTAATATGCTAAAAGAAAAAAAAAAGTGTAAACTAAAAAAAAAAAAAAAATTAATTAGCTGGTGAATTGGTAGCCTCAAGTATTTTTCACCATGGCAATTCATACCCAAAGGTGAATTTTCCCAAAGCAAAGCTTTTTGAGTAAACCTGAATGGCTTTACCTTTGGAACACTTCAGCTGCTTTTTAAATTAGAGCTTTTAACTTTCCGAAATTTAAGTTTTCAGAAAAAATCAAAGTCATCCTAAACAAAAGCTTAATTTGGATAAATGTATCCTTGAAAAATGACTTTCTGTACCAAATCAAGGTGTCTGTTCTGTATTCACAATGTTGATGCTGTCTTTAAGTAATCTTAAAGAATAATTTTAAGGAACAGCTTAAATATAAGAACTTTCTCTAAAAGAGGGATGAAATGGTATTTTCAATGAAGCAAACAGAAATTTTATCATTATTGTAAAGATAAGGATTTTACACAAAATTTTACCTTGCAACACTTATAGGACTTTCTTGGAGTAAGTGCCATTTTTCCTCTCCCACATTTCCTAGAATTCCTGTTATGGAAGGTTCCTGGGGACACCTTCATGTTTCCTGACAAAAAAAACCCATCAAAATCAATTAATTCATGTGGATAATTTTCATGTGAGGGGCTGAATTGAGAGGCAGTGATGGAACAAGTGCTTGGAGAAATGTCACCCATCAGGTGTCAGAATTAGAGTTCTCTTGTACCACAGTTTTATCTTCTGTTGAAGAAGGGGAAAGAACAGTTTGTCTGAGACTTTTTAGGGAATGTTACACAATTTCAAACTGCCCTGTTTGAAACCCTGACAAAAGGTTAAACTTTCCCACTTAACTTTCAACGATAAAAGAGATGCCTACATTGAAACCTCAGCCACTGAGCAATAGTGGTAAAAGAGATTCTGTCCCTGAATAATGTGGCCTGTTTCAGATAAATTTCCAGGGTTTAAGCTTTGGTTTTATCAAGGGCCATAGGATGATTAATACTGGAGGGAACCTCATCAGGTCACCTCCTTCCTGCTCAGGGCACAGTAATTCACAGGAGCTCAGCTTGTACATTTGTCTCTACATTCATGTATTACCCAGCACATCATACCAAATCTGCACCTCTAACCTTGGATCCTGACATAACTTCCTCAATACACATTTATATTTGAAAAAAGAATCAAAATTAAAATACTTCACAGTTTTCCTCACTTTATATATATATATATATATATATATATATATATATATATATATATATATTTTGCTGGTATTAGCATATTATAATTAATATATTGGAATTCATTTGGATTAATTACTTTACTACTTGAGTTTCAAGACAGCTTTTTTTTTTTTTTTCTGTTGGGATAAACATTTTTTTCAAAGGATGAAAACCAGGATTTATTTGGTGTATTGTAAAACCCAGAGGGCTTTTCTTGACTTTCACTATTGTTGCATGAGCCAAAATCCCATTATACCTGGCAAGGTAAGGCAGTTTCATTGCCAAGGAGCTGGAATATTTAACTGGGTTTTTAAATATGAGCAAATAAATATGGATGGTGACATGAACAGAAAATAATCAGTGTGACTAGCACATGAGTGACAGACACTGTTTTGACACAGGAAACACTTGTTTACAAAATCATTTGTCAAGGAGGGGAGAATCCCAAAGATTTACAAAATCTGCCTCACTTTATCCCAGTATTTCCTGTGAAAAACACAGTTTGCAGCATTCATACTCTTAAACAAGTGTCAATACGTGGGATATTATATTTTTTTTTCCATTGAGAATCGTGAAGGAGATTCATTTGTAGTACCTGACAGTGAAAAAGTGGCTCTAGAATGTATGACATCATTTGCCTGAAACCTATTCCTGCCTCAGAGAGAGAGGCTGATACTCTAAATGACTGTATTCCAAAAAAATTTCATTCCATTCTGTCTTGTAATCATTGCATTTCTCAGCGCTGTCTATTAAGACTTGCTAAAAAAAAAGATCAATTATTTTCAGCAGAAGTCATGCTGTGTTCTGATTAGAAAGGAAACTGTAGAGGAATTAATGTTTTTCAGGTAATAAACCAAAAATCCTGCCTATGCTCTTGCATTAACCAAATCTTTCTAAGATATAATTCAAATAATTAGTCAGTTGTTACTGGTTTCATTCAGAACAACCACTGTTGTATAATTGATATTAAAATCAGATATCTTTAATAAGTGATAGTGTTTCAGAGCTTAAGGAGTGACAGCCATTTCTTTTAGCAATGGCAAATAATTTGATAATGATAAATGGAAGCATATTAAAAACTCTGAGTGAAATTGCCACTCTTTCCAGGGTGAACACCACTCAAATTCTGTATCATTGAAGTGTTGTGCTCAAGTCACTCAATTCCCATGATTTGTATTCTCCACATAACTGCCAACACACATCAATTTTATACCATTTTAGCATATCTACCTCACTAAAATGTGGGGCCATCTCTGTAGTGAAAAGCAGCAAGAACAAAAGTGTACTGCTGCTGAGGTACTGCAAGATGTATAATGAATATTTCTGAAAATCAGGATTACTTTCAGTGACTTCAGCAACTCTGTGGCGAGGTTCTTAAACCTTACATTAAGATATAATTTTCATATTTTTTTACGTTCTTGCCAGTTTCTACAAAAGCAACAGTTCTAACCAAGAGGGAAACACTTTAAATAATATATCTTGAAAAAATGTTTGCAACTGCTTTGTGAAACTGCAAATACTTTTGCAGTTTCACACAGCAGTTACAAACACTTTTACAAGACACCCAGAGAGGGAAGCATTATTTAACCACACAGACGAAATGGAACAGATTAGCTGAGTAAGAAACCTATAAATTTAGAAATTCATTTGTACTCAAGAGAGAGTATTGAACCTGAATCCTTCACATTGCAGCAGATGCCTGCTGGACCATGGAAATAACAATATTTGGTAATTGCAAAAATTTGATAATTAATTGCAGAATTCCCTGTTTCAGTGTGGATTCAACTTTGACAGAAAGCCATCTTCCCCACCACCCCAAAAATAGAGAAAATCCACAAGTTTGGGGTTTTGATGATCAATACTATTTGAAAATTTCTAAGGGATAGCAGCTTGAGTTCCTACCATAGAATTCATAGAAACCAGCTGAAAAACTCATTCACACTGCATTTCTTACAGCTGTCCTGAAGGTATTTGCTTCCTAAGCTTCATTTCCCATTTACAGGAGCAGCAGGTCTACATCTGCTTTTCTGAGCCAGCAGATGAGAATACAAAACACATTTTGCTTCAGCAGCCTTTCTTTAGTTTGAGTTTGGGGGTTTTTTTTGTTGGTTGGCTGAGGCCTTGTGATCCATTTTGCATTATTCTGGAACAGCATAAATTAAAAATTACTCTGGCATGCAGAATTAGTTGTCTAGAGGTTGATCCTTTTGGTAATACATACATGTCATAACTTTGCATAATGCAAAGGATACACCTTGCACTATTTCATTTCCCTCTTCCCTTTATGGAATCAGCCAAAGAAAGAGTTTTCATGTCACAAATTCTGGGTTAAGGGGTTTTGGCTCCACCTCAGGTGCTTGTTGCTCCCCTCAGAAGGCAGCTGCTGCAGGTCAGCTGGCATTGCAGCACAGACGCTGCCTGCTCCAGTTCTGTCAAAGGGGCTGAGTTAAAAAAAAAAACAAAAAAAAAACACCACAACAAACCACAGATGGGATGAGAGGCAAGCAGATGCAGAGTTAAGCTGTCAGATCCAAAGGGTGATAAATTCTGCCTTACAAAGGCAGAGGGTGCAGAGGAGACAGCAACAAACCACCCGAGTGATCTAGGAGGCTGCTCAGCTGCATCCAGAATAGGAAGTCTGAGCACATCCTCAGAGGAGTTCTTGGGTGTGTTTTGCCACTGGATTTCCAGTCCCATGGGACAAGGTCAAGTTTTGCAATGTAAAGAACTGCGAGTTCATAAAGGAATAAAATACACCTATTCTATATATTCTATCCATGTTATAATGCTATATCTGTTTGCCTTTAAAAATTGTATTGTTAATCATACAAACTGGGATTATTTGCAGAATAACTAATTAATCAATAGGGTGAACTGGATTTACAGTACTAAAGTTATTAGAGACATTACAAAGTTATTAGAGACATTACAGTTTACAGCTGCCGAGATTTGGCACCACTATATGAGAAAATTTTAGCAAATCATTGAACATCACACAGAGAGAAAAGACAGAAGAGTTATTTATAAAAACAAAGAAGAAATATTTCTGATCTACTTTTCTGGATAACAGGAAAGCCTTCCAAACCAAGATGATGAATAAATTTCCTGTGTTCCACGTCTGCTTCCCCTTTAGTGCTAATTATACTTCTATGCTTATCTGACACCTGTCTGCTTTTAAATCACTAATTAAAATATGAAATGTGGAAAGCTATTTTTAAGCACAGCATTCTATTGTTTCACCAGGCTGAATTATTCCTTCCCTTTTCAAAGAGGTGCTACCATACATTTCAGATCTTAGGGTCCAAAACGGAACAGAGACCAAACAAACTTTCCCACCACTTTTTGGAACAAAGCTTTCTGCTCTGTTTGCAGTCTGTCTTAACAGTTAACCAAAATCACTTTCCTCTGGGAACTATCCTGATTTAATTAGTAATGCTGGAGCATGACCACAAGTACAGGCACGTTAATTTCATCTGCATTCCAAACACAGGGAAAAGTCTGTTATTGGAAAGAAAGATTCCTTCTATTTCTTGTGCCTGCACAATTCTCCTCTGTCTCTGCTTAGCTGCTTGTTCTGGATGTTCATTTTCTTGTCCCAAAAATCCCTCCATGCAAAATTCATCCACAGAGTGCTCATCTTCTCCAGGACAGTTCAAATCACACTGGCAGATACTTGCACAAATAAAGGTATTTGAAGTACAAAAATAAGTCTAAATGGTCTTTCATTAGTATTTTTGCAAGCTCATGTGAACACAAAAGCACTAGACTATAAAATACATCAAAAATATTCTGAAAATTTTACTAAGCAGTATCTTAAATCAGCTTAAAGTACTGGATCTAGCTTTTGAAGGGATACAGTTGGAATTTAAATAAAAAAGCTCTCATATTCCATGCTGTTTGAGGATGCAAGCTCTCACTAAACATAAGAGAACATCATCTTTCACAAATGTTGTTAGGAGGTTTGTTGCATATTCCTGAATTTTACACCAACAATTTTTTATGCAACCTTTTTTTACTAAATAATATTTATAAGCACCTCAAAAATGACATGGAGTGTAATGTTAAAAAAAAAGAAAGATTTCATTATTTCTACTTGAACACAAACATCTGCTTAATAGTTACATTTCAGGAGATAAATTCTGCACTGATACATTCGCAGAAACATCAATTCAATCTCAAAACCCGGCAGGAAGGCATTACATTACGTGGGCTATATGCTAGAGCTCCACAAGGTAAAATCAAATGTAATGCAGCAAATGCAAACCAGTTCCATTTGTGTGTGTGGAGAGCTGCCCAAAGTAATTCACAGGGACACAAAGGTGCAGCCTCCTCTGGGCTTTGGATATCACTTTTTCTGTCACTCGCTCTACCCCGTGCTTCAAACTGCACACTCTGGCTTCAAAAGGAAAGCTCCTGTCACGTGAGAAGAAAATGGGATTTCTTAATCCATTCCATCCATCTCTCATCTCACGTTGTTTTACTTTGATCATACAAAATTTAGAGGCTTTTACACACATTTCCAGTGTGCCAGTGCAGACATTCAGACTGCGGGCAGCTTATATGTGTGCATATGTACACATACAGATAGCTGGATCTGACCTCCACTGTTCACCCAGCTGCCCTTTGGTTCCACACAAACCACTCCAGGGATGTGCAAACACAACAGGAGAGATCCTGTCTGCACCATCTGAACCTCCTCTGTACCCACCTGATGCTGACAATTTGCACAAAATCCAGTGACACAGAAATGATGTTGTATCTGCGCCCAACTTCGCAAATTTCATTTCAATAATACAGACAAACATGGGGATTTCAATTTTTTCAAGTCTTACTCTTTTCTACTTGTTGTCATGGATACTACATCTTCTCTTTCTCTTTTCTCTCTTTCATCATATTTGACTTTTCTCTGCTGGTGTCCATGGTGACACCCTGCTATTAGTACACAATGCATGTCCTAACGTTCACATCCTTAAAATGGGCTCAGGTATTTTGAGAAGTTTCCCCTATGTGACAGATACTATTGCATATTAATATCTCTTTACTAACAAGGAATTAAAAAAAAACCCCTGTGTATTTATGGGATGTTTTCAGTTTTATTCACTTGGATAAACTCATGAGTTGCAACATCTTCTTTTCAGGATGGCCTCTGGGGACAGCTGCCATACATTCAATCCATCACGCAGGCAAATGAGGATGCAGAGCAATCAGGCAAGTGTTTATGCATCAAAATATAATTGGCTGAATTTCCAGAGATGCAGAGCTTTAGAAGTAGACAGTATAAGCAAGCAGGCAGTGCAAGAAATCTCATAATCTGAGAACATTTCAAAAATACACATTTCCCCCTGTAACTCACAGTTGCTTTCAAATGATTTACCAATATGCACCTTGAGGGGAAAAAAAAATCCATAAAACCCCAAGATAAGCACCAAACCCAAAGATGACAATACTAAAATGCACATTTTTTCATTGTTTCAGTACTTTCGCATTTAACAGACTGTTTTCAGCAGATTATTCACAAATACAATCATTGGTAGGTCAACCTACCAGTTAGAACTTGAACTGGCTTGAAGATGCTATTTGCACATCTGTCTTTTTGTGAAGGCAAACTTTGTAGTAATGAGTTGTGGTTTTAAAGATGAAGAGTTGTGATGTTTTCTGGGGTCCGCCATGGCAGGAAGGAATGAATCTGACTCCATGCTCTTAGAAGGTACTCTACGCTACAATACAATACAATAGTATAGTATAGTGTATAGTATAGTATATATTATAGTATATGTTATAGTATAGTATATTATAGAATGCTATACTAAAACTGTACTAAAGAACAGAGAAAGGATGCAGACAGAAGGCAACGAAGAATGATCATGAATCTCATGACTCTCTCTCCAGAGTCCGACACAGCCTGACCCCGATTGGTCATTAAGTCAAAACAATTCCCATGAAACCAATCAAACAACCACCTGTTGGTAAACAACCTCCAAACCACATTCCAAAGCAACGAAACACAGAAGCAAATTAGATAACATTGTTTTCCTTTTTATCTGAGGCTTCTCAGCTTCCCAGGAGAAGAATCCTGGCAAAGGGATTTTTCCAGAAAATATGACAGTGACACAGGGTAATGCTGTTCTTGTGGCTTACTATAAGGACCAGGCAGGTTTGGTTTACAAAACAGAGAAAACAAACTAACTAACTAACAAACAAAATGTTTTCTGATATGATTCTGTAGACTGGAGATGAATTCCCCCAATGAGTCAGTGGCAAAACTTCCAATAGCTTCAGTAAGGCTGGGCTCCCAAATGGCACTTTGAATTTCCTCAGGCAGTGAAGTGTAACCTGGGCATGCAAACTTCAGCCCCAGAGAAGCTCTGGAAAACAAATAAGTGATTCACCGTGTTGGACTTTGCCAGGCAGCAGCTGTCAAACATTCCCATGAATATTTGGTGGTAGGAATCTTGGCAAACTGCTGTGTTCAACACAAATAAATAATTCTGATCTGTTTTGGTGTGATAAAGTAACCCCCCAAAAAAGTATGCTTACAGCTGCATGAAATCATATTTATCAGGGAACAAGTGTACGAATTTTTAAGTTTTTAGCTTTCACAATAAATATTCCCTAGTGCCATAAATTGTAGAAATTCAGTCATGGACACTGTAAACCAGATTTGCAAGTTTTTCCCTGAGATACAATCCAAAAACAATTCCTCTGATTTCCTTCACTTATTTTTGCCATCTTCCCAGGAGAGAGCTATTCTAAATTGCTTGCTCAGTAAACTGATATCTGAAAACTGGCTGCTAATTACCCTGTGTTTCAATTCTCATCTGGTGATCTGGGAAATCAAGTCCTGGTCTCCCATGTACAGTAAGATCAATAAGCTACCACCTAGACGGCTGAGACATGATGTCAGTATTGGCTGTTCTACAGAGCATCCCCCCTCTGATTTGCCTCTAAATTGTAATGATAATGCGCTCTTAAATTATTCAGACCGTTCAAATTTACCCTATTTAAAAAAAAAAAAAAAAAAAAAAAAAAAGAAAAAGTAAAAAGGAATGTGAACCTGGTAGCTATAGATATCTGATCCCAGTAGAGTTTCCATATTTTAAAAAGGGCAGAGTTATTTCAAAGTCTATCATACAAGTTATGTGTTTTCAGCTTTTAGGAAGACAACAAGCATGAATGATGGCTATTTCCTCATTTAAAATCAATAGATTTCGCCTCTGCAAAAATTAACTATGCAGATAAAAGCAAAAAGCATTGAACAGATAATTTTTATGGAAAGATTGGGATTTCTTTCTCATATGGGATGGTTGTTACAGGTCTATTGAGTGCAATAGAGTTCAGCAAATTCACACAAGTAGCGACTCAGATGCTCCTCCATTATTTGTGTCTTCACTAACTGGTGTCTTAAAAATGATGAAGACCTGACAAGAGGAAAAACTTAATAACTTTGTGTTTGATTTTAGCTTTATATAGGTAATGAATACTAAGTCTTTATATATACTTAAAAATCTGATAGTTTTGGAAGGGCGTTTTACAGCCTGGAGAAAGGAGTAACCAAAGTGAATTCCCATCTTGAATTACCTGCTGGGTTTTGCAGAAGAGAAAAAATAAAAGAAAAAGAGAGAAAAAAGAACACTTGCAAGGCAATAAAAAATAGCTCCCAAATGGCTGGAGTGGAATTAAAATTGCAACAGACCAGATTTAACCACGTTAAAAATTAAATACTGTTACTGGCAAGCAAAATTTGCAAAGGATTCTAAAATTATGGACCAAAAAGGCAGGTTATTCCATTTTCAGTTTCATAGTTTGTGATATTGTCTCGCTTTTTAAAGGCATTTTCTGACATTGCTCAATTCCATTATGATGCTTTATAATTATAATCCTTTATTTGTGGTCTCTGTATCTACTCTAATGCTAAAACCTTAAGCCTCTCTAACACTAAGGTCATTATCTGATCTCTCCAGTTTATCCTCTCTGAAACATTAACCTTATCCAGGGATCTCTTAAAGGGCCACAAACATTTAGGGCCATGAGAGCCCTGACTGAAAACAAATTCAGCCCTTTGCTGATTGTCCTGGGGTGACACTGATGGTCTTTTTCTGGTGGCAAAGCCATGCATGCATTGCATGCTGTGCTAATGCTGTTGTGTGCTTGAATCTCCCTTTAGTTTAAATTTCGGGTATAAAAAACACCCAAAAAACCTAGAACAGCAAGTTGATTTAATCAGCTAAGCAAAACATCCAACATATTATCAAATTATGGATTTCTGTAGTTTTCTGTAGGCCTTGCACCTGGGGAGGAACAAGCCCAGGCACCAGCACAGGCTGGGCAGGAGCTCTACAGAGAAGGACGCGGGGGTCCTGGTGGACAAGGAGCTGTCCTTGGGTCAGCCCTGCCCTGGGGGACAAGAAGGCCAACAGGACCCTGGGCTGCATCAGGAACTGCATTGCCAGCAGGGCAGGGAGGTGATCCTGCCCCTCTGTCAGCCCTGGTGGGGCCAGTCTGGAGTGCTGTGCCCAGTTCTGGGATGAGAGAGAGACCTGGAGCTCCTGGAACTTTTATGAAAAATCCTTTCCTTAGGACTTTTCCTCCTGAGAAGCTGAGAGGCCTCAGGGACAAAATGTAAACATTGATTATCTGCTGCTGTGGAATGCAACAGGTGCATCTGTGACTGGCCCATGTTGGATGTTTGTAATTAATGGCCAATCACAGTGAGCCGGCTTGGACAGAGAGCCGAGCCACAAACCTTTGTTATCATTCCTTCCTATTCTTAGCTTAGCTGGCCTTCTGATGAAATCCTTTTTTCTATTCTTTTAGTATAGTTTTAATTTAATATATATCATAAAATAATAAATCAAGCCTTCTGAAACATGGAGTCAGATCTTCATCTCTTCCCTCATCCGAAAACACCTGTGAACACCGTCACAGAGGGCTGCTAAGGTGATTGGGGAACTTGAGCTCTTCACTTACAAGAAAAGGCTGGAGGAACTGGGCCTGCTTAGCCTGAACAGAAGTCTGAGAGGGGACCTCATCAAAATAGATGTTTTTGAAGGCTACGTGTCAAGAAGATGGATCCTGGCTCTTCTTGATGTGCTGAGCAACAGGACAAAAGGGAACAGGGACAAACTGATGCACAAGGAGGTTCCATCTGAATGATGGCAAGAACTTCAGTATGTGAGTGCGACTGTGGAACAGATTGCCCAGAGAAGCTGTGGAGTGTCCCTCATTACAGATATTCAAAGACTGCATGGACACAGTCCTGAGCTGTATGCTCTGGGTGACACTTTCTGGATAACGTGACCCTAATGTGGTTCCTTTCAAGCTTACCCCTTGTGTGATTCTGTGATCAGTGCTGGCCCAAGCCCTGCCTGGGGAGAATGTTTTCTTCTGGTTATGGGTGCTTGAAGAGGCAGTCATTTCTAAGTAACTTACACTCATTAGGACTCCAGAAGGATAAAATAAATTTGCCTGTTTACTTCCTTGGTACAATTCCAGGCAATTCCTCTGTGTTGTAAACCAAACAAGCTGAGCAGGTGACCAGCTTGGCTGAACAGGGAACTCCCCAAGAGGCTCAAAAGAAAAAAGAAATTGTATGATCTTCGGAAAAAAGGTCAGGATTTGCAAACAGAGCGCAGAGCTGTGGTGTATTTATTCAGGAAGAAGAGACAAAAGGTTTAATTAGAGTTTAAATTAGCCAATGATTGAGATAACCAAAATTATTTTTTAAGTGTGCAAATAGGAAGAGGTCTAAAGGCATCCTTCTATGTCTCCTCCAACTGAAATAGTCTGTTGTATTCTACTTTCTTTTAAAGAATTACTGAAAAAGAGGAGTACCAGGACTTTAGTTACCCTAATATACCACAAATAAAACAATTGATCTCAGCAACATTAAAATAAACAATTCAGGCATTTTTCACCAGCAGCCTAGAAGATCATAGACAACAAATGATTCTTTAAACAACCCAGTCATGTTAATGATCTATTTTAAGACAGGAAAAGTGCTACAGATCACAGCTTCCTGTTGTGGTCTATGCTCAATTCACAAACAAGCATTGGATGCATCTGACAAGCAGGACACCAAAAAAAAAACCCAAAGTGATGGGAATTTGCCTCAATAACTCCCATGTTTTAGTGATTTTTTGCTTCTCATAAAAACTATTTTCAGTGATTGACACCTCAGGAGAAGTAGGCATGCCTGGGATAGAAGTAAAAGCATGGTAAAGGGTAACATAATGTCATAAGCAGGTCAGTAAAATCTTTGGCTACTCTTTGTTTCCAACCCAATGTCCAGAAATCCCATTCACTTTACTCACACACACACATCCCACAAATACTCAGAAAGGCCCTGTGCAGGAGCAATAAGAAAGAAAATTCATCCAGTTCTTATTCATGAAGAATTTCACCATGATGCTCTCTGGTCGGTGGAGAAGGCTCTGTGAAACCACCAGCAGAGAAGAAAGTGCCATGGCTGGGGCTTAGCACCTGGTTATGCTTCCCTGACAGAGTAGACACTGATGATTTCTGGGTCATGTCTTGGCACATATATCTTGTACCATCTCCAAGCACAAAATAAATTTTAGAACAGGTATTTCCAATCAGCTTGCTGAACAGCTCTTCAGTAAAAACACCAGGTTCCAACAAAAAACACATTTTAAACCCTGAATTACTAACTTTCCATGGATTTATTTTTAATTCATTAAAAGATTTTGCCAACAGAAGTATATAGTTATAATACCTCAGAGGACCTATTTTTCTTCTCCTCAATGTTTTCATTATCTGCAGTGAGCTTCACCCCCATGCACATATTCCCCATGATCCACTATAATCACCAAATCCATACAAGGACTGACAGATAGGTACCACAGGAGATATAACCCAGCTTAAGACCACAATAGACAAGAGAATGGAAGCAAAATTGATGAATTACAGTCCCAGAAAGCACCAAGGTAACTTTTCAAAGTGAAATATTTCGGGTTTAGATCTTTCACCGATATTTTTCTTGGGGGAAGAATATTTGCAGCAATATTTTAAAGATTTGTAAAGCAAAGTACTGAAGAAATGGCTTTAGCAGAGCTGAGAAAGGGAGTTTTCTTTTCCTGATGCCTTTTTTTTTTTGTTTTCAGTTGTACTTTCTGACTGTATTTTTATTGCCCATGAGAACAACCTCTAGGGTTTTGGGTTTTTTTTCCCTCCTACTTATTTTTGGAAGACAATTAACCAAAGCTAAGCTCTCTGTAAGCTCAGGCTAGGTGGTGATTGCTGATACAAACTTAATATGAAACCTCTTGAGCATTCCAATGGCTCTGTTCTGCTTCCCATGGAG
This sequence comes from Melospiza georgiana, assembly GCF_028018845.1. Lineage (NCBI taxonomy): Eukaryota > Metazoa > Chordata > Aves > Passeriformes > Passerellidae > Melospiza > Melospiza georgiana. The sequence goes on from NC_080432.1 coordinate 21,764,177, forward strand.
AGAGGCAGCTGCTCTTCAGCACAAGGCTCGTTCAACTTTGGCTTGCAAGCCTAAATGAAGGAAGTTGGGGCATTGAAGTGAATTCAGGAAAATGTGATGGAGCATAAAGAAAAGGAAGGAAAACCTGAAGCATCCACATGGAATTCCCATCAGTGGGCCTGAGGTAAATGCGTGAACTGTAAATTTGTGTACTAGAAGTGCAAGGCTTGGAGATGCTTTGGAGCAGTCTGTCATTGTATCACCTAAAGCTCCAAAACTCTCCTGCTCTGTCTTGTTGAACTCCTGCCCAGTGGAGAAGATACTTCTATTCAAGCAGAGCAGAAGTTAATTTAAAGATTTAATGTGCAACTGCTTTTAGGGAGTAATAAAATCCTTTTCAAAGCATTAAGTGTGCACCAGAGTTGTAATAAATAAAAGAGCTTTCAGACTCACATCTCCAATTTCCTGGTATTTAAATCCCTATTGATGATGCCATAACTACCTCAATTTAGACCTTGTTTTGGAGACTGTGTGTACTACTGCAACAGCTCTTAAAACTTTCAGATGAAGTCAGAGGTTACCAGAGAGCTCAATAATTCAGACTTTACTCTCCAATTGTGCTCAAGGCCACAGGAGAATGCAACAGGATCTCAGAGGTTGCAATTTGCAGTCCTTATTTGGGCTAAACCCACCTGATATTCCCACTTCCAACAATATTTATGTTGTACTTGAATTTGTTATGTATTTTATTGTATTCCTGAAGGGTAAACCTTGGTATTAAAAATTACAAGATAGTGAAAAAAAACATATAGGTAACTTGAAAGGGTGAATCCAAACAACATATAAGGACAATAAAAGACTCGTCACTGGTCAAATTGTGAAGGGAAAAGCTAATATTGAACCGTGACCATGGGAAATGGGAACATTTTTATACTACTTAATAAGGAAAACAGCAGAAGCTGCAAATTAACTAAGGAATAGGAAGCTGAGCATTTTACCACACTAATATCCTCTCTTATTTTCCTTAAAAACTAAAAGTAACCACTTTAGTAGAGATTATTTTTCTTATTTAAATTTAAAGTTTATGTATAAAATTACATCTTGCAAAACACAAAAAATCACTGTTCTATCATGCATTTTGAGAGTTGATTAAACTTAAGCAATTCCTCTTTTCCTAAATGCTTTGAAACAATTGCTCTGAACCATTAAGTCCTTGGGCACATCCAAAAGTATGTGTGATTTAGATTATCCCCTTTCTTTGTTATTAAAGTAATTGAAGTACTCACATTTCCAGATTTTGGTGACAAAAAATTATTTGGTTTGGTTAGCAATTTTCCCCCCAAGTGTGTTCACTCTAATTGCTATACCTTGGATTTTTCTACTGAAAGTTTATTCAGTGGCTTAGAAATAAAGGCATTTATCCACACTTCTATTAAGAAAAGGACTTTCCTGGGGAAAGAAAAGTCGATATTCAGACTGGAGAACTCATTAACACAAAATCTCCAAACTTAGTATTTAACTATGGATTCCCTTGTAAAATACAGTATTCAGAAACTGATTTTCTAGTTTTTCTGTGGCCATAATTAGCTGAAATCTTGTAAAGAAAAGGTGCATATAGGGATTCCTCCTCCACAGAGATTACCTGATTGTTTCAGCTGCTGTTAGTCTGCTGGGCCGAAATAAGCAATAAACCAGAGCTCCTCCCAGCTACCTACTTCCACAATGGACAAAGACCTGTTTTCCCATTTAAAAGAAGGCTTATTTTTCTGAAGGCTTATTTATGGGCTGGGGACAGCAATTCTGCTGATATGTGTGTGTCCTTTTACTAAGCCCAGCTCTCCTAAATCACCTGAAGCCTGACAAGCACATCTTTCCTGAGACACCATGAATAAGAACAGTTCAGCTAAAATCCCACTGTCCTTCTCATTAAGGAGGGACATCTCCCCCTTTCTTCACACCCAGTCCGCTGTCCTGTGCTCTTAGCACCTCTCAGTTCCATCTGTATGTTGTGGGCAGACCTGAGCCGATGTCACTGTCATTTTTTCTGAAAAATCCCTTCACCAGGATTTCTTCCCCTGGGAAAGCTGAGCAGCCTCAGCATCTCCATGTTTTGTTACTTTGGAATGTGATTTGGAAAGTTGTTTACCCAACGTGTGAATTTTTTTTACTTAATAACCAATCCCAGTCCAGCTGTGTCAAGACTCTGATCGGTCACAAGGTTTTATTATTCATTCTTTTCTAACCTTCTAATGACTCCTTTCTCTTTCTTTAGTATATATATTTTCATTTAGTATAATATTTATAATAAAATAATAAATCAACCTTCTAAAAACTTGGAGTCAATTCTCATATCTCACCTCGTCCTGAGACCCACTACAACACCACAACAATTAACAACCACAAGCTGACATCAAGCTGAAGTTTATTTGACTGTATTCATCTCTTGGGAATTGGTATGATTCCTGAAGTACAATAAAAATGGCAATCCAAATGTAAAATTTCGCTTATAATCCAAATTGATTAGTGGGGTTTGGGACTTATTGGTACCCTAGGTTCAAGTGATGCCTAGAGAGGCTGGAACAGAGGCTAGACAGAGTAAGAGAAATAAAGTAGTTATTTTTTAAAAAGGCCTTCAAAGGCTACACCTTGGGCAGTACAAGAGCCTGGCCCTGGCTCCACCAAGATGGATGGTGAGTCACGAGTTTTCACACTTTTATAAATTTTGGTCCATTTGCATACTGGCGTTAATTGTCCATTTACAGCCTCAGGTAATGAAGTTTCATCCTCCCAGTTTTTCTCCCCCCAATTTTCTATTTTTTGGGCCTGAAGCTATAATGGTGTCCCTGGTTCTTGAATTGCAAAAGGATTGTTTTGTCTGACTGAACTGTGAGGAGAACTTGCTAACACTTTATATGAAGTTCAGAATTATATAATAATGCACTACAGAAAAGTATGTAAGTACAGGAAAATATGAAAGCTACAGCTTAAGGCATCACAAGCAGAGTTATTCTTACCTGTCACACTGCTTATCCAAATGCCAAATATCTGCAAGAATTTTAGACAGTGTATAATGCACCAAAGTTTTCTGAAAGCATCAGAGGTTTTTTGGCTTTCCCATGGAAAGAAACAATGCTGCATTTCCTATTTTCCTGTTTTAAATTCTATTGTTTCCTTCCCTCCCCTCTACTTAGCCCTGATGCCCTGTCCTATTAAGGGCTCCTTCCAGCTGTATACCAGCACAGACCATCTGTCTAATGATGATTTTATACATGGATTACTTCCAGCACAGAACTGCTGCCCACAATGGTCCCTCCCAGAACTCTCTTTCTTCCTTTTATGCTCCTGTACTTCATGTTTGTTTATATTGACCACACTCATGCTATTGGTGGCCACAGAGCAATAAAAATGTTCCACCAGCTTTTATTAATCCATTGATGAATTATATGAAATTACGCTACAAAACCCACATTGCTTTTCAAGCTCAGCTATTATGCTAATACATTACTGGTGCTTACTTGTGTTTCTAATTCTCCTTTTTCCCCATGGGCAGCTGAGCCACTCAAGGAAATTCACTGCAATGCAAAAAGGAAACACAAGAAATCTACCTACTAGAAATGCTTCATTAGTATTTATTCATTGATTTCCTTTGTTTGAGAGAACAATGAACCAGAAATGTAACAGAGCTTTTAAAAACAAGTTTAAATTCCACTTTATCCAAACTATTGTGTTCCATCACCAATCTCAGCTGCTGTTTGCCAGAAAAACAACTCTTCACTTTAGGGGATTTGTTCCAACTGGGATTTTGGATATATAAACCAAATATGAGAAATTATGCCATGAAGAACTTTCCTGTCAAAACAGATGTTGAAAGCAAAAAGAATCTGAGGGACCCTCAATGTAAAGTACAAAGTGACACTCAAATACTGGATCAGCCTTGCAGCCAATTGAGAATAAAGCTAATTTTCACATTTTGAACTAAATTAAAATATTTTTGCAAAGCATTAACCTAAAATTAATTAATCAAATTAATTTTTTTATTAATTTAATGGATATTTATTAGGTAGTAGGTATCAACCACGGGAAAATAATCAAGTATTTTAAAGCATAGTACAGGTTTAAGGTGTTCAAATAAATGACCAGTATGTATATATATTCAGTGAAATTGTTAAGTGTAAAAAGTTAAAAAATGCTCAGGTGATTTCTTAATTTAAAGTAATAAAACGTCCCTGGGACTTAGATGTTAAATTCACTGAATAATTTCAAGTTTCTGACTGAAAGGCTATTTGAAGAAATTTAGTTTTAATTTACCTTAGTTTAACTTTTCAATGTATTTCTTGACAAAAAATCCAGAGCAGGGTTCTATTGAAAAATAAGCTTATTTCTGTATTACATTTTAACTATTTTAATTTTTATACAATTTCTATAATTTTCTATGTTAAAAGAATTCCTTTCAAATTTTATATTGAATTTCAAGGATGTCAACACTGAAAGTTTTACTTCCAAATTTTCTTTTCCCCAGATGGGATTATTTGTTTTGAATTCAACTTAATTTTTTTAAATTATTTAGCCATGGATCCTGAATTTTTCAGCAAACAGTAAAAATCCCAACCAAACCTAAATCATTTTACATTAACCGTTCTCATCAGACCCAAAAAACGAATTACAGACAACTCAGCTCAAGAAACTTGTGACTTGTAGTAAAAGAAATACTTTCATTAGCCAGGACTATATCAGCAAACTTGTTTCCTGGTACAAATTTTGCATCTATTCTCATTCAAAATTCTGTTATAGTTTGCCCTAAATGATACACATTTCCCAAATTCTGAACTTTATTAATTATATTTAGTTCTTTTTAATAAAAATTGAATACATTCTCTGTATCTTCCCTTTCAGATCCTCTGCATGAACCATTTCTGCCATAGAAGAAAACTAAAAAAAAAAAGCAGCATGAAAAATTTCTAGCAGTTACAAAACTGACTGTGTCTTCTTATGTTTTCACTGATTTTCTGTGGGCTTCTTTTGTTTCCATCAGTACTAGATAAAGACCACTGAAAAGATTTAGAGATCTAGTTATCTCTTCTGCCACTTCCACACCCTGGGTGCTTGCAGAGTCATTTACTCTAACCATGCCTTTGTTCTTTTTTCTTTTTCCCAGAATTTATTAATTATGCAGGTGCACAAGTTCACGTGAATTATCTTCTAGAATTTTTTCTTTTTTTCCCCCCCCGAATAATAAGAGGTTCTGGCTGTATTAGTTTCCCTACACAGAAAAGAGCCCTTCTGTTCCTCACCAAAAGGAAGTGCACTGTGAATGAGCTCAGAAACCTCTAACACAGCCAGGGGAGAAAAAGTACACAAAATGCAGCCTCGTTGCTTTGTAAAGCCTGGCTAAGTTTTGTCACTAATTCCTCTGCCAGAAGATGAAGCCAAGTTTGCACTTTTGTGTGCAAAAGGGTTTGAGAACCCTTCTTTGAAACTCTCTTCAAACCAGCAGATTACTATTCTTGATAGATTATCTTAAATAAATTAATAATGGTTGTTATCCCCCTTCATCTGCATATAATTTTCTTTTAATGTTTCCTGTTCTTCCAGCTTTATATCTATGACTTTCTGGAATACATAAGTAAATTCTGGGCTTTCCTGATTGGAAAAATGTATTTGCAGTATGGGTGTGGAAGTGCATATCTACATATTCACATGTAAAATTTGAGATCAGAAATAGATTGTTTTCAAACCATCTCTATACCATAAGAGTTCTACCACAATGCCTTCAATTAGGAAGTCTGAGGCTGCAGCAATTTCAAGTTAATAGTGCTGCTTTTCCTTTATACTCCTCAGATTTGCAAGCACTTTAAGGTTGTGTAGGGTTCATAAGCCCAGCTTTCAGTGCCTTCTTTGCATTTGGAAATTTGATTGCCACAACTTTAAAAATTTCTTTTACAGTAATCAGTCATGACTATTTCTCAGGACTGAGCTCTTTAATTTCAAAGAAATATATTGAGCTGTGGTTTTGAAACATACAATGGATAAAATGTCAGTAATCCAATAAACATTGTGGAAAGAAGTAACAAAAAAAATCTCAAACTCCCATCGAAATTCTTAGAATTGCACAATACACAATAGATATCGGCTGCTATTAAAACTCCAACAGCTGCATTGAAACTCAGCAACCCATGACCATAATAACATCATCTTATTTTTTAATGTACCCTACCAAAGCTCAAACTCTGATTGTTGTTCTCAAACATACTTCTGACTGAACTAAAAAGAAAAATAAATTGTTTTCAGTGAAATCAGTACAAATACTCATCAACCATTGGAGCTGTAATTCCACTTTTGTTCCCCACCATTTTAAAAAAGATTATTTACTGCTGGTCCGTGCCTCAAGCATCTGATCAGAAACTAATTTTTTCCTTATCAGCTTCTCCAGACAACAAACTTTTTTCCTGAGGAAATATCAGTCCTTTAAATTAAAACTTATTGTTTATAAACATACATAATAAATACTTTCCTGTTTGTTCTTACAGGGCCCAGATTTTACTGGCTGCATTCATAGAATAAAAATTCACCTGAATAGGTACTAAGACATATCCTGAAAGGTTTAATCTGTGTTTACTTTACCTACATTTATTTCCTCTAGAAAATAACCTGTTAATACCACAGCAAACTATTCCAGGTGGTGATTTAATTGAAGTTGTATAAAGAAAAAGAAAACATTCCTGGTTTATAAAGGGAAAAATGGAAATTGCCAGATAGGTATTTGCTTCTCCATTTATTTATTATTAGTACATATTTGTTAGTAATACATAGAGGAATGTATCTGAGCCTTTCTAGGCACTTTGCATGCAAAACTACAAAGAAATATGTTGTAATTCTAGTTGTTATGCTGCTGGCTGAAAGCAGGAAAGATTGTTTTTTCCACCCATCATGGATTATAAAGGAGAAAAACCTAAAAGGCGGATGCTCATGCTGTTGTTGATCTGCACTTTTCCCATCCATTATACTCTGCCATTTGTATAATTCCGACCAATATTTTCTAAAACACATTTTTCAAATGTGTTGAATAGACATTTTCTTACTACGTTCAATACAAAATACTTTCTTGAAATATTTGAAATAATATTTTCAATTAATATGAATTTCTGATTCCAGCAGAAGCTAATGGACAAAAATAATGAAAACTGAGGATGAAATATTATTTTTTTTAGGTAAGGATGGACACAGCACAGAGAGTACTTTCTAAATGAAAAATACAGAGAAGATTGAGGCATTTTAAGACATATGTCTTGCAATCCTCCATTCAACACGGCCCCTAAAATTTCTTTTACATACTCCATATAAATCTGTATAAAAGTCTTATGCATCAGGCTGGCACAATGGTTTATTTTTACAGCATCAGGATTATGACTGTTATGACTGAAAAATAAAAACCAGATTACAAAACCAGGTAGAGTTATTAAAATATGATACAGCTCTGACAAGATGTTAAATCTTTAAGCAGCATCCCAGCAGTCATCACAAGCCTATAGAGGCAAGTAACTCTAACATGAGGCATCATAATTCTTTGTAAAGTGACTTAAAGGCTTTCAGAATTACATCTGATAATTTGCTAGTCTAAATTACTTTGAACATATCTAGGAATTCTGACCAAAAATACTTCTTGCAAAGCAGGTCTGGTGTACACAGGAGAAAAGTCCCAAGATATTGTGCCAACCACAACAGATTTCCTTTTGTGAAGGCATCCCCTGCTTTTCTAGAAATCAGTCTCCTGTCTCTCAGTTGTCATTTGCAGGTAGGGAGCAGAAAGTCAAGCACAGACAAAGAGGTTAATTTCCATAAACACTGAAGTGAACATAAATTTTATTTCTTTTTCCTCTTTTCATTCAAGAGAAAGGGCTTAGTAAAACCTGGAAGTTTCAGAAAGGACAGGTCAATGTAGTATAACTATGAATCCATGGAGATGAAACATTTCTCTGAGTATTAGAGACTTTTTTATTGTTTGAAAGATTGCTTAAATACAGCAAGAGAGTCCAATTAAATTTGGTACCTGTGGGACTGGAAAAGGATAAGAAATCCCAGTGAAGTTTGGCGGAGTTGAAACAAGGACATGCAGTGAGCTATGGGCTACATGGGTTTTTTAGTACTTTTAGCTAAGCCTAAAAGATTGCATGAACATAAAAACCTAGAGAACAGCAAAAAATGAGATGTCCCAATTGCGTGATCTTACAGTGCCCAGGTGGCATAAAGTGCCAATAATATGGAAAATAGGAGTCATGCAAAAAAAGAAAAAAATACAAAAAAGGAGGAAGGCACTGTGGTGCTGACCACAGTGACAAGTTTTATTCCACATTTATCCACCAAATTAGCACTGCAGGCTCTCCCTGTTCATTAAGGACCAAGCCAAGATAGTTCCTTGTACAAACATAAGCAAATGGAAATTTCTTTCATTCACTATAGAGTGAATTTGCATAATGACCAAATTCAAAACTTAGTCAAGAATTATTGTAATTTAAAAAGCCCTCAACTTATAGCTACTCAGCCTCCACACATCTACCATTTATTACACAAGCAGCAGCATTCTCAAAAGGATTAATAATTTTTGCCATGTGTTGGAATGGAAATAGTGAAGACAATCATTATGCTGCAGCCTAACACAGCAAAGAGAACAATTCCAGCTTTGGAAAAATCCACTGAACTATTAGTTACATTAATTGTCATTTCCACCCTTCCTTGAATAAACAGAGAGGGAAAAAGAAGTATCAAGGTGTGCTCATCTCAATTAACAACAAATTCACTTACATGTGAAGAGAAGGAATAAAATAGCTTGAGATCCCTCACTCCAAAGACAAATTATCATTGTGGCATCATTATTCACTGTGGTAATATTGCACTAGAAATACCAGCTGTGCATCCATGTTTAATTTATTAAAAATCAAATTCATTATGTGTAAAACCAAACAACAGTAGAAACCAAAGAAACGTGTCTACTGCATTTCCTGCTTGTATTTCCCTTTCAGGTCTCAGATATGAAGCATTTTCAGTCAAGTTTCCAGCTGTGTCCATTTCATAGATGAAGTGTAGCAATAGATACAAAAGGTATTATATTCTAGTAATTCTGTATTTCTGGTTTCCAGCTCTAATTTGAGGGCCATCTTTGAATTAAATGCACTGTCATTTTACATGTATCAATCTGATATCTTATTAATCTCTTATTTTGAATGGGGAAAAGTCACATAGAGAATGTCAGCATCCCTCAAAGCAGAAGAGCCAAAGGACTGGATTCAAAATTTTCTGAGCTGACGAATTCAAGACCTAGAGCTGACTTTCCCAAAGACTGTCCTTCCATTAAAAAGCTGAATCTCAGTTTTGATTTGATCTTTTTTTCAGATGTATATTCCCCAGTCTGTATTTTTTCGGAAACAAAAGTTTTCATTGTATTCATCCTAACATTGTTTTGCTGAAGTAACTCACTACAGAATTCAGTGTATGTCTGTAACAAATTAACTTTTCCCAGTGTGCACTAATTTATATTTTTAAACCAGAAACCACCTGTCATGAGAATTCCCCCTATGCCAGGTTTATATTTAAGATTCTCTCACAAACCTTTCTCAAGGACATCTAGATCATGATTATTCTGAATAATTCTGCAACTACAACCATTCCCATCCATTCCCTCAGGACATTAAGGATCTAGCTATGCCTACACATTGCACTCATTCTCCAAAAAGTTCTTTAAATAGCCAGAAATAGAAGCCTCAAATCCTAATTTAGCTTTTTCTTCCAAGGGCAGTGAGCCAGTGCTTGGGAGTAGTGACCCAGCTCAACACAGAGATTTGTGATCGACCAAAATCACCAAGATACATGCACAGAGCCATTAATAACAGCAAAACTACCCCAAAAATTGCTGCTGCTCCACCCCACTGTCAAAGGAATGGGCTTTGAAATTGCACATTCCTCCTACTACATACGGAGAAACATCCAACTCCAGGACAAGCACAGCCCCGAGTGAACATGCATGTAAATAGCTGGATTTTACACTGAAATGAAGAGACTTTCTGCAATAAAAAGAAGACAGAAAAGGGAAAAGGAGAGAATCGTTAACACTTCATTGTCATTTGCCATCTGGCTGAATCCAACAAAGAAGCTTTTAATGCAAACCCAAATGTCTAAATTTAGTCAATAAAAGAAAAAACTGAGGACCTCTTCAGCACTTCAACCAACTCTCACAGTTGCTCATGACAGAAGACACAAAATCCCCTTTTATTGTGCCAGAGAATACAGTTAAAACTAACTATTCCAAAAGTTTGGAATATGGGCTGCATATAAACGTTTCACTTTTTTTGAAAACAAACAATGTAAAATGGTTTTATAAATATAAAAAAAAAAATATGAGGAAAACTTATAAGTGCCTCTTTCAAGAGTTCTCTTTTTCAGCTTAAACTTGTGGAAATATTTTCCATGTTCAGACATTTTATGCTGGCAAAAATGACCCAAAGGGAAAGCAGCACAGAGAGAAAGAATCAGATTTTTTTTTTCCTCCAACATATTACTGCAATACCCTTAGGAAACAGCAAATAAAAACTCCTAGAAAGAAATAAACTTCCTGAATCCTTTATATTTGTCCTGTTGCAAGAAACCATGTCACATATTATTCATGAACTTGAAAAGATCCATCTTCAGCTATTTTGAGTGTTTTGCTTCTATTTCTCTTTTCAACTCTTAACAGCTTTGCTCTGGAAGCAACACTTTCACTTTTAAATTTTGACACCTTACAGGGTAGTTTTTTAAATGTGAAAAGTACAGTTTATCTAAATTTCCTTGTCACTTTAAGCAGAAAGATACTGAGAATTCAGCTAAAGGTGTTGGAAGCTGGGGGCTGGAGACAGCATTTCTTCAAAGTTTTGGGACTTTGTCATGAGAAAAAATAGATTTTTTTTCAGCGTTCATATTCTAAAGGAACATCTTTTTTCCCTCCCATTAAAAAGGAATAAAAAAGAAGAGTTTTATTTAGGACTGTCCTAGTAATGAATTATTCTCTCTTATCTGCAGAGACATAGACAGCTTACCAGAAGTGAGATGGCAGGAATTGTATTTCTAATACATTGGAGCAAGATAACATACTACATAAAACAGCACTGCTGTTGAAGCAGCACTGCTAGAGATGGGAAATAGGTATTTCCCATTATTAGGAAAAAAAGAAAAGAAAGAAATGTTATTCCTGCTAACAGAAGCATCATCAGTGATTTCAATATACTAGTGCATGCCCTGGGAGTTAAATTTTAAAAATACATACTTAGAGCCAAAATCTGCCACACTTTAACCAGGATAGGAAAAGGCTCATTTTAAATTGATCTTCATTCCAAGCAAGAATGTAAATACATACTTGAAAGGAAATGCCCTTCATGGAGAAAAACATGGAAGTGCACTATGCACTAAATAACTAATAGGTAATTGCAAAGACTCATATTACCACATGTCACAGACATCTTTTATGGAAAATCCTTTCCTTAGGATTTTTCCTCCTGAGAAGCTGTGAGGCCTCAGGAACAAAATGTAAACATTGATTATCTGCTGCTGTGGAATGCAACAGGTGCATCTGTGATTGGCCCATGTTGATTGCTTCTAATTAATGGCCAATCACAGTCCAGACAGAGAGCTGAGCCATAAACCTTTGTTATCATTCTTTCCTATTCTATTCTTAGCTATTTCCTTCTGATGAAACCTTTTCTTCTATTCTTTTAGTAGAGTTTTAATGTAATATATATAATAAAATAATAAATCAACCCTTCTGAAACATGGAGTCAGATCCTCGTCTCTTCCCTCATCCAAGAACCCCTGTAAATACTGTCACAACCACCCACAACAAATTATAACACAAGTACGATACCTGAACAAGATTTGTGATCAGATCGTGTGGCAAGGTAAAAGGGATTCATGAACTGCCCAACCACCAATGTATCCTGTATGCAAGAGTGTTTTCCTTCATAAAAATAGAACAGAATTACATGTCTTACTGAAAAGGACTGGATACTCCCAAGGAGCAGCCTACAGATGCATAATCAATTGCTAATTGACTCCAACAGTACATGGAATGAGGTATTAAAGGGAAAATTTGAGAGACATCATAAAGAGACAAAAGCCATCCTTCCTTTTTCACAAGACTGTCACAGATTGAGGAAAAACTAAGTCAGTAATGGCTTTGAAACAAACCTGCCCAGAGTTTCAAGAGAGCTCCCCTAAAAAAAGCCTTAGGCTCAATATCACAAATCCCATGCACTACCTAAATAAACATTAAAAAATATGGTTTTTCACTCTAAAAGGAGACATGGTACATCAAAACTGCTCCAGATGTGCCTTAATCCTTCCAGTCTCAAATAACTGCAACAAGCAGAGCAAAGTCATTTCAACTGATCTTTGTGACAGAAGAAAGAATTAAGTGGAAACAAAGTTCATGTTCAGTACAGAAAGCCTGGCTTCAGAAACACCTTGACTGGGCCCACGAACTTCTGACAAAGTGCAAAAGAAAGTCTTGGTTTGAACCAGTCTGTAACTAGAAACAACTGGGCACATGCATGAAAAATAGAAAATTTTCACTCATACTTTCTTTTCTTTGTAGTTAATCACAAAACTACAGAAAAGGGGACAATGACTAAGGCATTTTCAAACAGGAATTAGAGTAAAAGTCGTGGTACAAAGAAAGGTTGTGTGTCTTACATACAGCTGTTTAAAGAAAGAATCAAACAGAAAATGTAGCTGAAATTCAGCCTTTCATTTACTTCTGGGAGCAGATCACTGAAGAGAGAAAAGCTGCAGAATGTTTTTATGTTTTAAGGAAAAAGGAACAACTAACAACAGCCTACTGAGCACAGTATCAGAAGACTGTTAGAAAAGATCCAAGCTCCTTTGACACTCTTTTGATTCCCTTAGCTTATGGAACATTTGTTACTTATGCAAATATTCCTGACAATCACCAGAAATTAAAACATTAATGATTTCACATTATTGTATTACCACTAGGGGTAATTTGAGCGTGTCATAAGACTGTCTCCCAGTATATATTTGAATTTTAGAATTGCCATGATCAATATTTTATTGTGCTTTTTTGCTTAGCACTAGTAGAAAATAAAAAAGATATCTGACTGTAGTGGAAGAAGTTTTCAAATGTATTCTGCTTTATATTTTTATTTTCGATCAACCATACTCTTAATACATTTTACTTGGGGTTAATTTAGTCAGCACAAACTTTTGGCCTATAATTTCTGTTTATCAGAATGAAGATTCCATAAATCTGTTTTAACAAAAGCAACACTGAGAACAAACATGTTTGGTCCATCGTAAATAGATGTGTCTCAAAAATATACATTGCATTTTTTGAAAAGCCTGAGTGCCTGAAAAGCTGAAATTTTCCTTGTGTTACGTACAAAAAAAACCCCAGAAAATGTAAACAGTTTTCTAATTCAAATATATTTTAATGCCATTGTGTACTTGTAAGTGAAGCAATTATTCAAATCCTCAAGTTCTCCTGCACGAAAGATGCAAATGCAAGTTTGCATGCAATAGCTGGCTTTTCAGGGGAAAAAAGGGTATATTTTTCACATTAAAACAATGACAACTATGCATTTTATCCAAAAATTGAATTGAAATTGCTAGCTTTTTTTATTCAAGTGGTAAAAGTCAAAACACAGTGGTCTCTAGAGAACAGTCAGATACTCCAAAATCTGTACTCAACACCATTGATGGTGAGCTCCATCTAGACATACTCCTAAGAGAAGTGGTGAGCAGATTTAGCATCACATCCACTCAGATCTGCAGAGAAGTTCAGAGACAGCAAAGCTGAGAGACATCAGTCCTGAAGCCTTGAAAAATCAGCACAAAATTAACAGCCTGGTTTTGGCAGCAACAACCCTGTGCTGCTGGGTTAACAACAACATTTTGTCAGATCAAAGTGTTTTTTGGGTATATTTTTTTCACCACCAAGTCATAATCTTTCCGCTGATAGTTAAGGTTTAAAAATTCCTTTTTTCCAATTACTGCAAATATATGCCACAGCATATTTTAAAAGCAGCCAGACCCCAGTTCACATTGATATTCCAAAAATATGCTCCCCTCTGCTGAATTCTGTTGTTTGACCTCATTCCTGGAAAACTGTGCTAATAAAATCTTGACTGTAAACAGATACCAACAACTGCCAGGGAATCTAGCAAACAATAAATGAGGTCCAATATCCTATGTTATTTCAGGTTTAGCCAGAGTCACAGAGATCATAGCACCTGTACTTCCATAACATAGCAATCATTTTATACTCCATTTACAGATGAGTCAGGGTTTCCATTCTTACGCTTCCAAAACCTGTATTTTGAATCAATTAGCCCACAAAGCAGTTAATGAATTCCATAGACTACACAGCAGTGACTGGAGGTACCTTGAAGTGAGAGGAGACACTTTTTAGGAGCTTCCCAATGACAGTGTAGCTCTGCATAATGCCAGCAGAAAACTGTGCCTTCTAGGCAGCAATGATCCTGTCAGCAAGACAGGAAAGAAATGTAAACTCTGCTATAGCTAGGGGATGTAAAAGACGACTGAAGAGCTTAAAAAAAAAAAAAAAAAAAAGCTCTTAAACATAAGAGTTTTGGTCCCTACTTGAGGATCTTGAGGATGTGAAGGAAAATGTGAAAGTTTTATGCAAAGCATATTTATATAAAGGGTGATATTGCCAATCTACAGTAGTAAGCAATAGCTGATGTTTCTTTAAGAGGTTTAGGACTAAAAAACCCTGAAGTGACATTAAAACTAAAGTTGTCTAAGTGTTACATGTAGTGTGCTTAAGAAAACCCAGGAAGAGAAGGTGGTTTAGTTTTTTACTGAGCTCTAATGAAACTGAGCACATTAAATGACTGCTAGGTGCAATCTGCTGATCCAGAACCAGATGCAGAGCACCTTGGAGTTTCCTGTCAAGTTAATGAGCTGCAGATCAGACCCATGGGAGGCCTGGCCCGCAATGCTGACACTTTCTGTCCACTGAATGCCAGAAGTATCTACTGTATTTTTTGTTCTTTGGACTTGCTTTCCATGCTTAGCTTCCTCTTTGACTCTATAATAAAATACATTTAAAACATCTTCATACTAAGACTTGTACTGAGAACCATGCACCTTCCTCATATCCTGCCTAAATATCAGATTTACAGTAACAACATTTTCACCCACAGGGTCACATCCCATGAGAAACTCCAGAACTTTACTGAAATTTTGTAGAGACCACTGGGCTTTGCGCTTCTTGACTTGAGATGCAGTTTCAAGAGAAAAAAGTGTGTTTGCTTGAAGAAAAGATTAAACTTTGTCTATTTGAGTGCCTCCAGGGAATGTGCAAATAACTGGCCTTTCAGCTTGTCAGCAAAGCTGAACTATTGGATCCACACAGATGTTGGACACTGGATTCTATCCAGCCTTCAGCTCACAGACTCCACCATAAAAGATGTTCTAAATGAAATTCTTTTCAGGTGGATAGTGAAGATTTCTGAGGAATCCTGTGTTTTGGATTGAAGAAGGAAAATAAAATGTCAGTGTGTAGAATACCTTTTAACAGAGATCCCTTTTTTTTTTCTGCTTGAACACCTTGCTAGACCTGCCTTTCATGGGAATTGCAAAATGATTTCCTGGTGAATCCCTGTACTGCCTTCCAAGCTTTTTTTCCTGTGGAATAGATTCCTTCTAAACACACAAGATATCCCAAGGGACACTAATCCCAACCAGGCTGTGGTGTCTTTGTCATTCAATGAGTGTGGGCAGAGATGTTTCATCATAGGGATGCTGATGATTGGCTAAGACTTGGGAAGTGCCTGTGGGTAGGACAATTTTAGTATTAAAAATCTGTGGCATGGCTTAAGGGAGGTTTATATGAGTCAGTACACTTTCATCTGTAAAAATATGGACTTTTGTCTTTAGGAAAATCCTTTGTGAATGAGCAAGTTGCCAACATTTTGATGTAAGAACTGTTTAAATTGGCTTGTGTAGTCACACAAATGAAGAAATGTATGTGTGGTGATAATATGGAAATGTGCCATTTTGCTATAGAGAGAGAGCTACAATTATATTTGCTAGAATAGTAGGTCATAGGACACAGCAACATTTTAAGCATCTTCCTCATCCTTGCAATAGGTAGCTGCTCATTGGGTTTGGGGTGAGGATCTGGGATTTTGCTTTTTGGAGGGCTGTGTTTGGTTTCTTTTCCTTTTTATTTCACCAAGTGTCCCAGTCACTCTAACAAAAAAAAAAAAAAAAAAAAAAAAAAAAAAAAAAAAAAAAAAAGCAGAAATGCAAAACCAATAATTACTTCTACCAATAACTTGCAAAAGGCAATGTGAAATCCAGAAGATGTAGAAGATGGCACCTCTCCTTACATGGCCACTGAAGGATTTTTAGTGGTAGCTCTCCTGTCACCATGTCATTTTTATCAATATAATGATCACTTCCTTCAAAATCTTTCCTGCTGTATCATTCTGCTTTCATTCACGCTGTGTGCTTGCACACTACCAAAACATTGACTACCAAAGCTGACTCCTGTCATAAATCACTGCAACTTAAGGTATTATTTCTATAAATATAGACAAGACCTAATGTGTTAAAAACTTGAATTTCCACAAGCATATGTAAGTTTTGACAAAGATTTCAACAAAAATTAGAATTTCTGGCTAAAACCAAGGCGGAAAAATTACTCTTTCCATATCATCTGTGGGAGTTCCTGCGTATCTAGTTATCTTGCAGGATCTGCTGCTGGTTTTTTCACATTTTTCAAATTTCTATCTTGATGTATTATAGAAAAGTTTACTAACTCTTCATATCATTGATGTCAAATACAGAGAATGGAGAGGACTTCTTGCCGTAACTTAGCATGTTTATGGAAATCAAAGCTTTGGCAAACTTAAATACCAATATGAGAATTTATACTCATGTTGTATTACTCCTAAGTAATACAGGAAGAATTTTACTAAGTAGCATTGAAATGTTGTAAAATATTCATATGTAATTTATTCAACTGTTTATGAGGAAAGCCTGATGATAGAATAATTTTGAATAAATATTTTATACATTGATTCAGCTAATTTATAAATAAAAAACTTAACTGGTTAATATTTTATTAAATGTAAAACACCAAAATTCACTGGATACATTTTATGGAATCTAACTCATATATATGTAATTGCATATCACTACTCCAGGATTCAAAATAATATTTTTCACTGCTGATATTAAATTAGTAATGAATTAATATATCTTGGTTATCTTTGGTTTTATTTTTAACCTAATTGTCTGTGTTGGATAGAGGCTTTCACCTTTTTAGTCACTTCTTACAAAGAAGCTTCTTATATAACCATAAAAATCATGTTTCCATAGTCAAAAATAATAGCAACTTTGTCCAGACCTTTCCCCTAATTCAGAGTAACAGCAACTGGAAATGAAAAATTACCAATCTCTTAGCTAATGGTAAAACATGTACTCAATTGTATGAACTAGGAGCAATGAAGTGTACAAATTAATTAAAAATTAAAAATATCAAGGAAAAAGGTCTGTCACTTGTTGGGCCAGTCAGGGATTTAAGTATAGGAAAAACATGGGAATGATGCAAACTTCCACCAAAATGAGAATAACAAAACTGCCAAAAATAACACAAGAAGAACAAGGGCTAAGGAAATGCTTTCTGGATTTGGATGTAGGTCTGATACATCCTCATTTGCCAAGCTCAGAAAATATTTTCAATTGAAGATAGCTATAAAGCTTATGATATGGATAAACATTAACAGATCAAGTGGAAAATAACTCCAACAGCTGGGGATATCTGAGGTCATGAAGACTGTAAAATAAATATTGAGAAACTGTTGAAACCTAAACCACTTAATGAGGATTAATATTGTGCCAGCTTCACAATAAAGAAATAGAATGATGCAATTAATAAGTAAAGGCCGAAACATTTTCAAAAGAAATACTTTCAGCAAAATAATTCTGATTTCACTCTCCCATGTTTAGAGAGTTAATTTTTTAAAGCCTGTAAATATAAATATAGATATGTGAGTTTTTACATTTTATGTAGTAATACCCAATATTTATTAATTAAAAAAATAGAAAGATGCAATATCAATAAAAGACACAAAATACAAACCAAAAACCACCAAATAACTGACTAATCCTCCAGTGAGTGGAATGACAGGACAGCTTCTACAAATATTTCAATGGTACAAGGTTTCTCACTATTTAACATTTTCATGGATGTCCTGGGCAATCAAACATTGTCTATACCAAAGATAAATGTCATTCACTTCATTTGGTATAGAACTTCTTATGAGATCTTTACTCTATGGCCAAACATTATAAGGAGCTTTTCAATATTATGAGAGCTCTTCATAACAAGTAGAGATTGTAGAAAATGTTTCTTTTGTTCATTTTGGCAAGAAGATATCGTGGCCATTAGCACCATACTCTTGAAACTTTACAACCAAATGTGTCTTTTGGAATCAGATTCTACCAAGCACTAATCTTCATCTTTCATGTTGATAAAGATTTTAACAGCTGCACATATATTTTTCATTAAAAGATACCCTCAACCCTGTAATCTATGGCCATAATATTGGATTCAAGCTTAAAATGTGAATTTAAAAAAAAAATCCCCCTGTTCTGGAGAATTAAAATTTAGCTTAAATCAGACATAGAGGAAACAGAACCTGGGCTTTACTCATCTCCCAGCAGTATCATCTCCTTTGCTGAAGCAGTCCTGCAGAATTTTAAACTTAAATGTTGGCACAGAAAAAAGTTTTAAAATACTGCCAGCTATTTGAAAATTAAATTGTCCTTCTACATTCATGCATATCTTAATAGCATTATTCATTTCTTATTCACATTAGACTTCATCCTAATGCATAGGCATTAAAGCCTCAGCTGCAGTTTCAGCTCTGCTGTACACAGCTAGGTGCTGGATATAGATCATAAAAAAGTTTCCTGCCTCGAGGGATGGGGAGATCAAGACCTTTATCCTGCACAGGCTCATTCCAAAGAACAAGTTTCATTAGCTGTGAGAAGAGTGGCAACAACACACAAGCCTGCCTAACTCATCCCTCCCAAATTTTAGTTAAGGAAGCGGTCCCAATGATCTCAGTGGAGCTGCTCACAGAATATTATAAATTTAAATGCCAGCATACGTATTTGAAAGATCAGGGTCACAGGCATTTTGTTTCTTCCCTTTTCCACTGCACATGATTTATGCTTCCTCTAATGGTGAGTTGTCAGACAAGAAGTGCTGCAAGATGAATTATTGTCCAAAGTGTTCCTCTGTTCCCCCAGGTGTGTGGTGTATTGTGAAATGTTGGCTTGGGATAATTCAACAGCTCATCTCTCCCTGGCTTGTTTCTAGGCTGAAAAATGAATTTGCATTGCTGTACTTGGATTTTGCCACTATCCTTCCTCTGCAAGACTCTGACACTTTCCTTTATACGTAAATGACCCACATGGAAGGCAGGACACCTGCAAAGAAACTTCTCTTCAGATGACAATTTTAGGTTTCAAGTGTTAATAATAGCATGACACCATTTGAAAAAAATGTTTCTCTGAGTGCTAAGCCAACGGGTGAAAGCTTTGCATAAAATCTGGTATTCCTGGATTTGTTTCCCATCATATTTGCCACATATCATATATATTACCATGCTTCAATTTTCTTTCTACTGTAATGCTTTTTAACCAAAACATTTGGGGAATAAAGTATATTTAGATTACAAAAGTTTTTAGAAGTCTTATACAAACATCTATCTATTAACCTCATTGAAGGGAAACAATGGAAAATAATATTTGGCTTTTTCCTTAATCTTAAATTATCAATGCGTTTCTCTCATAAGGAGGTTGGCAAGATTAAAGGGGTTTTTTTACCAAATTGCTAACATTTACCTTCACTATAGAATTTTCCAATGGAAGAGAAGTGCATGGGAAAAGTGCAAAAAAGGCCAAGATGCAACAGAAAATATTCAGTGTTTTTACAGGCTTCTACTCATGCAGTGCTACTTCATACCTGAATTTTTCACCTGCATTCAAGAGAGTATTTTTTCTATTAAAGACAGTTTGTCTGTATCAAATAGTTGTATGTGAAGTGAATAACATCCATTTTGACTTACAGAAGTAAATACTAAACTGGAGTTTGGGAATTTCTAAGCAAAACAGATTTCAGTTTAATGTTCCACTTCTGGGATTATGACAGTGAAATCCCAAACCATATGTTCATATTTATGTTATTCTAATACAACTTTCTGAATTGACTTTTACTATATTGCTTGTGTTTCATAAGAAATTCTAAAGAATGTATCACTAAGCTGAACTCTAAGAATCAGTGAGTAAATATCTGTAAATAAATATCAGTATATTTATTAAAAAAAATAAAAATATATATATATATATATTAAAAAAATCAGTAAATAAATATCAAGTATACTTGAGTCTTTGAAATAATTATTAAAATTTATTTCATACCAGTGAATTGAAAGATCTGACAGTATATGCTATTTGGAGGTAAGAAAAAACAAAGAAAAAGAATCCAAACTTTTTCATCAGTCTCTGAAATCCGTGAAAATTTTGATTAGCAATTATTCACAGAGGTAAATTACTCAAGTGCTCCTTAAAATAAGCTGTCAACAGGAAAAGGATAGATATACTTGGCAGACTCATGAAATAGGGTTAAGACTTAAAATTAGCAGTGCAATTTATCATTCAGATTACTAAGGATGAAACAGTGCAAACAAAAACTCACAAAATTTGGCAGGGAAAGAAAAGGAACAATATAACTGCAGAAAAGAAATCATACAAGGTATTCTATTATATTTAGTGATGATACCTGCCTAATTAAAAAAGAGAAAAATTCAGTCTTCTGTGATCTAAAGTAAATAGAAGAAAGATAGAAAATGAGAATCTACATTATTGATATGAATGTGTAGTACTGCAGTGATATGATTAAAACTAAACATTTCTACACTTGCATAGTCTTTATACTCTGATACAGAGCTAGGTGTACTGCAAATATATTACCTGGACAGTTCTTCAGCACATGTAAGAAAAATTCCTTTTATTACATGATTAGTGTTTATTTATAGGGCTCTTAATTAGAGTAAAATTACCAAACCATCCCTCTGAAAAATGAAGCTGTTCCTTTATTTGCAAAAAGATTGTTCTCTCATCAGCTTTCTCACGGCAAATATGATCATAGAATGCCACACCTGATTTCCACAGAGCCATTTTTAGTGCAACTGTTGTCTTTCAATAAAAACATTCTCCTGTCTGCTGTCCAGTCTTTGTTTTTGTTGTCACCATTGCCATTATTCTGAGGGGACACCAGGGTGGGGAAACCACAGCACATCCACCTGACAGCAGCACAGGTCCCTGCTAAAGCTTCCAGCTTATCCTTCACTCAGGCAGCTCACCAAGGCAAACATATCAAGCCCAAATTCTTTATACTGCTTTCCACACCCTAGTGCACTCATGGGATCAGCAGCAGGTGGTTTTCAGTAGGAATTTCAATAAAATAGTGACAGAAAGTGCTAGGGCCCACATATCCCACACCTTATTCAGATTTTATACAAAAAGAGATTATTTCTTCATTTCGTCTTGAAATTTTATTAATTCTCTAGTAAGCAGATCAAACTTTTAATTAAAACTAAAATCAAATATCAGAACAGTCATTTCTCACAGTAACTTTGGAGACAACCTTTTGTATAGTACGGAAAGCATTCACATATAAACACAGTGCTGTTTCATCCTATTTCTAAAGATAGCATGGGAAATGGATGAACATTTCAAAACAAAAATAAATCTCTCATTTCCAATATCAGCAGCAGTGTTTAAATAAATTGATGATATTGCACAGGAAGCACAGAGCAAAAAACACTACCCTCAAGGAAATAAAACTAGAGATAATCTAAACTTCAGTGAAAATCCCTTACCTCCAAGCAAATCAGCTAAACAAATCTAAAATTATCTCTTGACTACTGTGCCCTGGAAAGAAGAAAAAATTATAAACAACATAGCAGAAACCTACCTGCTAGTAATCAAGTACTGTCATCACTTGGACAGACACATAGGTTCAATTCTGTCTGCTATGCCACTAAATCCAAAATCTGGATGAGATCAACACAAACCACCAGAGAACATTACAACTGAGGATATTTTACCTTACTTTGCAAAAGGGATGTTTAGTAATATTGATATTTACAGAGAGCAATGAATTATTTTTTAATTAATCATATAGCCAGAGTGCTTTGGATTGGAAGAGACCCTAAAGATTGTGTCATTCCAACTTCCCTGACAAGGGTAGGGACACCTCCCACTATCCCCAGTTGCTCAGAGCCCCATCCAACCTGGCCTTGAGCACTTCCAGGGATGGGGCAGCCACAGCTTCTCTGGGCAACCTGTTCCATATTAACAATATTAAGTGTTTTATGAGGCCTTCCAAAGCCAGAATAGCATCTGATTTTAATGAACATTTTCCTCCTGTGTTCAAGAACTTGTAATTTGATCTCAGGCACTTCAATCCATGTAGAGACACATTGCAGATTCTAGTCAGACATTTAATGACATGTTTTCCCATGCAACATTTATTAACTTTCTATTTAATAGTTGATATCTGGAAGCATCATTGATGAATACTTTAAGTATGCTGCTATGTTTGTTGACAACCACAGGAATTTTTAACAGACACACTCAATTGTTGCAGTTAAAAACCCCTCATATATATATTTCCAAGACTAGTGTGAATGTATGTATGAGTCAACAAAACATTTCTGCAGGAAAATGAACTATAATTTTCTGAAAGAGTGCAGGCATAATGCTAACTCATTTTTTAACTGTAAAAGTAGATGCATTGCTGCATTCAGTGTAGACAGAACAAATTAAATGGCTAATATTAGGATTTTGTAACCCTGTCTATCAATGTAAATTATTCATATTAGTTGAGATTTTGGCAAGCTTTTATGACTCAGGATGAAATTATGCTAAGGCAGCTAGTCTATGGGTCATAAAGAAATATGTGATCTTTCACCAAGCTAGATAACCACAAAAATCAAGCATTCTGCCTTGAAATTTCAGGTGATCTTTTTGTCACTGGTACCAGTTATTGCCAAAGAAGAGTTACGCAACATGAAGGACCCACACTAACTGAACTGTACAGCCATTGACAATTTTGGCTCTTTTTTTGTCTTAACAGACACAAAGATCATAAGCTTTTGGAATAATAATAAAAGAAGAAAGTTTTAAATGCTTGCAAATCCCTCAAAGTTTCACTGACAGTAAAAAATAAACCCATTAAAAGTTACCAGATCAATGGTTGGACTTAGATGCAATGATGAATGTATTAAACCAGAGGAACAAACAGTGAATAAACATACCATGCCACACATCTCCCCCTTGTGGAAGGAATCCCAGCTATTATTAGCTTAGATGAATCACTAGGGCGACTGCTCTTGGAAAAAAAATACCTTTCCAGACCTAGCCTGAAGATTTTTCTTCTCCTCTTTAAAGAGCTCTATTTCTGGATGATTCCACATACTTGGATATTTGCTTTTGCTGGGATAAGCTACTTGCTCAAAACACTGAGTATCGAAACAAACACCATATGCTTCTTCTCAACTCCAATCCTCTGGTGATCCTCCTGTAAAAGAAAGGGTCTTTCTATGCATTTAAAATAATTCCTCATCTGCCTCACACTGGGGAAACATTGCTTTTTTCATTAGGCATAGATACTCAAAGGCAAAAACATGAGTAACAATACAGGGAGCACTGACTTGGGAGAAATTCCTTTCAGGAAGGAGCTGGAAAGCTCATTTCATGCACAAGAAAACAATGGACACATTTCAGCAGCAAAATCCCTGGGTCAAATTAAAAAATAGAAAGATGTTTCAGCATTGAGCACATTCAAAGTGCTGTTTCTTAAGAATGCTATATAGGAAAAACAATTTACACCAGAAATTCAACAACTTAGTATAACTTTAAACTCTTATGCCTAATACCCATGAGATCAGCTACAACTCCATTCCGCTCTAGAAGCTCCCAAGCTGAGGTTTAACATCCTGAATGACACTGAGATGACTTGTTTTGGTCAGCCAACACTTCTGCAGATGGTCCAGCAATAAAAACCACTCAAAACATCTGTCCCTGTCCTCAGCAAAGTATTTCCCAGATTTGTCTGGATTCAAAACAGTGGTGTAGAGGTCAACACACTTATTTACTCTTCTGAATATAAAATAGGAATTGGGCAGATTTGGGCTAAGTAACACCAGAATGAAATGGAAGTATGAACCACATCTCCTGCGCCTAAGCCCATTAAATTGTACTGGATGAGAAACCATTTTAAGTTTAACTCCGTAATTTTAATTCACATAGGCAAAACACCAGAAGAAGAGAATCCTTTTCTGGAGACAATGCATGTGAATAGATGGAAATGTATTATAGACACCAACAATTTTTAGTTTACAGACAAATCTGGAAGAGCGATAATTTCACAGAGTGTCTTTGTAAAGTGTATCCTGAAAAAATACAATATTGTAACAGTCAGAAGCAAAATTAATTTTCTTCTGAATGGCCCAGAATGTATACAAGGAGAATGAGGTAGCTCCAAATTTCTGATAAACCTGATATTTTGACTTCAAGATGTTCAGAATGCCAGGCACAAGAATGAGATATTGAGCAATTTGTCATTAATCACTGAAATACCACTTTGTTTATTTCAGACTGGCCAGTTGGACAAAGGACCTGCTAGCTGGATCCTTCTGTACCATTCCTTCTGATTAACCTCAGAAAAAATATCTAAAAACATTTTTAAAAACAGGCTCTTCTACTTCTGGCTTCCTTTTACATGGGAGATTTTACAGTCTTCCCAACGACTTTAAAAACTTTTGATTTATGTGCAAGGTTAATTTGATAGATATTCATTGTAAACATTTTTCAAAAGTTCTAGAACATGTCTATAAACTGACAAAGGTGGTCATAAACCAATGTACTGTCAAGTCTGCTTAGAAAGCAAACTCTAGAGATTACCCAGTAAGGTTTTGCTGTCTCCAAATTCTGAGCTCAGAAAGCAGTAAACTTCCAAATAGATTTATTTATTAGCAGCTTTAATTCTTTCCTCCCATATGTTGTTTCCTTCATAATTAATTGTTTAAAATATCAGACAAAATAACAAAAGGTCAGAAGTCTTTTTTTAATCTTATTTTATCATATGCCATGATTATATTACAGCAGAACAGAGAAGGAGTTTTTTTATTATTTAATATTCAAGTTGGTTTATCTCTTGCTAACAGACTGAAATATTTTATCCTATTCAGGAAGACTTTTATTTGTGGGGAAAAAAACTATCTCTTGAAAAATTACTATCTGGTGTTTTCCTGCATCTCCTGTTTCAAACCTTCAGAGGCAAATATTGAAAAGAAAGAAGTTTCTTCCCTAATAGTTTATCTAGGAAAATTCATTTACTAGCAGTAGTCAGCATTTCTTTCATCAGTGTGGAATTATATAGCAGCTGACCAACAGCAATGCCACAGATCACCTCTTCAACAGAGAATTCTTATTCTGCTGCTGAAAAATGCACACACTGGTAAGCACTACACTGAAAGTTGATAGGCTCTTGATTTGCACTTTCTTCCAGAGATGCAGTGAGAAATCTTAGTGAACATTGACTTTCTGGGAATGAAATATGACAGCAAACTGTAGCCCAAAAAAAATTCCTAAAAATCCTGTTTTTATAACATAACACTGTTTTATGACTCTTCCATCTTTTCCTTCCCAGACCACTGCCATGCAGGCAAACCTTTACAGACAACCCTGGCAACACCTCCCTACATCCCCCTGGACTCTTGTAACAAACCCAGCTTTGGTGGCAAGAGGAAACTCCTTAAGATGGTTAGAGTAATGCTGGGAGGAATAATTAGCCATGTGCCCCCAACATTTTTTCTTGAGAAACTATTGCAGTGGAAATCAATTATTTTTGTGTACTGGTTGTTGTGGAGCAATAAGAGGATGAGTAAGAGCAGGAATATGAGCCAGAAGTCAACTCTCCCACCACCTCCTCTACAAACGCAGAGTACCTGGACAAGATGAGTGAGAACAGGTCCAAACATCCAGGGATCACAGAGCAAGGTGAGATCCAAAGTCAGATGCAGGAAAAGTTCAGGAACTCAGGCCGAGCAGAGAGCAAAACTGGACACAGCCACTGCTACAGCATCAGCCAAAGAAGGAGCCAGCAGCCCAGGTAGAGTTTAAATAGAGCCCCTGGGCACATGGGCAGGGTCAGGGGGCATCCCAGGTGAGGCTGGTCAGGACCATTAAAAAACCCTAATAATGCCCCAAGGGCCCTGACACTGAGCTCTTGTCAAGTAAATGTCACCTCAGAGGAGGGAAACAAAGGCTTTGGAACTGAAGTTTAGGCAGGAAATTCAGAGTTCAACCTGGACTTCAGCTGATGTGAAATAAGTCGTAATAAAACTGAGAATGTGGATGTGGAAGATGTCACTTTTGCACTTCTGCCTTCTTCCAGAGGTATTCCTCCAGTCAGACAGTGATCCACTTTCACAAACACCCAGAAGACACAATATAGTTTGTCTGCAGAGTGCTGACTGTTCTTCCCAGATTTCAGTTGACAAAGAATTATTAATACAAGTGTATTTTATTTTGAGTACAAATGCTACAGCCCGGATCCTGAAAGCTGCATGTGTGATCCAAGGACAGCAATTTCGATGTGCAGGCCATGTGGAGTTAGTATGCATCTCCTGAGCATGCCAGAAGTGAGAGAAATGGCTTGACTGCAGGCCCTCTGGGAGATCCTGGGTAGTTCTGAACTCCTAGAAGGCCATTGCAAATTGAAAGTCCCCATGGATTTCTCTGATTTACAGCTCAGGCAACCATCACTGCCTTGAAGCTCTAAGAAAAAGCACACAAAGCTACTCTGGCCTCTCTCTTCTATGAGGCAAAGCCCCTCTGCCCAAGAAAAACACAGAGAGGAGCTAGGTTGTAGAGGGATTGATTTTGTTTCAAAAGAATTAGTGGCAATAGAAATGAAAAATACGTTTAAAAATCTCTCAGCGAATTACCACTCAAAGCTACAGGCTTTCTGAGCTATGTTTTCACGTTATAATTTAATTCCTTACACCTTCTTCTGGTGATATCAGAGGAATGAAAATATTTTTCTTATTCAAATGGAAGCTTGCAGAGAAGACTCATGTAAGTCATATATTTTTTCCTCATTTTATCCTGTCAATTCCACCTACCAAAAAAAAAACAAACCAAAAAACCAACAAACCCTCTAAACTGTGATCCTGTTCAGCTGGTATTGGAAATCTTTGACTGAAATCACCAGTGCTGCAAGTATCTCTGTAGTGAGGTATTAGAAAATCGACCTGAGGCAGAGATAAGACTGCTGCTCTAATTCTCAATATTTGAAGACCCCGCAGGATCCATCCTGCAGGTCACAGTCCCCAGTAGCCATCAACAGGGCAGCCCTGGGGCTTTCAGGTGCTGTTCCCACTTGGGGAAGGTTTACTTCTGGGATGCCAGCCACAGCTCACAGTCCTCCCCCTCACTTCCCAAGATCAACATTCATTTCCCAGGTTGTCTGTCAAAGTGTCAGCATTTCGACTGCCTGAGGCTGTGAGCTGCTGCACACAGTGTGACATGGGGCCAGCAGTTGCCTCTAGTTAAATAAAAAATAAAAAATAAAATTAAAAAAATACCCCAAAACAAACCACACAAAAAACCCCAAAAAAACCAAAAAAAAAAAAAAAAAACCCAAAAAAACCAACCCCAAACATCCCTAATGTAATCAAATGGAGGTTTTTGAGCTCAGTGCTGAGTTTCTGGAGTTTATGCTTGTGGGATGGCATCAAGGTTGAAGAGTCTCTGGTTTCCAGGGCATCAGGGCAGCTCCTGAGCCCCTCTTTGTGGTGGGCATATCCCTGAAGGACAAAGAAAATTCTTATTTTGGAGGAGGCAGAGCTACCACAGTTACCCACACGTGTACAAATAACATAATGAAGCTAACAGAGTAACATGGCGTGGGTTTGACAGGTGAGCACCTCTCGTTTTCCTTCTTTCAGCAATTATTTTAACAGCAGAGACATCAACCCATGGACATCTCTCCTGGCACCTCTTGCTAAGTAAGAT
Organism: Melospiza georgiana; assembly: GCF_028018845.1. Taxonomy (NCBI): domain Eukaryota; kingdom Metazoa; phylum Chordata; class Aves; order Passeriformes; family Passerellidae; genus Melospiza; species Melospiza georgiana. The sequence continues at coordinate 21,792,326 of NC_080432.1, forward strand.
TTTTCTGGAAGACTGAGAAGTTTGAAGAAGCAGGCCCACGGTAGGATAAACCAGTGATGACTAAATTTTGCCTTAAGCCATTGTGCCATTTATTGTAAAAAATCCAGAAAAGGCTGGGTTTTAGTAACTCAAATATTTTATGTGACATGAAGTCTGAAAACAAATTCCCTGCTACATTTTAGCTGCTTCAGTTCACACCTTCAAATAAATTGGAGAAAAATTGCATCCAGCTGCTTTCTGACCTATTCCCAAGTAACATATCTTACCAGGAGTCAAAGAAACTGTCAAAATATGCTAAAGGCAAGAGTGGAACACCTAAGTTCTACCAAATTCACAATATTTTACTGCATAAACCAAGTATGACCCATAACAATTTACGCTGAGAAAGAGTGTGAGGGACTTCAGAGCGGCCTGAAAATATAACTTAATGCCACATGACATTCACTATTGGTAAACTCTAAGTATTCACACTCAAGGAAAAGTATGAATGTGCAAAAAAAAATTATGGGTTCTAAATGATGGTATTTAAATTAAAAACTCTGCTTAGTAAAATATTTTGGAAAAGTAAACACATCAGAAATATCTATAGTTGTCTACAGAAAATATGCTTTATAAATTTGTTTTTAGCTGAGATACCATAGAGAATCCTTCCTTCTATCTTAAAAAAATGAAAAAATTAAAAACAAAAAACAGTAAAAAATCCATCAGTGACTGGCAATAACTATAATTATCAGTCTTGGAAAGTTATTTTTTGAAAGAATGGCTTAATGGATTTGGATTACTTGCCTCACAAAGGTAAGGAGTAAGAAGGTTCATGACAAAAGCATATAAAACGATAATTGGTGAAGAGATGATAAGAGAGAAACTCTAGTTCCCTTTTCAACAAAGGAACAAGGAATCACTTAGTGAGACTGAAAAATGGGAAGTCAGGATGAAAAGAAATATTTTTCACAGAATGTGATTTCAGGCTTTGGAAATTTACTGCCACAGCCTGCCTTTGAGGCTAAGAGTTTAGCAAAATGTCATAAAAACTTTCTCGTTTAATTGGGAAGAAGAGTGTATAGGTCTAAATAATGAATGATAATATAGTTTTGGGAAAGTTAAATAGGTTCTCTAGGGAGACCACTAAACAGGGGATATGTTCTATTTCATATTCTTGTATTTCTACAACACATTTGGGTTAGTATTTTGCAAGAACCCCTTAATAAGTCTAAAAGTCATTGAAGTGTTGTATTTTTCACCGTTTGCATGAAGATATGAATTTTTTCAGGAGAAACTAGAGATAAAGACATGGTAGAAATGAAAAAGTACTGACTAAACAGCACTTCCATGACAATTTCAAGTAGCCTAAAAAGATATTTTTGCAGTGCAAATAATCAAAGGTTATTTTGTGAGAAGGAAAATTTTAGGAGTTTTTCAGGCGCAGTATTCTCATGGAGCTTTATGGGTTCTCATATCTTGCAATTTTGATTAATAGAAAATTATATTTTTTTAATTTCAACAAGGTCATGGACTTCACCACTTGTAGTCATTATATATATATCAATGCAACTTGTAGCACATTCTTTCTATATTTCTCTAACACTGCAGTATGCATAAGTCAGTCTGAGGAGTTTTTTTTGAAATTCTTACAAGTTTTGTGAATTTTCAGATTGATTTGTTTGAACTTCAGAGGCTTCCTGTATTGATTTTTATTGAACATTTTTGCAAGAAAACACTTCCTACGTGCTTTCTAAAATTTTCCTGAGCTCCAGTGCTGATTTGGAAAATGATAAATGTTGAGATATTCTTCTATGTTTCTGCATATCCACAATACTGGCATTATTATTTTTCTTCTGTTTATGAATTAATTTATGAGAGGTTTTGGCTCTCATCAAAGTTCACAGATGCTTTGACTTCTCAAGATGGTTGAAATGGAGAATCAGGATCAAGAGGAAGAATATCTAAGACCTACAAGTAACCTGCTTGTCTTGACAACTAAAAAAGTAAAATGCCTGTAAGAAGAATATGGTCAAAAAACAATGCAATCATATATTTTTAAACAAAATAATATAGTCTAATGTGATTTCTAAGGTCATTGATGTTTCATGCTTCATTTATACTGTTGTGTGCCTTATTAATGATTAAATTCTACCTCAATATGGAAGCATAAATTATGATTTGATGGAAAAATAAAATCTGATCAAATACCAAAATGAATTTAAATTCCTCCCATCAAGATGCTGAATTAATTTTAGATTTAATCTATGCTTTCAATAAATTGACCAAAAACCAAAATTTGTTTGAATGTTGATTCATCTGGTTAAGATAGTGGAGGAATTTAACCCAAACTAATTGACAGTCACATAGAGAACAGAGGGGTCAACCAAAAGACTGCTGTAGTATTTTCAGTGCATTTAATTATATTTCTTGATACAGCAAGAATCATAAGAAAAATGAGAATAGAGACAGAGGTAGAATATTTATCATGCTTAAACATTTTTTCCTGACATGCATGTACCAGTATCACTCAGTAACAGTTTATTTGGAACACCTTTACTGTGGAAATGCTCACTGGAATTTTCCAGTGTTATTATTTTTTTTTACAGAAATGCTGTATAATTTACAGGAGTGCTTTGTGACAGGTATGGTGCTGGCACTTTGGAAATGCACATGGAGGAGCTGAATGGTTTAATGAAGAAGCAACCATTTATTCTCAAAATCTAACAAGCAAATGGTCCCTAAATCACTGATGATGTGCCTTAGGACGTGGCTTTGATGGCAATTTTATACAATATCTATCCCAGGTTCCATATCTCAGTCCTTGTTTTATGGTTGGTGCGTTATCACTTTAGCAGAGTGCAAGAACAGAAGAAAAATGGAGACAACCCTGAGCAATGAAAGATAATGTTTAATGGCCAAAATGAATATGAACATCAGAAACAAATGGGTTGAAGTTTATGGTACTATCATTTTGATATGAAGAAAAACTGTTTTCCATGGATCTTTCCCCACTTACAGTCTACAAGCAACACTTAACCAACATGAACACACAGTCCAGGATATGAAGTTAAACAATGAGCTGCTATACTTAGAGTGGTGTGTCTGTTTTTCTGGATTTGATTCACAACAAATTTTCTCTGATGGAACTATAAAACTGATTTTGGAAAATAATGATTTAAAAATGTAAGCTAGGAAACAGGACTTGAAGTATTTATTTTTAAATTTTAAGGGGTTTTTTCCATTCACAGTGCCAATTTCTCGACCCATTTTGAACTCAGCAGAAAGATTTTCCTTTGCAACTGAAACTAGTATTTTGATCAGAGCTGCAGTCAAGCTTGAAATAAACTTTATTAATTGTGATATTCATATTTTATATGGTTGTTTTTTTTTCCACTGGGCAGCAGTGTCCATGATGAATCTCAAAAAAAAAAAAAAAAAGGGGGTTCTAATTGAGCTAGATAAGGGAAGCGTGGGGAAATCACAAAACAGCTAAATTTACTGAGTCTTTAAGTCTTGAAGAGCTGTCTGCCAGACACGCCATGCAGGCAAGCCCATGTAGAGAGGGATTTAGTCCACTTGAGATAGACGGAGTTGTTCTGTGTGAAATTAGAATTCTAGTGCAGGCAACTAATGATTAACCAGCTGATGAGAAATTTGAAGGAGGAGGACTCTCTCTTCACAATTAAGCTGGAAAATATTAGTTAGCCAGGTGCATCATGAACAGTTCTAATCTCCTGGTAATGAGGGGATATTCACTTTGGAGGGGGCGTTAACGAATACACAGTGGGATTCCTAATCCTGGGGGAAAGAAGTCCATTAACTCATCTTTATAATTCATCTCCCATTAAGCTTTATTCATAATACCATAAATTATATGTAAGTATATCCCACTAACTGTAGGAAAACCATAGCAAAACTGTAATTTAATGAGAGATCTTAAATATTTGAATAATTTTACTGAACTTTCTGAGTTTATGAGGATTCTCAAATTCAAACATATGGGAAATAATGTGCAAATCTCTTCCCACATAAGCACTTTCATTCATCTTTGTGTTTCCACATATTAATACTATGTTTTTTTGTTTTTTGGTCCTTTTCCTATAGACACTTTGTGTTCCTTTAAATTTTGTTGATGCCTTGCTCATTTTATTCTTTTTCACAGACAAAAGAAGAATCTGACTTTTCTCCTTTCTTTCCAGAAGTCTTTTCCAGCTCTTAGAACAACTAAAAAGAAGGAGAAATACCACATTACCAAGATGCACTCCCAGCCAACCAGAAACTGCCCTGTAAGTCTTTACAGAACAACAAAAATAGCAAAGCACTATGAAAACTATGTTAAATATTTTTGAGTGACCTAGAAGAGATGCATTTATTTCAAATGGCAAATGCTACAATGCTGCACGAAAACCAAAACAACCAAGCAACCAAAAAAAAAACCCAAACCAACAACCCAACCAAAGCTCTATCTCTTTAGTCAGTAAGCTTCTCAGTGCCTTAAAATCTTTTCCAGATGGATTTTAAATCCTAAAGTGGTCAAAAGCCCATGGCTATTGGCTCTTAAAGTGTAAAAGAAGACAATCATAGTGTCTTCCATCAAATGACCTGCTCACTAAAATCAGAATTAAAGCCTCATGGTTATAATTTTTTCCTTTACGTAAAAAAAATCCAAAAAAACCCCAGAGAAATTATTTACATTTTCTTTGGTATAAAATATTAAGTACTAGAATAAAAGTAATGAAAAAAATGTACTTGAAAACCAGTAGTAAAGTATTTACTCATCCATAGTTTTGCTAAGCAGAGAAATGGTCTCTTTGAAATTATTCTTTGGCCTCTCTAATTAATTTTGCTATTCCCATTGATTAGAAGCAAAAACGTTAACTGCTGTTCAGTAAACAAATTTAGCTAGTCAGATGCTTTTAATCTGCTTTATACGCAGAAGAAATCCATGCACCAGATTTACAGACAAATGAGGGGATTAAATGAAATCTTGTTTAACAAGACTACATATCAGAAATCTAGAGAGAATCTGGAGTGGAATAGGGAGGGTCAGAATTCCTCCCTGTTCATGGGAAGCAGAAAGTTTCCACTGCTTTGAACCAGGAAATTATTCTGCTTCTGCAGGGCTTCCCAACAGGACCCAGAGCTACAGGAATGAGTCAGGGAAAGGAGGCACAGGCTGTGATTTAGCAAGTGTGAATGAGCTATAGACCCTGCTGGGAAATGTAACTGCATCTTAACACGTGTTGTTTTTCCTCCTTGTCTTTTTTCTTCTTCTGACAGACATGCCTGAGCCAAGTAGCTCTGTCATTGTGAAAAGGAGCTCCTTGTGCAGCTCCTTGTGCTGACAGTGTTGCCTTGAGCTTAAAATGCCTGTGAAACTCCAGCTTTAGATGAATGTCACTTATCTCTGTGCTCCATGAATATTCGATAAGACTGATTTTTACAGGTTTTTTTCTGACCTCTCTTTCTCCTAAATAACTGCAGAGAGAGAGAGAAGACAGTGATTCATACAGCTCTATGTGAGTGCTGTTGTAGATATCAGCTTCCTAGATCAAGGAGTTCATGCACAGTCTACAGGATGATGATCCAGAGCGTGGGTGTGTGGTGTTTGTGAGGTCCCCAGGACAAGGTGAGAGATGAGAATTTGACTCCAAGTTCTCAGAAGGCTGATTTAATGTTTTATAATGTTATATTAAAATAATACTATACTAAAATTTTATTAAAGAGAGAGGATACATCAGGAGGCTTAACAAGAATGATAAAGAAAAAACAGTGATTCCTCAGAGCCTCAACACAGCTGGACCATGATTGGTCATTAAATTAAAACAATTCACGTGCTGGATAAACAATCTCCAAATCACATTCCAAAGCAGGAAAACAGGGAGAAGCTGAAGCTTCCCAGGAAAAGAAATCCTGGCAAAGGGATTTTTCAGAAAATATCATGGTGACATGGGTGAGTCTTGGGGAAAAAGACACAGAAAAAAAGACACAGAAAAAGACACATGAAAGATCTTTCATGCTGAATTTTACTGAATGTCTTCTCTGATCTGCCCTGACAGCTCTGGATTCCACGGGACACTCTCATGCAACTCCCACTCTCCATTAGCTGGGTATGAAACAGACAATTTTATTAACTGATAACGTTATCAAATCATGGTGCAGTCTGTTACCTGGGATACCTGGGACTCCTTGTGGCATTTAGGCACTAAATTAGGCACTATATTTTGCTATCATATTCCCCTGCAACAAAATTTCTCCTGTATAATAGTCAGCAAATCAGATTCAGTTTGTCCAGCTGATCCAGCGTCTTTCATGTGGAAATATGAGAAGTTGATTTATATGTTTGTTATTCTGATCTCAAATTGAGGTATTTCCTGCACATATTCTTTACTTTTCTGAAAAACTCTCCTCATTCTTGAACTTGCAAGCCATTTCAGTATTCTTAATAATAGCAGCAATGATACCTCTAGAAAAAAAAGTTAAAGCTCTAGCATTGCTTTCCCATTCAGGCCAAAAAATAAGGTGAGGTCACTAAAATATGACTTCAGGCATTTTATCCCCTTCTCTGAGCAAACACCTGCAAGGCACCTCATTTCAAATGGTTTTTAACTATGAAGTTGTCAGGCAAGAATTTTTCATATATACTAAATGACTTCGTAATCCTCATGTCTTTTCATGTTTCTTTGCACAGGTCAACTTGACCCTTGATTTTTTATATTTTCATTAGAACTGGAGATAGACAGATGGACCAGTCTGCAGTGGTAGAACAGACAAAACATTTTCCTGTGAAAGTTCTGTCCCAGAACTCTACCAGAGTCAATACAGAGCTGGCCAGGGACATACATGATGGCAGTCTAGGAACAAGGCAAAAATATGTGATACATTTTCCCCAGGCTCTAGAAGCCACTTTAATTTGAGTCACCCTAATCAATGTGTTACAGAATTCTCTAAATATTTCTCTTTTGTGAGCTCCCTGACTCTTTGCTGACACCTGCAAATAAATGTGACTGAAAGTGTGACATGGTCACACAAACACATCAGTTACTCCTCCCCATGATGTGCTCACCACCAGGTCAAACACATTTTCTATCACTCATGTGGGCTGAGCAACTGCTTAATGCACATTGTGATATTCAAAACTGAATACCCAAGCAGGTGCCAGAGAGCATTTCCCAGAAAAGGGTAATAGCTTAGGCCATGCTGCCCATCTCAGAGGCACCTGCAATTCAAATATCTTTTCAGCATTTGACATGTTAAGTGGGCATTTTTGTGAAGCACCATGGTGTGTACAAAGGTACCTAAATCACATTTCCTTGCACTTTGAAATTATTTACTTCAGAACTTCTAGGATTATTTGCTTTAAGACTTCAGAAACTTGTTCACAATCTTTTTAGTTGTTCAAAAAAATTGATAGGTGAAATAAACAGGGCCAGGAGACTTCTTCTCCTGTGTAATGCCTTTATTAAAAAGTGATCAGCTCAGGATCGGGCGGCTCGACGGGTCTGCAGCGTCCGTCGTCTCCCAGGGCGACTCAGAGGAGGAGGATATGCGCAGCTCTGTCCACCAGGGGCAGAGCTGGGGATCAGATCCTCTTGGGAGCCTTTTTGGGTCTCCTGATCCCATAAGATGGTGTCAGATGTTAGTTTTTCCCACTCAGTCGGCCTGGTCTCAGCTCCGGGGTCAACTCCCATGGTCAGGGCGAGAGGGTCCGAAGGTGTTCCGCGTCTCTGCAGGCTCAGCACTCGGTTCCTCACGTCCAGACATCACTCTAGTCTCTCAACTCTTAGGTGGCTCGTTGTTTTTGGGGTTTCTCCATGAGTTTGGAGATGGGGGTCCCACAAAGCATTCTGGTCTTGCGAGTCACTTTGCATAACCCCCCCCACCTTCTCAGGTGTCTTCACTATTCTGGGAAAGGTACAACTTAGCCTCGGGCAAGGTCCCCACCCAGGAGAAGGGCCATTACCTCGCCCCGGCCAGGGCTTTTACTAATACAAAAACAACCATTAACGACAACGACCCGTGATTACAATAACAAAACACACAGAACTTGGGCAGAGCCAGTGGTCTGGCTGCCTTTTTGAAACTTTTTCTCATAAAAAAATATTAACCGAGTTTTTGTTCATAACAGTCCCCCCTCTTTTTCTTTGATCGAGCTTAAACTCTAAGCTCGCATCAACTCTTAATTTTTGTTTTGAATCTACTATAAATCTCTTGTGCACTTTGGTAATCACGGTTACTTAACCTTGTTACTTTCCTTGGTTTCTTCAGGTTTGTCTTCACGGCAAACACTATTTTACTGAAACAGATAAATAAGCATAGTAAAAATAGCAATCCTCCAAGTGCACACACAGCGAGAAAAACTACCTTTTCCCACACATCCTTTTTGAAAATCTCCAGGTTCTCCCACCCACTGGGATCAAGTGTAGGAGTTTGATCTTCATTATTTACACATGCTAACCTTTTTATTTCGTTTGAAATGTTCCTAATAATTGAATTCTTAATTTTTAATACTGCCTGGAGCCGGATAACTGTGTTTAACATAGATAGTGGGATCCGAATTTGGCTTTTACAATTTTGGATTTTCTCAATTTCTATTTCACTGTGCCTGTTCTGTTTAATTTCTCCCAAATTATATATAGGAACTCCCAAACTTGATCCAGTTTCTTTGGGTAATAAGAAAATTGGTTTTATCACTCTAGCGGTGCAGCTGCCAGACGAGATCAAATCTAGGGGTTTAAGGCTCCCCTGAAATGTGTTCCTAAAGGGGTTTATCTCTTTTCCAGTACACCCATATAAATACTTGTAACAAACAATTTTTTTCTTACCATTTTCACCATTTCTTTGCTTTTTACTATATCTGCTGAGCTTGTTTCAGCAGCATCCCATTTAAAGCACAACCAGGCTTCCCCTATAGGGCACTCTCCTAGGAGTGGCTGCCTAAAAGTGGCAGTATTGTATATTATCCAATACACTCTCTTATATTTTTTTTTTGATAAAAGACCAATTGGGAGAGGTTAACACAATCAGGGTTAGAACTGATGTGGACTCTCGACAAGGAGCTCACTTCCTCCTCACAGCGGGCTTGGTAGTATTCATTGCACGGCTCAGCTGGGCTCCCCTGAGCACCACCAGCAATCAGAGTCATCAGCACTACCCTTCCCAAGAGTCCGGTATGGGTCATCTCACACAGCCTGCCCACCCGGCCTTGCCTCTTGGGGAACTTTACTGAGGAAAAGCTTCCAAGCTCTTTAGAGTCCCTTCTACCCGCTTCTCTGGTTAAACCTCTCTTGGTCTGTTCCTTACCAATTTTGGTTTCCCCTCCCAGGGGAGTGTTCTGTAGAGGATTAACCTGGAGTCTTTAGAAATAAATTGGGGAACTTAACCAGAATTACTTATTTACACTCCTAAACTTTTTCCAACATAATTTACACAGAACAGTCTTAAAACATTTTAAGCAATATTAGAACTCTGATGCCATTTTTTTTCCACACAGTTCAGTCTTTTTGACTCTTCCTTCTGAGAGTCATCTTTAAATCACAGTATACTCAGGTGAATTAACTTGTGAAGCAGATGAATCTTGTCCAGCGCCGGGGGGTGAGAGTGATGTGGACTCTGGTCCAATGCCAGAGGGAAAAACTGGGACTCTGGCCCAATGCCAGAAGGACAAAGGGGTGGAGTCCGGTCCAATGCTAGAATGCCAGAGGGAAAAAAAACTGGTGTTGAATCCTGGTCCAATGCCAGGAGGTGAGAGTGATGTGAGTCCAACCTTTTTCTTTTGGTCTGCACAGTCGAATTAGTAATGAAGAGTACCTGAAATGGGCTTTCAAACACAGGCATTAATGGTCTGCAATTTAATGATTTTATCAAAACTCAGTTTCTCTGTTTAATGTTATTGGTTAATTTCTCATTTTCCATAGCTTGCATGTTTCTCTCATCAACTTCTACATACTCTGTATTTTGCAAGGAGTTGTATTTCTCAGCTAACTTAACTCCCAAAGTATTTTTATTCCCCTATTTTTCTGTGTATTTAATTCACTAGTTTTTCTGTTCTATTTTTCAAGATCTTATCTATTTATCTCTTGCTTCTGTTTCTCACTTTCACTTACAGCTTAAATACTTCTTTCAACCCCTTACACTTGAATTTTTTCTCTTTTTTTTTTCTTACGCCATTCTTCTACACAATACACTTCCCTCTAAGGAGATGTGGTAAAACTTATAATGCACAATCTACATTACCTCTATTCTAATTTGTCTATATTTATTCTCACACATTCCTTCACACCCTCAAGACACAAACTGGATCATTATTGCTAGAAAATCACTGTGGCTCCCCTCACCTTGGGGTTGGCCCACAGGTCTCAGCATCTCTGGGCCTCCTGGAAGGGCCCTGGCTCTGGTTGCCTCTGGTGCATATTCACCTGTGAGGCTGTCTGTGTGTCACTCACACTCTCACAGCTATGGCTCCCTCACACACCTGGGGAGCACTAGTCTGGTTTGCAGGTCACACACACTCTTTGGCCACAGCCCCCACCCGCCTGGGGGACACAAGCCTGGTTTGCAGGTCACACATATACACACACTTTCACTGCCCCCTTCCCACGTGCCCGGGAAGTTGAGGCTGACTTTGTGACTCGCTCTCACGCACACAACAAGACAACAATAAGGTACGTTTTACTTTCACATCACTTATTACAAGTTAAGTATTACTGGCCAGTTTTGGTGCTATTGGATATCCTTTCTACCTAGCTGTTTTTTTCTAACTTCAGATGTTTTTCACTATACTATACCATACCATACCATACTATACTATACTATACTATACTATACTATACTATACTATACTATACTATACTATACTTCTTAGTACTTTGTTGAGACAGGAGTTATCTGCTCCTGTATCTACTCAAAAATTCTAATTCTTCATTTAAGGGTCCCACTTCAAAGTTTACCAAGGGCTCTTCTAGATGTTACATCAGGTCCCCTATAGTGTAAAGCCCCTGACCCTCTAATCGTCACCTTTGAGGATCTTCCCTAAATTATCTTGTTCCCTGGCTATTGCCTCATCAAGACTGAGTTTTCTACAAAACCTCCTGACGTGTCCTGCCTTTCCACAGTAAGAGCAATGTCGCTCTCTCAAAGGGCTTTGAGGTGTCTCCATCCCTCTTGCACCTGACAGTACTGACCTATCCTTGCCTCCTCCTGGTGGTGGACCCGCCCACCCTGCACTTTCTCTAGCTACAGCAACCATGATCTTAGCCTTGGCCTTTGCTTTATCTTCCTCCCTCCTTAAATACACCTTCAGTGCCTCTTTTAATAACTCATTAATGTCCTTCTCTTGCCAATCTTCCATCTTTTCCAATTTTCTCCGTATATCAGGCCAAGATTTGGTAACAAATTGGACTTTTAGTAGCATTTGACCTTCCGGGGTGTCTGGGTCTATTCTAGAGTACAACTGAAAGTTCCGCCTTAGGCGATTAAGCCAGGCAGCAGGAGCTTCATCTTTCTCCTGTGCACCCTCAAATGCCAATTGGGTATTAGTTCCTTTGGGAACTGACTCTTTGATCCCCCGTATTATCAAAGACCTATATTCCCTCATGGCCTTCCTCCCCTCCTCCTGGTTAGGGTTCCAGTTGGGCTCCGTTAGTGGCAATTTCTGTTCACCTGATGGCACCTGGGGTCCTGGACTGTTATCTTTCTCCCAAATTTTTATGCCAGCCGCCCTTATCATCTGGACTTCTTCTGGGGAAAATAATATACTCAGGATGGAATTCATTTCCCCCCAAGTGTAGATATTTGGACCTAGAAATTGATCCACTTGTTTGGCTATGCCCACTGGGTCCTCAACTAAATGCCCCAACTCTTGCTTGAATCCCCTCACCTCAGAAGCAGTTAGGGGAGCATTCACAAAGCCAACACCTCCCGCTACCCCTCCCATAGGGACCTCTCTGAGGGGAAAGAGTCTCTCTGCCTTGGAGGTCTTGGATCTGGTGCTACAGTACGGCCCATCTTCAGATGCCAAACTACTTTGTGGGTTTTCCGGGTTACCCTGAATGTTCTGCCCATCAGCAGGTGTATTTGCTGATAGCTGTCTATCGGGCGAGGAGGCATTTGTGTCCCAGGTAGAAGGAGGTAAAGGGACAGCAATAGGAGGGGGAGAAGAGCCTGAGTAGATATTAAGTGGAGCTGGAGAAGGCGTGGAGAATGCAGCAGGTGGAGTAGGCACTTGTGGTGGTGCAGAAGGAACTGGAGGAGATACTGGGTTTATCATAGCTGAAGCTGAAGAGGTAGAAGGAGGAATTTGAGCAGGTGGTAATGAGATGGCAGCCGGGGGAGGAACCGGACCTGCCATTTGAGGTGCTTGAAGAAGAGGATTATAAGGTGGAGGGGCAGAAGGAGGCAAATAATCCAGGGGGTCCCATCTTTTACTAGTCCTATCATCCCCTCCTTCATTCCCCTCTTTCTTCCTCTGTACCTTACAAATTCGCACCCCTTCATCCCCAACAGCACTCTTTAACCAGCAAGCTACATACAATAATTGCTCAGGATCAGTATCCCCTCGAGCTGTCAGATAATTATTTAATTGTTGGCACATCCACTTATCCTTTGTCCCACACCAAGGCCATCCTCCTTGCACCTCTAATTCTGGCCAGACTTCCATACAATAATGGATCATTTTCACTTTATCTAATCCCTCCGTGGCCTCTATAGAATCCCATTTTACTAACAGTTCTCCTAAGGGACTATTGGGATGTATATACCTCAGTCTCTTGCCGGTCTTTTTACTACTACAACATCCCATTTTTCAAGTCTCAATAAAAAATATCCCGAAGGTGCCTCTACTGACCGGGAATTTCAAAAAAAACCTTCCTTGAGGAGCTCCAGCCTCCTCCACTGAACTTCAAATTTACTGCCTGATGCTCAGGACTTTATACTGAAACAACTGCCCAATCTCTTGATTGCCTAACTTCCCAGCGTCAGGTCTTACATCTATCGGGACTTAAACACACGAAGCCACGGCCAAGAATCCGGGTCGTGCCTGACACCCTCAGTCAGGAAAAACAACTGCCTGATTTTTAGTTTGCCTAACCTGCCAATTTTTAGGCTTCACCGTATCAGGACTTAAAAGCAAACCGCAGCCTCCTTCGCTGGGGTTTGTGCCTGACTCCTTTGTCAGGACTTACTTTGCCTGCAGGGCTTGTGAACCACCCGAATCCTTCTCGGGACTGACAAATCTTACTCGAATCCTTCTCGAGACTTACAAAAGTGCCTGACCTCCCTTCGTCAGGACTTACTTTGCCTGCAGGGCTTGTGAACCACCCGAATCCTTCTCGGGACTGACAAATCTTACTCGAATCCTTCTCGAGACTTACAAAAGTGCCTGACCTCCCTTCGTCAGGACTTACTTTGCCTGCAGGGCTTGTGAACCACCCGAATCCTTCTCGGGACTGACAAATCTTACTCGAATCCTTCTCGAGACTTACAAAAGTGCCTGACCTCGCTTTGTCAGGACTTTGGGGTGCGTGCCACTCATACACAGTAATTCACTCCGCACGCCCGGAGTGGGGGGGGCCCTTTATTCCCCCTTGGGAGACGACTCACTCACACTAATTCCACTCGCGTCCCCCTGTTCCTGGCCGCTTTTCTCGCGAAAAAACGGAACCGCAGTACTAAGGGGTCCACTCTCGCTTCGAAGGTCCGGCTGCCGGCCCTCGTCTCACTCACACACACATGCGCATGTCTCCCGCTCCCGCCACCGAGTTTCTCACCAGTCCGGTGCTCCGGTGCTCCTCTGCGTCGCTGTCCTGAGCCGGTCCCTCTGGTCCTGGTAGCCAGCTGTCCTCTGAAGATCCAAGATGGCCAGTCCTGAGTCCTCTTGCGGCGTGGCTATCCCGGACGAGCCCCCAGCTGAAATAAACAGGGCCAGGAGACTTCTTCTCCTGTGTAATGCCTTTATTAAAAAGTGATCAGCTCAGGATCGGGCGGCTCGACGGGTCTGCAGCGTCCGTCGTCTCCCAGGGCGACTCAGAGGAGGAGGATATGCGCAGCTCTGTCCACCAGGGGCAGAGCTGGGGATCAGATCCTCTTGGGAGCCTTTTTGGGTCTCCTGATCCCATAAGATGGTGTCAGATGTTAGTTTTTCCCACTCAGTCGGCCTGGTCTCAGCTCCGGGGTCAACTCCCATGGTCAGGGCGAGAGGGTCCGAAGGTGTTCCGCGTCTCTGCAGGCTCAGCACTCGGTTCCTCACGTCCAGACATCACTCTAGTCTCTCAACTCTTAGGTGGCTCGTTGTTTTTGGGGTTTCTCCATGAGTTTGGAGATGGGGGTCCCACAAAGCATTCTGGTCTTGCGAGTCACTTTGCATAACCCCCCCCACCTTCTCAGGTGTCTTCACTATTCTGGGAAAGGTACAACTTAGCCTTGGGCAAGGTCCCCACCCAGGAGAAGGGCCATTACCTCGCCCCGGCCAGGGCTTTTACTAATACAAAAACAACCATTAACGACAACGACCCGTGATTACAATAACAAAACACACAGAACTTGGGCAGAGCCAGTGGTCTGGCTGCCTTTTTTGAAACTTTTTCTCATAAAAAAATATTAACCGAGTTTTTGTTCATAACAATAGGAATAAGAACACATCTTGTGTTATTGGAAATACTTCATTAAAAATCCTACTCAAATATATTATGCCTTGCTCTTTTCATAGCACTGTACTGTGTCTAACCTTGCCTAATGACTTATTTGTCCCTTTCTTTTCCACTTCTTATCTTGTCCTTATTTTATCAGCTCTTCCCCACAACTTTCTGTCTGTTAAAGAGTTGGTTCTTCCATTTTGATAAATCTACTTGTTTAACTTTTGTGCATTCCTCTTTCAGGTAGTATTTCTTTAGATTATATTATCAATCACCAGGTACTGATTTTCTTTTTCAAGACTCCATTTCTTTTACCTAATAGAAACTGAAATAATTTTTTAAAAGGCAGATTTTTATTAAATCCTCCACTTTTTAAATTCTGGTGAAGTCAGCAGGGGCAATCTGCAACAACATCTGCTGCAGAAAGGGCAAACTGCTCTGTCTGGTACAGGGCAAAATGGCCTTTGTAATGCATTTTAGAAAAGTCTTTACCACTAATGCACTAGTTTACTGAGGCATGCAAAAGTCATTTCCACATTAATCTACACCCGAAAAGGCTTCTCTGATAAGGCTTGGCCTCAGTCAGTAAATCCTTCTCAGCTCATCTGAGTACTACTGCAAGGCTAATTGCACAAGCAACAATCACATATCTAACCAGGGGATTGACTTAATTTTAAGCTCTTGTTGGAGCTATGCTCTTGCACAATTTAGTGCTGATTTTCTGTGTCTAGAGCATTACATCTAAACTCCTGTGCTCAGTTTTTGCTGACTATATTTCTAATAAAAATGAAGCATTTTCCCCCTTCCACATCCATTCACATGCATCTTCAGTTACTAATGTTAAACCC
The DNA here is from genome assembly GCF_028018845.1 of Melospiza georgiana. Classification (NCBI taxonomy): domain Eukaryota; kingdom Metazoa; phylum Chordata; class Aves; order Passeriformes; family Passerellidae; genus Melospiza; species Melospiza georgiana. The sequence goes on from NC_080432.1 coordinate 21,807,786, forward strand.
CTGTCCTTCTGTCTATGTTAGCAAAGTTAAATTCTTTCTAGCAATTCCTTTCTAAATCACTTCACCACAATCACTCTGTGCATGAGAAGAGCAGCAGATTAAAATGACTTCCCAAACTGGTGCTAGACACAAATGCAAAATCTTTGACTAAAATCGATCCACATTTTTAGCTACAGTTCACTGAAATGAGGATTTGTGATGTTTCTATGGATGACTTTTATCTATGACACAGTGTGCTGCAAGTTCTATGTTACAGGAAGAGACTCAAAATATGAGATGTGTTTTATTCTGAAACTGGAAGTTAGTAGGAAGAAAAGCATTTGTGTGCAATAATGACAGTACTGGGTGAAAAACCACAACAATCACAACATTGAGACCACTGGACTCAGGACAATGCAGGTTTTCCCCTTCGCAGAACATTGCAGTCTTCTAGTATCAGAAAATGCAACCATTTAACAGAAAAGATATGTCAAAATATTGTTTTCAAGAAACGCAAATATTTTTTTCTCTCTTTTTTATTTTCAAGCTGTAGATCACACCTTTAATCTTACCTCCACAAGCATGAACCCCTTAAATTTTTTTTCTAGAAACAATGGAAATTTACTGATAATCATTCAACTCCGTGTAGGGGATTAAGTAAAAATAGCAAATATATCAAGATGAGGATAAAATTGCAAAGGCTGGAAACAATGATTCCTCTGCAGCTTGCCAGCTCTGCCAGTTGGTGTGTGGGTGGGATCCAGAGACCCCCACCTTCCTGTTCTAGAGGATGCGCCTGCAGGGACTGCCACCACAGCCAGGACAGAACACAACTCTTGCATTCCTTGAGCCCATTTGCAAAGAGAAAGCTGTCATTACGTCCCCAGAGCCTTTTCTAACAAAGGAATTAAAAAAAAAAAAAATGTGCTTGCTATGCATTCAGATGACAGCCCACTCGATCTGCGCCGTCACAACGTTTTCCTTCAGTCTGAAGGCTTGTCTGATTTTCTTATTGGACCTGAGCTCCCCCTTTAAAGCTTGCCTGAGAAGAATGATGGCAAGCCAGCATTTTATTATTCCTCTGCACTTTCACAGCAGCTGACACAAAAGAATTTAGACAAGAATACCAAAATAGAGTGGGTAGTTGGGCATATCCTGACAGGCTGTTCAAAAATTGGTTGGATTGTCCACTCCTTGAGCACTGGAAGAGTCTCAAATGCTAATGTGGATGTGCAAGAGACTTTCCAGAATAGGCTGGTTCTACATAACAGCACCATAGGTTTGTAGAACAGAAAATATTCCTCATCCCTACAGTTCTGTGCTTAATGTGGTTACCAAATGGTTGATGCTTGTGAAATACTACCCAGTTAAATGGGAGTTATATCTAACACTGTTTTATTGTCTAATAATATGGGAGCAGGAAGGAATGAACACACAAAGTAAGCAAATATTGCCTACTGCAGTCATTTCAGAGCAAAAATTGTTAGTCTGCCTTTTTCTTGCAGTTCTACAGTGGGTCCACAGCTATAACTGAAATATAGCTTAGAAACAAACAGATGTACTGGAATCAGAACTGATAATAAATTAATGTGATTAACATAAACACAGAAGAAATACTAATAGAAAAAAAATGTCAGGGTATAAGATTTCATGTTATGTAGCCTCAGGAGATGAAATATTTAACTGGTTTATTTTCTTCAGCTTAACTAATATTTTCTCATCCACTGCTCAAAGGAGTGCTGAAAATTAATTAATGTCTGCTTTGACCTATAGATTGCTTTCAAATGCCAAGTTTTATGAATACTTCTGGATTATGGATTTTTCCTAGGGCCTTGCCTTTGTTGTTTTTCTTTCCCATCTGAAAAGTGCATGTTTTTGCAGGTTTTGCTTTACTTTTAAAAAGTGTGCTTCAAAGATTGCATCCACTATAACTGCTGCAGCATTTTTAGGTACCTGAGGCTCACTGATCATGTCATGGAGAAACTACATGCACATCTGGATCTCACATCTGGTTGTCCCTGCCTCCACCAGGTGCAGCTAGTTTTGCTTTGCCATGGGATGCAGAATCTCCCAGAATGACAGTGGGTAAGATTGAAAGGGAACCCAAGGTCATCTTGTGCAATCCCTCAGCTCAAGCAGTGCCACCTAAACCAGGCTGCCCTGGACCATATTCAGTGGTTTTTTAATATCTCCAGCATTGGAAATTCCACAATTTTTCTGGAAAAGCTGTGCCAGTGCTTGGTCACTCTCACAGTAAGGAATTTCACGTGGAACTTCCTGTGTTTCAGTTTGTGCTTGCTGCCCTTGGTCCTGCCTCAGGAGACCACTGAAAAGAGCCTGTCTCTGTCATCTATGCACCTTTCCTTCGGGTATTTGTATACATGAATAAAAACCTTCCTTATTCTTCTCCAGGACAAGCAGTGCCAGCTCTCTCAGTCTTTTGGCAGGGGAGTGATGCCTCAGTCCCTTCATCACCTTTACAACCCTTGATTGGGCTCTCTTTTTTATGTCCATGCCTCTCCTGTACTGATGAATTCAGAATTGGATACAAAATCCCAGGTATGACCTTACCAGTGCTGAGTAGAGGGGAAGAATCACCTCCCTCATATCTCATATTCTTCTGGGGAAGATTTCTTAAAATAGAACAGGAATAATAGTAAAGGTGCAAAAGAGCACTTCAAATGTGCAGTTGTAAATGCAAAGACTCAAGCAGTTTCCCTCTCTTTTGACTGTAGCTGATAAGCTGTGAAAAGCAGCTTCCAAGCTAAAATAAGGCTCGATAGAGCACTTGTAACTGCAAACAGAATTTTAAGGCAAAATAGGAGGAAAAGTGGCGAGCTCCCAGTAAATATGAGCCGAGATAAAATTTTCTATTTGGCTGTTAACTGCACCTTGCAAATAGAACTGAGTATTACTTCAGATGAAGTGTGCTCTAAGAGTAGAAGAAAGACTTGGCACACAGCACTCATTGTTCCAACCCATGAAAAAAAGCCAGGAGCCTGACTAAAACAAGAAAAGTTTCATATCAAGCAACAGACTGAATAAACAAATGTTGTACACTGCTGCATAACTGTGTAAGCATATTAAAATATAGATATACTCCATAAAAATTGCATGATGGAACTCCATTTCCATCTCCCACAGCTTTGTGCATGAAGTGTCCCCTTAGAGAGCACAGCCAGTGGCAACTCAGGCAGACCTGACCCTTTCAAATGTCACTCTTTCTAGGATAGGAGAAGTTTCTTGGATCTCTAAAACCAGGAGTAAAAATATGCTCATCCTTTTACTGACAACCTCTCTCTTTTCGCAGACTTTTGTCTCTTTGTTCTTATTTGTTCTCTTGATCTTAAACTCAGCAATGAGACCAAAAACAGATGCTGGAAACAGCCAATTGAGGAAGCTGGAAAGCAGAGGACTGGTAGCAATATAGACTGGGGGACCTGGGATGGGTATGAGATCTCAAGTTTGCACAGACTCTTACTACTATATAAGTATTTATATATCCAAAAAATTTCTACAAAATTGCCTGGTTTTGATGCCACACCCTACATATCAGTGACTTTGACTTTGCACTTCAAAGCAGCTGTATTTTAAAGGGTTTTTCTTTGTTTTGAAAGTGGAGCATGCCTTCAGAAAAGTAGGTATCCACGTGGAAACGCAAAATGTTTTCAGGAGGTCTGAAAAGGCCTACAGAAAAAATTTCTATGATTTTGACATTTGTCTTTGTGCTCAATTATATTCTGTTCTTAGGGGTTATATCAAAAAACTTTCTCCTTTGACAGGTTTATCCCCTGGACAAACAGTATCTGATTGAGATCTTTTATGTGTTCTCCTTTCTAGTTATGATAACTCTTTGTATTCCTGTGATGATTAATTCCCTGGAGTCTTCTCACTGACCTCAGCAATGCTGGCATTTCTCAGCATTATCTTGCCAATCAAAGTATTCCATTTAGGAACCTCAATATAGTTTTAAGACCTTGGCTTCAGACATTCAGTCTTGAGATTTATTAAAACACAAACTAAAAAAAAAAATGTTTTGCTCCCATTGAAGCCTGGCAAGTCTCTTCTATTAACCAATGGCTGGATGACATTTATTTTGAGCATGTTTTCTTAACAGAATAGAGAAAAATTCATTTATCTTTCACAAATGTAAATAAGCATAAGAGTTTTGTTTTATTACAGTCTCAGATCTAAAAAATTTACAATCAAAACACCCTGTAAAAAAAAACTTTACACTGATTCCCTCTTTTTTCAATATGGATGGCTACACAAACAGAAACATGCTGAATAGGAATCCCAGCTGTAAAAAAAGCAATGGGGTTTGAACCTACTTATAGGATCTCTCCTCACATCTCCAAAAGTATGTCAGGACCCACTCTGAATCACCTGTGCCTAGTAAAGGATATGAAATGTCTGATGATGCCTTTCTGTCAGTTAATTCCAGAGCCTAAGCCCCAAGATGCCGTCCCTGATGGCAGAAATGCTTTCAGCCCATGGAAGCATTACATGGAGCGCATCAGCTTCAGGTGACTACAGTGGATTGAGAACCTTCACAAACAAATTTTAGTGTAAGACATCTCAGAAGCAACATTTGAAATCATGCTTTTTACCTTTTACTCAGCTGGATTTGCAAGTCCATGTCTGTCAAAGTGCTGTTTCCTCATACGCAGAAGTGGTGAACAGGGCTTTGGGGGGGTGATAAGTACCAAACCCTGGTTTAGGAAAAGCTGCCTCTGGAGAAGGCGCTTTGTCTGGCCTGGGTAAATCGGTAGTTGTCATGTCATATACAAACACTGTGAAAACAAATTAGGTATTTTGAAATTATATTTGCAATGAGCTAGAGTGCAGAAGTACTCTGCTTGTTCACATTGGTTCATTTCCTACCATTGTTATACATCATCATTTGGTTAAAACTTCTCATTAGAAAAAGCAGGTAAAGTATAGATTTTTAATCCTTACCTCCTGAATGTATTAAAGGACATGCACATGTGTCTAAATGTGCCAGCTCTGCAGACAAAAAACTCTTAGGACCAGAAATAAATCCTTGACTGATGCCTATCGACCCCAGTGGAACTATTTGAAAAAAACTTTCTACCAAGAACTAGAGTATTATCAGCTGGAAGGATTTTCCATCCTGTTAATAAAGACTCAAAGTGAGATCTGTAGAGATGGCTCTTGTGTGATTACACTGCTGTTGGCACTAGAAAGGAAAGTACTGCTTGACAGATAAAATATATAGGCTGCCTCCAACAGCTAATACAAAGCACATTATTTAATATTTCTCTTTGGTATTGTTTTGAGGCTCTGACAAAGATTGCCTTAAAAATGACTTTCCTCAAAAGTGTGTGTATACCTGAAGGGAATATATCTGTGCATTAAGACTACAATCAAAATAGAATATGCAAAAAGAACCTGGAGACAGAAAGAGTTGTGCAACATCACATAGATCAGCTTGAAATTTTCAAAACATCACAAAGATATTCAGAGTATTTGCAGAGTTCCAGTTCAGGAGTGAACTTTCCAAAGCTTGAAACATCCATTTGGCATTGCTCTAACTTCAAACATATTTGATTGGCCTAGAGATACAGATATATGAGTTCTGTACCAGCTATTTACTTTTCTGGAGATGCTAACAGTAAGTACAGTATGGGCTGTAAGAGACATCTCATGCAGAAGAGAATAGAGGAATGGGAAAAAATGTATTGATATCACCCCAGAACTACACATTAATTATTGTATACCCCCAGACACATGCTTTGGATTTGGTTTGGCGTTTTGTTTTGTTTTGTTTTGTTTTGTTTGGTTTTTTTTTTTTTTTTTTTTTTTGTGTGTTGGTTTGGTTTGGTTTTGGTGGGGTTTTTTGTTTGTTTGGGTTTTTGTTTGTTTGGGTTTTTATTTGGTTGTTTGGGGGTTTGTGTTTATTTATTTTGGGTTTTTTGTTTTTTTGTAAAAAGGCTAGTTAGAACAAATGCAGATGTGCTTCTCCACAGATATGACAATACAGAGTAAATGTTTGAGGACTTTGCTTTGTGTGTACAGTACATACAGATTAATACTTGTCTTTTTCTTTCCTGCCTTTTCCTGGCTAAAGGAGAATGTGTGTAGCCAGTGGTATCTATTTTTGCTTACTTGGCACTGAGGATTAGAACCTCTTAGGATGTGAAGTTATTTCCAGGTCACTCTAGAGTAACACTGTTATCCCTATGGGAGATCTGAGAAGACTGTGTCCCTTTTTTTGTGGATGGACACAATAATTGTGAAATAATGTGGTCAACATCACTAGTCAACATTCCTGTCCCAAACACTGATTGGTCCTCCTGAAAGGTCCCAGATACTTCACACTGCTAAATATTCTCCAAATATTATTCACAGTCTAAACCAAAGCACAAATATTCATGTGAGAGAGGAGGAAATGGAAAATTAATTTATTTTCCTCTTGCTTATGCACTTTGCATTAACCCAGTCCTTTTTCATACTAAATCAGAAGGATAAACCCCCTCTCCCCATTTCATGAGACTGAAAAGTCAATAATGGTCTTTTCTTTTTCCTTATATATTATTTTTATTTTAACTGGATCACACTCTTAATTAGCAATATTTTGACTATGTTTCTTAATTATTACTACAGAAGAAAAAAGAGGCCAAAATCAGGAAATAAATTTTTATGACTAAGTTAAAGGAAATTTTATTGAGTTGTATGTTTTCAACAGAATCACAGAATACTCTGAGGTGGAAGGGACCCACAATGATCATCCAGTTCAAATTGTAAGTGAATGGCACATAACCTTTGTGCTATTAGCACCATGCTCTGAGCCAATTTTGTTTTAATTTTTGTAACAAAAGAAAAAAATTTTGGGTATAAATGAAGAATACTAGAGCTCCTCTACAAAAATAAAATTATTGCGTGAATCATCACCAAATTAGTGGCCCATTAATAATAAGTTCATGGCTCTGAAGAAAGCAAACTTTACTTACACTGATCCAAATGAACAGAGACACATTTGTTGTGTGTGCTTTTTTCTTGAAATATCTGATAGTTATTGTACTATTGTTGTGGTTTTAAGCTCATCTGTAATGTAGGTGCTACACAGCTTAATTTGCTCAACCCCTCTCTCTCTCCTCTTACCTTGGTGTAATGGAGAGGAGAATCAAAGTAAAACTTATAAGACTAATTTAATAATTGAAAATGAAGTAAAATACAGTAATAACAGTAAATTAAAATAATAACGAAAAAAAAAAGATTTTTAAAAGTGGTGCTAATTCAGTTGTTCACCACCCACAGATCAGTGCCAGACCTGTCGTCCTGAACTGAAATTGTCTCTCCTCATGGGTAACTCCCCCCAGTTTATATACAGAGCATGATGTTCTACGGTGTGGAATATCCCTATAGTCAGTTCTGGTCATCTGTCCCAGCTAGGTTCTCTCCCAGTTTTTTTGGGGCACCTCCTCACTGGCAGAATATGAGACAAGGAAAAAATGTCCTTGCCTCAGGACAAACACAACCCAGAAGAACCCAAAACATCAGTGTGTTATCAACACCACTCTCATTCCAAATCCAAACCACAGCACTGTAACCACCACTGGGAAGTTAACTCTGCCCTAGCTGAAACCAGGACAACTATCAGTGTATTTTTAATGTTATTCTGCATCATTGCCTTCTTCATATCTGATTATGGAAGGTTGAGAGGGTTGCTCGTGACTGAGCACAGAAAACCTTTAATCAGTTTATTCAAAATTTGGTTTTCAAATATGTGAGCCACTCTCACCACCAGCCTCCATAAAATGAACAAACCCTGTGTGGACAACAGAAAAACCCAACCTTCTGTGAATCTAGGCTGAATCTAGTCAGTCATGCTCTCAGCAATGTACCAGCAGTGAACCAGCATCCTCCCAGCTCAGTATCTGTACTTTTACAAGTGGTTTAGGGGTCGCAGAGTGCTGAGTTAGAGCCACAGAGAGTGAAGGAAGGACTGCAATGGGCAGCTGGGACCCTGCAGACTTAAGGGCAACAGCAAGGGAGAGGTGTCAGCACAGTCATCAACATCAAGAGCAAAAGACTTCCCTCAGGTGCGGGTAGATAGCATTTATCTGTCTCAGTGACATGGAGAAATGTTGTCATTGGACAGCTTGCTAGCTCATGTGAAAAGACCAGCATCAATGAACTGAATGAATGGAATTACAGAAATGCAAAAAAGAACCCAAAAGGGTAACTGCAGAATCTCAGTGATACTTTCTTTTTTTAAATAAAGATTCATTTGAGGCCACTGAGATAATTTCAAAGTACAATATTAAGAAACTCTTAATCTATCCTGAATTTCTTCACAGTGAAAAAGAAAAGGTTGGATCAATAATCAAATCACAAGTCAGCTGCTGTGATTACTGTGATTCCCTTTCTACTTTTGTTAAAATAGACCATTTTCCCTTTGGGGGCTGTACAAGCCCGAATCAATGAACCAAAATTGGTTCCAACACACTAATTTTGGTTCATTGATTTCCAGGCCAACATTCCTTTTGTTTACTAGACAAAATCTCAACAATCTCTCTGTAATATTTGTCAGCCTTTTTGTCTGAACTTATTTCAAATGCTTCTAATTCAAGTTCTTCTTTCCATTGTTCTCCTACCATCAGCCAGTGTTTCAGGGTACTGTAATATTTCCTGGAAGCTCACTTCTCACAGGTGAACACCTACACGGAGTGTATTTTGGGGTACGCTTCCTGGAAATGATACACTATATTGAAGCTGAAATTGTGCTAGAAGCAAGAGCTTCTACTGTCTAGGTAAAAGTATGAAAATATTCAAAATAAGTCATCATGGTTGGTTTTTAGCTTTTATGAACAGTTCTCTGCACAACCAAGAGAGATAAAAATCACTATTCCAGTACCACCATTGGAAAAGGTACCTTTGCAACTTTGGTGTGTTCCAGATCTGCAGTGCCATACTTAACTCAATATGGCTTTAACTGAAAGGCTTAATTGGTGCTAAGTCATACAGTTCACTCTGCATTTTGCTGAGCTTACTCCTTATTAATGTCATGTCAAGGTAAGTGAAAAATAACACTTTTCTCAAGCAACAAATGGATTATTTTTTTTTCCCATTTCAATGGCACATATGAAATTTTCACAGTGGTAAAGATGAACAGTCACAATTACTCGATCTATTTGAATTTTAGTATGATTTTAGTTTTTTCTCTTTAAAAAAACCCTAATATTTCCTTTCACTATCATGGCAAACACAATATTTATTTGAAAATTTTTTGTACCTTGAATATGAAATAGGTGATAGATATCACAAATACCATTCATTTTTTGGCCTGAATGTTCATTTGTAAATCCTGAAAGATAGAAAGGAAATCAAAGAAAACAAAAAATTGTATCAAATCCCATTTTAAATTACCACATGTACCTGAATTTAGTTCCTAAATTTGATCTAGTTTGAAATGTCCTTTCTTTTGTTATTTCAAAAAAAATTCAGCAGAAATGCCTATTTTGGTTTAGTTATTGCTTTTAGGAGAATATGGAATAAACAAAAGGCAAACGATCACATGCTGATTAACTTAAAAATATGTATTTCAAACCATAACAGAAAGGTATAGGCATTTGATACTTTCAATTTGTTGCTCTTCAAAAAGGAAGCAAAAGCCTCAATGCATTGTATGTTACTCTGACTGGTAAGCCAGGAATGCTACACAGAATGGAAGAATTCTTTTTGTGGTTATTACTCCCATGTGTTTAATAGATATTATTTCACATCCTGGCTTTAAGTCTTATCAGTGCTACTGCACATGCATTTTGCATTTTGAAAAACTTGGGGTTTGAGGTTTTTTTGCACACTTATGACAATGGATGTTTTAACAGAGGTGATTAGCGTGTATCTCCAATATATTCTTTTGCACCTATTTTATTTCCATTCCATTCCATTCCATTCCATTCCATTCCATTCCATTCCATTCCATTCCATTCCATTCTGTTCCATTCCTCCTTCCACCTTGCTTTTGCATTTTCCCTGGCCTTATCCAAAGCTTACAGCAGCCCAACAAGTGACTTCCATGGTTTCAGTGAACTCCAGGATAAGACTGTCTAGTGTTAATGAAGAACCAAATGTCTGTCTTTTACTTCATGCACATCGCAGATATGATTTCACTTTAGTGATCCTGACTTTGGATTTTGCTTAGCACCCCTGGGTAAGGCACTAAACTTTTAAATAGCACAATAAAAAAAGTTATGGAAATAAGCATGATTAAAGAAGTAAGAAAGAAAAGGGAATACAAACAAGGCTTGTGAAAGGACAGGTGAAATAGAAATAATAATAGGGGAGAAGAGACGAGTGTTTGGTTAATGAGATGCTGAGAATAAACGAGCTTTTAGAACAGATTTGAAAGAGCACATTGATTTAAGTGAATGAATTGAAACCAGGAGCTCATTCCACAACAGACAGGCAAGAAAGGAAAGAGTGTTTGAAATCAGTAAGGATGAGAGAATTATAATTGCCTTTATGTTCTTGCTTTTTGCATCTCAACAAACAACATTCAGCAATCAAAGGTTAATAGCAAACAACTTGTCATAATTGGATTGCTCTCCTCCCAAAATGGCACAGCAGCAGCAGCGAGGCAAAACATTCACATTTGCCAGCCATGACATGCCTTGATAATTCCAAGGTAGCTCTAGAAATGTATTAATAGAGAGCAGAGTAAGTGGAAGGCATGATAAACAAGCAGACTACAGACTAACCTAAACCCACCCAAGGAAGAGTGACAAAAAAGGAAAGGTTCACTATGAACTCTGACAGAATATTTAAAGGCTGTTATTATATGTGAGACAGCGGCTATAAACACTGAAATTCTTTAGAGAATTTGTTTACTTACTGTAAAAACTACTGAAGCCTGGTTTCAGAGCACTTTTGCCATTCTGGTCACTGTGGCAGGGCAAGGATGAGGGATGAGGGCAGTTCCAGTGTCTCATGCAGCTCAACAGAATTGTCCCACACTTGTGGATTTCAAAATAATTATTAATGCCAGTGACTTCTGAAACAGAATTAACACTGTGATGTTTATAAGATAGACCTGGCCCTTTTATAAATAGTATAATAAATATTATCTATGTCTTTTATGAAATCTTCATGCATCCTGTATGAAAATCAACAGTGAAGAGTGAATGTTACCAGGATGTTTTTGATTTCAGTGTTGTTTTTTGTTAAGTGTTAATCTTCTCAACCTGCTTGAAATCTGAGGTAAAAAAAAAATCAAGTAAACATGATAAGCAAAGACAGATGAACTGATAAAGACCTGGTTTGCAGCACACTGTACCAAACATGAGATGTATAAGATGCAGATCATACGATTTCTTCAGAGGGAGAAAAATTACCGAGGCTTGACTGTGCTTACACTTGGGTTTCTTTCAAGATAAATAGAGCCCAAAGATCTCTGAGTAAATGTTGAAGTGTTTAAAGCAAAGGTTGAAGTGTTTAGGACAAGATAAAAGCTACATAGTATACATAAATTGTGCAAAACTGTAATAAAGTCCTTGTTTTTACGCTAGATCTTGGTAGAAAGATGGACTGCTTCTGAAAGTTGTTAAATATGTGAATTTTTGTAAGTTACTTCTTTTAATATTGTAAATGAGTTTCCCAATAGTTGTGTGTAATATTTTAGTTTCCCTTGGCAAGAGCATTTTTATTTTCTTGATGCAGTGATGAATTATCTGGATCGTTGCCTTACAAATATTAAAAAGAGAACAGAAGAGAGTAAGCAGGTCTTTATAGTAGAGTTATTACTTTGTAGGCCAAAAGTATTATTTTTTATGCCCCATTAAGACATCAGGAGGGGCACAGCAGCTCAAGAATCAAATCCTGACAGTGCAATAAAGCAAACAGATGCAGGGTTTTTTTTTCTTCTCTCTTCTTAAAGCAAGAATGCTGTAAGATAGCAAATATTGCTGAAATTCCCTAGATCAGCCCTGCCTGGAGAAAGGAGAGAAGCTGTGCAGCATGAGTCATTCTTAGCCAATCCCTCTTCATAACATCTTCTCCCCTTTGTGCCCCACCAGAACTGTCTGTTATTTCAGATCTGTTCTCTCAGACACAACAGCATCGAGAGTTCCCTGCCTGCAAGGCTGGATGATGAGCATCAAGAATCCTCCCATAGGAAACTGGTCATATATTTCCAGAAGAATTCACACCCTGCACACTGATAAGGCCATGAGTTCGAATTTTCTAAGCAGAGGAAAGAATTTTCTAACCAAAAATCACACAACAAAATCTTTGCTCTGCTGATGTCATGGGTAAAAATCTCATTGGCTCAAGCAGAGACAATTTCCCTTCTTGTCCCACTGTCACAGAAAATCCAGAAAGAACACACCATCAACCACTTTTAATTCTTCTCTACCCCTAATAGTGTGATTTTCATGCACCCAGCATAGACAAGCAGGTAGAAAGGCACACTGATCCTGCAGAGGTTCAATTTTAATGCAGTTTCATCCACAGCAAAGAAAATTCTGGCTGCATATGCTTATATATTTTTCATAAGGACCATATTTCATCATGAAATTCTGTCTAGAATGTAAGAGACCACACTAATTCACTCCAGTGAATTATAAATGCCTTTTTTAGGAGGGGGTGTGTATGATTCAGTGCACCAACGTCCCAGTATCAGCATGGGAATAGAAAAAAGTAGCGGCATCCTGCAGATTCATTTCAAAATTGTCTAGGAAGTCTCTCTGCTTTTCTTCTTATTTATTTATAAAGAAATACAATTAATCATAATGTTCTACAGATTTAATTGCTGTTCTTTTCTTTAGTTTCTATAGAGATTTTTATTACTTTGCATATTGTTTACATGACTTTCCATAAAACAGGGATGGGAAAATGGCAACTTTCAGAGTTATGCTGGTCCAAATTGTCACTTTTTGCTGAAATAAAATGTATATAATAGAGAGTGTGCAGTTAGATAGCTGGATAAGAATATCTGGTTCAGTGATTAGTTTTCTGGGGTTTGGTACATTTTTTTCCTTTTCCCATTTCTTTCAGTTTTTGTTGTTTCCCCTAAATATATAGCAAAAGGGCTTCAAAATGTTAATTACAGAACTTAATGTGTGTCACAGTTAGGAAACAGTGTTCCAATACACCATTGCTTCCAGCTGGAAAAGAAAGTCTATCAGATATTACATGATATAGGAAGATACGGTGTTATTCCACATCATACTGGCATGTTTTGTCTGTCAAATATGTCGAAATAAACTTTCAGCTCAACATAAAATCCAAAGATCATTTGAAACAACCATATCTAGAGCTTGCGAACAAAGTAGTGCTCAAAGATCAAATATATAGTTCTCCCTAAAGCCTAAGAGAGTGTGGTAGATTGTTTTTTGTTCTAATTTTAAGGTGTTCCTTATTGTGGGTTTATGGCGGTTTGTTCCATCTACCCCCTTTGGTTTCCCCAATGGTTTTGCCCTGAAGTTGTTTATTACTATCTTCCCGCCTATTCTTATGTCAGTCTCCTCAATCCCTCTTGCACCTCCCTGATTTCCAGACCCTTCCCTGCCAGTCCTGGAAGTACTGCCCTCTTCCCTTGTTCATCAAATGTAACCCCACCCCTTTCTCTAGAACCTTCCTTGTCTATCACCCTTCCCTCGAAGTTCCATTCGTGTGCCAAGCCTGATCCCCACCCATTGTATCCCCTGTTGGTTACCTGGAAATTGATCCTGCCCGAAGTTCCTCCTCTGCTGCTCTACTGTAGGTTAAACTGTGTGTCCTCCCCTGTTCTTAAGTCTTTACGCTGCTGGAGAATTGTCATTTGTCACTGGATCTTTTTGGGGGTTAAATTCTTTTGAGAATTTGTACAAGTGGCCTTTCTTGTCTCTTTTGTTGTGGCTTCCTGGACTCAGGATTCTTATCAGCAGCTGCTCAGAGCAGCTTTGCTGCCTCTGGGAATTAGGCAGAGGGCTAATGGCTCTGCTGCCACACTTTTGGCGTGGGCAAGGAGGTGAGGGCTCGCTGGAGGACATCACCAAGCAACTGCCTGTGTCAAGAGAGAAGACCTCTTGTGCTGCTCAATTCACATTCTCCAAAACAGACTTTTGGAAGCTGTGTCAGACTCTATACAATGACATTATACCGCTGATTTGAAAAGATGGTCCCTCCTGTTGGTGATGTAAGATCAGGATCTAAAGCACAGACGTGCATGTACAGCACTGGCCTTACAGCCAACCTAAGTGGAAGCAAGCAGACAGTAAAATAAGGCCACGAAATGTAGAAAATCTTCTGTGTGGTTCCTGGCTAAAATCACTGGGTTTTAGCAAAATTTAAGGCTCAGTAACACAAGGAAAAGCCCTGCGGAGGTTCTGCCGGCATTCCTTGCACCAGGGTTGTGGTGGGGGATGAGTGAAGCCTGATCCAGGAAAGGATGAGTGGTGCTCAGGCACACAGGACCCCTCTGCATGAAAAAAGCATCCCTGTTTAAGTGAACTGGATTTAAGAGCACTTCATTTTGCAGAGGCAGCTGTAACTGGCCCTGGGCTTTGGTCCAAGATACCCATTTTGTACCGAATACATGGTGAATGAGCAGTGTTTTAAGGAGTTTGTAGTCCCTTAAGGCAGTGTTTTGCCGAGAAGAAATGGAATAAACAAGTTTTCCATTCCAGTTAGGGAGAGCAGCTAAGTAATCCCCTTCCCAGTTTTCCACATACACATATAAAGGACTGAGGGTGACTTGCAGGAGAGTGGTTCAGACCAAGGAATGGCTCAGGAGGATCTCAGCTGGGAGACAGGGCAAGAAGGTGCAGAATGAAGGAAAGGGAGGAAGACGGCATTTTATGTGTAATTGGTTATTACTGATTCTATCTCCGTTAATGAAAGGAGACTCTAGACAGATTATAAAATAGGTGGACAATATGCCGAGACCTGGTTAGGGACAATAAGCTTCTCACAAACAATATTGAATAAAAATAATTATTTCTTGACATTTTCTCCCCTTCTTCAAATGTCAACCTAATTTTTTCCAGACTTTTACTTATTGTCGTGGCAGATCCTATCCATCATGTCATGCTTATTCTTATTTTGTCAGCAATTCAAGCCAAAGATATAACTCAAAGTAATCACATTAAATGGTCAAAGCAAGGTAAATTCTATAATATCTTTTCTCAAAGTTTTTTTTTTTAAAAACATTTTATTTTACCTAATTTTTTCTCATTGCAGTATTTTTTGAGGGACTATTTACCTGATGAGCTTGAGATTTATTATCATAATAATTTCAAGAGTGATCTTCATATCTGGCATTAAATACACAAATCATCCATGAAAAGTAAATTTCAGTAAGACATTGTCTATTTATTATTTGTGTGGCTCTCAATTATTAATGATCTTTTTTCATATAATATTTATGTGTGTTAATCACCATTAATCATAAGGTTTTATTCCTGACTACAGCTAATGCTTTTGCATACCTGTTTCTTATGCAGACTGTGCACTCTTCTCATGAGACTCCTGTATGATGTGACTTCAAGTCACAGTACATGTCCTTTACCAAATATTCACTTGTTTGCTTTGTTGGAATAAATAGATTAAACAGGAAAGTCAGTAACTAGATTTTCTAATGCTGACTTTCTCACTTGGATGCATTGGGAGCAAGGGAAAGTCATTACAGCTGTAGATACCCTGTTCCTTCTATTTCTAAACCAGGTTTGTGCAGAAGATGACTGAACCCTGCAATCACATTTTAACATGGCAAGTAAAATGTGTGGAGCACTGCATTTTTTTGAAATACTGGCAAAATTAAAGTGAAAAGTGTTGTGGAGCTGTTTACTCACCTCTGACACTCCACCTTACAGGTACTTTTCTGGTTTCATAGCAGCCTACGGGAAGGGCTTAAACCTGTGTACAGAGAAATAGAAAAGCACAGTTAGCATGTAGAGGCTGGAGAAAGTCCAGGGGATGTTTGAGACTCTGTTAGACCACTTTTTTGACATATGCAGGCAAAAAGAATCTTTGACTAACAACAATAACAAAAAAAAATGTCTCTCTCCATACAGAATCTGAAGCAGAATAAAAGAAAAATTACCCTCATACTAAACCAATGCAATGCCTCATATTTAATCATGGGCTGCTGACACATCACCTCGTGTAAATTATATATGGGACAATGAATGTGCAAGAGATTTATATGGACTAAAAATAGCACTCAGACACCCTAGATTGGCCTGTGTAAAATCCAGCACTTTGCAATATAAAATTAAATGTGAGAATAAATAGTTCAGACACATAAATCAAAATCTCAACAGAACAGCCAATTCTCATTCAGTCCAGCTTGCTGCAGCAATTTCTTTATCCCCAGCAAGACAATGTCTTGTAAGCTACAGTTATCTTAGTCCTCAGCCAGCTCCTCTGTGGGATGGGGAAAATGCAGGGAAAAAGAGATCAGCTGCTGTCAGCAGAAATGCAGGAACATTGATCTAAGTACTGGTGGTATGGTTCAGACAGGTCAGGGATGCCACTTTTGGAATCTGGAAAAACTAAAAAAAAAAAAAAAAAAAAAAAAAAAAAGGGTAAAAGGAATTTTTTGTTCATGTATGGTTACATATTTGGCTTTACTTGCAATGATATTTATGTTTTGGTAAGGATATTAATCATAGACATCTACTGCATGCAGTGCTCTTATCTCTACTATGATGTTCAGGGTCCTTGGAAGAAAACTGTGAATGGAATGTATAACTATAAGTTGTTTGTATGTTTTAGAATATACAGCTTACTGAGAAAAGCGTTCTCAAAATGTATATGGGTTTCTTCATGCAGCTCTTTCTGACAGCAAAATGATGAACATTTAGCATTCCAGAACCTTTTTAAATGCATTTCCTGTTCAGATTTTTTGTATTTCGTCACTGAAAGATCCTTGTCTATCAAAAAGTTCATTATCATAAAGTGATCTGTGAATAAGAGTAGTTTCTAGTTTGTTTTTTGCTAGTCAATTAAAGAACTGGCATTCAACTCTGCAAAACAAATTATACTTTTCTTGCATCCTGGCAGGATACTCAGTAAGTAAGATTATATATATAGTGATTTTAGTTTTCCTCTGGTGATTGATAGAATTCAAACTTCCCCACTGACAGCTCATCTCCAACAAGTCTCCCTGTGAAGATGGCTCAAAGTTTGAAATGTTCGTAGCAAGAAATTGTTAATTAATAACAAGCATATGAACTTGTGGCATCAAGTGGACATCCATTTCCTCTTCTGCATTGCCCAGCACCATTAATTGCTATCTACTAATAACTGCATATTTAGAAAACAGTAAATTTTATCTTAGTTGCATTGGTGCTACTAAAGCAGAAACCAAGCATGCTCAAATTTACAATATCACAGACTTGTTTTATTCTGTGCTTTTGCAATTTATCTCGTTTGTGGAATAGCTCTTCCCCTGAGTTGATGAAAGCCTAGGGCAGCCCATTTTCCTTCCTTTTTCTACCATGAGGGCGCTTTTGTACCAAGAAGCCTTCTTCGCAAGATGTCATAATTGCTTCAACCAGTTTCTTTTTACGATGCAGCATTTCCCCTCCGCGAATGCATCGCTTCAGTGAATTCACAAACCATTTCTGTCTGGTTCAAATCCATGAGCCTGCACTTATGATAAGATAATGAATGCACATTCATCAAGCAGAACCACACTGGAAGTGCTGTGGGCAAGTGTACAGTACAATAAATTTTGTTTAAATGAGGATGATGCATTTTGAGAGGCACATCACTTGTCAGAGGTGTTTGTTCACTCATCTGGCTCCACTACTCACCACAGAAGGAGGTTTTGGTCACTCTGTGTTCAGGGAGATAAAGTGCAGCAGCAAATGTAAATAAAGGAAGGATTAATGAATATATATAGATATATTGGCATAGTATTTAATTATTTGCTGTTGGGAAAGGGCATAGCAACATACAGAACTGATTTGAGCTGTTTCATATGTTATCATAAAAATTTAATCAGTTAGCCATATAATGCTAGGCTAAAATACAGATGGTTAAAAAACCCAGCATGGAACATTAGTTTTATGCATGTAGTAAAGAGATATATCTGCAAGTTTTAATGTCTCAATCCACATAAGTCAGAAGGCTTTATTTCCCTGTTAATAAAAAATAGGAGAAAAAAAGAACTCATTCCTTAGACCAGCAGATAGAAAGTGCTTTTTGTACAAAAGTTTATATATCATTATTACTAATACTGAACAGCAGTGAGATTCCCAAGCAGCTTTATTAAATACCCAGTGCTTCATATGTAAGGTAGATTGAGATTGGCTTTAAGGAAAGGAATTTTTTATGATGAGGATAGTGAGACACTTGTACAGGCTGTCCAGAGAAGTGATGGATTCCCCAGCATTGGAAATGTTCAAGTCAGGTTGGATGGGGCTTTGAGCAACCTGGTCTAGGGAAACTGGGTCAGATCATCTTTAATAATCCCTTCAGACAAAACCATTTTATGATTCTATGTGATTATTACCTTAAACAAACATCAAGGTTTTACAAGGATTAGGTGGGTAAAAGGAATTTTCTTATGCAGACTTTGAGGATCAACTTGGGCTCTAGTTTGATCACTCACTATACTGTCAGATAGGCAGACTCAGGATCTGGGCAGAATAACTTTTAAAAGGGGATGTCGAGATCAAAAAAAGACTGAAGGTCTACTATTTATCTTTCTGAGAACTTGCAGACAGCTCCAAAAACGTGTCTTCCTCAGTAGATGTGTAAGATACTTAGCATCTCCAGGATCTGGAAAAAAAAACAAATCCCTTGACATTTTTGAACCTCTTGGCATAGCTTTTATCCATGGGTTCTATTCCAAAATGCTATTAAGGCTTCCATAACACATGAGTTCTACAATCCAAGATAAATGATGGACATTTGCCATGCAATTTATACAGCATAAGATTTGCTCTGTGATCTACCATGCCTGGAGAAGTTTGAGGCCAAGATCTCTCAGGAAGTCAGTGCTCTGCTTTTGCTCTCAGTGAAGATCTGTCCTGAGCAGAGTGTCAGCAAATTGCAGGCACTATGATGTATTGTCTGACAGAGGAGAATTCATTTGGGAGCAAACAATAAACTGAGTTCAAAACTTCATTGTGCTGCACAAATCAGACCTGTTATGTAAGGCTATCTCTCTTAACAGGAACAAGCCTGAACCAGCTGCTAAACTCATTAGTTTAGACAGAAAATCTACTTGTTTTTTATTTTAAGTCTTACTGTTGCTAATGAAGGAGCAAGAACACTTTTTCGTGTTTATAATCTAGAGACAATGTGAAATCTAGAAATTGAGACAGTATAGAGCAATTTTATGTACAATTTTAAATTTTATATCATAGACCTTATCTGCTGCTATTTTAAATTTTTTTTAATGTTTTTCCTTCTGTGTCAATCTGTATTTTTTTTTCCAGGTTTCTCTTAACATTTCCTGCCATACAGCTCTCTGACTCAACACTCTAGAGAAATATGAAAGGATCCTTCAGGCAGCTTGGGCAAATTAATAATCTCCTTCAAGGGTCACAGGGTCATCTAATGCCAGAGTCACAAGTGTCTGTACATACATAAAATACAGAATACTGAAAGTATTTAAAAAATGCTCCAGTAACATAAAGAGCATATTTTAATTGTTCATTTCAGTAAACTTCCCATAGCTCAACCACACCCAGGAGGTCTTTGATAAATTTAGATCTGCATGTATTAAATAGAAATATTTTTCTGTAAGAATGAAATGACAACCTCTTACAGAAGAAGCTCAAAGTGCAAAGCAGACTTGGATTTTCCTTCCCTAAAAATCTACAGATGTGTCTAAGCCAACCTGTTCAACTCAGCTTATGGTTGAAAACCATATTCTACAAAGTTGACAAATACCAACATGTTCCTATCTGAATTCCCAAAAGTATCTTATCGGTCATTCATGCTTTTCTCAGCCACAATACTCCACTTAGGAATAAAATTCCCTTTTTTCTCTTACAATTGGACCCTAAAGTTTCTTCAGAGTGGGAATGACTTCAGAGTGGGAATGACCTGTTACTATGGGGATGTGAGTTATGAATCTTACTTTATTCTGCTCAGTGTTCCTAAACCTGAGCAGTTGAGGAGTCAGAGATTTGACTTGAAAAAAAATAGGATTACAAGAATGCTAAGTGTATATTGAACACAGAGATTATAAATGTGAGCACACAGGAGTAGATATTACAGATTAATTTAAAACCTCCCATAAGAGTATATGACATTAATACAAAGTGCCATTCTTTCCATACCATTTTCTTCCACTCTTATACATAACAAAAGCCAGTTAATGTACAGAGAGTGTAAATAACAGGAACACTCAAACTCTATATTTATTACTGCTTTCTTCCATGAGGAAACAGAGCTACATAACTTGAGGTCAAAATGATGAACATCTTTCCCAAAGGGGAAAAACTCTGGATAATTGTTTCTATTTCGAAGCAAACACAGCATAAATACAACTTTTATAATAACACAAAATTGTAAGTAATTGTGAATTTCCTGACTAGTGACCTTGAATACTTAAAATTATTGCTCATGTTGGATCAAATAACAGCCATTCTTATTGCAGCCAAGAACATATAACAGAAGATACAACATGCAGCTTTTTAGATCAGCAAATCATTTCCACACCACTGTGTAAAAAGCTTTCTCTGCTTACTTGATGCATATTGAGTCATTTTTCAGGTCAAATGTTCTTAACTTGCATTAATCAAAAGGAGAGAATATAATCAGCTACCAGGAACATACTCAGGAACTTAGCTAACAGCCAGGCTATAGTTTTTCTGGATAATTTTTTTCTGGATTGTGGATTTGGAGAATGAATTCTCCATTTGAAATATAAAGAAAAAATAAAACAAGAGAACTATGAATCAACAAAAGGTGGGCTAGGTCAGGGGGAAAGGAGATCTTGGTTCTAAAAGCAACTGTTCTTTCTTTACCAAATGTTTCTGGAATTGCAGAGGACAGCAGAACTAAGTATCTATTCACCTACCTGGCCATTCTGCAATTGCTTGAGACCCTTTGCTGCAATGGCCAACACAGCTTTTAGGAGCACTTTTTTTGGCAAAGCAGGTTATGACATTAGCAGAAATGAAAGAAAACACTGATAGTTACATATCTTGCTATGTTCTGCATGTATCATTCCTTGGGAGGACATTTAATGATCAGCAAACATGAAGTGCCTGTGAAAACTGTAATTCCTCATTCTTTGAAGTATTGACTGAGCTAACCACAGCTCAGCCTCAGCAGAGAAAATTCCAACTTTCTTGTGGCCCCCTCCTGCTTTCATCACATGTTGCCAGTGATTTTGATACAAACAAAACTGAGTCCAGAGATTTACAATCTTTCATTACTAAAGTATGCAGTGTTGACTCTATATTTATTTCTATTCATAACATTAGTGACTTTTCCTTCATTTAATGAAGAATGAGCTAATTGATTAATGAAACTTATGCTCCATTTTGCCCAGTTGTGCACCACTTTATGGAGATGTGATTTTAGACACCTGTTGCTAATTACAGTGTGATTAGTTAACTCAGACACTGCATTCAGCTCCTCAAAAAAGACAGGTTATGAAAGGCCACTCCTGGTCTTCCAAAAGGCAATCTCACCTGCTGCCCTTGCTCTAGCCAGTCCTGATACAAGCAGACAATCAAAACGTGTTGCATTTTTATGTTGTCTTGTGATCTAGGTGTAAGGTGATTCATGGGATTCATAGGTCTTGTCTAATTCCATTTTATCTCTGGTAATTTGCACATTCAGCATATTTGAATGGGGAAAGCAATGCTCTTGAGCTGTTCACATGCATTTATAAAGTCAAAAATAAGCTCAGTTTGTTCACAGTAGTGCTCAGCTATTTCTTATTTTAACTTTCCTGCCAGGAAATTTTCATAACATGGAAACTCTAGGAAGTTCCAACTAGTATTGGATATGTTGATCTGGGAATGAGGTAGAGGATACCACTTGCTGTAATCAGTGCTTCAGTATTGATTTAAGTCAGATACTTTTTGATTAAAGTTATTTATGCTTAAATGATTTGCCTTCAACATTGTGCTGAAGAATAAAGCTTGGTGTATGTAATTTAGATGGCAAAACAGACAAAATAATGCTGCTGCATTCATGAAATTTTTAAAAGTATATTCACTTAAATCATTTAGCAGTAGGAGAAAGCAATTATGAGTGACACAAAAGCCCAGAAATAATAACTTTTGTAATACCAAACATGTCTTATTATATCAACAGTAATAATGAAATTAGGCTTCTAATCAATGTTTTTGAAGAAGCCTTTGTCAAGGAAAACCCTTTATAATACAAATATAACGCTGTGTATGCATGTCAGTGCCCTCTGCTGGATAGAGACAGATCCAAACTGGTGTTTAGGATCAGGTCTTCACCCAACAGCTGATGTTAAGAAGCTATAAGCTGTTGTTATTCAGTACAGAAGGTGAGGGAAGTCATACTTGGAAGCATATGATGGAAAAAAATTGTTTGGGATCTAACATTCCTAGACTTTGAACCCCAAGGTCCGTTGCAAGTTGTTGAGATAAGCATCTGTGACCTTTTTATCTTCCATTACCGCAGTTTTTAATTCATCTTTTTCTTTGTCCATGAACAAGTGTAACCACTGCCCAAAAGGTTCCATTGTGCAGAATTTCAGTGTGGAATTGGGTTTTCCTTTTTGCCTCAGCTGTAGCCTTCTATTTTAACACTACATATTACAGGAGGCCCCCAAGTGGCCTTCAGAAATGTTTATCAGCTGTTTTACAGCACACACTTTACTGCTGCTGAACTAATTTTTACAGAAATGACATAAATGCTGTCCCTACTTCCCCTGTTCTAGGACAAACAGCATTCTCTATTTTCAAGGCTCTTACCCTAAACAGTTATAAATTCATTAAAAATTGCAGCCTAGTTTAAACGTAATTCTGGATGAGATGCTGCCTTCAGGGTCCTTCACAGAGGCCACCTGTGAAAAACGTTTCCCTCTTTTACTTACAGAATGTTAGACTGGGGAAACCAAATGGGTTATCAAGGAAGAAAGGCATTAAGTAGCTACATGCTTGAGGTAAGATGCTGATTTGATGTTGCTGTAAATCTCCTTTTCCTCCTGAATATTAAATTATTTCTCTTTATTCTTAAAGGAAATGTTCTTCATTCTGGGTGCCCTATCCACTCTCATACAGCACTTAGTTATTCTATACAAATAACCATTTATCAGTAACCAGCCATGGCACAACACTGCTTGAATAGTGCCTTGTTGCATTCAGCAACAACACATTAAACACTGAAGGATGAATTGAGCTGATCATGCACTTTTAAAGTGTCTATAATCAAATGCTAAGTAATCATATCAAGCTTTAGACTGAGTAATTAATTATAATTCCAAAAGCAACATTGTAAAAAAACTGCCTTTTCTTGTTTCTGTTTGTTTGCTTGTTTTTTTTTTTTTTTTAATTATTTATTATTCTCATCTTCTTTTTAGCCTAAAGAGTTAGAAGCATTATAGCTAATTTTGGGGGATAGCAACATGTATCTCACTTGTAAAAAAAAAAATTAAAAAATATCAATAAACATCTGGCTTTTTATGTGGAAAAAATTGCATTTTTGTCTCTGTTTAAGGTCACCTGGGATAAGTAAATCTTGTCACTCTAGAAATGCTTGAGAACTAGACATGCCTCAACTAGTGATGATCAGATGATGAAAGTATTTGCAGTTGAGCCTAATTAGTCTTTAAAGTTTAATTTTATTAAGCATCAGATCTGACCAATCTTCTGTGACCAAGCCTCCCACTGAAATCAGCAGGAAAATTAAAGCAGAAAATATTTTGCAGTTGGACCCAAGAGGACTATGGAGTGCTCCTAGTTTTCCCACAGAATCAAAACCACACCACTGCAGCAGCTCAGCATCACAGTTCTGTGTAGCACAGTGACACATATTCTATAAATGACCACACAGAGCTTTTTGTCTGTTAACAGCTGTTCAAAATTAAAAGGGGATGGAAGTGACAGCAAATGGTCAGAGATCAGGGAGAAATCTGTGGTGGTCTTTCCCTGATTTCCAGCATGTCCTCAAAAGCAGGGATGTCAAGGTTCTAGAACCAAACTTCAGGAGATATCCTTATCCTTCCTTACCCTTTGGGAGATATCTTGGGAGGAGTGTGCCAGTGTAAGCATGTGTGGGTACTAGACTGAAATTATGGCAAATGCAGCCAATTTCCTTTATGTGGCGTTCTATTTCCAGATTGGTCATTACTTGCAGAATTAATATTTAAATATTCAGTAGTGTGATAATCTGGAAACAGCTCAAGTACAGCAACAGAATCAATCTCCTATAATCTATATGCAGGACCCTGGTGAACAGTGAGTAATCATCTCTGAAGTAAATATCTGTTTTCTGTGTCTTATAAGATATTGTCTATGTCTTATGATAAGTTAATGAAAATGAAAAGTTTGAGCTTATTTGTAAATAATCCCTAAGCACTACTTTTATTGACCAGTGTGTTAATAAAATCTGATTTATTAAATTTTAAAATTTGAAACACGGCAGCACCTTAATAATTCAATTAATTAATGCAAAAGTTATTATAAATATAGTGTTAATACGAATATAGTGTTATTAGAAACTTAACAGACTATTTTCTGCAACTTTACCATGTTAAAAACAATGTTCCAGTTTATTTCTTTTAATGTCATATACATACTAATAAAAAACATCCCAATAAAACAATAAGAGAAAATAAAAACTCTGGAAATAAACAGAGTAATCTCCTTCTTTAGTACTGTGAGCATATTATTTTTTATTAGTCAGCTATTGCATGCAAGTGAAGAATTTTCATGAATATGTAGAAGAAACATAATATCCATGAATGGGCCACAAAGAGTAATTTTGACAGTAGGGTTCAGAGTTTCAGTCCTAAATTAGCTGTAAACATTTTTGAAATTTCTATCAATAAATTTGAAATTTATCAATAAATATATTTTTAAGGTTCAGAACTTTCATGAACATGAGCCCAATGTGGTTATTCCATTTTAGATTTTTTTTTACCCACCAATGCTTATTTGATAATTATCTGTCATTTATTCTCTAATTTCCAAGCTAAAGGTGTTCAGTATTCTCCTTCAGGAGCAGATATGGCAGCATGACACACACAGGTAAAAGATTTCTTGAGCAAGGAACTCAGTCCAGCACAAGTTTTTTTGTACCCTGTATAGGAACCTTTCACAGAAAAAATAGAAGCTGAACATCAGCATGAGCTGCCTTCCTAATATGATCAGGCTCAGAAATTAACTGAATCAGAAATGAACAATTCATGAACACAACTCAGTTTGCCATTTGTTCCCTGTGAAAATGATCTCTGAGCTAATGGCCCAAATGAAGGCCCTGGATCTCCTAAATCCCCCCCAAATCATTGGTGATGTCATGACTACAGAGCACACATAGGGTGAGCACACTGCATTTCTGAGTCCAGATCCTGAACCTTGTCCATTGGGCTATTGCTTGTCCTCTTAATTTCAAGGGTGCATTTGTTTTTTCAGATGAGATCCTCGACAACAGTGACAAAGTGTGGTGAGAGGTGATCAGCAGAGCTCATGGCACCATTGTCACCTCATCCCACCGTGCTCACAGCTGTCCCTGTCACACAGGGACACTGGCTCTGTCCTGATGGGAGAGCCCAATGACATCCTGGTGAGCCCAATGACATCCTGGTGATCCCTGCAAAAGCCCACAGCTCCTCTCTCCAGAGCTTCTGGAGCTGCCTGCCTCATATACTTCACAGGCACTACATTGAATTAAAAGTATTTTTTAAAAAAGCAACAAATCCCACATTAATTTTGTTCATATATCAGTATTACTATCATTTTCTATAGCCATAAATAAAACATTTTAATTATATAATTTTATACCCCATGACTACAGAAATAACTGGAAGCCAAGGAATACACTTTATATCATCTGAAATACACTTCATATTCATCTGAGATAGAATTCATTACTATCAGCTAAATGCTTGATAAAATTTAAAGTGGGTGGAATCTGCACCTGCTGTGCAAAAGTCTGCATTGTGTTAATGAGTCAACATGCACACATCATCCATTAATGGTCTCTTTCTTAACCACAAGAGATGTGTTTGTAGCATATGTTTTTGGGAAAATTTCCTAGACATTTTGCAGAAGAAGAATATTAGTGATATTATAGCAATTATATCTAAAAGTATGGCCCAGAATTGAAAGTTAATATGGCTACGTGTGATGGTGTTCACAGGGGTTTTTGGATGAGGGAAGAGATGGAGATCTGACTCCATATTTCAGTAGGCTTATTATTTTATTATATATACTACATTAAAACTATACTAAAAGAAGAGAAGAAAAGGTTTCATCTCAGAAGGCCAGCTAAGAATAGAATAGAATAGAATAGAATAGAATAGAATAGAATAGAATAGAATAGAATAGAATAGAAAGAATGATAACAAAGGCTCTGTCTCGGACTCTCTGTCCGAGCCAGCTGGGCTGTGATTGGCCATTAATTAGAAACATCCAACATGAGCCAATCACAGATGCACCTGTTGCATTCCACAGCAGCAGATAATCAATGTTTACATTTTGTCCCTGAGGCCTCTCAGCTTCTCAGGAAGGAAAAATCCTAAGGAAAGGATTTTTCATAAAAGATGTCTGCGACAGCTAGCCATTCTGTAATCATGCAAGACAACCAAACATATGAATTAATGACATTTGGTGCAGTGTGACTGTGTGAATAGGTCCAAACTAGAAAAAGAGAACCTTGTTATATCTTTAAATATGTTTTCTCAGGAAGAAAATTATTTCTTTTTTAAAAGATAAATTACATATATGCAAGAATATCTCAGTGAAGTCCTTTGGATTAAGGAAATGCTGCACTGCACAGACCCATGAACAAAGAGTCCAGCGGCAGCTTCCAAAGAAAGATGGCTCGTGCTAATGCTGTGTGGCAGAGGTGGTGCAGGCAAAACTGCAACTGCTGCTCACACTCATTCATCAGGATCATCCTCACAGCTGGGAAGATTTCTACTCTACAGCCCACTAAAAGGAAGGGTGAGTGAGGGAATATTAAAGCAGGGCTGCCACTCTTTGCAGTAACCAAACACACCCTTGCCAGAAAGTCCTTCCATGGAAACCATCTCAGTATGATAATTCCTGGAGCACTGCTGTCACAAGTGTTTCTCTTTCTGGTAAATTATACTCAGCAGTAAAAGCTGAGGGAAGACCTGCAGGCAAAAGTCAGGGTCTGCTATGCACATATACAAAATGCTTATGTACAAAATAGTCATACAAAGTGTATGGAAAAGTGGTTTCTTTTCTCTCTTTTTCAGATGAGAGCCTCTTAATGTTATTTTTAAGTCTTTAAAATGTTATTTTTAAATCTTTAAAATGTTTCAGCATTCAGCTGAATCCAATTTCGGATTATATTGGTATTTTATACATTTAACTCTCAGACTCTGGAGGCAATGTCAAAGAGCCCATTCTTTTTCCTATCACAGATCTGAAGATTTTACATCTTCTTTCTCTACTTAACACTATTTGTGCACACTTCTATTTGACAAAATAACTGCAAAGCAAATCATAAACAAATACATAAAAAATTGGCAAAATTTGTTAATAAATGTAAGCATTTATTTGGAGCAAAAATAGATAGACTTTTTTTAATATCTATTCAGCAAACTGTAGTGATCTTAAAAGTCATGAAAATTCGCAAAAGGTAAGGCTGTCAGGCATGCAGACTTTAATCTTGACATTGTATCAGGATTCTGACTTGCAGTCTAAATACAGGCACATAAAGAGTCTTGTAAGACTACAAAACCTAGCAGTTCTTCATATTAATGAGGACTTTTTACTACAGGATTAGAAATTCCCCCTTTTCATTATAGGATTTACAACACAAGCAAAAGAAATCACCCTATATATTTTTGAAAAATGAAGGGACAAAACCCATTACATTTTTAAAATCCTGACACTTCTGGATATTTTTTTATTTAGAACCAGGTCATGTGCCTTGTGCAAGGTGCTCATCCTGACTTCTTCCCCCTTACCAATACAGAAAGGCATCTGCTGAAGGATTGTTTCATCACATTATTTTTACTAAAGATGAGACAAATACCACCCTTTCCTTTCACAGTCCTTTTCCAATTACACTTATAGATTCTTTTTTTCCCCCTCAGATGATTCCTTATTCCTGCAAACAGTAGTACAACTGCTTTACATAAAGGTAGTGTTTTCCCCAAGCTGCCACAAGAAGAGGTTTGACACTGTAGTCTAATTGACCTCCATATTTAATTTAACAAAGAAAAAGAAAAAAAAAAGTTTTGCCATCTTGCTGATCTTTTGGTCTTCTAAGAGGAACACTTGCAAAGGGAAATAACACTAAATCAAACTTCCACACACCAAGACTTCCATGGACTGCATAGGAATTCTGCATCTAGACACAGGGGTAACTCTAGTAAGGATAACTGTGATGAACTATGACTATAACTATGATGAACGATGATAACTGTGATGTCCTGATCTACTCACACTTTGCTCTGGTAGTAGACAATTACAATTTGCAGCCAGCTCCCCTCTGCTTTGCTGACACTGACTTGCCTAGAAACACTCCACAAGCACAGTTTTCTGTCACCTTTTCAGGCTTTTTTGATAGCTGACCCTCCAATCTACTGACAAAATCCCAATTTGTCTTGTCATCAAGAGAACTCACAGCAAACGTTGGCCTCCATTAATTTTAGTACATAAAAGCTCCCAACTCACTTTGTTGCAGCTTCCCACAAAATAGTGTAACAAAATCAACATTGCATCATTTCTGTTGGCTGTCCTGGCGGTTTCCTGAAGCCCTGTGGTTCTGGAAAGGATGCTGGTGCTGCTGCAGTGCCCCAGTGGTGACCCTGCCATGGGGATAGAGGCCACTTGTTCAGGAAACTGAGCTGTCGCAGGTTCATAGTGCTGGGGGGCTGCTAGCACAGCCAGGAACAAATACAATTGATCCAGGCAGATTGTTACTGAATCACTTGGAAGCACTTGCCATAACTGATAAGGATGTACATTTTCCTTGTAGTTTTTAAGTAAAAAAAAAAATTATGATTAATGTAAAATTGCCTGGTGTTCAGCTTTTGCTGCAGCATGTGCAATGCTCAGCTTGCTAAAATGAATGACCCCATGAAAAACCTTAGCATTTGGCAATTTTGGGGATGTAATGAAGCATAATTAAAATGATTAAGAAATAGATTGAAGGAAAATAGTTAAATGGTGTAGGAGAGAACTCCAGCAGTGCCACAAGAAGCCTGCACAAGGTCTCAGTTATCATATTATTCTAGCCATTTCTGCAGCTCCCCAAAGCCAGGGAATAGAAACACATAAGAGCACATATGGCAGGAATGGATGAAACAAAGATCTCAACTCAGCAGCACACATCAATTTAATGATGAAAGCATCTATGAGGGGTTTATGGATCTGTTTGGTTCAGAAAGGCTCAGATAAGAGTGCAGTTATTTTGACCACCTCACCAAAACACAGAAGCAATACTGCTGTAAACCCCTACTCACAAATTCTCAAGTAATTCCCTGCATTTAAAGTTGTTCCTAGTAAAACCTGTAATGGCTCTCTAAATAATGTTTGGTGAAGGAAAATATTGTCATTCAAGCAGAACTACAGACATCTGTGCTCATTTATAAATAAACTGCTTTTGTTTAATTTTATTTATAGATGTATTAGGAAAATTCCACCTAGTTGGAAAATGTAGAGAAATAATAGCCTGACACCAGAGTCAAACCTTTCTGCAGTATCATCAGCTGAGAATGCAAAGGTCATTCTCTTCTGGTATTGAGGCAGGTTCCTTATTGATTGTTTCTATGCTAGGAAAAAAAAATCATATTAAAATAAAAGGAGTTTCTTAGTCTTGGGAAGAAATGAAAAATAGCTCTTGGGGGGAACAAAAGAAAGGCAATCAAAATTAATGTATTGTGCCAAATGCAGGCAGTTTCAGCTTGTTTTGAAAGATCCATTCACATAATCATAAAAGTAGACTTTTCAGGAGAGGTATTGTAATAATCAGTGTTTTGTCTAAAAATAGGTCATTAATGTGAGTATTAGATGAGATTAACTTTGCCATATAATTGTTTTGTTCTGCTTTAGATTTTGTGCAGATGTATGTTAAAAAAAAATAAAATCAAACAACAAAAAGCTATTCTGAATGCACAAAAAATCATCAGAAGGAGGCCAGAACTTTCTGTCCCTGTATTTAGACAACACATGGTCTCTGTATCTGGAGTGCTCCTCTGCTTGTTAATTGATAAAATGCATTGAAAGGGAATCTCTGTCAACAGTAAGTGCATCATAATTTGCAGGATATCAATACTTCTGGTAAAAAAAAAAAAAACAAAACCCTTCTTTCAAGAGTGTTATTCTCCTGGAAATAGGAGTACTGCAGCACTATAAACTGTGCCATATGACTGGTTTTTCCCTACCCACAGTCCCCATTTTCAGCCTAATGGTGTGGAAAGAGCTTTTCTCTGTCCTTAACAGTCATAGAATGTAACCTGTATCCACACCTGTGCTTAAGGTTTAAATGATAAAATTACCTTTTTTTTGGCAAAGCTTAAAATGCCCTGCTTCTTTCAGCTGAGATAAGCTGTTCCCTGGTTTGGACACATTTTCAAAGCAAACATGGCTTCGATAAATGCTGTCACTTACAGAACAGGAGAATTTTACCTAAGCCCCATTTCACAATGAGCAAGGGATACCCAGTGTGTGTGAGTTCACCCCTACTCAGAGGGCACCCACAAAGCCTATGAAGTGCAGTTATTGGGAAACAAACCCAAATTATGGTGTAATGTCAGTTGGGGTGGGGAGTCAAAATGCATTGAGATGCTTGTAGACACAGGTGCAGACTGCACAGTGATTCCAGTACAGGACTGGCCAGCACATTGGCCTTTGCAAAATGTTGCTGGTCATCTTCGAGGTGTAGGAGGTCTGCAATTGGCAAGACAATCCAAAAGCATTATTCAATTTGAGGGACCAAACGGACAATTGGCAAATATCCGTCCATTTGTGTTAGATTATTCGTAACCTTTGTTAGGGAGAGATTTAATGGCCCAGTGGGGTGTCACAATTGATATTCCAGACTCTCCACAGCTTATTTGTACAGCAGCCATTGAACAACAGCGCCCCACCCAAAAACTGAAGTGGAAAACAGACAAACCAGTTGATGTAAAACAGTGGCCGCTCAGTAAACAAAAATAAAGGTGCTTGAGGAACTAGTGGAAGAGCAACTAAAAAAGGGCCACATTGTGGAGACCATGTCCCCATGGAACTCTCCAGTGTTTGTCATCCAAAAAGCTGACAAAAAGAGATGGCGGCTCCTCTGCGACCTCTGACAAATTAATAATGTAATTGAAGATATGGGTTCTCCCCAACCTGGTATGCCATTTCCAACAATGCTTCCCCAAGATTGGAAATTAGCTGTTATTGATATTAAAGATTGTTTTTTCCAAATCCCCTTGCACCCTGACGATGCACCGTGTTTTGCATTCTCAGTCCCTTCTATTAATATGGAATCCCCTATGAAAAGGTACCATCGGACCGTTCTTCCTCAGGGATTAAAGGTATCTCCAGCTATTTGCCAGTGGTATGTCTCTTCCCTGCTTTCCCCTTTGAATTGGGTAAGACCATGGCTCGGTCTGACTAACAAAGACCTTGCCCCTCTTTTCAATTTATTGAAAGGGGGAGAGGACCCAGGTGCTCCTAGGTCCATTACCCCAGAGGCACGGAAAGCTCTAGAAAAGGTTCAGATTGCAATGTCCACAAGACAGGCCAACCGATGTCGGCCTGACCTGCCATTCAAATTTATCATCCTACGTAAGTTGCCACACCTCCATGGAATTATTTTCCAGTGGGAGGAAAAACAAACACCTAAGGCAAAGAACACACCAAAAAAGGACCGGGACCAGAGGGGACCCTCTTTTGATCATAGAATGGGTCTTCCTCAGTCACAAAAAGTCCAAGAGACTGACAAAGCCTCAGGAGCTGGTAGCGGAACTGATCCGAAAAGCAAGGACCCGGATCAGGGAGTTAGCAGGATGTGATTTTAAGTGCATTCACATTCCAGTTGAGTTAAAATCAGGTCAAAATACTATGAAAATACTGGAACAATTGTTTCCAGAAAATGAAGTGTTGCAGTTTGCTCTGGATTCCTACTCAGGACAAATTTCGGTAGCGCAGCCCGCTCACAAATTGTTCGAACAAGATGTTCAATTTACCTTAAAATTGAGAAGTGCTCTAAGTAGGAGACCTTTAAAAAGGGCTCTGACTGTCTTTACAGATGCATCCGGGAGGTCCCACAAGTCCGTTATGACTTGGAAGAATCCTCAAACCCAGCAGTGGGAGACAGACATTGCTGAGGTGGAAGGTTCGCCTCAGGTTGCTGAATTGGCTGCGGTTGTTAGGGCCTTTGAAAGGTTCTCAGAACCATTTAATCTGATTACAGACTCTGCATATGTGGCAGGAGTAGTATCCAGGGCAGATCAAGCAATACTGCAAGAAGTGTCTAACATCACACTTTTCAAATTGCTCTCAAAACTGGTAAAGATAGTCACTCACCGAGAGCAACCAATTTATGTGATGCATGTCAGGTCACACACTGACTTGCCAGGGTTTATCGCTGAAGGCAACAGAAGGGCAGATGCTCTTGCTGCACCTGCAGTGATGGCCACTCTCCCAAATGTTTTTGAACAGGCAAAAATCAGCCACCAGCTTTTCCACCAAAATGCACCTGGCCTGGTTCGTCAGTTTAACATCACTCGAGATGTTAAACAGGCCAAAGCGATTGTGGCCACATGCCCAAATTGCCAACAACATGCACTCCCTACAGTGAGTACGGGAGCAAACCCAAGGGGACTGAACAGTTGTGAACTGTGGCAAACAGATGTAACACACATACAGTCTTTTGGGCAGCAGAAATATGTTCATGTTAGTGTAGATACCTTTTCTGGAGCGGTCTATGCTTCTGCCCACCAGGAGAATCATCTATCGATGCTATTAAGCACCTCTTACAGGCTTTTTCTTTCATGGGCATCCCCAAGGAGCTGAAAACTGATAATGGGCCTGCTTATAAATCCAAGGAATTCGGGAGCTTCCTGCAGAAATGGGGAGTAGAGCACAAAACTGGCATCCCCTACTCCCCTACAGGTCAAGCCATTGTAGAATGAACTCACTGTGATATTAAAGGGTCCTGGACCAGCAACAACAGGTTCTGAAAGTAGAACCTCCCCACATCCAGTTATCCAGGGCGCTATTCACAATAAATTTTCTGAATTGTTCTTTTGACAGCCTAAGCCCACCCAGGGATGCCAAAATATTGGAATATGAATCCAAATATTACCAGTTAGATTGTGCCTGGGCCAGTCTGACCCTTGCTGCTAGGCCAAATGCAGCAACTGTGGTGTGTCACCCCAGAGATACCTTTAGGTTGCTGATGGTTGCAGCTGGGCACTGAACAAGTCCAGGCTTGTTAGGAACCCCGTTTACCTCAGGAGGAGAGCTTCAGGCGATGGTGAAGAGAAAAGGATGGATTCTGCTGGAGGGTTTAAATCCAGAGGTTTATTCCATGGTTACAGAGGTCTGAATATGAGCAACTGCTCTAACAGAATCCCGGCCGCATGGTCTGATTCACCTTTTTAAGCTCAGGGACAGGGGGAGGGGAGGTACAGCTGAGCCACCAACCAGGTGAGAGGGGCAGGGTCTCAGGGGAAGATGACACCCAGACAGGCCAATGACCTCTGGGCATAGGGACATCCTTTGAAAGTGACCAACCACACGACGCCTTGCTGGAATGTTAAGCCTGATTGACAGGACTCACTCAGCATGGGGGCAAGGGGGAAGGGAGAGAGGTATAGGCACACCTGGGGAAGTGACCTGGAAGGCCAAAATGGGACATTACAGCACACCACAACGAAGTGCTATCTATAATTCTGAAAACAGAGTATAAGTGAGAATTAAATGCTCAACTGATAAAGGGCTGCCTGTCTGGCCAGAGATAAATAACAAAAAAAACCCACTTGTACTGAAATTTATATTTTCAGGCACCAAAATCCAGCTCAGAATGGATACAGCAATATTTCCTCTTTATTTGCTTGGCTTTTAATGAGTACCCAAGCTGTGTGTAAAATTTTGTTAATTTAAGTTCACTTAAATCCTATTTTTGTCACAGGCTAAGATTTCTCAGACCTTGAAAATTAGTTCATTAACAACACCACATCCTGAAGATTTCAAATCATAACTACAATGGATGTCCTGGATTTTAAATTGTCTGAAATTCAAATTGGCAGCTAGTGGGTTTTTCAAAGTCTTAATTACCTCACCCAACTCTGTGTGAATTAGGTAGCTAGGGCTTTTCATTGTCACCCATTTTTTGGGAATTTATATTTACTCAGTCAAAACTGTTCTTATTTTTTCCCCCAAAGTCTACACAAAAGTCTTGCTTCACAAGTCCACATCAATTTCATCATTTAAAAAGTTAATATATATAAGCATGTCAGCACCTAGCATTCATACATTGCAGAAGAATACTTAATTGGAAAAACAGTCTTCTCCACTCCCCCAGATCTCCTAAATATATACATTTTTCAATATTTTAATTACATGCACACACACTTTATGTTTTGTTGTCTGAGTTCTAGCAAAATGACAGCATATTAAAAAAAAAATCGAGCTGCACTACTCATTCCCAGACTTTAAAGTCTTGTTTTTGTTTTGGTTTTTAAATTTTTTTTTACAGATATCATTAATTAGTTGAAAACAGCTAATAAGTTGGTGGCAATCAAGGACAAGTATGGCTATTTCTCCAATGAATTTCAAAAGAACTACACTCATATATTGATAATTGTTGAAGTGCAGCCTTGCAGGTTGTCTTTTATTGACTTGTTAACCATGGCTTATTCATACTGCCCAATTTGTGCTGTGGTTTCTTGTGTTCACAGTGAGATAACACAAAAAACTATTTTGTAATCAAAGTATTAATGCTTGCAGCCCTGCAAAGCCCCTTCCAGCAAGCTGATGGCAGGAGGGAGGTTGCAATCTCTTCCACCAAGAATTGCAACCAAAACTTGTCACTGGGAACTGGGAGAGGGGGATAAAAGTAAGATGGAAGGAGCACTGTTCCTGGAAAGCCAAAGTCAATATTTAAAATAAATATTTTTTTAAATAATAATATAAAAATAAATTAAATATATATAGAAATAAGATAAATAATTTTTCTCCTTCTAACCTGTTAACAGCCTACAAGTGTGTTCAAGTCTTAGAAGAGTAGGGACTGAAGAACTGGCTTACCTATATTTATAAAAAAAAAAAAATACAGCTCTGTTCTCTTTGAGAAAACCATTTAGTAGCTCTTTTGAAGGGTGTTGACAATGTGCAGCTCAGTGCAAAAATGGAAGGGAGGCTTCTACCATGTCATATCTCCACAGCAAAGGCACTGCACAAATATCCCTGTACTTTAGCTTTAAATAAAAATATAATAATCAAGAATATCTAATTAAATGCAATAGTATGTTGAGCTTCATGAAACATCTAGAAACTTGAGTGCTTGCTTTATTTACAATTTGATTTTATTCTGAATTCTCTGAAACAAAAGGGCTGTGGGCTTACAAATTCTTGTCTTCTTTCCTTTGAAGAAATTGTCAAGGCAGAGCAGAGCAGAAACTACACAGGTTCCAACAGTCTTGCATAAGTCCCACCATAAATTGGCCATAATCCAACCACCAGAATGAAACCTGCCACTTACTGTCACGGTGATATTTTCTGGAAGAATTCCTTTGCCAGGATTTCTTCTCCTGGGAAGCTGAGAAGCCTCAGAGAAAAAGGAAAACAATATTATCTTGTTTGCTTCTCCTGTGTTTTGCTGCTTTGGAATGTGGTTAGAGACTGTGAATTGTTTTAACTTAATGACCAGTCACATCTATCTGTGTTGGGACTCTGGAAGGAGTCAGGAGTTTTTCATTAGTATCTTGTTAAACCTTCTGTAAATATCCTTTCTCTATTCTTTAGTATAGTTTAGTATAGCATTCTTTTATATAATATAATATAATATAATATAGTATAGTACAATAAAATATAATATCATAAAATAATAAATTAGCCTTCTAAGGACATGCAGTCAGATTAATTCCTTCCTACCATAGGGGACCCCAGAAAATACCACAACTTACCTATGAAAAATATTTTTCCTGACAATATTCTGCACATAATTTCAGAGGGCTGAGTTGACACTTATTGTACTTCAGCCTGATGTTTGTTCACATTATAAACACCTGATAAACCATCTTCTGTGATACTTGTGGACATCACTACTGTAATTAAGCACTTATATCTGCCAAAGCTGGGTAACAAGCTGGAACAGTAGCTGAACAAATTAGTGTTCTAGTGTGCTTATCCTGCTGCATTCAAATGACTGCAGGTTTTTATCCCTGACAGCACCACCTGGGTTGGGAATCATAACAATTGTTTATATTGCAACTTAGAATTTCTGAGCTTCAATGTGCCTGTTAAAATGATCTCTCTTTTGGGAGGAGCAGGGAGGCTGCCCTCCCTCAGTGAGCTGACACAAACTCCTGTGCTCTTGCAGGCTGTGCTGCCTTGGCATTTTGCATGGAAGCTGTATGGGATTAAAGATGTTAGGATAAGCAAACAGAGAGGCAGGGAGAAATTATATCTTCTTCTTTATGGGTTGTTCTTACCTTGTGAATCAAGATGTTACAACGCAATGACGCTTTTCTGGTGAGCTGTCTGGACACTTAACACTATCAGACCTTCTCTCCACAATATGTATTGTTATTACACCTGGGAAAAACCGTGAAAAGCTGACATTCTTTGTTCAATTACCTCTGACTCTGTGTGGTTTTATTCACTGTAGAGAGCTCAATGAAAAATGAGCCTCTCTTCTATGGAAATGTCAGTTACCACTATGTACTATGTATTCTCTACAAGCTGATCTATGTAGTCCTTTGAAGATGTCTGTTTGTTTGTTTTAAGAAAGAGTGTAATTCTAAGGGAAAAAAATGAAAGTCTCTGTTGTGAGCACGCTGATGCTAAGAAAGGCTGGCTGTGAAGTTGGCATCTGCTTCAGAACAAGGAGCAACAAAATGAAGGCTTGTATTTTTCATGCTCCAAGATTAAAGGACAGCAACTAGAGCCTTTTATACCATCAGAAGGAAAGCCTGGCCAGGGAGCAGAGGAAGTTGTTATAGGGACTTTGTTTTTTATCAGATGAGAAGCCCCCAAGAAGATGCACCGAAGCTGATCTCTGTCTTACACATCCCAATGTTTTTTTCTTGTGTGTCTTCCACCTGCCCCTTGGCATGGTAACTAAGGAGTCATAATACAGCAATAAACCCAGATGTCTGGCTTCATTAAGAGGAGGTACCCATACTGTATTAGATATAGCTATAAAACTGCATCCTGAAGCCCAGGTAAATCTACTGAACTTAATAAGGTCATGAAATAATAATAACACAAATATGACTTCAGGGTTTAGCCTTGAACCCAGAGTAAGATATTAAATTTGAATATTTCCAAATGACTTCTTAGACAGACTCCTTTTGCACTCTCTAGTATCTTTTTTTTTTTTTTTTTTTTTGCAGACAAAGAGAAAGAATAAGTATTGGTACACTTTTTCCAATATCAGTCCAGCTCTATAAGTTAGGTGTGGAAATTATAATGTGTTTCCTCATGGAAAGAATCCCTTTCTTTTAAATGAACAAATGTAAGAACTGTGTTTAAAATTTAATATTCATGTGCATTTTGGAGTCGAAGTAGGCAAATTTAAAATAAATCAGGGACATAGCAAACTAATTTTCTTGACTGGCTAGACATTCAGGCTGCTGAGGCAAGAGACAGTCATTCCTGCTATTGCTGTAGCCATCTGTTGCCCTGTGTCTCAGAGCAACAATGATTCCTGACTAATGCACTTCGTGCAAAAGCACAGACTTTACAAGAAGTGACCTGTAATTATTTATGAGTAGTCTAATGAAGAAATTACTCAGTCTACTAATGTGGCAAAAGTATCACTAACAGCACTGGTCAGATCAAAAGCAGAGGCTGGGTGCGCATTTTTCTAACCCTTAAGGCTTAGGACAGCATGGAATGTCCATGCTCCAGTGAACTTAACATTGTACCATGATCTTGGAGGATACTTTCCAGACCTGTGCTTTAAAGGCAGTGTTACATCAATAGTGAACTTTCTTTTTTGTGGGCAGCACTGCTTTGAAGCATTTGATTTCCCAGTGCAAACTGATACCCAGGCCCCTGCAGAGAGAGCAGTGCTGATGCAGAGAAGAGCAGTGAAAAGCATCCCTTTCCTTCCTGCAGCACAAGCAGCAGTCATTGCCCATATTTTGTGTTTGCCACAGCCTTGGAACCGGTCCTGTTTGTACCTCCAGTGAAACAGAGTACCAATGGACATATGGAGAAGGAAGGAAAGAGAACAAGGGTATATCTGTATTGCTGTGAGGCTTCATATTTTCTGTTATTGAGTGTTCTTGTAGCCACAAGGATATTCCAGGAGATGGACATCAAATGCAGTGTCAGGAAAACAGGATAAAGTGAAAGGGAATGTGATGCAGTGATCATGCAGTGATTTCAATGGCTGGAAAAAATAAAGGCAATATCTGCAGTGATAACTTGTCACAGTATATGTGGCATTACCCAATTAAATATTCACAAGTTATCAATGTAGCAGATCAATGGCAATGAATTTTTCCTGTTCCTGAAACTGTTCATGTGTCAGAGTTTCTTGCATTAGTTCTCTACCTCTTCCTTAGCTGTGGTAGCCAAGAGCTGCCCCACCTGTGCTACAATGACTGTCAAAGTGCAGCAGCAAGAATTATATCTGCACCAATGTGCAGACCAACCTGGAATATTGCATAAATGTCTTGTAGCTGAAATAGTTGTGCAACTTTACTCTTACCTGATAGGAGTCTCCGTCAAGATTCTACTTGAAGGGAAAGTCAGGGTTACCCTACAGGAGCCATTTTCCTGAGCAGTAGGTGCAAAATGAGCTTTCAAAAGCTATAGTTTCTTGAGGGGCAGTAGCAAATAGGAAAAGAGACATGGGAAAATAAATTGGAAGGATGGAAACTGATTCCTTTCATAGGAGATTTTCAGTGTGGTACAGACAGACATTCAGAGTTGATGGTGCTTGGAGAGATAGTCTGGACCCAAACTGAGAGCATGGTACTATGAGAACAAAAGCTAACAGAATTTTTACAATAATCCAAGTACACCCAAGGTAACAAAATAATAATCTCATTCATTTTATCCTTATTTCCCCACCAGCAATGTGCCATTAGGCAACAACTGGGCCTTTTCTAATTGCTGGGTTTAAGGAATAGCTTATTTTCTTCACAGCTTTGGCCAGCCTTCCAAAACTTCCAATTAATTCCGAATATAGCAGTCTCTGGTGTAGCATGAAAACTCAGTAGTGGTTGGAGTGTATTAAGTTGCTGTACACAAGTCAAAGAGTCCACAGACAGCAATATCTTTCCACTGCAATCAAGCTGGGTGAGAATTGAATCAGCAAACTGGAATCCAGGTGGTCCTTATCCTCCCATCTCTGACCCACTGAGCCATCATTTTTCCTACCAGATGTTCCTGGAAGTCAGGACTTTTAGCAAAGTTTTGCCATTGCTGTCTAAAAGTGCTTCAAAGTTGTATGAAGCAAAAAAAATCAGCAAAAAAAGCAGCACAGTCTGTAAGAGTTAAGCAGGAATCTACAGAAATAATACAGGCACAATACAGAATTGAACCAGTGACATTTGCCTGCTTGTTCTCAAAGGATACTGTAGAGGGCAAGGCTCTGTTGCATCCATTTGAACATTGGCATAAGATTCTTCACACAAGATGAGCTCAAAAAATGCTCATAAATTGTTGGCTAGGATGAAAAATGAACTCCCCCAAACACCCCAGACTCTGACAACAGACCATCCAGTGAATTTTGACAGGGATCACAAGGAATACATTATCATCCAGACATTCCAAAGTACATATTTCTTTACAGCATTTAATGCATCTTTCAGCATTTGTCACAATATCTTGCAGCTATGGCTTTTTTCTTTTTTTACTCCTTCTCCTACAATTCACATGAGTAAATCATTGTTTTATCAGAGCATAAAAGTGACAATGTTGCTTTTACTGTCAGATACAGAAAAAAATTATATACAAAATAAAGCTTTTCCAATTCACTCATATTTTTCCTGCTGTATTATCTCAATTCTTCTGCTTTTATGTTTTATAAAAATTGCAGAAAGAAATCAACATACGCTGCTAGCTTGTGTGGTGCGCTGTTGCTTTAGTGAGTTTCAGAAAGCAGACATTAAAGTCTTTCTGTCAAGAGATGGTCCTTGTGTTTAATTTCAAGTTGATCACAAGGCCAGTAGGGTTGCAGAGGTGTTTAAAACCTTTCCCTGTAAAAACTAGAGAAGAACAGCTTTTCCACAACTAATGGCCAAGCAGAAATATTATCCAGCAATCATATAAAACTCAGAGGATTAATTTACTTTTAGACATCATAAGCCCTGAAGGACTCACTTGCTAACTAGCTCATGGAAATAATTAATGCTAGAGGTCATGTGGTCTTTACATTAAAATGTCAAGAAAATAATTTCCTGGGAATCTCATTAGCACAAAGCAAAAGAGTACACAATGTAAACACCCACGTTTTCCAGACTTTCATTATTCTTTTCCTTATTTTTTTAAATTGTATCTTTTTAGTACATATAAAAATGTGTATTAATATTTAGTTTTACAAGGGATTTTATTACCATACTTGCAGACTATTTAATATAAAAACAAGCAGATAATTCTGCTGTTCATCTGCTATGTTTTTCTGATCTACTCCTAAGATGGATAAGAAAACTTGGGGCTCCTTATTACATATAGAAGAACTGTGCCAATTAATTTCAGCCTCACAAGATTTTTGAAACTAATTCCATAGCCCAGGCACTTCTTTAAGGAGAAGCCATGGGGAGCTGCAACCACACCAGGCATCCAGATGCTTCACTGTGTGCAGTGTCCATGAATGTTGTAAATGGGCATTTTTAGAGCTGTAAAATCAAGAACTCCAAAGTTATGAAATACCGGAGTGAAGTCTGGAGTGGCAGTTTTATCTGAACCCTTTGTTAGGGTGTATTATGAGATCCTCTTTAATTACATGAGCACACACTGCTTTTCCAACAGAATGCCTGCCTTAGGGCACAATATGGATGTGGCTCACTTACTGAGCAAGTAGTCAATATTTTGTGCTCGCCTTGTTTGAAGTGCTTTATTTACTGCATCAAATCCAGCCCTGAAAACTGACATTGCTTTTCCCACAGTTATTTTTGTGGTGCTTTTCAGTACAACATTTCAGAATCATAAAACTCAGACTCAGAGAGTATTCTGAT
Source organism: Melospiza georgiana (assembly GCF_028018845.1). Taxonomy (NCBI): domain Eukaryota; kingdom Metazoa; phylum Chordata; class Aves; order Passeriformes; family Passerellidae; genus Melospiza; species Melospiza georgiana. The sequence continues at coordinate 21,849,214 of NC_080432.1, forward strand.
TGCTTCATAAATATTAATTATATCATTTTCACAATGCATCTGAAAAATGAGCGGATAGTATTTACAGACACACATCTGAACTCTGAGGGAACCTCATAATTTGAAAGTCATATCTGGTAAATTAGGGAAGCAAGATTTGCAGGAGGAGATGCTGCTATCCCTGGACCAGACACCTACTGATTTCCTGTTCCTGCTTGTTCCTCTAGAGTGAGCATTATGATATCTCCTCCCGCCCTGTGTTTTTACCCAGCTGTGCCCAGTTCCTTCCTACTGTCCTAAGTTCCTTTTTCCAATTTAGCTTTCTTTCTCATCTTTAATGCTGCTTCTGTCTCTTGCTTCAGTTCATGGACTGCAAAGTCTTGTCCTTGTTCTTCTGCCTGGACCTTGAAACTTCCTCCCAGCTTTGGCTATTTTAGAAGTCCTTTATATTTAGTTTCTCAACTAATCATCTTTTGGTGAGCATCATTTCTGCACTCAGCCTCACCAGCAGCTCCACCCCAGCTGCTACGCTATTCCTATGAGTGCAGCAGTTATGGAAATCAGTTGTTTTCTCACACAGATGCACCTAGTGAAGCGTACAATCAATGTTCATTGCTAAAAAAAAACCTAAAAACCCCCAAACTGTTTAAGAGCTAGATCTGCTGTAAGACTCAGGGAGAAACAATCAGAATTTGAGTCTTCAATTGTTCAGTGTCAGGACAGACACAATCTACCAAATAGGCTTTAACTGTGCTGAAATCAAAGTGATGAAAGAAATATTTCCCAGTAATGACCACCAGTGTGGTGGGTGTCTCTGTATGGCCCTGACAAAGGATTCTGTATCCTGAGCAAATATCTAGGTTCCACCTTAAACAGAAATGCCACTGAACTCATGGTGTAGCTGTTATGCCTAAAAGACTGAAGTTTTCTATGACGTAGTGAGAATAAAGCAAATCAGTTCAGGAGGAAAGTAGGCAGTGATTGTATTACAGGAAAGATTACGTGGCTCTGGAAAATATTAAAGAAATGCCAGAACTGACTTCTAAATCCTTTCTCTTCATTACAGCTGAAAAGTAAAACACAGTTATGTTATCTCAATCAGCTTATATTATACAGTTTGAAAATCAAGCCCATGTCAATTGTCAATTCTGTGCACAGCAGTTTTTAAACCTGCAGAAGGTTTATAAATTGTTTCTCTCTTGCATCAATCCTTTCTAAATCTAAAAAAAGGCAACAAAAAAAAATTCCAGATCTTCTCTTGGATATTTCTTTCACACAAATAACCCTATTAAGCAATGATGAAAATTTCATATAATGAAAAACTCACATGACTGAGCTTTGCCCTGTTGTGGAATCATCGCTTCTTTTCCACCCTACTAAAAACACTGTTTTGTTGGGACTTGTATTTAAAAATAATTTTTCTCCTCTCTGTGGTGTTTTATGTGGGGTTTTGTTTTTTTTCTTTTGGTTTGGGTTTTGTTTGTTTTTTGTTTAGTTTTTGTTTTGTTGTTTGTTTTTTGTTTGTTTTTTTTGTTTTCTGGCATAGATTCTCCTGTGCTGAGAATATGAATGAATTAAAAACCCTAAAACTGAGACTGAATTTTAGCATTAGGAGGGTTCCTGATGCTTTCTCACACTGACAAAAATAATGAAGGCACAAGTGCAAAGTGTATTTCAAATGTCATTTATTCCACCAGCTATTTAGAGGTGTGATAACAAAAAATGTTCTGCTTTTGTATTTTTATATAGGAGTGTCCTGATGAAAGTTGTTCCTGTTCTGCTGGAACTTTTCATGGTCCTAAATGAATTGTTAATTGCTGAAGTTAAAAGTGACAACTTTCCTCAGTCAGCCTCCAAATTAATAAAAGCACCTTGAACATAAGAAGCGACTCACAAATTACAGTCACAGTCTTGTGGGTGCATAGATGTTATTACCAGTAAACACTCAGAAATTTTGCTTTTTTAACAAGAATGGCTCCAATAAGCCAAGTACTTGGGGCATATATCAGTTTATCTCCAGATGACCACTTTATGAGTACATATTTTTGTTATCAGGATGAGCATCTCTCCACTAATACATGGACATACATACAAATACCTCACAAATACTTTTATGAAGAATTTACTGAAATTCAAGAGGAAAACAGGGGCTTTAGTACAAGATTGAAAAAAATGCAACTGTTGAGAAAATACTTGTTCAATGTGAGTTATTGTGCTTGTTTTATATGGCATAACTCAATAATGAATCACTACAGAACACATCACATCTATTTACCATATTCGTATACACTCATTAAATTATATTTCTATTTGATCTAATTAAAATGTTTCACATTATTATGCCTTTTAAAACTGGTGTCAAAATGAAAACTAACAGTTATTAATATCAAATCTAGTCTCCAGATCACAGTATTATTTCCAGCTCTTTTTCTGAAACATTTTCTGTGGTGTGTCAGTAAACTTTTTACTTTGGTCCACATAAAAATAATTCTTTAAACTGAAATGGGAAACTTGCTGTACTAACATTTGAAGGTGTAATCCCCAGCAGCCTTCAGAGCAGTGCTAGTAATGATAGAAACATCAAATATTAAATATGTGCTAGAGTCATAAAAGGATTGCATGCACAGGGAAATCCATAGTTCCAGGTAATATCAGAAATTAATGTAAAAGAAGATGGCAAGCTGCTGGATGGCAGTAATGCTCTGGCAACTTTGGAAATAACTTGAGACTTGAAAATTTCTTGAGACCATACTATAATGGAAAATCAGAGCTCTATGGACTGCTCAGCCACAAGTTCAGGCATTCCATGTATTTGAAACAAAACCATATTCTTGATATGAAAATACTGTTTCTGCATTCAGTCTCCCTGAAACTGGTCTGTAGTCTGATGGGCTCAGGCAGAGATACAGGCAGAAACTGTGGGTAGCCAGGGTCTTCCCAAAAGACAAAAATGGATTTAATGAGTTAGTCTAGTGCATTAATTTTGAAAAAAAATCACTATATAAATTGTATTGTTAAAAAAGGAATCCTCTTGTCCCTTGGGAAAAATTCATGATGATCAGCAAGAACTCAGCCAAGGAGATTCACAGTAAAAGGAGAAAATGTTAAAACAAGCTGGGAAAAGAAGAAATTGTCATAATCATGTCCAGCTGAGGGAAGCTTATTGTCAGAGAAATGAAGCGAATTAAAAGTTTATTAGTTTACATATTCTAAAAAAGAGGATTATGTATGTATAGATAGCCACATAAAATTTAAACAAGAAATGCAGTATATATATTTTTTTTTTATAGTGGAAATAAATGAAGCCATTTCTACAATGAGGCCATATTCATTTCACTTCACGGTGTTTTTAATTGAAAAAAACAATAGCTCTCTCCAGGTAGAGTTACCACTTATAGAGTTGCTATGAGATGGAAGGGGGGATTTTATGGTTACCTACTGAGGTTCATACGAAGGAACAGGGCAAGCTTAATGGCCATAACGGCTTCTTACCATCCTATAAAAAGTGTGATCTGACTGTGAAAAGGTTTGAAAAAACTTTCACAGGGAGCACTTCTGAGTGCTGCCAATCTCAAGAAGTAGCAGTGACAGATCATTGACCGTAATTCTTAATAAACTGCTTTCTGTGGTCTTGCAGCCAGAGAAGGAGAAAGTGATATACAGGAACACCAGCAATGAAAAGGAATTTTATTTTCTGACCACTGTCATTTAAAAAACATTCTTCTGCTTGCAGAACTTTAGCCAGCCTCACCCTTCCCATTGCATTTATCTCCCCAGAAAGGGGCTGCAATGTCATAAAACAATATGCACGACTCCCTCTAGGAAGGCAGATCTGTCTGCCTTGAAACCAGACCACTGATTTCATAACGTGCAGCTCTGGAAGTGCAAAAGCAGCTAACAGCTTCGGACAGCAGCGTTGTGTGCTCCAGATTGCTCCCTGCCACCACGGCCTCTCCGCGTGCCTGTCCCCGCGGAGCGCAGGCCGCAGCCGCCGCCTTCCTGGCGGCCCTCAGACAGAAGCGGGCCTAATCAAGAGAAGTGTGAAATCACAACAAAGCCAGCTCTTCCCGTTCTGCAGATGGTGAGCTGCCAGGAGGGATCAGCCCAGACTTTAATTGCGAGGCTGATGAGAGAGGCAGGCAAGATGGGAAGGTACGTGTTGTGGTGTGGGCAGATCGTTACATAACGGCGAGGCTGTCGCACACGTGGCGCTGAATGAATCAACACACACTTAAAAAAATGGCACCATCAATGGTTTTCCTCACTCCAGAAACAGAGTGATTAAGTACCCTGGCTGTTTGTAAACTTCTTTGGGTGTGATAAAGAATCTGGTGAGATTATTATTATTAAAACTTAAAAGAATTTTCCTTTTTTAAACTTCTCCCAGGAAGTTACAGTATCAGTTTCTCTGGGTCTGGATTGAAGGGACTGGAGATGTTAGTTCATTCTAGAACTCAGCTCTTTATTATTTCTTATCAGTAAAACAGTCTCACAACCATGAGTTTGGCAGCAAGGCACAAAACGGCCAACAATCTCTTGTTACAAGTCTTTTAAGACTAAACTATCCAATTAAGAACTGACACCTGGATTATTTCCCCTTTTAACCCAATAACTGATCCCTAAAAGTCCACACTGCAGATTTTTCTGCCCAATTACAAAACATCACCCAAACCCATGGAGAAGAAGGAAGAAGCCTGAAGAAGAAACTCAGGACAACACCCTGTGCCCTCCATCTTGCTTCCATCCACAACATACTCAAAATCCCAAAAACTAAATTTCTCACCAAGTGATACACCTACACTGCTCTCTATAATCTGTTTCACACTTTTGTGGATTCTAGTCTGTCTTGAAGTCTAGGAAACTTTCTCCATGAATGAGGGTCAAAGTCAGTGCTCCCCTGGGGGTCAGGGCACCCCAGAGCAGACAGAGAAATATTCCCAGTGCCCTGGTTTTCCACAGTACAGACTTAGCCAGATGCACTTATGCACATAAATTCATAGACATCTGTTCATGTGTTAATACTCACGTGCTAGACGCCCCTGGATGTATTCTTTTGTAGGAACATAATTTTTTTAAATTTAGTAATAGATTTTACCCTAAGGCAGGGAAATGTTTTCTGTTACTCCAAGAAAATTTCAAAGAAGAAGTTACAACTTGTGGATCTGTGCACTTCTAATATTTGTCTTACTTCTCTACATGGACTCAAGTTGTGCTTATGCCTCCCCAGAGTGAGGAGATATCCCTGAGCCTCTGTGTTTCTTTAATGATGAAAGAATTACAGAAACATGATACCAGCTGCCTGTCATTGGAACAGGCAGAAAGGATGTCAATAACCACCAAGACAGTTGAGTGAAGTTTAAAATCCATACTTGACTCAAGACATGTCCAAAAATGCCTGAAGTATCGTGACCTTGATGTTTGTGTTGTAAAAATCACTTTCTCAATCTAAGTGCCAGGAAATCAAAGTTTTCATAATCTAATGAAAGGATGCCAACATGTGAACAAAATGTGTAAGGAAGAAGTAGCAGGCACCAGGCATTGAGCTGTTCCCATATGGGTTCTATTGCATGGGTTTTCTATTTCTATAATGTAGAAGGAAGGAACTCATGCACAGCTATTTATAAGTGTCACTAAATTAAGTGATTGTTTTTATATCCTAGCTTCAGAAGAAAAAAAAGCAAAAAGAAAAGAAAAAGAAAAAGAAAAAGAAAAAAGAAAAGAAAAGAAAAGAAAAGAAAAGAAAAGAAAAGAAAAGAAAAGAAAAGAAAAGAAAAGAAAAGAAAAGAAAAGAAAAGAAAAGAAATCCATAAAATAAGTAACCTAGATTATGCAAGTATTTTGTACCAAAACACATTACTTGAAAAACAGCAGAGGAAGTGAAATATTCAAAATCTGTGCAACATAAAGGAGATTAATTCCAAATAGAATAAATGTCATACATTTCCAAGAAGATTTTTGTCTTGAAGTGGACAGACTTGAAGCTTATAACAACTTAAAAATTACATATTTATTTAAGGATATTGACCTATTCATATGAAGTCTGGGAAATCTTACCCAATACCACTTTTTAAAAATATTATCAGTGTATGGCAAGAAATGGATCATTTTTTTTCTGGAAAAACTGTTGAATGAGAATTCAGCAACCTGCCATTAAAGATTTTGGACATGAATTTTTCTATAAGTGGTTTACAAGTTCAACCTGAGTCCAAGGAAATAGAATTAAAAAGTCATAGAAATAAAAAGTAAAGAGTATAAAAGTAATAGAAATATCAGAATACATATTTTTCATTTTTGCTCTTTGGAAACTTGAATATAGGACAGGTCATTATCATCTCCATGCTCAAAGAGGCACCTGAGAGACAAAACTCCTTTTTTTTTTTTTTTGTTGTTGTTGTTGTATTTGGTCCAGTGTTCATTCTGTGCTTGAGGTAAACCATGAGCTCTGACTGTCACACATTTATCACTGTCATAGACTGCAATATTTTTTGAATCAGAAACGTGCCTCAAAGCCTACTTAATATCAGAAAATAATATTCTCTTCCCTGGAACGAAAATACTCCTTTAATATTTCAATAAAAAGAAGAGTATTGTCTCTTCTGACAAAGATGTGGAATGCATTTCAAAATTTGCCTTGTGTTAGACAATACCTGTAATTCTAGACGGTAGTAACAGGGGTTTCATGGTAACAGAGAGTCCATTTGGACTGTCCATCTGTCCATTTACAAGTTCTGGGCACAATCCTACAATAGAAGAAAAGTAAAGACTAGAAAATCACTATTCATATGTTTTCAGGTATGTGTGCATTACCCAAACTAATTTTTTTCCTTTTTTTTTTCTTTTTTTTCTTTTTTTTTTTTTTTTTTTTTTTTTTTTCTGGAATGCACAGATGGACTAATGGATAATTAGCTGATCAGCTTTCATTAGAAAAAATTCTTATACCTTAGCTCCTTTTCATGCTGGACAAGGAGGAAAAAGGTTTCTGCATTAGTATTTATGTCTCTCAGATATATTTTATGGTTGTCTATTTGATTTGAACTACCAGCAACCATGGATTACTAACAAGGCAAAAAACATAGTTTGGCAAACTGTCAATGGAAAACTCAAAAAAAACTTAATTATTTTGAAAAACAGGTGAAAGTATAAAGGTTTAATCTAAAATTTTTTACAGTATGCAGACACACTGATAAAAGGCAGTTGCTTTTCTTTTTGCAGCTGATGCAGGCACAAATTTCACAAGGACAGTGAGCCTTGCTGAGTGAGGTGATGGCATCCTTTGTACACTGCATGCTAAATCACACACAGAACCATTGGGGATGCAAACACCAGTACTCAAGACATGCACATTTGTGTTGGATTGCAGATTTAGTGCACTGAGCTTGGTGACTGCTGGATAAAGCAGCAGCAAATAGGCAGGATCTTCAGAGAAGAGGTCATGGAATAGAGAATAAAGATTTCCCTGCTTTGTTGCTGTCAATTCCTGGGCAAAAGGAGTTGAAGCTGTACAAAATAGCAACAGCAGTTGGGACATGTTTGTGGGTACAGTTGAAATGCAAACTGTAAAAACAGCCACTCAAAGTGATTCAGTCCAATTTGTCCATAAATTTCCCACTAAATTTAGGAATAACCCCTTATTAGATGAAGTAGACAAATAACCATATAATGAGAATGACAGCACTGAAAGAAAAAGCTGGCAGTCAGCAGTCTACATTGATCAGAAGGACAGCTCAATCAGAGATTTAGCAGATGAGACTATGATTTGTTTTGTCCTCATTTTTCGCCCTCAATTCTTTTCCACAGTGTATCATTGAAAATAACTATGATTCATAATTAGCTTTTGATTACATTACCAGATAGGATAATTAAAATATCAGGATGCATCCCTCTATAAAGAGTTTTTCAAATCACGCTGTGACATTCTCTGGCTATTCAGAAATTTTCCTTTGCCTTCTCAGTACCAGTCAATGCTTGTTGATTGCCATAACTCTGATCAGGAGGAGACTGCCTGCTTTTTGGGAAAAAAGTCAGATTTAACCTAACATACATTTCTGCAGGGTCTTGTTTGGAAGATAATAAGTTTGAACCTAGGATAAGTTATTTAGGGTGCATTATTCTCTGTGACACAGGAAATACTGAGTTACCAAACAAATCACCTGCAAGCAGGTGAGCAACCAGCCATCCCACACTGCCTGCACCTGAACAAGCACTTGTGAATCACCTCTAACCTATTTAGGGGGATAAAAGAATAAAAAGACAAATTTTGAGCAAAGCTTGGTGTACGTACTGCTAGAGGAAAGCAAGCTGGAAAACATTCACTGCCACCCCCAGCTGCCATCTCCTCCCTTCTTTCCCTCTCTTTAACTGATCAAAGTTTTACTCTAAAAACAGAAAGTCACTGCATGAGCAATGAAAGATAATGAAGCAAATGTTCAGCCAGGTATCACTGTGCAAACATGTTACCTGCGATAGAACTAGATGGCCAAATCAAAGAAACTTAAAACCAAAACTAATCCAGAATATCTTAAAGTCAAGAAAAACCCCATTGTCCCCTGCTACAGCTGCACAATGTTTGAGTTCCCTGAATATCATACTTCAATAAGGAATGCAACATTTTTAAAGGGAACTGACTGTCTAACTTCTTTTAAGATCCTAGAGACACCACTTAAAAGATAGGAGCTCTAGAAAAGTAAAAATAAATCTGGTGTGAAACAGGTTTCTGAAATTCCTATGATCACCCTGTTTCAGGGACTGAAATGACAACAAATGTGAGTGAAGAAGTGATGAAAACCACACTTCTTCCTATCTTCATCCAAAGCACTGATAATTTTCACACCTGGTTATTGTTCCAGGAATATATCTACAGTATCTATAGCAGTGTACAGGAACTGGGCTGTAGGCACAAATATCACTGAAAGATTAAAGCATTTGAAAGGGGAAATGGTTTTATTTTGATTTTATTTGTTTAATTGCTCTCATGCAAAACTGCTTCACTGACAATGAGGACTTCCTTGTCACTGAACTATTTATTTCCAGTTAACAATAAATAAGGCTTAGCTCTCACAAGTGTTAGGAGTCATTGCTTGTGTACATCAAGGGGAAGCCAGACTTCACAGGATGGATTTACATACTTTATTTAGCATCAGCATACACTAGAATCACTGAGAGAGACTAACCATGCAGTGCATACAATGCATTGCATGCAATTAATTAACCTGAGAACAGCTGTATATTTTTAGAGAAATTAGGTACCAGCTCATTAAATTATTGCCACTGATGTTATGTATGATATTGCATATTTGCAACCATTATAAAAACAGCCCAAAAAACTACAATGGATAAAAATTTTCAATGTTACAAGTGTCACAAATCACATTTAAGGGCAAAATATATAAAATAAAAGGCATCATATCTCATTCAGAAAATATTTGATCTCTAAGGCTTTTTCATTCAGCAAGTTCCATGTTACTGGAAACTTAGACGAATTCAGGGGAATCTTTGTTTTATTATATATATATATATGTGTGTGTATCAATATATAATCCATACAACTGTGATTTGGTTATATGGCTCTTCAGAACAATTCAGAACAGTCATTCAAATTAATTCACTCTTTCTTTGAGCATCACCTCCATATAAGACTAAAAGTACCTATAGATTAGAAGTGCCTATAGGTTAAAATGAATATTTCTTGGTTATACAAGCTATTCATTTCCATCTGACCTCTTGCATCACTGTAAGGACACTGACATCAGTGGACCTGTATTTGAAAGGAACTGGGAAGAGAATGAGAGACTTTGACCCTGCTGGAAGAATAGAGTCTTTCCTCAAAATAAGACTCCTTTGAACGCCTATATGATCATTTCACTTCCCTTCACACGTTTAATAATAAATAGTTCACAGCATCATAGAGATGTGTTGGGTAAACACTGCAAGTTATGAGGCAAATTTACTGCCTCATAAACTCACAGCCAAGTAAAGCTGTCATTTGCAAGAACAATTAAGCCATTATTCTGTTCCATGGAGAGTGTAGGATATTCCTGAAACCTGTAAATTCACAGAAAAGAGAAGCTGGCCATATGTTCAGAACAAATATTAACATTTTATTAATACTGAATTTGCTTCCAAGCTTCAAAGCAGCATACATTTTCTTTGTTTACCAGGATTTACAATCTAACCACTGCTCCTTACTATGTATACTGTTAAAAGGCAAAAGAAATACAAGAGTACCCTGTGATGTTTTGGTTTTTTTTGGTTTTTTTTTTTTTTCTGGGACTAAAGTACTTTACTTGAAGCCCTGCTAGTGAGATGTTGTGAAAAGAGAGAAAAAAAGATCAAAAAATAAGACTTTTATCTCTGAGCCATGAAAAATCTGACATCTGGGGCTACCATAAAAATTGCTTGTGTGGCTTGAAGATTGTCCAAATATAGATAGAGGATGATACTATAAAATGTTTCTGTTGTGTAGCATGTTTTTACTACTCACTCATATAAAATCACAATAGGATCTTTAATCTTTAGGGAACCACAAGATAAAACTTCACAAAGTGTCTTCCTGAAACACTCTTAATAATTCTCAGATCTTTGTAGATACTGTAGGTGCAAGCAATATGGGATTATCACCTCCTGATTGTGTAGTTTCCAAAGAATGAAACATCCACAAAAGGTATGTATGCAATGTGTGGTGGCAGCAAAAGTGATAAATTCCCTGAGAACCTGAGTCCCGTATGACCTACTGTAGATATATTCCTCTATGACCTTCACAAGATTCATCTATGGGTATCTCTTGCACACAAACCTAAATATGCAGTGCAGCTATTATGTTAGGCTAAAATAATATGTGTGTAAAAGATTAAAGAATGAGGCTGAAGTTGGCCATTGAGTAGGAAAATTTTTAATTTGTAATTTAAGCAATGCTGGTTCTGTCATTTCAACTTGGAACAACAGCAAAAGCCTACACTCCTTCGTTGTCCTCACTGTCACAAAGCTGACCCACATTTCACATTTAATTAGAAGTGACCTAACTGGACCTCCCTGTGAAGACAGCCAGGCTGAAGCTGCAGAGACAGCTCATACCTGAGTGCTCTGCTTCTAAACATAAATTCTTCATACACCTTTCAACACCAGCTGAACTTCTTTGAGCCGCTGGCGTGGTGATGTTGAGGACAAACTCAGGCAGAGCTCCTAAGTGCCAGGTGGATAAAGCTCTCCTTCCCTCTGGTGCCACTGCACAGATGTGCTGGGTGATGTGGAGTTCCATGGTGTCTGCAGGTTCTGGAAGCCAGTCTGCCCAGGATCCAGCTCTGCCACTCCTGGGAAATGAACCAGAGGGAGAAACACTGGAAAATTTCAGAGAGAAAGAGCTGGTGTAGCCCATCCTCTTGAGACCATAGTTTCTATCAGAGGAAAAGGATTATAAACCCCAAAACATACATAGCACAAACCCAAAGCTAATGTGGAAAATTCCTATCTGAAATTCTATGGACAATGCCACAAGATTCATGTTATAACCCAGATAAAAGGGTATGCTGTATGTTTTAAACTCTCATTACTGCCATGGGACTCATATAAATGTACTAAAAGCCAGAATAAGCCCCTTTAAATTATTAATTGCAGTTACCTAATAATAACTCGGTGAATGAGAAGAAAAATGGTAAAAATGTACTATTAAAAACATATTAAAACAATAAAACATGCCAAGTGCGCTATACTTCACCAAGCACTTTTCTGTAAAATTTAAACCTTTGTACAAGTACCTTTAAGTAAAATTACACTTTTTTGCCCAATTTAGTATTTATGATATTAATTTCCAGAGAGTGGGTACGCTTTGCTGAATGCTCATTTCTGAGCACCACAGTGACTCTCACAGTGGAAGCAAAGAGGTCCCAGATGTTAGATTTACCCATTGTTGACATTTCTGAGTTTTAAGAGCAAAAAAGCTCTTAGGTCTGGAAATGAGCTGAGCCACTGGAAACTCTCATTCCATGGAGACAAGCCATGGCAGCAATGGGATGCCACAGCTTTTTTTTGATCCCAGTGGACACAGAATGTACAAAGTGTGTCGATATCTTGACTGACTGTGGGCTAAAAGGTTGTGTGCAACTGTACAGTAATAAATGACTTAACTTGGTCTCAGGGTAGGGGGCAAATTCCTAAGAGAAAGACATGCATACCATACTATTTTTTGTGCACTAAGACATTTTTTTCCAATGCACCATTATAAGGCCATTACTCACAGGTCTGTTCAAAAATTGAAGTATTTTAGGGACTTATCAGCTCATACTGAAAATTTTCTAGGAAACATTGCTATAACTTTCTGCAAACAAAAAACATGGAGAAAAATAGAGAAAATGGCTTTAAGCATAACCTCCAAAATACGATGCTGTAATCCACAGCTGTAAAGATTACTGGCTGGCTGTTAAAATATTTTCTGAGAATTTCACTTCTGTGCAGCTCACTAAATTCCCACTAATTAACATGCAGTTAAAAGGTGAGCAAATTGTTCATGTTAATACACTCTGAGCTTTGCTGTGAAAGAAATGGCACCATATATCTCTTTATGCAGTTAAAATTTCTCTAACTGGAAAGAAAACCTTTAAACTTATCTAACAAAATACCCTCCACCCCTAAGATGATTTCTCTTTCGATATAAAGATTTTTATTTTTGTATTTTATTATTAGAATTGATGTCATGGTTTGATGCTGGCTCAGTGCCAGTGCCCCCATGAAAGTACATTCTCCCTGGGGTCTGCTGTGAGATGTGACCAGGAATAGAGTAAAACAGGCTCGCCTTAGTGTCTGTCCTTAGTGCTTTTTAAATTTCGAATTCTGTAGAAAATGAAGAATTTTTTACAAAGCAGTGTCTGAGAGGGAGCAGAAGACCCAGCATATTCTGTTTCCATTTTCTGAGTTTATGGGAGTGGCATCTGCACCGCAGGGATGCCCAGGAGGTGAACTGTATAAAAATGGTACCTCCAAAAGAGTAATTGTGAGATCCCCAACTCCAAAGACCAGAGTGAAGAAGAACCAGTAGGATGCTGCAGGAATCCAGGTGTGGTGATATTTTTTTACTTAAGCTCTCAACAGCATGGGCACAAGAAATGTATTCGGACAAGGTTTGCTTCCACTGAAAAAAAATTTCTCAGAAACCAAGGAAATTCCCATGGCCAGCCAGGAGACAGCTACTAGCAAGGAGGACAGAAGAATATGAGGAAGATTGTGATGAAAGGAGGAAAATTATATACTGAAATTAAAAAAAAAAAAAACAAAAAAACACAAAGAAATCAATGTCTGGATGAGATTCTAAAAATCTGACCTCAACAGAGGAGAGCTGAGAAATTCTAGTTAATTGCAAGATAAAAGTTCTTAATTTTTATAATATAAATCCCATATTTTAAACTCAAATGAGCAAAAAAGTGAGGCAGTTTTCAAAGTCATAGCTTTCAGTGGCAAAATTTTGGAGTTATATGTACTCTATAGTTAGATCTATGATCACATGCTTGTTTTCTCGCAGGAGAAAACCTCTCTTTAGTATTCTTTTTTATCCTTATGACTCTGTTGCTCAGCCTTTTCATCTATATTGACTAAACTCATTAACACATAATTAAAAAAAGAAGATTAAAAGTATGACTGTAACATTAGACTTCAGTTTCTTATCATCTTAATCCAAAAAGACATTGTTTGATAGAGTATTTTTAATTTATTCAAAGTGTACCTTAAAGTGATCAATTTTGCAGTCCTTGGTTTGAAATACATACGTGTAATGATACAGTGTGTGGAGTATACACAAGGCATCATTTTACAGTTATTATATTTTATAGTTATTTTATTTACATACATACATCAGAGGAGGATCCTTCAATAAATGACTACAACAAAGCTAGCAAGGCTTGTATTTACCCCATAGCACCTGTCAGGAATATCTATTTTCAGTATTGTTTGTAGTGGAATTTTATTTCTCAGACATTTTGGTCTATTCCTGTATTAAATTTATTGGTTGTGTGAGTGTTGCATATCTCAGGGAACTTCTCTATCTCATGCAAGTTAATGATTCCAACAACGAATATAGATGATGATATATGACAGATCTGGATGGCTGAGTGAATGAACCATGAAGCAAATACAAATCTAAATCAAGATTTCTTTTGCATTCAAGGCAATCACAGTATCAGGAGGAAAAGGACATAAACTACTTGGATGATGTATTTTACTTGTGGATAGCAAAGCCAGTAAATTTCTGAAGCCACATATGCAATGTTTGGGGAATACATAACTACTCTGGATGGGTTGGCACTCTTTAACTGAGTTATGGCATAAATATTTGGGGGGGAAGAAAGGTTTAATGATTTTGATTTAGTTTTTTTTTTCTTATATGATGTCACAACACCAAAGGATGATTTGGATGCTGAAATGTTTGGTTAGAACACTGGGTTACAACTTCTATTAAAAAAACCAAAAATAGTGTGAGTAATAAGTACAAAGCCTCAAACATACACCCACAGCTGATGTCTAAACACATGGAGGCTGGATAGAAAATTTAGCAAAGACATAGACATTAAGTAAACATTAGGCCACCCACCCTGTGTGACAAGGTTCAGGACTCATCAGTCTACAACACAGAAAATATCTCTTGACTGCACTTTGTCCATCAGAAAGGTAAATAGCCTACTGTGCCACAAGCATTGAATTATGCTGCTTGGAATTGTGCTGCCTTTCCCATGCTTCCCTTCTTTCTAGAGTTGGGGCCAGATAGTCAATGAATTAAACTGCAAAACACACTAATCCCTGACCCTGAGGTTAGAGCTATCATAAGCACTGACTGGAAATGGCTGCAAATAGTTCTTGTCATGCCCTCTCTTTCCATTGGAAATCGAGTAATGACACAGGCAGTGAGTTGGAGCCCTCGCAGGGGTCACGGATTTACACCAGCTGAATCAATTTCTTATATCAGTGCTGCACAAGCTGAGGAGGAGGTTTTTCCTGAGACTTTGCTGGCTTTAACATATTTTGTACATGGTTTTTTTCTCTTTTTTCCCTCCTCTAGGAAAGCAAAACAACTAAAGGATATTAGACTGCAATTTGTGCCATAGGAAAGCTGTAAATCCAGGATCCCTTCTTGAGGCATCCACTGCCCAATATACAAAATCAAATGTCAATTCAAGCCCTCAGTGGAAACAGAAGTTACTGCTTCAATTCTTCAGTCTCTAACAGAGATTGAGCCCAAAATGACAAAAAAACAATTAACAGTAAAATCATGTAATTTCTGTGGAAAACAGCAAATTCCAAGCAAGTGAACTTCCTCACTCAGCATCAGAAGGCTATTAATGTTTGTATAGGCCACTACATGCTTTCCAAAGATGCAAATGGGCAGCCCTTTCAGCTGGAAGGACAACTTCCTGCCATTTGCAAAGTCTGAAATTTGCAGGAGAGACAAGAGTTTGATTCATATGGGTTGCACTATTCGAAGACTTGACTGAATTTCATTCATTACTTGAATATACTATCAATTAAATTAAAATACAGCTATGGATGTGATAAAGAGAGAAGCACACAGGACAGAAACATGTATGTCTTACCACCACAACAAAATCAAATTGCATACTTCTTAGGGTCAACAGAAATTATCTTTCTCTCAGAAATTCAGCTTTTCCATGTGGAAATTACCTATGTCAACAGAGATTTTTGAAAACTCATGGAAAACACAACTTGTTGCCATTTTTATACACAGATTATAATGAAAAATTGAAAACCATTTAATGAAAAAGACTTGGCTGTTTTTTTCAGAAGCTTTTGTTGGTGTTTTCTCTCTCCTGTTTTCCAAGGTTCTTTTCCGAATGAAAGGCTCCAGGAAAGGATGGCTGCTATTAAGGATCACACTTAAGAACACATTTAACTTTCCTTGAAGTTTTAATGTGATTCAAGCATGTATTAAAGTACTTTTCTGAGCTACTGCCAAAATTTGAAAGCTAAGTGTGAAGTACCTGTTTTTCAGCAGCTGTATGTGTTCAGGAGTCAGTTTCACTGTCATATAATCTTCAATTCCTGAGGAAGGCTGAATTTCAATATTCCTCTGGTGGCTGAGTATCTGGATGGGCAGAATTTACTAGCAGGTTTTTGAAGTATTTTAGACACTTAAGAACAAAACCCAGCAGCCAGTAATGTTTCCACTCACAATGAAATAAGAACTGAGTGACTTACTTGCATCTTGAAGTGCTTGAATACTTTGGAAAAATCTACTTAGTGGACTTAGGACAAAACCTTTAAATTGCAATGTAATCACAAAGCACAATGAAGGTTGTTGTCAGCAAAACTGCATAAGAGTCTGTTCTTTTTGGGGGGAACTTTCTGAGCTGTTTCTTCAAGCTCTCAAGGCAGTTTTGAGGACACTGTCCCTTCTGGATCCTGGACAAGTCTTTTTCTTATTGTATTATTTCTTGATGCTATGACAGATTTATGATTCCCATATGCTAACATCATCTATCAGAGAGTAGTACTACAGTGATTTTTATGAAAATCAGTTAAATTTTGTTTTATTAAAATTTCTAGTAAAGACTTTCCTGAGTATGATTTATCTCTATATTAACTTCCATAGAAGGGCTGGAAATCCCCAGGTAAAAGGAAACAGCTATGCTCAAAAAAATATCAGAACAGTGCCTCAAAAATTAATTTCATTTTAGGATGGCACTCATCTGTTTCTCTGAATACTCCAGTAATGTCTTCCCTAATTGTGGATCCACTCACTGCAATAACTGATGTCCTGGGTTTAATGCATCTCACCCTGAAACACATCTAAAATAGAGTAGATCAGCTTTGACACCACGTTTCCCATGGATATTACTTCAGTTCAAACATGAACATTTTTCTTCAGAAGGACTAGCAGGGCCAAATATGCTTTTAGCTTTCAAGGCTGCTGCTTCTATATTAGACTTGAGGATACACATTTTCCCCTGGAAGTTAGATGTACTTCTTGTAAGACTTTTAGTTTCCTTGATGAAATTTATAGCCTAAACCTACAAACCTTGCTTTGCATGTGTTCTTTGACTGCCCTGCCTGGAGCGATATTACCAATGTTTCACTCTCAATTTATTGTAAAGGGAATTTAAGGTGATTAATTGAAGGTGATTATGGATGTTTAAAGATGAAATGAGATGAAGTTCATCTTTGATCTCTCTACAAAATACCCTGAAACTACAGTAGAAATTATGATATAAAATACATTTCTGTGTACAGGTGCCATGATCCTGCTCCTTCACAGAGACCCTCTGTGACTTCCAGCTGTCCCCCAGTGCACACCTGTGTCACTTTGCAAAAACCACACTTAAACAAGACTGCAAAGCAGCTTCTTCCTTCTCCCCTTTCACAGGCAGAAAATTCTGTATTTGATTCTCAGTTGTGCGCTGGGTGACTGAAACATTTCAAGACAGAAGTTTCAGGAAAACATAAGTATTTTTTTCCTTTTCCCATATTATCAGCACTGAGTAAAAACAGCAAACACATTTTACATGAATATTTAAAGATAATTTTTTAAAGAAAATAGTAATAGAAAACCCTTTGTGATATTCCAAAACATATTATTCTCTCATCCTGAAGAAAATGGAAGATTTCCTTGAGACTACTACACTCAGCACACACCTCATTTGCTAGTCTACACTGAGTTCTCTTTAAACCATCAGAACGTTTCAGAGTTTTGAATTTACTATTTCAAGAGCAATATGATAGAGAGCACCTCAGATGGTCATCTACCTGGATGAAGATTTAACTAATGCAACGCCTTGAGTAATCAGCTCCTGGACCAAGGCACACTGCTAATCAACCCCCCTTCCCTGATATGTTATTTTCTGCCAGTGAAGCTCCCACACCACCTCACATATGCTAATAAATTCATCAGTCTTGATTGAAGGAGAGCTCATGTGCCACCAGTGCTTTCTGAAGAGTGCAGCTGGTCTTTCTGCACTTGGGTGGGCCTAAACCAAACCTGCTTTGGCTATTTCTCATAAATAATTATGTGGAAAAGTAAATTTACAGGGAGCATTGCAAATGGACCAAGCACATTCTTTATTACAAAAAACCAACCAAACAAATCAGTTTAAAAAATAATTATTAAACAATTGCAAGAAACAGGAGAATATGCAAACAGCTCAATTTTGAATGAAAAAAAATGTAATGAAAATTCATGAACCGACAGTAGAACAAATTTGATACTTGTTTAGGGATACATGCTTTCTGCTTAGACCTCTAACCTGCCTGGTTTGACATCAAGCTGTGTATTTAAACAGAAACAGCATCCTTTTCTCACCAAATTGTGCTCTGAAAACTCAGTAAGCAAGGCTGGAGTCAGCACTGCTCATAACTCTGAGGAGTCCTGGCTTTGTAACTACTAAGAAACTATCTGTAATCACTGAACAATAATAAAAGTTCTCTTACAGTGCAGGCATATATTCCTTTTTTCTTATGTTTTTCCTGACAGAAGATGCTCAGAGAAACTCTGAGCATCTTGAACCTGAAAACTTTCCTTGCAGAAAGCAACATCAAGCTATTCAGAAGCACAGAAACACTCTGGTAGTGAAACTCTGAAACAGTTGCTGGTAAAAGAATTAATAACATGGTTTATCAAGACAGAATAATTGGGAATTTGCTCAGAACTATCAACATGGCTTTCAAATGAATTCTTGTTGCTGAAGAAAATTGGAGAGATTCTTGGTTTCCTTCTTGCTCCTCAGGAATTCATCTCATAGAAAGTCACTTGTCTGAATTATTCAGGTACCTACCTTTAAAACAAGTCAACAAGAGAAGCAAAAGGTAGAAACATGGAGTTCCTTTGCCATCATTTGGTGGGTTTCACTTTTTTCCAGCCCTTTTCAAAAATTCTAACTATAATTCCAGGCAAAATTGATATTTGTGGAAATGAATGAATGCAATGGATGTTTCTGGTACCAAGCGCTGTTACTCAGAAATATCACACTTTCTGGACACCAAACACATTTAGTTTTCTTCAGTGGGGCTCAGTTCCATTCCCCAGATAAACAATATTAGGACAGGAGTAGGAAGTGAGCCAAACTGCTGTTTGCAACATGAAGGGATGAGGAATAAACACAACCTGATTCCTTCCCACCCTTCACCACATCACTACTGATGAATGCAAGCATGAATATGCAGGAAAAGGGTGTCCTGCTGCTACCAGCTCCCAAGGCTGATTTATCCCACGTGGAAAGGAAGATGCAGGAAATGACTTATGAATATCAAAAGTGCAGTTGTTACCTTTGATCTCCCTTGGGAAACTCTCATTTCTCATTGTCTCCAGTAACGGCAGTAAACGGATTTCTTTTCCCCTCGCATAAACAATTTGTGCTCTCATTCTCATTTCCATGAATGGAACAATAGCAACAACAGAAAGTCTCTAAAAACTATCTGGTAAAATTCTGCATCAAGACCAGGGAGCTTGTTATCCCACCATCTGTTTGTGAGCTCCTGCAAAAGGCTGACTCTGTAAAGAGCAGTTTTATCCCCAGTGCCAGTGTCTTCATTAGACTGAGGCTGACTAAAGGCTTAGAATGCTCCTTAAATTTCCTCAGAAGAAACTTAGTAGATTATTTAAGGGTTAAAAAAAAAAAAGGCATAATTTTTGTGCGCGTCCCTAAAAGTTTTGTGGCCATTTTTCTCCAAAGGAATTCGGATCTCCCTGAAGTTTTTGTCCCTGGAGGTGTGCTGATATGATGTGAAAGGCAAAGGTGAAAAAGCAGATGACACCTGAATGACTCCAGTGTTGGAGAGCAGCCATGGCCTGCCTGCCCTGGGACTGGTGGTGCTGCCTTGCAAATTCTGTGGTGAGTGTGCAGAAATTTAATCTTTCCCAAACACAATTTATTTGGATTATAAACCATTTATCGGGGTCATGTATTAGAAATACTTAGGCAATATGCAAAACAAGATTAAAAAAAAAATAAGAACCTACCAAAAATGAGAAAGAAATTTGCGTACAGTTCAAAAGATTTTAATATTGATTAATCTAGACTATGGATAGTTTGAAGTGAAACAAAAACTAGGAAACAAAGCTGCCTTATATTTCAGAGGTAACCATAAGTATCCATGGAGCTGGACGTGGTAAAAAAATTATAAGGGTAAAATGTAATTATATAAACAAATGTGAAAGGGGTTTTTTTGTTTATATGTGGTACACTGGATTTCACATCAAATTAAAGATTTATGCAGTAAATCATGCAGCAGCAGTAAAATCATTATGCAAATGTCATTTCTGTCTTCATGGCAAGGGTTTTCTTTAAATATGCATGCTCATTTGAGTGTTCATTTGAGCAGAACATATACTTACCTATAGAGTCGTTCCTCTTTATTTCCCAGATGCTCCTCTGACTGTTGTTAGGTGGCTTGTCTGATTTGTTTAGGGAAAGAAGGTACCTAAGAATAGAAGCCAGCATGCGAATTCTTCAGAATTCCTTGGCAAAACAGAGCAATGAGGATTTTTTAAAATACAAATAATGGATGCAAATTGCCAAGGCCATGAGGACATTGCCACCCCTTACAAGTCCCAGGACTCCCTAACACTAATAAAAATGAAGTATTATCTCTTTAGTAGCGCCATACATTTAAATTAGATTTTACTAATAAAATAAGATTTGCATGTTCTTCAATTTTTCTTTGAAGTAGCTGTGAGCTTCTCTGCCGCACTCCAGGAATTTATGGGGGGGGGGGGGGGGGAAGTCCTCTATTACAAAGAAATAACTTTGGTTAAAAGAATTAAATAAAGGATTTTTCTTTCTTGTAAGTTTATTGCTTTCTGGTCCTAAGTGTTCATATGTAAAACCTCTAAAATGATAATGTACTGAGAGTTTTACCTCTTTAGGTAGATGCCGTAGAAAGTTTGGAGTCCAGAGTTAAAATTATAGCAAAAGTAACCAAAAAACCCATCCAAGCCAAGAGAGTTCATTCACATGCTCTATAGGGTAAACTGGAAAAATCCTCCAATATTAAAAATACCTATATTTTTTGTCATAAACACTTTTACACTCCTTCTGCAATCATTGTTAATTTCTGTGTAGTGATGAACAAAAACATTAATCTCAGCCAGTCTATTTGCCAAGAAGAACTCAATTCAACTGAAGCTCATATTCTTTGTTAGGAATGATCAGGATAGAAATATACCAAGGTGCAGAAGCCTTCCCAGCTGCTTTTGTGTCCAGTGCTCTGCATTTGCAGCTCCCCCTGTCCATGGTGTGTGACAGGCTGGCTCTGGAGACAGCTTGGCCAAGCCACCACTGTGGCAAAGGCACACAAGAGCTGCTCTCAGCCTCCTCTGAATAAACTTACCTGTCTTCATTATCTGGACAGAAAGCCCAGGCTCTCCATTTAAGCAGAAAAATCCTGTGTTTAAAATAAATCAGTGCTAAAATTGCCGACTGCATTTTTGTCTGGAAATAAATACCCAGCACTTTTCTTAGGTAAAATTAATCTTTATGCCTAGGCATAACACTTTGCCTTTACAATGTGTATCTTTCACCTCCTCCCTATTTCACAGTCTTAAATAAGGTTTAAATATTGCATAACTCTTCTGTTTAACTCTCTGAATGATGAAGAATTTCATGTTAGATGAAAAGCCTGATAAAAACATGCCCTGAAAAATATCCAGATTATGAAAGAATATAAAGAGAAAGCTGGCATTTCATATTTCACAGAAACTCCCAAGTGTTCAGTATTTGTTTTCATTTTGCACTGAAACAAAATGTAATGCTTTTAATACTTTCATAAAGCATGTCTGTGTTAAAATGTCATAGACACAATAAAAACATCAGGTTTTAAAGTTCCCTCTGTGTTGGGTCACAGATAATCAGATACTTTACCACCAAAGAAGTAATTTTCACCTAAAAACTTTCTAGAATAAATAGATTTCTACACCATTTCAAATTCAAAAAGTTAACATTTTTCCAGTGTATTTTATTAGAAAATTTTCAATCTACTTCACATAGAAATATTAGTGAAGTACATCATCAAATCATGTTCAAACAAATGTTAGAGAACATTTATTTTCATTATTCTCTTATCTCTGCCAGAGAGATATATTGATTACCACTAGTTCAATGTCAAGGTCCTAAAAATAGAAAGCTTTATTTAATAAAAAGTAGAAGGGACATTGTTTCTATCCTGGATTACCTCAACACCCAGTGGCAGAACAGGTGGGTGAAAGGGGCAGGATGAGAGGAGATTCAGGAGTGGTATCAGCTCTCATGAGGACAGAGAGCTCTCTCTCTCTCTCTCTCTATGGCTTTCTACATTTGCATGGCCTGGAAGGCTAGAAAGATATGATAAAGACTGGATGCAAATTAATGTTCCAAAATGCAGAAAGTCTCTGCAGCTATTCCATTAAAAGGTGTGGCTTGACCCTGAGTGCTGGATTTAGCCTCCCATCCATCACAGGCTAATTACATTTCCAGACCAAAAAAAAAAAAAAGGGTAATAATTCAGTGTGATGTGCAAGGAAGTGACCATGTAACTGCCATTAACCTATGCATCATGCTAAGTAATTGTCCTCAAGTCCTCCTACTAATTCTGGCTTTTTTTTCTCACCTATTTCAACAAAACATGCCAATGGAGAATATTTTCCTCCCCTAAAAATGGGCATTTTTAGGTTGTGGCCACTCCACAACCATCACATAATGTGAGATTTACTATGTATCACAGCCTTTGAGCAAATCAGGTAAATGGGGGAAAATCTCAGTATTGATGAAAGAGAAATTCCTTGACACAGCTTCACTTACATTCCACAGGGACCCTGTGTTGTAAATTTAGGCCATAAGGAATATTTGTTAGACTGATTTACCTTGTTACTGATGCTGTACTATTAAATTGTTATATGGCTTAGTGATGGCAAGGTATTGAGAATATTTTTGTGAGGAAAATGGAAGTGCACATAAGAAACCCAGTGCTGAAAAATTGTTCAAGGAAATCTGTCGAGTGTTCACTGATTACTGCAAAGCAATGGAAATGCCCCTGAAACAGCTTCAGGACCTTTGGTTCACACTCTTGAGGATGCTGTCAGTACATCCTGTGCTAACAGAGGTTCAACATCTAAACTCCAGTAAAAGTTATTTATGTTAACTACTCAACTTGCAGCATAAACTCTATGAGGTCTCAGTAAAGAGAGCATGGAAAAAATTCATTATTCTCTTTGGAGGGACAGTGAGACTCCCCAACCACAGCCTTGACAGATGTGCACAGGCCTTGTCCTGCCCAGGATCAAAACTTCAGCTCCTGTGCTTAAGGACTCTGCTTTTAAAGAAAACCCTTGTTATTTTTCTATGCTCCTAAAAACCGAAATTATTTCTATTCACTGACTTCCTGGCAGCAACTAAGAGAGTTGGCAGGGGTTTCCCTGTGAGTGCACATAGGACCAAGACATAATCCTGTCTTTGACAATGTACTAATGAGTGATAAATTCTTTCAAATGCAAAGAAGGGAGAATGGATGTATTAATAATCTTTAAGCTCTCTTAATGCAAACAGTAGCTGCCTGTTCCTAATTATGTAAGTAAAAAACATGCCACATCAGAAGTCTTTTCCCCAAATCCCTAAATCAGTTGTCTGCTATGAGCTGAGCAGGAGGAATACTACAGGCAATATTTGCAACTATGAATGTATCCTTTTAAAAACATCATTCCTAAACAAGTCTAATTGATGCTCACATCTTGCACCTCTTGAACAGTAACACCAAATATTTTTGTAAAAATATTCATGCGATCAGAATGAGAGATAAAAATCCCATAGGCTTGAAGGAAATGGCAAGTGATGATGTCTTTGCAGACACCTGATTGGACAAGTAAACTAACAAATACAAGATGTTCAAATCCACAAAATTTACTTTGTAAATTTAAGTAGGCTACACTTGGTCATTGAGCAGGTCACTAAAGGTCTGCAGAAGGGCTGCACCACAGCCACACAAGGAGGAGGAAGCACAGAGAATGATATCATACACCACTCAGAAGACAATCTGCTGCTGATTAAGAGCCCTTGGAACACTTATCAAGGAAAAAAGTCCCCAGCAAGGCTCATTAGGTCACACACAGTGCTAGGCTAACAGCTGGCACACAGCTGGCTAGCTTTGGCATGGGAGAACTGATGTACCTCTAGCACAAAACAGTGCAGCAACATAACTACACTGGAATGGAAGGAAGGAGAAGACACACTCTCACATCTGGTTTGGTGTGGGAAAGGTCTTTCTGAGCTTCCTACTGGAAGAGAATTAAGGTTCTTTGAATTTGGCAGGCTGCCTCTCACAATGGTCAGGTTGAGATGCATCAAAGACAGAAGGATCTGATACTACAACTGTGGCATCCCAATATCAATTTCTAAGAATAAAATGCTGGATCTCAAAATTGCCAATCCTCAAAAATGTGTGAACAATTTTGTTCATCATGAACATTTCAAAAAGTCAAATCTTTGTGGGATTTTCCTTAGTCTTTGACCTCAGCAGCAACCTGTAGAAGTATGCCTCATATAGTTCATTACATCGTTCAGTAATATTCTGTGTGAAGGAGAATTTTCCAACACAGATTTGAATCAGCTTCTTTGCAGTTTCACAGAGTATCTTTCCCATTATACAAGAGAAAAAACACTAACTTCTGATCTATCAATTTTTTTACTATTCTGCAGTTTGAGGCTAATTTGCAGAAGTGGATTTTTTGCTCATGTATTGAAGTATTTGTTTATATGCCCCTTCCTCATAAAGGAAGTCTTGGTCTTAGTTTTTAATAAGAAATCTTGTGGTGTCTCATCATCATCCTTGATTCTCCTCTCCTAGTCCTAAACCAATCCTGAAATGTGACAATATTCTTTGAGACAAATACTTAGCAAGCATCTTAGATGAGGGCATATAGTGTTATAATATTGGCATTCTGTTATTTCCCAGTATTGCACTCCATTAAAGCCTCTGCTCATGTCCTGAAAAACTAATGGCTCTTTTGAATAGTGGATTGAGAAGGCACCTTCAGATTTGTGTTGATAACTGTTCTGAGGTTGGTCATCTAATTAACCCTTCAACAGTAAAGGAGGAAAATATTGATGCAGCTTCATGCCACACTCAGTTGATGCGTTTAACGCATTTACATCTTGTATCTATATATGAATTTTGAAGTATTTTAACAATACATTTGTGTATAGTCAAAAGAATGAAAAGTTCTGATCTTACTAAGAAGTACCTATCCCATCTGCATGGACACTTGTGAATTGAGGGAAATGTTCAGCACAGCATATTGTATAAGAAATACCATATAAAATAACTCATTTAAAATTGTAAAACTCTTAAAATAAACATGAATGAAACAAAAATAAAGCCAGACAAGAACAGAAGGACAACTCAGGGAACAAAAACAGTATTCTCAACAAAAAGTGAATATTTTTAGTGATTAACAGGAAATAAAAACTAAACTTTCTTGAAGGATTATTACTCATTTAATAAGACACTTAAAGGGCAACTAAAAGACATATTTCAAAACAAGACTTTTCAAAAGTCTAACAGGGAACAGCTCTGTTGTTATCATATTTCTAGAGTCCCATACCTTCTGGGTGGTTTTACTCACAAGCAGCTCTTCACAGCAGTGTAACACCCACTTCTTCATGAGAGCTCATCCAAGGCTCTCCCTGACCAGCCAGCCCACCCCCTTTTATCCCAGTTATCTTCATTAGCCACAGCTGCTGCCCAGTTAAGGACAGCACAGCTGCAGCCCATTTAGAGCAACTAGGATTGGGGCAGAGGCACTTATACAATACAGAGATTTTACTATGACTCAAAGGCCACCTCTACTATACATTTCCAGTCTTGTTTGATTTAATCATATGAGAAAAATTTTGATAACCCCATAGTTTTTATTCATTATATCAGCAATTAACTCTCTGTGGAGACTTGTCCAACACTTTGTCCAACAACAAATCATAAACCAAGAGAACCCCATAAACAGGTGGGATTTCACATTCCCTTCCATCATTCTGCACCATATCACAGTGAAGTCCATTTCTGAGGGGTTTGGATTGTGCTCTTCCCAGGCCTCTTTCATCCCTGTCTTCCTTTCCAAAGGCAGCCTCATGTGGTCCAAACAAGTGCTCTGTGATTCTGCATCTCAGATAGAAGAGATCTGCTTCCAAATTTGAAGTGTTGAAGAGCCTGCCAACCCAGTTCTGGGAGTGGCATTTCTTTTTATGCCTCCCAGAATCAGGATGCCAAAAGTTTTACACCTGAGCAGACTCATTCACTCTGTAAAAGGATCATTACCCTGGCTTCTCAATACTTTTCATAAAATTTATGTTTGTTTTTGCTGAATGTGTTTTATGGACAACTGTAAAATGTCTGTGGGTAACAGCTACAGAGCTTGCAACAGCAACGAATTAAGGCACTGCTACCCCTGGAGTGCTAATGAGGTAAAAATGTGCTGAATGTTCATACTTTCATGGGGATACACATATTATGCTTGCTACAGGTGCACAATGCTAATTTGCTTTTTTGGGCAAACCGTGCTCAATTTGCATAATTTTAACATCCTGAAACCTGCAAACATCAGGAAAATCTGTGTGTTTCTCTGCCTGTAGCATTAAGCTATTGAATATCTAAGAATCAATATAAACTCTCAGAACCAAAGGGAAGCCCTGCTGGGGTCTTGCATTTGCTAAATTATAGGATCAAAGCCTTGAGGTACTCCAGTCCAGGTCCCTTGTCTATAACCAACATACCCATGGAAATATCACTGTCTGCAGGGCCAGAACTACTTTTTCTCTTTCAGTAATACTTAGGAATTGTCAAATACTGATGATCCATCCACTTGGAGACATTTCTGTGAGCTTAGCTGATAAATAAAGAACTAAAGTTAGATATTATCTTTTGTACGATGGTTGGGGAGCAATTTATATCTTCCAGTTTGCTCCAACCACAACTGACCATGATTCAGCCTGTATCTACATCTCAAAAATAAAGGTGCAATATTTGTATTACTCCATCTTTTCATCATTTGTCATGTTAAATCTTTCTCTGTGTGTTGAAATAACTTGAGATAAACACAATCAGTAGAAGATGAAGATGTCTTTCCAGTGGTCACTACAGCCAGAGAAGTTTGTTGGTGAGAGGATGTATAAAGAATGCAATATAAAATAATTTTGGGAAAATATGAATATGCATTATTGAAACAGCCCACTGAATCCATGGAAATGAAGGATTAGTAGTAGGGATCAACTGTTAAATAGTAATCACTGTTCAATTTGGATCCTTAAAACCATCTTCAGATTATTCTGGGTTGATCAATATAGGGTTACCTGGCTACAGAATAAAAAATTTGTCTTGCAGTGCATCTTGCAAAATGAGAGTTTTCAAATACTTGAGAGAGAATTTGAGCCTGTTGTTAAAAATATGCAGTATCTTGACCTTTTATTCTGCCACTGTGTAAGTCTCTGTAAAATCTCTGGTTTTTCTACTGCTTTGGTAGCTATGGTATTTTTTTGCACCAATGTACAGCTGAATTAAAAGCAGTAGTCAGAAGAGGCTGCAGTCACAAAATGGTTGGAGATAACCATGAGAAAGAGCAAGATTAAAAAAGTAACTGTATCTTGAACACATCAGAGGAAGGCAAAGATTTAAAACAAAATTAAAACCAGAAAGATTACACAAAGCAAACATTAATTTGGCAGTTTTAAAAACACAAGTGGAATACATGTTCCGACATCAGAGAAGTATTGATTAGAAAGAGACGCAAACCTTCCAGATACTACAAAAAATTTGAGTAAATTTATTTGCAGTAGAGAAAGTAGTTTCCTGGGTTGAAAGGATAGGCTGCCCTGGATTCTGGAGGGGGTTTTGTTTGTTTGAATCTTAAAGTGAGTAGGTTTGGTGCTGAACAGGAGGTAAGAATTATTATAAAATCTTTAGTGAGTTTTCCCTTCTGACAGGACCACAAGAACTTTACTTCACAGCAAGGGAAAGTTAAATTAGCCCTGGAAGCACCATGGGATCAGTCCTGAAAAATCCAGCTGTGCCACAGATCATGTGTGTCAGGCAGGCACAGGAGCCACTGAGAGTTCTCCCAGCAGCTCAGATCAGTCAGAACAGCATTTCTGACCTTGGCATGATCCTAACACCACTAAACGCAGCTTTTTCTGGTTTTGTGTAGGGATTGCTTCTGTCTCCACCACACACCTTGAGTGCTCAAATTTTGTTTTTTTTCATTAGGTGCTTCTTATTTTTGTTCATTCCTCTCTTTATTTACCACATCAGTTCTTGCTTTTTTATTTTTGGTTGCTTCTTTATTAGCACTTCATGTACAGTACCCTTCACCCCCCACCATTCTTTGCTGCCTTCCAATCTGTCTCTCCTTAAAATTTCCTTTAATTCTTGCCTCCTCTAGTAATTCTGCCACACATTACAAACTCCTGAACTATTAAGAAACAATGACAACACTAAGGGCTCTCAGGACAGATTGTGTGGACTAAATAAAAATAAACTGAATCAAGCTTTTAAGCTAATAGCAATTAATGCTATGATTCCTGGAAAGGGCAACTCTCACTTTCCCTAATGAAAGGTTTTATTTTGAACTCAGCAGCCCAACAATAAAGCTGCCCTGAAGTGTAAAAATGCCATCAATCTGGCACACTGCAGTATTCCCTCAGTGAGTCTCTCCAGCAGGTGCATCATTTATGGTTTAAACACTGATGATCTCAACTACCTTATCTGCAGCTTCACACCACAAATATTCCTCTGCTTTGATGCCTTAGGAATTCTCGCCAACATTAACAATTACAGCAATTTTTGAATCAGAGTATATCTTCTGATTACTAGGAAATTATATACTTGTGGAAAGTAATATATTTTTAGTGTACTTGGCACACTTTTAGTACAGCTAAGTATTTGTAGAATACTTGAATTACAGCAAGTATACTCATTTTTCATAAGTGTAGAGTGACACATTATAAAACAAATTATTATAATCAGAGATTTTCTGGAAGTTCTCAAAGATCTTGATTCAAAATGGGACTAGTTTCTACCAGTAGCCTCCACCCACATTAGCAGAGTGGGAGCTGAGGGGGTTCAGCACCTTCGAGGGAAGTTCCCTGCTAAAACCCAACCCTGCAGCTGTGGCGAAATGAAATTTCTTTGATTGCTTCTGCTCATTTGCATACTACAGCTCTGATTCAGGCACGCTGATAAATGACACTAGAACATCACGCTGTTCTGCCTGCCTTGCTATTCATTGTTTTTCTAATTTTGGGGGGTTTGGAAAGGAGTTTGTTTTTCACTTGGAGCCCGCACTACAGAGACTACCCAGAAACTCCCCTAACTCTTGGGGGTCATGAACACACTGATGTATCCAGCAGCTCTGTGATCCCAGCAAAGAGAATGAGGAACGTGGTGACTGATGATGATGAATGGGTTTCATGGAAATTTATACAAATTACACACAAAAGGCATTCACATAAATTCCATATTAATGATGCCAATTACTTAGGAGTATGAATTTAGTGGGATTTTTAAAAGGAATTATGGGAAAATTTATAAGCAAAGTTTATAAAAAGTCTGTGAAACGTCAAGAACTTTGAAAGAAATATGAAGCTAAATATTTTAGGGTTTAAAATAAACTCTATTGAGGAGTGCTACAAAATATTCATCCCACGTCTGCCTATGGTGGGATTTCTTACACATTTCTTTCAAGGAAGTGATTTTACAGACAGTTCTGGGATGAAATGAGCTTCCAAGTTCCTTTGGTGACTGTTGTTCGCTCAATGACAGCACGCAACAGTTTGTTGCTTTCTTCAATTCTTCTTCTTATCTAAGATTGCCTGTACTTTCCTGCTTAAAAACTGCTGCAAAGCATTAAAATGTAAGCATTTGAACTAAAGAAGACATATGTATTCTAAATTCATTATTTCCTTTCATTTTTTGCAGTCAAAGGCATTGTTTTCAGTGTTTACATGTATCATTCTTAAATGCACATCTACAAGGATGGCTTTGAGATGTATCTGCTGCTTGCATTAATATTGTATATATATTATGCCACCGATTAGTGAATAGAGATTCAGAGAAAATGACCACTTTTTGAGATATGAACATGAGGGCTTCTTTTGAAATTAATAAATTTATTATTATGAAATTTACATTTTTTTTAAATCACAGTAGTGATGTCCACATCAATCCTTACAAACTCTTCTATAAAGAAAATTCTGCAATCACCTTCTTGTTATGAGTTAATATCAAACCAAATGTGCTTTGGAAGCCAGTTGATTTATCAATTCCGTTTCACCATGCTTTGTCCAGCTAATAGATATCATCTGTCAAATTCAAACAAATATATTGAGAAGAACATTTTGCATCACTTTGAGTTTCTCCATGGAGCCTCAGTGAGGAAACCATTGCTATGGGTGTCATACCGTATCCCCTCTGAAGGCTATTGAAGATTCATCAAGAGGGCTGGCTGATAAATGGGGTTTTGTGCAGCTCAGAAAACCTAACATGGGGTATTCCATTCCAGATTTCTCCTGGCAATGTGTACTGCTCTGCCCATCAGCCAAACCTTGTGTGTGACAGTACTGCACCTTCAGCTCTGAAAGCCAGCAAACTATATGGTTTTGTCATTAATGATGTCTTTTTATTTGCACTTTAGGGATATTTGAGGTCTTGGTAGCTCCTGTATTTTTCACATTACAAATTATGATCATTATGTTATAGGAATATGTCTTCACACTCATCAAGTTTCTCATTTAATAAAAATAAAAAAACAACAAACCTACATGTTGGATATTCAATTCTGAATCAGTAATAGGAATTTAACTCACAGTCTCATACATGTTTCATATACATTTAAATACCATTTTTATGCTTTGAACTATTAAACTGGTCTGTTTTTCCAGTGTTGTAAGCAATTTCCTGCAATGAAACACCAAAGCCAAGGAAAGAAAAAAAAAGAGCATCCAAAATAATCTCTGAATCATCCCAAGGTTTTCCTCTTAGGGATCAAATTAGGATTACTATTAATTTTCTTAAACATGTTTCATGTTAAGTTGTCACTATTACAGTAAATACAAGAAAGTAGTTATTTCCAGGGAGAAATGTGTAAGCCTTGAAATGATTTGTAGTTGGCTGAGATTTTTTTCTTGACCGAGAGTCCACAAATATCTTCTGGTCCTCAGATATGTTTATGCATTTTCTTACCATGTTTGCTTTCCTTGGATAAAACTACTTTTGTACCCACAAAGCCACCTCTAACTGCATAAATTTCCAATCTTCTCTTCATGACTAGAACATTACATCACTAAATACAGCTGGTACCTTCTGCAATAGCAGAAGACTGGGAAATATGATTAAATTCCAGTACTGAGTATAAGGTCAATAAATGTTTTAAATCATTGTAGGTGTGCTCCTGTACTTTATTATTTATCCATTCAGAATTGGTATTGAGCAAGTTTTTAACAATTTAATCCTCCAAAGTTAGCTATAAGCTATCTCCAAAAACTCATTATCTAGAGAAACTATCAAATCCAGAGAGATGCCTCTCTGTTCCATTTTCTGATTTCAAACATGTCTCAGTCAAATACTTCCAGTACTGTATTTCATTATTTGCTGCAATTAATTTTGTTGAACTATACAGATTTGGTTCTTTCTTTTACTTCAAGTTCTTAAAGTGCTTCAAAATTTTCTTTAATTAGTTTGAATTGAGCAGCCAAGGACCTACATAACACACTGACTTTTTCCAAGGCAGGTATCTTCTAATTTCTTTTTATTTAGATTTGCCCATACTTTATTTATTCACATCTGAGTAATATGGCAGTTCACAGGCAGAAATTATATATTTTTTCTCCACATCTCTGTAAATCTCACTGCCTGTATGCAGATAAAGACAATTGCATACATCTCCCTCAGTTCTGCTGCACATCTACCTTGTCCCATTTGTTCCTCATTCTGGACCAAGTTCAGAAGATGTTACTGAATTGTTCAAAAGAATATTAATGACTGTCCTCCAAAAAAACACTTTTATTCACACATGCAAAGGGTCAAATTTCTGGTGAGTCTGAAGATCTCAAGGACTTGATTTGGTATAGATGGATTACTGATGATAATTTACTCATGATACTTTCAAAGCAGGGAAATATGTCAGGCATGTGTTGCATGATTATAACCAGAACAGAGCTTTGATGTGCCCCCAAAATCCAACCACTCCATTCCCAAGCATTACCCTGGACCACTTCAGCAAAGAAACAGGTTTTCTCTCTTCCAAGTCTTTAAAACAACTCCTGCTGTCTTCAGTCTCAGAAATTACTTTCTCCCTTTTCACATCCCTTCTCATGCCTGCCCAGATAGCCAGTGTTCTCTGGAAGTGCATTTAGTTTGATTTTAATTGTAGGTTTTGCTAGTTTTGTGGGGCTTTGTTGTTGGTGGTGTTTTTTTTTGTGTGTGTTTTATTTCTCAGCAGAATCATTCTTATTTCTTCTGCAGTGCCTTGACTGGTTCCTTCCTTTCTTATTAGCTCTGACAGCCATGGCAATTGCATGTGCGTGCCTCAGAGACAGCTCCAGCACTCACTGCAGCTTGCCAAAAGATGTCTTATTTAAAATTACAACCGTTGGACAATTTCACATATGTACTTCAAAGGCACTTTGTTCCGACAATACACATCCCTCCTAAAGGCCTCGAACTTGCAAGTTGGATAATGTACTGCGTTCTCCCTGACAGAAAATATGATTGGTTTGTTTTCAAGAAGATCCTTGCTGCTTTTATCTCTTTATTTTTCCAAATCTATAAATATTTTGGTATAACACAGGACGTTAATTTATGCAGAAGACAGTCAGGTTTCTGTAAGGCCATGTGTTTCTTACAAGATATATCATATATTTGTCAAGCTGAAAAACCTACATAGATGGTATGGAAATCACATATTTTTTTTCTCTTATTTTTTTTCCTTACTGTTTCTTGGGTTTGTTTTTTTTTGGATTTTTTTTGGGTTTTTTTTGTGCTGCTTCAAAATGAATCAACTATGACACCATATGCTGCAACAATTGCTGAGAATGACAAAAGTAATATATTTTTCTCAACAAAAAAGCACCATTAAATTAAAGAAATTGTATTTCCCTTAAATCTTCCTGTATCTTCCTGGCTCACTTAACATCTTGTTCTTTTATTTCTATATAGGCTCTTGCCATCCTTCCTTTCACTGGGGCAGGCTTCTTTCTAGAGAAACATGAGCATCCTCTGGCTACTGCTGGAATAACTGAGATGTCCTTCACTTTAAAGGTAGAAGAATCCTCCACCTGTGCCAGGACCTCCACTGTGCCAGCACATTCAGGGTGGATTGGCCTTGGGATTTGACATTCCCCATCTAAGAGCATGAGTTTCACCTTGTTCTTACTGTGAGCCTATTAAAATAAAGCTACAATAAAAATTGTAAAATATATATATACATATATATATAATGTATATGTATTATATATATTATATTATATTATATTATATTATATTATATTATATTATATTATATTATATTATATTATATTTATTATATTATATTATATTATATTTATTATATTATATTATATTATATTATATTATATTATATTATATTATATGTACACTAAATACTATTATCAAGTTACAACTTTGCTTCTTTAAAAAATGTGTATCACTTATCATGTTTCAGCCTACAATTTATCTGCTTTTCATAGCAGAAGAGTTATTTGCTCCTTGCTCTGCTTGAAGGGGTCAAGTTACAAGAATTATCAAGAGAAATCCTCACTCTGTTTGAAATTAACTGCTGGATGTGGATATCAGTTGGCTGAACAAAAGGAATGTCTGATTATGCTCTAAGCACTGAAGATACATTGCATATCTAGGAAGCTTTTCTTCTCATTACTTAACATGTTGCTTGGTTACCTCATCAAACTTGTCATCTGTGAGGAAACCCATCTCATGAAGAAAAAAATAAACTATAAAGCTAACTCCACTGGGACTGAAATGAGAGATGGGCTTTCTATTTGTGCTTATTTCTGAAGTTTCAGCTCAAAACTGAGTTGCTATGTTGCTACCCCAGATATGAAAAAAATAAAATTGCACAGATTATTCCCAAAACATTGTGTCATGCCCCATAGTGGAGTGCTCTTCAGACCCTCAGTGTGACAAACATCACTCTGTGTGTTCAAAAGTTGCCAGGACCTTGGATAAGGCTTCATGCAAATCCCTTACAATCAATTTTTCACTTTTCTGTAAGCCATAGATACTAAGTTAGAAGGCCAACAGACAGAGAAAAGTTTGGCACAATCAAACACTTCCCATGCCACTAAACCCAAAAATCTTGAGAAGCCTGGACTTTCTCTAACAGTTCACCATCATTTGGAGACAACACAGAGTCAGGCAGGTTTGACACTGGAAAATGGCTTTCCCAATCATTTCTCCTGTGGTTGTGGTAGACCTGATCCTTGGGTGTGCTCTGGTCATGAGATTATACCTCCATTTTCCACAGGCTGTGCAGAATTCAGCAAACCTCAGTTCCGGGGCGTAAAAGAAGATGACATGACAACAATGATAATAAAGATGATGATGACGATGATGATAATTAATAGTAGTAATAGCACCAAAACACTAACAAAAAGACCAACCAACCAACCAACCCTCTCCAAACTAAAAGAAGCCATGTAGAAAAGAATCCCTCAAACCTCCGTTCTGGGGCGTGAAAAAAGATAACGATAATGATAATAAAGATGATGATGATGATAATTAGTAGTAGTAGTATTACCAAAATACTAACAAAAAAACCAACCAACCAACCAACCCTCTCCAAACTAAAAGAAACGATCTAGAAAAGAATCCCTCAAACTTCGGTTCCGGGGCGTAAAAAAAAGATAACGATAATGGTAATAAAGATGATGATGATGATGATGATGATGATAATTAGTAGTAGTAGTATTACCAAAATACTAACAAAAAAACCAACCAACCAACCAACCAACCCTCTCCAAACTAAAAGAAACCATCTAGAAAAGAATCCCTCAAACTTCAGTTCTGGGGCATAAAAAAATATAACGATAATGGTAATAAAGATGATGATGATGATGATGATGATGATGATAATTAATAGTAGTAGTATTACCAAAATACTAAGAAAAAAACCAACCAACCAACCAACCCTCTCCAAACTAAAAGAAACGATCTAGAAAAGAATCCCTCAAACTTCGGTTCCGGGGCGTAAAAAAAGATAACGATAATGGTAATAAAGATGATGATAATGATGATGATGATGATAATTAGTAGTAGTAGTATTACCAAAATACTAACAAAAAAACCAACCAACCAACCAACCAACCCTCTCCAAACTAAAAGAAACGATCTAGAAAAGAATCCCTCAAACTTCGGTTCCGGGGCGTAAAAAAAGATAACGATAATGGTAATAAAGATGATGATGATGATGATGATGGTAATTAGTAGTAGTAGTATTACCAAAATACTAACAAAAAAACCAACCAACCAACCCTCTCCGAACTAAACCACCTAGAAAAGAGCCCCTCAAACCCCACGCAAAGAGCTTTGCCCGGGAAGCCGCCAGCTCCCTCTGGGCCGTGTTGCACCAGCGCTGCAGCGCCTCTCCCTCTGCCCATGCGACCCCTCCGACCCTCCCCAGCCATCCGCCGGCAGCAGCGTGCGCTTCTCCCGCGCGGTCCCTCCATCCATCCGTGTGAGTGTCGGTGTCGGTGTCGGTGCCGGTGCCGGTCCGGGCGGGCCGGGCCGGGCCGGGGCGGGGTCCGCAGCGCGCACGGTGCCGCCCCCGGCGGGCAGACGGGCTCGGCGGCGTCACGCGGCGGTGCCGCCCCCCGCTCCCGGCGGCCGCCCCCGCCCGCCGCTGCCGCCGCCGCCGCCGCGCACCCGCAGCAGCGCCCGCTCCGCTCGGCTCCGCTCGGTGGGCGAGCGGCACAGGCAGCCCCGGCAGCCGCGCCCGGCCCGGCCCGGCCCCGCGGCCCCCGCGCAGGTAAGGCGGCGCCGCCGAGGAGCAGCCCCGCTCCGCCGCGGAGGAGCCGGTGGTGGCGGTGGCGGAGAGAGAGAGAGAGGCTGGTGGTTTGCGTGCGGCGTTGTGGAGAGGTGGATGGCGAGGAGAGGAGATGGTGGAGCGGAGGTGTAAGTTAAAGGTTGGATGCGGTGATTTATTGCCCCTTGCCGAGGTGGGGGGGAGGAGGAGGGGAAGAAGGGGGTCTGCGAGACTTGAGCGATAAAATCAATCTGCTGCATGTTCTCCCTGGCGTGAGGTGCCGTGGTGAAACGCGAAGCCGGGGCAGCGGTGGGATATCGCAATATTTATTGTTGTTATTTATCGGCGGCGGGCTGAAAGAGGCGAGGGGCTTGTGCGGGAAGTGCATTGATAATTTGGGACATTTTCTATTGTGTGTCAGAAGAAAGAGGGCACTCGGCTTCTTCTGTATGTGTTTGAAACTGTTTAGGTTCCTGCTGATGGTGTGCATTTTTGAAGGGGTAGAAATTATATCATAAGCATATTGAAATAAAGACATCTGCAGACTGGAAGGGGAGCAAAATCGATCATTCCAGCCGCTTTGGAAGGAATTTGATTCTAGAAATTACGTAGAAATGAAAGGAAAAGATTAATGATGCTGTTAAGTCTGCTTTTGAATTAGAGCGCTTCTCCCTTTGGCTGCAGCAAGGTTGTTTTTCAGATCCTTTTATTTCATCCGGTAATTTGTGAACTCTGGTCTTCCCCGCACCCAGAGACAATGCACTGTATTTCATACAATAAGGATTCTGCCAAGGATTGTGCATGCCAACCGACCTGGCATTTATTAAGGATTTATTGACCTATGGGTGTCTCTCTCTCTCTCTTTTTCTAATTTGAAAAGGCTCAATCGGGGCACCTGTGACTAAATCATGATTTTTGAAGAATAAAAAATGGTTGTAAAGGGGTGGGGGAAGCACGCGAATTCACTGGCGAGGCTCTGAATGCAATAGCTACATTTATATCGGTTTGTGCCTATTTCTCGCTACATACGTGCGTGTTCATGGATACATTGCTGGGAGGGATGCCTGGTGCTTAAGAGCCATTTCAGATAGATAGATAGATAGATAGATAGATATCAATAAATTGCCCTCTTCCGACAATGAAAGTGTCCCTCTGCTTTGGAAATGACTAGACAAGACTGCTGTTTATTGGCAATGTGTGAATTACACCGGCAGTAATAAATAAGCAATTGTTTGCTGGGCTATTTTTTCCTTGGGTCTTTCTCCTTTCTTTTACGGTCTTTCCACCTCTCTGTCTTTTTGTATTTCCTTTTTTTTTTTTTTTTTTTTTTTTTTTTTAATTTCCCTCTTTTTTTTTTCCTTCTTTTTTCTTTCCCCCTCTCGCCACTGCTGCTGCTGTGTGTGTGTGTGTGTGTGTGAGTGAGTGAGGGGGCAGGCAGGCGCTGCAGCCAGCGGCAGGCAGCGGGCAGGGATACAGGGATACAGGGATACAGGGATACAGGGATAGGGATGCTCTCGAGGTGGGATCCCCGCACGGCTCTCTCCGCGGACACCTGTAGGGATCGCTCTGGCACGCACGGCGGCCGCGCACACACGCTCGCACACACTCACACTCGCACCGCGTCCTTGCCTGCCTCTCCCCACCCCTGACAGACACCACGGGCTCCCGGCGCCCTCCCGCTCCCGCGCCCCTCGCACGGAGGCGCAAACCCTTCCCTTCCTTCCTTCGCCGCGCTCCTCCCGCAGCCGCGGCGCCCGCCCCGCGCACCTTGCGCTCCCTCCCTCCCCGCCGCGCCTCCCGCATTCCCTCCCCACCGCCCCTTCCCCCGGGGCCAGCCCGGTAACCCCCGTGAACACACACACACACACACACACACGCACAGGCACCCCATCTCCTGCAACCTCCCCTTTCCCCCACTCATCACCCCTCGCACACAGCCCCCTCCCTCCGTGTCATTGTCCCCGCACGCCGTGTCTCACACCGCCAGCCAGCACCCGGCTCCCCGCACCCCTACCCGCCCCAAACCCGCTCCATCACCGCCTCCTTCCCCTCCGCCGCAGCGGCCGCCCGCACATCCCCTGCCCGCCCCGCAGCGCGGCCCCCCGGGCTCCCCGCGGGCTCCCCTCGGAGCGCAGCCCCCGGCGGGGCCGCTCGGGTCCGCTCCGCTCCGCTCCGGTCGGGGCGGGCGCGGGCAGCGGCGCCGCCGCCCCGTCGGGCCGCGCAGGGCGGAGCTGTTCCGGGTGCTGAAGCGGGAGCGGCCGCTCGGCTCTGCCGTGCCGCAAGCCAGCGGCGCCCCAGCCCGCGGGCACCGCCGCGCCCGGGAGGGCCCTTTGGGGAGCGGGGATGCGGGGGCTCCCGGAAAACCCCTCGGCCGGATGGTAGCGGCGTTGCCAGGGGTGGCTCCTGCCGAGGGGCAGGGAGGGCGTGGGGGGAACCTAGGGGCCTGCCTGATGCTGGTGGGCACACCTGGTATCTGCCCGCGAAGTTTGGGGGGGTTTCTCCTCCTCTCCCTTTTGCTGCTCTTGCCCATCTCACGTGTGGCAAATAATAAAAATAATCGTGTTGACATTTAGAGGAACGAAATTAAATATAGAGAGAGTAGGAGGTGACTTAGCAGCTCTGAACGTGTCAGGTGCAGGCAGCTGAGGTGTGTGCCTGTTTTTAAAACATTTCTCCCTGGCAGGGTCATCTCTGCCCCCTCTCCCCACACACGCATGCACACACACACACACACACACACACCCCAGCCCAGAAGAGGTCTTGGCAGCAGCTCTGGCCATGCTATTGTGCCTGCCTAAGTGCTGCTGGCAAAGAAATGTAAGGGAGGGGAAGGGGAAGCGCTGAGTGAGGGAGGTGTTGGAGATCCTCTCCTCCATCAGGAGAGATCTGCTAATACACAGCTTCCAGAAAAGATACAGCAGCTCTGGGGCAGAAAAGCAGCCTCTCCGCTGAAACGATTTGGATGTAGAGACCTCTTCAGAGGATAAGGGTGAACTGTGGCATATATATAATTTTGAAAACAGAGGAGCTGTTCTCTCCTTGTTCTCTTAAATAAGGGCAGCTGAGTAAATATACATAAAATACTGCAACCAATTTCAGAGGACTAACACCTGGGATTAGCTGATCTGCATTGTGAATAATGTCAACATCAGAGCTGGCTTGAATTGGATTTTCCCTGCCATAGCAAAAAATATCAGCCCCAGAGGAAACCAGGTAGCAGAAAAAAGAAAATGTTTTCAAAAACATTAAAAAAATTCAAAAAGCTATCTAAGAAACTATTGCAATTCTTCCTCTCCCCAGGAAAAATAAACCAGTAGGTGTGCCATGCGTGGTGGAGCTTTTCAGTTCCTGCTGGGAGCTTTATTTTTTTGACCTGTATTAGAAACAACCAGAACTGGGCTTGGTAGCATCATCTGTATGACTAGGAGCTTGTAGCTTCACAGGTGATGGTGTTTTCAAAAATAAATTAAAATAAAATACACTGAAGAATAAACACCACCTTTTCTGTTTAACATTGTTCTTGCAAGAATAAAATGCACTACTGAAATATTTGAAAGTTTTGGAAAGGTAAGTAGTTTACATTTAGATTATACTATAAAAATGTAATCTAGTATAAACATATATGTTGAGATTTGTGTTTAGCACTGCAACCTATTTCAATTTCTCAGTAACTCGAAAATTACAGCAGCATTTTCCTAATGCCCAACACCAGTCAAAATGAAAAAATAATCACAAACGTTCACTATTGATCAACTTTGTGATTCAACATGTTATTAGTTGTCATTTCTTATTATTCTGTTTCAATTCCTTGCAGATTAGAAACAAAAACAATAGAGGAAAATCACCCACCCCGCTGGATCTTAGCCTTGGCCTTTTTCAAGCAAAGAGAAGAGGAGCTGCCAGGCTTTGCATGTCAAGTGGTCACTCGGCTGTTTGACAGCTTCTGGGTTTCAACCCCGTTGGGATTGAGGCAGCTCAAGCAACCACCAGCGATGAGTCCTGTCGTCTGCTGACGCTGCTCCAGCACCATGGCAGACAGGCTGTGATATGACAAGAGGAGCCATCCTAGGGAGGCAGCGTTGGGATCCATAATTGGCTTCCTGGGAAACTACAGCTCGTGGAGAGGATGTAAAAAGAGGCGCGCATGTGCCAGGATATTGCTACAGCCTTGCCGAGCTGGTGGATCCACTTGGAGGAGAGTTTTGCCACTGATCTTGGGTTTTTTCCCGGTTTGGTAATGTTGGCTTTGGGGAAAATTTCTGCTGACTCACCCACCCCTGGACACCTTTTGCAGAGCGTGGCCGGCCAGTGAAGAGATCCAACGGCGTCTTACCCCGACTGCGGGTCCCCTCCGGTGGCCCCTGGCACCATCTTGTGCCCAACCCCATCCCGTGGGGCAGCTGCGGCCCCCCGCCCCGGGGAGTCTCCCACAGTGACCCCCGCACCCGGGGCGGGGGTGAGCGTGCCCAAAGCTTCCAGCGCGGCCGGCGCCCGGCAAGATTTTACCCTGTCTGCCGCCGGGGCCCCGGTGCTGCCCCCCGCCAGCCCTGCCGCCCCGCTCAGCCGCCCCAGGCCGCGCAGGATGGGGGCGGTGCTGGTGCGGCGCGGGGGCTGCCTGCTGCTCTGGCTGGCCCTACTGCTGGGCTGCTGGGCCGAGCTGGGCAGCGGGCTGGAGTTCCCGGGTGCGGAGGGCCAGTGGACCCGCTTCCCCAAGTGGAACGCCTGCTGCGAGAGCGAAATGAGCTTCAACATGAAGACGCGCAGCTCCAGCGGGCTGGTGCTCTACTTCGACGACGAGGGTTTCTGTGACTTCCTGGAGCTCATCCTCACCCAGGGAGGGCGGCTACAGCTCAGCTTCTCCATCTTCTGCGCCGAGCCCGCCACCCTGCTCTCGGACACGGCGGTCAACGACAACCGCTGGCACGCCGTTGTCATCCGCCGCCACTTCAAGAACACGACGCTGATCATTGACCGAGCGGAGGCCAAGTGGGTGGAGGTGAAGTCCAAACGGCGGGACATGACTGTCTTCAGCGGGCTCTTCCTAGGAGGGCTCCCGCCGGAGCTGCGGTCGGCGACGCTAAAGCTGACGCTCTCCTCCGTCAAGGACCGGGAGCCCTTCAAGGGCTGGATAACAGACGTGCGGGTGAACTACACGCAGGCGTCGCCTCTGGAGAGCCAGGAGGTGCGGCTGGATGATGAGCAGAGCCGGCTGTGCGCCAGGGACGACGTCTGCCTCAACGGGGGCGTCTGCTCGGTGCTCAACGACCAGGCCGTCTGCGACTGCTCCCAAACGGGCTTCCGAGGGAAGGACTGCAGTGAAGGTAAGGGGCCATCTCAGCTCGCCCCATCGCCCCCCTCCCCATCGCTCCGTGGAGGGGACGGGTCAGAGGCCAGGCCTGCATGAAGTTTCATCTGTATGAGTGGATCTTCCTCCCTCCCCACCCTTCCCACCAAGTCCCCAGCTTCCCTCTTCCCCACCTTCTCCTCCATGTCTTCCATGTGTCTCTGTGGCCAACCATGGTGCCATCACTCTTCTGTTCTCTGCGAGGATGAGTGAGAGGAGGAAGAGGGTGTTATCTGAGCATCTTCCCGTGATTTCGGGTTGTTCTGGGTAAAGGAGAGATGGGTGCTGGGTACCAGGTGTCACCCAGATGGCAGGGGGTGGCTGGAACCACGCTCGGTGGGAGCTGAGGGAGGGGACGTGCATGCCTATCACAAGCAGCTGGTGGTAATTAATTTGGGGAGCAGGGAAATTGATGCTGGGAATAATTTAACTGGATTAAGTGCAAAGGTGACCTGGGCTTGGTTTTGTAGGGTAGAGGAGACCCAGAGTCCACTTTGTATTTGCCTCTGCTATGTCATTGAAATAAAATCAGTGATTTATTTGTGAATTCCTTAAATTGTGGCCGGGAAGGAAGGGGATTAAACAGAGGATTATGTTTTTGCATGAATGCGAAGGGTACTGCTTTGCAACATATTTAGCAATTCACCATGCCAGTTAGACAGGGAGAACACAAAAGGGCAAGGGGGAAGAACCTACTCCAAGACCACAAAATGACTGAGTAGTTTTACCAAGGAAGAGGGAACCTGGAAAAACAGCAGTTTCCTTAATCTCATCTACAAATAAATCACTGGGTAAAATATGATTCATATTCAGTGCCCATTGTTTTTGGCAAATGGAAAGAATGTGAACGTTTTCTTTGCAGATGCATGCAGGACTCTTGTTTTAATTATTTTGTTAGTAAATGTACCATTGCTTGCAGCTCCTTAGGCATAGAAATTATGTATGTTGTGTACCTAGAGCAGGACGTGAAGGTGTATAAATGAAATAAGAGCAAATGTATCAAGGGAAAATATGATTATCATGTCAAAATTGGAGACCAGAGACCTAAGTTTAAAATGTAAAAGGTAAATATGAATAAGATATTATCAAGGCCAAATTAAGATCTTCACTGAGTGGCTGCATGACATTTATGGCTGAATAATTTGCCTTTAGCATTTCTATCAGATTTCACTCATTATAAGAAAGAAAACATCATTTGTGACTGTGCTTTATTATGTAACACCTTCTGTCCTTAGTGTCAATACTCAAAATGCTACAGTCATTCTGCATCCTGTTTACTTTTATCAGCCGTTTATCTCTCATCTGCCATTTGTGAAAAATTCAAACCAAACTAACACTTTAAATAATTTTTATAGGAGCAAATAATAGTTTTCAGAAAATTAGTCATTTCTACTTTCAATTGCACCCATTCCTAGAAACTGTAAAATGAAATATCTTTTATATTAGGTAAATCCTCTCAATTGATTTAGTATTTGGGTGTCAATTTTTAATATATGATACTATACTACATAATATATAGGTGCATGTACAATATGTCTTAATGTCTTAGCATCTCTGAGTTAGGCCCTGTTATAAAGAAAAAGAAAATTATGAGGTGTAACAGCTTTGTTAAAGCAATAATGGTAATTTAAATACTATTCATGCTATTTTACATTTATATACCCTTTACACTAAAACATAGTTTGCTTATTTATTTGAAGTTATTTTGCATATATAATACTTAGGTGAAAGAGTTCACATGATTGCATGTAGTATCAATCAGATAAATTATTGCCTTTACATAATAATAGGTTCAGTGACTATTTTGAAGGAACATTTTTACGTTTAGATAAAATTTTAGAGAAATACATGTCCATATTTATATTTAGTGAAAATGGTATAGAATTTTTAAGATAATACTCAAAATAACATTTAGAATCCCCTTCAAATTAAGATGAAATGCTGACTTCATGAAAGTGCTAGTGGTTTACAGTAGACATTGGCGTCATCAAGATTCTCTTCACATGTCCATTGACTACTAAGAAGCCTTATAAAATAATGGGAAAGCCTATAATTTTAGCAGAAAGTATTCAGATTCTGATTTCATTTGAAACAGGAGGCAACATTTGCCCTGACAGCAACATAAATGGAACCACATTGCAGTTTATACCTGTTAATTGAGAAAAGGTAGCAGCTGACGCTTCCATCAGTCAAGTTTTGATGAAGGGATTCGAAATCACTCATATGTGCCAGCAAAGATATCGAACTGTTATAAATTATTTAATATTCTAAGAAACTGAAACGGCAGGAGGACAAGTAAAGCCTTTGTATCTGCCAAGAAAGAAACCTTGGCTTCTGTCCTTTAGTTTTTTGTAGCCAACATAGACATTAAGCTGTTGAACTTTGATCTTTTGTTCCCAGAATGTGTAAATTTCCCACAAGCCTTGGAAAGACATTGCCATTGCTAGAGGATCATGTCAGGCTGCAATTATCTGAAGGGGTCTTTTGAGGTTTTTTTGTTTAAAAATGGTTTTAGATACGAAGACCACCCACTTTCCATTTTTATCTAAAATTTTATCCACATTTCCTAGTCGATACCTTCTCTTTAAAGGTGAAAGATGGTGATCAAATTCTATTTTCCTTGGATTTTTTTAATATATATAATTTTTTTTTTTTGCCTCGGATTTGTTGTTTTTCTATATGTCTGCAGTTTAGTAAAACACAGAGTTCCTTGGTGTAATGAGGATTGTAGGAATTAATACCAACAATAACAAAGAAAATATTTTCAAAATTTTCTACCCTGACTTGCACGTTTAGGAATTAAAAAGTAATAGATTTAGAGTCAACGTTTCAAGTCTTAAGATGCCATTTTAAATACAAGTTCAGTTATTTTCAGGAGAAAATCTGGTGGTTTTTTCCCCAGATTTTCATCTTTGAAAAGCTTATTATTGATCCCTGAAGTAATATTTTTTCTTGTAAGAATGAAGTTCAACCAAGTTTTGGGTTTGATTTTTTTGTTCTTTTGGGGTTTTTTTTTGCTTCTTTTTTATTTTTTAACAAAAAATAGTAATTTAAATTATTTCCAGTAATATAATAATATAAATTATAGTAATATAAATTATTTCCAGTAGGCTTAACTGGTTTTATACCTGTCTAAATCAGGAGTAGCTTCATTTATGTTTTATGAACTACACCACTGGGAGAACAGTGCAAGCTAGGAAGGAAACATTGAGTCATTCCTTTTGTTCCAGTAGGATCTAAGTTCTCTTCCATGGGAACATTGGCATAAATCAGAGAAAAAGGACTGAAATTTTGTTTAAGTGTCAAGGATGTGCAATCCATAGCAAGAAAAAATATGATCTCTAGCAGTTCTCTGGTTGATAAACTTATGAATAAAAACATTACAAGAGCCTTCT
This sequence comes from Melospiza georgiana, assembly GCF_028018845.1. Lineage (NCBI taxonomy): Eukaryota > Metazoa > Chordata > Aves > Passeriformes > Passerellidae > Melospiza > Melospiza georgiana. Next base: position 21,893,906 of record NC_080432.1, read on the forward strand.
GAAAGATAAAATCTCTGCTTTGTGCTGAAAAAGGCAAGTGTATATTAGTCCACATAATAATAGTGATTCAGTAGAAGGAAAAAATACACAAAATTATAAAGAATTTTATTAGGAATAAGAGTAGCATTGAAATAGACCCTGACTAACATATCAGTTTTCTGTTAAGTTTTTGACTTACAATTCAACCTTCTATTAGGTGAAAATTACAATATTTCCTGAAATTACTCAAATTGTTATGGCTTGATACTATGATAGGGAGAGATTTTTATTAAAAATATATACTTCAAAGTCAGATTTCTAGTTCATTAAGTCAAGTTCCTAGAAGGTAAGGAGAATACATTCTTCAAATCAGTGAACCTCCAAATTGTAATTTTTCTCCGTAGGTTAAAATGTCAAAATAAAAAAACCCTCCCTATTTTGCCTATTAAATAGTGGCCCTCTGACTTTAGACAAAAAAAAAAAAATAGTATCATTTTTCTTTCATCTTCATTTATATAAAAATAGTCTTGTCCAGTATCCTGTCTGAGAAAGAAAGCAGGCATTTCTAAAAGAGGTAGTAAAATACACAGGGTGCATTGAGTTGGGGAAAGTTTCTCACTGATGCTAACTTCTTGTCACTCCATGCTTTTCTGCTTTTCTGTATCTCTAGTGGCTTGAAAAAGTTGCAGACAGGATCCTTTATCTTTTTAAAATACAGCTTCATTACTTACCTCAATATTAGCATCTATTCAGGCAATTGCTCTGTGAGTTCAAACTATTCCTGTCTATAATATGTATTTTAGCTGTTCCACTGAGTTTCTGGATTGTGAGAAAAATGAGGGCTGTTCAGGCAGCTGTTCTCTGTAAGAGATACTCTTCCTTGTCAGATATTCAGAAGTTGATGCCAGCTATGTTTTGAACTGTGAAAGTGATTTTTCAGGAAGTCAGTTCCAGATGTCTCAGCCTAGCCAGCACTTAGATTTGTTTGTTTGGGTTCTGAATACACTGCATCAGTCTTTCTTGTATTTCCTTTTGCATGTTTACTTTTTTAAAAGCCATCCAATATTTATATCTCTTTAATTTTTTTGATATTTTAATCCATTTTGCTCTCTTTATGCCTTGAATGAAACATTTGAACTTCTTTTGGCATTAATTATCTATTGCAAGTTGTGTGTATGAGAGAGATGTTGTTGAACTCATTGCCAATAGTCACTCTTAACAGAGTAGTCACCATGGCCTTTTTTCCTCTTGAATCCTAGCTAAATCTACTTTGGACTATTAAATACTGTGAACAAAACTTGCCTTTTTGATTTACACTTAAGAACCTTTATCTATATGATCTGTGTTTCTTCTTCATGCTGATTTTCTCGTCAGTGTCAGTGGCCTCTGGGGTGATGTTGGATTAGAAGGAGGGCTAGGAATGCACCAGAGATTGCACTGAGGTTCTGTATATGTACAAATCATACAAATAATTTAACATTTATTATTTCACTTTATTTAATATTTTGAAATGGTGACTTTTTTGTCAGAGTAAAATCTTGAGAGCAGATAGTCAAGTAATCAAAAAGTCATTCAGAACTGTTACATCTGTTACATTCACATTTAGTCATATAAAAACCCAATCCTTATGTCAGTTTAAAGGGCAGTTTTGCATCATTTTCCTAATGAAATTTCATAGAGTATTTTGTTTGCCAGGATTCAGTATGATAGGATATTGATTTCAATATCTGCCTCATGTAAAATCACAGGAATTAAAATACTGTTACGCTGGTAATTAGGAGTTGGCAGTCTGTTTTATATTATCTTCTGAGGAGGTTTCTTGTTGAGTATTACTAATCCTTTCAAAATGATGATATTGAAATGTTTATAGCCTAGATCTTGGTACTCCAGGTAAATAATATTTTAAATAGTGAGGTTTTTGTTTCCCTTTGGACCTAGTTGAGGTGTTGGTTCCTTATTTAATTTAAATCTATATTGTGAATTATAGACACCTAATAGCCTAGAATCTAGCACCATAGGACCTTGTGTCAGATTAGTCATATTCATTCAGAATTTCAAAATAATATATGTTAAAATTGTCTATATTTTAATGTAATTGCACTTCGGGGCTTGCAGGCATTTTTAGCCAAATGTGTTTGATCTTTTGTCTCAGCTGAAGGTTGGCTCTCTGGGAATCTTTTAACAACAGATGCTAGCCATGGATTTGTAGGATTTTACCCCTTCATCATTACTGACCTGATGGACAGGAATGGGGAAAAGGCTGACAATTAAAAATGAATTCCTGATAGAAATAGTTTTATGTAGAGGCTAACATTAACATATGCAGCTTGGAGGGTTGATGCATCCTTTAATAAACATATAAAAATTGGTTGGTAACTTAAAAGAGAAAGTTTCACCCACCTGTCTTGGTGAATTTAATATAATGTTTTACCTACCAGAAAGCTTGGTGCTCCTTGTAGAAAACATGAAACCAATACCAGTTTCTGGAAAAATGCTCTGTCCAGTTTGTTGTGTTGTAGTTGAAACTTGTGTACTTTCATAAACACATGATTTTCCAGAAGAGTGAAGGGCATTCTGAGGTGTTCAATACCTTTGTGAACCCGAGGACTAAATTGTAGAGACCAAATATACTTATTTCAATGGTTAGTGTGTAACTGACATACCTTTAATTGTGTTATGTGTAGAATTGACTAACAAAGTCAGTACTTTGCTGCCTTTATTTAGTTCTGTGCTGAGCTGGGATCATAATTTAATCTTTTACAAAGGATATGCACTTTTTTGAATGGCAGTTTCTCATTCTGTGCTGTGGTGATGATATCTGAGTGCATCTCAAGCACTTCACCAGCCTGGATTATACTGTTGTGTATGCAGAACTCAAATTTTCAGCTCAGGTGCTCTTCTGCCAAACTAAAAAGTTGTATGTGGTGAGTTCATGCAAATGTGTAGCCATTCTCCTGGATCTTGGAGCAGAATCAGTAGGATCAAAAAGTGCTTCAATGAACAAAATATCTGCAGTAATTAATGAAGCAATGAAGTAGGAAAACCCACATGGGTTTGATAGGACATTGCTTTCTCAGTGACCCTGCACAGTTCACATCACTTTTTCAGTTTGCCTTCTGAAAAGTGAAGCTCCTCCATACAGGAGCTTTTGGTAGGATCTTTTTTCCTGGTCATCAGGTACTTGAAAGATCAGAATTTCTATTAGGGATGTAGGAGAGGAAGTCAAGACCTGAAGCTCCCTTTACTATTGTGTGATCACTTAAGTCTACAGAACTGATAATTGTTAACTGGCTTTGAATTTGCAGGCCTTCCTGCTGCCTATCCATAGCTGAGTGTTCAGAATAGTGTGGTTTTTCTTGCTTTTTTGTCTGTCACTGTCTGCCATTGTTCTGACTAGACACTGGAAATTATGTAGCTTGTCACCTGCCAGCCACTTCTCCTCTGACAATTCAGCTCTTCTGATGGTCACAAAAAGTTCTTTATAACACCTGCATAAAAGTCTTCCTTATTACTATAAAAGGTTCCTTATTACTGTAGAAGGATCTAGGATTTAATGTCTGAGCAGAGTGAAGAACTCTTGCTCCTAGTCAAAAATCACATAATTTTTTTGTTTCATTCTCTTCCATCTTCAATGAAAAATCTGAGGGTGAATGTAGGAACACACTTTATGGTAATTGGGAGTGGGGCTGTGGCTGAGCCTCATCCCTAATAGGCTACAGCTGTGAGAAGCAGGTGAAAAGCACTAAAAGCAACGAAACAAGGAGTGCCCAGGTGCACTGACCGATGACCAAAGGGAGCAGAGGGCCCACAGGTGCAGTGCATTAACATGAGGGTATAAAAGGTTGGGGCAAAGAACAAGAAGGGCAGATGCTTGCAGCCTGCTGAAGTGTTATAATGTTTTTCCTGTATGGGCAGATGCCTGAAGCCTTCTGGTGAGATAAGGTGTTGCTCTGTATGGGGAAATGCTTAAAACCTTCTGAAATTACTTGGTGATACTGCTCTGTGTGTCATGGCTGGCTCAACTGCAGCATGTGCTGGGACAGGTGAAAGTGAGAGGTGGCCTCAGTTACGCCTTCCTTGAGATTGTCAAGAAATGAGACTGAGGTAGCTGACAGCTACAGACAAGGATTCTGTGATGAGATTTTAGACTTCTTTAATGCTGTGGAGTGTATTAGGAACCTACAATTACTTAGTTATGTTCCAATAAGCAGCGCATTTGGCATCTTTTAGATATCTGAAGGTATGTGTTCTGTTTTCATTTTCCACTGGAGTCAATTTGAAGTCCCATTGACTCATGTTTGGAATTAGGGCAAACCTAATAACCTGCTGATTCTGAACTTATTATTCAAGTAGGAATATGAAAACGGAGAGAACTAGGGCAAATTAAATAACCTGCTGATTCTGCCTGTAGTATTCATCTGGGAATATCTATAGAGAAAATACTTTTCATGAATTCTGATATTTATTGCCACGATCATCTTCCCTATAATTATTCATTAATTTAATATGTGCCTTATGAACCATGCTGGAAGAGTGAAGTTATATGACTAATTTTGTCTTAAATGTAAGAGTCTCTGTGATTTGAGAGAAAACCTGATTCCCCAAACAAACGGATGGTGCAGAATCACATTTGCAGTTGCTGCCACTACAAACTGTGAAACAGTGGATATTGCCTATGGAAGTGTAACACCCCAAAAATGCTACACAGGTGTGCAAGTCACAGTTTGTTTTTAGACTGTGGCACATTGCACAGGGTCTTGAAATGAGAACATTTGACTTCTTGGTTTTGTCTAGACATAGGGCTATGCATTGCTTAAAGGCAGAGAAACTTGATTGATTCTTCCCATAGTGCTGTCTTTTTATAATTAAGTGAATGTGCACAGCCATTAAGGAGGTCACTGGCATTACCCAATGCACCTGAAATGTGTATCACAGTTCCAAAATTTCTGAATTACAATTTCATTTCCGATGCAGAATGACCTTCTTGCTCATCTTCTTTCTCTTTCGTGCTTTTTAGCTTTAACAAAAAGCATTTTAAAATGGCATTTTTCTCAAAGGAGGTATTTCCACTAAGAAAAAGTTCTTTGAGAAAGATTGCATCTATGTAATATAAATTATATATACTTTCATTTGAATTTGTATAGAAAATGACAGAATTAGTGACTAGACATGGAGGGAAGATCTGTATCTCAATATTGTAGTTTTCTTTATTATCTGGATTCCCCTTTGTTTCCAAAGGTGACAACAGGATTCTTCACACACCTATCAGCATTTGTGCAATGGGTGTCTAGAGCACAGCCTCAATGAATAGCTTTAGAATGAATTATGGTCTTGTGATGTTAAGGTTATCTTAGTTGTTAATAAAAATGGGAGAATAGGGCCCTAATGGCAGGAAAAAAGTGCTCTTCAGCCTTGAAGATGTTATCTTCCCTGATTCTGAATCATGCAAGTGTGATAAAAGTGTTATAAAAAACCTTGGATTCCACTGGTTGTTGCGCAGCAACAGGCTTACATTTTACATTTCAAAAGTTATTTGTGCATTTTACGTTTGTAAAACCAGACTCTTGGGCTGGAACATCCAGGGACAGGAGTCAGAGAGGCAGGTGAGACACAGCAGCTCCTTCCCAGACTGCACACGCTGCTGTGTTTAACCACAGTGATTTTCAGGTGATCCTCAGTGATCTCAGTCTGCTGGGGTGGACTGGTGCTTCACATGACATCCTCCCTTAGGAAAGCAGTGGAATTCCTACAGGAGGTTTCCAGGAATGTTGGTCCTGACAGAGAGGTTACTGGTGTTGTGCATTTTGAATTTGAATTTTTTACTTATCAGAGCAGAGACAGGTGAAAATGGAATTTAGAAACCCATAGACGTAAGTGACTTAACTCTTAAGACTATTGTGGGGTGATATAGGAAAGATTTGTAAACAGATTTTTTTAAGAACAGATCAGTGCCTTTCTTCCACATCCTTCTCAGATGAATGTTGCTCAACTTCTCAGGAGCTGATACTCTGTGATTTTTTTTTTCCTGTGGTATTGCAGAAAAATAATTTCTGTAATGTTATGACATTGCAAAGAACCTGGAAGGGTTTTTTTAATAATCTGTAGTTTTTCAGCGATAAATAATGGACTGTCATTCAACGTTAACAAAAGATTTGTCTGGTTTAGTTGAATGTTTACTGAAGAATTCTGAATATAGGTCTCACATTCTTACATAAAACATTCCTGACTTAAGTATTATGAGAAAAACATGAGAATTTTCCTGGCAGTTCACCAGAAGAAAAGATATTCAAATCACATTTTCTTTGTTGGCCTGAATCTCCACTACTTTTCTGTGAACACTGTATCTGTTATGGTAGTTTCCAGGAATTTCATTGGGGGTTTTTTGTCTCTGTTCTCAGTTCAAAATACTTGAAGGAGCAGCTAGGATTAGTTAGCCTTGAATTTTTATTTTTTTTTTCTCTGTAGCAATTAAACAACTGAGTCCTGTATTACAGGAAGTCGTGCAGTAATAATAAGCAGTACAGCACAGGTTTTGGTTTTTGTTCCCACATTACAAATTTTGAATTTCAAAATGTAACAAAGAATGTGTCAGGTTTGAAGTTCTGAGAGAAATATTTTTGCACTGTTTCCTTTTCAAGTTTTTATAACAAAGAAAAATCCTGTGACAGGAAGAAGTTCGAGTGATAAAAGTTTTGACCTGGTATTCTTACAAATCCACTGACAACTGCAATTCATGTTGGCATCCAGAGGTTCTGCCTATTGTTTTAGCACTGGCTGGATCTCATTCTGCCTATTTAAATATCGTTTGGGTCTTTAAATACGTAAAGTCTTTCTTGCACATTACAAATACCTACACCATCCAAGTTTGCTGTTCAGGCACATCTTACCCATTGTGATACTGTGAGTCATCTTGGTGGATTTTGTAAATCTTAAACCATGAAAGCATCCACAGTGATGCAAAGAGGAAAAAAAAAATCCTTCCATTTTCTACCCTGTATAAAAAAAGAATACGAACAGGAGCATTCATTCAGCTCTAAGTGTTAATGGCACCATGGGAATTCAGAAGCAAATTCAGTGACTGGTGGCTTTCATTTATTTTTTTTTCTTGTGTTTAAGCATGGAATTTCTCTTAATTTTATTCATGTTTGCATTACAAAATAACAAAAAGCAGTCAGTGATGCTGTATCTATTGTGATAGAAGTACCTCAAATTCAAGAACATTCCTCTAAGAGCTTAGAAATATTTAGTTATTTTGATTTTTGCACTGTAATTTGGGCTCACTGCTGCTTTGATAGCCTAAGTACATAAAGTGAGATGGGTACAGGTTTTGATGTTCCTCAGCTTTGCTCTTCCATAGCTTCCTCATCAGAAATGTGAAAAACAGTACACAAATATGTCTTGGAAACTTGTCCTTGCCCAGTCTGAGCTCTCAGTGACTTACACTAAGCTTCCAGTCATTAAAGAATGCAGAAAGAGATACTCAGGTTGATTAACCAAAGGACTTTGAAGAGAAAAATGTTCTTAGAAACCATATATATTGTTCTGTACAATATTTCTAAAATATTTTGCTTTTGTAGATTTTTTACATTCAGTAGTAGCGCTGCCAATTGATGTAATAAAGTAACTTATTGCAATACTCCTTTCTTGTATGTATAGATCAGGATTGATGTCTTTTGGAGCTGATATGTTAAGCCACTCTAAAATAAGTCAGAATCAGGCCCTCTGATTAGGGAAAAAAAAAACAACTTTAAGCTGTATTAATATTAAAACACCCTGAAATGTCAAGAAAAAAAGAGGCTTAATCTTGCCCACTACTATATAATGCTACTTTGCAATCTTTATAGAAATCCCCTTTTCCATTCAGTTGTATAGAAAGATCTTGTCAGCACAAAAGTGACTGGTGGGAAGCTTTGCCTGCTTGGGTTGCAAAACTACTTTTCCCATTCTTCAGTTTCTCTCTTTTGTCGGGTCATGGTAAGAATGTGCAATGCTATTTTCCCTTACAAAATTATGAATTAATGGCTAAAAAAGGTTAATATTTTAACCCCACTCTGACCCCCATTGATCAGATTACCTATTCTGTATTAGAATGCTTGCCCTCTGAAAATAGACTGTCAAGTATTTTTGTCATCTATGCATTTGAATCAATCTTTGCACTCCTTTGGTTATTCTTAGATAGACATTAAGAGCACAGGCTTTTAAATCCCAGGTCAGTATGGGCAGTTTGCATCTTCTCCAACCAGCCTGAGTCCTCAGTGTCAATATAACAGCTTTGAATGTACTGCACTCAAAACTTATGCTCAGGGAATTGTATAAAATAAAGTACTATGGCACTTAAAAGCTATGAACTGTCAGGACAAGATATGCTGTGCACTTTTAATTTAATCTGTTTCTGGATATCCATTATGAAGTAGTTTTTAATTACATGATCATATATGACTTTATCATTGAGCTTTCTGCCTCCTTCAGTGCATAGCCTGGATAATAAGTTCTTCAATATTTGGTTTTCTATTTGCTGTTCAGTTTGTAGCCCTGAGCCTTATTCATTGTCCATATTAAAATCTCTGAAGAGGAATCAGTAATATTTCCCAGGCTTTTCTAAGGTTTTCATAGATACAACACCTGAGCTGCTGTGCAAATATTGAAAATTGCACAATGCCTATGTGAGATGCTCTCATTCACAGTGAGAACTGAGGCAAGAGACACTGCAGGTGACAACATTCCCTGAGTGCCCATCTGAAGTTTTTTCTGAGTGCTTCACAGATAACACCATGCACTCCAAGCCTCCACTGGCACTTCAAAGCACAGCTGTCTCTGTGTTCTGGGATTTCCATCACAGTGCTATCTCCAAACAAATATTCAGAGCAGCATTAGGAGTGACCACCCGGAAAATGCCTGTCTTGAAAAACCTGAGCAAAATCATGTTGGGTTTTTAGGTGTTGCAGGGTGAAGAGAGAGGCAAGAATCTTGACCTCATGTTCAGAAGGCTTGGTTTATTATTTTATGATATATATTACATTATTACTATGCTAATAGGAATAGAGAGAAAAGTTCTCAGAAGCTTGCTAAGCTAAGAATAGAGAAAAAAGAATGAATAAACAAAGGAGCTCTCTCTGATTCTGTCCCAGAGAGAGCTTGGTCCTTGACTGGCCATTAATTATACACATCCAACATGAGCCAATCACAGGTGCACCTGTTGCATTCCACAGCAGCAGATAACCATTGTTTGCATTCTTTTTCTGGGGCCTCAGGTTCCCAGAAGGAAAAATCCTGAAGAAAGGATTTTTATGAAAAGATGCTGGTGACATTTAGGAGAGAAGGGAATGGAGTATATTTCTTCATTCAGCTCTCCTTGCTCTGAGGTACACCCCACTTGTTTTCAGCGAGGGCAGATGCTCTGCTCACTGGCACAGCAGCTTTCTGTGCTACTCAGTCATTACTTCTGGCTAAGAATAGTCCTCTGTGTGCAGATCAAGTGAGGGAAGCTCTGGAGAGAATTGCATTAAACTGTGTAATTAAAGGCTATATCCTCCCCTATATGAATAAAGTAGATGGATCTCAGTTACGCAAGAACCCTTATGTCTCAGAGCTGCTATTTTTGACTTTGCAACCTAAAGAACATTCTTTTAAGCTAGTAAAATAGTGTGTATTTTTTTTTTCTTAAGACTCTTCTCCCACACAGCCATCCCAGCCGTTGTGTTTTCTGTACTTGAATGAGGAAGCTGCCTTTCTGCAGGGCCCATTCCAGCAGGGAATTTGCCGAGGGACTGACACATTCCCTGCTCCAAACCTGAGTGGCTGGACCTAGCACGGGTTACAGAGTTTTGAGTGACAGGGAGGACCTACTGAGGCTGAAGTTAAATGGCTTTCAGGAATTTAGTGGTAAAACTCAAGACATCTCCACTAATGCTGTGCAGCATGCACGTTTTAGGAAACATTTGCAATTTGAGCAAATTCTGATTGGTTTTCAAAGGGTTAGCAAAAGGCTTAAACCCAAAAGTCAAGTTACTCCTGCCCAAATGGTTTTTATATGTCTGCTTCAAAATAAGACTGAAGTCAGAAGGAATCAGAATGGAAATGAAACTTACTCAGAGCTCCCTTGGGGATATACTACTGCTAACATAAATGTCAGATTTTCTGTTGAGATATTTGGGGTTTTTTATTAAATCAAATACAGTCTTTTAAGACTGAAAAAAGAAGACTGACTTACTATACTGGGTCACTCTATTTTCAGTAATTACAGTAATCAACGTTCCTCTGTAGTAAATGTGTCTTTTAAAGAAAAAAAATTTAAAAGCCACATGAAAGTCTTACACAAAATTGTTTCAATACATTTCAGAACCATTTTCCTAAGGAAATGAGTTTTTTAGGACTAAAATATAGACATAGGATTTGCATGTCTGCTTATCAGTTTTGCCATTTTAAAAATGGCCTAAAAATATGTCTTAAACCTGTAAATTTTATGTAAGGAGTAGTGTAGCCATAATACAATATTCTGTACACAAGAGCCAAAAATTAAGTATTGATCTTTGACATGATCAGATGACACTTTTAAGACACTTCTGCCTTTATATATGCCACATTTATTAATGTTCTAGGACCTTTGAACACACCTTTGGCATTTTTCCTCCTGACTTAGAGATTGTAACTTTCTCTACTTGCAGAACTAGATGCTCTTTCTTTCCCTGTGTGTTAAAAACTATAAACGTTGGAAATATTTATTTTCTCTATTCCTTTCCATGCTTTATCTTGTATCCACTATGTAGTAGTTTTCTGGAAAGAATACAAATAAGGAGCTTTTAGGGCAGGAGGTGAATACAGAATAAAGTCACAGTCAAATTCCTACTAAATTTCTTTCTTATCACTTAATTCACAGATGGTCCCACTGTATTTGGTTGGATTATTTATATGAATATTTTATCCCCTTGATCTCCAGTATAATTTAATGTATGTATTATTATGCTGCAGATAACCAGCCTTATTTTAATAGTACAATATGGCTGTTTACAAGCATGAGTATCTTATATGTTACCTCGTGGTATTTTAATCATCCAGTGACATTTTCAGGAATGTTAAATGTTATTACTCCCACTGACTTAAATGGGACTATGTGTGTTAGAATGAATGAAAAGTTTTTAAAATAAAAAAGTTCAGTTATCTAAAAAGAATTAAAATTTTGGTTTAAGCAGAATCAGATACAAGCTAAACTGCAGAATCATAGGGGACCAATGAAAGTATTTACAGTTTTAGAGAAAGCTATCCATGTTTTTACATATTATAAATGCTGTGCCTGGTATGTAGTCTAATTAGATTCATCTTTAGAAATGCCTTTTTTAATGAATAATGACCTTAAGCTCAGATGTCTGTATGCATATAAATTTTCTTCAGGCTCAATGTATGTGTCATTTACCACCTTTCTGTTACATTTTCTGTGAAAGAATTCCAGTGCTGTTTCTTCAGGAAAGCTTAAATTCTACAGCAAAATAGTACCAGTCAGAAATCCGAGTCCTGTGTAACATCCCTAAAGGCTGTTTTTTGCTAAGCAGTGAAGGGAGTATAATTTAATACACTATGATTTTACTGTCATTTAAAATATGTCCCCAGCTCAGCAGTAGTGCTCTGCAAACTTCATGTTTTTCTTTTTGAAACATGGGAGATATATACCAAGAGTGAAAGAGAAGTTTAGTGAACTGAGGGGATAATAGAATATCAACAAAAATGTGTTGGCACTCCATCACCATTAAATCTACTATCTACACTGCTCAGACCTCTCAGATTTATGTGATTGCAACATTCGTGCGGTTCATAAACTGGCTAAAAACTGCTCAGTTTAATACATTTATAGAAAGCAATTTGTCCTAAATGTGATTTTACAAAGATTGCTAAATTAAAAAAAAAAAAAAATTGAAATTAAAGGCAATACATCCCTTATTAACCACAGGCTATTTAACAACTGTTAATGTGTTTAATGTGTTAAAAACTGTTAACAGGTTTTTTTAAACTGTTAATTTTAAAAAGTTAATGTTAACTGTTTTACAATTGTTAATGTGCTGTCTCTGGGAATTATAACAGTAAGATTAAAAATTAGTATTTTCTGCCCTATCAGCTACAGGAGAAGTGGACATGTGACTCTTACATCTCTGTGAATTTCTGTCTATGTAGATGTGATTTATTCCTGCAAGCATTATTATCAGTGTTCTAGCCAGAACAAAAAATATATAAGGGATTTATTAGTGATGTTAGGAAAGCTTTCAGTGATTTGGAAAATGTTTTCTCTCTTTTCAAGGAGTTTTCAAAGTACTTAAGGTAAAAGTTGTCCCTTGATAAACCTGCTAGCCTCATTGTACTATATCTTAATGAAAATAATTTTCTGATTTTCTGTGAGTCAGTAGCATCACTTTTAAATCAAATCTTGGGAAACCTCTTTGTCATGAAGTTTTCGTAGCTGTTAGAAGTATTTCTGAGAGTTGTTTTCCTTTTGCCTGCATTCAAAAGAGATTCTTGAATGTATTAATTTTTCTATGCTTTTCAGCTAGATGTCAATATGACTTGGTGTTTTCTTTGAGTTTATGCAAGAAACAGCCTGGAAAACTGTTGACAAAATAAAAGACTGGCAATATTGTTGAAGCAAACCTTTGATAACCAAATAAATGATATCAGGAAAATAATGTAACAAAAATACCTGAAGTTTTATTAGATATCATAGTAGTATGTAAAGTTTCAGCAAATTATTGGTCCCTGATTTTGTTGTGCACTGCCTGTCTCTAAAGAAAGAGCACAAGGCTCACCATGAGTTTCTCCTTTCACTTCTTACTGCTTTTTTTGTATTAATAAGAGCTGTATGATACTTAATATACAGCCAGCTGCAAGTTCTCTTTCAAAATGTTGGGTTCCTTCAGAAAATAATTTAATTTGTGATAGTGACCTTTGCTCCTTGGGTTTGCAGTTGGGTTTTGTTTTTGCAGAACTGGTTGGAGTTGTGAAACTTATTATGAAACAAGACTTTTAGGCTTTGGACCCAGATATTATCTCTTCTTTAGAAACTGGATCCTTCATAAATGATTACATCAGATTAAGGGTAGACATCTGGAAGCATAAAATAGAAAAAAAAAACGGAGAGATGAAGAACTGAGAAGTAATTAAGTTCTGGAAATGGGATTTGGAATTGCTATTTTATTTTCACTATTCTATTACAAGTTCTTTATATATCTCAAGTATTTAATCTTCCTCATAGTTTTTCATCCCTGAAATAAGGTTAATAATATTCACTGTCTCCTCTCCCATACCCTGTCTTTTTTGTTTAGTGATGTCTGAGGTTTAAGAACAAATTTCATTATATTTTTTGCCAATACCTACTGCAAGAGGAGTGGATCTTACTTATGGTTTTAGATGTGACATATTATGCACAATATTGAGCTGTAGTTGAGATACAAACATTGGAGCAAAAATTATTAATAAATTCTTGTAATGTAGGGTATTCCGGATTGCTTTAGGGGTAACTAAATTCCTGATGTATTCATATGTATTCTTTATAAACAAATGTTCTTCTTTGGAATATCCATTTTTGGTCTGGTTTGTGGCTTATTTCTGATAAAATGACATGGCAACAAGATCTGTTGAGTAAAAACTGTTTATTTATAAAGAGGTACTAAAAAATGTGACATCAAGACAGTTTTAATTTTCTCTACTTTGCAAGCAAAAGCAAAGATGCTTTTTGGAAATGAATTGAAAACCTCCTAAAACATGTGTAAAAAATGTGTTTTATTGGGATAAATGTCAGCAGAGAAGAATTTTGAGGTGTACTGCACTCTAATTGCTGTACACCTTGCTGATGGCATTCTATGAAGGATTTTAAAGCTTTCCAGCAGAAATAATTTACAAAATGTCACAGAATGTAAAGCTTTGTGGTGGCAAAAAGGTGTAGGGGAGAAACAGTGATTTTTTTCTTAATACCTGGTTAGGCTAAGGCTATTCTGAACAATACAGACTGATTAGTTGGTAAAGAGGAAAGAAAAGCACTTTTGTAAGCTTCCAGATTTTGGTTCTTCTGCTAGTAAGAATTTGCCTAGAAGCATAAGATGAATTTGTTCGTCTCTGTTTGAATTGAAATGAAGATCTGATTTTCATCAATGTAACAGTGGAATGATTCTCCTCAGGCAGTCTTTGAAAGCAAGGGAGTATTCTTTCTGATTTCAGAAATTTTTGGATCAAGGGGTTTGGTTCTACCTCAGACTGCTTTAACTCTCTGCCATGGAGTTTATTTAGATATGTTATTTTTCATGAGAAATGTAGCCAAATGTGTTGCTCTTGCTAACAATTTATAAAACAGGTTGTGCAGAAATAATTTCTATCTGATCTTTCTATGATGAAATAATGTCATAATAATGGCTTTCAAGGGTTTGTAGCTTTAATGACTTTACTATAGCATTTGATATCATGGAGGCCTCGTGAGGATATCTTGAGATAGCAGTTGGACAGTAAATGAGCGAGTTATTCACTTGTTTTTCATGCAGAATGAGTAGTTGTTTTTAAAAGGATGGGTAGACAGTTCAAATTACCATGTGAAAATATGTAGGTGGGACTGACCAGACAGTCCAGTTCCATACTGTTTGCCATTTGGATTAAATGACCAGACAGGGAGTAAATGACACCTGTGTCATGGCAGAGGATCACCTACTGAAAATGCAAAATCCACAGGGGGGAAAAAAAAAGTATTGGTTAAACTTATGTGAAAGGGAATCCTAGGTTGCATTCCAGCTCCTGTGGTGTTAGATATCATCAGGTATTAGAGAGCTATGAAGAGGCACTGATGTGCCAGCTCCTTTCTGTGGGGGCACCTGCATGATGGATTCAGCTGAACTGCACAGACAAGCCAGGCCTGTAAATGGGATCACAAGGAAAGGGTGGGACACAAAATTCTGTCTAGTGACAGAGATCCCAGAATGGGCAATCCACAGTGCTGACCCAATGTTCTCAGTTTCAGTTGGATTTTAAGCAGAATGACAAGGGGGTTGGAGAAAGCAAAGCACTTTGGCTGAATGAGATGTCAGCAAGTCTGTGTTTGCAGGAGGGAGCATGGAGAATTCACTCCCTGAAATCTGTGATCAAGTCTACTGTACATGGAAACTCCTAATTGGAGGAGAACTAAAGCATTGTCTATGTCTTACATGTTTAATTGTTAATGGAATAAAAAAAGAAAAAGAATAATGAAAGAACCGGTTACTCTGTACTGTTGAACAGATTACTGGGGTTTGAAATAATGTATTATTGAGTAGAATAATATTGATATTATGTTATCAATTTATTTTATCTCCAAAATCCTTTTACTCTATTTTAATTTAACTAAGTGAGGAAATATAGAATCTGTAGCTTTGAAGATCATAGTACTGCTCCGTTACCTCCTCTGGAAAAAGTAAATCTTTGTTTTACTTTACAGATGTACTCAAACATGCTTTTAAATGGAAGTAGTCATCATCATAACAAGATTTTATGAGTTTTTCTAGACAGAGTACTTACCTCCCATGATGTTTGTAGGAATTTGCTGGCAAACTGAGTGCATCCCATTCATTTCATACATTCATTTCATTCATGGCTTTCCTTGTCATAGCTGTGAATGCTGCCACTATGGGATTGCTGGAGGTAGCATACACATCTCATGGAATAGTTTATGGTGTACCTAATACACCATTCCTGGAAAAAAAATAAAGTACTCTTTGAAACATCTACTAATCTCAGGCAAAATATTGCATTCCCAAAATCTGATGAATGTATTTTTTTTAAATTGCTGGTAAGATTTACATTTGCCCAAAATATGTTGCTACTTTTGATCAGCTGTTTTCACTGATGGTGTTGGACAAGAAATTGAATGTTCAATTTCTTTAGTATAAAATATATTTCTTTTATTGGAAACATATGAAGTAAATTTTCCTCTCTGTTTTATCTATTCATCAAGATATATTGTAGTGCAATTCTATTTCAGCAAATGATGATGCAGCGTTTTTTATTTGTGGGGGAACAGGGGAAGACAGGCATTTTTATCTACTGAAATTGCTTACTTGCAAAGAAAATATTGGGAGTCTGGAGGAATTTATCAAGTTGTTTCTGTACTTTTTTCATAAATAGGTTTTTAGCAGATGCTATTCATTAGAAGAAATTTGGGGATGTTTAAGGAAAACATGGCAGTGGGAGGGATAAGATTGTAGGTTTATTTAGGATTTCCATGTGCCTTCTTTAAAAAGTCTTCAAAATATATATATTTCAAGTTGTGAAAAACAGTTGCATGGTCACAAGGTTTGGGACTTGGAATTCTGATTTAGTTATTTTTTTCAATAATTTCTTTAAGGATAATACTAAATTGTTGAGTGGTATTTAAATCACACATGTCAATAATGAAAGACATAAATCTCTGGTAGGTTATCTTCACAAAAACTGTGTCCTCTACTCAGATCCACTGAGTAATAAACTGCACTCTGCAATTTCATTCAAGAGCCAACCAGAGAGAGAACAAAATCTTAAATGTTTTATACTCACCCATTAATTGATAATAACATGCTACCTTTCAGATATATCAGGCCTTTAGTTCTTATAACTGGGGACTGTATTTGATTTTTTAAGTTCAGTCTTCTTTAAATGTCAGTGGACATGATTGTGATACCCAATTTCTACCTGGAACTACTTTCTCTATAAACTGACTTGACTTTATTTCCTCTAATCCCTATGCAAAGATGTTGAGGAGGATTAGGTTATTCTTGGGTGAAATATCATTTTATTGTATTTTTAGAAATTTTATTATATAAAAATCTTTCATGAGCTACCTGACTTAAGCAGCATGACTGTTAAAACTTTCTAAGTATGCTCAGGAATAGACTTTTTTTTGTTTTAATAAATACTCTTGAAAGGTCACATTCTCTGTGCCTGAAGTGAACCTGAAGGACTTTTAGCTTGTGGTCTATACTGTATTTGCAGTGCTTTCAGAATATAAGATTTAATGGGTTAGTGGGTTCTGTGCTAAATGTCTTTTTGGTATAAAATTTTCATTGCTCTTAAATCCACTAGAATTTTGCCATTCCCATTGTTTGTTTGTGGTGGTTGCACCCATTCTGACACATGAGACTTCTCCAGGGTCCAAGAATGACTAAAACAATTTGGCAGCATTTGTGCCTTTGTGCCTCTCATGATCTCAAACGCTTGAAAATTGTCTTAGTTGTTCTTTGCATTTATATTAATCTTTCTGGTATATGCCTGGAACAGAAGTTACCTAGTTTGCTGAGGGAATGTAGACACAGATTTTTTTATTTAATATCTGACTTAGATTTACAGATAAGATCAAATGGAGTTTTTTTTAAATATTATTTCCTCAACGACCTTGTTGATTTGACTCTTTTATGAATAATCATTATTTTCCTACACTTCCCTTTTTGACAACACAGAATATTTTTATTTGAATGTATTTTCCACTTATAGAGACAAGGCTGTATTCAGAAGTATAATTACGTATGAAAGAATTACAAACTATAGATAATAAAGATACACTGAAAGGAGAATTCTTACCCAATGTATGTGAAATTGAAATGGGATGTTTAATTGTGGAACATTTCTTAATGAATGTGATATGTCTGTGAAAAGATAGAAACTGATATAACCAGTTGTATTAAAAAAAAGAAAGCAGTACCTGCTTCTTTTTATGGAGATAGACCGGAATTCTAAATGAAAAAGTGAAGGAGGTATTTTAAGCTCATTGATTAAAGGCCAGTCCAGGAGCCAAGGAAAATGAAGGAAATCTACCACTCAGGTGTACCCTTGGAAGCAGCAAAATAGGATTCTGGCTATTGTAAGAGATGAAATTGCTGTGAATGCAGTACAAGAGCTCTCCAAGGGGTAAGACCTTCACACTGGCCATTTCAGAGTAGCCATTCCTCAGGAAATGGTCCAAGAAACTAACCATATGGCCAGTCTGGGCCACAGGAAAAAATAGTAGTAAATCAGCAGGATGCAGTTGGACTATATATTCTTTGACTCTGAACAGGTGCTTTCACATTATATTTAGGGCCTGTCCAAGAACTAAGAATTGAACAGCAATGCTCAGGTCAGAATTTGATAGCAGCACTGAGTGTCTCTTATCTTGGAAAGGCAAGCCCATAGAGCAGCATTTTCCTGGAGGTTATCCTGGTGCTTCATCTCTTAAAAGGCAAAGATTATTCTGCTTTGTGTTTATTTGTTTATCAACTGAAATAGCTCCTCCTCCAATTTACATTTATCTTTTTGCTTCTCTGTTACCTCTACAGTTCTGTCTTATTTTCTCAGTCCTCTTGGTTTTGCTCCTTTTGCTTGGTCTTGAAGTCTCTTTGCCATTAGATATTAAATTAACTGAAAACAGACAAGTCTAGTAACATTCCATGGTTTTGTGCCTTGCTTTTCCAACAAGATTGGTTCAGATTTCTGATTTTTTTTGGATCAGAGCAACCAACTTTCTATCAGGATAAAAGTCCATCATAATAGATGCATTTGTCCTCATTTCCATCTAAGCTTCTGCTGAATAGTTGTTTTGGCTGGGTGAGTGTGAAGCTTGTAAAGATGATGATTTAGTCTGAATTGAGCAGCTACGTTTTGGAAGCCAGTGGTGTGTACACATACTACAAAACCAGTGTCTCTAAGCATCCCACCTTGTGTTAATTCAATGCTACAACTTGGTTTTTATCTGCCACAAATCTCCTGCTCTAGGAAGATACCAGTTGAATTGGCCCAGGTTCCTTTAGAATTTCACCCAGAGCCTTCAGGTCAGTGTAAACATCTGTTGGAATTTCATGCTAACTTTGCTACTTGACCGTGACTATGTGCTTCCTATTGATTCTGCTCACAATTGTGTGCCAAAAAATGCCATATAATCCTTGGTTCAGCACTCCTGCAATCTGCCATTGGAATCTGTCAGCTGCACTCCTTTAATTGCAATGCTCCTACTTCACATGCCATTTCAATTTAAGAAGATACACCTGTTGCTATCCATTATTATTCTTTTCTTTTTGTTAATGAATATAATACTCATCTTGTGTTGATCACATTTTCCAGAAATGACAGGATGTCTGAGTTTCTCATGAACTTTCCTTTTAGCATTCCCCAGTTTTCACATCGCCTGATTTGCATTGCTGATTTGTTCTGGTTGTTGAACCACATTCCACTAAAATTTCCTCCCTCACATATTTGATTCTTATTCCGAGTCAGAATTACTCATATTCCTTATTGAATGTTATTAAACACAGTAATAAAGGTATGGGAATATATGTAGCAATCATAATTGGTTTTAGATGGCCTGTGTTACTGCAGATGGCCTCTGCAGGTTTGAAGGGTTGACAGGAAATATTTTATTCCTTTACAATCTCCTTGAGTGCCCTAGCTCTCCTGTTACTGCTATGTCTTCCGATTTCTTTTCCTTAAAATCTGTTCCTTCTCAATTTGCTGTGTGGTGATCTTTTCCAGTTTTCAGTGATTTGGCCTCTTTCAACCTTCCCAGTTCTACCCCCAGCCCCTTTTTCTATAAAGATCTGGCTAAGGGGTTAACTGTTTTCAAGGGGCTCACATTTCCTTATTCAGTATATTTGTTCTTTTGCATATTTTTTTCCCTTTGAACCACTCTCTCTAGAATTTGGTCACTCATAATGACTTTTTTCTCACCCACAGTGAAACCTTTGAAGGTGTGTGTGGAAGAGTAAACTCTTTCTACCTTAAGCTGTAATTTCATTCAACTTCCTTTTACTGCTGTCTCCAAAGGTGGGATTTTAGGTAGTGGTGTGTTGTAATGCTGCCTATTGTTATGCATAATACACTTTATTTAATATATATGATACAGTTTCTTATAAATGTACTTAGGAAGTGACACAAATTACAAATAGTGAACAGCAGAGCACCAGGATCTCCTGCTCAAAGTCGCTAATGCCGTTCATAAAAGAAATCCGTATGCAGTACTACAGAGCTCTCATGCCTTGGAAATCATGCTGAAAACAAAGCTGAACACTTGCTGTAGTGGAAAAGTTTGATTTAAACTGCCAAAAGAAGCTCCTTTGGGAGCCCACGTTTGGGTTTGATACAGCTGGAGCTGCACTTGGGTGTTTTTCAGTGTAATGCAGCTCTGAAATGCAGCTGTTGTGGTTTCTCTCCCCCTGGGTCCCAATGTGCAGGCAGAGAGGCTTCACCAGCCTCGCAGAGGAGAGGAAATGCTCCAAGAAAGGCAGCTGCCAGGGACTTCCTTGAAATGCAATTGTCTGGGAAGATCAGCAGATAAAGCGAATTCAGGGAAATCAGCAGATAAAGGGAATGCAGTTTCATTCCTGCTGATTCTGAAGGCCGTTCACATTGGACCCGTGGTCAAAAAACTAATGTTGCTTTTGTCTTACCACTCTATCACTGCAGTGTTAGAGGTCCAAGTAAGCTATTAATAAAAAATAAAATGCTGTAAATAAGAAACTAAGGCTTGATCTGGGGTGATTTTTTTTCCCCTCTTTAGACTCAAAATAGCTGAGGAAGTCAAACAAAATTGGTCCAAAAACCAAGGGCCAAAAGTGAGGAATTAATCAATTTTCCTGACTAGCAACACATTATGCATCACCAAGAACAAAACAGAAGCAATGAGAAAAGGTCTAATGATGCAGCTTATAAATTGCAGATGGCCTGTTTGTGAGACGTAAAAATCGATTGCAGTCTATAAAGATTATAATGGTCTCACTGGAGGTTTGGAAACACTGTCTGTCATTAGAATTCATGAGGGGATATATTAACCTTTCCCTCAGTAAAGATTTTATGCTCACAATGTGGAGGCCAGGTAGCCTTGCTCAGCCTGTAAGCAATTCCTGCATGAGGTGGAGCTTGGGGAAGCTGAGGTGCAGAACTTCCATTGCCTTCACCTAACATTCCCATGGAAGCAGAAGGTTTTCTTTTGTTTTCACTTTTATCATTGCCAAAGAAAGAATGATCTGTCCCCTAGCACTGAAAACATGAGCTAAACTGTGTTTCTAACCTGAGGTAATTATGGAGGGAGATAATCAGGATCTTGCAGTATGAGCTAAGGAAGAGAGGAACCATGCCATCCCCCAGCTCAGGAGAGAGGAGACACGTTTATCCTTTTAACATTTGATCGCCTTTATTTTAACCTTTAATTACATCAGTGGCTCTCTATATGAGAGGGGAATTGGAGTCTATTCTGAGCTGTGAATTCTAAAAACCTGTTTCTCTATAGGGATAAATAATTTATACATTCTTGCAATCCAGCAATTTAATGAGCCCTTATGCATGAAAACAAATTTGTAGCTCTTCTTAGCTACTGCAGAGCTATTCAGTAAAAATATGTGGGGTGAAAATAGGCAGAAGCTGTGTGCAATTTCTGGGATCTCACTTGAATTTTAAAAAATGGTGTTGCTGTGACAATTGTCTTCAGAGTAGTTAAATTACTGTTTGACTGCTATGAAGATCTGTAGCCACCAGCTATGTGTTTAGTCTGTGCTTATCCAATGCCAGATCCTATATAATACAGGCCAAACAATTCTATATTACAATTTATTAAGGAAAGGAAATTCAAAGGAAATTAAGTAACATGTAAGTCCAGGAGCTGAACAATGAAACAGAAATCAGCCTAAAGGACAATGTGGTCTGGAGACATAGAAAACCATATTTACCATTCACATCTTTTACACTATCTCTAGATGGTCCCTACTACTGTACTATACTAATAAAAAATCCACTTCAAATAGAATTAAGTTTAATTTTGAAGCACAAACTTATTACAATATGCCTGCTGATTAAAATATGCTTGCACATAGCTAAGCTGAATTTTTTTTTAATGAAGTGATTCATCATTAGAATATTAAGAATTTTAATGAAATACTCCCACAGAAACATGTCTGTTGCAAGAAATATATGTCATCAGAGATAATCCTCATCCTAGTTTAGAAATGGAGAGCTGTATCCCTGCAGCATCAATAGTTTAGTGGCTAGGGCATTTATCTCCAGTGCCTGTTTTTTTATTTTTTGAGTAAATGAAATATATATGTGTGTATATATATATGTATAAAAGTCTCTTTAGAAGAATTTTTACCTAAGTGGGCAAGTGCATCTCCTATCAACACATGAAAACATGAACATGTGCAAAGATGAAAGGGATCTATTTTTCTTCTGGGTGAAAGCAGGCTGTAAAAGCCTCTGCATTTTTTTGCTTGAAGTGAAGTTAGTCTTAGCTCCAGTTATAAAATATTAGAGACAAGATACTTTAAAACTTAGTGTATTATTGGACATGTTCTTCTGACAAAGTCATATTCAAGGCATTTGGACTTCATTTTGGTATTTGTGAAGATGTCATTTTCCAGAAGTATCAAGGTGCCTGAGGTGACCTGTCTCCCAAAGATGATTTTTCAACGAACAGACAGCACCAGCTTGCGTGTGCAAAGCCTTGTCTCCGTTCCTCAGAGTACTTGCAGATTAATTTACAGTAATGTTTTAACTCCCTCTTTCCATGTAGTCATAAAGCAAGAAAAGGGAAAAAAAGCCCCCAAAAAAACCCCACCAAAACCCAGGAGAAAAGAACAGAAAGTGTCAAAGAGTTGGTAACTTCCTGTATAAGTTTGTTTTGAAAATAATTTATATATGTCTTAGCTTTGTGCAATAAGTATGTTTAAGGCAGTGTCTTTATAAATTAATGTCAGGATGTTTTAGGAATCACTTGTGTTGATGGGAAAACACCACAAGGGATATGGCCTAAGTCCTTTTAGCTATCAGATTGTGATTGTCCTTTACCATTTATGGTTTGCACTAAAAGGCAAGATTTGAAGAACTCATATATGAATGTGTGTGTCACACTTTCAAATGAAATTAATCAAGTTTCAAAATCAGTTGACCCTAAATAGACCTTTATGCCAATTTTAAAAATAATTTTTATGACATCTGTTAGCCAAATCCTGGCTACATAATTTTTAATTGAAATGTATGAAAGCTTCTGGCAAGCAAAAAGGTAACCTTCTCATCTTTCAGAAGGCAGAAAAGGAACTTCCTTCCCTTCTTCAGGACATCTATATTGATATTATGATGTGAAATGTCTGCCTTGTTTCAGTTGAGTGACTTGAATGAGGGATATAGTGCCCAAATGGCTTGGTCCTTCACAATCTCTCTGGGAGCCAGCAGGTATTAGAGAAATAAGAACCTTATTGACCATTTAACATAAGTGTGGAGCTGTAACTTATATTACCCAAAGATGACACAGCCATTAGCATATCATTGCATCCATTAGTTTTTCTGACCACTTTGGGACTGCTGCTTACTCACCTGCAAAGGAGAATTGGTCATTCCCTGCTCTTAAAAGTATTACATAGGCAGGTTTGTGTTTTGAGGTTTTTTATAATCTAGTGTAGTTAAAGGGATACTCAGATGTCTACAGTATCTGAATTAGTTAGTGGTTAATCTTGTTATGTTAGAAAGAATTTGGTATATTTATCGCATTTAATAGATTTTTTTTTATAGCCACATTGGCTTAGGCTCTAGCAATTTGTGTTCCATAATGTTTTCCAATTGAAGAGCTTGAGACAGCAGTCTCCTAAAAAAGGACAGGTAATATACTCAGTTATTTTTCTTTTAAATTAACACAGAATTCTTTCTGTCATAGCAGAACATTTATTGAGCTAAATCTTGTTTAGACAAATAACTGAAAGATACCAAAGTAACAAAATGAAGAGTGGTAGTGAATGATCACTGCTGTTATTATGCTACAGAAATATTAATGCACGGCCTCAATATCAGTGTGCCCTCAATGAAGATGCCACTTAAGAAAATAACAATGTTTTAGGGCTCTACTGAAAGAGTTGATATTTGTCTCTTGATCAAAAATCATCAACAACATGCCAATAAGCATGTGAAATCTCCATATTCTAATGGTAGTGGTTATCTTTAGTTCTCTTTCTAGACCTCCTAAATGGTGCTAAGTGAATTAACAAATGCAAGGATGAGAAAAGATTCAAGCACTCTGTCCTCAATATTAATTTTTCTAGATGCCAGCAGAAGTTGTATAACCAATAAAGGAAGAAGTGCCAAGGCATATTCTCACACCTTTATACTTTGACAGCCCAGGAGTGTTAGGAGGAGAGGGGCAAGTGGCTACAGTGCCTTAACAGAGAGGCAGGCAGACAAAATGGCATTTCTTTGTGAAGCGGCTGCTAATTTCAATGCCTCCTTTTTATTACTGATTATATCCTTTCAAAACTGAACAAAATAATGAATTATTTATGGTGAGATTAGAGATGTCATTCTCATGGAGAACTATTTTATTAGAAAATAAATTCAATGGCAGACATCTGTAAGGCAAAAAAAAAAAATTGTTCACTTAATAAAGTTATTTTTTTCAGAGATGTTAAATGGCACCCAAAGAAAGAGAAGAGAATAAGAGAATAGCTCTGCTACTCACATAAAAATTTCATAGCCTTCATTTTGAGCACAAGCATATTTCTGTTTATCTTATTTCATTGTAGTTTCATACTGTATGTGGAAAGAGAGGCATAAGGATGCAAATGTGGCTGAGAACAAAAGTGGGAGAAGAACAGAATGAGTTTAAGAACACAGCAGAAATATTCAAAAAAGTAATAACAGGAAAGAGGGGAAAAAAATGAGTTCCATATGCTCAGAGAGCAAGAGTGTGAAAAGAGAATTGTAAGATGATGAAAGAAAAGGTATGGACTTGTGTGCTAAAGAAACTACAAAAAGAATGTAATAGAAGAGTACTAAAGAAAAATCATATAAAATAGGGGAAAGTAATAAATAACATGACAAATACAGGGTTCTCTCCTTGATAAATAGGACCTGCTCCATTAAGTTCAGTTTCAGCTACACTTATTACTTACAGCCTGGTCTACAGTAGCAATTTCCCTGTAGTAATTAAAACAAAAATTGACCTGAAGTAGTTATAGTTGAGCTTTTTGCATCTCTGCAGTATCTAGGATGGGCCTGGCTCAGTGCTGTATGTCTCCCCACAAGATGCATTAATACTATCCTTAAATTAAAGCAGTCCCACAAGCCTGTGCTTCCACGAGCACAGCCTTCCCTAGGAAGCAGCAGCACACTTAGCAACACTGGTATCCATGGCAGTACCTACCACGTACGAGTCTAAATGTGGAAGCTCTCTCCCCTTTCACAGTTTTTTATGTCACTACGATCACGCTGCCTGCCATCAGCCCCAGCCCTCATTCACAAGCTGGAGCTGGAGCATGCACAGACTCACAGGGAACACGGGCTGGTGGCTGCTCTTCCCCCTCTGCAAAGCCCAGGCTGCTCTTTCAGAGCTTTCAGGTCAGTTCCTTAGCTGGATTACAAAGAGATTTCTTACTGAGAGCAATATTTCCATTATGATCAAGTTCTTGCTATGGTAGACATGATGCTGTACATGCAGCTTCTGCATCTGTTTGTCGCATCTTTCTCCATCTCCTTTATCATAATCAAAGGGACTGTGCTGAGCACCACTGAAAATAGGGTGTACTGGCTACTCCTCTGATATGTCTGCGAAGATAAACATATCATCTACAGCATCTTTATGGCTGATCAAAGTTACACCAGAACCAGTTCTTAAGTTTGCTTAAGCAGCCTCACAAAGCTACGATGTCTGGTTGGCTATTTGTCTTTGTCTGGACACACGTAGGATGGTTCTGGGGCAGCTTGCACCTCAAAGGATGAGGCTGGACTCTTCAGTTAGTCGGTCTTTGGACTGGTTTGTTATTTCTTATCTACAGAGTTTTTCTTTCTGCCTAGCTGGGATCTGACCAGCAAGGCAGCCAAAGGCACTCTGCGTACTCACGGGGCGGTCGTGTCTTTTTATAGTGAAAACTATGTACAGCATATTTACTTTTTATCTTGAATACCTCTTACTCTTGTTAGTAAGTGCACCTTCACTATGAACTAATCTACAAGTGCTAACATCACCACAGAAGATGGATGACAAGAAGAAAGAAGAACTACGAGGCAGGCTTTGATTCTTCTCTTTTGTTTCTATTACTCTTCTGTACTAAAACTTTAAAATCTACATTTCACTTTGTAAATATGTCATCTTTGCACCATTCCAACTTGAGTGATTCTTGTGTCTTCACACACAGGTGGCACATCTCTAGAAGGGTCAAAGTCAAGCTTTTGGCAACATTCTAGGACTTCTGAGCTCTTTAAGGGTTCTCTCGGTAACTCTGAACATCCCAAGTGATGTGCTGAGTTCCCACACTAAGAGGCTGTAACCAGCTTGGTGAAGGTTTCAGTAGGAAACTCTCTTGTGAACAAAGATGCCCTTGGAGGGAGATGAACTAATCAATATCTGGCATCATTAGCTATGTCATTAGGTCAAAGGCAACTATCCTGCTGTGACTAAAGGAGACTGTTGCCTGAGGAGGAAACAACCTAGGTACAATTGTCCATCTTCCTTGAATATTGCCAGGCACAGAGGTCACTGCCCCAAGCTGGAGTTCCCAGGCACCAAATGGCAAGAGCACATTGTAGCCTGAACGTGGATTAACCTGGATGCAGTGCTGTCAAAGGGGAAGCCCTTTGAAGCTCTTTGCCATAAAAAAAAATACTAAAAAACACCAAAACAACCCATTTTCAAACCATCTTTACCACAGCCAACAACAGTGTTTTGGGAGTGCAACTGCACCCTGCCTGGATGTAATCTCCAGGTGCATTTTGAGCAATTCTGAGCCAGGTGATGGATGACTGAAGCTGCTGTAGACTGCAGAGCCTTTCTAGGAGCGTGGGGGAGCCTTTTCATCCCCATCATCGCCAGGGCTGGGGGCTGCAGCCTCTCCATTCCCCGGGGTTCTCCAGGACCCGCAGCAGCTCCTTGGGGCTGTCAGCGGGTGATGCTCCCTGGTGCGGGCTGTTTGGGTAGTACTTAAGAAGACAAAATAATTGAATTTATACTCTTAAAATGGGAATGTTCTAAAATCTTTGTGTCTCAGTCCTTTTTCTCTTCCACTGGGATGAACTCTGGCTCATTTCCCCTTTATTGCAGCTTTTGATTCTCCTCCTGCTCCTCTCCCCGTCTGTCCCCCAACAGCTGTGCTCTTCTTCATCCACTGAAGCCTGTTTGCAGCTTTGTCATCCCACCCACCCCCCTGCAGCTGTTTGCCTGTGTTCCCAGGGCTCTGGTTTGGCTCTCCTTGGGTCTCAGCCTCTGCCTCCTGCAGAACGGAATGTGCCTTCTATTCCCAGGACTCTGCCCCCGCCCTGGCTTGGAGCTGGGATGTTTTCTCCTTTGCTGCTTTCCCTCCCACTCCTTTCCTGGCCTTGTCTCATCCTCAGCAGCTGTTGCCTTCACCCCTCTGTGAGTTTGGCTCCAGGCTTTCTCCCCATCCCAGCCAGGTCCTCTTGGGTCCGCATTCCCTTTCCCGGACCCCAGCAGCTGTTCCTGGGCACTTGCCCCGCTCTGCTCTGAGCCCTCTCCCCCTGTCCAGGCCACAGCAGCTGTTGTTGTTCCCCTTCTCCACCTCCTGCTCCTGGCCCTTCTCCCCACCTCTTGGGTATTTGGTTGTTAATTGCTGCCCCTAGATGTGCGGAATGTCTTTGTTTTGGCCTGTTGTTTATTAATTCTTATTTATAACATTTTCTTTCTGTCCAGCGGAGATCTGCTCAGCAAAGCAGCCAACAGCCCTCTGACCACCCCCAAGGTGGTGTTGTCTTTTTATACTACAAACTACGTATAACATATTTACACCCAATACCTACCACCTGTGTTAGACAGTGCTTTCCATTCTAAATCCTGAGGTGCCAACATCACTGCAGAAAATGGAGACCAAGAAGAAGAAAGGTTAGACACACCCAAGTTTCTCTATCTTGTCCCCATAACCCCCATACCAAAAATCCTAAAATCTACGTTTTTCACCCTGTGATAATTTTATTATTATATTATTTAAATTTCTGTGACTTTCAGGTCCTCTTATAAAGCTGGTAATTTGCTCCACAGGTCAAAATCAAATCCCCAGGTGTTCTGGGCTGTGTGCCAGGGTCTCTGAGCCCCCTGGTGGGGTCCTTGGCAACTCTGGAGGGAGTGCTGAGGGATGTGCTGAGTTCCAACACCCACCTTTCCCTTCTGGTGCTGCCAGATGGAGTGCCAGAGCTGGGACACGGTGTTGGTTGAATTCCTTGCCTTCCCTTCATCGCCTCAGGTCACAGCAGTGCCAGGGTGGCGAGCAGGGGGACAACATGGGCCATGGCAGGAGTGCTGCTAAAGGGGAGACCTGTGGGACCCACAGGAACATCCCTCATGTGCCATGGGAAGCCTGGCCCTTGGGATAGGTAAAACACAGGAACAGAGGTAGAAAGAGCAGCCAGGACAGCTGTGGGTAAGTCAGGGCTCCCTGCAATTGCCTCTCAGCAGGCAGGACCTTCTCATTGTGTGAAAATGGAAACCTGAGAAATACAAATTTCTGTCCCAGTTTTGGGCAGGAAAGAAGCTTGCAGCAGCTGCCTGGGATGCCTGTGGTGTGTGGAGTGGCTGTGTGTGCACAGGTGTGGATGCTGCTTTAACATTCTGTCTTGCTCTGAGCAAACTGCTCATTACAGCCAAGGGACTTGGCTGTCAGGGAGCTGCCGTGCAGAGTGGACTTCCAGCAGCTCCCATGATCAATGTGACATTTGAAGATGGTATCATTTTCCTTTTCTGACTCACTTGTTTACCTAGAGAGCTGTGTCGTGTTATTGTACCAGCATGAAAAAGGATAGTGTGATCAGGGTGCTGGTTAGGGGACAGAACTGTACCTCTGTGTTCAGGGATGTCTGACAGAAGCTCTGATGATGGCAGCAGCCTTGCACAGCTCCTGTCCTGCTCCCACAGGCACACTCTGGGATGAAGGAACCAGGAGTTCACCCTGGCTGGCAGCTCACTCAGGTCCCCACTTCCAAAAGTGACATCAAAATGCAAATAAAGAAGTCTAGACTGGTCTAGCAGTTAATGTCTCAGACCTTCAGAAACTTCCCCCCCCCATTTTTTTATTTTTTTTTAATCTTGAAGCACCACTCCATTTTCCTCTCATGTCTAACAGCAGCAAATCCCCTGGACATCCCTTGGTACTGCCTCAGTGTCATCTGTCTGCTGCCAAAACCCAAAACTCTTCCCTCCACAGCTGGAGGAATGCAGGTTATTTATTTTGATAAGTAAAGATGCCATTGAAATGTTGCTGGGAAGAGTGATACCTATTTTGAATATAAAGAAAAAAGAAAATTAAGATAAAAGAGATTAATAGGAGTAAGAATGAAGGAACATGAGTGGATCCAGGCCGTAGATTGCAAGGGGGAGGAAGGTGAGGCACCCTGAAGATCAGGAAGAGCTCAGATGTTTGTTGTGGGACAGTTTGGAAGTCCAAGCAGTGGTGGTAGGGTGGTTTCCATCACTCTTTTTGAGGAGCTTTAACTGAGGAGGGTTTCTAATGTTGCTGAAGTCGGTTCAGCTTCCTGCTTTCCAGTGGGATATGAACCAATGAGAGGTTCCTGCTTCAACTTCATCCAGAAAGGAAAGAGTTTCTCACATCATAGTGCATTCAAGAACTGAGCCAGCACATAATGAATGAATGGTTTCGTGTGGGGGACTCCCTGCAAATACTCAAGCTAGTTCTGATTTAAAACGCTAATTTAGGTGTCAGCGTTGCCTGATTTAAATCAGTGAAAGATCTGATCCTATCTCTAAAAGGAATGAAATGTTAAAATGCATGATAAAGTATTCAACTGTTTATCTATACTTAGCTGTATTTGGCAGGGGGGGAAGGTGTTACAGTTTGTGTTGGTTTTTGGGTTTTTTTCTGTGTGCATCTGCCTTTAATTAATTACTTTGTGGCCTCATTATCTGCTACTAGATGTACCCTGCAGGTGAGCAAAAAAGCCCATGTTTGCCATTCTGAAAAGCAAAATCCTTCAGAGAATGCCATCTGATTCTGCTGCAATGCAGTGACTGGCTGGGGTTAAAAGCCTTGCACACAATTCCTGCTAACTGGTGATTAATCTCCAGGAAAAGCCCCATGTCTTAATTGCTATTGTATAATTAGTAACCTCTTCCATCTAACCAGTGTTAAGCTGAAATAGTTATGTGCCAAGTCACCATCATTCTCTCTAAATAAGGATCTGGAAATGCTGCTCAAAACAGTCAATTCTTGTTTTTCTTTTTTCATTCCTTTGAAAAATGCTAAGACCAGCACCATCAGTGCTCTGTGGCCAACTCTGAAAATCCACAGAGCTGCCACAGATCACTGCAGCATAAGTGGCTAAACAAAGTAATCCCCAAAATTGAAAATGTAAAGATGAGCAAAGTCTGTCAGGCTTCTTATATAACTTATGTTGTAAAGGAACCTAAAATACCAGCCAGAAACTACCTCTTGATTTAGAGAATATGGAGCTGAAAGTAGGAAAAGAGACTTTAATACAACTGTGAACCTCAGGGCAGCCAAATATAACTAAGCTTTAAGAAATTGATGTAGTTTCCTTAATATCTATGGCCTGGGTATTTGGATGTTTGATATTGGATTAATTGATAGCTCAGTATCAATTGTAAGTTGATTTAAGTTTCCCTGTGGTATTTAGTATCTCTCTCTGGAAAAGGTTTTTGTCCTGAGGAAAATACAACTCAGAGGTAGAAACATTGAAATATTTGATTTTGATAATAGCAAATTGATTTCTATCAATAACTTTAAAAATAATATTCTCAAAAATTAAAATATCATGCAAAGCAATATAAACTAAAAGAAAACCAAGTTCAGATGAAGACAATATTTTAAAACTACTTTGGTTTTCTTAGAAATTTTCATCTAGGTGAACTTGTACTTCCTGAGGAAAAAAATTATTCCCAACCCCCAAAATAATTAGCATTCAGCCAGTTAGATTCTTGTCTTCAGTGTAATTGTGAAAAGATTTTAGAAAACTGACAGAGGTGGGTTGAATAATCAGCCATAAATAACAGCGGAATTGTACACAGGAAATTCAGTGACTGTTTTCTTCTCACCAACATAACTATAATTGGCAAAACAAAATTAATGCAAAAGAGATGAGCATCTGTTTTGCTTTAACCCAGTCTCTTTCCTGCTGTAGTTTTCCAGGATTTTTGCTGGCTCACAAAACTATAGGATCAGGCCCAAAGAATTGGTGTGTAGCGTAGTTTTGTGTTTCTGCAGTGGTGAATATCTATTTGGAGACTGCTCTTCAAGAAGGGCTTCATCTTTTCTCTTCTTTCTTTTCCTTCCTTCTTTCTTTTCCTGCTTTTTTCCTGTGTTACATGGTTAAAATGATAAAGGAGTTTAAACAAAGGACCTCAACTGTCTCTTTCTGAGGAGAGCTTGAAAAATTCAGGTGAATCAGCAAGAGATATTTAAATAGTTCCTCATTTTATTCCACTGGAATATCATATGGCATACTTAATGTGCTGTCAGTGAATTTTTATAAATGCTCATGTCCAAAAAAGGGAGGTCAGAAGCTCTACGGTCTTCATCAGAAACTTATTTCATTTTTTTCTCATTTAATCCTCTAGACAGAAGCATCTGAATATTTAGCACTCATTAATAACTCAAACATAATTCCCCTTTTCTGTCATGTTTTGCAGAAGTTTCTTGGAGCTTAAGACGGGTTTTCCCTATTCTTGAAGTAATATTTCCAATATTCTATAGTATCCTTTCTTAAATTATTATTTTGAATTTTGCTTGTTTTGATCAAAATTTTTATTTTGAGTTTTGCTTGTTCCCCATGGCCTGAAAGAAATTTAAAATTTTCAACATTCTTTAGGTTTGGAAAGGCACTTTTCTAACTAATTCTACCAAGCATGATAAAGCCTGATGTCTGTGGAAACTTCAGCTGCTGCTTTATGGTACTTAAACATGGACTCTGGAATTTCTACAGTTGCTTTCTCTATTCTCATCACCTTGAAAAATACATTTGATGAACAACAGTGATAAAGACAAGTTGTAGGACAGCAGACAAATATGATATTAGAGAGAAAATATGATCTGTCTTTAATTTCAAAATGTTGAGTTTAAATGTTTTTGCCATCATTTTAAATGACCAAAAAGACTAAAGAGAGGCATTACAAAGAGAAAATAAGAAAGAATGAAAAGGAGGGTTCTGGGTGCTGATTCTTCCTGAAGAAATTCCTTGAAATGATGTAACATTTATTCTTTATTGCTTTGATTGCTCTTAGTCAGTTCAGATGGGCCTAAACATCTGTTATATAATAATTTAGGCAGTACAAATATACTGCAGGTGTCCATAGAAAACCAAAATTTTGGGTTTTGCCTATACCTATGTTATGGGGATTCATGTTGGTGTGGATGTGTTTTACTTCTACGAGCAAATTCAGAAACTTTAGAATAAATGTAGAAATTTCCTGACACATTATTAATGCAAAATGACAGAAAATGTGGAAAATCAGAAATAATGAATGCATTTCCAGACATTTTTTCCATAAGCATACTATGTTTCTTTATGTATTGTAGCTGATTATTATCTTTATTTTTTTTCCAAGTTTTTATGTATGATTCTTTACTGAGAGTAAAACGTAGGCGATAATCAAGTTTTTGAGCTATTAGGAGAAATGTAATAGAGAAAAAGAGTCTTAAACAGCCATAAAAGTTTCAGGAAGGGATTCTGCAGTCATATTCCTTTTCCTTAGAGAAATGTGTTTAGTTAAAAATAGTTTTAATACAGCTGCTTATTTCACCTTGGAGACAGAAAATTGCAATGGTTGCTTCATAGCTAACCCACTTTGAATCAATGTGTTTAAAGAGGTGAAAACCACCAGCGGATGAGGGAAGCAGGGTTGAGAAAAAAGGTGGCTGTGGATGAGAGCCTTATCAATAAGTTACTTGTGGAAGGGAGAAAGTAATTGATGACTTGCACCTATCTGCTTAGCTTGTTTCCTCTTTGCCTTCAGGTTTTCTCTCTCCTTTGTTTTACTGAATGTTATTTGTGGGTAAAATTGAAATTAGGAGATGTTAATGGTTGTTGCAAGTAAGAACTGGCTGTGTGGAGGGAAGCGAAGAATCTCTTGCAGGGATATTAAAAAGGTAAACTGCTCTAATTTGAGAAAACAGTAATTGACAAGCAGTCTGGTGTTGTGTAGCACTGTTTTCAGAAAGACCCTATCAGAAATATTTCACTGCAAATGTTATAAAAATAAAAAAGGTGAAGAGTCACAAAGTCCAGGCCTGAACCCTCTTCTGTATCTCTGGAAAGAAATTCTGTCAGGTCTCAGAGAGTTTCACAGCTCTGCCCACCCAGGACCATAGAGTGCAGAGAAATCAGTGAAGTGTATTGTAAGTCTTTATATTTTCCTGAGCGCAGACCTTGTACCAACAGCACTGGTAGGTACCTGCTTTTGCTAAATTATCAAAGTTTGTGATGATAACAAAAGTTACAAATTGTCATCAGAAGAGCAAACATACAAGGAGGCAGGTGTGAAGAAAGCAATTTAGAGAAGCTTGAGCACTTAATGACATTTAATATTCTTTGAAGTACCATTTTCTTGCTATCCATTTTCCTCTCTTACCCAGAACACAGAAGAGGCCTGGAGTTTGCTGCACAGACCATCACAATGTATTTAATTTGAGTAATTCCTGTTTACATTTACATTATGTCCAGAATCGTCCTTGTTGTTTTCAAACATTAATATTCTTCAAAGAAATCTGTTCCATCACAGTGAGTGACTGGCTGGGGTTAATGGCCCTTGGCACAGCTCCTCCTAGTTGGTCATTAGTCTGCAGGAAATGCCCAGTGCCTTAATTGTTATTGCTTAATTAGCAACCTCTTCTGTGGAAGCAAGTGCCATATGACCTGAAATAGCAATGTACACAGCAACAGTCATTTTCTCTGAACGTTTGAGCTATGCCATAGGCGGATCTTGTGCAAGTGAAACAAAGCATGGGAAGTTCATGTATACTCAAATAACAAGGATCATGCCACTAAAATAGAATTCTTCTGATATGGTGATTGACAAATATGGGTTTTTTTGGATTTCTGGGATGGCAATAGTTTAAATCAGTGACTAACCAGAAGCCTAAAATTTAAAATGAAAAAGTCTGTGTTTGCCTTATTCCTCACACAATTTAGTGTTCCACATTTCTAATCAATGCTGCCATTATATTTGCAGTCTGCCTGTGGTTAGCCACGGCTTTAATCACTGCAGAGTCTGTGTGAATGCACAAAAACAAACCCAGAGCACATTCCTACACCATTAATGGACATTTTTTGCTTGATTCCTGGGTCATGAGAACCTGTTCTCTGCACCCTTGGCCATTCCCTTCTCCTCTCTGTTTTGCTTTTTTTTCTTTTCCCACCCTTTGCCTACTTACAAATTGCATATTTTGATTGCAATCCCTTGTAACAGTAATTAACTCTTCTGAGTGCATGTATGGTATTTACCCCACACTGGGGTGTTACTCACTCCTGGAGTCCCAGAAATTGCACACCCCTAGAATATTGTGGAGAGAGACAATGCAGCACACTGATAAAGAAACTTTTAAAACTTGGAAGTAGACTTGCATCCTTGCAGTGAACTTTATAGAAAAATAGAGAAATCAATTATTTGTTGAATGTAGAATGCAACTATAGATGGTTTGTGTATCAATTTTCATTTTCTAAAATTTTATATTTCTTGAAGGTAAAAACTCTGATACTTTTCCATGTGAATAGAGTAGAGAACGTTACATAAGTATAACCTTGATTAATTTGTTTTTTTGTCTAAAACTATTTACAGTAAATGTTCATAATCACTATAACTCAGACTATTGAAGTCAATTGAAGTACATCCAGTGACATACAAGGGCTTAGATTCATAGAGATAATTTTGCAAATATGACAGTTATGGACACTTCTTTCTGAAAGAAGATTAGATTACTTGGGTTACAAGCTGGAGAAGCTCCATAAATGTGGATGGTTCAGCATATGTAGAGTTTGAGCCCTGGTTCTGTAATAATTTTTCACACATTTTTTTGACTCATCAAATGGCAGCCCAGCTGTTCTACTTTGCTCTGTAATACCACTGAAAGTCTAACTGTCCTAATCTACAGACACCAGTGCCAATGCCCATCTGCTTGTAGTAGCTGAAAAAAATGGGGACAGAACAAAAAGAAATCTTAAGAAGCTCATTTTAACTGCACTGCTGGGTTTTGGTGGTTTTGAAAATTTTAAAAATATAGAAATATTATATATTTGTTCAGCTTTAGTCCAGCATGGTAGTAACAGAAAAGCTGTGTCTCTTAAAGTGGGAGCAAGTGTTGCTCTAACCATCTCTGGAGCCATGTAGTAGCTGTAAATAATTTGTTTTGATTCAAACTGTGGACAAAATATCCAGTTAAGTTGAACTTGAAGACTTCTATTGCTAAATGGCCTTCAAAATCTCTTTTACTTTGACTTCTACTTAATTACTGGTTTAAAAACATGAGTTTATTTTAACTAAAGAGCTACCAAACATACTCAGTATAAATGTTACTAAAAGCTGACCCTGTCCGAGCCTGTTCTTAACTCTACATGAAACTTGTGCTAACTTAGAAATAAAGCTAGCAAAATCAAATTCATCTCAGAGCTGAGGAGACAGATAGCTAGGTTTGGTCCAGACCAACAAACATTAGAGAAACTTAGAAAACAGTAAAACCCTGCAACATTTATAGGAGAATATGTGACAAAAATGCTTTCATAATTTACCATACTCTGTGAATGCCATGGGAGTAATTGTTTCCTTTAAGTACTTGGCAAACAGTGCTAGTATCCATTCAAAAGAGTAATTTTCCACTCAGAGAATTTCTTCTTGTAAGCACTTATGGAAAGAACAGCCAGCAACACAATGCCTTCTCTGCACTGCTCCCTGACTACATTCATGCAGTCAAAACAGGAGCCTGAAATGTAGAAGAAATGAACAGCTGCTATTAAAACAACAATTAGATGCAGAAAGATCATCTTGTCAGTAGAGCAGAAGTTTATGGTTATGGTGTGCTTGTACTTGTTCGTTTTCTGGTTTGTGTCTCTAATCAAAACTCTTTTGCAGTTTGAGGCAAAGTTCTACAATCTTAAGTAGATTTGCAACCTTAAATGGGATTCACATGATAGACAAAATCACCTCTTCTCCAATTTCTGTGTGAACTGCTGTCTTTTCTGTAACTGAATAAACTGTGCTATAGGGACTGGACAAGCCTTGTTAGTTAAATAGGTCCCCTGGCCTCAGTGACACAACCTGCAGGATTTCCAGTCCCATAAAGAAAATACATACATGACCTGTAAGATAGTTAAGAGATGGATATGTGAATAAATATGCATCTAATTAGTGAGTAATATGGGCCTATCTACTAAGGGAATATAGATGCAGCTGAGCAAATAGATAATGGTTTACTCAAGTCTGTTTGCAGCTGTGGTGAATTGTCTCCTAATCGTGTTGTTTCAGCTTGTCTCTTGTCTGCACAATGTATTGAAGAGAATCTTATTTCTGCTCTAGCAAGAGCTAAATTTTCAGAGCAGTACTGTTAGATGCTTTGTTCTGGCAGATATCAAAAATTTAAATTCACAGACTGTGAATGTCTTTCAAATATATATTTTTAAATCTTAGTCTCGGTATTGCAATAGAATTCAGATGTCACCTTGATGTCACCTTGGTTTGGGGTTTGTAGAAGCCAAAAGTGAAAGAATATCCTAGCAGCATTTCTCTTACATATGAATTTGGCATTTAGGTTATATCTCTGTGTTTACAATACAGCTGAAGTTCAGTGAAATGGCATTTAAGGAGCTCTGCATGATTTTGCAGAGCAGTTTACACTTTTTCATCAGAACATAGATCCTTTTCTCTCTGAAGATGCATAAATTGCAACAAGGTTTGGCATAATTTTTGATATTTTCAATATATTGTGTAAACAAATTGGTGGAAATGGGGTTGTCATAATGAAAAATACTATTTCTCTTGTCCAGTTATACTATTTCTATGCCTGGGGCTTTTTTTGTGGTCAGAAATACATATAGTTCTCATTTTTAAACATACTACCTTAGAGAGCAGCATTCAGGGGGTGAAAAAGGCTGCTTTCCAATTTTGTTAGAATTACCAATATTAACTCACTATAAATAAGCAAATATTTATACAAGCATAGAGTGCAGATGATCAATACAGTATTTCATCAATAGTTTTGTCTTTAGCTTATGTTTTGCAGAAAGATGGTTTAAAATTCACTTTTAGTTGTGTGCCTCTTTTTGCCAAAAAAAAAAGGCACAGAAAAATTCTGCATTTCTGATCAGGCAACCAACCATTCTTTATGTATCCATCCTTCAAGAAGAATACTAAGGATGAATGGTGTATTTTCTGCTTTGCATTTGTTGCTTCTGTCAGATCAGCCTTGCTTCTCATTCAGATTAACTTCACACAAAGCATCTGTCAGTTATTCTCTTTCACTTCATCAGTGTTGTGATATTTCTTGAAGTTATAGCAACTTCTGCAATTTAGTCTGCTTTTTAGGAAACCATATATTCGAACGGCACTTGAAAGTAGAGGTATTTTTTTCTTTTCTCTTTCTAAATTCTTCTTGTTCCATTGCAACATTGCATACTAGGGCAATACTGGGTAGTTATTATATGGATGGAGAAAATAAGTATTTTCATATCTAAAGATTGTTTCTATAATCATAAAGTAAAATTAAATGTACCAAAGTTCTTATCCAAAATATCTTAAAAGGCATCTGGCTATAACACCAGGGAAGAACTGAGACAGAATATTTTTCCTGTATTTTCCTACAATTCAAATGCAAATAAATTTGCCAGGAAACAAAGAGAAAGATAAAAGCACAAGATAAAAACCATGTCTTAAGCTCAGACACATGAAATATAGAAGTGGCAGAAGCCCTTTTTCCATCCATCAGTTAGGTTTTTGGAAGTGGATCCAAAGAGTGTAGGCATGCATTTTGCTGCCTGATGCAGATGAATTCTCAAAATGCAATGTGGCAGTTTAATTGATTAGAGATCTAACAAAATTTTCTACAAACACTGGCACAAGACATTCTTGAAAATGCTCTTCCAAAAATGCATGACTGATATTCAAAGATTAATTAGCTACTTACCATTTTTATAAGACTTCTAGAATATCAAGTAAAAACATTTAAAATTATTATTTTAATTTCAGTGGGACTTAATTTTCATAGATAGCAGTTGGATCAGAATAATT
The DNA here is from genome assembly GCF_028018845.1 of Melospiza georgiana. NCBI lineage: Eukaryota > Metazoa > Chordata > Aves > Passeriformes > Passerellidae > Melospiza > Melospiza georgiana. The sequence continues at coordinate 21,932,046 of NC_080432.1, forward strand.
CCTTATGTACCAGATAGAGTGATCACCAGCCCTATAACTTAGTAGATATTAAATTGTGTGTATATTAAATTGAATCATAAATTCATGGTTAACTTATTTGGAAAAAATAGCGAAGCTGTAATTACTTACAAAAATGTGAACAGCTCTTATGTATAAACTAAGATATATATTATATGTGACACTTTTACTGCACACTTTATATTATTTAATGTATCCTTGGCATTACTTTGTATGACAAACAGTAAAGCAGAACTTTCCAGTGTTTTGAATACACTGCACTTCCACCTCTGGCTATCTTCTTAGTCTCCATTCAAAGTTTGGAGTGCATTAAAAATTGCTTCTACCCTATGTCATGAATTCTAAAAACTTTCAGTATTATGAGTTTTGCAATTGCATATCTAATTTTATATCTTAGATTACTGTGGATGTTCTATTGTATAATTTGAATTTTTTTTTCATAACTTAGTTCATAAGTTATGTTTGAGTTTGAATTAATTGCCCTGTGATCGATCCCTTGTCTGATTTTCGCCATAGACAAAAAACAGAGATTGTGTTGCAACTGCAAGTTCACCTCTCCTATTTAGTTTTTATTGATAACTTTGAAGCTGCTTCTTCTTTTATTTGCAGTGATGGTATTTAAAAAAAAAGTAGGAAGAAATTTAAAAAAACAAACTCCAGCTGTACTTCTTAATGATTAGGCCAATGTCCAAAAAGTTTTATGAACTTGCCCAAACTGTTTTGAAATCAGGAAATTGGGAAATTGTTGAAGGTTTGCATTTTACTTTTTTGTTTTTTTACTGAATACTGCTTTCACCTTGAGTGAAAGACAAGGCGTAGTTATTTTAATTGGTTTTTAATTCTTTAAAACTGATGAATGCTGCCATCTTTTAATGGTGGATGGATGAAAGGCTTAGGAGGAAAAAATATTAATGATGCATCCAGCTTTCCTGCTGTGTTTTACCAAGCTTTAGCCAATTGATATCTATGCACAAGCTGCTCCTGGAAGCAGAGCAGTGGGAAGGGCACAGTTGTCAAGTGATGTGAGGCAAGGTGAAGTGGGATGTCATTTCTGCACTTTGTGTCATGGCATTTTATCAGTTCCCCAGTGGCTTTCTACAAACATTAAATTGGTCAGAAGCTTCTGCTGCTGCTGTAGAATAGGAAAGTTTTGAAAGAAATTAATTTGTGAATGTCATGCTGACTGGTATTACTGCATGTAATAAAATAGACTATTTTAATTACATCCTGGGATGATGTAGACTATTAAATAAAAATGTTAACATCTTCCTAGCAACCAGAGCTGAAACATGTACAAATAAATGTTAGATCTTGGTCATGAAGACTCTTGGCTATTAAGGTTGTCTATAACTTTATGTCTAAATCACTCAGGGTTATAAGGTCTGTGAATCATCACTTTTCAGACACCCTCAGTTTTCTAGCATGGATTTTCTCACAAAAGTTTTAACTTCTAAAATGTAAGTTCAAATTATGCTTGAGGAAAATATTGTTTAACTAGCTAACATTAATATTGAAAAGGCACAATTGGGAAGCTGACACAGATATTATCACGTGATGATGAATCTAACTCTTTATTCCAGTTTTACAGCTTGTGATATTATCTGTTGAAAGCCTCATAAAATTGAGATAGTTAAATTTTACCAGACAATATTCATTATTTAGCAATAGTATGCATAACACCAAAGTCTGTCTGATGTTAACCCAACAGTAAATCTGATGTAAATAATCACATTTAGTTCCCTACAAATCAAATTATGAATGTTTTTAAGTAAATAGGTGGAATGAATTTCTAATAGAACTAAACTGCTGATTGTACTTGCTATAGAATTTCAAAAAAATAAATATTGTCCCCAGAGAATAGCCCAAAAATATAAAAGGAGCCTGATTCTGATCTCAAAATAATTTTGAAATACCTTATATACTTTAAAAAAAATAAATGTTACACCCCTCCAATATAATGCAAATTAAAATTAATGCTTAGCTCATATCAATTGGCATGGATCTATTGATTTTAGTGGAGCAATATAATATTAAATCAGATGTGGCCTTTGAATACAAGAAAATCTCAACTGTTTCATACTGTTTTTGTGCTAGTTTAAAATAAGCAATGAAATACTGTCAGAAATACTAACAAATGGTGATACAATTTATTTTAAATGAGTTCTGATAAATGCCATATCTACAGGAAGATGGAGATTTCCCAGATGCATCCTGTTGGTTGTCATATATATCCTGGAATCGTAGAATTTTCTAAGCTGGAGAAGACGCACAAGGATCATTGAGTCCAGTTCCTGGCCTTGCAGAGGACAACCCAAAAATCACACCATGTGCCTGAGAGCATTGTTCAAACAGTTCTTGGACTCTGTCACTGTGGTCACTGCCCTGGGGAGCCAGTTCCAGTGCCCAACCACCCTCTGGGTGAAAAACTTTTTGTAATATCCAAATTAAACTTCCCCTGACACAACTTCAGGCCATTCCCTCAGGTCCAGTCAAAGGTCACCACAGAGAAGAGGTCAGTGTCTGCCCCTCTGCTTCCTCTCATGAGAAATCTTTAGGACCATGATAAGGTTTCTCCTCAGTCTCCTCCAGGCTGAACAGACCAAGTGATCTCAGCTGCTCCTCGTGTGGTTTCCCCTCAGGGCCCCTCACCATCTCCATGGTCCTCCTTTGGATGGTCTCCAAGAGCTTATATCCTCCTTTTATGGTGGCACTTGGTTCTGTAGGTGAGACTTCTTTTAAAAATTCATAGAATTATAGAATGGTTTGGGTCAGAAGAGATCTTAAAATCACCCAGGTCCAACCCCCGTGCTGTGGGCCGGGACACCTTCCACTTAGCTGGCTTGATCAGAGCCCACTCAGTCTGGCCTAGAACATTGCAGAGATGGGGCAGCCACAACTTATCTGGGAAACCATTGCCTCACCACCCACATGGTAAAGAATTTCTTCCTAATATGTAGCCCAAACCTACCCTCTAAATTTAAAGCCTTTCCCCCTTGTCGAAAGTCCTACTCCAACTCTCTTGTAGCCCCTCTTTAGGTACTGGAAGGCCTCACTTAGGATCACCTTAGAACCTCCTCTTCTCCAGGCTGAAAAATCCCACTTCTCTCAGCTTTTCCAGTATATTCAAAAAGTTCTCTAAGTGTTTATCTGACTTGACTATCTGGGTATATTATTTTGTGAATTGCACAGCTGCCTTCAACTGAACACAAATATTTCCCTGAGCTAATATATTCAATCTGGCATGAGAAGGAGCCAAAAACATAGAAAGATCCAAGCCTATAATTTTTACAGCCATATAACATGTGTAACAGGTAGATCATCCCCATCTCTTCTTCCCTTTTTGTTTCATATTTATTTACAATGCCTTCACCACTGCAGATATAATAGATTTTACTTCATGCACTATCAATTTAGTAATAAAATCAAGCTTCGAGTAAACACACAGAACAGATTGAAATGTTTAAAAATGCTAAACAAACATCATAGATTTGTTGTCGTAGGCAAAATGGGTTGAATTTTGAAGCAGATTAAGAAATATGGTAATTTCTTCAGTGTATGTAAAGGTATACCTAAAATAGAATAATTTATTGTATAATTAAGAATGGTAAATGAAATTGTGATGGAACCTGTACTTGTAGGTACTTTCACTCTTCACTGTGAAGAGTGAAATAGCCTTTTTATGGCTTTAGCAGAACCTTGAAAATCTCAACACATGCTGCAGGGGTGCAGTGTGTTTGAGGAGGTAAAGTTTTGAGAAAGACTCAATATTCTTAGTGACATAAAGTGTTTAAATAGTTGAAATGGAACATTTTTCCATTGTTGAAGATGTATGGAAAGTCTTGGTTATACTGTTTGACCAATGAAAGTTTTAGGGACTGGAAGATTAAAGAGTAACTGGCAAGGTAAAATTTTCTCTGGCAGATGGAAACACAGAAATGGTATATAAGAAGTTTTGTTTAGGGTGTTTGCAATTGATAAATTAGAGCATTACCAGATGATTTCTCTGATATTTTAGTGAAGTAGCTGAAAGAGGTCTGATTTGTTTATCTTACTAGCCAAGCCTGAGCATTCACAGAAAAAGACTGAGAATAGAGGCTATTAAGCATGGAAAATTACCTAAGGCAGATCTGTAATCACTTGGCTAAGAAAAGCTAAAGATGAGCTTTATCAGATTTTTAGCCATTGCAGATAATTCCATGTCAGAAGCTACCTTGGAATAATATTTCTGACCTCAAAATCTATGAAAGCAGATTTAAGTTAAGGCTGTGATATACCTCAGTAGAAAATGAGGATCCAAATTTATGCATTTCAATCACATTTCTTCACTGGTATGAAACCTGGGAATGCAGAAGTGGCAATAGAAGCAGAAATAAATGCAGTCCTGCTGAGCTTGAAGTTATTCAAGGGTGGCAAGTTTGTCAGTTTTACAGCACACCTTCCAGAAGTGTTTACAATGCTAATAGAGTTATATAAAGGGAAACTTGTGATTTTAAAGGCCACTGAGTCACATTTTGCCCTCGGTGAAGTGGAGCAGTCAGTTGCCAATACAGACAGTTTGCACAGTGTAATGTGAATTCAAAAATCTATTGGACACATCCAGCAGTGTCCATGGAGATAGATTGTGGATCAACATGTGGAGCAGCTGCTAGGAAGGGAATGCTCTGTGTGTCAGAAAAGTCTGGCAGTTGTTCCTCCTGGTGAACTTGCTTTTCACAAGTGAGTGTGAGGAGGGTTGCATTAGAATCTATTAGCGTGGGTTTTCAGAAAATCATGGGATGGAATAAAAATAAACCCCTTAACTTCTGCTGCATACTAGCAGTGCTCCAAAGTGACACTGTGATCAAATGAGAGATTCTCTGAAAAAAAAGGGAAAGCTGAAAGCATGACAATTGATAGATAGATGACATGACCAGAGTTACTCAGCAAAACCAATTGGAAGTGTTGCTCTTTTTTTCCCCCTCCTGCTAGATTTATAGGGTTTTGTTCATTCCTCGAGAAAAGTAAAAAAAAAAGGAATCAATTCTCTGATTTTTTAATCTGACCTGTTTAGGAAAATCACTGAAATTACTTAAGCACTGGTTCAAAAACAGAAGTCTTAATCTATTGGAAATACTCTTTCTGGAGGAGCTTTTGTAAAATACCCCACACATTCATATAAATAAGTGTTAGAAATAAAAGCATTTTATAATTTTTTTTTTTGGTGAAAAAATTGTGCAGCACACTTTCATGTGGTATATAAATGCTTGTATTATGCTGTAGCTGGACTGAGACATTCTTACTGTGGTCACCATAAAAGCAGCCTGTTCTCTTGGAGAGTAGCTTGAAATATTTATATGAAGCAAACCTGAAATTTATAAAAGTTGGAAATGTCGATATTCAAATAGGAATTTAATGATGAACTGTGGAATTAGCAATTGAACCAGAAGGACAAATCAGCAAACAAAGCACATCTTGGATGTTGAAATAGGAAGATGATGCCTTGATATGCAACTGTACGCCAGTGTAAGGCATAAGATCCTTTTCCATACTAATGTCTGGTGTCATCACATAATATGGTAAAATCTCACAGATGTGTTTTATTATCTAAGCATAAACTTTAAAAAAGTAATATTTACTGTTCTGTTTTATTGTCACAAAAGGGGCTGCTATGTTTTTAAGAAGAGTAAAAATAGCAATGCTGACACCTGTCAGTGCAGTCTGGCAAATTTTCTGATGTTATCTAGAGTGTTCCCAAGTGCACCCCCTCCAGCAGCATAGACAGTAGTCTGAGTTATGCAGGCAAACCTTCTTGCATTAGTCTTTGATTTCTGTGTTATATTTGTGTACTTCCTGCGGGGGCACGGTTGTATTGTGATGATTTAAGCAAAAATAGTGTCTTTGGTGTATGCTGAATATAAATCCAGGAGAAATGTAGGCAGGTGAATGCCTACATCTTAATTACTTCTTCAGCTAAATGTCTCCGTTTCTTTTATCAAACACAAAGTGCACCATTTTTTAGTTCTCATTTTCATGTGAGAATGTTAATAGGTGAATGACTCAGGATTCCCAAATTGTAGAAAATTGAACAGAAAACTAAAAAAGTCCTGTATTTTAGTTACCAATTTTATTTTTTGGATTTTGTAGTAACTGGCTAAATGATATTCCTTTGTACTCTTATTTTTATTTTCTTTCTTCCATTCTTTTACAAGTCAAAATATCTATTGCATATGTCATCCATTAAAAAAAAATCTTTAGCTCATTTTTGAGACCAGTTTTACTGGCAAAAAAGCCAAAAACAGGAAAGAATTTTATCTTCAGATAACATCAGAATATAGTAGCAGTTACTTGGCAGAGTTTTTAATTTTAAAAGATTGCCTGCTTTATATAAATGGTGATATAAGAGGTAAACAGAATATAGTGAGTAGCCTGCAAAATAAAAAATTGTATTTAAGATAGATGAAAGTATACACCAGTTTCACAACTTTCTTTGTTGATCTCAGTTCCCTCCTCAAACCTGTGGATAATATAGAAGCCTGGAAAAAGTTAAATTTTCCTCATTGGTAAATGGAAGAGGCTTACTTGGCAGTTCTGGTGTATACACTTCAAGGTCTCTCAAGTACGAAGGAAATTTTAAAAATACTGTATAGGAATATTTTCAACAGGAATTTAGGGAAGCAAGTGCTATTTATTTGACAAATGCTTGTACTGATTGGATTGATGAATTGCCATGGGCAAAAAGTAAACCCTTGTACAGCTAAATGTAGCATTTATAGAAGACTTGATCCTCTTGGTGTAGTTTCAGTGAATGGAAAGGAGCAGAACTTGTTAGATACTTTTTAGCAAGACAGGTTTTTATTCATTAATAAGGTCACTGGGTTAAGTGGAAGTGGATGTTACATATCTATCTTAAAATTCAAAGATCTGTTTTCAAGAAACCAGGCTAGAAAAAGTTCAATTATTTTGTGCAGGTAAAAATGAAATATTTAAACTACCTTTCTAATTGTTGGGATTTATATTATCCTTTTTTTCTTTCTGTATTTTCTTAGAAAGTGATAATTATAAAAAGTCTTTTAAGTGTGATGGTCTGAGTTCGTATATTTCCTTAGATATTCATGAGCTCTGATAACTTTTAGCCATTTCCTGGCAAGTGAACATTTTCTTCACACTTTACAGTGTTTCCTTTGCATTCACTACTCTTTTGTTTGTTTGTTTTGTGGCTTTTGTTTGTTTTGGTTTTGTTTTCCTTTTTTTTTTTTTTTAATTCTGTGCTGAGATGCTCAAAATAACCACTACTGAACAACAGTTCAGGAATTAGCATAATGGCCTTCATATGATTCCTGTCTGTGTTGTGCATCTCAATAGGGAGCTGTGAACTCTCTCTGCATCATAGGAAACTCTATCTGGCATCATCTTTTTCCATTATCAGCTTTAACTTTTCCCTATGATATGCAGTGGCACACTTTAAGGAGTCATTTCCATTGCTGTCAGTGCTTCTAGTTTTGTATTCAAAGACATGCGCAACCCCCCCCTGAGGTCAATGAAAAATGCCCTTTGAATTCAGTGGTCCTTACATGAGATTATTTATGTATTGAAATACATTTTTTTAAAAAATATATACCTAAATTTTATTCGTTTATAAGTATTTTCATTTATCTTTATTCTCCTTAGTAATGGCAGTAAGTGTAAGCATTTTGGGGTTAAGCCAGCAGGAGAGATATGGATTCTGTGCTTCTATATAACCAGAAGTAAAAAGCATGTTGGAAGTAATCAGGGAAAACAGTGAGAGTCCATAGTTCAACCATGAATTTGCACATATGAAATAGAAACTTTTTATTGTTTTTAAATATGAAAAAACATATTTAAAAGGTGTATATTTTAAAGGAAAGAAAAATATAAAAAAATGTAGGAAAGCACCCTTTGCTTCCAGGTTTTGATGTATAAGCTTAAGTAACCATCTAAATGCTAAATGATCCTACTGAAGTTTATAGAATTTCTAAATTCAGAGTGCTGTGAGCACTAGATAATTTTAATCAGGTTTCAAAGTAATTATTTGTTATTCAAAATCTACTATTAAGTGTGAAAAATATTAATAGATTAGTAAGTTCAAAAATAAAGCAATTTTTTCCTTTGGCTTATTATTCCTTATATAACAGGTATATACATATAAACACATAAAATGTCATCACCTCAGCTTTGCTAATCTTCTGTGCATTCCTGGAACTTCAGCTACAGCTGTAGCTAGATCAGATCTGAGTGGAAGCAGCAATGAAACTTCTGGGCTTTGTGAGGAACTCCAGGTTTTATCACTCGTAATTAGAAGCTGATGGGAAGCAGCAGTAGAGTTTTATAAAACAGCAAATGCTTCTGAGACTCAGCAGGTTTTGTGTCTGTGGAAAACACTGTTTCATGGGAACAATGATTATCTGAGACTCACTTTCAATCCAGCCTCCTCTCTGAATTAATTACTCCCCACATTCAGTCATCTGAGAGGCACAGGGAAGGCAGGAGCTCCTTTTCTCACTGTTCACCAGTAGGGTCATAGACTGCAGCTCTTTTTAGTGGTCATTGTTCATATTGTTACTTTTATTCAAAATCTCTTCTCATCTCTCAGTGTATTTTCATGGTGGAAAAGATTCTGATAATTATGATCTTTTTTTGTAGTGTTAATCAACAAAATCACAAAAAAAATACTAAAAAGAGAGATTTAAAGGAAGCAATCTAGAAGCAGCTCACACCATCAAAATTATTTATCTATTGGGTAGGGTTAGGTATTTTTAGGAAATACTAAAATTTCGCTTTATTTTGATTATACGACAGCTTTGTGTCAATCCATATCCTCTGAAATTAGGTTTAACAATCTATAATACTATTCAAATAAGTAATTCAAACTAACCGTACAGTTCATATTCACATAAATCAGTTTAAATTTGGTAAGAAACTAGTTCAAACTACAAGTTTTCCTTGTTTTCTTTTTATTATGGGGAAATGATCTTACACTTTTGGTCTTAGTTCCTTCATTTGTAAAGTGGATATGAGGATGGATTTCTGCTTTTTATTGCTCCTGAAAGATATTTTAATGCCTAACTCATAACCCTAAGCAAAAGTTGTTTTCACTCATGGAAAATTATAAAGGCCTTTGTGTTATGATGAAAAAGACAGTAAAGCAACTGTTCTAGTTAAAAGTTGCAAACAATCAGGAAAATATTTGCCTGCAAACATTTGGAACTCCAGCTTTGACCTGATGAGAAAACGCAAATTTTCCTTTGTACTTCTTCTAAAGGATTGTTGTTTTTATTTTGCAGAAGCTGTGTCTCAAGCTAGAGGCCAGAAACCTTATTTATTTCTCTACCCTTTTTGTTCTGAAACCATAAATATGTTGAAAAGACCGTAAAAGCTTTTGCTAATACTTCTCAGCTGTTCACAGAACAAAATTAGCCTTTGACATTTTACTTAGGCTAAGAAATAAAAGGCGTTTAATCTTTGTTGTTTAGTGTGCAGATGGTTGAAAAATAGCATTAATAACAAAAAAAAAAAAAGTATTTTACTGTTTGTACTGCTGCCAGTGTGTATATGACAAATAAAACTTAGAGAACTCAGATTTAGAGAAACAATACATGACTTGAAGTATTAGGTAATCCATGGCTGAATACACAGAATGGTTTGGAAAGACCATGAAATTTAGTATACTCACTCAGGCCATAAATCCTATTGTCTTCCAAATGTATACATTTAATATTTTAAATTAGAAAATACTGCCATAAAGCAAGAAGGCCACTTTTGAAAGATGCAGATGGTGGTGAAGAAGTCCCCTTATCCCCTCCTCCTCCTCTTCACCATTGACCATTTCGTTCCTTAAAGACAACACCAGATTTTTTTGTGGTTTTCTAATATACCCTTTTAAAAATGATAATAAATTTGTAGTAAGGCTGGAATTACTCCAGTTACTCTGCCTTCTCCAATAATTGCTGTTTCTCTGGATGCACTTCAGTGTAAACATAGTTGGAATGAAGGCTGTCACACTTTTTGCCTTGCTCTGGGGTGTATACCTGGACTTTTTGATGCTTTTTACAACCACAGGCATTATGTATGAATTGATGAAGTCAGACCTCCAAGCCTGTGAGTCTCATAGAGGAATTACCTTTTGTAAACAGGAGGTTGTTTTGCCATGCAGTGACAGGTGAATAACACACAACGGCACCACTCCTATGTGGATGAGATAAGAAAAACACACATGGGTGTCCTGACATGGTGGAAGTTCACATAAATTCATCCACTGCAGAGGAGCTGACTAGTTCTGGACTTTCCATGGTTTTAATCCATAAATTATTAATAGCCAATAGTGTAGAATGGGATGCCTGATTCAGAGGGAGAAATATGGTGATATACATAAGGAGGATGTGAGAGATAAATGTAGTAAACAGATTACTTTTTTAAAAATGTAATTTTCAAAGTACAGCTTTGGGACTTGTTCTAAATTTAATGATGTTCGAGCTGACTTAAGTTTACAATAAAAGAGAAAATGCAAAAACTAGAATCATTGAGGGGAAAAAACCAACAAAAAGATAGCAACTAATGAGTTTGATTCTGCTAAGGGACTCGAAGTTTTATTTGTCTTGTTATTGGTAGACAATACAGAAGATATCATCTCAGAGACAGGTACATTTTCCTGAGGGGAAGAAAAATGTTAAACACCTTGCTGTTTTGCTGGAAAAGACAATAAAGAGGCTACTGCAGTGAAAATCTGCAAAGCATTAGGCCCAGGTGAATTTGATTGCTGAGCTCTGAAGAAAATATCAAGAAAAATAGTCAAAATTACTTTTGTTGCCTTTTTTTTATTCTTTAACTCAGAAAAACAAAAGAATTTATGGAGGTCATCAACTTAACTGTTCAATATTACATCCAGGATAAGGTCAAAAAAAAAGGATATCAAAGGAAATAAGTAATGACAATTTAAATAGCAGCATATTAAAAAATGTCACCAGTAACAACATCTGGCTAATTGTTTGTCTATAGAGTCCTAAAGTATAATATCCACTTAGGATGTCTGAGAAGCTGAGATCTGTCATTTTTCTCCTCCTACACTGTTTTTGCAGTGTAATGCATGCCTGTCAGTACTGGACTCAGTACACCACAAAAGTTATTTGAATGTCAGCAGTAGTCTGGTAGCTATTTAAAGGAATATAAAACTTCAAAATGTAAACACCCTAGGTATGTAACTATTTTCACACATCATTTAGCAAAATGCTGAACTATAAATTCCTGCAAACCTGTGGCAGAGATTGCATTGCAACCTAAGTACTGAAAACAGCAGGAAATCTTGTTCTCTAGATACAGAATTCCAACCTAACTCTGGCAAAATATGTAAAGCTTTGACTGTAGATGATTAATTCCTTTTGTCTGAACTGATAATTAGGAGTAAAATTCTTGGTTCAAAGCCTGTAAAACTGCCATAAGACGCAAATATTGCCAGCCCTAAATACACAGTAAAAAACTTTCAATATTCGCATATTTATTTGAGAAATAAGTGTATTTTTGATATAGAATATATATGAATTCTTGTCACTACCATGCACAGAAGCTGTGGCTTTTTAAAGTGCAATCTGCAGGGAAAGTGTGAGCCCTTCAATGTAAAGTTTGGATTGTGCAAACAACAACTACTCCAGCAACACTTGCTAGTTCTATCACTTGTACAGTGAACATGAACAAATAGTTGGCTTGCCTGTTTGGTGAGCTTCCATTTTTCCCATGGAAAGCTGGAAAATAGTTTTTACAAGATGAAGTAAAGAACTAAAATATGGATATGAAAGCTAAATGGGTGGCTCCATCACACCTGTAATTTTATTCAAAATATTGTATTTTAGAAAATCTATAGAAATCTGTAGACAAAGTGAAATCCATACTGTGCTTCTTATGTATTTTTAAATTATTTTAATAGTCCTGAATCAACCAAAAAATTACAGTGTAATTACTTTGTAATGACAAAAAAATTTATCCTTATTTCATGCAATATAACAAATATTGTCTGAACAGAATTAAGTATACTTTTAAATAGCTAAACAATATTTTCCAGCTGGCTAGGCAGCTTGTGTTGCTAACTTTGCTAGGGATACTTCTGGGAATGTTTTTACATGTAGTAAAAACATGATCTGAGATTTTGGGGATGATTGTGTTCCATCTAACACATCTGTTGTCAGTTCACCTCATCCAGAAGCTGCACACTCATCCAGTCACTCCCTCCCTTTCCATCAGCAGGGAAGGGGCAGAATAGGAAAAGCAAAATATGAAAGGTCAAGATAAGCACAATTTAATAAGTAAAGAAAAGATGGGGGAAAACCCTCAAGAAATGGAGAGGCAGCCACTTTCTCATTAAGGAGACTGATGCCCAGCCAGACTCCAACAATGGCTACATTTGAAGGAAAAACCTCCCAGTTAATGGCTGAGTATGGTATTATGTGGTACAGAGCATCATTTTGGCCAGCTCAGGTCAGCTGTCCTGACTGTGTCTGGTTCCAGCTTCTTTTCCACTTCCAGCCTTCTCCTCCTGGGTGGCAGAATAAGGGCCAGACAAAGATTTGGTGCTGTTTTAGTCACAAATTCAAATCACAGCACCATATAGGCTGCTGCTAGGAAAGTTCATTCCATCTCAGCCAGACCCAACGCAAACTGTGGTTATTCTTTGGTAGGTCAGGTACATGTTTATTTTTGCAGGTATTCAGTGCGATTTCATGATCTAAAATATGTACTTTGACTGCTACAAACTTAAATGTCTCAATGCAGATCAAAATACTTCTGAAATAAATAGCAAAATATGCTCACTCTTTATTGCTACTTTGTTCTTAGCTTCTTTATCAGGTACATGACCATCCTGCATAAGTATTTGAAGCATTCATTGTGAAAATAATTTATTTGCATTTCAGCTTGTTCAGGGCCTTGATGCCTGTGCAGTGCATGAATGAGCATGGTGTGATGAAATGCACCTTGATATTTAGCAGAATACTGGCCAGAAGCAATCTAACCTCTTTTGGAGGTTTCCTATAAGAATGTTCCTAAAGGCATGTGATGTTTTCAAAGACTGCAAAAAGGGGACGTTTATTGCAAATTTAAAATTTGGCACTAAGTCTAGCTTGCCAGGCTAGCTTCAGTTCCTGGAAGACTTTGGAACAAATAATCAAGAAAATGATTTCTTAGCAGTAGCAAGGCAAGAAGGAGATGAGTATCAGTAGGTCAGCAACACATTACAATAAACAAATTCTTCAACAATTGTTAGAGATTGTCAAGAAGCAGCAGATATCATGTAACCCTAAACAAATCTTTAGGCACTCTCTAACATATCTTTATGTACCGTCTAGCACGATATTCTCTTAAGCTAGCTAGGGAATCTTGGGCTAGATTAAGTTTCTAAATTAGTAAATTGCATGCAAAGTTGTCTGGATGAGTGTGTGAGTTGCCAGTAATTGCTTGTCAAATCGAAAGGACAAACCAACCACAAGGCATTCACCCTGGAATCAATTCTTTGCTATTTTCCTTTAATCAGCCTGGATGGCAGAGCACAGACCAAGTTTATTAAATCTGTGATAATGCAGAGCTGGGGAAGAGAAACCACATATTCAAGAGCAAGCTTTGAATTCAAAATCAGCTTTGACAAATTAGAGAAAAGGACCAAAAAATATGTTAAAGCTCTGTGGAAGCAAGTGGAAGGTGCTAGGCGTAGGAAGAAATTATGGACAGCAAAAATATGGTGTAGAAAAAACTTGGTGAAATACTGTTTCTTTGGAAAAGAATCTGTGAGTATGCATGTATCACATTCTGTACAGGGGTTAGCAAAGCCATGAAGTTGTAAAAAAATCTAGGGAACATTTTATCTCTTGTAAATGGAAATACATCTTGTAAGACATGGTGAAGTAATTATCCAATTCTGCTCAGGGCAGTACTCAAGGCTGGAATTCTGCATTCAGTTTTAACCATTGCAAGTCAGAAACAAGGCAGAATTATAAAATCAAAAACTGAACAGTTGGGTATGTACCATATAAAATAAATTACTGAGGGAGGACCTGATGGCAAAGATCAGGTTTGTAAAGGGTGGCATAAAAAGGAAATAAATAATCTGGGATTTTGTCAATTAATTGTAAGTTTAAACAGTAGGAAGAGCTTTTTTAATGATGCAGATAGTGAAACACTGAAATAGATGTAATGGGACTGGGGCATGAAAAGACATTAGATAAATATTTTAAGGACTGACATAGAGTTTATCCTACACTAAGACAGAAAAATATGCTGGATGTTTCTGGTTTTTATCACACTTAATTACATTGATACATCCCTGGTAAAATATTCTGCTTAACAGCTGGTGGCCACAGAATTAAATATTCCAATGCACTTAAGGCCAAAGACAAAAACTGCTAGTAGCTGTAATAATTCAGTATGTGATTATTTGATTTTAATATGAAATATTTTTGCCTTTAGGTTAGAAATTATGGCTTGGATTTTTTTTCCTTCCTTACTCCCAGTAGTCAGGTTGTAGAAAAATGCTACTTGTTTCAATGTTGACTGACCTCAGAGGATGAGGGTTTCAGCAGGAGTTCATTACTGGAAAAAGGGAAGAGACAAGGCAGAGTATGGTGGTGCTAGAAAAAAGTGGAGTCATGGCACTGTTTTTCTATAATGATTAGAAAATAGGAAAATAATCCAGCAACACAAACATTATTTCAGTTTGCTTGGTTTGGAATTTACAGGATCATGAGTAGCCCAAGAAATGGCAGAATTAAATTGGAACAATGTAAACCTTTGGTGAAACTTGGCTGCTTCTCATGTCTCTGAGTTTTAGATGCTGTAGTGTAGAGGTAGATGAGGAAGTCTGAGGGAATTGTTTGTATTTACCTCTTTCCTGAAGTGGCTTGATGTTTTGGCACGTAATGTTATTGCAATGAATAATGTGTGGTGCTTTTGTTGTTCTGGTTGCTTTTTGAAGACCTTGTAGTTTTGGACCCAACTGAACTGAATATTTCTCTTCCATATTTCTCTCCTGAGAAAGTTTTTCTGCATATGTAACAACATTCCTTCTCTATTACGCTTGATAAGAAGAGATTTTTTAACTTTCCTCTTGGTGGAAAAAAAAGTAAGTCTTCTTTATTTTCTTCTGTTTGACATTTTGTTCTTGGTATTAAATCTACAATTCTTTCTACAGGAGACATAAAGCTAAAGGGAAAAGGGAAAGTCTGCAAGAAATTAAATTTGCACTTGGGAGGCATTTCCTAAAAATAAGTATATGTATCTGGGGTGCAGAAGATTCTGGTCTCTTTCTTGCCTGCTTACTACTTTTTGTTATGATGAGAACTGCAAAAATAGTAGTTCAAATAGTGCTATTGCTAAAGACAAAAGGTAGTCTAAAGGGAGGAACAACCAAGACCCTTACAATAAACAAACATTTAGAGCATGGTGATAATGAGGTCAAGCCTCAATCCCCATATAGGCCATTCATTAAAGAGTTAGACTCAATGATCTTTGTGAGTCCCTTCCAACTCAAAATATTCAGTGATTTTGTAATTTTAGACAATAAATAACTTCTGTGAGAACTTTCCCTCCTTATTTTCCTAGCTGAATAAAATAAGGAGGTCACAAATTCTCATCACATTCTGCACAGCATATTTTCACCTATTTAACAAAATAGAGTTTTAGAATTAAATCCACACGAAAGATAGCAACAACTTTCACAGATATTATAGTCTAAAGAAGCAGCATTAAAACACAATTTAAACAATTCTCCTCTTTCAGTAAAATACTGTTTGCCGTGTATGATTGCTACCTGATCTTTCCTAGATTTGGATGTCACCTACCTGAATTTTATGTCTAAGCCTAGCTTCCTCTACCATGGTTTTTATTCAATTTTCCTGAATCAATTTAAAATTCCCCTATTGTGTTTTCTCCTGCTCAGCTGTGAGAGGAAGAATTCCTAGATGCACACATTCAGCTGAATGCCTTTCACACAAGTCTCGAGCACCACTTCTGCTTGCACAGAAATATTAGCTACCAAATTTTCTGTCTGCTGCAGGGAGGCATTTATAAGCATAAACTGCTGAGGTCCTTTCATGAAGCACGCTGTAGAACCATGGAGAGGTTTCAGTGCTTAATGAAGTGTGAGTACTTCATCAGTGCACTAAAAAAGATTTCTCCTTTCAAAGTTATGAGCTCAGTGCTCAAAGCCCAGGTGTATAGAATCAACTGAAAATTGAGAGATATTTTTAGGGATCAAACTTCAAAAATTAAAAAAAAAAAGAAAAAGCAGAAGTAGAATGAGCAAAAATTAACCCTAAGAACCAATTTAGGAGAGTTTTTTTTTCCCCCAAAACGAAGTGGTAGGTTTACCTGTAAAATATAGCTTTAGAACAAGATTAAATGCTTTGGTTTGATTCCACACTGGAGTCACAGTATATCTGTAGCTGCCTGTAGAGACCAAGATCCATTTTTTCTCTTGATATTTGTTTGCTAGTGGCCTTGTGAAGTGTAATTTCCATCTTTTTCATATCATCAGAGCTATGTGATTATTTTCTGTGAGGAGAAATGCTCATGTCCTAAGGGATGAAAATGCTTTCTCAGAATCTGATTTTTCAAGGTGCTGTGTAACTCCTGCATGGTTTTGTTTATTTTTTTGAGGGCTGTATGGGGGAGAGGTTTTCCATACATATGAAAAATGAGTGGGGTAGAGTTCCAGAATCTACTGAAGCATGTTTTGGATCTCTGTGCCATAATACATGATATTGCATATTATATGTAAGTTTATATTCACATAATCTCTTCTAGAGAGGGTCCTGTTCAGCAAGGTAATGTGTCCTGTTTTACCCCACAGTTCACCTATTTCTGTTCTTCAGTTCCTTTACAAATATATTGCCTTCCATTTCAAATCACCCTTATACTATCCCTGTAGTGTTTTGTTCACAAACCAATATATAAAAGTGATAGGATTTGCAGATACTGCACTGGAAATCAAATTTGGGCATGTAAGTTTACAAATTTCCTAGTGAAAAGCTGCGTGTTGCCTAAGCTGCTGTTCTTATATCACATGAACAACATCTCTCAAAGTCAGTGGGAGATGCTGCTGGAGACTGAGGACAGTGATACACAATTATTACTCTGCTTTCCATGGCAGAGAAGCCTGCCAGAAAATCTATTGCCAAGGAATTCTTTTGTTTGAGGTGCTGCTGGTGAGACTCTCTATAACGTAACACCGTTCAGCCAAATGCTTTCTGAACAATTGTGTAAGGGGTGCTATTTAACACTGATGAATGAGTGTAATTTTATTTTTATCCCTGGATATCAGCTCAACTAGTCTTAGTCTAGCCAGCCCTGACTGGTAGACTGACCTCCAGCTTCGTCTTATAGGTGTCAATAATTCCCTAAGCATTGTACAATGGGCTAAGACTGCAAAAGGCAGAGGTAATCATAATCATATCCATAATTTGCCCTGAATGTATTTGACCTGTTCTTTGAAGGTGGAAAAATGCAGTTATCTTTTGCTTTTTCCTACCTAAACCTGGAATTACAGCTCATTTTTCAAATAAAATACATAAAAATAACCCCAAGCACAAAACAACCAACCATAGTGTAGTTTATTTCACATGACCATGAGAATTGCTCAGAGAGATATACAGAAACAGATTTGAAATATCAGTACTGTTTTGTTTAATTGGCCCCAATAAATATATTTGTTAAAGAAAAATGTATACAAAAAGAAAAAATAATCACTGCTTATGAGCAGGAAAAAGAAAAAAGAAAAAAAAAGGTGTCTTCAATGCTTAATAATTGTTCAGAAAATATTTGTGTAAGGACTGACTCCTGAAAAACCTCCCAAGGACAGTGAGATTCGTGGGATTGTTCTAAGTTACACTAACTCTTACACATTTAGTTTTCCTGAAAGAAATTGTTATTCTTTTCCTTATTTCCCCCCATTTTCATTTTTAATTCTTCTCCCACTGTTGTTGTTATTGTTGTTCTTCTTCTTTAATATGCATGTCATCCTTCTATTTGCTAAGAAAACCACCGAATTTTCCAGGAGTGTATAATCAATTTACATAGGCAAGTGAGATCAGTTTTATATGTAAATGATACCAAATGAGCATCACCGCTGCACAATGACTAAACTCTCTGTGCCAGCCTCAGTCTTTTCTGCCCAGTCCTGTAATCCCATTGCAATGTTCCTCTTGACCTGAAGTTTCCAGTGGGGCATTTATCTCTCTTCAGAGGAGCATGGCTGCTGTTAGTGCTACAGAATGAACTTCTGTTGTGCTTTGTGCTGCTGTTTTCTTCCAGCACGTGTGAAACACTATTCTTCAGTCCTGGAGAAACTGGGACTTAGAAGATGTGTGTTGCTACACAAATCAAATCTGTACTCCACTCTTCACTGGATTTGGCTTACATTATTTATTGTTTGTTACTACAGCTATTTTCTACAAAAGTTTTGACAAATAAGAAAAAAATAGTCAATGCTTGTATGACTTTTTTTATTTTTCCTAAGTGCCTTTGTCCTATTCTTAAACTCCAAAGTGTATGTAGTTGAATGATGAAACTCTATGAGAAGAATTACAATTCTAAATTATATTAGGGGGGTTTCAACCAGAGATTTGAACTTGTGTTGTAAGGGACTTAAACCAGTCTGCATATATTTGGAGTAGCTCTCTTGTCTCAGTGGAGGAGATTTACATAACCCTATCTTCCATCAGAATCTGCACTTTCCCATTGCGTACTCACTCAAATCAATTTAGATGAAAAATTTATTTGACCTATTTTTACTGTCTCCAATCACATCTAAATATGTATCTGAATATGTGTGTGTATGTAGGCATCCACAAATCAAACACACAAAGATGATTTTCATGTGATAGTATCACCATCTTCTGTGTTGCTTTTGTTTCATCTTCTAAAATACCAGTTTGCACAAACAGCTTTGACCTAATTTATAATGTGCAGCTTGGTGAAGTAACTACACACTAGAGATGGCACTAAGCTCATTTAAACTACAACATAAACCCAGATCTTGAAAGCTTTGTGGTAACTTCCATTGCAATAAAAGCTATTGATTGGAAATGCTTCCCTGGCAGAGAGAGGGGCCTGGTACCCTCATTGTGTTCCAGTGACTCACCCTGAGGTCTCAATGGGAGTTGCAGATGATGAGAAGCAGCACAGCAGTAAACTATGAAATTCATGGAGCAATTCAGGTCATAGCCCAGCTGTGTAAATTAATGAAAACATTCCTCTCCACCTGAATGGATTCTAAAGAGGATCCCATTGTATGTCATAAGAATGATTCCTGCCCAGTTTTTCTATTCCACTTATTTTTTGCTACCTCTTTACATGTTTTGAGTATTTCAATTTTACGCTTCTCATCAGGCTACTTGTGACTGAGGACAGGAAAAGTACATAATGTAGGACATTATATAAATAACATGCCTGTTTTATGTAATTTAATTGTAGTATTTGTTAGGATACATCTTTTACATGTCTTTTAAATCCATACCGATGCCACTTGATGCAGGATGTAAGAGAGCAATGACATCAGTGTTTTTTAAGGGTTGTGCCAATGCCCTAACTAGGTGGTGTATTTTAAGAATTTGGCCCACTACAGAAAACTGTAGGAACTCACTAAAAATGCAGACTGAATAAAAATTTGCAGTTGTCAATATAGAATACTGAAGCGCATTCAAAGTGATAAAAGAAAACCACTGGAGACCTTTCTATTCTAAAGTACTTTTGGAGAAAAATGGGGTGTTGGGGAGGGTGAGTTGGTTTGTTTTAATGAAAGTAAAATGAGTTGACTGCTCTCCATGTATTATAAGCATGTTTTGGGAAATATGGTTTGATTTTTTTCTTTATTCTTAGAAGTAAATTATTTACGAGCATTAGATGTTCTTAACAATTGACACTTTTAACATGCATTTCATAAAGCAAGAAGGCACTTGCTGTAAGCTGAAGCAAGCAGAAAATGAACCAAGCACTTTTTAACATGCTATTTAAAGAGGCTTCACAATTGAAAATAATTTAAATTGCATTGTTAATGGCTTTTGTACAGTTTTTATAGTTTTGTTCTGGAACAAGCTGGAATCACAAATTCCTTAAAGTATTTCCTTTAAACAGAAGAACATACATAAAAATGAAAATCCTATTATTTGATAAACCTTTCTCAAATTCCACACCTTCATATGCATTAGGTTTTTGTTTTGTTGAATTTTAAAGAGACTTATCCTTCAGTTCAGTGTGGTCTTTTTCTGTCCCTTGGCTTGATGTGACATTCTGCAGTTTTGTGTCAGTGAAGTTAAATCTTTTTCCTGTGTTCAATGTGCAGATTGTTTCTGTTTTGGTATGACTAGTTGGACCATAGCTCATCATTTGTTCACTCTGTTGGCTGCATTCATTACACCTGTACACCCTTTACATTGCATAAGGCATTATTATTACATCAATGTTCACATTCTGATGTGGTCTATGTATTGAGAATATAATCATAAAAAAATCTACCTTCTTCAAATACGAGTTTCTCTATTAGTATATGGAAAGGTTCTTTGTTCAGAAAATATGATTAAGAAATGCTTGTGCTTTGTTTGAGAGGTTTGTTAGCTTGATGAAGTACATGAGTTATATGGTATGGGATACTTGCTTTCATCATTATAATTCTGTGAATTGCCTAATGGCATAAATACTCTGCCAGAAAGAAATTTTAATTATGGTTTAGATGTGGGAGTTTTTCCACTTTGGGAGCCTCAGAATTATTCCTCCTCTTCGTGAATTAAAACTAGGAACCAGATGATTTTTGTGTTTATTTCAATAATGAGCTAACAATCAAACAAGATTTCTGTTATTTGCCAGCATTTACCTTACAGAGCAGGATTTTTCTTGTTGGAAAGTTTGCTTAATCTCCTTATTATTAACATTTTGCTTTAAATATATAAGAAATACCATTTTGTATCATGCTTAATAGGCAACCTCACTGCTATCTTAGAAGTACATTCAGAACACATTTTATTAGATATATTTATTCATATTACGGAATCAGTAATATTTATGTCTCCCCTGTACCTCCTTCTATAGCTCTACATTTAGATGTTCTCATTAATTTCCTTCTAAGATCCTGCTTGACTCAGTCCCATGAAAGGTCATTACAGTGTTCCCTGCTGTCCCCTTCATTTGCGCTGCAAGGCAATACTTAGACAACTTTTTTATGAGGAAGAGTTTTTGTGGGAAGATATTAAAATTGGTCCTGATAAAGTTCTATACCAGAAATAATTCTTCACTAGAGAATCCTTTATTTATTTTTCTTGATGCCATCTTTGTTGTCCTAACCAGTTTTCCAGCTGTGAAGGAGCTAAAAGTGGAAAAGATGCTTTCCCCCATTTTCATTGGCAGTGCGCTACCATGCTGATGTATTATGATACATGAGTTACATTACAACATGACTAAACAAAAAAATAACTTCATGGGGCCTATACTGAAGGGAATGTAGGCTTAGGAAAAAAATATGAAGTGACTGAAGATGAACATCAGCACACAGATCCAAGCAATTTCCTTCAGAAATGAACAAAGGTAATAAGGAGGACTTCAAGAGCTGGCAAAAATGACATTATAGAAGGTGTCTGCTATAATCCACTTGACCAGGAAGAACAAGCAGATGAGGCCTATGGATGGGTAGAAGGAGTGTCACTCTCACAGGCCCTGCTCCTCACGGGGAACAGCAGCCACCATGGTGCCTTCTGGGGGATAACATAGGAGGATATAAGCAGACAGGGAGGCTCCTGGAGTGTACAGATGGTAACTTCCACCTCCAAATGAGATCAGAGCCAATGAGGAGAGGCAGTCTCCTGACCACATTCACCAAAAAATGAGGGGCTCATTCTGAATGTGTAGATCAGGCAACTTCGTCTGCAGTGACCATGGTGCAGTTCAGGACTCTGAAGACAGAGAAGAATGAGAAAAAAAACCAGTTACCTTCAGAAGAGCTGACCTTGGCCTCTTCAAAGATCTGCTCAGAAGAGTTCTGTGGAATAAGGGCCTGGAGGAAAAAGGGAAGGACAGGTAGGGCTGGGAGGAATACAGAAGCACTGTCTGAGCATTCAATACTGAAGTGAGGAAAGCCAAAGCCCAAATGGAATTTCAGCTGTCCAAGGATGTCAAAGACAACAAGAAGGGCTACTATAAGTAAATTACTGACAAAAAGACCAGGGAAAATGTGGACCCAAAACAAGGGACATGGAGACACAGGGCATGAAAAAGAATGAGGTCTCAAATGCCTCTTTTGCCTCAGTCTTTTTCTACAAAATCAACATTCAGGAATCCCAGGTCCCTGAGTAAAACAGGAAAGAGTAGACCAAGGAGGATGTACTCTTGGTGGAAGAGGATCCTGTCAGAGAATACTTGTGCAAACTGCCCATATCTAAGTCCATGGCACCTGATGGGTTACAACCATATTTGCTGAGGGAACTGTCCCCTGTCATTGTGAGGCCAGTCTAGATAATCTTCAATTAATCATGGCAACTGGGAGAAGTTCCCAAAGGTAGAAGAGTGCAAATATCAATTCCATCTTCAAGAAGGGCAAGAAGAAGGACCAGGGAGCTACAGGCTGATAAGATCCCTGCATTCTCTGGGAACAAGATGGAGCAGCTAACCTGGAAACCATTTCCAGGTGCACAAAGGATGAGAAATCACCAGGAGTAGTCAGTATGGCTTCATCAAGGGTAAGTCATGCTTGACCAACTTGATAAACCTCTGTGATGGGTTGACTGATGTGGCAGGTGAGAGCAGAGCACTGAGTGTTGTCTACCTGGACTTCAGTAAAGACTTTGACACCGTCTCCCATAAGATTCCCTTAGAGGCAGTGGAGTTTCCAACATGGGATATATTCCAGAGCCATCTGACCACAACCCTGGGCCAACAACATGCACAGGGAGATTGGACCACATGACCTCCAGAGGCCTTTTCTACCTTAATAATTGTGTGATTCTGTGATTCTGTGCTACTCATTAACTCTTAGGAAGAGAAGAACAAGCTCTCTTGGGTTAATTTCTATAAACCCTAAATATGGGACTATTTTGAAATATGTAGTACTATCTACTACCATTTGAATTTTTATTTGCGCAGTTCTGAGATGGGAACAGTCATAGATGATAAATCAGTGTAGCTCACCCTGATACCATGGGTTTGCACAAACACTTCAGGTCCAGTTTCTCCTTCTCAGAGCCCCTTTTTCACCTATACTAAACTAATGGCTGAATATTTATTACATCACTTAGGAGTGTTATAAAAGTTACAATATATAAGCTCATGGCAAGAAAATAACAGTTTAACCAATTCATATCAAAGTGATTAACAGAAAGCAGGAATAGTTCTAAAGCATGTCACTGCTTGCAATACATATAAGTACTCTGGACGCATGGAAGCTCAATCCAGCCATTCACATGACTACAAAAAAGCCAAAATAATAATATTTTGCAGTTTGTGTAAAATCTATGGAGGAAAGAAGAAATGTATCTGTTCTTACTTTAGCTAAAGATGACCAGATTTTAAGTGAAGAAGTGTTGATTTTTTTTTAATTGTAAAATTTCTTGTAATTAGATTGTCATTATCTATAACTAGTTAATCAGAATAACATTCAGCATTATGATTGAGATGAGTGTAGACTAGTAAAGGAGAAAATTAAGTTCATTTAATAAAAAAATAAAGATATCTATGTTATTCACTTACAGTCACAGATAGCTATGATTAAATTTTAATTTGATGTCAAATTAAGGACTCTGTTACAGTATGCTGACTTTCAGAGTACAGCTTTACTCACTTCAGAGGAAACTGCCATTTACATGAGGAGAAGGTTTATTCTATATCATTCTAATGTCTTACAAAGGCAGCTTCAGCTCAGTTCACATTCACAAAATGAATCTCAGCAGTAGCCAAGAAAATTTCATGGTGGCGAGCTAAAGAACTATGCAGCAAAATGATTTTGAATATTGGTATTCTATTTTTAATTGTGTACGGTGTGTCTCCAACATTTTTAGCTACTAACTCTCAAGAACACTTCATACCAAATCGTCTTCAGCCGCCTGTGTCAAAGTCATGGCATCAGGATAGCACATAAACATTCCTCTCTAATTTTTTTATAAAGACAGTGTGTGAATACAAAAATATGGCTGGCTTTGCATGCTGTCATGCTAATTTTGGTGTTGTACCAGTCTAGGAAGGCACAAATATCCAGCTACAAAGTCAGGGCCTGAGTGAATTTCTCTTCAAAATGTGCAGTCATATGTCTCCACTCTTAGGTAAGTTCTATAAAGGAGAAATGCTATATTTGCACAGTTGAGATTGTGCAAGTGCAGATAGCTGCCAGTACACCGTGCAGTAAACAAGCAGTAGGAAAGTTTTAGGAAGTATTGAGTAAAAATAATATCCCTCTCATGGGCCAAACCCATGACCTCTCCTCCTTTGAGTGTCCTGCTGATGTTGTCCACTGGATCACCGCCTCCGTAAAGCTGCCATCCAGTTGGAAAATTGCTTCTGCCATTCAATCACTGCACTGCATTTTTACTCTCTGTCAGCTCAGCTAATCCTATTCTATTAATGGGTCTAAGAGACCAGTTTTGCTGAAAGGGTGATTGGAGAGGGATTTGATTTCTTCTGATAGTAACTGAACCTGAATTTGCAGCCTATTGGATAGCCATAATTGACTATCCAAGAGGACAAATTGACAAAGCAGAGTGCAACAAGGAAATATTGGGCATGTTTCTACTCTCACATACATCAAAACAAGCATGAGTAATCCCAAAAATTTTTTATTCCTCATTTCACAACTGTTTATTAAACAATGCATTGAAGTTGCATTATGAATATCTCAAATTAATTTCAAAATGGGTATTCTTGAAATAGAAATATCTGTGTCACCCCACATCACTTTCATAGAACATAATCTGTACTTGACATTGCTCTCTGCCAACCAGAAAAGTTCATTCTGTATGAAAGGTTTTGATAGGAATAGCCTGAAAATATATTTGCATGCCATGTAGCCAGCAGGGCAAAACTGAGGAAAATCCAAAGGAATAAAAATAATTCCAGGAAGAAAAGAGAAGTTGTAAAGTGAAGAACATACAGTCAGTTTGTAGTTCTAGTCAGTCTATCCGTTCTCTGTGATAGGAAATAAGACCTCTAGTGATTACAGGGAGCAGGTCCTAAAGCACAAAGCAAGGCAAAGTATGTAAATCCCAGAGATTTTCAGTGGAAATTGAATTGAGAAATAGTTCCAGAGGATAAACAGGAAAAGAGCAGCAGTTCTTTAAGAATTTCTGATTATTGTGTAAAATACATAGATGTACATTGTGTTTCATTTCCTACTTATGTAAGGAAATTAAAATACTGAGGAGGGAATGTGGTTATTTGATTCACCCTCACATATGCAAATTATTTCTCTTTTCACTACCTCTATTAATATTCCTAAATTCAATTATTTAAAAAAAAAAATTGCTTCCTCGTTGTGGTTACTACAGCCATGACAGAAATTCAGGAATGCTTGTCCCAGTGGCTGATGAAAACTTCTTTAAAGTATTGATGTATTTTAGACAGGTCATAAGTATAGTAAATATGAGAGTAGCAAGACATAAAAAAATAAATTTAATGAGGTGGGAAAATATGGCCAAAGTAAAATTTCTTGGGATTTTAATACAACTGAAAAGCAATAATTTTTATATATACATGGTCTCTCCACTGAGACTGTAGAAGTCTGTATGGTCAAAACTACTAACAGGAGAGAACAAGTAACTTTCCAAAATTGTCGTTTTCAGGAAGCAATTGAGAAAAAGGAGATGAAAGTATCAAAGATTTGCTTATTTGTCAACTCCTGTGGCTCCAGGCACACAAAAACCCACTCAGATGTGCAGTATCTAAAAATATGTAACAATAAAAGCATCGTGACTTAATTGTGTAAAATAAAGAATGTTGAAAATCTTTATGTTTGATACACTTGTGATAATGAGCACTAAAAGTGATAAATCTGCACAGGAATGAAATGGTACAAAAAAGGTGTTGCCTCAGGAAATGTAGTGATTTAATAATGTCTTGATTTTGAGTCTGTTTCTCATCTGTTTCTCAGATATCTAGAGAAGCTATGTATAAAAAATATAACAGGTGGTAAAAGTAAATTTTGGCTGGAGATATTGTCCTGTTGTGAACCATAGGGAAAATAGGTTTTTGTCTGAATAGTTTTGGTTTTTTCACCCATTATATTTAAATTCTTCATGGGAAATATTTCTCAGTGAAATCTTTTTGTAAATGATGCAGATTGGTTCTGAGAAAACAATTTATTTGAACAACTTTTCTGTTTAACAGGGTGCCAAAGTATTTGCTGCTGTTTATCCTTGGTTTCTGTTCTCATTTAACTAGAGAAAATTCATAGATTCATAGGAGTTCTGCCCAGAATGTACCACTGTGAGAATATTAACCTGACCTCCTAAATGGCAGAAGGCAGAATCTTTTCCAGTGATTCCTACAAGGCAGCCCAAAAGCAATGATTGATATAAAGCCTCTGTTAGAGAAAAGCTCTGTCTTAAGACTTCAGGGAAGAATTTCCTAGAACTGCCAATTCTTATTTTATCTTTATTGAATGTTTTTGTCTTCTTTTCAGTTTGAACTTTTCTGACTCTTGATGACAGTCTTTGTCTGGTTGAAAGGACCTCTATCCTAAGCTATCAGGAACCTTTGATAGTTATAGACTGGGTTCAGACACCTCTTTATCTTATCTTGGGTTTATTCAACAGATGGAGCATCTTAGGCCTTTCTTTGTAAGACATGGTTGCTGAGTTTTCTTAGGGTTTATAATGACATTAATGACTGTGGGGAAAGTTTTTTTTTCTGAAACATCTCTCATTTTTTACTTCATTTAAAATATATGAACACTGTAATTAACACAGTAATGGTTTTAATCATGCCGCAAAAATAATGCCATTTTCTATTTCTGTTCATTATTTCTCTGCTTGTGCACTCAAAACTTGCACTAACCCCCTTACTTGCTGCTTCACACTTGGAGCTCATCTACAGTAGCTTAACTTAAATGATCTCGTCATTATTTCATTTTCAAAGCACTTGGGATACTGTCCAGAAAAGATGGCCTCACTTAGAACAAATTCATGGTTGTTATTAGGATTTACAGAAGCATACTGAATTTGTGCTGATGGCTTTGTCTTGTAAAAAGCTGGTAAAAAAAAAAAATCTAATTGGGCCCTAATGATCCTCATTTAGTGGAAAGCTGTGTCCTTATTTTCGGTCAAGGCAATCCATTAGTGCTCCTGATGGGATCTTGCCTTTGTCCCAAGTTCTGAACAGGGCAATCCAGGAAAGAAGGGATCCTCAAAGAGATGTAGGTAGAGAATCAAACTAAAATGGGCTCAAACTCCTGTTGTTCTGAAATTTCTCCTTTCCAGCCAAAAAATATCAATAAAGTCCCTGTCATATTTCTACCAACTGCGCTGGAAAACCCTCTGAATGAGTCTGTCCAAAGCTTTGTGGAGATTAAGAGGGGCTGTACATTGATTTCAGATCTAATGTGGAAATGTAGGAACTCCTAAGCCCTCCTGCCTAGATTCTGGTAGATTTCTAGATTTTGTTTAAGAATCCCAACAGGATTGGGAAATGCTGTTACCCTGTGTACCCAATACTAAAGGAGGCTGCAAGAAAATCAGAGTACCAGATATCTTTATAATCAATTTCTGATTATTCATAATTGCATTCAATAATGAAAATCAATAAGTGCAGTACATTTTTCAAAAGTAATTTCTAAAATATGCAGATAATCCTAATGGAATTTGTCAGATACACAGCACTTGAGAGGAACAATGATCATGACCACGGATATTCAATATATTGCTTTCGTTCATCATCATTGACTATATGACTGTTCATGCTTTATAACATACTTCATATTTTCATATCCTTTCCAAATATTTTGTTTTGAACCCCATGTCAATAAAATCAATTTCTCTACTAATTTGAGAAATGTATGGGACAGGCTAAATTACACCACCCAAGAAACACTGGGAGCAGTTCCACAGATAAAGTGAAATGATATTTCTAACTACAGGTTTTTGGGGTTTTTTTTTTGGTAGATGATTTAGAGAGATGTATAATTATGCATTATTCTTTGATAAAAACAAAATATTATATCTTAAACTTCTAGCCATCAATTTTGTAGCAACACACCTTCATAATATAGCTTTATTTCAGGCTATTTTACCACTTGCCATGCTTCTGAATCCCTTCTGAATTTTCATAAATATGTCTATAGTATATTATATTCTTCCTTGCTGGAATGTGATTGTGAACTAAATTGTCATGAGAAAAGGCACTGTAAATATCCTGCTGCTAATATGCTATTTCATATGGTGTTGTTTCTTTTTTTGTAATTTCAAAATACTAATTACTGTTTCTCCTGTTTGTCATGAAAATACAGTTCTTACATAATTGTGTGGCCAAGGTGTAAATTCTCTAGCAGATGAAAAAAATGTAATAGCAGAAATAACCACTAAACATAGAAAGAGTCAGGTGGTTTTTTGTTTGTTTGTTTTATATCAAGGTTTCCATGAAGAGTCACTGAACATTAAAACAATTCTTTAATTAGTAAAAATGTACTGCAAAAATATGATTCCCATTTTCATATCACTAAATCACAGTAATGTGCTAAAATAATTAGAATTGGTTGAGCTTTTGCTGCAAAAAAAATAAAAAAATGTGGAGCAGAATCTGCTCTCAGTTCAGTAGGGACAGCCTGAGACAATTCATCTGGAGATAATAAGCCAGATTCACAGCCTGTGTAAGTTGTGCAGTTCCTCTGATTTCAGCTGTGTCACACCAGATTTAAATCAAGTCAGTATTTGGCTCTATATGCACAGTCAACAGATTACACTCATAGCACCAAGAGCAGACTTTGGCTGGCGGAATTAGGTTGCAAACATAGAAAATAGCAGGGCAATTAATTGCTTTTGGTGGTGGTCATGGGGGAAGGTCTTGGAAATAAGGATTTACAGAGGATAAGAACTCTCTAGTTCTTCAAATGAGGAGCTTGGTGCAATGTGAAAAATAGAAAAATTCTCACATCTCTTTTAATTCAGGATGCTGAAGAGAAAGTCACCTGTTTTCAGGGTGAAAAATCCTTGGTATGATCAGCTGGTGCAGAAAAGGAAAGAGCTGCTCTGTGCCACTGCCTGCAGCATTTGGGGTTGGCATTTTGGGTCCTAAAAACCTTGGGTTTCACTGCTGCCAGCAGAGCTACTCAGTAAACAGTAAGGTCCCTCAGAGGGGATAGAAATGGATAAAAATGTTGGTAAATTCAGTGTGTGGCTGAACCATCAGCACGTACAGAAATGTGTAGTATGGCTCTACTCTCCTCCAGGTACAGAGATTTTACACCAATGCAAAACTAATGACATAAATGCAGTTACTCCTGATTTAAATGAGGAAATTTTTGTTCCCTCTGAACTGTGACTTGATATTATACATAGCTTTTAATGATATTTCTTTTTTTCCTTTTTTTTTTAATGGTTTTGTTTTATTTTGTTTTTTAAGAGTGGCTGGAGTAAGCAAAATTAATAAAAAGCTAGGCTAGAATTTGAGCCTTCTGGTTTCTAAGATTCTGCTTAGAAGAATCTTCTATGCCTAGAAAATGGGAATCAGGAAAGCCAAGTGAAGTGTTAGTGATATGGAAATATATCATCCATCACAAACAGCCTACCTTAATTAAAGTGCTCAATGCTAATCTAATGTAAAAGCCTCATAAAGTACCATAAAGAAGCTGAACTAATTTTTTTCTTAGATTGCAAAACTGTTTAAGATGTTTTAACTTACCATGACAAAAACCTGTGGAGGAATGAATTTTCATTGCTGTTTACCAGTGCAGAGGGTTTGGCTATATACACTGTTTAATTCAGAGTGGGAATTTGACTTTTTTCCATTTTATTTAATTCAAAATGTTTTGACAGCTTGACTTGCTATCACTAAAAGTTTAATCAGTCAGACATTTAGGGGAAGCTGCTCAGCCAGTATAAATCTTTCTGGTGAAAGTCACAAAAAAGGCATACCAATTATTGCTAAGAGGGAGGACTCATGATATAAAACCAAATATGCTAAACCGTGTAACCAGATGGGTTTAACCATCTGATCCTGCCTAAGATGTCATTTTCAGAGCCCTTTTCTTTGAGTCTCACATCATGAGGAACTGAACTCAGCTGTCAGCTGAGTTCATATGCTGGTTTTAAAGCATCTTGTTAAGCTAAACATGGCCACTAAAAAGAATGCCATGGCAATGTTGGTTTGCAATATAAAAACACTGTGATAACCAGAATTAGATGAAAGAGCCTGAAGTTAAACAACAATTGAAATAACTAATTTATTTTTCATTGAGTTTGGTGGTTTTTTTTTTACTTAGAGAAAGGAAATTACCGCATGCAGTTAAAGGTAGAAGGTTCTTCCAGAAAAGTTTTGCTAAGAGCCACTCCAAATATCACATTTTTAGCACGAATATCATATCCAAATATCACTATTTACATTGTATATAGAACATAATATCTTTGTCTTGTGAAACTGGGTGTTCTTCATCATCTCAGTGAATTTTATTCTATTTCTTGTTATAGAGTGTCTGAATGGAAAAGATGAATTATAATATCCAACTGTATAATTAAACCTTTAAACCCTTATTATTCATCATTTATAGCAGTTATTATTTTTAAAGTGGTAAATTTTTCAAATTATTTGTTGGAATACTGTTGAGTTTTGATGACCTTTTTCATTGTTTTCTGCATTCACTTATAAAGGCTTTTCACCATGATAAGTGACACATTCGGAGAGGAAATAACTGTGCTTAAAAAAATATCATTAAGCCCAGTTCTGTGTAACTTGTTTTGTTATTTGTTTTTTGGTTGCAATATAACACAATTAGTTTAAGGCATTATTCCTATGGGATGAGTCCATGAGAAATGTCCAATAATGGCAGAACTGGCCTTCAGTTTTCACTGGGTTCTGCATGCTCCCTCCCCAGGAAGAGCTGGTGGAGATGGCATAAACTGCAGCAGCAGATCTCCCAGGCAGTCAGACTGCTGTGCTGCCAGCCTTCCCCATCCCTTTGTTGGCTCCACAGCATCCATCTCCTTGACTTCTCTGATGGCTTTCCTTCGTTATTTTACCTTTCCCATTTTCTCTTTCCTATCCCCTCCTCAGTCATGCTCAGAGAAATACTCCCTCAAAATCACCTTCCCAGTGGAGTAGCTGAGGACTATAGGCACCAAAATGAGTTTTAGGACACTGAGCCTGTTTCTCAGCTTTCAATTCTGTCCACTTTATTAACTGAGACTCATTTCTTAGTTACCTTTTGCTTTGTAAGCTTGGGGAGAACCTTCTTTCTTGTGCTCCATATTGATGTTTGGTTGGGTATAAACAATGGTAAATGTTATTGCTTGTTGATAGCAGCCTTAGGCAAAATGGCCTTTAACTGGGGGGCAGAACCCATCCTTGGCACTGGTGTGGCCTTTGCTGACTGTACCAGGCAGAGAATTGATTAATTTTTTTCAATGTGCAGGTTTCTGATGCTGACCAATTCTGTAGGACATGATCCAAAATTTCTGACTCTTTCCACCAGTTTAAATTCCATTTTTTTTCCTGCTGGATTTGGAGATTTGACCCAATGACCAGAGTGCCTCTCTAATGACTGCAGGATCAGCCATGCTGCCTGTGGTAACACCTTCACAGCACATTGAAGAATTTAACTTATCTGAAGTTTAAAATCATCTACTTCGTCATCCAAGAAAATTCAGAATGGGAAAGTAGTACCAAATGAATTTAGAATCCCTATCACAAATGACTGGTGGTTTTAAAATATACAGTTACAAAGTCTTACATGAAGACCCTCTGATTAATAAGTAACAATAATAATAGTTGCATGTACAAAGAGCTGCACTAAATCCTTTACAATATTTGCACTTTGGCAAAGAGTATTTTGTTTCATATCACATACATTTTGTTAAGTAGAGGAAACACTGCTTCCCTGGTGCTTTTGTTTTTCCCTCTGGATTGTAGCAATGGAGCACTTGCATGTTGTGTTTGATGCCTTGCATGAGTAAGACATGCAATGGCAAGTTCCAGTCTGCATGCTGCTTAATGAATGTTTTCCTTTTCTCTCCTTCCCTGTTATGTGCTTACAGAAGACAACTATGTGGAAGGTGGGTGCTTTCTACCTTATTTTCCTAAGCTCTTGTTTTTCCCCTCTGTTCAGTGGGGTTTCCTTTTCCTTCTGCTTAATGTTATAAAAGTTCACATATCATTCAGTACGGTAAGTTGTATTTTCCCCTGCATAAAGGCATACAAGTTTATTGAATAGATGTGATTTATTTTTTCATACAGAACACAAGCAAAGCTCCTTGGCCTTATTGCTGTAATTCCAGAGTATCTCCACTGAAACAACAGGATTTGTACTTGTGTGACTGATACCGTATCCAAAACCTCTCTGGAGATTTGCAGGACTGATTTCTTCTCATGTTCTGTATGAAAAACACTTCAAGAAACTACTTATCCCATCGATGTGGAGCCTAAACCCTCCCAATGAAATAGAAATGCATGTTAAATTCCTGTCTCTTAATTGCTTAGGAAAATGGAAAGCGCTTTTCTCTTTAATACCACAAACCTTGCTTATATTGTATCCTTTACAGCACAAAGCTTTAGGAAAAGAGGTTTTCTGTCTAACTTTTCAGCATAATGCACTTGCCTTTGAGACACTGTGAAAGAAGCAGCATGTGATTTTAATAATTGAGTTGGTATGTAATTAAGTCCCTTTAAAGAAAGTATGGCATAGGGCAGTGGAAACTAAGGCACAATGCCATCTATCCTGAATATTGGTAAGTAAGTCTATTAGCTGGTAAAACATTCAAATATATGATAGTTTTAAATTCTTTTTGCTTATAAGCTAAAAAGTACAGGTGCTTTTTTATCTACAAATGTCTTTAAAAGTCTTTCTGTGGTGAATCTTTGCATACTGGATAAATTATTATCTATTTGAAAAAATTAGTTTACCGATCTAGACTGAAAAAATTTGCTTTTATTCTATTCCATTCCAATATTTTAGAAGCTATTTTAAAAGCAAGGAGTTTGTAAACTAACTCATATGCAAAGTGACTGTCCTGGCATGACTCTGACCTGGCATGCTCATGTGAGCCCCTCTGGGGCCTGAGTTCATTCAGGTTTCAACTCACTGTGAGCCACTGCCTGTTCAGGGGTGATTTTCTCAAGCCTTGAAGTGCTGGTGCTTCATTTCTCTGTGCTGCTGTATTCAATGGTGAAGGCAGGTGCTCAGATTTAGCACATAGATGATGCTCTGCAATTTTATTAATATATTATGTTTTCCCAAGGAGAAGCAAAATTCAAATAATTCTGGTGCTTTACTTGTGGACACTGTCATGCTCGTACACATCAATAAAATTTCATTTTCAGTGTGAGATAAAAATGTATTCAGCAACACTGGAATAGAAATTCTAGCTGAAAAACATAAAAGCCTAGAAATAACTACCTAATCTTGTATTTGATCTGTGCATAAAACTCTTACTGGTGTCAACATGAGTCTCAAAATTTGAATTAGGTTCAGTATAACTAGATAAGGAGGTTCAATTGCATTTCACATATTCATTTATGCACAGCAGTAGAAGATAAAGCCTGGATAACTGTTAATCCAGACTTTACCTGAACCTAATTCTTAAAACTGCAACCTTAAATTTATTCCAGCACAAGTCTGGATACTTATGCATACATTAAAGTTACAAAGCATGAATAAGTTAAAATGGAAGCATAGAATTGTGTACCAAAGCATAACTTGAAATCTGAGCTAAAATTTTTCATCTTTGATCTCTGTGATATCTGAGCATCTCTGTAATTTAGGCGACATAAGCAAACAGAAATATGTAATATTCAAATTTGTATGTACTTCTGGTAAAAAAGGCTGTTGTTTTTTAATTTTACTGAATTTGGACTACATTTAATACCTTCACTGCAGGTTTATCACATTTAAATTTTGTTTTGGCCTGTGCTCTGCATGGAACTCACATACCAAACTATGGTATCCTCCCTTCATATCCTCTTCCACTATCCCGCCCTGTGCTCCTTAACCCTCTCCTCTGAGAGCCAAGTTCAGGAGAGAGTTGGAGTGGATCACACATGAGGGATTCCTTCTAAATCTTGAATTCCTAATTCACAAAGAAATTGAAGTAATCGTGCACAAATGAGTATTTTCAATGTATGGGAAGTCTATATGTGGCTACCTTAAGGATAAAAGTTCCCAGGTTTATTAAAAGCAGACTTTCATTTTGAAAATCTAGCAGTGATTCCTCCCATGGCAGATTTAGCTGTATCATTTTAAACCTCTCTGTGGAATGAACAGGTACAGTACTAGTAATGCTTCACTCTTCAATAGCCTTCACCCATAGATTGCAAAATTATAAAATAAGGTAAGTATCATCATGTGCCTTTAGCAAGGGAATAAAAGTGACCTTGCTGCTTGCAAATAAAGTAACACAAAGAGTGAAACAAAATAAAGTGTCTTGAGGATTAGTACTGAATTTTTTTAATTGGTAGATGTTTGGTTTGAGCAGTGTATGTCTTTTACATTCACTTGCCTGCATTTTTTCATTGAATAACACTGAAAATGACTCTTAAAATTCAAGCAGTTTTTATGATGTCTTCAAGAGGTACTTCTGCTATTTACATTTTTTTCTTCAAATTATGTAAGAGTCATCTATTTGCAACTGACCAATTTCACATATTTTAACTAAAATAGTGATCACTATCAAACAGTGATGATCTGAAGTTAGACTTTTGTTTAGTTTCATATAGCTATGAAGTTCATATGTAAATGTGAGATAGTAAGAGATCACCTTTTTTACATTCCCCTGGGAGACAGGGCAGTGATTTGTTGGAAAGATCTTACATAAAGTAGTGGCTGAAAAGTCATAGTTTCATTAAAGAAAAAGATGTAATCTTCAACTGGTTTCAAGTTTTCTTTAAATACAATTAGGGTCAAGTCAAAATCTGAGATTTCTTGCTATAGTTGCCAACACCAAAAGCTAAACCACAAAGATAAATTAATCAATAACAAGAAGAGACTGACACTTCCAAAGGCCATGTGGCAGGAGATCCAGGGAAGGACGCCCAGCATTAAAAGAATGAATTAAATAATATCACCTGGTCTTTATGCTCTGTGTATTCAGCAAGCCTCTCTTGCAGCAACACTTACAGAGAAGGAACACCCATGAAAACATTTCTATTCTCTTTCACAAGCTGCAGACTGCCAGTTCAGCTGTGTGATGCTTTCCAAGCAATGCTGATGCAGGCATCCCTTCAGGATCACAGTCAGCTTTCATTTACATTGCTGTGAGCCCCAGGTAATCCCACCAGCTGCAGAGCTCCCTATTTGGAAACAGAATTTATTGCACAAGAGATCAGGCACATCAGGCCCTTCAGTTTAACTACACATCTAAAACGAGTGACATTAAAAAGCAATAATTCAACAAAACCATTGTTGGACTACTTGGAATATCACTTGAGATTTGGAACTGATAAGAGAAGAATCATTTAGACTGATTGCAGTCGGGAGTATCTTCTTTGAACTACCCCCAAGTAGCGCGAGTCATTTGTGCACCTAATTTTCTTTGTGAATTAGAAATCACAGAAACTCTCTCTCTAGGAAGTCTGCTCTCCAATAAAGAGAAGGAGATTTTATTGCTCACCTTCTTTGTGTGAATTAATTTCAATTAATTGCAATTTAGAAAATAATGTATGGCTTTTTTGAGAAGAGGAGCACATTTTACACATGAACAACCAATAATTCCTGAAATGGATCCTAAACCAGCTAAATTCAACAAAAATAAAATCTGTTTTTTAAATCAGACATAAAAAATGAAAACCCTTCATATATCTAAGAAAAATATTCTCCCAACATCACATTGTATTCAATGAGATTTAAGTATCATTTTATTATCATGATTAAAAAAGATGAATATTTTTCCTTGAAGAGTAACAAAATTTGGCTCTGGATGAGTGATTATCATTAAGGACATCTGCTTTGAAATGTCACTAGACCTTTTCTGGTGTGATGGGATTTCATCTCACAATATAAGTATAAAGCAAAATCTATTTCTCACAGATTGAAGAAGTAGTTGCAGAAGCTGTCACTTAAATTTTCTTTATTGCTATGTATTTTATATTGCATATGTAATAATTTGCCTTCTCTGGAACAAATTCATTCTACTGTCATATTTCACACAAATAAGGAGACATTTCTTTGCATTATCATTTCAATGTGATGAATAAATTTTATTTAATTACCTGAAATGCTCATTTTTATGAGGGGAAAAAGATCAGACCCAGCCCATTTTTCAGGTTTAAACTTCTCCAGGGTTTAAACATCATTTCACATGTAGAGGACAGGAAGTCCTCTCAGCAAAGTGTTCAAAGCAATATAATCAAAATATGATAAAGACAGACGGATTATTAAAGGAATTGGTTGGATTTGAAAGCATTTTATTATTTTCTGTCAATGCAAATACTGCACAGAAAAAAAAAATACACAATAAAACAGCACCCAGTGTTTGAATTGCAGTTCTGTTACTTGTAGCCCAAAGCATTCCAACCAGTGGTTGAAAAATGCTCTTTGATTTCCCTCTGTGATACAGACATCTTATAGGAAACAGATGCCTGTCACAAAACATTTTTGTCAGTGTGACAACACCACCTTCCCGTGCTCCCTTGTTCATTGCTGACTGTGCTCTTGTTTCCCTTCAAGGTCTGGCGCACCTGATGATGGGCGACCAAGGTATGGGCTCTGTTCCTTTTCCACTCTGCTTTCATTGTTTCTTCTTGTTCTGTAGCTGCTTTGAATCCATCACTGCAACCGATGGGCAAATGCTTGAAAGCTGTCTTTGGCTGCAAAGAAACACATGGTTTTAGTCACATCTTTTTCTTGTTTCGTTTTTTGGTTGTTTTGGTTTTTTTATTTTTTGTTTGCTCCGTAAGCTTTTGTCCTTCCTGCCTCCTCAACTCCCCCTCTTGCAAAACAATAACTAAAAAGAGGTGAGAGAAATAAGAAAGTGATTACAAAAATTCTGTGTATTGATCAGAAAATACAATTATGGGTGATCCTATTGAAGATAAACAAAGTGCCAGACCATTCTTCAGATAGCCCCTGAAAGAAGATGCTCCTCTTGTAACATTGTACACATTGAAGAGTCCATTTGCATTAATGCATGGCTGATTGGAAATGTGCAGAAAGCACCTGCTCCTGGCTTCTGGAATGCTGAGAGTACAGTTTTGCTACCTAACAAAACCAGTGATTTTTTTCCTCCTAACCATTGTCCATGTTACCTTTGTGACAGTCTTTCTTATCTAAGCATGGGTTATTTCTGTGTTTCTCTGCATGTACATGATTGGGAAGAAATAAACTAAATCCCTAATATGTCACTGATTGCATCTCCATTTGTCTTCAGACACTTACCTTAGACTTTGTCTCTTCATGTTCAGATACTATTGCATTTACATATACTCATGACTCTTACTGTTGTTTCTCTCCTCTTCTTTATTCTCTTTTTGTCTGGAAATGCTTTCTTCATGGAACCATTTCACCAAATCCATAGGTAAAAGTAAAGGTATTACATGATTTTCTTTATTTTTAATGCCATCAGTATACTTTAATGTATGTATAAATAATGCAAGTGAATGTAAATTTTTTGCACTGATAACATGAGGTAGGTATATTCTTACAGTAAATATTACATGGATATCAAGGTAAGGATAATTATCCTAAAGTACAGGCTGACCATTTTCTAAGTTTGTTTCCTGGTTTTGTGAGGGATGTGAAGCTTTGGCAGTGATAAAAGAGGCTGGAGCTCTAGAAGTGTTCATGATGAAGTAACAGCCACATGTTGAGGTATGCCTTTTTCTGTTCTCAAAGAGCTGCAGTCTAAACCACCAGACACAGAAAAAAAAAAAAAAAAGAAAAAGTGTGATGTTGTTCAGTAGAGACTCTCTGGAGATAAACTGTGCAGGGTCAGTCCACAGCTTGATGTACGTCTTACATGGGAACAGCACTAACTTTAGCAAGTCTTTGCCCTGAGAGTTTCCTTTCATATTAATCACTTGGAGTGTATCTGAGATAAGAATTGGACAAAGGAATGAGGAAGAAAAAAAGCCAAAGAGAAGTGTGGGGTTTCTTTCAGATTTTTTTTTATTCTTTTTGTTTCTTTATGTAAAGAATGCCAACTGTGTTTACTTCCCTTCTCCCAGAGGAAACAGTGCAGTAGGGGCAAGAATTTTTTCCTGTATAAATAAACATCAGGTTTTGTACAAGGACACTTGTTCACAGGCACTGTGTAAATATATTTTTATGATAAGAAGGTGGTGATTAAAAGCCATTTAATCTCTGTTACATATGATGAATAATACAGTTCTATTCATCTTAGCCATTTGTCAGGGTTGCCTATTCTTTGTATAAATCAGAAATCCAGTCTGCATGTTCATACTTTCCTGACTAGTTAAATTAGAAACAAACTTCCAGGTTTGTTGGTGTCTTGGCTGATTTAGTGTTTCCATACCTAAGAAGTTCAAAGACTGTAAATACAAATCTGTAGTGTCCCTTTCCTCCTCATATCTGCCCCCCTGGAAAGACTCTGTACCTGTATAGGTGGCAGACCATTTGTGTGTGTTCTGGAGGTCTAAGTCTTCTTACTTAGGAAAAGTTTTAAGCAAGTATGTAAGACAATCTGTTAATTTCTTTGTTTTTTCAGATAATTTTGTTTTGTTTGCTATATGACTGATCCTTTTGTTTCTTAACAGTACATAGTATGTGTGATTTCCTCATTACTTATTATCTTATCCTAATCAGTAGATATCTTGGCTGCAGCTGCCTTAAAATTATATTTTTTAGTAACTGAACCTTGACACTATAGATAATTTTTTATTAATAATGCACAATTACTTTTCTAGATTGTTCTGTACACAGAATAAATTATGTAGTGTGTATGGCACCAAAGGGTTTATTTTTGTATTAAAGGAGTAAAATATAAATATTATGAATATTTATTATTAATAGTAGCTGATATGAAGAGCAGATTTTTAGCAAAACATAAGTTCTTCTAGTATTTTGCAACATTTAGACTTTCATATTTTTGTTTTTTAATGTTTAACAACTGTATTTTAAAAAACTTACCTGTATGTATTAGCTACGTTTAATTTTCAGTAATGTGCCAATTAACATAATTTAAACACCAGTGACCAATCATCTAATCATTTGACTACATTTTACCTTTCATATCTTGATTTTTATTAGATTTATCCACTTAATATAGAAATAATCATTTCTGTGTTTTGAGAATCACAATACTTCTGCACATATAAGTTTGTATATTTGTTCAAACTGATGGAGAGGGTTTATATGTGTGCCAACTCCAGTTGCTTGTAACAGAAAATATCCCCCAATGTTGAGCCATATCCTGAACCAGGAAAAAACAGCCTCATTTTGTTGACTGTCCTGAAACTTTACTAATATCAGCTATTGAAACCTGTGGCCTTGAAACAGTTGTGATAACACACATTTGTAACACATGACAATATAAATAATTATGAGGGTGATGGAAAGGAATGAAGGGAAAAAAGAGGAAACTCCTTTGTTATAAGTTCCATTTCTTGAGAGGTATGCAAGGGCAGTAATTGGAAAATTATGGGTGATTATATGATGAATTGATCATATTTTGGAAATATAAGCAATAAAACACTTTTAAGAAGCTTTACAATGTAATTTGTCCTGAAGAGTATAAATGGCTGAAGTATCACCATCTCC
The DNA here is from genome assembly GCF_028018845.1 of Melospiza georgiana. Taxonomy (NCBI): domain Eukaryota; kingdom Metazoa; phylum Chordata; class Aves; order Passeriformes; family Passerellidae; genus Melospiza; species Melospiza georgiana. Next base: position 21,971,914 of record NC_080432.1, read on the forward strand.
TTTATTTGTGTAAATATTCTTTGGGATACTGGAAAAGGAGAAAAAGAAAAAATCTAATCAGTGTATCTTCATAATTAGGACAGGGTGTTAACAATGTAAGGACCTGGTGTTGACAGAGGAAGGAGAAATGTGGCAGCCTCTCCAACTGGACATTACTAAGTTCAGTACTATCTCACAATGCCCCTGATGTTTAACATTTAGCTGTAAATCTAAGATGGGACACCCTGGGTAATCTCCCCAAAAATTACTCCTTGTAGATGCTATACCTAATACTAGGAAGATCTGCAATCTTTTATTTCTATTGGCATTTATTTTCTGACAAGCACCATATATTCAGAAACATTTAGGAATTCCATTTTCATCCCCTGGAAATAATTGACCTGTATAGAATTTTAGCAGCAGCGTTGTCACAGCTCTGATGGTGAAAAGTCATAGTAAAGGTAAGGTTTGTAAATGGTGTTGATGTTTTTACTTGACCACTTGAAAATGTTACTCAGAGCAATTTTTCAATTCAGAGCAATTATTCAAGCAGATTTAAGGATTGCTTTAATTAGAAGCAGTCCTTAAATCTGCTGTTCATAATAGGCAGATTTGTTTGCCCCAAAAAAATTTGTGCCCAAACAAATTTTCTCTGCTCTCTCCAACTATTGGAGGTGGTCTAATAAAACCATTTCCACCTATAGGCCTTACCTCGTCAAAATCATGCAGGATTATTTTGTGATGAATAGTAATAAGACTAAATTTATATGTCAACTATTGCAAAACACTCCATTTCTTTACTTAAAAAAAAATCTCATCCTCTCCTTTTCATATTCTCTATTTCATATTCTTTTGGTGAACAATGAAAGGACTTTATAATTCACAAACTGTAAGAATGACGTGTAATACTTTGTTTTTATACTGCAGTTCTCTTAAGCCTATTCATATTTTTACCTATAGTTTTTTTTATGTAATTATTATACTTTTGACTATATTACTCATACTGTACCTAAATACTATGTTCATACTCCTGTTCTATTATTTTAGTGATTATGTGCAGCTTTAAATTATACATGAGTCACTCAGGTTCATAAAAAACTATTAAATATTGGCTAGCTGAGCAACAAGTGTTTCTACCAAAAAATTGATAGTACAACTGCAATTTATTGTATTAGATTGCAGGCTTTTGATGTGCTGGTATGTGCTTTACTGTGTATAAATTCTGAAGAAAGACTTCAGAATGGCAATTTATGTATGTGTCAACATCCTTGACGAAGGAGGGAAACTTTTTTCTTGCACATGCTATTGCACAATACCTGTGACACCACTAATTTTTTAATTATCAATCGCACAACTGATTTGACAGCAGGAAAAATAGAGCATTGAAAAATAAAAGCAGTTTGTAGAAGTTCTTAAACAATCATGAGCATAAAAGTGGCATGTTATAGCTCAGTAATTATGTGATGCTTGTGTCAAGCAACACAAATCTCACCTTGTGACAGTAATCTCCCCTAACATCCAACTGTCCGGAATTTGGTCATTAACCACAAGTTCATCTTACTGGAATGACTTTCATTTTTTGCTCTGGTTTTGAAGAGCTAAGATGGTCTTGGCTTCTTGCACTCTCATTGAAACACCTGTCCCCTCCTCATCTGCTGCTGTGTGTGCTCTTCCGGGTTGGCCTGAGAGACACCCATAGCCCATTCTTCCCTGATCCAAGCCCCCAACAGTCCAGAAACCCTGTAAATTCTTTGGCACAGCCCTGGACTCGAGCTCAGCTCCTTATTTTTGGCTCAGTGCCCTGTTGACATGGACTCAGTTTCATGGCTTTTGCCTGGCAAGCACAAAACATGGATGGAGGGCATTCCTGACTCCCTGGACTTGTTCACATGGTTATATATCCTAGGTGATAGCAGCTGGCTGGAAAGAATCCCTGCTAGAAGCAAAGTGAGGTAATTTAGGGGTTTGACACACAATGGGGTTGCCAGGGTAGGGGAACTGAAGCTGTTTCTAGGTGACATTACAGGAGAAGAATGGATAACTTGAGCTTCCCCACTCAATGTTGTAGTTGCTTCTATTGATAAAAAGGAAAAAATCAACAAGGTTTAAAAATTTAACCTCCACGAGTCCCAAACATTTTGAAAGTCTTGGAAAATTTACAAAGTTATCAGCATAAGAATTAAAAAAAATATTCTCTTTAAAACTACCATCATTTTAATGAGAATTACAAATGTTTAAATAAATTTATAGACTTTAAATATAAATTTCCTCAAAGAACTCCAAAGAACAGAAGCTACACATCATATTTCTTCTATAATGACTTCTTTTTTTTCTAAGGAAGCTCATCAGTATAGTTAAATAGAGGCTGCTGTTCACCAGAACTATTATAAGTAAGTTTCTGTGTGTAACTCATACCCCCATGCTTACAAATGTATGTTCCAATAAATATTTGTACTATCCTTATATTTATATGGTCAATATGTTCCAATTTTGGTTGAATATCATAATGAACTAGACTAAATGTTTATTTTGATGCATCGAAGCAAGTAATTTTCTTGCACTTCAGTGAGTGATACCCTGCAACCCTGGAATATTGGCATTTGAAGCTGCAAATCCAAATTTATGTTGGATTATGATCAGTAAAAGGTCCCCAAGAAGACAAAAAATGCAGCAGAAGATGGCTGCTGAAGAAGTTTTCTATCTGAAGCATATGGCTCAGAAGAAACCAATCAACATCAGGAACAGAAATGCAAATTCTTCCTTGAGACCCACACACGTGAAATTCTATCTGAGATGGCTTATTCCTCATCAGCAGTATGAAAAGAAATTGTAAGAACCTGTCACAAATATTAAAAAAAAAAAAACTTTCTGAAGAAAGGGAAACATACTTATTTTTAAAATAAAATCACCACATGGTAATGTCCAATCCACAGCAAGAGTTCTAGTGCCTTAGAAAATAAAGAATTCACCATGTTCTGAATCATTCTGATGTCACTCAAAAGGATCATGTAACCTGTATGTGTTTTTCATAGACTTCCTATGGATTCAGAGGAAAGACAATAAATGTGTAACTCTGGAAGATTTGATGTAAAAATGTTATCTTTGTAAATGTGTAGATTTCTGCTGGGTCCAGTAAGCATTGTAGTATAGTACATATGCAAGATTTTGGCTTCCTCAGCACAAGGCTCCACTTAGAGCACAGGTTTATCCAGAAGATGGGTATGCTGACAGAAAACCTTTCAAAATAATATTAAGTTCTTTCAAGATGAAGGATGTGCATTTCAGGCCAAAAAGTATGAGGGGATTTATTGGGGATGGAAAACAGTTAAGCTGTCAATCTGAAGAGGTAAAAAAAAAGAATCAGCAGGTAAGCAATAAAGAAATAGGAAAACTTAGCATTTTTTCATTAAAGCAAACTTTTCTTTTAATGTATGTGTCAATGTACCTAGAAAATGAGAATTTAAAGCTGCAGTGGCCTGTACCTTTTTTGCACGGTGAAATTCCATGACAGTTTTATACATATCACAGACATTTCCAGTGAAACAGGTATTTGAGAGAAGTGTATTCCTTGGATATTGGAAAATCCTTGAACCTTCTTGTGAGCCAAATACATCAGCAGAGTGACACTAAAGGTTTCAGTTTCACCCTAAGATTGCACTGTATCTTCCTAGGATAAAATTCAGTCCTTGAAATCTACAAGAGCAACTAAACAAATGAGCCCAACAGAATCTAATTTCTGTTATTTCAATGAAAATCAAAAGTAGTTGGAAATTACTGTACATCTCAGAACAGAAGTCTCAGCTGATTTTAACATTAATCCAATCAATCATGCTCAGTGGAGTTTCACCAGCTAAGTGGAAAGAAATTAGAGCCCCAAGGAAGAGTATTTGCAAACATCTCTAACATTTGTCTACATGCAGGATGACAAAATTCTGGACTAAGCTTTATCACAGCTTCTAAAGAATCTAAATCTAATGAAAGTGAAGAAATCTTAAGAAGACTGCTCTAAAATTGTACTGGTATAGCTGAAAATGGGGACTATGCTCTTTAAATGCACATTGTAATGATATTTTTCTACTGAGAAGAACTGCCTGCAAAGGAATCGAAAAATATTTAAACATTCAGGTCAGAATCGATCATTCTTGTAGAAATAAGAATGCTGCACACAAATTTTTTAACCTGCTCTTTACAGGAATTTTCTTTGGTAGTAATAACATGCCAAGGTACTTAGAAACGACAGAAATTTAAGTTATCAAGTCGTCTTTAAACTCTTTTAATTAAAAAAAATATATAATTTACTCTGGTACTACTAATATACCTCTCTCCTGGTTTTCAAAGACTTCTATAACCCTGATGTTTTTACTTCCTCAAAGGTGGTTTTCTGTATTTACTTCAGGGTCCACCTAGAGCAATTAAGCAGAACAGTGAAATTGTGCAAAGAACTGGGAAGTTCAGGAGCATAAAGGAAGATTCCCATAGGAAATTGTGGAGCATGGAACGTGGACTTTGCTATGAAATTATGATCATTCTTTTAATGGTTTTCATAGATACCAACCTGTATCCAGATATAGGGTTTTTTCTCAGACTTGGGAGCAAACAAAAGTGACTGAATCTTTTTATTGAATGAATTTATTCTTGTGAAAGGAGTCCTTTCTTCCTCATTAAATCTATATTCAGGGCAAAGGTTTTTTTTTTCTGTTGGCACCCACTTAGAACAATTTTCTGATCAGCACTGCATTTCATTTAAAGGCAGTTTTTGTAATTTGCTGCTATGACTTAGAAGTTCTGGTACTTTTTTTTTTTTTCCCTGCTCAAAGTAGACATTTATCCTTTAAAGAAAGGAAGCATCTGGACTGATTCACTGGCAACTAATAAAGCTGTGTAGAAGCAACATTGGATAACAAGAGGCTACCAGAGAACACCTGGCACTGCTGGCATCACAGCCTTGACTTCAGTAGCTTCTCTGTCTTGGGGGTGGGAGGAAATAAAAGCAGCTGGGTCTAATTCCTTTCATCTGCCTTTTGCATATTCTTCAGACAGAGGGGAGTCTGCCTGGAAAGCAAAATTCAGCATTGAGTGAGTATAAGTCTGGAAAATTTTCACTGGGGTTACCCTTAGCTAACAGGTCTGTCCTGAATTCCATTATTGTGAGCCATGATTATTCCATTTTCAGGAGTATCCACCCAAAGGAAAGGAAGCTGAATATCTTTCTGTGACCATTAATGCTCTGCTTCTGAAGCATCTTTCAGCTGACAAAAACCTGAGAGGTTCCTGAGGACAGCTGCATTGGTACTTAGGTGACCCCGCTCCCAGCCAACAGTAACATCTCTCTCTAGAACTGGAAATCAGGAAGAGTTTCCTTCATTTCCTACTTCATTGAACCTGAGTTATATCAAAAGGTGCCAGATAAGGGCTTTTGATCTTAGGAAAAGGGCATTGCAGGCCTTTTGCTGGTAATACAACCTGGTCTTTTGATTTTCTCAGTTAATGGCTCTGCTTAACCACTTGGTCTTACAAGGTACTTACAAATTACATTTAGTATTTCTACAAGTCCATAAGAAATATTTTTTAAAACCTCACCAAAGTTGTATACATACAAATCACCATTGAAAACTATGTTTGCAGGCTGTGATTTTACTACTGAAGCTGTGCAAAAAAATAATTTTAAAGCCAAGTGCCTGTTTGACAAAGCTATTTGCACTATCAATGGATGTTTATTTAAATGGGTACTGATACTATTTGTATTAACTGCAACTACTGACTAGTTGGTATGTAATTTTCAATTTTAGAAGAGTCATTTGGCTGTAGTTACATTGAACTCTAGCACTACTGTATGTTTATATCCTCACAAAAGTGATGGGAGATTTCAAAGTGTTCTATTTTAATTTAATCTTCATTTGCCTAAACACCCCTATATCACTGGGGTACAAGTAGTAAACTGGTGCTTTCCTTTCATCCAAATGCATCTGAAAACCATTAATTTTGTAGTTATCCCTCTAAGTTCTTAAGTTCTTACATCATTATGCACTTTCAAACGCAAAAAAATGCAGCTGTGACTGTATCAGTCATGCACTTATATTTTTTAATGTCCTTAGCAGGTTTTTTTGTCTCTTTACTTCTCTGCAGTGAATTATTCAAATAAGAATACTGTCAATGACTGTGACTGTGTTATCATACTGGAAGAAAATTTATATTTCAGAAAAGAATAATATAGAAGTGTCTAAGTGCAAGATTGGACCAACAAAGCTAGACTTTGAAATTAGCAATTCTGTGTGATTCTCATGCAACATATTTATCTGTATAGAACTGTTATACATCTTATTCATATAGGAAAATATCAGAAAAATCTGTGGAAAAGATAGGAAAATATCTATGGCAAACTTATATTCTGAGCATTACACAAAGCTACCTGAGTCCCACTGTTAGTCTACTGGTGCATACTTCCCCAATGCAAAGAAGGGGCTGTTCAGGCTACTATGAAGAGGATAAATTCCTGTATTCCTTTTGAAAATATTGGGAAGAACTGAATACATAGAGTAAAACACAGTAAGTCATTCACAGTTCTAAAGGACAAATTCGTCAACAATTTATATTAACATATCCACATTTACCATGCCTACGTGGAGCTGCATTCAGGATGTAGTCACATTAGTAGGTAAATAGAACCTGCTGCACTTCATCACTTTACCTCTCAGAAATGGCTCTATCTCAGGTTTTATAATGCTTTATATAATGACAAATATGTAATAAAAATCACTCATATGTCATTATGTGTCATTTATTCTCTCTTCCAGGAAAACACATGCATTTGATATTTATCCAGTGTTCTAAAATAGCTGATAGTCTTACACCTTGCTAACAAGACTATTCATTTTGGTTGTCCCTGAAATTAATAGGCATGTTAAAGGAACAGGTTTTTTGAGAGTTCTGCATTTATCAAGCTGTTATAAAAGCAAAATGAAAGTTTAATTAATATTTTCCTTTTCAAAACACCTAAAAGATCTGTGTATCAGCCCTATAGCTTTTAATAAGTACATATAACTCTCAGAAATGTACATATATCTAGGTCATGCTAATTATCCACCTTGGGAGGCAAGAATGTGCCTATACTCCTCTACCTAGTTGGCATACTCTTGAGACCCAAGTCAGAAGAGCCGGCTTCAGAAAGTCTAAAAATACATTTACTAGGTTCTTAGCCATTAAACTGCTTAAAGAGGAGGTCTCTCATGTACTGGCTGACAGCCTGTAATTTCTATTATGCAGGAAATGAGACTAGATAATCAAAAACAACCTTTCTGGCCTTGAAGCCTATGAATCACACAGAACAGAAAAATTACTGTGGCAACACGTAAGAAAATTGTCAGGCATTAAAAGAGTCACAGCATTTTTGCTTTATTAGTGGCATTTTTATCAGGTTTCTTGTGTAGATGGGATTATGTGTCAATGAGCTCCCCCAAGTCAAGCCCTTATGGACTAACTGGGAAAACCATTCAAAGCATTCCCTCAAGCCAGGATGTACCATGGAAACTGAAACATATATGGAAGTGTGAATCAAAAGAAGGTTAATCCTTCTCAAACTTAAATATTTTGCTGTGGTTATTTATTTTGAATACTTTGAATTGAATACTGCAGTTAATCTCATATTTAGGAGCGTTATGCTATTCGGTATTTTTGTTTTATACAGGTTCTCATAACACATTTGCAACAGGCTTTGGAGGTCTTTAAGTTATACTGTAAGAAATGAGCTTACCTTGTCATACAGTGGCTGCTACACCAGATAAACCCTGAGCAAAACATTGCTGTGGATTATTTGTGCAGCAAAGCTGGAGCTGTTCATATCTACCATTTTATAAAGGGAAAAATGCTGAAAATTAAATGAGAAATAGAAATTGTGATTGAATCCAGGAAATGTTATAAACTTGAGGGTACACAGTCCCATAAGAGTGCTCTGAATTAGAGAGAAGAAAGATTCAAACTTATAAGACCCAGAGTCTTTTAATATAAAGACTGAAGTCAGCATTCTAATATTTAGTTTCTCTTTGAGCCTCACCATTCAAATTTATATTCACTGAGAGTTAAGTAGTCTTTTTTAGTTGTAATATGCTCACACTAAAGGAGAGGATGGAATCATAGGCTACTTTATTGAAGGACTTATTATTCTACATCAGAGTTATCTTTATTCATGAAGACTTCAAACATTTTCTTAATGTTCAGTTTTACTGTAGCTAGGAAAAGATCCTGCTATTTGCTAAAATTCAGGAAGACAAATGGGACTATGTTGTTTCTCCCAGAACAAATGAAAAAAATATATTAAGGAGTTAATTCATTCAATGGATTTAGAATATTTCTAGTTTAAAAAAATTCCAAATCTTTCCCTGGTAATACATGTTGACCATCAGGGAGGAGGAGGAAAGCCAATTTTTGAGATATATCTTCTATGCCTCATTAGTGGTGTTCAGTTACACACCTTGTAGACTTAACAGCCTCTGGGTTATTAACATTTTACTGCTTGAAATTTATTAATACAATGGGTCAAATATATGTACAAGCAGCTAAATATGGGTCATTGGGAAAAATGAAAAATCCTATTCACTTGGATGGGGAAAAATGTCTCTCCTACAGATTTTTCTTTATTCTTTTATGCACTTATTGTTGATATATATTATGGAAGCATCTCTATGTGTAGCTAAGAGGAGACCTCTCTTTTGGAACATCTGTCCTTGTTTTCTAATCTACCTCAGTGTCCTCAGTGAAATTACTGATTTTGTGGGGGAAAGCCATAGGGAGGTGGCATAAGGAATTCTGATTCAGACTGAGAAGTGTGATTCAGTAAAGGAAAAGCTGATTTCTATTTTTCCATGTCTTTGGATTGTGCTCAAGCCATGCTGGTGTGTTAGAGAGGAGCAGGCTTCAAATATGTGGCAAATCCATGGCTGTGGTTCCTCCTGTGCTGCTGCATGGTGAGTGAGGGCACTTCAGAAATTCTCTGAGCAGCTTCCTTCTGTCTCAGTGTCATCCCTCAGAACTGGCAGCATCTGGTATTCCCAGAGAATTAATTTCTGGGGAGTGTTTGAGAACAGGGCATATTAAAATGTCACTATGAGGATGCTGTCCTAGGTTTGAAGGCTGATACAGAGGAATTGACAGCTAAAAGCTAAACAAAACATTAAAAAAGCCATTCCAAGAACAACCCTAGACCCCCAGCAGTTATGATTAGGTCATTTTGTGTAATTTATGTTGGATTATAATATTCAGATTCGCATAAATGAGTACATAGGTCAAAAGCACCACACAATCTCTTTTTCCTTTACATTTACAATATATTTTATATTTTTTCTTATCTTGTGTTGTGTCTGTTTACAAGAGACATTGTTTAGCAGAAAGTGATGAAGCCCTGATGCTTTCATGGTTGCACAGTGCCTGTCATTCTGCTGAAGGACTGAGGAAAACCTAATTGGCAGTTAAAGCATGAACTTTCTGTACCTCAAAATAAGGTTCTCAATTCCTATTTTGCCTGTGGTGCATCTGCTGACAGCTTTAGCAGATGTTTGACTATCAGTGGAGTGTGGTCATGACTGTTGATGTGGTCAGGCATGTTATTTTAAAAAAAAAAACAAACTCTTTCCAGTATTCCAGGATGTGTCTGATTCAAAATCTAGTTTAATTTGGTTTTAGTTACTCAACATGGAACACCTTTGACTGCTTCAGAGTTTGAGTTTATTGTAGTGGGTTTGTCTGCAAACAGGCACTAGGAATGGAACCAAACAGTGCCAGATTGGGATGGTTTGGAAAGAGAAATTTATCAGCAGTAACACAGAGCAAGAAACAAAGAGGAGTAACTTTGAATGTTGTCAATAGGTTTGTATTTTTAAAAAAAAACTTTGCAACTTGCATTTGGGCTGTTTTCCCTTCTGCTTTGTTTTGGTTTTGGGGTTGTTTTTTGGGTTTTGTTGTTGTTTGTTGTTTTGGGTTTTTTTTAACTGAGTAATAAACAGGGTTCCTGTGGTCTAAGAACAAAGCCACTGCATCTGTGGAGACCAATGAAATACTAATTGGATTACAGGTGTGCTTAATTATCATGCACTGAAGGTGTTCAATTTTCCTGTGATCAAGGCAGTTGTGTGAATATGGACTGCAAGAAAGGGTTTTTTTCCTTATGCTAAGTGAAAAGCTCAGAAAATACAAAAAGGATGAGTAAAGCTGACAGGAACTTTACTAAAACTTTATGCATCTCTTTTCTCTTGTTTTTTTCCCTAAAGGACAGTGTTTTTCCTTATAGTGTGAATATTTAGCATTCTTTTGAGAAGCATTTTGCTAATTAAATACCTGTAGCACCTCTAGAGATGCTTGCAGCGTGGGAGGACAATGACTTTTGGCACAAGGCAGTGAGAGCAGACTGTTCTGGGTTATTGTATTCAAAACTTTTCTTGGAAATTAAGGCACTAAATAGAAAACTACGGGGGGAAACTTCAGTGTCCTGACATTTAAACCTGGTTCTAGACAGATTTGAAAACCACCTGTGTTTGTGAAGTCTCAAAGAAGGCAGGAAGGTTCTGAAGAGCCATAGAAGTACAGGCATAAAAGATTTTATTATTCTGTTCTTTTCTCCTACTGACTGTGTCTCCCTGTTGCTAGGAGAAAGATAAGGTAACTGCTCCCAAAATTTTAAGATACCATAGCTATTTCCTGTCAAGTGTTTTCTCCTAGGACTGACTGTTCCAATACTCAGTAGGGCCCAAAAAAATCTTTGATAAAGCCAACCACTCATACTTTTTTTTTCTCCTTATATTCCAAGGTTTAGGAAAGGGAGAAGTAAAGAATGGGAAGGTAAAAGAGCTGTTGCTGTGGGAGTGGATGACAATTTAGAAGTGGAAAACCCAGACCTTGCAATCCTTGGTCCTGGCTTGGCTTGAGAGTGTAGAGAAAACTGCCTGAGAGTCCTGGAAGATGTGACTTATTCAAGTTCTCTGGTTGTTCATTTAGTCTTTAAAAAGAAGAACCCTGCTTATGCATTTCTGTCACTTTTGATGTGTGATCAGAATTCAACAATGCTACATTTCTGTCAAAGGCTCTTCAACTCCAACGCTTCCATATCTTCAATTTTCATAATTGATTTGATAACAAAATTACTTAATATTAAGTTCATGGCAATATTTTTCAAGAGAAAAAGGCTTCCTTCAACCATTCTCCTCCCCTCATTACTGTATTTTAATTCCTCTCTCTGAAAGTCATATTAAATATTTAGTCTATAGACTTGATTTGATCATTACCTGTACATCAGCAAAGAATCTTTGCAAATACATTGAATTAAAAAGAGCTGTATGTACTTTAGCATGGATGATTTAAGACCAATTGAGGACAAGGAGAAGGAGATCTATATCAAGAGGAAGGTTAACGAAGACAAAACCCCAAGACCTCTAGGTCTTAAGCAGAGGTCTATAATATTTGCCTAACAAGATTAGGTCCCGGGGCAAAACTAAGTAGCATAGTGCTCAGAAATAATCAAGGAGGTGAAGGTAAAAGAAGGAAAAAATAAGCAAAATAAAGCATAAGAGAGCAGAAAGAATTTTGCCTCTGAAATCAGCAAGTGGAAACAGTCAAACCCAGTTTTATTTTATACCTTTTTTACCAATGACATGTAAATAGATCTTCTGGCAATTTCCACTAAAATTTCTATTATGTTTTGTGTATTTAAGCCTTAAGTAAAGATAAATAGATCAAATAACCTCTGATTCCCCAAAACATGAACATTTAGTTATAGCTTTTTTAAAAGTAGAATAATACCTAACTCTTACATGTGCTATTAAGTATTCTAGATGCCTATTCCATAACCACATTATTCTTAGAGTTTAAAAGACCTTGAAGCAAAAATGCTTCAAGTCTAATGTGAAATATAAATGTATAAGAAAATAAAGTGAAGAAAATCAAATAGGTAGAAGGTATGTTATTATTTAGTAATGTGCTTGAATATGGTGCCCAAACATTTGTATTTTCCCTAAAGAAATGTGTTGAATATTTTTTTATATATAAACATGGAAAAGGGAAAAAAGCCCCAAAACCCTCCCTATTTCTTAAGTAAAAAATTTTATGAGGAAATAAAATAAATAACATACATTACACTACATACATAACAGATAATACATACACCCAGTCATTATTTATGTGCATTGAAATGTCAAATAATCTGGAAAAAAGTAGCAGTTTTTCAGAACTACTCTTTCTTTTTTAATAAATCCAGGAGCAATATCTATATAAAATGACTCTAGAGCATGCTGAATGCATTTTAAATTTATCAGCAAACTCCTTTTAGTTATCAAGCTTGAGAACATTTATCCTATTCATTATTGACATCTCCCAGAATTCTTTCCATGGTTTTGTGCAAATAGCTTGGCAGCTTTTGGCAAATAGAGGTGATTTTCAGTAACATTTTTCAGATACTTCAAATTGAATTATACATCCGGAGACAGTCAATCTTTCTTACCATTAATTTTTCAGGGAAAAAAAATCATTTTGTATTGAAGGCCAGCTCTGCAAAGGGGACCTAAGCCTTGCAATGCTAACAGAGATCTGACCAAAGGGCTGGAAAAATCCTGCCCACCAGAATGCACAACTCTTGCTTCAGCACACAGGCTTGTTCTGCAGTAAAAGGGGGAAATACGAGGTGCCTTTGGGTACTGTGGGAATTTTAGTACTGTGAAAGTCAAAACTATGAAATTGCTGAGTAAAGGTTGTGAGATCTAAAGAGTGCTTATCAAAATCTACTTTAGGAATTTTTATACATCTCAGATTTGGTGTTTCAACATGACAATGTTAGGAAGGCACACCCATGCCCACAGCTATCTGGCATTTTTTGGCACCTTGTAGCTTTTCTTTTTTACTTTGAATTCTATTGTCTCAAACCATTTTATTTTAAAGTTGCTCAAAAAATATGCATTTCTAATTGTAATGATGGTTATAGACTCTTGACCTTATTGAAGTAACTCAAGTCTTTGCCCAATAAGTCTGCAATATTGGACAAAGTCTTTGTTAGGCCTTTGGCCTCCCTTTCCATGGTTATTGAGGGTCTGGAAAGAAGGTTTAAATGGATGAAGATTACCACAATATGTGGAATCTTTGCATCATAGCTAATCCCAAAGCTGGGAATAGGGCCGAGCTGTAGCCTGGGGCCTTCCTTAATCATGGAGAGCAGAGTCACTTCCATGAACCAGGTTGATCCAGCACAGACAGCAGAATCACCAGGATGGTGCAGTCTCACATGCACAAATCTTTTATTGCTACTGACTGAGATACAGAAAAGATTTATAGTTTTGGCCAGCCTAGGCTAAGTGGAGTGTAAAATGATTTCCTTTCCAGAGCTCAGAGGCTCAGGACTGATCTGTTGTTATAAAAGTCAGTGAGAAAGTTGAGGTGTGCTGAATGAGGTGCTACCCAATGCATTGAGCTTGGTGGGTCATCTTGTAATCAAGTCTGAGATTCCTTTCTAGCTGTTAAATGCAGCCTTCTGCAAATGTTAGGTGAGTGTCTAGATTTGCAGATCAACTTTCAATGATTTAATAACTTCCTTAAAGAAAACAAGTGTTAGTTTACAAGGTAGGATTGAGGGAAAATACCTTACAAATCCATTGAGAATTTGCATAGGAATTATATTATCAAATGTCAGCTGATAACTACTTTGTTGTATGATAATTCCAGCACTTATTATGAAATTATTTGTGTTGTCATCAAGTTTTCAGTTGTCTTAGAGCAAGAATGCACATATATCTGTGTGATGGTGGTCAATAGCTGGACAATGATCTTAGAGGTCTTTTCCAACCTGAACCATTCAATGGTTTTTCAATGGGTTTTATGTATCAAGATAAGGACAGAGATTGCAAAACCAATATTTTTCCTCACTTCCTTTACTTCTTTGTAATCTTCCATGGAAGTTCTACTGTTCTGTGTTTTCTTTGGAGGGAAGAACAAAATGCTTGATGCTCTATATCCAAGCCTTCCTGTTCAGCTGCAGGAAATGCTCCCAGTCTCATAAGTACGGTTTCAACCTGCAAGCGTGGCACAGAATGAAATTTCATAGGGTTATTAGATTTCATGCTTTATTAAATCTGGAGCCAGATTTTTCTGTAGCCAAGCAGGACGAGCCTGAAGTCCAAGAGAGTGGGGCTGGAAGTGTAGGAGAAGATATGGGAAGTCCAGTGTGGTCAAGTGATGAAAGAGGCTGTCAGGGACGGACCACTAATTTCAAAAGGCACCTTTCTGCTAGGAAGGAGTCCTCAACAGACAGAAGATGCTGGAGAGCACTAGTGGTGAATTCCTCTGTGGTGAATCCCAAGCTGTCAGAGCAGTTTTGTGGCGCAGATATGTGAGCAGTGGTTTCTCCACAGTGAGAAAAGTTCTCATAGTCCATCCCTTGGTACTAACAACTAATTGCTCTAAGTATGTGAGAGAGTAGACAGTGGTATTATTTACTGTAGAGGAGTTGGATATAACTCTAGAAAAGCCAATATTCTGCCATGAAACAAGCTACTAATTTGCTTATGTGGTAAATTGAGAGTGCTGCTCTTACAATTGAATTACTCGTAGGAAAATGGAAAAAAGCCTCACCTGCTCACCTTCATGCAGCCCACAGATATTATTGGCAGGCCGATGTGGTAGAAATTTGTTTTGTGTTCAGAATTATAGTAATGAAAAGAGTCATCAATATAGCTAATATTACTATTGATTCAGTATTGCTTTTTTTTTTTCCACTTGCATTACTGCTTTGCCATGATCCATCTCTCTTGTACATTCTTTGTTCTCCACTTCTAAGAAATGAAAATACACATCCCTCAATCTGCGTCTTGAAGTAATCAATAGCTGCTGAAGGAATGTTTTTAACTTTGGCCTTTAATGAAAGTCTTTTAAGACTTTGAGCTGTGACAAACTATGTCATTAAAATACACTTTAATTTGTGGTACAATTTATAAAAGTGTAGGGGGTTTGCATGTTTATAATAAATGGATATATTTCTATCCGTGTGAAAAAGCAGTAGATTGAATAGTATAAAAGTCACTAATTTTGTGGTTATATAAATTCCTATTTGAAGCTTTTAATTGAATTAATCAGTTTAACATCAGATTACTCAAACACAGCGAAACTTTAAACGTATTGACATTTTTTCTCTCTGACCTTTATGGAGTAAACTTGACAGTATTTTTAATCAATAATTTGGCTGTGAGCTTGTTTCTTAGTTAAGCTCTGGAAGGGCAATATCCCATCCTTACTGATGTCTATGGCAAAATTCTTCTTGACTAAAATGAGGTTTGCAGTTCAGTCTTTCTATTTTTGATAATTTAAAGTCATACACCTTACAGAAATTTTAAAGAATGATTCTTTAAAATTTTTATTCATATGGGAACTATATAGGAAGGAAATTATAATTTAGCACTCGACTACTTGCACAAGCATGCAGACACTACCCTAGTCACAAAAATAGACTAAGTCATAACTCAATGGCAGAGAATAAATTAGATGATGCTGTGAAGATATCAAATTCAGCATGTAGTATAAATAATTTCTTAACCAAAGCTGGTAAGCAGTTAGTATTAATTATTGTATTAAAATTAGAACAAAGGTGAGGATACAATACCGCATTGTTTAAGAAGCAGTTTTAATATGAGCAATACTAAGGAAAATTTGCTTTCAGAGCTGGGAATGTGCTGTAGTTAAGATAAAATTGCTCAGACTCATCTGACTATTGATTCTGTTTTTCATCATGTTCTCTTACTGAAAAAAGCTGTAGTCAATCAAACATGACTGTTGTATGATGCAAGGAAAAGCATAGATGTGCTAAGTAGATTTTAAACATTATTCTGGTTTTGGTTGCTGTAAACCATAAACTTCTAACTATTGCACTTTGTATGAATAATCTTTGTTTATAAAGACACATTATTTTTATAAGAAGAAATATGTGGTTTTGGTGTCTGAATAATTTGATCCTAAGGCACAGGAATAAAAAAATATGCTCTGAGGCTTGCAATCTAAAGCCAGCTTGCTATATCTGACATTTATCTGCCCCTATTCAATTTTGCTCTGGGGAGGACCAGCAGCTCTTTGATTAATTTTACAACTGCTTCAATATGAAATCTTAGTCATGGCACTGTGATGGCAGGTCAGCAGCAATACCCCTTTCAAGGTGCTGCCTTGGAAAGGCTGGAAGGCTATGGACGTCACTTACAGATTTTTTTAATGTTATTTTTCTCTACATTCTGTTGAATTCTTTTTTTCCATTGCTCATAATCACGTTGAGGAATGAGGTCTTAGCCACACATTTATAAAACTCTATGTTCATGCGAGCAATTGGAGAGCAAGAAAAGGGCAAAAGAGCCAATGCGTATATTTTATGAAAACTTACTCTGTTTCATAAATTCTACTAGCAGCAATGATCTAATTCAGCTGCTGTCAAATTTTGGGCCACCTCAGAGGTACTCATGAAGAATGATGTAACTTCAAATGTCCCATTAGCCCGTCAAAGGATTAATGGGAAACGATGCTTCTTGAGGAAGGCTCTGCATTGCTCCTTTCCTGCTGGGGTGAGTCCCAGACAGCTGGCTAACCTGTGTTAATAGTCTCTTTTCTGTCACCAGACTCCTGTGAAAAGGTGTAGGAAAGCTGGAAAAGTGCTGTCATGTCCTTATGACACATGGCATAGCATCTGTTTCATTTTTCCCCTTCCTTGTGAGCTCACCTGGAATTCAAAAAGCACTTACATGAGAAGATGGTTCTGCAGATAATCCTGACTTTAGTTTCTGTCTTTATCAAGACTGTAATATTCTATACTTGTTTGCAAATGCCTTGTCTAGTCAAATTATTCTCAAAACCTTGGTTATTTCTGAATAATATTAATTGTAATGGTGACATACAAAGATATTTGCCTAAGAGACATGACTGTAAGTCACACTAACCAACAAGCAAAACCTTTGAAACCAAGCTTCATCTGGGTGTATATTTCTGTTACTGACTCCATGCTTGCATTCATGGTCTTATACCCTAATGGGGGAAAAAAAAAAAAAAAAAAAAAAAAAAAGTTAATTTTATGCTGCAATTTCATGAGAAGAAGGCTACTTGTGAATTTTCATTATATTCACTAAGCCAATATCGTGCATGTTCTGACATTCTAAGGTCACTTAAAATATCTTTCTCTAGATTTATATGTGCTGTACAAAAAAAAAAAGCCAAACAAACATTAGGAAAAATAAGACCTCATCACAGTATTTTGAAGTTTATGATTCATTGCAGTTCACATATTTTAGTACAATTCCGTTCTAGATTTTGTTTTGTATGATTTTTCACTTTAAGAATGACATTTAAGGGAAAAAGAAAAAAAGAGAGATACCATCCTCTGTGCAAGAAATCTATTTTAAGCCTCTTTCTTTCTTTCTTTCTTTCTTTCTTTCTTTCTTTCTTTCTTTCTTTCTTTCTTTCTTTCTTTCTTTCTTTCTTTCTTTCTTTCTTTCTTTCTTTCTTTCTTTCTTTCTTTCTTTCTTTCTTTCTTTCTTTCTTTCTTTCTTTCTTTCTTTCTTTCTTTCTTTCTTTCTTTCTTTCTTTCTTTCTTTCTTTCTTTCTTTCTTTCTTTCTTTCTTTCTTTCTTTCTTTCTTTCTTTCTTTCTTTCTTTCTTTCTTTCTTTTTCTTTTCTTTCTTTTCTTTCTTTATCTTTCTCTCTTTCTTTCCTTTCTCTTTCTCTCTTTCTTTCTTTCCTTTCTTTCTTCTCCCTACGTAGTTCACAGAAAAAAAATGTTTTGATCTTAGCAAGAGATCAATTGGCAGAGCCATTCACAGTTAGACATTCTGCAGAAAATAACTTGAATCAAATTAACCTGGAGCACCTGCTGCAGTTTTGCCAGGTAACCTTGCTCTCAAGCAGGTTTTAAGTATAATAAATTATATTTATGTGGTAAAAAGCAGTGCCTTGTGAATTGTTAAAGATATACTCACTAGGTTGCACTGTAATCCCCTTTGTAATCACCCGTTAGCGTATCTTTTATGCTTTGAGATTACAGGGTTTTATTTCAAAAAATGGTGGTCATACTGTTTTTATTACTTTTACTTCCAAAGGTCATGTTACAGCTGTCAAAAATAAGCATAGATCTTGGTATTAATATTTTAAAACACAGTGTCGGCAAGCCCATATTGTTACTCTCCCCATGGTAATTTAAGGTTGGGGAGCTTTACTGATTAAACCCTTCATTTTAATTTTCAACATTTGCATTTAAAAGGTAGCTCCTTTGACTGGTAATAAATGAGGCACTGGTTATATTTAATAACTCCTATGCATTGTGGTGTCACAGCAGACCCACAAGATCCTACATGCTGTCACATTTAGGATGATAGATTTTATAAAACTGCGTTGCATAAAGATGAATCCTTTTGTGCTACCTTGTAAGGTTGCCATGGTGACAGAGCGCTGCTTCATGGGAATTTCACTTTTCTGGTAATGTTAGATACTGAACCCAAAGCTTCTTCTTTAGATTGTTCTTAAATCTCACTTTTAATACGTTTTGTAGGGGCTTTTAATTCATATTTTGTATCTTTATTTTCTCAGAAATGTCTCCTATAATGCTGTCATAGGTAAAGTGCTAAATGTTGACTTCCCAAATGATGAGCATGGTAGACACTTGAAATATTTTGGGGTTTTATGTTCCATGCCAATGCTCCATTTGATAAATATTTAGGATGTGTTTTGCAATTCCACACTTTCTCTGAACTATGAAAAGAAAGATCTCAGACCTCTAGCTATGGGAATATCTGTATCATGGGAAAACATTACAGATAATATGCTGTAGACAGATAAACCCTATATTTCTTTTTTAAAATTGTTTTGTTAGCAAAATGCATTTAAATCATATATATATATGGAAAATGGTTACAAAATTGTTTTTAGGTCTGCAAATAAAGCCACATTTTTTTTGTGGAGTAATTGTGCATTTCTCTGTAGCAGATGATGTATTTTTATCATCCTGTTTGCATAGGAAATCATATGGGAGCTCCAGTTGATCTGACATTCATAACCCACTGATTTTCTTTACCTTTACAAATGAAAATGACTGACGTGGAAATCCTTATTCCCTGCCCTAATCCCTTATTCCTGAATGCCTGGCTGTGGATTGTTCACTGTGCTGAATCAGCCAGAACTATAATGTTCTCAAGACACAGCCAACTCCTTGGCATATGGCAGAAAATATATACATGGATATAAGCCCTACCATTTGGTACCCAGTTGGAGCTCCCTAGCTATGCTAATGAAATTCATGCAACAGGAATACTTTTCTGGTGGAAGGATCTCTTGCTGTTTTCAGATGAAAACAGATAAAATGAAGTACTTTCCTGAGAAGAGTGTTAGAAATTGTTCTGCACGTTCTCCAGCCCCATTCACATTGAATGTTCCCCCAGAGTGCTGCAGCATTTGCTCAGAGCACCTTGGGGAGAGCCTGGCAAACATCTCAGAAATGACTGAGCCAACTGAGGACGGGTGCTGGAGGATGTGAGAGCTGTTTTGAGGAGAAAAGAAGAAACGTCACAACTTTATAAAAGTTGTAAAGCTCGGTATGTTTATTTACGGCGCCAGACACATGCAGAGAAAACTCTCCTCAAAAGGCATGCGTACCTCTGAGAACTTCAGGTCTCCTTTTACCCCCCTCTCAAATACATATGCATACAGTTTCACAGTAGATTCATACATATTCATTTTTATGGGTTTCGTGTGACTTTTACTACTAGTTCTTTTTTATCAGAAAGAATTCCGAGGTCAGACTGACTTGCCCTTACAGCAGTCCCTGTCTCTCTCTATCATCTTCTGTCTCCTCCCCTTTAACTCTGTCCTTCGCTGAAGTAACTTCACTGAGCTTAGGCCTTGCAGTCTGGCTAAATAACTATGATTTCTAACCACAGACTCAACTCAAAAGTGTACATTTCACCTAAATTAAAATGGATTTCCATCCTGGAAAATTTTCACTTTGCTTCAGAGCCTCTTCCTGCATGGGGAAGGATGGCACTGTGCTCTCTGCTAATTAAACGGGCTTTCCTTTCTCTCTTGCTCCCATTTGAAACAGTCTTGGAACAAGAGAGTGTGAAAAGGCCAAAAAAAGGGAAGCCTCAGGGGGAATAGAATGAAGTGAGGGAAGACCTTTGTTTCTCATCTACTTGAAAAATTTTAAATCTCTTCCATCCAATATTAGTGTTTAAACCTATCTACAAACTGTCCTGCTGCTAGTGAAATCCTTCATTGCCTGTAAACCTGCCTGCTGTCCTCATTTTCCTAAACTTGGCAATAAGACCTGTTGTGCTTGATGTCTTTCTCCCTTAAACTAAGTAGCATTTCAAATGTTTGCATCATGTTGCTTACATGAAGAACTAAAACCTTAAACCTGTTCAGCAGACACCTTCCTCAATATCCTCTTTTCTTCTACATTTTTGGTTTTTTCTTGGTGCAGTCTTCTTATCACTGATAGTTTGTGTACGAAGAGCAAGAACTTTTAAAAATGTTTCTTTGAGTGAGAAACTTCTGATTTTGTTATTTTTCTTAAAAGCTACAAAATGTCACAATGTGCTCTGAGATCACCACAGATGCAAATAATTTTCCTGTTCCGCAAATAATAGGAATTGTTCTTAATAATTTTTAAGAATTAATTTTTAACTAGAATTCTAGAAGCGTCTTTTATGGAGAATATGAAGCTAACAATACTTTTGTTTTCATATTTTGTAAATAGCTTAAGCTTCAGCATTTTTCTCCAGACTATCACTGTCTTCAAAAATGTAATATGATTTCAGTAAATTGTCTATAAAATGTGTAATTAATAGTAGATTCCATTATTATAATTAAAATCACTGCATTCTCAATAGTAGATTGGGAGCCAAGGTGGTAAGGAAGTGTTCAAAAACTCTACCACTCCTATTACTGTGCTTATTCTAAATAATAATGATAATTCCCCACTCTATGTAAATTATTACCTGTAGAGAACTTCATGTCCTGAAATACCTTTTCATCAAGAGAGATTTTAGTCCTTCTGGAATCTCCTAAAATATTATTAACATCTTTTTCTCTTAAAGAGGGAATGTTCCCCTGTTCAATATGTTCAACATGCACAATGCATGTGATTTTTTTAAATCTACTGCAGTAGATAGAAGACCTGAAGACTCAGTTCCTGAGCCTTCTTCTCCATCATAATAGAAATTCAGGCAATATTTGGGATAACAAGCTATACATTGTGATCAGAAAATCTTCTGTTGCTATTAGCACTTCACTTCTGTCTGATAAAAAATGCTTTTTTAGGGAGATGAACCAATATTCTCTCCCTGCAAACCAGAGAGAGAAGACAGAATTTTTTTTTAATAACCAACAATTCTTAGTGTCCTAAATTATTCCCAATTGATTGTTTTAACAGAAGCACTTTTTTTTACATACTTAAAAAATCACTTTCACTTCAGATACAAGCTGTAGCCAGGAATCCTGCAATGTTATCATTCTAAATAAAGTGCAGTGACCTCTAGTATGCAAAAGGTGAAACGCTCTGATAACACTCAGATTTGTGTCTATTTACTGTGCTGACTCACTTCTTCTGTGCAATCTCCCTCTTGCATCCCTCCCTGTTAAAAGGAAGTCAAACTCTGCAAAAAAAATAAAGATTAATTTCTTCCCCCTCTGCCTGACGAGGTGCACACCAATTTCTTTCAAAAAATTAACAATTTTTTTTTACAAGCTGATTTTTCACTTTGAACATGCTGACAGGTATTCTGTGGCAAGAATTCTGTAGGATGCTGCTGGATATTTCTCATAAGCAACACTAAATTGTCGGAGAATTTGAGTGCTCTTCTATAGCTCTGTACCATTGATTCATTTATTTATTCAAATGCAATTTGAATAAATAAATCCAATAAAATAAATACAATTTGCCTCAGTGTTGCTTCAGAAACTCACATGAGCAGCATCATAGCTAAAGCTTGTGCAGGGAAGGAAAAAGATCCTAGAATAAGATTCTTTGGATAGTTTCTTCCATAAATTAATGTTATCTTCCTCACATGTCTGAGCAGGGATCAGTAGTAAATAACTATTTTATTATAAATTAATAATATTTATTATATTAAAAATAATAATAAAATAATATTAATAAAATAATAATAAAATTATTTATTATAAAGTAGTAATAACTATTCTTTGGATAGTTTCTTCCATAAATTAATGTTATCTTCCTCACATGTCTGAGCAGGGATCAGTAGTAAAGAAAACCAACATCTCCCAGGAGAGAGAGCTCTGTCCTCTCTCTCATATAACCAAAAAATAAGACCTAAACAATTAAGTTGAGTTAGAGAGGAGATATATTTATTTTACAGCACATTTGTCTGAAATAAATTCATTTTATAGTACATTCCTCAGTTTTGATTTCAAATAATGTTTGGCATATATTGTTAAGTCAGTGATAAGGTACTCTGAAGAGTGATTCTACATTATTAAATACATTAGAAAAACAAATTGCTTTCATTATTGAAGTCATTAGAAAAGCAAATGCTCACAGTATTTCTATTTTTTAAATGGAAATGGATACTTATATATTCTGTGCAAAAAGCAGTCCAGAAATAGCAACCCTTAAAAAAACCAGTCATCTTAATAGTAATTAAAAAAGCTTAATGAAACAGATTTTTAAGTTGCTGGTTTGGGTTTTTTTAAAAAAATCTGTTACTTATAGAAAACCTCTCCTTCTTAAACAGTGTACACTAGTTAAGGATCTGATCTTTTTTCACCATTTCCAACGTAAACATCTCTGCTCCACACTGAAGACAGCCAGACTAAGGGCAAACATTCTCAGCTGCTGCTGCAAATTGAGTTAAGAACTTTGTTCTTTTTCCTGTTTTTGCATTTATTTATTTAAATGTAGCACTTAGAGTGGAACAATGACCCTCATAGGAGCACTCTCAGGTAGAAGTTTGTGTAGACAAAGCATAGATGTTTCTTTGATTCTGTCATCTAAATTTGTTTTTTACTTAGTTGGTTCCTTGTTAGTAAGAGTTTGAACAAAGATATAATGCTCCAGCAGTGTTAGAAAGAACCCTGTTGAGCCTATGACCTTGAGCTTTAATTAAATTAGGAAAGTTCTCTGAGTGGTTTTGGAGGTAAGAAGTAGGCCAAGGAAAGCAACTAAAAATTTGTTTACTAGGAAATATACTGGCTTCAGAGGTAATTTTTTACCTTTAGGAACCAGCATATCATAAGTCCATAACTGAGCAATAAAATTTAAAAATCTTTATATTTGCTTTAGGCCTTTGTCATAAAAATATAATTTCTCCTCTGTAGGAGTTTAAAAACTATTTTTTTCTTCTTTTTTTTATTTTTTTAGTCCCATACAAACTGGGTTTTCAGAACTTTCTGTGAAGTGACACATTTTGTCGATGTTGGCTATTACGGAAATAGCGTTGATGTGAGATTCATTGAATCATAATCAAAAAAAGGATACACGGCTACAAATCTGGCTGCAATCTGGAGCCTTCTTGGGCCACATGCTCAGCCTGAGCATCACATGTGCTGCAGGGACTTACCTCATCACACTGCCTTGTAGAATTGGCTGCTGCATTTGTAAAATGCACCCTGGCTAGAGGAGTTTGCTAGGACAATTCTAAATTCAGGATAGTATGATGCATGGTAGGTATTCTCTAGAATATGTCATTTTTTTTCTGGGAGGCTCTGACTTTAGAAATAAGCTGAGTGTGCTGTAGAAAATCACCTAAATATGCGTATGAAAGACAGGGACTCTTGAGAAGTCCTTGAAAGTGTATGCAAACCTTACTCATTTGTGCTTTACTTAAGATTTTCTGAGATCATAAACCAGAACGTGCAGTGGAAAACACAGAGCTCTGTTCTAACCCACTTTAACGCTGACCCACATTCAATGGCTGTGACAAATGAAATGACATTAATTTAGCTTTCCAGGGAAGAAACACAACTTTCTTACTCTGTCATTCCCCTCCAAAAGATATTTCTTTACTTTAGTTATGACAATTTATCTGTGTTGCTTTCTGATCTATTTCTATTAATTTTAATAATTAATACAATTTATATATTATATACCAATTTCAGCTCTCTACAAGCACCTAAAATGAGGTTGTAAAGAGGTTTGGTCCCTTCTCCAAAGTAAAAAGCAATAGGACAAGAGGAAATGGCCTCAGGTTGTGCCAGGAGAGTTTTAGATTGGATATGAGGGAAAACTTCATGGGAAGGGTTGTGAAGCACTGGAATAGGGTGCCCAGGGAGGAATTGAGTCACCATCCCTGAAGGCATTTAGGAGTGCTGTAGGTGGGGCACTTAGGGAAATGGTTTAATTAACAGTTGGACTAGATGATCTTAAAAGTCTTATTCAGCCTAAATGTTTCTCCAGTTTGAAGAACTTTTATACCTAATTATATTGCTGTATATTTATTTTTATTTAATTACTATTCATAACAACCAGGAGAATGTAAATATTATAAATACCCAATGTCTCTCTTTGTGAATATTAGGAGACATTTACATTCCTTTTTACAGTGGAAAAAGTCTATGAACCTTCTCACACTTATCTGAAAATGTGAGAGATGATGTGAGAACAGTCTTATTTCCAGAGTAAGAAATCTTTCTAGGCTCTGAATAGATGAGGGTACTGTAATATATTTAGGATGCTGTTGGACTGAGTTTGTAGTGATAGAAAACAAAGAAAAATTCTGTAGGTAAATGTGACCTTGCTTCTCATTTTATGACAATCAGGAGTTTCCACATAACTACAAGTATTCAAGTGTCCTCTGACTGCTTGTGGTTGCTGGTGCAGATACATTGAACTTGTTTTCCATTTTCTCCTTATGTCCCCCCTTGTTCACACTGAGAACCAGAGCAAAGGCCTTCTCTTGCTCCTTCCCTCCATATCAATCAAGCTCAAGCATGAAAGGCCAGAATATTAATAAAAAAAAGCAGCCAATTTTGTCCAGGATCTTTATGGCCCTACATAATTAATCTAATGTGTGTTATAATTATGTCTAGCTACAAAAATAGAAAGTAATAGGGTGCTATTTTTTCCCAGTGCTGAAAATGCATTGAGGTCACTGTGTTATTTCAAGGAAAGGTCTGTGTTACTTTTTCAATACCTGGAAGAGAGTTGTGGTCATTTCATGGAATCATAGAATGTTTGGATTAGAATGGACCATAAAGATGAATTAGTTCTGCCCTCCTGCCATGGGCAGGGACACTTTCCACTAGACCTGGCTGCTCAGAGCCCCATCCAACCTGGCCTTGAACGTTTCCAGGGATGGGGCATCCACAGCTTCTCTGGGAAACCTGTGCCAGTGCCTCACCAGCCTCACAGTAGAGAATTAATTTCTAATCTAAGCCTTTTTTTGTTTGGCAATTTCTCGTATTCCTATTAAAAAAAAAAAAAAAAAAAAAAAAAAAGATCCTATGACTTGAAAAAGTTGTGTTGGCATCATAAATCTTATACATTATGTCCTAAGGTGTTGAACCAAATTGGAGACTCTTCCTGTTACCTGGGCCAACAGATGCTATAGACAGCTGCAAAGCTACTTCTAATAAGAAGGATTTGAATTGACCATGACATCTGATTACATTTTTCAGCTATATCTTAATAACTGTTTGCATTGACATCTACCTTAGGAAAAAAATCATAGCTTTTACTTTATTTCTTAATATACATTTTGGATTTTAAAAGATATTTTTTAATTCCTAGTCTATGGACTAAATTACTATTTTGATGAAGCAATTCACAAATACTTTTATAGAACAGCTGGGATTTTTGGCATGGTCCCTGCTGACAGTTCTTAAGAAATGTGTATCGCTACCCAAGATTTTACATCTTTTGAGGTCTTTTTAGGATCAGGCTGTTGCAGGCAGACAAGGTGTTGGTGTGGATTTTCACCCAATACTAAACTAACTTCTTTCTTTCCCTGTGCCACTTCAATATTACAATATTCTTTTTTTTTTTTTTTATAAATATATAGCCATCCTAATGTGAACTTTTGCTGAGACAGCTCTATATATAGTGTTTATGATATTATTTCAAGTCATGCATATTTTATTTATATCTTTCCTAACTTCAAGATCCACAGCCATATGTTTCAGCCATATATCAGCAGGGCTGAGCATCTGCTCTCTGCAAAGATGAAGTAGTTTCAGGGGAAGCTGCAAGTGATAAAACCCTTTTCAAATCCAAATTCACAGAATCACAGCACAGTTGGTGCTCGAAGGGATCTGTGGAGATCTAGTCCAGCCCCTCCTGCCAAAGCAGGTTCACCTACAGCAGTTTGCTGGGATCACTCCCAGCCAGGTTTGGAATATCTGAAAAGAGACTTCACAACCTCTCTAGGCAGCTTGTTCCAGGGCTCTGCCACCCTCAAACTAAATTTTTCCTCATAGTCAGGTGGAACTTTCTGTGTTTCAGTTTATGCCCATTGCTCTCTCTTCTGTCACTGGGCACCGCTGAAAACAGTCTGGCCCCATCCTATAGACACAATTCTCTACCCCTAAGAGATTTGATAAAGTCCTGTCTCAGTCTTCTCTTCTCCAGCTTAAACAGACCCCTCATCCTTTCCTCCACTCCCCTTACCATTTTCATAGCCCCCTTCTGGACCATCCCCAGCTATTCCTTGTTTTTCTTGAAGAAGGGAGCCCAGAATTGGACACAGTGTTCCAGGTGTGGTGTCACCAGCTGAGAGCAGGGTCAGGATCTCTTCCCTTGATGTGCTGGCTGCACCCTTCCTCATGCACAGAATTCGTCTGTCTCATTTCATTGCTTAGAAATTCCATGTGAGCCAGCAGGATAGCAATGAATCTCTTCCCAGATATGGAACTACATTTAAAAAAAACACCATTTTAGAAATAATGCAGTGATCCAGCCATTAGTAAGCTGGAGCTACAGTTTTCTGTCTCACACAGTCATTCAGATGTCACTTACAGTCTAAATCATCTCAGGGCTATGTGGCTGAATCTTAACTGTAAATCTGTACCCAAAACATTAGTGTGAGTTATTATCACAATAATTTTTATTATGAAAGGAAAAAAGGTGGAGCTTTTTGGAACCACATAAAGAAGCATTAGTTCTCTATTAGTCCCCTCAGCTGGGGTACCTAAAGATCCCAGACTAGGATTTGGCTAAAAAGGAAGGAGTAGGTGAGACTACCTCTAGCACACAAGTGTGTGGAAAGCTCCAGAGCCAAACAGAAAGCTGAAATCCTATTCAGGATCACTCTTAAGAATGAAATTCTTAACAAAAAAAATCATTCTTTAGGACATCATAGTCCGTATTCAACTGTTAGGACAGTGCAGTCCCCCTCTGCATTTGTCATCCTGTGGCAAGGATGGCTTTTGCAGACATAAACCAGGCAGTCAAATCTATTTCTATCAAATTGGGTTCTGTCTTAATGTAAACCTTTCCCCTCTAGGACTATATTTGTTTGCATGTATGTTTATTTTTATTTGCTCCAATGATTTGTGGGAAATTAATGCATTCCTCAGCTTTATTTTTACTAAAGATAAAGGTGTATGCTGAAGAAAAACTTGTACATCAGGGTTAATATTTACCTCATTTACAAAACTGTGGGGCCATTTGGAGCCACTCTCTTTCAGGAAAAGTACTGCCAGTTCAGCATAATTTTTTCATAGCCTGTTATAAATCTTTGATGTCCAGTTCTAGAGTGAGAGAAAGAATGGAAAGCATTTAAAACTACATTCTGCATTGTGGTCTTCAAAAAGTCTGGCTGCTGCAAAAGCAGAATTCAAACAACACATGAGATATAACCCCTGTGGAACAGATGATGTGTTAAAGGAAAAGTGCTTATTGTGTGAACCAGGTCTTGTGAGATTAAACAGTTAAGGAGCTTTTTATTTTTAGGCCTTCAGAACTTTGGGGAAGCTCTCTTAATGGATACCAAAATGTGAATTTGGCCCCCTGCTGAAATTTCCCCAAGTTTATCCCTACCACATTTTGCTTCAGATGAGCCTACCTGTGTATTAAATGCACAAAGACCTCTCTGTCTGGGTTTTGTTTTTTGATATCCACTCTCTAACCCCAATGGTTCCAAGACCTGACTCTATGCTAAGAAAAGATAATCTGATTTTGATTCTAGGTGAGACAGAAACCTGAGAAATTTCAAAATTACTTCTGGGCTCTTCGTTTTAGTCCTTTGTCTGCTGAGGTCTAGATTTGGCTTTCCAGCTTTGTTCATTGGAGTAGTGGAAGCTGAGATTGTTATGGACCACATCTCCTAAATGGGAACTACTTCCTCAGCTTCATTTCCCACTTTTCTATAATATAAATGTGTTGAGTAAAAAAAATCCAAAACAACAAAAACTGCAACTCTCTAGCTCCATATTAGAAACATTTTACAAATTGGAATTTGTACTGTAAAGACAGTTGGCCGCTACAGGACTTTAATTACTTGGGATCACCACCAGTTAAAGCAACATTTATATTTATACCCAAAATTAGGATATTGCTACTCCCTGTCACAAAAGGATTTCTTTAATCCAGTGAGTCCAATGTCTTGATGTAAATTATTGGCTTATCATTCAATAATAAAAGAACTAATAAAGGTCATATAAAATGCTGAAAGACAGATTTAATATTGGAACTGTTCACCAATTAAATCTGTTCCCACCTCTATGCCTTTTCCCTTGAATATTCAGAGAGATATCCAAATTGTTTTCACTGAAAATGTTAGTAATCTTTACATGGGCTTTATAGAATTGTAATACTTTATCCTTTGCTGAAAACATTGTGGGCAGAAAGGAACAGGGGATTTTTGTGGAAGACGAATGTACAAAAAATATTTTATTTGCTTTAAAAATCCTGTCTGTTTGTTTTGAATGAGTTTCCCTGCTGATTTAAGGGCATTTTAGGGAGATTATTTATTCCTTTCTAAAACTTACCTGATATAGTGACTTTCAATAATTCATCTCCTTGCCTCACATAATCAAATGACCTGTAATGTAAGCATTTAAACAGAAATTTAGATTGCAAAGTAAGTTCAAGTAGCCATGACAAAAAGCTGTTAATGTCCTTTTGTTCATTGGCATTTCCAACTCCTGAAGATTTTAGCAAGGGATCATTTAACTCTGCTTAAAAAATTGTCTGGGTACTTCTACATTGTGAAAAAGATCAGAAACTTCCCGACTGTTATATCAGGATGGTAAGCAAAATATATAGAGATACTGGCACAGTTCCCAGAAACAACAGGCCCAGACTAAGGAAAAAAACACAAAACCCCCCCTGCTTTTCTGGAGAAAATCTTAGCTAGTTTAGACACAAGGAATCACTGATGCAGATAGCTCCTTCCCATTCTTGACTAGATAATTCACTTTCATCTCAAGGAGCAGATGGGAGATACATATATACCCTACATGCAGCACAGTTTGGAAAGGTTTTAAGAAAAAAATTATACTGGGGTGTTGTCAGCTACATTTTCCAAGACTAGAATTTCTGATTCCCGTTTATTTTACCACACATTGGGAGGATTTAATATATGCTCAAAAGTTGATACCTTTAATCCTCTTTCAGGTCACATGCAGACTCTTCTGATAGCTTCAAATCTGGGGTTTTTTTCCTCCAGGTTAATAAATTTTGGTGTATGCTCTTCAGTTTGCATCATGCATATGCCAAGTAATTCCAAAAGAAATCTCAAAAAAAAACCCCATTCTTTATGTGAACAATTTCATATTGATAATGAAGATGAATTTTTTATACTACTGCAGCAATGCTAAAGCACAAAATTTGTTCTGATCAATCATTAGTCAAGACTCACAGCACATAACTCTGAGATAGGAGAGTGAAGGATATATTAAAAACAAAAAATGTAGAAAACTGGGACAGAATAAGTATTGAATCTGGCATCCTACCAGTACTGGACATTGCCTTCTGACAGCAAAATCTGTATATCACCTATAAAATTATTGCTGAATCGGAATTATTTATTGATGGGAACTCTTCATGTCTGCTTTCAAAATCTGCAGAAGTTCTGACTAGGGGAAAAGAGAATTGCTGAGGTTAGAGAGTAGCTGTAGGGTGACAGATAGCAAAACCAGAGCGTAGCAAAGGTTCTGCTCCCCATTTTTGAGATGAAAAATAGAAACTGCTTGTTTTTCTTCTCTGTAATGAAGTTAATTATTCAGTAAAGATGCCCTGGTCACCTCTTGAACAATAATATGTCTTCCTTCATCCCTAGAGATGCATTTTTACTACCTCAAAAATTTTCCAATTGTAAATTACAGCTGCAGTAAATCCTCAGTGTTTCCACATAAACTCATGAAAGGCAGCTTTCCTGAGCAGCATCCAACTTGCTACCCTCTCCAACAATTTGTCTATTACAATTTCAATAGGAATTATCTTCATATTGTGTTTTTACAGTGTCCAGAATAGCTTGAAAAGATGTTAAATTCCCATATTGCAACAACAAAAATTAGTTCGTCAAATAGCTTTAATTTCCAATACTCTCTGTACTTTTTGTGTGCTTTCTCAAGCTTGTTTACAAATGTGGTAGATCAATATTATTTTTTAGTTAAGTTGGTGTGAGAAATGATTACACAAATTACCCTCTCCATTATAAGATATTATCTATGTCCTTTTTTTCATCCCTCAGACCATAATTTCAGCCTTTTAACCTTGGAGTAGAGAATAAATGTTATAAATTATGTTCTTCAGACAGGAAGGTGTGACAATCTGTAACTAGCTTTGGGCTTTTATTAATGGTCTTTTTCTTTAAACTCTGAGGACGTGGTTCATTGAGAAAAGGCCAAATATTAGTCAAAGAGGGGCACTTCATGTTGCTTGAAACCAAAGATGAAAGTACTTTCCTTTTTTTTTTTTCCAAACTGAGCAATAACTATGAAAAAAAATAAGGGGAAAGAAGAATTATTTTTATTTAGTTTTTTGAAAACAGAAAAATCCTTGTTGTCTTTAGGGAAGAAAAAAAAATTGCTTTCTTTTTCTTGAAAATGCTATAATATTTTGATTGAGAGAGGAGTATAAATACCATAAGGACAAAGACTTCAGCTGCAGAGCAGGCTGGTACCTTTTTTTGATAATTATGGTTTCAGCTGGAGTTCTGGGTCTGCACCAATTCACTCCAGCAAACTGCCAAGTCATAAATATATTACAGCTTTTTTGGCTTCCATTACAACTTCATTGACCTTTAGCTCGACAAAAAACTTTTTTTAACTAAGGCCTTTTCTGCTTTTCAATTAGATATGTTTGTCAGTTTTCCCTTGATATGTGTGGCACTGCAAGCAGGTTTTTAATTTCTTTTAGAACAAAAGCAGCGTAAAACTCTCCCAGCTGCACGAATGGAAATAAATATTCAATTTAAAGAGATGTTAACTAGAGATGACACAATCGACCTTTGTTAAATGTGGTATCTCTCTCTCTTCCCTAAGTGAAAGTGAATGAGCCATAGTGGTCAATTATCTCTTCATAGTGACCAATTCATTGGTTGTTGACATTTAATTTGATGTACAAAAGAAAACCTGTAGTAAAAAGTACATAAATATCAATAATCTGGTTCACTTTGTTCTAAGAACAAGAATTAATTGAGCTTTAATGTGATTTTTTTTCTTAGTATTGGATCCACATGTAAATTTCTATCAGCAAGTTTCACCATTTCATAGCTACATTGTCCCTCTCACTAATCAACATTCTCAGAAACTCTCAGGGATTTGATTTTTTTTCTCCATCTATCCTGTATTTCTTTTCAGTCTAAAGTTACAAGTTATAGAAAAAAAAGAGGATTTAACTTCTATAAAGTAATGTAACCCAAACCTTTGCTTGCAAAACATGGGAACTAGAAACCTCTATACAAACTGTTAGGTAGATGTTAAATGGCTCCTTTAAATGGGTAAAGCTGGTTAATTAAGTTTCAAACTGCAAATAAAAAGTGCATATATCTGTTAAATCCTATGTCTTGTTCAACCTTATTTGACTTAAATCTTAAGCTTAGTATTTAGCAAGTTGCTGACTTATATTATGTTGACTCCCGTAGATGATGGATTTGTTTATAACCTTTATAAAGTCATGCCAAAATTTTATATTAAAAACTTATTAACTTTACTGTTACAGTACTGGAACAATAAATTAAAGATCCTATTGAGACAGATAAAAACATACCAGATTGTCCTAACCTGATTAATTTTTGAGTGAGATCCTCCTTTCAAAAGAATTTTATATTTTTATATATATATATAAATAATCCTATATGAGGAAGTCCCTAAGTCCTTAATTAGCCAAGTGGTAATTATATCAGAAAAATAATTTAGTAATGTTTTTATATTATTCCAAGATTAGCTGAACTCCGTCAAGCAAAACTGGCTTGTCTTTGCAAAGCTCACAACACATTTTTTCTTAAGAAAATTGACATTTGAAGATGAGAAGAAATGTACATCCAAAAAGGCATTTCCATGAGCACCCTTTGCACTCACTGACTGAGGGAGGAGTTCTGTTAAAGTGGATCTCACTGCATCCTCCCACATAAAGCAGAGAAAGTGCTGAAAGTATTTAAAATTGTTATTGTTATCATTACTATTATTATCATGTGATTATGGTTATTCTAGTGCACTTTTTTTTTTTTTTTTGCTGCGTTAAAAGAAGCTTCCATTCTTTCCTAGCAAAATTGGCCTGAGCAAGGCACATAGATTGAGCAGACAACTGTAGAGTGCAGAGAGGTCACTTAGTAAAATCAGGAAAATAAGATTTTCTTTTAATGCCCAAGATCTTGATGCCAGTGTTAGCACATAAGAAGTTTTAGCTTGCAGGTCCAAACAAATACATTATTATATTTCCACATGCTTGATGTTAATTAATTTTCTTTAATGTTCTGAACACCTGAGCCAATCTGCTCTACAGCCCCACTGGGAAAACAGCAGAGCTCACAAGAAGCAATGGAAGAACAAAAGCAACCTGTTCCTTTCCCCACTGATGTGGGAATTGCAAAATCAGGCTTTTTCTCATCCTTTTTAAAAGAGTAGGATCTAAATTCCTGTAATCTTCTTTTTCTTCATCTGAGCCATTTCCACCTAGAATGTACCTAGAGGCCATCTGAACACTGGTTGAATCTCTTCTTGGAGCTGGAACCTTGAAAATGCACAAATAAACTCTGTAATCACTATAAACAATTTTTTCATAATGAGGTACTGAAATTACCCTCAAAGGGCGTGCATTATGCCTCTTTATTTGAATGCCATCCTTTTAGTTAGTGTCGTGATAAAAATGGCACACAAATTAAAAATTAAAATAAGTGAAATTATTTCTTAGAAGAGGAATAGAGATGCATGATAAAATGGATATTCCCAAAGCAAACTCTAGGAATGGATGGATGTGTTCTAGGGACAGACTTGCCAATCAACAAGGACATGCACAGAAGAAATCTCAGTTGTACCATAAACAGTAAAAAAAATTACAGGGGATGTGGTTAATTATTATAATGGCTTAGTGACTTGAATACTCTGGGGACGTGATTTCTCAATTAAATACACTCCTCAGGTTGCTGCATTGTCACTTTGAAATGTCACTGGTTTTAATCCAAGCAGTAATTATTCCAGGATTATACTTTGATCAAAAAAGACTGGAAGGTAATGCCTATACCAAGGGAAGTTCTTCCCTTTCCATAACCTGTCCAGTTGTCCATCACATCTTTGGGAATTACTGTCGCTCTGTACTGTACCTGAGTCAGACAGTTGTTAAGTTTACCCTTCATGTAAACCTTAAATGTTAAATTACCTGTTCAAGAGAATAAGTTTTCATCCAATAATCAGAGTTTATATAAATTTGACAGTCTTTTATGAAATTAAATATAAAAATCCAAAGGATCATTTAAAAATATGTGTAAGTAAATTTAAAAAAACCTGACTTTTTTAATTCATAAAAAATCAAAATTAATATTGATAACCTGACATGGGAATTTTTTTTTTGGGAAAAAAAAGCAAAACTAAACCCATTCAAAATACTGGTAATTTTAGTGGAAAAACTGTGTATTTTTCTCTTTAGATTATTATTTATATTTTATTATTTATATCTGCAGTCTGAAATGGAGTACAGAATTTGAAAATAAATAAGAAATTTAAATGGATATATTACTACTTTGAGTATTAGCTAATTTTGAGCTGTAGATTGGAAAAAAATATTTTCATCAAAAGGGCTTTTTAAAATTCTTTTCTATAATATGTATCAAATAAATACACATTATCATGTCAATTGAGGATAGCCCCAGGTGAACCCAGAATTTTCCATAGGACAGGAATCTGATTGTGTACATCTCTGGGGATAAGATCATGTTCTTGTTTTCATACACTTGACAATACTCTCAGAACACCTTTGAGATTTCCAAATAGGTTATTAAGTAGCAGGTTGAAAACAATTTTTTTCAAAGACAAAATCCGTAACACATTATTTTTTCTAGAAAGAAATGCAAGAAGATAATTTTAGATAGGGCAAAGTATTTTGTAAAACACTATTTTTAAGTAGATGATGTTCATGGTAGAAGATATAACTCCTAGCTAGAGATGTATATTCCTCTCCAGTGTCATGCTTATTGGACTAATCTGCATAGTAAAAAATTACATTTTTGTCTTGCTAATTCAGCTTACTAAGGAAATTAAAGGCTAATTATCTCTTATGCTTTTGAAGATGAATGCATGAAATCAATGCAGGTATTACCTGTCTCTCCTGAAGGTGCCTGACAAAATAATACTCAATATTGGGTAAAAATGTCGTTGAAATTTCCTTGCGATTTTTTGTACTCTGATCATCTGCTCTTGATCAGAACATAAAGAATTATAAACCACACTAAAGAAGTGATTCTGAGTCTAAATAGGTGATTCTGAGTCTAAATAGGTGATTCTCCCACAGTGTTCACTGTTGGTGCAGCCTCACCCCCAGCACTGTGGGCAGTTCTGGGCCCCACAATTACAGAAGGACCTGAAGGTCCTTGAATGCATCCAGAGGAAGGCAATGAAGCCCATATAGGTTAGGTTAGTGGGCTCCAAGGAATGCCCTGTGAGCAGTAGGGAAGGGCTTTGGACCTGTCCAGTTTGGAAATAAAGGAGACTGAGGGAAAACCTCGCTGCTCTCTGCATCTTCCTGGGCTGGGGAAGTGGGGAGGGAGGAGCTGAGCTCTTCTCCCTGGTATCCAGTAACAGGATGTGTGGGAATGGCTCAAAGCTGCCAGGGCAGGTTTAGAGTGGACATTTCTTTATGGAGAGGGTGGTCATACACTGGAACAGGCATTCTAGGGAGGTGCTCAGTGCTCCAAGCCTGCCAGTGGTTAAGAAGCATTTGGACTTTCATTTCTCTGCCATTGTACAGAAATGCAAAATAACATTTACATGTTGAGGTAACAACGTGTTGTGTGATGTTTTAACATCTGCAATCAGGTAAATCATTTTCTTGATTGAAAAGATGTTTTTTGTAGATTTAAGGTGAGTTTTTTGAGTACAAGGCAAGTAGTTCATTAGCTTTCCCTAATTGGGGAAACATGAACATGAGCTACATACGTCTTATCAGCAGTCAGTTTGCATCCTCTGCTGGGAAATTAAATCCTCTGATGTTTGCATCAGATTGCATCACTTTATGGAGGTAAGACTGTAGACACCACATAGAAAAATCACCTAAAGCTATTAACAAAAAAGGTCATGATTGATTTTATGATTATCCTATTCTTCAATATTTCTGTGACTATAAGGAAACAGCTTATAACCTGTTGAAAAAGCAGGTGACTATATGGAAACAATTTACAACCTGTTGAAAAACAGCTTAATCTGTTGAAAAAGCAGCATAAAACATTACAGATAGTTGCTGTCCTATGCAGTTAATTTTATTTCATCAGAATGTACACCTTCAGCATAATACAGTGAGTAAATGATATATGTATTTAAAAAAAAGCACAACAACGTTGGTAAACAGCATAGCATATACAGAACTATCCATACTGCCTTCTTCAACCCTGTTTCAAACCATAATCTGATATCCTGGCTCTTTACCTGGAGACAAAATTTTAGATGCTTAGCACTCAGTCAGTTCTCCTATTCTAAACATCATAGAGAATAATTAAATCAGACAGAAGCTTAGTGGAAGAAAGACTGAGCAGCTCCTTCAGACAGATTGAAACAAAGGAAATATTTCACAGGTACCATGGCACTTGTGAAACTAATGCTGACATAGCCACAAACTGGTAAGTCTAATACTAAAATAATACCTACTTACATCTGGAATAGTTTCTATCCTGGTACAGCCCTCAGATTATCATCCAGTACTCGCTTTTGAGGTAGGTTGCGATGAAGTTCCAACAAGAACTCCAAGAATAATTAATAGACACTTTAGGGCCTTGGGGAGCTAGTTAAAAAAACAGAAGTGCAAGGAGCATTCCCCTCTATTTTTCCTTTTGGGAGGAATGATGAGGGAAAAACCAGCAAGAGCCAGCCGATCAAGATGTGGCTCTGAGCCTGGTGCCAGCAGCAGAACTTTGGGTGTTTGATCATGGATTGGTGTCTCTGCACAAGAGCAAATCTATCCCTAACAGATGGGCCCACCTAACTTGCTGTACTCTTATTGTTTTTATCATACTTCTAGAGTCCCATACCTTCTGAGTAGCTTTCTCACAAGCAGCTCCTCACAGCAGTGCTGCTCCTGCTTCTTTATCACAGATCCTCCAAGGCTCTCCCTGACCAGCCAGCCCATCCCCTTTTATCCCAGTTATCTTCATTAGCCACTGCTGCTGCCCCATTAAGGACATCACAGCTGCAGCCCATTTAGAACAACTAGGACTGGGGCAAGGCCACTTATACAATGCATAGATTTTACTGAGACTCATAGGCCACTTATACAATACAAATATTTCACTATGGCTCAAAGGCCATCTATACAATACATACTAAGATTCAATGGCTGCCTATACTGACCCAAAGGGAGAGAAGGATATTTGTAAAGAATTTATCAGGGTTCATGGAGTTTTGAACTAAAAATTAGGAGGGGGAAAGGGTTAAAGGCAGGATCAATAGAAATAAGCATAGAGACAGCATGCTTTGCGTGCTATGGAGGTCCCTCGGTCTGCTGTCTCAGTAAAGTGGGGGCAAGGAGATCCATGTGGCAGCAAAGTCCCAAGGGTTGTTGATGTGCTAGAAACCATGGAAACACCTGAAAAGAGCCATAGGGATGAAGGCTTCTCCCTCCTAAAAGGAGGTGGAATCAATACCCTCAGTGAAGTGTTTCTCCACCAATGCTCACAAGAGAACAGGAGGAGCTGGAAGCCCAGGAGAAATGTGCCATGGGTGGGCATGGTGGAAACATGGTGGGATGAGTGACACAGCTTATAAACCCTCCAGAAGGGATCAGCAGGGAGGGAAGGGCAGGCAGTGGGGTAATTCTGAATGTTGGGAGTGTCTCAGTTGTTTCAAGATGTTTTATGTGATGATAAGGTCGAGTGTTTATGGGTAAGAATCCAGCAGAAGGCCAGCAAGGCAGAGAATCCTGGTCTGTTACAGAACACCCAACAAGGCTCAAGAGGCAGATGAAATACTCTTATTAGCAGCTGGGAGGAGTGTCATAATTCCTAGCCCACATTCTCCTGGGGGACTTCAGCTTAGCAGGAAATACAACACAGCAGAAAGGAAACAGTCTATGTGATTAGATTTTTCCAACCTTTAACAATTCTATGTTTCTAGTAGTACTACCTCAACTCCTCAGCCTTTTATTTTCTGTCTTTTACTGCTTCTATGCTGTAATGTGGTGCTCAGAGTGTTTCAGAAATCTGGTCTTTCCCTCTTGTTTTCAATCTGTTTGTGGAAGTCCACACTGCTTTGTGTTTGCAGCTTTTTGCTAGAAGTGGCTTTAATTCCTCTCCAGCATTCAATAATACATACTCTTGCTGAACAAAGCAGTGAGTTCTTCAGTTTGTTTTGCATTTTTAAAAGACAGTTCACAGATTGCATACTATGGAGAAAGGCATTTAAGGAATCACAGAAAATAGGCAGATTTTTCACATGGTAACAGCACATCATCTGGAAGCAAATATAGCTTTGATATAATTGTTGGTTCCATTTATTCCTCTGAATGAAGCACTATCATTTAGGTGATGTTGACCAGCTAATGTTAATTACTATAATTGATCAGGATGTTTAAAAATTTTAAAAATGTCCTCTCCATGCATATATTTGGTGCATGCTTTTTTCACATTGTGTAATTACCATTAGTGGGTGCAAGCAGGCTCCTCAGATTATGAACAAATAAGCTATCCTAGAAAAATTTGCAAACAGATGAAATGCTTAAATAGGTGCAGACTATTAGGAAAATCTGCAGCCTGATTAACCACAGTTTTTGCTGAAAAAGCTCCATTCTGAAGTGCTTAGAAACCAGAGGGTGGGTCAGAACAACAGAGACCTTGGCAAGCCCCTGCCTCTGTTCTCAGGGGAAAACACATCTGGAACAATGCGTGGAGCAGTGACAGGTGCCTGCAAGGAGCAGACAGGTTTCTGTGCATCAGGTGAGGGGACAGCTGGGCATGACAAGTGTCCTAGCACTGTTCCCAGTGAAAATGCAGGTGTTGCATCTCAGCTTTACAGAGTCAGGTGTCTGCACAGTTTTCTGTGAGGCATTGATGCACCTGAGGCTGGGTGTCTCTTACTTAAAGCCACCTCAGGTGGATTTTTATTGCTTTCCAGTTGCTGCTGTGATGGATGTACAGCTGTGGAGAAGGAAAAGAGTGCAGGAAAAGAGGAGGGGAAAGAGAGAGCAAGGGAGGGAAGGTAAGGGAGAGATGTATTTAAGGACAGAGAGAAGGAAAGCTTATTTCTCTATGTCTCAATATCCATCTTACTGGTCTCCTCCTGGGAGACTGAAAAACCAGCTAGAACAAGAACTTGAAGGACAGATGGCACAGCATAACTCTGCTGAAAATCTGTTCTTAGTTCTCTGATTCAGCCTTTGCCCAATATGTGTTGTTCTGAGAAGTTGTAGACTGCAGTTTAACTTACAGTAATGACAATTATTGTGTCAGGAACATGCATTTACAAAAGTTTTTTGAAGAAAATGCAATCAATGGGGTTTTAAAGCTAAAATTAAGATGTAACCCCTGAGTACTCCTTCATATTTTGGAACACAAATAACTATATTAGCATAGTGGATTTAGAGTCAATTATTGCTATAGGTAAAAATCAGAGGGTGATGCTCAAGATTCATGTGTGCAAGCAAGCTGTCCTCAAAACAGGTGTGATTATTTTCAGACCTGGGAGGAGCTTTTTGTGATATTTAGATCAAAACCTACATGCTCCCTAAATGATCTGAAGGTTTTTCCTAAAACTTTTCTTCAGAGATGGTGTCTCCAACTAAGGGAAAGGATGACCAGCAAAGCAGACTAGCATTGACAAAATAAATGGGGGTGATGTGGATGTCAAAAGTTCAGAAGAAGAAAGATCTTTTTAGGGCTGGCCAGAAGCATTAGGCATACAATATTTTGCCTCATTAAAATGACAGACTTTTCTTGTCTATCTTTACTCAAAACTGTGACTCCAGTTCACTTAGTTGAGTGGAAGATACAAAGTTGAGACCATAACAGGATGGTTTCTGCTAATGTGGCTGTCTTGATGTTATGTTTTTCATAATAGTAAAGAAGTAGAACAGCTTGTGTGGTAGCAAGCTCAAGTAAGTGCTGTAAACATGCTTTCTGTAATTGAATCTTATTAACTTTAGTTCATATTCAACATAATTAAGCAATTCTTTTTTGCAATGTTGTCATATCAGTCAAAATCATCTATTTTTAATGAGTATCAAAGCAAAATTAATCTAAAACTGTCTGTATAATTTGGCTTTTTTTATTGTTGTTTCAGGTTTTCTCTTGCTTTTTTATTTTAAGAGGATTTATCTGGAGTGGAAAAGATTAGTTTGAAACAATGGTCTTTTTTTGATATGAGTTTGAGTGACTTTTCTGACTACTGGGAAATTTGTAGTCATGTAGCACACATTAAAGTTTTCAAAGGTGTTAAAAGGTGTTTTCTGAACTGGAGAAAGCATGGTAGAATTCTTCCATTAAAAAAAGCTGAGTCAGATTGCTTTTCTATAAAGCAAACAATTGTCTTTTACTCCACCCATTTTCCTCCATTTCAGCCATTTTTTAAAAATAAAAATAATTTGAACTACTAAATCTTTGAAAATAACTGGTATCACCATTCTTAAGAATGGTTTTAACCCTTAAGAGTTCATAACACTAAAGTTGGTAACCATAGGGTCAGTTAAATGCCTCAGCTTTGCATTAAAAGCATTAGGTTTGCAAAAGGCACCAATTTGTCAATATTTATTTGTCAATAATTGAAATCTGTATGGCAACTTTTCACTGATGGCAACCAGTCCAAAAAAGAATAATTTTGTTCACTATTAAGTAAATAATAATGGCATTACAGAATTCCTTTGATACTTTTGAACCCTGAACATAGGAGCCAGCTGAGATGTGGGGTAAAATTCTCATTGTGCCTCAGTGAAGCCAGGAACTTCAAAATCAGCCTCCTCATGTAGAGTGTAGAATGACTCTTGTGTGTGTCAGAGCTACTCTACTTTACAATCCTCTGGGAAACCCAGTGGCTGCTTTTAGCTGAAGAATTGACTGGGTGCATTTCAGTACTTTTGAAACAGAACATCATAAAATTTCACTTATAAATCCATTTCATGCCTTAGCCATTCATTATTTATATGGAATTAAATATACATATATATATTATATATATAAAATATATTTTATTCATATAATATACTGTATTATATTTACATATTATATGCACATATCTATATATATATATAAACTCTAAACTCTGTTTTAAAAATTTACTTTGAAGTGGAGAGTTGAAATCTGGGGTTTTGCCAATTCTAATCTCCACTTTTTTGTTTTGTTTTGTGTTTTTTTGGTCTTTCTTCCTTAAAATAGTCAAGAAGGAGTTAATTTCTCAAATGTCATGAGAAATTTTGAATAGCTACTCAATTTATTGTGAATGATTTTTTTTAACCTCAGTCTCTAAGGGCAGAGAGCTTGGTGTGGGGGTGACATTGAGCTTAAAAATCACTGCCCTGAAACTTCTTTGACATGGTATCTTACCATATGGAAATGCTGGGATTTAACATGTTTTGCAGTGGCAGGCAATCCTTCATTAATATGCCTACAGAGGAGCAGTGCATACTAAACATTCTAGCTTGCTGACAAGGTTGTATTAATACAAAATAGAAGTCTCAAGTTAATTACAGTTTTGTGTCTGGGTGTGAGAGAAGGGTGTGAAATAGATCTTCTTAGATAGCCAAAGAAGAAGCTATTTTCTCCTTTCAATGTGTGTTTAATCCTAAGAAATGGACAGCCAGCAATTTTAGATGGTCTGCTATACTTTAATTCTGTACAGTTTTTAGAATGTGTAATTGAGCTCTTGCCAGTGTAGAAACATCTTTTCCTTTTTTACAAGGCTGAGGGTTTTGTAAAGAGTATGTAGAGACTTAAATTAGCAATAAAAAAAAAAAAGTTGCAAAATTTCTACATGGAAAACTTTATCTCAAGAAATTCTTAGTAAATATCTTAACCTTTTTTTTTTTTTTTTTTTTTTTTTAATTAGGAGGGAAAAAAACCCACAAAAAATCAAATATAGAGATGGAAGAAAAGAGTAGGCAACCTTGCTGTAAAATCAGCAGTTAATGTTGGCAGGAAGTTCTTGATTCTTTTACCTTTTAATTATGGGATACATTTTCTCATTAGGCTTCTCTATTTAAAGCTGACTATAATTGGCTTACATATTAAAAATAACAGTGACAAATGCAGATTAGGATGCCTGCTTGTATGGATGAGCACTTGAGAGCTGAAGCTCTGGCAGAAAGTAACTCCAAGAAGAGAATAATTGAGCCCTCTTTGTTACAGGTGAGGATAAAAACCACTTAATTTCTTCTCAGAGAGAGTCTGAATGAAAAATGCTCTCTGCAGCTGAGATATCTGGGAATTTCTGGTGTCAGAGTATTGTGGTGAGGAATGAAGGTGTTTCTTTGAGTTGCTTTACTGCTGGAAATGGTCACTGAATTTTGGGCTTTATACCCAATTCCTCTTGGTTCTAAGGGAGGCCAATGTGACACGATTGCCACGTGTGCAAGAAGTGGAGCTGTGCCTGGGACAAGGCAGTTTGGTGACTTCTGAGAGGTTCTAGGAGGCTTTTAAGGCGCTCCAATAAATCCTCCTTGGTGTTGAGGAGCACACCTAGGGCAGGCAGCTGGGTGGGAGCAGGGGGAGATGCAGGCTGAGTGATGAATTCTGGTAGGGGGCTGTGATTGGGCACGAGAAGGGCACAGGAGCCGTGACAGCAGCCAGGTGATGGAACACTCAGGGACAGCAGGAGCTCTGCAGGAAGAACCCTGACTGTGGTGTGCATGCAATGTGGAGGTAAAAATGCCCAGGGTATCCCCAAAAAGCTCCATCTGTGTTACTGTGGCATGATTAAAGTGCTTTCAGGTTCCATTGTGGGACTGGTATGGGAAACCTTGTGCCAATGTGAGAGTGGGGTGTGTGGGGAGCCAAGCAGGACACCCGGGGGTTCTCTGGAGCTGCCCATGGGAATGGGGCTTTGGTCCCAGCAGTGAAAATCTCTGGTGATGGGAATCTGGCAGCCAGAGTGGCTCCTGAATTCTCAGACGGGGGGTTTCCAAAATTCTCATTCCCTTCAATGTGCCTACATATTAAATGGATATAAACGTATTGAATAACTTTGTAACTTGGTCCATCTTTGTTAAATATAGGTAGTGGTCAATGGGGGAACAGTGACTATTTTGTAATAAAAGGAGCTGTTTGCATTCAGCCTCACAATAGCAGTCTGCTGGTATTGATTTATGTAAGTTGCTGTATTTGCATTGCTTTGCAATGTTTATTCCAATGGTGTTTCCTATGAGTGTGATGGATAGTACTAGTTGGAGTATTGTTGTAAAACCACTTATTCTCAATTTATTTCCTCTACAAAAAATGTTTTTCACTCATTCAACCACCCACATAGAGTTCTTTGCCCAGGGAAAGAATTCACTGTGATTACCAAGATTTTCTTTAAAAAATTAAAAAAAAAATAAAAAGAGTAAATGAAACTATACAGATATTGCTTATACATCTCTTCATATAAGGACCTCCAAACCACCAGATTTATTTCAGAAATAAGAAACTATTTCAGGAAGCAGCCATTGTGTTTTCCAGGAACATCAATCACAAAGTCCAAGCATTTAGCAGCAATGTCTAGCTGGGCTCTCCTAATTCTCACACAGTCTGCAAACTCAGTGTACAATTTGTATGCATAAAGAAACATCCTTAATCACAACAATCTAAATCAGCAATGAGTCATAGTTAAAAGTATAATTGCAGTTTTGATTTTAGTATCAAAATATTCATAGTTTTTATTACGTGACAAGTATCTGATGACAGCTATTTAGTTCATAATTTTCCTCCATACAGAATAATGCTATATAGGTAGCCATTTTTTTTCATTTTTAATCTAGGGAAAAGAGGAGAGAATTGATCATCCATTGTGTTGATAAAGTCACATTTCAAACCAATATATTCATGTGTGTATGTACATTTTCTTGGTTTTTTTAATGGTTTGCTTTTAGAATAGCAGAATTGTGCTGCACTTCATAAATCTTTATGCTGGCTGTATGTCAGATGAGCAACAGTAGTTTTATAGAGCAGGTGCAGCTATAGTGCAGGTACAGGAAGTAACAAAATCAGTGTGATGGGATGAGTGGTTGCAATGTTTTATTCCATAAAAGCACACCTGTTGGGCACTGCTACAGAGGTAAAATATGAAAACAAATATCAGCTTCAACCCCTTTAGCTCTAAGTGTAAATTTATTAACCACAGAAATATACTTAGGTATTTTAAACCACAAAAAACCTATTGTTGGCCACATTCTGTGTTTAATAACTGCATTGAGCTGCAATACAAAAATAATTTCCTGATTGTTTGTGGGTGCCTCATCTGATCTACCTTAACCCCACTTTTCAGGAACATACTGCAGGTTCTTGTCAAACCAACA
Source organism: Melospiza georgiana (assembly GCF_028018845.1). NCBI lineage: Eukaryota > Metazoa > Chordata > Aves > Passeriformes > Passerellidae > Melospiza > Melospiza georgiana. Next base: position 22,015,951 of record NC_080432.1, read on the forward strand.
GGGAATAAGGCAAGAAATGAGTACCTCAAGACAGAACTGTAAATTTTAACCCCAATGTTGATTTTTCAGTTGATGTTCTGTGTGTGTTTCTAACTTTTATAAAAATTAAATTGGATCCTGGATTCTTTTCTCCACTCCATAGCCTTGGAGTCTTTAAATATGGTCAGCACAGGATTGTCCTAAAAGGTTTTAAACAAGTGGAAGGCATACAGTGGTAACTTTTAATTTGCTTTTATACTAGGTGATAGCAGGAAAACACATTTTCAGGCAACCTCAATTAATCAATAAATTTTCACATGATATGTTGAAATAGACAGTCAGAAGGACAGAATGAATGAATGAATGGTGAATGATTTGGCTGGCCAGATCTCTAAATATGGAAAAGTTCACCTGAGAAATACAGTAAATCAAAGAGAAGAGGTAAGAAGTGAAACCAGAACTGTAAATTAAACTTATTTTTCTGTCACTACACAGACTTCACACATTATTTTCATTAATTGCACAGCCTTGCATCCAACCATGAAACCCCTGAATTTCTATAATTGGTGATGCTCTGAAGAGGTCTAATGAACTGAAGCCAAGACTTGGTGCTGTGCCTTGGTGTTTTCAGTGTAGAGTGGAGTAACCAAATAATTGTTTAATTTTACAGAACTAACCGTGGTTCATACCAAGTGACTTGAAATTCTAAATAGTTCATGGAAACTTGTGATTTATTTATCTGCAAATGGTTACCTGTAGTAAGCCAAAAAAGTGCTGATGAAAACAGGGCTGTAATCTGAGAACAATTAGAACGACCAGTGAAAAATTTCCAGCCCAAGGGGCTCATTTCAGTTGCATTTCGTGTGCCAGGTTTGTTGACCAGTTTTGTCTTTTTCCATACTGTTAAATTATCAGTCCCCCCATGTTCAGTTCATTACAGATAGCTATTTTTTCATTTTTCATGAGGTTTACTTGCAACCAGAGAGGTTTCCATCAGCCTTAATTCCTTCAGTGGAATTAAATAGGTTTTTAGGACACTGGAAAACAAGCATCTGTAAAGAAGGTGTGAGTGGGTGTTATTTGTTTTGTTTTGCTGTTAACTAGGATGTGATTTGGCAGCCCAAAAATGAGATGTTAAGTCTGCTATAACAAGAAGCAGCCTAACCACAATGAATCCCTGAAATGTGTGACCTGGCCTACCCTCCAAGACCAGGACAATGCATTAATCCCCAGGGCTCTCTACCACCAAGAAGACAGAGTAATCTGAAAAGGATAAGGGTTTGTTCCAGGACTAATCACTGTGCAGTGCCAGGGATGCAAGAATTGGGAATGCTACAATTTGTTATTCGTAACACACATCCCTCTGCTTAAAAAATCTTGAATACCAACATTACAAGCAAGCAATGGTCTCTCCTTCAGCTGGCTGGCTTCCAGGGCCAGTCTGTTGTACCTCAGAACGTGTATTTGTCAAGAGACTAATTTAAAGATTTTCTGATTAGTTTTACAGGAATAGGCATGTTCTATTGCTAGGTAGCAATTTTCTGATGATTCACACAGAAAATTTCAAACTAAACCTGTAAAACTTCTAAAATTTCAGTGGAATCCTGCGCTGTTAGACCAATGGAAGGATAAAAAAAGGCATCTTTGGATCTGGGAGGTTTGTAGTTAGCTGAAAGGTAAAATGCTTGTGGTTCTAAGGTACCCTAATTAGAGAGTAAACCAAAAATTTGCATAAAGCTGTTGTGGATTCCTCATGCTAATCAGCCACTTCTCTGTGAAAGAAAAAAATATATAAATCCGTGTATGTTTCTTCTCTTTTTTTTTAGTAAGAGTAGAGAACTGTAAGGTTTTTAAAGTCTGAGGAGCTGAGCTGTGATGAAAACTGCCATTAGCACTTTCACACCTGATTGCAAACCACCGCAGTCAATACTGTTCTACTGACAAAGCAGTGTCAGCCTGTCAGGTTGGGATTTAACTGTGGCCTTTCAAAGCTGCTGTCCTGGAAGTGGGGAGAAGTTAAATGAGAGCCACTGATTCTCTTTTGAGTTTCCTGGGTTTTTAATGGAAGGCTTCTAGTGCTGCTGTAGCTCGAGTGCTTCATCTTTTGCCATGATTCCTGCAAGCTTGAACAATTTCTGTATTTATGGAGGTGAGTTGCTTCCTGTATCTATCAGGTGCATTCACGGCTGCCAAGAGGACTGCCAGCTTGAGGCTGCAAATTTTTATCACTCTGACTCTAAATAAAATCCATATTAAGACCATCAACTAATTTGTATCTGCTCTGGCAGGCAGCAATGGCATTTTTGGACATTGTTGATAGGAAGTAGAGTGAAGCAACCAAAGCTGAGCAAGATGGGGAAGTTTCACATCCCACTGATATCTTGAGTCATGGTAAACTGCCAGAATTTGAATTAGAGCTCTCCTCTCAAATATAGTAATGTCTATTATCAACAAAAGTAAAAAATTTGGGGTAAGATGTCCTTTCTTCTGTCCAGTTTCCACTCTGTCTCACAGCTTTATCCTTTTATTCTGGGTAAGATCCTGTCCATCAGTTCCCTTTTCCCCATTCAAAAATCAGTCTAATGTACTGCTGGATCAGGATTTCTCTGTCTCTGGTTACTCATGTAATTTCTCTAAGTGCTTTGATGGAGTGAAGTTGTGAATTTTTAGCAATCAGCTGCTTCTCAGCGGCAGCATTGCCCTCTGGTGGATGCAAGGCTCCAGTGGGAGAAAAGGGGGAAAGAAAGAAAAAGTCATGTGGATTGGCCCTTTTGTGTTTTTCTTTATTCCACTCAAATCTCTGAGAATTTAAAGGGTCGATAAAACATTAAAGCTACGCTGCGGAATCTATTGCAAAAATCTTGGAAAATCCAAGCTTACCTGATCTTTCCATCAATTAACAAGCATGTGAAATGTATGCCATTAGTGACCACAGCACTAAGTGGAGCCTTGTGGTAGATGGAAACACTTTTCAAAAGTGTAAGAAATCTTCAGCACGCATAAAGTGCAAGTACTCTAAGCAAAAGTATTAAACAGCATATAAATGAATTGAGAATGAGGGGAAAACACTTTCCAAGAGACAAAAAGTTTCTTTGCTGGCATCATTAAAATAATTCTAAAATATGCTTAATTGAAATTTCCTATTTATAACTGAGCTAGAAACTTTAGATTCTGAGCCCTAGTAACTCTTAAGAGACATAATGAAGCTGGTGACCAAAAGAAATTAAAAGTAACTCTAAAGGATGAAAAATGAAAACAAAAAAAAAAAAAGGACTGAAAGCTGAAATGGGATGTAGTTCTTTATGCAACTCAATAACTGAGCTGCAGATGATTATGATGGTGAGAAGTGTCTGATGACTTCTTAAGTTTCCTGCAGACATATCTCATTTAAATGAGAGCCCAGACCTTTGGCTGGGATTTTGAAAGAAACAAAGAATGACCAAGAGGTCTTTGGAGCCCAACACCTATTTAAAAATGTTCTGTTGAATTAAGGTTGATCATTTTTCATAGTTCTTTTTTAGCTTCCCTCTGGTACTAACTTTAGATACTTTTCAACATGAATTTCTTCTTCCCTGCTGATACTAGAAGAATATAATTGAATTCTGTTTTTTCATCAACTCCTTGTTTACTGGGCAATATTCTGAGCTTCGTACGTTATACTGAGAATAGTAACAAGAACATCAATACCCAGCAATATAAACAGCCTATTTAAAGATTTCTCACTTGTGAACCTTTCAGAAAACATATTTGCACACATGAGGAACCTTTAGTCCATGGGCTTTCTTCAGACCACTTCTTTGTATCCCTCATTTTTATGTTAAGGGACTTTGTTGATCTTGTATAATTCCATGAAGGAATGAGATATTAAAAGCTGAGTCATCATTGTTTGATGTAAAAGAAAAAAATTTTATGAAGATATTAAGATATATGAAGGGTTTAATGATTTAAAAGCTCTTTAATGGTCTTGTTATATATCTCTCCAGTGAAAACATGTGATACTTTCATTCTGGAAAGGGCTGTGAAGCTATTTCAAAGTGGGAAATTAAATGAGAGTGCACAGACATGATATCTCATTCTAAATATCTTAAAAATTGTATGTTTCTTTTATGTGCTAGAGGTTTAACGATGCAGATTTTAAATAATGGAAATGGGCAAAGTAAGCTGCAACTGGGAGAGATTTGAACTGAAAGTTTTCAGATGGTCTTTTGATGCCCCTGCATAAACTCAAGCTACAACAAGTGCAATTAACAGATAAAAGTAATACTTTTTGCCTTTGCTGCTCTAATTCATTATTGTTTTAAAAATGCAAATATTGAGAAGAAAGTATATCAATAAGCAAGCTCATTATTGGAAAAAAAAATATTTCTGTGTCAGGAATAAGTAACTAGAAACATGACACCAGTACCAGAGAAGAAAATTCTAGCTTTGATTGCTGTATTTCTAGCTAAAATCTGAAAATCTCTTTATGAAAATCATAGTATCTGTGCTTTGGATGTTATTAGATGGTTTAGATATGGAAAATTATTACTATTTAAATGGAGGAGGAGATTAAAGTCAGATAAATTCTCTTTAAATCTGAATGAAATGATCATAGGAAACAAAACTAAGTCTACCCTCATGTGACAGTTTTTGATTAAACAGTGTGGAAAGATCAGATATCTAAACCAAATTTGAATCCCAGCAAAAGCTGAAATTCCTACTGTTGCCTCATCTGTAGTTATTCAGAGCTGATTCTAAGCACGTATAATAACAGACTTACAGCCCTAATCACAGTATTCACTGTCTTCCATGAAACGTTTTACTCCCATTTCATTTTTTTTTTATCTTCCCCCCTAATGATTGTGGGATGTTTTCAGATTTCTTTACAAATATATTTTCACTTTTTACCTAAGAGATACACTTTTTATTTAGAGTGCTTGGTTCTGAGTAATTTTTTTTCTATCTGTCTCTTTTATAAGCCATATTTGGAATAAAAAGCACAAAAGCATTATCTCCTTATTTCTCACAGTAGATTAATTGGAATTGGGAGCAGTTGCTTGAAAGTAAATTTTCAATGAAGCTTGTTTTTCAAAACTGCTTGTATTCACAAACCATCTGCCAGTTCCTCCTTAATTTACCGAAGCTTCTAGGACAATCTTGGCCTTTTATGGAAAGAAAAGGCAAAACAATGATGAGAAGTTTTGATCTGAAAAAAAAGGTTGAAATAAAAACCTTCATGGTTCTCTCAACAATAATAAAAAAATCTACAAAAATAGAACAGTGTTTAGGCAAAGTTTCTTTTTCCATTTTAACTCTTTTCTCCAAGTCTATTTTAAATGGAAGTTTCTCTACATGTTTCCAATTAAAAGAAAATTCTACCATGAGTATATAGATTTTGGCCTGTGTCATGCTTATTCAATTTTATTTTTTGTTCCCCCTACTATTTTTTTTTGACCATTTGGCAGCTCAGTTTAGCCCTGGTTATGTTTCCTACTGGCTGGAAAGCAGAAAGGAAGTTCTTTAGTAGCCTACAGCAAATTTTGGAAAAGCTTTCTTATGTAATTGCAAGTCATTGGGAGTGATCCTTTACATCACCTTTAGTATATACCAAGGTAAATGAAAAGAAAGGACTCTGGAAAAAGATGCATCCATAATTATTGTTAAATAATTTAAATAAGTTTTAATTACTTAACTTTTCAAAATTTCATATGAATTAATATAATTAAATTAATAATATAAGTTAATATTCTTCTTCTTTAAGTTAACTTTACTGTCTTTGGTCTGTTCTGCCCATCCTCAACTTTCATTCCTCTTCAATCACTTCTAATCAGTGCACTTCTTTGTGAGCTGTTGTTTTCAATCTTGTAGAATACATCCCATGAGAGCACTTCTATCAATGCATTATCCTTCCTGGATTATCACTCTGTTCACTATTAATTCATGAGATTGATTCACCCCCTTCCTTGTAGAGAAATATTAACATGTAATTAAGATACAAATCCAAATGTGAGAGCATAATAACAGGAAAGCCATCTGAGGGAAACAAAATCACAGCAGTGACATGTTCTAGAAGAGGGCTGCAGCTGAAGATTAATTGGTGAGCACTCACAATGACAGCAGATAACTCATGTGTTGCATTGACAGAGGGAATGAAAGAGCTGGAATCTGCAGACTCTTTGTCATAAATAAAAGAGATGGCTTTCTGCAGAGCAATTCCTAAATCTGCTTATGTTTAAAGTATTTTTCATGTTGAAAATAATTTGCTGAATACTATGCAAAATCTTTGTAGTTGCACTGTAGTCAGATCAGCTCACACTCCCTTGGCTCTTTTATGTCACTTATATTATCAACCAGCAACTGTGAATTCAAACAAAAGCAAACTTTTATTAAGATCACACTACTGGATCAAATGGGTTAATGGCATTCTGAATTTGTGTTTGGCACTTGCTGCTCAAATCTTACAAGGTGTATAAACACACAGGGCAACACTTAATTGGTCTGGAGTTATTTTCTGTGTACATGTGCATGTGCCTTGAAGTAAAACTTCAAATTCCTTGGGGCACTAACCAGATTCACTGAAAGGGAAGTAGATTGAATTTAATGCACTTTTACACTGGTGAAAGGTGAAAATTTTGAAGTGGAAATTTTTGCAGGAGATGATTTGTGAAGAGAGGGACAAAGGCTAAAAAGAAATTCCTTGAAGTCATGTGTCTGAAAATGACTTCATCTTTGTTAAAGATTTTAATGCACTGCAAAGAGGTTCCGCGCAAAGTTACTTGTGGCGAGAATACCATGGCACGAAGAGCACAATTCCAGTAACACCTTCAGAAAGTGCTACCAATAAATGAAAATGCACATACAATTAAGCACTAAAATATTCATAACATTTCAGCAATGGAAGTGTTATAATATAAGAAGGTAAGAACAAAAGCAGATAATGAGGCATTAATAGCTAACTATTACATAAAGTACATTTGAATCAGACGGACAAAAAATGCAGCTCGTTTGTTGAGGATGAATTCCAAGTGTCTAAAAATTCTCATAGAAAATATAAGTTGAGACTAAACTTCAAATTGAAAGGTATTAGGGGTTTGAGAAGTTCAGAATGAAGTTGAGGGTTTTTGCAGAATACAGAATCAACAATTTGATCTACCAATAGCTGAGACGCCTCTTATCCCAGATCCCATCGATGTCAGGACAAATGAGTTTCATCAACCATTTAAAAGGGGTCTGCTGCACAAACAAATGAAGTTGCCTGTAAATAAGACACATGGGCAGCCTGGGTTTTAATCCTGGATTATTTTTTTTTCCTTCCACGCAAAGATTAAGAGGTGTTTTTGGCAAGAAATCTCTCTCTTCCCTGAAACTTCACTGACTAGTGATGGCTGATATTGACCACAGTGAGGTAGATTGAATGTGAGAGATCAGTGTTTGGAATTGTATCTTCCAGCCAGTCTCCTCAGGAGTCTGTAATAGGAACATGATTGATCCCCCTTCATTCCTTAGTCCTGTTCTTCACTCTACGTGAAAGGATAAACTTGGCTATCTCTGAAATCCACCTTTCAGCACACATGGTAGGCTGCTACAATGGTGCAGTCATTCCAACCCAACCAAAAAAGTGCATGTATGAATTACACAGGTTGAAAAGACACCCAGGAGTTGTGAATTGGGGCATGAAGTTCAGGCAACTTTTTGTAACCTTATACAGTTCTCTTTAATATGGCAGAGCTCAGCACCGGAAATCAGAATCATGAAGTCTTCATCCTTTAAGAAACACTGCTAATCTCTTTCAGGTGATACAGATGTAGCAAAGTCCTTCTCTCAATAATTTAAACCATTATCAAAACATTACACTAAAAATCCTGTCCTGAATTTTCATTAGGATTATCCTATAAAAGACTTAGTTTTGCAGTCCTTGGCTTTATAGCTTGCATGTCCTGAACAGTGAAATAATACTGAGAGCTGTGTATGTAAAAGTTCATGTCCTTCCCATCATCACATTCCAAATATGTCCACAAGTAGCTGGTGCAAAATTAGACACAATGCCAGTTTGGACTGGAGATTGTATTTATCTTTTGATGGATGGTGTTATTATACCAAAAATAATGAGGATTGGCTTGAAAAAGTGTCTATTGAGTTGGCCCTTTTCAGCCATCCTTTTTAGAATCATCCTGTCTGAACTAATAGAAAGTAAATAATGGTTAAAAGGTAATGAGAAGTAATGGACCTTAAACAGATTGACTGTTGATTGGGTACCACCAATTTGCAGCATTTGTTCTTCCTTCAGGGCCCTCGAGCTGTGCAGCTCCCTAGCAACAATGAAATCTGCTCTGAGATATTCTCAAAGAGAAAGAGCTGCACTTGCCAGCACGGTATGGTGATAATCGAGCTGGCAGCAGAGCTGAAATTGCTGTGCAACAAACACCCTTACATTCTGCAAGATGTTACACTCTGCATTGTGCATGGCAGCCACGATTATAAAGCCTTGCCTCTCGAGAAAAATATTGTCATACTTTAATTTGTTTTCCATATGCAAAAGTTGCTGTGATGTGTGTGTGTTTATCTTACCCTTGCAGTGTCAGAACACTGTCAGTATTAGTATTCTGGGGTGTTAATCTGCAATAATATACAAAGCTATGTTTGGACAATCCAGATCTGGACTCCAGCTTCTTCAAAATATTTGTGTTGCACTTCTTTGCTACATTTGGGTTTAGAGGAATCTTTTCCCCCATGCCTTATTTTTTCATGTATTAAATAAGACAATATTATTTATATACAACATGGGGCTGAATTAAGGGAGACAAAGTGGGTGGTTTCAGTGATAAAAATCTTAATTATTGTATTATATTGTGAAATGTTTAGGTAGAGATGGCACTGTAACTTTCGTGCAGTAGGAAAATAGGCAAATCTTGTCCTGTCTGGTCCACTGGCTCTATTAGCATTGTGTCTTCTAGTCATACAGGGAAATGACATCAAAAGTGCAGCATTCCAGTCATCTGCTGAATTTCTCTCTGTTGGAAATTACTAAGAACCTAACTAACCCAACCTACCTTACTGAAGTATTTTTTTCAACATAAAGCATCAAACCCTGAGCTAATTTTCCCTACAAAGAACTTTACAATAAATTTCTCATTTCTAATTTAAATATTAAAATAATTTACAAGTGCTATAGTTCTTTTTATTATTTTGTGTTGTTAAAATTCATATTGGTTTTTAGTTTTGAGACAAGAATTTTTTAATGCAATAGTGTGGACAATGTCTTAGCACATTAACATAGAATATTGTAGGCACACAGTTTGTGGTAATTAGGAGTGGGGCTGTGGCTGAGGCTCATCCCTAATAGGCTACAGCTGTGAGAAGCAGGTGAAAAGCATTAAAAGCAATGAGACAAGGAGTGCCCAGGTGCACTGACCAATCACCAAAGGGAGCAGAGGGCCCACAGGTGCAGTGCATTAACATGAGGGTATAAAAGGTTGGGACAAAGAACAAGAAGGAAGGATACCTGCAGCCTCCTGAAGTGCTGTGGTGTTACTGTGTATGGGCAGATGCCTGAATTCTTCTGGTGAGGTAAGGTGTTATTCTGTATGGGGAAATGTTTAAAACCTTCTGACATTGCATGGTGACGCTGCTCTGTGGCCTTCTCAACTGTGGTATATGCTGTGACAGAATATTATTCTGGTTTTTGTCAGAATATCTCTATCTTATAAATACTGTTTTCTGAATTTAGGGCTCTACTGGTATCACTTTGTTATGCTCAAGTAAAATGTGTTACTGTCTGGATGTTACATTTAAGTTGCTTTTGTGTTTTCTTTTTTACCTTTTAAATGAAACAGGGATCCCTCTGATTAAAAACTGCATGCATACCTGGTCTTGATAGCATTTATCCCTTTTTACCATTTGTATATTTTTCCTTAACAAACATGGTTGCAATCCCCACAAATGTGCATGTTACTTTTGATTTCTTTTTGGTTCCCAAGGCTGGGGTGCTGTCTTTTTGGTTTTTTTTATCTAATAGCATAGATAATGGTCTTAATGGATGCCTCATCAAATCTCTGAACTGTTAACACAGATGTAATTGCAAACCATTCTGAACTCTTGCTCCTCGTAATTACCTGTTTGCCCAAAAGTAGTCTTGAAAAGAGTATTGAATTAATGTGTTATGTGCATATCAGCTAACTCCAGTTTTGAGCCTGGCAGTGTCAGGGAGCAGTAAACAAGAGACATGGAAAGAAAAGTGTGTGCAGGACATTGGCTTTGTCTGTGACTGCACCCTTACCCCTTTTCCTTTCCCTCTTCCCCCAGAAGTGGGCTCCAATCTTTAAGGTGTGGGGTAGGAGCATTTCACTCACACCCTAGCTTTGAGTTGGTAACTTAGCCCTCACTTGCTGATAAAACTGAGTTTGGCAAAGTTTGTGTTGCCTGCTGCTCTTCCTTGACTTGGCTCCCTCAAGTGTGAGGGAGTTCCAGTGCACAGAGGATGCAAAGTCACCTCCTTGAGGCAGTGATGTGGCTTTGCCCCAGGTGTGAGTGCAAATGCAAACCCTGAAAAGATGTAGGTTAAAGAAAATACTGTGTACAATTAACTGCCTTTGATTTGGCATTAGCTTTGTTTGCTGTGTCTACTGAGCTTGATGCAATTTAATCAAGGCAAACAATTTTAAGTAGCCCAGGATGGATTTAAAGGCAGGTGGTGATTTCTGGGTTTGGATATACTTGCTTTTATGGAATGTTACTGGGAGAGTGAAATGTCTTTAATTTCTATTGAGTAGCTTTGAAACAAGCACTGTAGAGATAGATTTGTTTGGCTCAGTCCTACTGTTATTCTTTTAATCTACCCTTGTGTGAAACCTGATAGCTGCTTTTACAAAGTGTCAATTTTCCAAGTCTTTTGGATCTCCGTCTTAATATTAATGTGTTTTGACAGAAAGGAAGCTTAAGTTTTTGTTCTTTATGCCAGTTCTACAAAACCAAAATCGTTTCAGTTAGTGAAGCTCTGAGTTGGTGTGTTTGAATTTCTATTCTCCTGGAGAATAAAACTTGGAGTCTGTTTCATCTGCAATAAAAAGTGTGCCAGGAGTTTGAAGTGTAGCAGGTCTGGGTTTTCATATGTGCTCGTTTTGGGGAATCTTGGACAGGTTTGAATTTATAATGGTCAGATTCAGCATGTAAACAGATCAGGTTTTGGTTTAAAAAATGCCAAAATGCTGCTTTACTCAAGATCATTGCAACTTAATCCATAAGAGGGTTAAGATATTCAGGCATTAAAATCGGAATACTAAAACATTACTTCTCCCTCCTAGAAAATTTTTTGTTCTGTTATTAGCTGCTGAATTAGATATTTATTTGAACTATCTGCATTTTCTGTTTTGAAGCAGCCTAAATTATGTCTGTTGGAAGCTTTGAACTTTTAGTAGTGGAAATTCTTTTGGAGATTTGTTATTTTGGAAAAAAAACAAAAAAACAAAAAAACAAACAAAACAACCCCTAAAAAATAACCAAATCACACAGATACAGGGAAAAAACCCTTAAAAGCCAAATCCGACCAAACAAAAAACCTCCCAAAAAACCCAAACCTTAAAATTGCTTTCTAATCTCAGAAATACAGTTTTCAGGGGTTGTGGGATAAAAGTTTAGCGCAAGTCTTCCATAGTAACCAGTTTCATTTGTCAGTTTCTCTACCTGGCTCCTCTTGTTCCCACAATAATCATAAAATCATTGGCTGTCTATTGTAGTATATGTGTATTGTCAACAATTGGAGTAAATTTGTTTTTTTTTTTATTTCCTGTTCCTCTCCTCTAGATATAGCATAATGTGTGGGGACTTGCAGTACTACCTGATTATAAAACTTAAGGGATGACTAAGACAAAACACCAAGCAAATTATTCTGTGTTCTCTCCTTTTCCTATCGTTCATCCCAGTGCTTGAGAGGCAATTTCATATCAGCTGTAGCCAGCTCAGGAGTAGATACATTTCAGCTGGGGATGTGCAGAATACTTTTTTATAGTGTTGAAACTTAGAGCTACATAATCTTTCCCAGGTGTGAGGACACTGGTGGTTTTTAAGGGAGGTAGCAGGTGTTTTATAAATAGTGCTGGGTGTGGCTTTGGGTTAATTTAAGAGGAATAATTGGCATAAGAAATGCTGCTCGCACACCTGAAGAGTTGCAGCTGTACTAATTTCCAAAGATTAGGAACAGGCCTGTCCTTAATAGGCCACAGCTGTGTCCAATAAGAAGACAAAAGAGTTAGCTTTTTGTGCTACAAGAGAGTAAGTTAGCCAGTTGAGAAGAGAATTAGTTTGTTGTCTGTGCTGTGAAGGAGTCAGTGCTGGGAGGAGCTGCCTATGAACAATCACCAAGAAAGTATAGAACTTTTGCAATATGATGACAAAAATTGGTAATCCCAACATGATTCTGACGTGATTCTGATGTGGTGGTTTGGGACAAAAAGACTTAAATATTAACTAATGTAATCCTGTGGTGGTTTCTGAGTCTCTTCTGCCTGGAAGCTATTTCTGGACAACTCCAGAAACTGCATCAGTGCAGGTAAGCATGAAGCAAGACTGCTCTAGGGTATTTTAAGTGTTTGTGGCTCATAGATCTTGAGTGACAAGTGGTATCTGATTTTGGTTGCTGAGTTTTTATTCCATTTAATTTTCTAATCCATTTTTGAAACAAGCTGGCTTACTCACACCTTAACTGTGGTCTGTGTGAAGAATTATCTCTTGTTTTGTCTTCCTTCTGTTTTATTCAAGGGCCCTGTGTGTTTGCATTGGGGAAAATTGTGAACAGTGTGAAGTTGTCTGATCACTTTCTTATATTGAGTGTGACTTTAGTTTTATGTAATGTCCTGCTGTGGTCAGCATTGTTTCAACAGGCAGCCCTAATCTATGAAAGTCTTTCTCTTGAAAAAGTTTTATTGGTTTGATTTTCCTTGTATTCTTCCTCCTCTCTTTCCTGGTATGGGTTGGTGGAAATATATATGAGCAGCAGGGATTTGTGCAGTGGCATTTTCTTGGTGTGGTGAGATAGAAAGCATGTTGTGGTGACAGGAACTGCAAAGAAGAAACTTGGTTTGCTCTGGTAGCAGTGTGAAACTGGAGCGTTTTGTTGTTTATGCCTTGAAAGCATTTAGAATCTAAGTGTTGGGCAGAGAGGAGGGATGTAGCACATGGATAAACAAGTGACAGCATGTCCCATTTGCATCACCCAACTGACATGGATACAGTTTTTAGGTTGTTTTGGCAACCTTGTTGCCTAGAACATCAATATCAGACCAGTAGTAGATGCTGTTAATAGGTCTTTTTTTCAATGAGATTTGGGATTGTCTGCTGATAATACTTCTTGGGATATTCAATTAAGAAGAAAGGAAAGGAATGCAAAACTGGGGGGGGGGGGGGGGGGGGAAGCTCCAAAGTTTATTTACCTCCAAAGGTACTTGAAACCAAAAGGTGTGAAAAACTGAAGGATGCGGAAAGTCTGGAACACTTTATGAGCAGCTAGACTTGAAGGAGACATTTAAAGAGAAAAAGGAATTGTTGCATTATAGCTCTATGTCAGAAATCCCTGGCAAAGGTTCTCAAACTTAGTGAGATTTCTGTAGTCCTTGTGCTTCCAGAATTGATAATAGACTGTGACTATTTTGTGTTAAATTTTAATAGCCTGTGGATAAGAGGATTTTAATTGCAAACCTGTATTTTGTATGAAAGTTAGAGTCAGCATGTGGAAAAAAGTTAAATCTGAGGCTGGTAGTTTGGAAGTATGGGCTGCAAAAACAGCTTGGTCCCTCAGATTCAACAGAAAAATAAATGGGAGATGGTTTGTTGTTTTTTTTTTTTTTTTTTTTTTTTTGTCTAGAGAATGTAGAATTAGGCTCTAGTTTTGTAAATGGAGTGTGTTTGCTATTGGTTTATATTTAATAGACTTGTTTTCTGAATGCAATTAAAAATTTGAGGCACCAAATACAGGAATTTTAAACCACCACTGTCTGGTCAGGCAAATCAAGGCATTATTCAGCAGCACTTTCTTGCACATTGGTGATATATTGAAGCAAATCGAGCAGGTCTTAATCCTGTGTCATCATGAGCTGAATTTCTGGATAAAAGGTTTTCACTTCTGTACAGATTGTTACCTTTTGTAAACACCCGAGGAATCACATGCTGTTAATATGCTACAAGCAGATTTTTGTTTTGCTTCATCTCCCATCTTATTCAGACTTAGTCACATGTGACTGATCTGCTCTGCTCTCAGCAACAGGTGCCAATGGTATTTGCAGCTCTTTGATTGGAAAAGGCTTTCTTAGTTGTGATAGTGCAACCTGTACAACACAGTTATGTTCTACTCAGCAAGCAAAGCATTTGAGTCAGCAGATAAACACAGTTTGCAGTGGCATAAACTGACTCCTGTGTGTTTATAAATATGTATTTACAGTACACTTTCTTATTTCTGCTTTATGGATGTATTAAACTAGCATATTTATCTTGCAGATTAAACAGGAACTTGTTGTATATCAGCACAAAGTTATTTCCAGAAAAAGTAATGTATTTAAATGTGAAAAATCAATGATTGCTGAAGTACTATTTCAAATTTTCTTTCAAATAATTTTCTCTTTTTCCTATTAATGCTTGTGCATTTTTGTAGCTGGAGTGCCATACCTGCTGGTTTTGACACTATTCAATTTGGTGCTATTACTGTAGAGTTGCATTATTTGTAGCATATTGTAAACATAAAGATCATCTGAAAGTTCTGATAATTTGTATGTTTAGGATTTATGGTACCAAACATAACAATCATATCCCCTGATTATTTTGTAATCCAGTGAGCAAATAATACTAATCCAGCTTTTGTGTTCTTAGTGAGTGAAGCAGAAATGAACCAATTTTTGCTGGTAAGGATGAAAATGCATGACTTGGCCATTTCCCTGATGCAGATTTGTAATATATGCAGGCATAAATCGGTTTCTATCACTCTGCAGAAACTGGTTGAGTCCAGACCCCTAATATATTGGGTCATGCCACCATTCCCAGGCAGTGTGGATAAATAAGTGGAGAGCAGGGCAGTCAGAACTGATGACTTTGCATGTGGAGCATACAGGTTCAGTGATTTGACCTCTTAAAATCTTTGACAAACTTCAGAATTGCTCAGTGGAGTGGATGCTTGCTGCTGTGACATGTTAAAGGCAACCTTAGAGCAAAGTTTTTAGTTTAATTCAGAGGAATGTGCTTTGTGGTTCCTGGGGACCTGTGTGCAGGAATTACTGGAAGAGGTACCTGAAAAGCATCCCCCAGATCTGGAATAGGAAGTTTAAGGTAGCTGTACCTGCCATTTCTACGTTGCATGATGGGGTTTGGTGTCACTGGCACCACCCAGTAAACCTTCTAATGTAAGCAGACCAATGTTTTATTATGAAAATAGGATTCAAATATGGCCATCAAGAGTTATTGTTCTCAGGGTGTTTTCTGGAATTGCTGTTGTTGCTTCTAAAGTTAAGCACTTTTGTTCCTGCTATTGAAGTCCATTAATGCTTTCTTTAACTCTGCTGAGACCACTACACACAGTAGCTGTGCAGACAAGGTGTTACAAATGTGTGTAGTTTTAACTGCTTGAAATGGCCTGGTTTATTATCATGTGGGACTGAAATTGTCTGCTGTGAAAACTTACCTGTAGTCCTTTTGGTAATATGACATTTAAATGAATCCTTTCTCTTTTTCTTTTATTTCCTGCTTATTAATGAGCTCTTAAGGCAGTCAGTCTGTGCAGCTGATCTGCCTAACATAGTTATGTAAATAATGGAAAAAACAGTAAGATTTTAGTCTTAAGTGTTTTAAAAGTCTTGGATAATAACATGCTTTAATATGAAGAACACAACTGAAAGAATTTTTTCTTATATGTTCTTGATATCACTTGCATTGATCAGAGTTCTCCTGTTATGGACTATTATATTCAGTTTGTTATATGTCCTTGATAAACCCACTTGAAATTTATTGTTGCATTTATTTGATTTGAAGCTTTTTGGCCCAGGTGTCTTTGCATGACCCTCTAAATTGTGTCCAAGTCTTTCAGCTGTGGCTGGTGTTGTGAATCAGGGTAGTGTCCTTTGGTTTTTAAATACTTCCTGTGAACATCTATTTGTATATAATCCCTTGTCAAGTGTTGAACAAATGTGCTCTCTTTATTTCCTCAGTTGCTTGTAGCTGTAAAATTCAAGAGATTGTGATCAGCAAACCAAACACAAACCTGCCTCAGTTTCACTTTGGTACAAAGTACCTAGAGCATTCTGTTTTCTATATCTCTAGGATAGTTATAATAATAATAGATTTAAATTATTGATATGCCAGTAACTGGCATTGATTGTTTAATAGGAGTCTAACAATATTTTTTGTATTGTATTATTATTGATGTCTTTCATATGTAGTGGTGTCTTTTATGATTGCTTTCATATGGAATTTAGCACCTGTGATATGTATTTATATATATCATTATTCTAGTAGTATTATAATTAAAATGATGGGGGAGAAAATGTGCCACCCCAATTCATGTGGTGTTAAGGTTTTGTTTAAAAATGAATGGTTGTTTATCTGAACTGTGATTCAAGTCAGGTATCTCTCTTGGCAGGTGTCAGTCCAGGTTAGCTTTTTATCATCAAGTTTTTTTGCTCTGAAATGGAAACCCATAATCTGTGTGCCAGCAGGCCTTGAACTACAGTGGAGTCAGGATTTTACAACTATGCTAAACTATAATTATGCTAAGTAGTTTATGCAATGAATTGGGAAAGAAGTGTAAAGATAAGGGTTTAATGTCTGAAGGGCCAAGTTAATAAGGTCACTAATTATGTAAATACAATGAACACATTCATTCTTTCAGTTTTCCAGCTAGTTGTCTGAATAAGAAAGTGATGCAGTGCATGATCTTGATGTTTTGGGGACTGCTGCTGGTGAGGAACATAAAATATTGTTTTTCAGCTTGTGACTGTATTGGCTATGGAAGTTCCAGCTGGAATTGGCTATGGGAGTTCCAGCTGGAAACCAAGGGGTAGGATGAGCTGCTGACAGCTGCTGTGGCATTGGTTCTACCAGACACTGACTCAGATCCCAGTTTAAGCACATAATTGTTCTCTGTGCTTGAATAATTAACAATTTCCTGTTCCCCCAAAATGTAAGATAACATGGAAAATATGCTGTGCTGAGCAAAGTTTTCTTAAGTCATGTAGAGCTTAAAGTACTGTATTAAGCAAATTAGATGGAATGTCAAACATCTTGATGTTTCTAAGGGTTTGCATGTCACCTTTTCCACTGCTTAAATCAAATCAATGCCAGTTGAGCTACAAGTCTTGCACTTAATCTGTGGCAGAACTTTACTGTTTGATTTATTCACTTTAATCAGAAAGAATCTGTAACTTAGTGATGGGATACATTGCATATGCTAAACTTGTCCTGAGATATTGAATGTAGTGCTTAACACTTGGGCCAAATGTCAGTCAAGTTTGGATTTTTTCTTCTTTCCAAAGTTTTCAAAAGAAAACTTCAAAACAAGTTCTTAATTACTAAAAGGGATTTGTTTAAAAATACATGCGGCTTCCTGTTGTAACCTCTTGATTGTAGCAGTTGTTTTTCAAGACAACTTATCCATCCTGAGTATCCCCTCTGACCAAATTAGTGAGTACTATAGAAGGTATTCTATGCTTATTTTCACGTCTCTGAAATACTGACATTCACTCTCTGTGGGTCTCTGCAATACACAGAACCTCTTTATTTCATTGAAGCCTATAAGATTTGTTAGGGGTTTTAATATCTTAGCCTGCAACTCAAATATAGGCCATCAAATTCTTAACAGCCTCAAACCCTGCATATGGCAGAAGTCTCTGAAAGCTTGAATTTCTAATGCTCATGTTCCCTCACTGCCTTATGTTGTGCTTCTGGTCCTTATCTGACTCACCTCAGATGCTGAAGAATTCACTAGTGCCAAGACTAAAACTTGATAGGATTTCAAGACATTTTTTTATTTTTTTTTCTTCCTTGTCTGAAGGTGCCTGTTAACTTAGAGTGCAACATCCTTCCTGGGTCTCTTATATAAATTGCTTAATTGTAAGAAGGTTCACATACAATATGACAGACATAGTCTCAAATTATACTGTTGCCATGGAGGACTTGAATTTAATTTCAGCTCCTCAGTGCTTCAGTGGGGAAATGTAGCAGCTTCAACAAAGAGGATTTGGAAAGCACCCCCAATGAAGAGCGCATAGGATTTTGGTTATTTAGGGGATGAGACAGCAATACTGCCTTTGAATGATTTCCAGTCAGATGGGTTAGCTAAGTTGAGTTTTAAATCTGAATACTAAAAACTGTTCTGTGGAAAGAAAAGGGCCTTTTTTGTTTTTCAGATCGTTATTCTTGCCAGCTAAACCATGAATCTGGATTTAACTGTTTGTTTGTAGCTCCATATGTGGCAAACACATAACTTAAAATACTTGAGTATGTATCTCCTAGCCATAAAACAAGGACTGGATAAGGATTTGTTGGAGAAGTATTAGAGAATTCAGAACTGAAACTTTAACCTCTTCTGGTGTTTTTTCTTGTAAGGGTCCACAATGACAGGTTCAGGGAACATCATCATTTTGTACATTTAGAAAATTCTCATGCTGATAACAAATTCATTGAATTGAAACTGTTTGTTCTCAACTCCTCTGTGCTCAAAGCATTATTTGCTTAACCTAAAAAGCCAAACTATTGTGGTTATGAAATAATTAAACAGCCTTGAAAGCTATCTACTTGGAAAATAATCTCATTGTGGAAAATATCAAATTTTTTTTATCTGAATGGTCATTCAAATAATTCAAAACCTAAGTGCAGTGTACCAGCCATGACCACTTGACATCTGTTTCACTACAAATTGCTTATATAATTTGTTTTGACTCTTTATTTTTCTACCTTAGGTTTTTTTCTTCAACTGGGCATTTGTCTCAGAAAAACACCTTTGTTTCACTTAGGCTGCTTCTTCTTAAGAGGGTGGCAATCTAGGTTTGAAATTGGGATTCAGAATAACATCCTGACTCTTTCAAGCTCTGAGTGCTCTGCAGTCTGTTCTTTCTTTATCAAGTGGATACTGACACAATTAGTATTTTTTTAAGGGAGACTAAATGAAAATTGAACCATTATAAAATGCAAATATATTTAATATGTTGAGTATGTTTGGTATGTAATATAAAACTTTATTTACAATCCTCCATGTGTATCTATTGTTAAATGATGGCACATATGCAATGCAGCTGCAAAATCTTCTGACTTCTTCATGTTTAATAAGAATAAAATACAACAAACTAAGCACAGTTCTGCCCACCATGTTTTGAAAACCAAGCACTGAAATGCACTGGTAATTTTAATATTAGGACAAATTCTATAAGTCTGTTGTCAATATTCTCTTTACTACAGAATGAAATGACTTGAAAAAGATGAAAAGTTGTTTTGCTGTCTTTGTTCAAAAGGAGGAAATTAAAAGCAATTTTGTAATTGCTCTCTGGCCCTCAAGAATTAGGAGGAACTATAGGGTACTCAATTGTTTTACCTGTGGAATGAACACCTTTTGAGATGTTGGAATTAAAGCTCCTGTAAAATAAGTAAAGAATTGAGCACTTTATTTACCTGTGTCATAATAGCATACTTGGAATGGCTACTGGAACTCTCACTCTTTAATCCAGAATAAAACCCTTGAATCTGTTCTGTAATATGGGGGCATATTGATGCCTGGTGTAACACCAAAGACCAATAGAGTTTTGCCCTATTTCAGCTTTGTAGTTTGGGGCAGCTCTGTCAAATACAAAACTTTGGATACAGGTTTTAAGAACCTACATCAACTCCTGCCATTTGGTGACTTTACAGATCAAGATTGGGGTTTTTGTTTGAGGCAGTCAAGAGAAGATGCAGATCTGTTTTAAACTCATCTCTTTTTAATTCAATCAATTGTGTGCTCTATAAACTTGTCTTGAAGGAAGCTACCAGACCCCAAAATCACATTCAGGCTGTGTGAACCACCAAGTGACACAGCTGCCTGCAGTGCAATGATATTTTGAAGTAGCATAAATGCTGAACAGGCATCATCATCACTGCAATCTTTCATGCAAGCCCACCATTATGGTGTTCTGGGGTCTCTGTTTATGTAATAAGAGGCTTCAAAGATGGTAATCTTCTGCAAAAGTCTGTTTTAACCAGCCTGCTGTGGTATGTAGACACACTGTGAAAAGTAAAATGCTAGTGAAATGGTCCTGTTTGTCTGAATATTTGTATGATGTGGTTAGTGGGAATGAGGAAATGGGTTTATTTTTTTGTGGGGAGTGGGATATCCTCGGGTTTCTGAGTGGTGATTGGTGTAGCATCAAGAATTTCTTTATTTGTGTAGATTTATATAAATAAATATACTGCTTTCTACTATCTTTAGAGTAAGATCTAAAACTAAATCAGTATTATACTGTCCAGGAGAAAAACTACAATTTCTATTTTTATAGCGCAAGCATTTTTGGTTCTGTGATGCAATTGTAGCTGACAGAAAGGTATGGTCTTAAAATGCTCGACCATGTTTAAGTTTTAAGAGTTAAAACAGGCTCTAAAGCAGCAAAGGTTCACCATAAAAATAAATAATAATCAGAATAAAAAAGGAAGAGCTTTGCTATGTATGTGTAAAAGCTGCTCTTTGCTCCAGGCCTTAGCTTCCTACCACATCTGGTCAAAAGTGTGTCTTTTTGAGGTCAGATTGTAAATGACTTGAAAAAGAGGTCAAATAAAGTTGTGTCTTACTTGGATAAAGCAAATAGACTTGTTTAGTTCAAACTGGTATTACTGAATTTAGATTTTAGCCCAGAGCTTTGCTGTAAAAAAGCACAGGTAATAAATTCATGCATCCAGGAAAAAAGATTCCTTCAGGTTGACCCTTCCCCTGCTACTTCTAGTCAGATGTGCTTATTTTTCTGTGACATTTAGGTGTGGAAATTTTCTCAAGAAATTAAAATGATGTGACAGATTACTGTATGCACAAGAAAGAGGTGGTGACATTTCTTCCTTGACAGAGAGGAGCTGTATGGTGATACTGGTTTTATTTTAACATATTTCTAGTTATGAAATGTGCTTTGTTTTACATTGATTAGAAATTCGTGGAGAATAGCTGATGTTATATTAACATTGATGAAGAGCATGCCTACTACATTTGGCATGCAGTTGCCATGGCAACTGTACTGTAGAGTGACCCAAATTAATTTTCCACCAGTCACTAAGTGCCCTGTCAGGTTTTTTGGCTTTTTTTCCTTGTGCTGGGGATAAGCAGGCTCTAAAGTACTCAGGGTTTTGTTTTTTTTTTTGAGGAATCTTGCCTTCTGATTTGTCTCTTGAAAGCAATGGCTGAGCTATGTTAATCAACCAAAATCTCCCACCTTCATTTGTGCAGTTGAATGCATGCTATTTAAATCTAAGTATTCCTGAGAATCACTTGAATGAATAACAAGTAATTGAATGGAAGTAAATGTGAAACATCTTCATAGTAATTGGAGTAGACAACATAGAGCATGGTCATTTTCAACCTCTGCCTTTGCCCTGCTCTGCTGCTCCCACATCCAGGCTTCTGAGTCCTTTTTAGAGAACAAGTCTGTGCTGAGCCTGATCAGAAAGGGAGCAGAGAATACCGTGCTCTGCATATTTAGCTTGCTCTCCAGCATTCATTAGCAGGGTGCTCAGTGAATGCCAGTAACCATCCCTTAGCAATAAAAGGATACAAATTCCTCATACAGATGCTGGCTGCTTATTGCTGGTGTGGAGCTGATTGTTTCTTCCAAATGCTTGTGTAGCTGTTTTTTCGTGTAATGACACAAAATCAGCCCTTCAAGTGTTAAAGTTACTACCCTTAATTATTTGTCACTGTCATATAACACAGCATTTTGGTGCCTGGCAATGACCAGGGTGGCGATTTGTCTGTATTTCCCCTTGCTGGATATGGTTTTGCCTCACCTCTGTCTGTTCCCAAAGGATTTCTGTCTCTGTGTCAATGAATGATCATTGACACAGAAATAGAAACCCTTCCTTACTTGAAGCTCGTTTATGCCTTGCCCATTTTGGCAGCTTTTCCTCCTGTAAGGATCATTTCTGTATGCAGAGTGAGTGCATCTGTGTTCATGTACACATTTATCATATGTAAAACAGTGTAATTTCTTTGTATTTTCATAGGTAGGGATGAAGTACCTTATAACCAGCATCTTAAAACACCATGTGCATGAAAGTTTTGCAAGTATAATGTCTAGGTTTGCTGCTAACTCTGTAATAACTGTTCAGAATGTATGATATTATGTTGCTATGCTATCAGCTTATATCCAGACAGTTCTCATACTGTCTGCTTTGCTCATTAATACAGAGCTCTTAGATTGCTTCTGGTATTTGATAGGTTATTTGCAAAATTAAAGAAACTAAACTTCAGTTATAAAACATTTTGAGAGGAAAATGCATTTCATTGGCTTTTTTTCAAACCATTCTGCTGATTCAACCAAGATCAAAAATGTGTGTATTACTTATGGCATGGGCTTTACTTGCTAACTTCTTAAAAGGAATATGAAGCTCTGCAAGCATAATATCGCATTCAAGCTTACTCAAAGCTTTCAATCATGAAAATGTTACCTGGTACCTCTGCATTTAAACTCTTCAAAATACTTGCATAGCAACTCCAAATGTGTAAAAAAACTCTGTGGGGTTTGTTAATAAATATACAAGAATTCGTGCTGATAATGCTTTTGAAACTGGATTGTGTTTTTCTCAACATCTTTTGTCAAGAAGCCTTTAAAAGAATAAATCTGTGTTATCAATGTGGGACCAGTTGGCTGATTCCAAACACCACATCAGTAAAAGTATATTTCTATGAACTTGAGGCTTGGGAAAACTTAACCTTACGTACTTTCAGACATTATTTTTTATTTTTGAAGAAAGAGTAGGGCAGTCTCTCCAGTGCCTTATGGTGACATGGGTTTAACTGGATAGGGTATATATCTGATTACAATCCAGAATGGTCTCTACACTTGCTGTGGGGCAGTGGCTTTTTTAAAGAATCTGTTTTAAAGACAACTGAAAACATGCTGTTGATGACTAATTAATATTTCAGAGGCAGAATGCAACTTCTATGGAAGCCAGGGTATTTATGGGAAAAGAGCTTTCAAATATCTTGTCTTTGAAGACATCTTTTTAACTCTGAGAAGTAAATTTCCTTTTGACTCATAAAAGCAGGCAGGGTTTTGAGGGCTGAACATGTACCTTTGCTTTGTATTTTGCAAGTGGTTGCTGAGATGAGAACATCTAGTGGTGTACTCACATTAAAGCCCTTCTGTAATCAATATGCACAGAAAGGCAGGCACAAACTAGGAGGGTGGAGGGGAAGATTTTGCACTGGTTTTCTTTTTTGCTGTCCTTATGAACTGCTAAAACCATTGGAGTGTCATAATGAATTTTTGTGTGTAAAATTTTGCCCTTCCTGCATTAAGAAAAGTGAACTACTTCTAAAATGAGGGGGTGAAGTTGGTGACCCAGGATGTCCTTTCTAGTCCCCTGTTCTCTGTTAACATGGTGTTGAAACTCTCTAGTTAATTTGTAATAATCCTATCCATTGTAAAAATAAAATGTCTATTTCTAGACTTAAAGGAGTAATGTAGTGATGTAGGTGGAAAAGAAGTTCCATACAAGTTTAAGGAACATACCAAATATCTGAAGACTTATTCAAGAACAACAAACTGTGTTTATACTATAGTATTCTGTAGTCAAATATGGCCTTATTTCTGATTCATGTCCATGAGTGTGGTGTGTAAGAGCCTAAAAGACACTTCAATATCTTGGATTGTTTTTGCTCTGCTCCATTCTTGTGCTGAGAGAAGCTGAGTAAATGACATTATTAGAGCCTTTTTATTTTTCTTTTTTCCATTAGGCCTTATGCCTGTCATTGAAATTGGAGGTGCATGAGGGTTCTCTGCTGCAAGATTGGTAATTTGTTAAGAAACAGTGTGAGAGATTTGGCTCATTCCTGAATGGCTTTCATCTTTCCGAAATGCTGTTCTTGTGCCGTTCTAATGATGATCCCAAAAGCCATTAACTGAGGTTGTAAAAGGCTGCATCCTGAATGGGATACTTGTCTTCCTCTATATGCATAGCAATACATTATTTATTTGCATGGAGAGTTAAGGCTATTGCATCATGACTCTCTTCTAAAACACCGTGTTGCTTAGGAGTCCCCAGAAAAGGACAGGAGACTTTCCTCTGTGGTTACCTGTAATAAAAACTGGGGATTCTTGCCAGCATCTGCAATAGAAACAGAAGACTCAAAAAGGTAAAAAAAAAAAAAAAAGGGGGGGAGAGGTGGGCTAATGGCAAAAAAAAAACCCAAAGAAACCAAAACATAAAGCTCCAAGCCAGCTATACCTTAACTGCCCCCCTCTGCCCTTCCTCAGCAAACCTCAAGCTCTCAAAGCATTGCAGTATCCCTTATAGTGTCATGGCTTCCTTTAGAGCTTTCCTAATCATCTAAATTTTCTAATCATCTAAATTTAAAAAGAAAGGGTGGAAGAAGCCACAGTACCCAATCTTCTGATTCTGCAGCTTCCTGTGCTCTTGGATTCTGAATGCTTGCCTTGGAAACACTGTGGGTTGTCTGAGTCTTCAAAAGTCAGCAAAACTGATGTCTCTAGTTGGTGTTTAATCAACTTGAAAAACTTGGCTCAATACACATGAAATGTATGTTGAAAATTAATGCATATCAATGGAAAATATTCTGGTCATTTTGGAAAAAAGGCAAGAAAAATCAAAGGCATCCTGAAGCTTTAATAAGCATAATGCTGATCTGCCTAATAAAGGTGGAAGATCTGAAGATTCTGAAATGCTTAAAACTGCATTTTAATATGGAAGAGGTGGTTTTATTCAGTTATTTTAGCTACTCTGTTTTGAAGCCAATATAAAGATTTTGGTGATAACTCTTTGGGGTTTGAAAAGGAAATAAAGAACAAAGGTAGGATATACTAAAATGTGCTGCAGGAAGGTGAATGTGTACATGTGCCTACATGTTGTAGTGCTTAAATGTAAATTTTTACTCATTTCCCTGTGAGTGTGATAAGGCACAGATGAAAGGAGTTCTATTTAGAGACCAGAGCAAGAGTTTGTGATGATGTTTTAAGAACTTGCCTGTCTCTTTGCCTTCTCCAGTTAAATAGTTTGGTTCCTCAGGTCACACTCACAGCTATGACCTGTTGCCAGCTACAGTGGGGCTGCATAACCAGCTGCTGAACCCTGCTTAAATGCTCTACTCTGCTTTGTAGTCGGGTTTAATTAAATGGTTTTTAGCTGAGGGGAATGAAGAAAAAAGCAATTAAACATGCTCAAGTATTCCTGTTTCAGCCATTATTTTTCACTGTTGCTTCTAGATGTGATTGAGGATGAATGTTTGTTCTCTAAGTTTTGGGATTCGAGAAATAGGTCACATGTGAATGATGGGTGCCTTCATACAGAACTATTATGTTTTCAGGGAATAAAGCAAATATTTTATTACCCCTGCCTCAGTTGTAGGCAAAATATTAAATTTTAATTATAACAACTGCAGAAAAGAGACAGAGGGGTTTTATCTTTTTCCTGTACTTTTTTCCTTTCCTGTCTCCACCCAGGGATTAGTTGGGGAGTGTCAGAGCAGCACCCAGAGGGAGCTGGATGCTATTCCAACTTCAGGCACTTACATAGAGGGGATCTTGGAGCAGGGAGGTTTGGCAACTACTTTAATTTCTAGGTGTTGAATAGATACATTTCCTCAGAGTATGCAGGAGGAAAGCTGCGAGAAGGAAAAACTTTCTGTGGAAAGCAGTTTTGAACATGTTTGCTAAGTCTTTAATAAGTGATTGTACGATAGCAAGCATGTGGTGGGAACTCTGCACTTTCCCCAACACAGCAGCAAATCTGTGGTGGTAAAACTTGAAAATGTTGTGGTGGGGGAAATAGGTTAAAATCCTGTAGAACAGGTGAAGAATGCTTCTTAGCTTGGTCAGATATCTGCATTCTTCAGAAACAAATGCTGCAGTTTAAAACCTTTCATAATTGCACATATATGCAATGAAGCAGTGTTTGTTCTTAATGCTAGGCTTGTTTTAGCTTGAAGACGACAAAACAAAAGCAGCAAACAAGAGAAGGCAGTAATAAAAAGGGAAAGGTTGTTGGGTTTGAATTCAAATTGCTACCACTCAGCATAGCAAGGTTTGTAGAATGTGAGGGATGACTAGGAGATTAGACTCATGTAAAAAGGACTGACAGACTTGAGGAGATGGGGAAGCAGATGCATTGCTTCCTTTAATTAGCCAAATAACCATTTTGTAACTGCTTGACTTTGATTTGGTTACAATGATTTGAAAAAAAACTATGAGAAATCAGATGGTCAAGAAATGCAATGTAACTGGGATCTTTATTTAAATTCTAGAGCTGGTGTTGAAAGGAGCCTGTGAGTATGTAATTTTTATTGTAAATTATATTGTAGTACAAGTGCTCATGAACCAGCATTTTGTCCCTTACTGAAGACTCAGCAGGTGTGGTTCTCTTTACACTGCTCAAGGAGCTAAATGCTGTCTACTTTGTTCATCCTTGTGAGCAATTAACTTAGGAAAAATGACTCATCTCGTTAATGTTGACCATTTGCATAACTTAGTGAAGTTTCTCAGTCAGCTGTCCTGGTAAAATAAGGAAACAGAGAAAGTCTGTAAGTTAGTTTTGCTGTGATGGCCATCATCTCAGAAACTGGGCACTGCTGCATAAAAGGATAAAAATCACTTACCTGACCCTCAGGAGTGTCTGTGGCAGAGCAGCTCACTGAATGCAGAGTTTAAGGGTTTCAATAATTTACCTCTAGCATTGTCCTGTCACATAATCACAACCCATGCCACTTTGACCAAGTTGCTGCTATCATTGGGCTGCCTCTGTGAATTAACAACAGCACAAGTGTCAGCTGAGGGCTTCTTGCCCAAGAAATGCTTTCATCCTCCCCCTGTGCAGTGGCTGAAGCTCCATGCTTCTTCCCTTAAGCAGGTGAGCTTTGGAACCAGACCAATATCCAAAAATATATTCTCAATGATTATTTAATCCTGGCCTAGTCAGCCCTTTTATTGGCCTGTGTTGCTGTGTAGCAGGATGGGAGTGTCTGTAGGAGGAAAGGAGGTGTTGTGAGTGTGTGCTGAAGGCAGATCCACCTGCTCCCAAAAACTCCTGAATCTGCTTAGGCAGCTGTGAAACTGTGGCTTTATGGGAGTTAAAACCTTGTTTGGGGTTGAAGTCTTTGAAAGTCTTCCAAGACCTGATCTGTATTTCTTAACCACAGAAAATCTGATATTTGCTTGAAAGTAGTGAGAGTAGATTTGAACTACAAGTTCAAATTTAGTTTTGTGCAAAAGGAGTTATCTTTTTTATTTATTAATTAAAACAACTAGTTAGATAACTCATCATTCTTAAACATGCATACAAGCTTGCCAGGATGACTGGACTGGCAATTTAAACATTTTGCTCTTGGCTATGTCTCTTTTGAAGATGGTTTGCCATTACCTTATTTGATTGCTGGGTGACTAAGCATTTAAGACAAATTCCAGTTTTTGGTTTTTTGCTCCTTGAGTGCATTTCTGAAATTGGGAGCCAGTGAAAAATGATCTACCTGTAAGTAAACATTCTGCTACCAGGGAGGGAGGTAAGAAAGAGCATGTTGTTAGCCTTAAGGAATCTTTCTTTAGCAGGAGGTAATGGGACTGGTGCTCCAAGCCAAGATGAATTACTTGTGCAGCTTGTAATTTATTGAACCCTGTGGTCTTCCAGAATGATCCAAGTCTTCCAGAATGATCCAAATTGGAGTTTACATCATGAATGTATTTGACACCTATTTTTCTCTGGAAGCCATAGCTCACCTTAATGTTTTCACCAATGGGTTTTTCCTTTGAGTTACAAATCCCTGTTGTGGGAGCAGTCAGAGACTAAAGTAAATACTGGTCTCCCTTGCACATTGACAACAATATTGACATAAAACTTAGGAGGCTGTAAATGTCTTTAGTAAGAGAAGCTCATTATGCATTTGCATTCCAGTTCTCATCTTCCTGGGCCACAGAGCAGAAGCTGGCATTGCTATTTCATGTGAGACAATTATATCGTGTTACATGGTGCAGTGAGTGAAATTTTCTGTTAAAATGATCAAATGAAAGTTTACTGTCAAGATATGGAGCCTGCTTATTTTCTTCTGGTAAAAGCCATCATTAGTTCACAAAATGCATTCTTGAATGTAATATAAACTAAACTTAGCTAATTTTCCTTTGAAGGCAGTGAGTCTGACAGCACTACATTTTAAAGATCTTTCAGCAGGCTGTGGAAGTTAAAAACAAAGCATATTTATTTTTATTTTTACTATTATCTACAGAGCACATTTAACTCCTGGAATTAGCTATGCCATGTGATATATCTAATTGATCACTGGGTGGTGTCAAGAGATGGTGTCAGAGTTCCAGTCCTCTGGTGCTGGAAGACAGAAGTCTGTGTGGCAATCCCAGATCAGTTTTGCATCACAGTAAACCACAGGAGATCAGACTCTCAACTCTTGCATGATTCACTCCAGTACATAGCTCCTCTTCAGATTTTTATGGGTTTGCCTAAAAATCAATCCATTCTTTCTTGCCTGTAAAAGTGTTTTCCATATGTCTGAATAGGAGGGATGTTCTAAAATTGATTTCCAGGCACTATTGAATGTGAGGCTTATGCTTTTTGTTATAACTATAAGGACACAGCTGCAATTCTTTCTTGTTGAGATTTGTGACTCTGTAGTGCAATTTCTGGTGCTCACAATCTATTCTTGATCGCAGTGAGGGGATTGCCAGCAGAAGTGTGCTGCCTGTCTCAGAAATATCTATCCCAAAACTGTTAACAGTATTTCTGGGACAGTTAATAAGAGAAGGAAATTATGTTTGTGATTTGAACTTTTTTTTTAATTTTTCTCTATTAAAAGAGACACAAAATGGAAGTGAAAAATCATTTGTGAGCTCAAGAGAATGGAAAGAAAATAAAAGTGGAGGCTGAGATGCTGCTTCTGATTTTCCTGATCATTCAGGAAGTAGGGGTGATGTCAGAGTTGAGCATGCCCCTGCTGAAATTTTGAGAACCTAGTATTTCAATGGGGATACTTTGATGGTATGGATTTTCCTAAAAATACTTGCAAACAGGCAACTTCACAGTTCAGTATGTAATTGCAAAGTAATTTTGTAAAATACTTTTGCTTTGATATAGTTACAAGCGAGCCAGTTGCTTTTTGTGTTCTAATTATTTTTAAAAAAGGAAAGTCCTGAAAGTGAACCTTGGGAATTAAATATTTTTGTTATGACTTTGTCATGGAGAGACTATATATGAGATCATGACAGGACAAGGGGGATTGGCTTCAAACAGAGATAGAGTAGGTTTAGATTTGGTATTAGGATGAAATTCTTCGCTGCGAAGCACTGGTACGGGTTGCCCAGAGAAGCTGTGGATGCTCCATCCCTGGGGAAGGGTTCAAACTAGGTGGGCTGGTGCTCTGAGCAACCTAGTCTAGTGGAAGGTGCCCCTGTCCATGGCAGGCAAGTTGGAACTGAGTGCTGTTTAAGGTCCCTTCCAACCCAAACCATTCTATGATTGATTATTTTTGAAGTCTTTTCACCTTTGCAGAAGGTGAACTCCAAGGCAAAATCCTCATGCAACCTCTGGAATGTAAGGATCTTGGGCCTCTATTCAAGTTCAAGGAGTGAAAGCTGCACAGAAAAGCTGACTTGTGAGAAATGCTTCTTATTCTATTAAGCATCCTCTGGCCATTTACAAAGAAAGTGCTTAAAAGGTTTTCCAAAAATCCACTTCCCATTAATCTTGCCAGAAACTCTTGTGCAGTATTACTCAGGGAGTTTAAACTGGGCCAATATCATGGTGCATACAAATTCAAAATAAAGGCCAGCCAGAGGAGATAAGTGAATTCCAGTAACAACGTCAAGTTGGGTTCTTTTTGCAGGACATTTGCTGATGGCATGACCAGCTAAAATAGTAATGGAAAAAAGGAATGTGAAATTATCTCTTTGCATCAGTCTGTTTGCCAACAAATGCCTGCAACCCAACCATGCAACAGTGCGTGTTTCTTTTCCAGGAGAGATTTATGTGTTTTTAATACCATATTCTAGGCTGTGATCTCTGACTTAAAGATGTCTCTGTTAGGCCAGAGATGAAATGTCTCCAGCCTTCATGTTTTGTTTCCAGTGGTTTGTCCAGCATCAGTATCCAGGGAAAAAAATAAAAGGGTAAACCTGTAGTGAAGCTTTTCAGAATAAGATTCCTGGGTCTGATAATCTTCCCCTCAGGGAAGTGACTTTACCCATGGATGTCATGGTGTTTAATTGGCTTTCAAATCCATGAGAGTTTCCAGACCACATCTTGATACCACCTCAACATTCTGGAACCATGTAAGCCTCAGCAGCAAGGTTTAAAGATTTTATGAATTACATGCTTCTTTTTGGTTTGTCTTTGTGAAACTTAAGATCTACAATAATAAATCAAAGCCTAAAACTACTGTGTGTGACATGAAATAAAAACATGGTAGGTTGTTTCTCCAACAGAAAATTAGGAAGAAAATGTTTCATCATGTTAGTCTCTAGATTGCTAGCGATCCATGAGCTTAGCCTTCATTATTACTGTACAATCTGCAAGTTTTAAAATGGAAATAAATATAAGCATGAGGTGGGAAAGACTCAATGCATTAGTACACCATTAGTATTCAAGTTGTTGGAGGAATCAGCCTGTTTAAAGGCTGGCTCTTTCTGCCTTTTTTTTTCCAAAAGGAAGTTTTTTGGAAGGTGAGGGAAGAGTAAAGCTGCAATGATGATATGAAGAAAAAAAAGTAACTGAGGATTTAAGAGAATTCTTTAGTGTCATAAAAACTCATTGGTGCAACTTAGAGCCTTTCAAACCTGTGAGGATGTGCAGTTGGGTGACCTCCTCAGTCTGAGCTCTCAAATTTGCAAGTCTTGAACTTTATGGACTAGTGACTTAAAAAGTCTTTCCAAGTTAGGGGAGGAGAGAGAGATTATTCTGGTTTTAAAAGGTGGGAGTTGTTCAGTAATTTTAGTGTGAGGGAATATACCAAAACCTTATTTTTGGAGTCTATTTAGATCCTGATTTTTAAGAGTTTTATGTGGACGAAAAGCTATTAGAATGGGTATGCTGTTGTAGCTCCCTTAAGTGTGCTAAAAATTCTTCAGGTATTGTAGGAAAGCACTATAGAAAATATGCTTTTAAAATAAAAAGTGTCTAGTGTTTATAAGAATCACTGTGCAGGTTTAAGTACCCTTGGCATTCCTGGTGGGATTTTTTGATATTGGGATACATGCTTATAATTCAGAATTGATTTAACAGTGGAACTGGAGAAAGGGAAGGGAGAAAAGTCCAGTTGCCATTAAGAGGCCCTATGTTTTTGAAATCAGTAGAGCTGTTTGCTTTATTAGGTGCTAAGCTAGTTAATGCTGGGAGACTATGAAGTACTATTCTGAATACTTAATTTAAGCCTCAGTTACTATGCAAAATATGCTCCTACGAAAATGCTGCCTTATTTCAGGGCTATAGTGGGCTTTGTACAAGAACTTTATTGAAAATCATAGGAATTTATTCATATAAAGAATACTGTAATGTCATACAGGATGGTTAAGTAGTCTGACCTTTGATGAAAATTTAAAGTAATTTAGAAACTTTTAAAACTTCAGGGAACAATCATTTGAAGATACTGTTACTGTACTATTGATTCACCATTTGGAAATGATGACCTGTTGTTTCTCGGAAGTTTACACCAATCTTCAATGTTGGCATTTTTTGGTGTGTATTCCATTGCCATAGTTCTTTGATTGAACTTCAGGGTCTTTGATTTGATATGTTTTTGGTTGTTGTTTGGATGTTTTTGGGTTTTTTTGTGGGGTTTTTTTTGTTTGGTTGTTTTTTATTGGCACTGCTTACATCATGGTGCCAGAAAGTCCAAAAAAACAATTGCAAGGTTAGCAAATGAATGATGCAGTGCAGTGTAAAAGGAGATGGGGAGAACTGCTTTCATGTTTGAAGCACTCTTGTTGGTGAACAAGGACAATTTTTTTATTGTTGGTTCATGGTCATGATGTCAGTTTTGGTTATCTAGGCATTCACTCTCCCTCTGAGAAAGGAAACCAGCAAAAATGGCTTGTGCTCACTGTTTTGGAAAGGCATGTTTAAGTGAGGAAATGAACTTTAATTTTCTTTGGTCTTATTGTCTGAACTTCAACTCTTGGCATCTGCTGAGAAAGAGCAGTAGTCATGTTCGAAGTGTGTTTAGATTTCTCCAAGGATTAATCCATATAAAATGAGATTTAAAGTGCATACTCAAAATACCTTGTAAGGGAAGTTGCAAGTATTTCTTAATTTCTACTTTGAAGTCCATTATATATACATATATATACACTCACACAGATAAAATGCAGTCTTTTTTTGTGGTTGTTTTGAAAATGTTCAGCACACAGTCCCTGATGGAATATCAACCTGATCCTCAATTTGTGTAATCTAGCTGGAATGCAATATTTGAATCTTTATTTATCACTTTTATCAGACCTTTGTTACCTTCAGACATCATGGTTCTGCTCAGCAAAAAATCAGTCAGACTAATCAGGGAGAATTTTCAATGTGGCTTTGATTGGTAACAAGAAACTTGAGCTGAAGGCTAAAGTAATATTTATAGCAAGAAGAAAATCTTTTTTTAAAGTAAAATTTCATTACCTCTTTGTGAAAGGAGAAGTGGAGGAAAACCCACTCTGTAGCTGCTTTTTGTGTAAGGCATCTGCCATCACTTCTGAGTTTCCCTTTTAGAATGCTTGGACAATGAATGTGCTGGTAATAACTTGTTTAAAAATTAATAGAAATGCAAATGCTTTCAAGTGTAATGCCACACATTCAAATCTCTGGAACTAATATGTTCAACTGGGTCTTATTTTGAAGACTGCCATAGCACCAAGGAGCATAGCAATAGTCTTCTAAGAGATGCCCAGTGATAAGATGTTCCTTGTGGTCTGTCTTCCAGTCCCTCCTTTATTTTTGTCTCTCTTGGTTTCAGTTATCAGTGATTTTATTTTTTTTTTCTTCTCTGTACATATTCTCTGCTTGATTCAGTCTTTCCCAGTCTGCCTAATTTTGTTCCTATTTATTCTATCTTTGTTCTTCTTTATAAGTGGTTAGATGAACAGAGCTCAAGGAGGCTGGGCAATAGCAGCCACTCAATGCACCTTTGATGGTATGTCTAAGTGCAGGCTGATAGGAGGAGGAGGAGGTGAAAAACTACCTTATCTTGGGTTTCCTGCGCTTTACCTTACTGGGTTGTTCCTGATTTATGTGTGAAGAGGACTGTTTTGCTGTATTCATGCACAATAAAATTACAAAATTCAGAGAAGTTTATGAGAGGACAGGAAAGGCATAAGAAAAGTGTCTAAGGAGAAGCACTGCTAAATATGACAAAAACCTTGTGGCCCTAAACTCTTGAACAGATGAGCAATGGTGATATGGTTAGTGGTGCTGAATTTTAACTTGAGGAAGAGACGTGAAGGTGTTTGGAATATCTTGGTGTTTCCTAGGATACAAGGTGATGTTCATCTGCACAATGACCTGTTGGGCAGTCTGTTCTTTCTCACATTTTAACCTTGCCTTTTTATTTTGTACTCCCTTTCTTTTCAGCACTACTGCAGGTTAAACACAAATAAGGTGTTGAAGGGGATTTAACTGAAGACCAGCTGCATGCATTACTTAGTGCATTCAGCCTTTTGAATTTTTTTCCTAATCTGGAGGTTTGCTTTGCCTGTGCTCATCCTGCTTCCATATGCATGTTTAATGCCTTTGATTCTCAATTGTTCTCCCAGCATCTGATGGAATTCTGCTTCATAATTCACTACTGCAAATAATTGCTCATCTTTGGGTACCTTAATGCAAAACTGCTTTAAATAAATGTGAGCCAGCCATTCTGTGTGATAAAGAATGGTGTAGAGAAGTGGAGGTGTGTGAAACCCCATGCTTGGCCAGTGCCAGGTGGACACTGTGCTGAACCGAGACTGTGTAACTCATTTTGTGACACATTTCTGCAGTTTTAAATCATGTTGTAATGTGGCATGCAGCACACGCTGCTGCAATTTCTATTTCAGCACAATTGTCCTTGTTTTCAGCAGAAAGGCCTGCTTGCTACTCCTCACTTACATGTGTTATACTCTCCAGTTTATGTTCTTAAAAATAGGTGATTTCTTCTTGCTCCTAACTGATATTCTTATAAACTGCAATGAGGATTTAATAGAGGAAAGCAGTTGGTTTCTGGAGAGACATATTTCTATGGGGTAGAGCCATGTAGTACATGAATATCATCACTTGATAGGTGTTTGAAAAATAAGTATTTGGAGCTGTTTAACAGTGTTTCACTCTTAGAAAATATACTGGTGGACTCTTTTTGTTATGAGTTCTACATGGAAAATTCTGCTCAGTGGCTATTCAGGGTAATTTGGTGTGAGTAATGTGCATAGGGATACATCAGATCAAATGGAAAATCAGAAGTTATTTTCTAAGGTTGAGTATTCAGTGGGTTTTTTTAAGTGGCACTGAAAGTATTATTAGATTTTTTTACATATTTTTCAGAAGTTACATGAGCCATCTGAAAGACATTAGTCTTTTTGATACTTTTTTTATTGACAAAACCTGGAAAAAACTGAAACAAACTTTCAAAATGTTTTATCATCAAATATGTTTGTGCTTTTAAAGAGAATTTGGATAACAATTCTAAACTTTTTATGTACTATTACAAAGACATACATCTGTCACATTCCACATGATTATTAAGCTCTAGGGGTGTTTTTTTTAGTTGTATGCTAAATTTTGTCTTTGGTTTCGCAGTAAAAATGTTTTGTAAACAAACAGAAATGCTGGAGGGTGAATTCTTCTTGGTGCATGCAGGTGTGCCAGGAACATTTATAACTGGAAGTTACAGGAGTGGGAAGAGAATTTGGCTTATTTTTTTTTTAATTTTAACTGTATGTTTAGAAATCAGTCTGTCTTTTTATTATTCCTCCAAAACTGTGGTTGGAGGATATCCCAAAGTATGATAATTTCTTAGAGTATAACTGCTATTTATGTTACTTCTCTTAGCTCTGGGAAGACCATAATTTCCAGTAGGTGCCTTAATATACACTTACCTGCACTGGAAGGGTGAGAAATAGAGAAGAAAATTATGATAAAGAACAGGAAATTAACAATATTGTCTTCACATTCTTCATTTTTCTAATACTTGATACCAGTGGTCCCAGAGCCCTCTTATATTTCTAGGTTTCATTTAAAATTCCCAGAGCCAGTATGAAGGAGCTAGAAATAATCTTTTGCAGTAATAGAGCAAAAGGAAGAAAAATACATCTCTGGTGTATTTTTATGTGGGTGTGCAAATGGTGGAAGGAGTTCAAGCCTACTTGTGTTTTGTCTCAGAAAAATGGTTGATTAAAGCATGCCATGGCAGAGGAACTGCTGGATTCCTGTGGTGTTCAGCTCCCTGACACTGCCACTCAAGCTCACAAGGTGCTCTTGGAAATATTCCTTCCAAAGCTCCCTACTTTATAAACCTGGCTGCAGTGATTGCCTCACTTCCCCTTCATCTTCTCCTGCTGTCCCCCTTTTTTCTCTATCTAGGAATTCTTATCAGGCTTGAGGGATAAACAACTCTGATATATGAGCTTGTGGAGGGTGCACAGTATTTGTCAGCCTCCTCACACAAGATAGATAAAATATGGTGCTGTAATGCTGTTGAGGAAATTGGATGGGCTTTTTACAG
Organism: Melospiza georgiana; assembly: GCF_028018845.1. Classification (NCBI taxonomy): domain Eukaryota; kingdom Metazoa; phylum Chordata; class Aves; order Passeriformes; family Passerellidae; genus Melospiza; species Melospiza georgiana. Next base: position 22,051,784 of record NC_080432.1, read on the forward strand.
AAATGTGTCTCCAAAGTAATTTCAGTCATCTTCCTTATGATGTTTTATACCGTGTAAGCCAGCTGAAGGGAATTCTGTGCAGGATGGAGTGGGACATTAGAGACCAGCCCTTGCCAGCATTACTGTAAATGGGTTGTGTGCTCCAGGCCAAGAACAAGTCTCTTATCAGTAGAACTGATGAATGAATCTGCACATTTAAAAATATTGAGGTATAATATAATTAAGAATTATATTATTAATTTTCTGAGTGCAAGTACACAATTTGAAGCAGTGGCCTGTAGCTGGTGATTTTGAAACTCTTGGAATGAAGGGTTTTACAATTTGCTGATTTCCATGTCTTTCAGAATAGGCATTTTTCTCAAGGGTAATCTGAGACATAATTATATAATTGTATTTACAACCTAATATCTTTTGCCTGCTGCCTGTTTTCTTATAGCTGATAAGGCAGTCTAAAGGCATTAAGATTTTCAGGGTGAACACAAAACACAATTGATGTGATCAAACAAACAACAGCTTTTCACAGGCTTTCATACCTACTTTTAGTGCATGAGAGCACCTAAAACCCCACAACCTGATATTCAGTCTGTGTTTCGCAAAATGCAAGGGAATTGAGGAAGTTTGCACTTATTATCCCACCTTGTCCTTAGCCCCCACATAGCCCTGCTTGCAATTTTTGGTGTATTCATAAATGATGTTTTGCATTAACTTATTGTGCATATTGTTAATAATATCTGCATATTCAGTGCAGAGAATTGGTTGGTCAAGACTTTGTTGGAGGTTTTTAATTCTTTCTGCAAGAAGAAATATGTATTTAAGTTCTCCAGCAACAGAGAATGGGGTATTAAATAATTTTTAGGGTGATTATAGCTCTTAAAAATTTTTGAGATTCATGTTACCCTCATGAAGAGCATACTATTTTTGCCATAGTGAAATTACTACACTTTACATATTTTTTTTTGTATATGCTAACTTGACTGATTGAAGAGTTTACATGCAGATAGTGCACTCAATTCATCTCCAAGTAGATTATCCAATAAAGTTAACTTGTAAATAAATTCAAGTTATATGGCAATTTATTACCAGGAAGAAATTTGTCTGGGAGTCACAGCTTAAGTAAAAGCAGGAATGGGAAAAAGCCAGGAATGAATAAGTAATTGATCTAATTACAGAATGGTTTGGGTCGGAAGAGACCTTAAAGATCACCCAGGTGCAGCCCCCCTGCCATGGGAAGGGACACCTTCCGTTCATCTGGGTTGCTCAACTTGGTCGTGAACACCTTTAGGCATGGAGCATCCATGTCTGGACAAAGAGAAACAGAGCCTTACCACTCTAGTAGTGAAGAATTTCTTCCAATTATGTATTTTAAACCTATTCCCTTTCAATTTAAAGCCATTCCCACTTGTCCTATTAATACATGGCATTGTAAAAAATTCTTCTCCAGCTTTTTTGTAGGCCCCCTTTAGGTACTGGCAGGCTGCAATGAGGTCTCCCTGAGTTCTCCAGGCTGAACAACCCCAACTCTGCCAGCCTTTCCTTGTAGGAGAGGTGCTCCAGCGCTCTGATCATTTTGGTGCTTTGGACTCACTCCAGTAGGTTTGTGTCCTTAGTGGGTTGGGGGCTCCAGAGCTGGATGCAGCATTCCAGGCAATGTTTTTTAATAAACATTTTATATTTCCTATGGAATCCTTTTTGTAGAAAGTTTTGGTGAGGATCTGATTCTTGGAAAAGCCCTGACCTGAACAGAAACAGAATTAAATCCATGAGCTTTCTACCGTACTGTGGGGAGATCTTTCTGTCTGCATACAGAGGTACAAGAGAACAGGAAAAATCCCTGAAGCTGTGGAAATAGACGGAGATTTCTTTATCCTCTGTAATCTCCTGTTTCCAACACAAAAGGCAAGTTTCCTCTGCCACATGACAACCTTACAGTATTGTTTTACAACACTGGGAAGATCTGTCATGGAGAAGGGTTTTTGGACTGCAGAATCAAGAGTTCTGTCCCTCCTTTAAAGCAGCAGTGGTGCTGTGAGGTCATCCAGCCCAAACCTCTTCTTGAAGAAAGTTCAGCTAAATCAGGTCAACCTGTAACATAGATCAGTGTGATAAGCAGAGAACTTGAGAGTTTAACCCCAGCCTCTTGCTTAAATTTGCAATTTCTTCTCTGAAAATGTTTTCTTTAGTTATTTAGTCTAAATGGTATTTATCTTTCCCTTTGCATTATGTTTTCAAAGCCTATGTTAGTAAATTTAAGGCAAAATTTTCTGTCATTCACTCTTCAAAAATACTTCTGTAACTCTTTGCAACAGGATAGTCCTGTGCTTGTGTACTGCATACATAATTTTCTCTAGTCCAAACTAAGGGATTAGTGTGGTTATCACCTTTAAATGTAATATAGAAAGAGGTTCACCCTCTGTGCACCCCAGGCTGTTCAATATTATCATAAAGTTTCTTTTTCTGCCATTAGGTAGTTCCAAATGCTAAAGGTATGGCAGCCCTTGGCTTTTTTCTTCTGATGTAAGGGTAAATTAGATAAAGGCTATTTTGAAAATACCTGCTGAAAGTAGCAAATGAGTCATTTAGCACTGTGCGTAGTTTAAGTTTTTGTGGATTCATTTATTTTGAAAAAAAATATTTTTGATTGATAATGCTGTGTTTCTTCCAAACTTGCTAAATTTTGCTTAATCAGACATTCCATTTGCTGAAAGTGGCTCAAGGTGTCAATGCTGCAAGCCAACTCTATTTTTCTTTTTGCTAGGGTAAATAATGGGCTTTAACAAGTCACAGTAGAAAAATAAATACCAGAGAAACAATGCCTCTCTCTATACTTGAAAAATACATACTCATAATCTGAATATAAATTGACATTTTTGGAAATTGGAAAGTTTACCTGTGGGGAATGTTAATGACTCATTAGCTTTCAAATTTGCTGGGAAGGCAGAGGACAATTTGGCTGGAGTCCCTCACACAAGAGGCAGAAATACAGGTGGTTCTAGACTTCTTCAGTGTCCTTATTGCAGTTGGTAGTGATGCCTTAAGGTGGTAGCTTTCATATTTTTCAAATCCTGTGCTGCATCAGTGCATTGCTCTAAACTTCATATAGAGTGCTAACTGCTGTCTTCACATTTTGGTCAGACAGAAAAATCCCCCTGGGCCTGAGATCCAAGGACACACCACAGTCCCAGGCCCTGAAAAGTATAATCAAAAGTGAATTGGAGTGAAGTGAGCTGGGGGAACATGACTTCATTACCTGAAGTTGTAATTGGAGAATTAACTCCTGAAATCAAACATATCTTCTGAAAAACTTGTGGCCACTGTCCATCCTGGGTGTGGCCTCTGTGAGGCTTTTACACTGCCCGAGGTGTAACTCTTGAAGGTCTTTAATAAATACCCACTTTATTCTTATCTCTGTCTCGGCTCTGTCCTAGGTAGCCACTCTGAGGCATCAGCAAGGTGTGATCCACTGCAGTGCACTGATTTTACTGAAATATGTTTGGGAATACAATCAGAACACAGCTCACATCAGCTCTCAATGCAGTGCTCATCACTTACTACTACAGCACTCGGAGAGCCAGGGTAGCATCTTCTGTTTCTTCTAGAATTAATCCATATTCTTTCAAGAGTGATCCTTGAAGGCAGGCATTAGAATGCTTCCTTAATTAGCATCTGACTGAAACATTGACAAAAGTCTGGTTTTTTTGCATTCTTCTTAAAGAGCTGTTTGATGATATGTTTATACAGTCTCTAATTGTAGAATTTGCTCATGTAAAGCAGCTGTAGAATTTCCCTTGGAAAATCAGATTTGATTAACAGTGACTCAAGGTCTGGCATCAGAAAGCTAAGTAGGATTTACCTTTTCATTAGACAGTAGGAAGAATGTTACAAAGCAGGTTCCCACAGTGCCTGTCCATCCCATCTGGCTATAGCCCTGGTCCTCTTAATCCTTCACTTTGATAAATGCTCAAAGTCACCTGGTCTCTACATGTTTCACTCACAGTAAAAAATTTATTGCTGGAGAAACCCGTGTTCTTGTAAATGTGCCTGATGCTGCTCTCAGCTCAATTAAAACCAGGAGAAGTTACCACAAGGAACAGGGCAGGCTGTGGGGAAAGGGGCCTTAGCCTGGGAGGGGATCCCTGTTAAAACTCTGGCTGCATTTAGAGCCTGATAGTCATTATTGACACTCTGTGGGACACTAGTACAGAACAGGTGTGGAAAACTAAATAGTAACTAAACCTATGCCATTGAAAAGGAAGGATTTGGAAATTTCCCTTGGACTTGGAGTTTAAAAAGTGTGTACCTTTGCATATTTGCAGTGCTGTACTCTGACCTCCAGCACCACCTGGGTTTATTTCTTTGTGCTAGGTGAAAGCTGGGAAGAAAGTGGGTATTATTTTAGCTGTATTTATCTGGTTACTAAAAAGCCATTATGAACTTCTATCAGTGATTTGTTGTTTGCTTTGCTGGCTTTTTATAGTGCAAGACTAATATTTGCCTATTGTTGTTCTGTTTGCATTCTGACACAGATTTATTGTGCCTTGGGGCAAGTCACCAACCTGCCCTTTGTTTCTGTTCCTACACTTGTACAGTAGAAGCAGTGCTCTCATTCCCTAAAATCAGCTTCTTTGGCTAGCCTTTTGAAGTGACATGCAGTAATTGATGCAGGTGTTCATGTGTTCTAGGGTTGCATACAAATTATGCGGCACCAATGTGTTTCAAATCTGAGCCACTGACCTGTAATGCCACCTAGGACCTTCCAGGTTGGTTTAGTAATGATCTACAATAGAGATGGGAGAAAAAGGCAGACAGGGTTCCCTGCTTTTGTTCAGCTGTTGCTATTTTGCTGTGTTATTTAAGCTTTCTGTGCACCATAAGAGTAATGAACGAACCACAAAGTTTTTATTAAACTTCTGCATTAAAGCCACATTGTGCCTAAACCTGTTTAGAAACAGCTCAAAAATGCATTGCCCCTTACAGGGAATACTGGAAAACCTGGCAAAAGGCACAATTGTTACTGAAAATATTAGGGATGTAAAATCTCCTCAGCTGTTGGGAGAATCTTGAGTGTCAAGCTGGTTTTGAGAGATTAACCTCTTCATGGAGATGGGCAGGAATGAAGAGGCACTCCATCCAGATCTAAAGTCCTTAGCACTTGGTGTTTCTTTGAAATATTGGAGACTCTGGTCCATTAATTTCTGGCAAAGTGTGATGGAACTTAACACATTGAAATAGACTCCTAGCAGTTATCCTTTCAATATCTATGTATTATAAAGAAATTAATTCTTTTAACTACTTCTGAATGCAAAGTCAGAGTAGGGCTGAGGTATTTATAAGTAGGATGAGAAGGAAGTGTTAAATGCTGTCATGGGCTAAACAACCTTGTTTGCATTTCTGGAGTGTTTTAATACAACTCAGAGTAAAACTTCCATATAATAATATAAAAATTATTTGCTTTGCTTTTTCAGCAACAGAGGGCAAAAGAGTTGTTTTAAATGTTGTTCTTCTCTTGGGAATGATGGGTTGGAAAAAAGATTGTGGATGGACAGAAACACCGAGTGGCAGGCTGAAAATATATGATCATTGTCCCTAAAGCCCTTATATTTTGTTTTAATTTTGGTCTGACTTTGAGCAACCAAACTAAAACTGCAGCAGCAAGACTGAAAAAGCCTAGGAGAAACAAATTATGGCTCTAGAACAGAAAGGCTTTTACAAATCCCCTCCTGTTGGAGAGGGGCATAAGAGAATGTGTGTGGGAAATCCACAGTGGAAAAGAAATGCAAGAAATCTCATCTATTCATAAAAATTGAATTTCGGACATCAGTTACATAACATGACTCTGGAACTCCCTGGCTTAACAGAGGCTGTACTGTAGTGTTTAATATTTTTTTTTTTTTTTGCTTTTTCTGGAAGAACAGTGACAGGCAGTAGCCAGTAGTCAGCAGCTGGATTTATGTTATAATATGTAGACCAAAGCATCTAGAACCCTTAAATCATAGTTTGCCATCTGTCAAAAAATATGGGGTTTTTTAGCAGAAAACTGTGACGTGTGATTTCTGTGCTGTGATTCATATGCTGTAAACCATGACTGAAAATTATTTTTTTTAAACTTGAAATTTGAAAATTTTACTTTGTATGGGTAGTTTGAATGTCCACTAAAATTGTAATAGTGCCAGGAAGGAGGAACATTTTTTGACTGTTGGCCCTGAGAAATATTGGATGTGAGTAAATGGGAGAGAGAATTGAATGGAATGAAAAATAATGGAAGCAATGATGGTTTTTGGTAATGATTGTGTTTTAATTTTTTTTAGCCTGTGATAGGTTTAGCAATGATTCATCAAGCTAAAATGTAAAAACACTACAAGCTGATCTATTTCTGGGCAGCACAAATCAAAGAGATTCTAAAGCCAAATTTTGGGTGGATTTGCATACTCTCCCAACCCCATGAGTCCAGTGAGATCAGAGTTTAAATCAGGTCAGCATTTGGACTAGTTTCTGGACAGTTCAGGAGGTAAAGACCAGTCTTACCAGCTGTTATGTTAAAGACTGAGTTTTATATGCTTGTGAAAAAGCTGAAAGGGCTTCATGATTTCTTAGAAGACTCTTGGAGCTGACTGTTGGGAGCCTCTAATTTAAAAGAGTGAACACCCCTATTCAAAGTTGTCCAAAAGAAATGGCTGTATCCTGAGCCCATGCTTGATAGCACCAACAGGGAAGGTGATTAATGAGTGGGCTTAGATTGGAGGTCTCACCAGAGTGCTGGGAATTGGAGTTTTCAAAGCAACAATCAACTGTAGTGAACAACGGAGCAGATGACAGGGTTATCATCCCAGTGTCAGGACTGAGTGGTAAGTTTGTGGTGAGATGTCTCAGATTTTTTTTCTGAGAAATACCAGATTTTTCAATAAACACCAGTGTGAAATCTTCATGGAAAACAAAGTCCCATTTTTAATATAAAAACAACTTGACATTTTTCAGTATACTTTTTAATGAGCATTGCTCTGAGCTATTTTATAATGAAATTTGCTTAAAAGTAGAACAGGCTGGTGATACTTGGCAGAACAAAGTGGCATATGGTAAAACAGTTGTGATTTATTGGCAAGCACTCTCATTTTGGAAAGAGTGGCTTTCAGCACAGTGATCTGTATCTTGATATTCAGGTCTTTAAGGGACAAAAAAAGCCCTGCTGGGAAGTATACATGGGATACTTTGAAAGGCCTTCCAATATGAGTAGGATAGGAAGCTTTCTATTTCTTTGTTTTACGTGTGACATCTGACCTATGCCAAGATCTTTATCCTCTATTTCACCTTTTTTCGAAACATCAAAATGCACTGTAGCTTGAAGGCAAGTGAGCATTTTTAACTCATACAAGATGGGATTTCTAGAGCTGGCGGATCCACTTCATTGTAGCTGTCACATGTATTCATGTGTTTATTCCTTGTACTTTACAGTATCCTGCCAAAACTACTGATAAAGTTATGGGTCCCAAGTTGTGGGTATTCTCCAATTCACATTCACAATTGTGGGTATTCTCCAATTGCAGGTCTTGAGTCTATTTTTGTCTAATGTGAGTTGTGGGAGGAGCCCAACCCAAGCTGAAGTATTTCTAAACTTCTCCTGCTGAAGTATTTCTAAACTTCTCCTGAAAAAACACAATTACCTCAGTAGTGCTAAATCTATAAATTTCCAAACATTTGGCAATTAGGAAGTGAAATGTTAAATGTCCTTTTTCAGGTTCTGTTCTTCAGGGCTTGCTGTTCTCTGCATGTGCAATCATAGGTGACAATTCCTGCCAGTAGCCAAAGGAGGATTGTGGTGTTGCCACAGAGTTCCTCAAAGAAATAATCAGATCTAACTCCTTGTGGTGGTAGGGGGCTTTTTAATGCTGGCATGCTTTAGGGGCTCTTTTTTTTTTTTTGGTCAGGATTCAATGTTTTAATAGGACACAGGTTCTTGAAAAAGGATTGTATAAAAGCTGTTGGATTTTATTTTTTCCTAAAGGGTATGGCAAAGCTGAAATCCCCCAGTACACTCAAAGGAGAGGTCTGTCACTAGAGGTGCATATTCCAGGTCACCCAGGGAAGGAGTGGAGAAGATTTACAGGCGGAGCTGCAATTACTTTCACAGTTTGGTCAGATGTTAACCCACATTACAGGTCTCTGGCTATGACCCAGACTCATGGGCTCATGAGTTATTAGCCTGGGTTTTTTAAGCTTTTTTTTTTTTTAATGAAAGATTCTTGCTCTCATGATTGAAAAAATGCTCTGAAGAATAACTTAGAGGGCAGAGCTTCTGTGAGGCAAATGCCCTTTGAATGAGGGGGCATGGCCACAAGCTGGGTCAATTATCCTGGTCTGCAGGCGAGTGTGGGGCCTGGCAAGAGTCAAGGAGAGAGGAAGAGTCGAGTCTAAATTATCCTCATTTGAACTGGCTGCTTTGGAGCTAATTAATGACTCTGGACTAGGACCTTAGCAACAATACAAACCAAGCTTTCTGTGTCACATTCAGTCCTGCCCTCCTTTTTTCACAAAACTAGGAATAACTTGGTCTGAATTTAGTGTTTAGATGTGGTAATACCCTGGGAAATCCTAACTGCTTGGTTTGTTTGTTTGCTTGCTTTCTTTCAGGAATTCTCATATTGCAGTATACCAAATATGTAATTACTGAGGTTTGCTAAATACCCTTGCTGCTACAGCCTCTCAAGCTGTAGAATTTAAATTATTTTCTCTGGCTTTTTAAGGAAATAAAACAATAACTTTCCCCCCCTACAAATACTCAGTTTTTGTTCTGTTTTGGTTGTGGATGTAGATATATTTATATATGTATTGCTGATCTTTGGGTTGTGGAGATGTAATTGAAGGGTGTCTGCCAAAAACTCAATTAATAGTTGCCTTATTTGGGATTTTTGACCAGCGTGCAGGAAGTGTCTTAATTTTTCTTTTTCCTCTCCAGTGCGAGCAGTGAGAGGGGTTTCCAATTAGTGGAATTTATAGGTTAGTTATGAATCATCTCCTGAAATCAGCTCCATGAATTGAGTCATTAGTACTGGATGTTTTCCATTTGGGTCCTATGAATTTCTGCTTAGTGTTTGGCAGGGATACTGTGTTTGATGTCCAGATGCAGTTTTTCAGGGTGGGCACATTCTAGACCTTGAATGGAAGGGCTCAGTCAGGATGTGACTTCCACTGAAATGTCCTGAGCACTGGGTTTTAGAGCTCTGCAAGTTGGCAAGGTGATATTTCACCAACAGATAAAGAGATTTTTTTTTTTTTTAACCTATGCAGCAAGTGTTATTGGGCAGAGTTTGAGAGTGATGACATCATTTTATTCTAGGTTCATCTGGCAGTGGACAGTGAGGAAGGTTTGCTCAGCATGCTGTGCATTCTATGAGTAAGAGGTGGCTTCTGTCCAAAAGAATTCCTGGTCTGTAGCAGGTGTCCTGCTCCTGTTACTGACACAGCTAAATGCCAGATCTGGCAGTGGAAGTTCCCAGGCAAAATGAAGTAGCTGATAATGTCTTGATAGCACATGATCATTGATAATGTTTGATTAGTCTGCTTTAATAGGCTAAATAAAGATTCTCAAATGTTAGGATTTTGTTTTTTGGTTTTTTTAGAACAATAATTAGGCTCTTTTTTTTTGCTTTTGTTGTAGGTTTGATAGTTGTTAGCTCTCTTTAACTAGCTATGATTTACAGTGATTCTTATTAAAAGAAAATAAAGCCCCTAGAAAATACCAAAAAAATTCTTTTGAGAGATGATCAACTGTATTGAACTTTAATCATGGCTTTAATACAAGAAGCAACTCCTGAGTTTTCAAATATAAGCATAAAAGCTGAGAAATTATGAAACTGAAGTGCACTGTGAATAAGCCATGGATTTAAGAAAAACTTGTTGTGATCCCTTACTCATAAAAAGCCACACAAAATTGTTTATGCCACCTGGTAATAATCCTCACCTGTAGAACATCACTAAGAATAACACTAAGTATACCTGACACAGTATTGTGAAAAATAAACCAGCTCAAATCCTGTATTTGGATGATTTTTATGCATGTTATTTCTGTCCATAGTGGGATGAAATGAATGATGGATGAGAATAACTTAATTTTATCTGCTGAACTCCTAGCATTAACTTATTTGTTGCAGAATCATGCAAGTGCTGAAGTATTTTCTTAACATGAGAACTTGCAGCTTATCTTGCTGCATAAAATGTCGAAACAGAAAAATGTGTTTTAAAGTCAAGCCCCTTGCTGACAGAGACGCAAGAATGACCTTTACACAAGACCTGGGATAACAAGAGTCCTTCCAACAGTGTGATGTGAACTCTCAAATGGCCCATTTATTAGAATGGTACCAGATTGATGTTGACAGCAGAGGTTTTGCTGTCTTCAGAGTGGGTCTTTGGAGCCTGCCAGACTCCTTGCTGTTCCTATAAAATGCTTAGCAATGGCACAAAGAGCAAGGCAGAAGTTCTTGGTGGGTTTCTGTTCAGGATTCTCCTCAAGGAAGTGATTACTTGTGCAAAATGGAAAAGTTTTGGCAACAGTGATGGAGTGCTCTCAAAATTAGAATATCCCATAGGCTTTGAATTTGGACCACCCTCCGTTCTAGCAATCCTAACAAGTGACTTAATCCTTGGTACAGGGATTAATTGCACCCAAGCCTTGCACAGGTATTTAAACTCCTGAGTTCTCTCATTAAATATAAGAAAATATTTTCTTTGTTCTCTTACTCAGTCTTAGTTTTCTATTTGTTTGGGTTTTCTTTGTGTTTTGTAATAAGACCCAAACTGAACTGTCGTAACTACTCCAAATGTAACTAGATACTCTCGAGGGAGGTGAGAGTGGAATTTTCCCTCTTACCTTTCATGAAAGAGTAACTAGAATGAAGTGAGGATGAGAGGGAATTCATTACTGGGTCACTTATAACTTATAACTTTAAAGTGTGTCCGTTCTTTGTAGCTGTACTGTGAAAAATTATCAGTGAATTTATAATCTTTGCTGTGAAATGCATGTTTCATACCTGTTGTCTTATTTAAGTAAAATATTTTAATTTAGAGAATGATAGCCTCATACAGGTATTACAAATCATAGAAATATCCAATATTAGAATTATGGAATTTTTTTTTTACAAATGCTACTGTTTTAGCCAGCATTTTGATGGCTGCTTTTGATGCAATATTTGCTCCTGCCTCTGTTCTCCCAAAGCAGGCTTGCACATGACGAGGCAGCTGCTACAGGGAGAGCACTGATATCACTGGCAGTGTTTGTAGCAGAATCAGGATGGGAAATCAAGCTCCAGAAGAGAGCAGGGGGTTGTTCCTTATGGGGAGGAAAAACCTGTAGCAGCTGTTTGTGTTGGAAAGTATGAGTTTATAGAGAAAAGCAGCCTTGGGCTTGCAGGGGAAAAAAATGGCTGAGCTAGAGGGACTGAGGATACATTGCAAATAATTTATGTGAAATATCACTGCTCTTAAGTGGGAAACTTAGTGGCAAATTCAGCATAAATGAACCAGAGGAAAAATTCTGACGCTTAAAACTAGCTTTTTCTAAGTGATGTGAGACATTACTTAGCCATGCAACTGAAATAAATAGAATCCTTGATACAGAAAGAATCTCTATGATCCCTCAGCATTGACCTCTGAACATGAGGCTATATTTATACACTGCTCAGAATCTGTATTGTATTTACATGTTTTCAATTTATCTGCCATCAATCTGAGTATGAGAGGGGAGTTTTGGGGACTGCGTGACAAAAGGATTCTCATCACTTGTTTAACCTTGGTCAAATGCTCTTTTGAGTCCATTTTCTCTAATCTCTGTATTATATGCATGCCCTGCACAATGCGTTATCAACTTGGTGATCCTACTGAGTGTCAGGAACTATAAATGTAAAAGAGCTAAGTGGTTAGAAAAGTACATATTTTGATCTGCAGAAGAACAAAATATTCCAGAGAGCCCGTTTTGAAGAGCCAATAGCTTAAGATCTATGCCTTGCTGTCTAATCTTCCTTTTCTGCTGGAAGTACTGACATGTCACTGAAACTGAGGCACTTCAGTGTAATTGCATCATCATTCTCTGCATCCTTAACCAGGATGCTTCTCCTAGCATGGATAGGAAGCCTATTAAGAGAAGTTGTGATCTTTTATAAAAATAGTGGTGCTTACTGTATGTAGGCTGAAATGTCAAATATTTTCCTAATGCTCTACAAGCTTTTTTTTTTTTATTCTCATGGGTTTGACTCTGAGTTTAATGTACAATGAAGATTATCTAGTACTGCCTCTTGGTATGTAATATATTGAGTGAGCCTGAACTGAGCTAACAAAAGGGATGGAACAGAGCAAAGACTGGAAAGACCATTGTCTTGCTGTGGGTGTTGTAGCTTTTAGAAAGCTGATATTGAAAGATTCTGTGTAGGCTCTCCTTTTTTTTGTGAATGGCTGAGTTTAGATGGGACCTCTGGGGGTTTATCGTGTTCAGCCCCTTTGGTCAGGTGGTCACCTAAAGGTGGTTGCTCAGTTCTGTGTCCTGTTTGGTTTTTTGAGTATCTCTAAGGATAGAGACTTTACAACCTCTCTAGGCTGCTTAGTCACTCTCACAGTGAATGTTTCTTGATGTTCAGAGAACACCTCCTGTGTTCCAATTTATGTCCATTGCCTCTGGTCCTGTCACTGTCCAAAACTGAAAGGAGCCTGGCTCCATGTTTCTTATAAGTTTTCTTCATATTTATATGTTTGTGTATATATAATAGGTATATAAATATACATAAAATTTATATACTTGATTAAGATCCTCCACAAACCTTTTCTAGGCTTAAGTCACAGCTGTCTCCGCCTTTGTGTGAGAAATGTTTTAGTCCCTCAGTTATTTGAGTCTCTCAGGTAGCTTTGCATCCCTCTTGCACTGAAGAGACTAGACCTGAACCTAGACCTGGACACAATAGTTTTTGTTTTGCTGGCAGATGTGGACATGACTATTTCATTTACAAGAACTGATTCTGGGTGTTCAGGACAAGAAAATGTGGTGTGAGAGGACCTGCTGACACCAGAAAATCATTAAAATAGAGTTTCTTTATTCCCTCTGGTTTAGGAACTTATGAAATAACTAAGTTCACCTGTTGGCTTAATCTGCCTGTCCTTGCAAAGTGTGTCCCTCTTGCAAGATGTTGTTTTTGTTTTAATATGTAGGTGTCAGCTTTTACACAGTGAGTACCCATTTATCTCTGCTGTGTGAATCTAAACAAAAAATCACTTGCATTACAAGTATGCATTTGTTCTTGCTTATAAAGCCTGTGTGTTTTAAGCAAATGTAGTGGTTTTGTACTGGTTGGGTGTTATTCCTTCATTTTTCCAAGTAGCACTGTTAAAGTAGCTTCAAGGGCTGAAATTACATATGTATATTTTAAAGGTTGGCATATACGTGCGTAATTGTAGTAAACTTAAGCCAAATGGTTCATTTCAGTGTGCTGGGAAACAAGAATAGCTGAAGAGCTGTGAGTCCTCATTGAGCCTCTGCACTGCCAGTTGGTGTTTGAGCAGTGTTCAGGCTTCAAGGCTGAGCCCCAGTACTCTGTCACTCAAACAGGGAGAGGTGCATATCAAAAGCTGTGGTGTCCATAGTGAAGTTCACTTTCTGCTGTGGCTGAGCAATGCACATGGTGTGCCATTTTTGGTGCTTCTCTTAGGAGATTCCACCCAAAATTAAGTAAAGTTGGGGGACTTAGCAGTGAGTTTTTAGCTTAATTTGCTTTGGGGAGAATTCTTCTTCCAGGTTCTGTAAAAGAAACCATATGACTGAGGGAAATAACACTTCTCCCTCACCCTCAGGAAGTTCAGGCCTTGATTGGCCATAAAGCTATCTGCAAGTTTTAGAGGTAAAACATTAATAAACATGTGCTTTGAGATAGTTTTGCTATAACTCTACTCAGACTTGCAACTCTGATTTTTATGTTAGCTGTAAACTTTTAATTATTGCTATTCAACAGACAAAGCACTGCCTTCCTGATTTTTGCAGTCTGCACGAAGATGAATAATCACTTCTGAAGAGCTGTAAATGGGAGCCATGTGTCTTGGTTTTAGCTGGCTAGAGTTATTTTTTTTTTTTTTTTTCTAGCAGCTGGTATAATACCATGTTTTAGATTTAGGATGAGCATGAGATTGATAACACACTGATGGATTAGTTCTCTTGAAGCAGTCCTTACCTTCAGTCAAAGACTTTCTGGCTTCTCACACCATAACACTAGTGAGTGGTTTGGGGAATGTGAGAACTTGGTGGGACACAGCTTGGACAGGTGATCTAAATTGGCTAAAGGGATATGAAAGGGGGATATTTCATAGTATGTCATGTCATGTTGAGCCTATAAACTAGGGGGAGAGCTTGCCAGGTGTCAGGATCTCTCGCTGGTCAGAGTGACCCCGAGGAGAGTTCCAAAGTCTCTTTTCCCTGTCCGGCACTCAAAGAGGGAGTCAGGGCTCTTCATTTCTCAGTCTCAAGGTTGTTCATTGTATCTTATCTATAAAATTATTTCTCCTGTCCTGCTGAGGTCCATCCAGCAGGACAGTTCCAGGCACTCTGCCTGCCCCCAGGGTGATGTTATGTCTTTATACTAAAAACTACATATACAATGTTTACAATTACTTTCCAATGCCTATCACCTATGTTAGACAGTGAGCTTCTACTCTAAACCAATCTGTAAGTGCCACCATCACAGCAGAAGATGGAGGCCAAGAAGAAGAAGGAGAAAGGCTGGACATGCCCAGATCCCTCCATCTTGCCTCCTGAACCCCCATTCCAGAGACCCTAAAGTCTACTTTTCCACCCTGTGATAACGTCATTATTATTCTACCTAAACTGTTGTGGCTTGCTGATCTTCATATAAGGTTGGTAATTTACTCCATGGGTCATAATCAAAACCACAGGGGCATTTTGGGCTCTGTGCCAGGGTCTCTGCTGCTCAAGACAGCCAGAGGGATGTCCTGGATCCTGATATCCAGGAGCTTCTGCTGGGGAACAGGCTGGGCATCAGCCTGTGAGTGGTGAGCAATTGCATTGTGCATCACTTTTTGTGTATTCTATTTATTTTATTATTTTTATTATTTTTGATTTACTTTTTTAGTCCCATTAAACTGTCTTCATCTGAAACCTCAGATTTTATTCTTCACCCCTCAGTTCATCCCTGTGATGAGGCAGAGAGGGAGTGAGGTGTTTAATTGCCTACTGGGCTATACCATGACACTGTGCTAGGAGGAGATGCTAGATTTTTGTGTGTGTCTTCAAGGCAAGATGTTAAAATCCTCTGTCAAATATTTTTGATGAGGAAAGGGAAAAGAAGTAAAAACCTCCTGAGAATGGTAGCATCTGGTCTTTGAATATAGTGAAACAAGGCACTGAAGTAATAGAAAGCCTTGAAAAAGAAACATGAGAGGCCCACAGCAGAAATAGTAGTGGACCCTAAATTAGGTCAGGGCCATAGTAGATGGGAAAGATGTTACATGTGATTTTCCTACAGGTTTTGAGAGAGATTCTGATTTGGAAGACCTAATCCAACATCCAAAATCATTTAGCTTTCACTAAATGATTTTTTTTTCTGATAGAAGATCTTAACTGTAGGTTTCTCTCCTAAACGCTGGGTGATTATGTGACAGAAGCTTTATATCCAGGCTGGATGATACTCACAATGTAAGAAACTTGTCTACTCTCTGTACCAAGGAATCTTTCTGTATCAACATATTTGTTACACAATTATTTGGGTGATTTGAGTGCACTGATGATATAATTGAGCAATTTGAAATTGGTTTTTTGAGCGTAACTTGGTGCAAATTTAAATGTCTCCTTTTGATTATTAGCCTTTGCTTCGTTCTCTCTGCTTATGGAGTAAGATATATTTTTTCCAATGAAATGTTTTAAATATTTGGTACTCATACTCATAGAGGGCACTTGTTCATAGCTCATTTATTTTATGTATTCTATCATGGATGACTTAGAGCTTTTGTTCATGGAGTAAGTTGGTCCTTATAATTGAGGTAGCTGGAGGTTGTGAAGAGGTAGCTTTACTGTGTTTCTCAAGGGAGCAGCAAATAGTTTTTATTACAAGCAACAAACTTAAATACTATATCTTGAAATCCATGCCAAATGAATTTATAATGGAATTTTCTTTAAATGTAATTAAGCCTTTGACTCAAAAGTAGTCAATGAGCACAAATATTTTTGTTCTTAAAAAAACTTAAAGTTGACTGAAGTTGTGTTTGCAATGTTGGGTGAGAGTAGGTCCAGAGGAGGCCACACAAATGGCCAGAGGACTGGAACTCCTCTCCTGGGAAGAAAGTTGGAATTGTTCAGCCTGGGGAAGAGAAAGCTCTGAGGACAGACCTTGTTGTGGCCTTTCAATGTATATAAAGGTGAGAATGTATATAAATGAGAGAGATTGAGAGACTTAATTGCCAAGGCTTATCAAGAAAAAGGATAAGGTGTAATGGTTTTAAAACAAGAAGATTTATTTTCGTCATGAGGAAGAAGTCTAAGTGTGGTGAAATCTTGGCACAGGATCTCCAGAGGTGTTGTGGATATTGCATTATTTGAGGTGTGTAGGATTAGGTTGGATAGGGCTTTGAGCAACTTGATCCAGTGAAAGAGATGTCCATGCCTGTGGCAGGCATGTTGGGCTGTATCTTTAAAAATTCCTTCCAACCCAAACCATTGTATGATATCTAGAAATGATGTAGGCAGCAAGATTGGTGTCTTGTTGCCCACTACTGCTGCAGTTTGTCTTTCCTCCCCCTCCATTTCCTCTTAGCCCTTTTAGACATCATTCCTATGCTGATACTGTTCCTCTATTTCCCAAGCTGCCAGTGCTAAGCATTTGATACTTGGTTTGATTTTTACATGCAAAATCACCTTTTCAATAGGGCTTGGTAGTAGCTGTCTTTATACAGCCTCATTAAAATGGCAAGCTGCTTTTAAGTACTTATGTTTTCTTGTGTTAAAATTACATATTTGTGGTGCCATTATGGAAATTTACCCAATTCTGAGTATTAAGCTAGAAAGATATCCTTTAAGAAAATGGACACCAGAAAACCTTTTTCTCTAAATGAAGGGTCATAGGTTACCTGTTTTTCAAGTGGGAAATGGCTTAATCACATAGGTAAGGGCAAAACCAAATAGTTTTAGAAGAAGCAGAATTGAAATGATCAGTACTGTGATGGGCAGTGATCTGCGTTGCTCATTATTTCTCAGAAATGATATTATTTTCTTGAAACTGTATGGCTTTTGATTTAAGGGTGTTTTTAGAGGCAAAGTCTTTTAAAACAGCTTGTTAATCTCTGAGACTCTCTCCTTTCTTCCCTTCTTGGTGCTTGCAGAGTGCTTCATTGTTTGAAGTTTTCACAAGAAAAGTATGTAAATAGGTGGAGAAAGGGTAAGAATTTTCTTCAGTGTGCTAGGTTTGCACTCACATCTGCAAAAATTGCAGTTGGCTTGGAGACCAGCAACTGGCAGAAGGGCACAAAATTACAAAATTGATCTGCCTTTCACAGCAGATCAATTTGTGCTGCTGGAAGATTCATTTCTCTCGGGTCAGTTCTAAGTTTTCCTGTTGATTTGAGCAGCTTTGTGCCTTTGCATCCTTTTATGGCTGCTTGCTTTGTGTGAAGCCTCTTTGCTGTCTCTTGGCACGCTTGTATGTCAGGCCAGAGTGTAGCAGGGGGATGCTCTAACTAGTCACAATTGAGCCACCTCAGGTATTCCAGAGCTTCCAGCCATGACAGAATGGATCTCTGCATGATTAATTTACTCCTACCCTCACAAGCTTTGTCAGGCTGCAGTCAGACTCGTCACAGAGATGATTCATTTCTTCCTCCTGTGTAATCTGGGGCTTAGGATATGTCTCTGCTCTAGTAAGATGGGTTGTGGCAATAAAAGCAAGAAGGATGCAAAATAGAAAGGCTAAATTTGAGGAGCTGACCTGCTCTGGAGGTGGAATGATGCATCTGTCTGAAAGTTGGTGGTGAGAGAGAGAAAAGGAGTGGTGCAGTGTCTAATTGGGCATCACTGGGTTACTCTGGTTGCTGTGAAACACAAAGTGGGGCTTGGGGTGCAGAACACCAACTTCTTGGTCCCTTACTCTTCAGGAAACTTGTTTTTGTTGTGAAACCAAAGGGTCTCATCTTAAATATCTGTATATTATTTAAAAGCATTGTCAGTTTACAAACAGCTGCTTGGAGTGGGAAAAGTAAATGTGGCTTCTCTTCCATCTTAAGAGATGCATAATAACCAATTTCCAAATTTAATTGTCAGATTGCTGTTTAGCATTATTTGCAAGAAATTATAAAAAACCAAAATTCAGTGTGTTTTTATGTTCCACAAAATCTGTCAAAGTCATGAATTCTGGATAGTCCATGAAACCCTCAAGACAAAATTTAGACTTTTAATTTAGGCATTATGTAAATATTTATATTTAGTTTGGTCATGTGCTTATGTGTATCTAAAGGAAATTATTTTTGTACTCACTATTTAATTCACTAACCAATGGAGATTTGACAATATTTGCACTGAGCAAACAAAAATAAGTAATAAATTCTAGTTTCCATAGATATTTGATTTTTGGGAGCTACACTCTGAAATATTTCTGTTAATTATTTTTAATATAAGGTATGAAACCATCTGTCTGCTTCTGATTGAGATCTGTTTTTAAAACCACAAGCATTAGAAATTTTTTTTTGTTTTGTTTAAAACTGAAAAAATCCCTTGAAAAGCTGTACCCTTTGCAATTGTGATTTGACAATTAGTGTCGTGTGGCTGGGCATCTGCTTCCTAAATCAGTCCCACTAAGGGCATTGGGAGGGCTATTTCCTACAGCTCTCAAAGAGGCTGGATGCCAGAAGGTGGTGTTGATCTAAGTCTTTTTAAAGATGTTTCTCTGTATTCCTTCACTTTCTATATATAAAATGCTATTTCTGTGGAACAGTTCCTGTCATTGCAGGCAAAAGACAATTTAAGTCATGCAGTCTGCACAGACTTGTTCCTTTCTGATGTTTTTGTTGAAGGGGGAGAGTATGTGTTCATAGAGAGCTGCCCAGTTGCTTGTTTCCCAAATTCAGGAATTGACCAGCTGTAAACAGGATAAAAACAGATCAACATCACATCTTCTCAGGAGAAAAAAAAAAATCTCATTACTAAAAAGTATTATTGTGTTAAAACACTACAGAATAACTTAGAGAAATTGTTGTAGACTACCAGTATTCACACAAAACATGCCTAAAGCTTTTGTTATAATAAAGGTAATAAGCAACAGAACTTGAATTTGCTGGGGCAACATGTTCTGTATTACTTATTTTTTATCTTTTTAGGTTATGTGAAAGTCAGGTCTAGAGTTCTAGGAATATTAGTGCTTTGTCTTAAAATAAGATAAGCAGCCAGAATGAATATCAAGGTATTTGGTTGGTAGGTTTATCACGTAGCTGCTGGAAGATTGCTTTCATTAAAAACTGGCTGTCCTCTGCCGTGGTTTTAAATGACATGTTGGCTAACAACAGAAAATTGTGTGGTTGATGGATTCTTATGTTCCCTCACACTTTTATTTTTGGCAGTAAATTACCAGAGAAGGGCCTTGACTTAATTCCTGATGCATAGCTGCTGTGAGATTGGAGTGTATTGATGAGTTATTTTTAATGAGTTGGCAATGATTATGTCAATACAACATTTTGGCTTCAAAATAGAACCATATTTTTAAAATAATGGAATTCCTTTCATGTTTTTCAATTATCAGAATGTATTTATTTCAAGGAAACCATAATGAAGATTTTCTGTGACAAAGCATCAATGTAAGGAAAAAGGGAAAGGCAAGACTGAAGAGGGGAGAAGCCCAGAGCAGTTGCCTTGTGTTCTGTGTTCTCTATGATTTCTGGCTGAATAATTCAGAGTATTAAAAGTTAATATCTCTTAGTGAGTGCTTTCATAAGACTCAGGCTGTGAGGTTTCAGTGTTTCTGGCTCCATCCTTCCTGGTTTCCCTTGATTTCACTTGATATTTCCAAATAGTAAACATTAGAACTCACAGGAGAATATTGGGTGGAGGATTTCAGAGTGGTTGGTTGAAGTTTTCAGGAAGGTGTTACTTCTTTCTTCTCAAAAAATGCGGAGTTCAGTTGCAACTTAATGCCCATTTGATTCTAATTCCATGAAAAATCAAATTGATGACAGAAATAATTAGCAACTAATGGTAGCCACAGTGATTTATTATTTTTTGTAGCAGCTGCCTGGCAGTTGGCTGTTCTGTCAGTCAAATGCAATCAGGGTAAAAATAAATTTAGGATAATAATCAGATTTAAGGTTTGTGCATGGCAACATCATTTTGGGAAGCTTCTTTATCTTCTCTGTCAGCACTCTTTGTTCCAGTAGCGTGCAACAAAGGATGTACCAGAACATCAGCGATGTACAGAAAGCATGAAGGGGAGGAGGTGGCAACCCAAAATTCACATCAAGTACTCAAAAATGAGCTTTTTCTCTTTGTTATGAAGTCTGATTCCCACAAGTGCCTGATTTCCTGTTCTTGCTTTTCTTTATAGACACGTCCTATTCTGTTCTGCCAAAGATGCCTGCAAATAGGCAAAAGTTACTCAGTGGTGAAGGAATATTTTAAATATAGAAAGAAAGCATTGCTTTTGCTTTTTCCTTCTCATCCCTGTGTGATGAAAAGATGTGGGCTTGAGAAAAATGTTTGCTAAGACAGTTATTTAAGGCTAAGCAGATGATAATCCTCTGGATAATACCTTGAGTTGGTTACAGCAGCTGATTGTACAACCCCCTGAATGATTGACTGGCAAGGAGCTAGACTAAATAATGTATGTTATTCAGTGGTCAGATGAAAGGCTATATGGTAAAGAGGAATTTCTTACATTTTTGGAAGGATTTTTGTTGGGGGATGTGCTCTGAAGAATCAGCCCAGTCCCTCTGAATGAAAGCAGAAATCAGGCACTTCAATAGGAACTCCTCTTAAAGACATGTAGGAGAGATGGCATGAACTGGGAGGGCAAAGGAGCTTATGCAAAATTCACTTTTAACAAATGTAAGGAGGCAATACGTTGGTTCAGCAGGAGAAGATTTAGGCATAGATTTTGAAAGGAGAAAGTTGCACAGTGCCTCTAATGGATAGTCTTTATGGCAATGAGCTCCTGTGGTAGGCCTTTCCCAGCTCAGAAGATAACTGCTACACAGTGGGGGCTGTGAGGTTTTATAGGTAATTCAATAAGTACTTAGAAAATGGTGGTTTCTAGCATCTGCTGCAGTTTGCAATGTAAGCAGTGTTTTGTATTACCAAAACTCAACACCAGTTTCCATCTTCCTGTGGGAGGAGCAAGAATCTCTTTTCAAGCATGAGGAGTTCAAGCAAATAAAACCTATTCATTTATAGGTTTTTGTGAAGAGAAGTCTGAATATACTATCAGGATAATAAAATAGGTGCAGACATGGCTGATTGCCCTTGAGCTGACCACTAATGAGGCATGCTGGCACAGGCACCTCGGGTAAAAGCTGAGCATTCAGAATTGTCACTGAAATACCTGAAATGAGTTCTGAAGGCTTCCATCACCTGGAAATCAGTCTGTTTTCTTTCATAGCTGGTTCTTTGAAGTCATTACTGAGGTAAAATATTTTATAGCCTTGCAGTAAATGTCTTTTGATTTTACTTTTATATATTCTTGTTTTATTTACTTTTTAAGCCCATATGACTCTTCGCAAACAAAGTTTAAGTTATCTCTTTTTGGTGGTAATCTTATTTTTTTTATTATAAAACATGCAAAGGCATACAGAGGTTCAGGAAGGTGAATATTAATTAAAGCTTTTTAAGAACATGAAATATGTAGTAATTTTTCTCAGATACTCACTGGCAGGGGAGAATGGCTGATATCCAATTTTTTAACACTCATTGTTGTATCAGTTGCATACAGTTGTAGAGTAATTAGAACTTAAGAGCTTTGAGAGAGGAGTGCATCAATTTTCTTTGCTGGAAAAATTAGCTCTTAACTGAATTGTGAAGAATACTTGTAATGCTGGCAAATTGGGCTAAGGAAGTTGTGCTTGTATGTTAACTGTTCCTCTGAGTTTCCTTAGTTTCAGTTGCAGTTTTTCCACTGATTTCAGAGCAGCCATTCCCGGTGGTTTTTTTTTTTTTTGTTTGTTTTTTTGTTTTGTTTTGTGGGTTGTTTGTTTTTTTACTTCTGAAGTCATGCCCTGAAGAAATCTTTCATGGGGCAAGGAGGACTTGGCAGAAAATATATTTTAGAATGCTGCAGAGTGGATGCAGTTGAATCAAGAGGTAATATTATGGAAGGTAAAGGGTTGGGTTTTTTTAACATATGCAATAGCTATCATTTGCATTGACAGCATGTTGGGGAATAGGTTCTCTTAGTTCATGTTACTCTAGGGAACCATTTTCCCTCTCTTGCTCAGTGTATTTAGAACACTGAAAATAATAAAGACTGCCTTCACCTGACCTGACTCAGACTGTAAATTATTGGTTGCTTTGAAAGATATTCCCACATCCAATGCATTGTTGGCTTAACAGATACCAAGACTACAAATGAAGCAAAGCTCTTTTTTCCCATGTATTTTTTTAACATAGAGTAGAAATACATCAAAATGTTCTTGAGGTGATGATTGCTAATGTGTCAGTGGATGGGGAAATGGGAAAATGGGGTCAGATGCATTTCATATCCTGTTTTTTCTCCAAAGATGTAATTCCCTTAGTTTCTACTGTTGATGACTTTACTGTTAGCCAGTTAATGCAGTTTTCCAGTATTTTGCTTTTCACCTTAAACATAGATTTAATTGTTCATGTGGCTCCTGAACTGAGCTTAAGGGGTTTCAAATTCATATTTTATTAAAGGTGATGAGAAATAAAGTTGACAATAAATATAACTGGAGAGTTATTAATCCTTGCCAAAGAGCAAGAGTTCCCCACTTTTGCAACTGTTTCCCCTCACTTGTTATAGTTGACTTCAGAATAGTGTGACCACTTGCAGACCTTTCTGCAGGGATAGCAAAACCTTTGCCAAGGTCTTCTGAGTGCAGATACTAATGAATGATAATAAATTTAATATACAAGTTGGTTTTTTTTTAATCTGATTGCTGTTTCCCTTCAAATCCTACTCTAAATTAGAAAACTTGCTTATATTTCTGCCTGTAATCTGCAAGGTCCACTAGAATTGAGAACAATTTTTTTTCAATGTCTAAACCATTGTAGATAAATTAGATAAGCTTGATTGAAAATCAGTCTAGAATGAAGGTGAAATATTCTGTTCTTTCGAAGATGGGTCTGGTGTGCAGTGTTGTGGAGTTTTTTGGGTGTGCAGGAAGGGTAATGTAACCATTGCTGTGAACTACCTTTAAACCATATTTGAAGTAGTTCAATCTGTTAGGAAACAGGAAAAAAAGAAGTATATAAATAAAAACTATCCGAATTGAGAAAGCACAGAGGCTAGAATGGTATTTTCCAGTAAGCAACATTAACTGAACACCAGTCAACACAGTTTTGAAGCAGTGGGATGTCAAAAAGATATGGTTGTAGGAGCACTGTTCTGGAACTAGCTAATTATTGATAGTTCTATTTGAATATTAGTGTTTTCTTCAGTGACTTTGACTACTGCAACAAGTGTGATGCTGGCTTTGGGTGTACTTTATGCTGCTGCTGTTGCTCTCTGAACTGATATCAGTGTACTGGGCCTACATGTGGGCTGAGAATAAGTATCTGAGTTCTTGCCACAAATATTTTCTTTTTGATGGGAACCTGGGATGGTTTTTGTTTATTTTTTACTGACACTGTTCACTGTAAGTTGTACAGTTTAACTTCTTCAGAGAGAAGGACTGCTTTTCCCTTACATGGACAGACTGAAACCAAGAGAGAACCTGAGCAGGTTATCTTCCATCTTCTGTAATACCACGCTGTTGTGGGACCCTACTGATAATGTGTGTGTTGATGCGCATTTGATATTTTTGTTGCTTTTCTTTTGTTCTGCACTTTGAACATTGTAATTATTTTGGTGCTTCAGCAGGGTGCCTCTGTTGGGAAAGTGAGAAATGAGGAAAACAAAAGTATTCTCAACCGACTTCTGAGAGGGAGAGGGCCAATGGTTGGCTGGATGTTGCAGCTGATATCTGTCAAAAAGTCTTTGCTGGAGTTAATGAAAAGGAAAACAGGAAATAGAAGCAGTGTAGATTGATAGTTCTCAATGTCTTTTGGATTTCTGTGGTTTAGATTTCAGAAAAACATCTTCTGATACGCAATAAAATGGGCTCTGGCTGAAGTCTTTTTGTTCTTGCAGAGAAGTAGGAAAGGGCATTTTAAAAGCAGGCAGCAAAAGGGATTGTGCTGCTGTTTGATAGTATGAATATAGAAGCAAGAAGAAATATTTCTGTGAAAATGACACTTCTGATGTTTCAAATGTTTTGATAATTTTGTATAGGAAGAGCTGCTATTCATTTTGTGCAGCTTTTATTCCTGTAACATGAACATGTGTCTTATTTTACCTCTATATTTATATATTCACTGGAAAATTCTGTGTTGGAATTTTATTAAATCCATTGTTTAAGAACAAAATGGAGCAGAACTATTTACTTCTGATAGTATTTACATATGTCTTGTGTTATAACCTGCACAGCATTTTTCTGTGCCAGTTCCAGTGGTTATGTCCTAGGAATAATAATGATGATGCCTCACTGGAAATGCAAGACGATTAATGTTTGTTCCAAAATGTCTCTGGAAACAGATCAGAGCTGTACTTGCAGGTATGGTCTATGGCATCATTTTCGTAAAAAATATCTTAGTTTTCAGGAAGAAATATTTGGAGAGATTTAAATAAAGCTGTGCTGCTTCTCAGAAAGCAATGATGATTTTTTTTTTAATTAAAGCATTAAGGAAGAAACTTGACCCTACAATAAGTAGTGATTTGAAAGGTGATGAGAACATAAAGGAAGACAACACCAAAAGTTTCCTTTGTTTAAAGCTCTTCTCTACACAATGGGAAAACAGCCATAACCAAAAAGAACCAAACCATGTCAGTGTTTATTGGGGGGGGGGGGGGGGGGAAGGGAATAAATATTTGGTTGTTACATGTCAGAAATGAATTTAAAATGTAGATAAAGATAAGACTTTATCTACGAAAGGCTTCTCATTCTCTCTATCGTAGAGTGTGAGAAGCCTTCCCTCTTTAAGGAAGTTTTGCATTTTGGCAGTTTCAGCCTGACTTTCAGACTAATAAATATCTGGAGTTGCTTGGAGAAATGAATTCATTGCTGAAGTCAGTCACTATCTGGATGAAGTTATTTTCATTCTTTTTTTCTTCCCCTAGACCAACTGAGTTTGGTTTAGGGAGTAACATCTTGGCAAGGTGGCAAAATATGAATAATTGGGTCTTTTCCTACCCAGATGTAGCAAAGATGCCACAACGTTTCAGGACTAGATGAGCTTGTTGTAATTAAAACTGTATTTCTCCGAATCATGATTAAAAATCCTGTCAAACAGCACTGTTAATGTATTTCTCAAAGTAAGACTGTGAGGACACGATAACTCCCTTATTTTCCTCCTGGAAATAAAATAGGTGAGACAGAACCATCTAAAGAAGTCTGGTAGTGCCTGCTACTGTGCAGCTTCACCAGCCCTGTGCTGAAGGTGCAGTTTCTTCTGAATTTAACCAGTTGGAGTTCAAGCAGCCTTCAGCTGAATTTTTAAAGAAGTTGTCTTGTAAACAGGAGCAGTTTCCTGATGGATCCCTAATTACCATGTGAAAAACAGTGATTGCCCAAAAAACTTTTGCAGTTGAGCAGTTGCATTTACAGTCTTGCTGGAGTTTAGTAAAATCAGAGCTGAACTAAATGAATTAAAAAGTATAACCCTACACACACACCCACACATCAAACTAAACAAACAAATAGCAAAGATAAGAACATCTTTGAGCAAAGATAAGAACATCTTTGAGCCAAGGATTTTCAAAGAAATAACATCACTTCCCAGGACATTTAATTAAGAATGGTCTGCAGCTTCCTCTAATATACTGCCCAAAGCCCATGTGACTCTTAAGTGGTGACTTAGTTCACTATCAAACCATCAGACCTTAGCAGAAAAAAAAGAATAAAAAAAAAAAAAAGGCATAAGCATGTGGAACAATAGTTTAAGAGTAAAAGAACAGTTCATGCTACAGAAAATGCAGGCACATATTACACATGCACTGTGAAGATGTAAAATGTCTGATTCTGGAAATAGAGAAGGAAAATTAAACCTAATATGTGTAATACAAGATTAGAATTTGTTTCAGAGTGAGACCAGTAGAGAATTACTAGACAAGTTGCTTGAGTACAGCAGCTAAATTTCAGACAGTGTTTGGAAATGTCAATATGAAATCATAATATTCAATCTAACACAAGTTTCAGGCTTTGATACTTGACAATCAAGCTGTCTCTTATTGTTTGCTTTCTACAAGGCCTTGGATTATCGTAGGTGTGTTTTCCACCTTTGTTTTCTGATGCTGTTCTCTGCTTAGACCGCATTTTGGTTTTTGACTTGGGTTGGCCTGAAATACTCTGAAGTAGTTGAGCAAATATTCAAAAATACTGCAAACTCTGTTTTATTGTGATGCCTTGAGATTTCAGCTTTTATGTTTTTCAAATCATATGCTGCATTAGTGCATAACTCTAAACTCCATATAAAGTGTAGTTAACTGTTTTCAGATTTTGGTTAGACAAAACAATCCCTCTCGGCCTGTGATCCAAGGACACCTTATAGCTTCATGCCCTAAAAAGTATAATTTAAAGTGAATTGGGGAGGAGCAAAATGGGGAATTATGACTTCATTGCCTTCACTACCATAATCAGAGGATTTAATGGCTGATAACATATAAATAGCCCACATTTATATCTGTCTGAAAGACTCCTGACCATTGTCCAGTTTGGGTGTAGCCCCTTGGAAAGACTGTCTGCTCTTAATGTACTTCAAAGCCCTTCCTTAGATATATCTGCTTTTATCCTTCTAACTTTGGTCTTTGTTTCTAGGTAAGCCCAAGTTAGGCATTAATTCCAGTGCTAATAGCCTTTTAAAAAGTGGGGATTTAAAGGCTGAAATGCATTTCTTACAAGTATATATATATCTTGCATCTGTTTACAACAGCTGACTCTACATCAGAACTGTAATTTTGCAGAAATTTAGAAGCTGCTAAATGTTTATGTATTGTATATGTCTATGCGCAGGCATGACCATTCACTGTACATTTATGCACCTTGGTGCATAATGTTTCATTTTAGTTAAAATTATGGTTTCATTGCCTCCAATGCTTGTTTACTGACAGTGTAGATGATGATCGACTGTATTGAATTAACTACATTTCTGTATCTGAATAAAGTAAGTTTGAAACAACAGTAAAACTGATTTTCATACTAAAAAAAACCCTGGACAAATACACAGTTATCTTCAGGGAAATAATGAACTAGAACAGTTCATAGAAAATTACTGTAAGGGCATGTTTTACCCAAAAAAATAGTTGTTTTCTGAAAATGATCTTTTAGTCTAAGTTTCAGTGAACCATCTATCTCAGAGTTAACTTTTCTGGTTATTTCAGTGCTGTTTTTCTTAAAACATTTTATTATGTTTTGTATAGTCATGGAAGTATATTCTTCTGGAAAGCAAGATGTTTGTAAAGCCTATCTATTATCCTAAAATTATGTCAGAAACAGACATAATGTGTTTGTGGGAGATGGTGCATGCAAATTTTGGCACTGTGGGTATAACTATAGATGCAGGTGAGTGTGTATATATATTGCTGGGAAGAAATGAACAGATGAGGAGGGCACTGAAGCTTCCATGGGAGGGATAGGTTTCCATTTCATTACACTTTGAACTTCTATTTTATTTTTTTAACACTATAATTTTGTTTTATTTCTTATTTTTACTGTTAAATTACTCTTGTGTCTGATTTTGGTAGCATGACAAATTGTTAGCAAAAATGAAGAATATACAACTAGGGTTTCTACAACCTTATTTACCAGAGAGGACAAGGTGTTCTATATCAGAAAGATCCTTTCTTAAGCTCTTAATGTAATAAATGTTTTGAAATGAGCCAACTCCTTATCCTAGTTGGGGGGAAATGTGAGTGTGTTTCAGGAATTTGGATAATTATCTCCTTTAGAGTTTCACAATGAAGATTTTATAAATGGAAAAAATTAAAAGTTGCTTTGGTGAAATTAAACTTCTGTTTGCTGGGCTGGTAGACCTGAAACCACCCCTGAGTGTGTCTCACTAAGTTGCTTCTGTCAGAGAAGTCAATTTTCTTCCCCACTAGTGTTCCAACAATCTTCCTATGCATCTGCTTCTAGTGAGTATTTTTGACAGATGGGGAGAGAAATGCCATTTTCCCCTGCATAATGTGATGTGCAGTATTGCACACAGACCTTTAAATTGTCTGTAAAGATTTATCTCTGATCACTGCAGTTAAATATCACCTTATTTACAATTAAATGAAAAACACTATTTGTCGGGCTCTTCCTGACAAGTATTTTAAATGTCAAAAATCAGTTGTTTGCTTCAGATTCAAGAGTAATTTGATTTAGTATCTCAGTGTTTGCAAGGGGCATGGGGGACACAGATGATGATGTGAAAAAAGTGAAGCAATGTTCAAGTCCTGTAAGGTGCTGAGAACTTCCCCTAAAAGCCAGAGGAATGGATGGCACTTAGAGGAATAATTTCAAAATTGAATAAAATCTAAAATAAATTTTAAAGTTACAAAACTAAACAATAAAACCTTCAAAAGCCAATGTTTTATGACACTTTGGAAATCATTATTTTGTTCTCTGTTAAGTTACATATTGTAACACAGGTAATATTAGCAGGACCTTATGTATTGCAGCATGTAATGACTATTATAATCTTAGTAGTCATGAATTGAGTAAATAAAGGAGAAATCTTGTTTAAATAGTGCTTTTCTGAGCTATTGGGTGACAAACTGAATTGTGCTCTTTGTTTACACAGCACAAACATAAAATTCACCATTGTTGTTGCAAGAATATAATTTTTTTTTCCCAGAATGGCAGGACTTGGGCTTTTTGGCCTTGCTTTCAATGTTTTTATTGATTTGAAAATGAGGAAAAATAATTTTGCAATTAAATTTTCATGAATTGGTGAGGAGACTGATTCAAATTAAAAGCCTAATAAGGAAGATTTTTGATATTAGATTTTTGATATTATCTGCCCAGACACAAGATAAGAATTTATTTTTATAACATTTCTACCTTGAAAATAGGTTTTCCTATCTGTGTATTTTGTAGCTTTTATAATGGTGCTCTGTTTATCTTGAAACTTACAGTGCAGTAGCTCTTCAATCTGCTTTTATTCGTTAATGCTTTGTTGCCTGGTAAGGATTCCAGCCAAGAGCTGGTAGTAGACTTGAGTATGTGAAAGTAAATAATGTAATTAGCTTTAAAAGAGCATAATAAGAACATTATTGATTAGGCATTATTGAGGTCATAGCAGTCAACAGATGAAAATTATATACTGGGAATAAAATGTTCACTTTTAAAGGAGCTTGCCCATGATTTTGCTTGATTCACACTGCTGTACACCTGTCTCTTCTACTTGGGAGTAGTCAGCAAAGTCCCTCCTGAGGGCAGGAGTGCCAATCCACGGACCTCCAGAGTGTTGTCTCAGTTAAAGTGTGTGATTATATATATATATACATGTGTGTGTGTAAATATATATATATATATATAGACACCTTTTTGTAATAAGTTCCTAAATGAAGGTGCAGGGGTGTGTTGGCTGTCTCTGAGCTTGCAGGTTATTAGCAACAAAATGGGGAAAAGGACATTTGGGAGAAATCTGTGACATTCCTTGTCACCTGGTCATGCTTTTCCTGCCTGTTCCTACTTCTCTAAATACAACACGCTTTGTCAAGCCCCTGCAGAAATGTGGGATTCAAGTGGTCTGCCTGTCAAGGTGGCTTGCAAGTGCAACACAGCCCCTGTTTTGATTATTTATGTCAAAGTAAGTGATTGCCAGAATGCTAGGAAATAGGTAACTGGGGAGTCATGCCTGTATGCCAGGTTTTCTTGAAAAGCAGATTTGGGAATTGCTTGCCCTTGTGTAAATAAATCCTGTACTAAAGTTGTTCAGACTTTGAGATACATGAAGCTCAGCAGTTTTGATTTTTGGGGTGTGTAAGGGACTTTAAAAAGTATTTAGCTACTTGGAAGGATAACACTGAAAAGTTCTGGGGGGTTTTGGGTGGTTGATTATGGTTAAAAAATAAACTACACACAACCTCCCCCAACACAGACACAGGAAACATCCCATCTAATTTATAACAGCTGGTGAAAGTGTTAGGAAATTTCATCCAGGCCTCTTCCTTTATTAGAATAAAGCCAAAAAGGACTCCTCTGTCTCCTCCTTGGACATAAACCTCTTGTGAAAAATGCATGTATTTTATGATTGGCTTTTTGCAAATATTAAAATGAATATTATATGTGTTGTTTTAGAAAGTAATGCTGTATGTATTCTCTCATAGTTTTAGGTTATAAAAAATGTTAAAATAGAAACTATGCTATGTAGGATATATTTTTTTTTTAAAGAAAGGACTCGCAGCAAGATAGCAGCCACAGGACACCTAAATCTTTCAGATGAAGAGAATTTATTGTTCTCTTATCAGAAGAAACAAGCATCTTCCCACCTTGAAGGTGCTGCTAGGATTCAGAGGAAGAAGCTGATACTGACCAGACAGAATCCTGTGTTTGAATAGATTTTATGCATCATGGATGAGGTGTATGAATTTGCAACAGGCTATTGCTTTTAAGGGTTAATTCTCTGTTAATGTGTGTCCTTTTTCGGGCTTTTGCTGCCCAGAAAAAGGTACCTGGATGTCCATAACTCTTTGTGTTTTTTGTCTCATATTGTCCTAATCTGAATTGTCCAAATTATTATTACTCTAATGGTAATACTATTTTTACAACCATTTCATTACTATTAAACTTCTAAAATTTTAAAAACAAGTGATTGGTGCTTTTCACACTCTGGTGCTTGTGGATTAATTTTCCTAACAACAGTGATCTGTGCATTAAACCTAACCACCCCATCCTTAGCTGAAGGATAAGCTTAAGCTAGTCCTGAGCTTGCTGGTTGTGCTGCAGTGCCATGTGGCTGCTAGCAGCAGTACTTAGGCAATAAGTGCTTGGCTGGACCTGAGCCAGAATGTGCTTAGCCTTTTGGAGAATGGGATTCTAAATTACTACTGTATGACAAGTGTTTGTGGGGAGAATTGAGAGTTCACTTAGCTGTGAGTGTGTCTCTCTCTCAGGGAGCCTCCTTGGGAGCTGAGGAGCAGGGAATGAAAGGGATAAAAGATAAAGTGGGCTAAGAAATTGACCCAGACGTTGTCACTGCTGTTTCACTAGCTCGCCCATGAAATGTGCACGGAGGCATAATGGATCTGATGCCAAGCATGATATGATTTTTATTACAGGCCTGATGAAATACTTTCATGTCTTGTTACATAACCTGAAGTCTACCATTTGTGTGGTTATTCAGAGACATTCAAGATAATAACATGAATGAGGATATGAACTCTTGTAGAAAATTAGAATATTACTAGCCAATGTTGTGCCTAGCTGAAAGATGATGTGTCGAGTAAAGCTCTGAGCTAGAATTTCCATGGATTTGCAATTATGGCTTGTTGTATAATAAAATCTTTAATATTTAGAAGTTACAGGAAAATTGTCTGCAGGAATCCATATAGCTAATTTTCTAACATCAAGATTCATGAAAATAATGAAATAGAATAAATCTTCAAGACTAGAATCTGAACATTTAGCTAGGAAGAACATTTTATTGTGTCTGACTGAGAGACTGAGGTCAAAATCTGCAACAATAAACAATGACAAGTATTTCCCCCCCCCCCCCAATGATGGCAATGTGTTTTTCCTGCTTTATTTCATATGCACAGTAAACTGCAGATAGCTTTGCAAAAATGATAAGCAAGCTAAGCATGCAAAGTACATGAAATATTTTATTTCCTTAGAAAAGTAAAACTGCAGCATCATGCCAGGACATGGGTTCAGTTGTAAAACTGTATTTTAAAAAATGCTATTCTTCTGAGAAACAAAATATTTGTAACTTTGTCCAGCTTGTGTAAACAAGTATTAAATCCTACTTAATTTTTGAAACTTACTGCTGATTTTTTGCACAGGTAAAGTGAGGATCATAACAATGTCATGTTGCTGCTGGAAAGGTTTTTATCTAATAATTTTTCTTTTGCTGATTGAAAGGCAGGCCATCTGCCACAAAGCATTCTGCGTTTGTCTCTAGCATGCCACCTGCGACTTTAAGTGAGACTTTTTTAAGTGAGATTCCGTCTGTCCCATCTTCTCACATACTGGATTTCTTTAAAAAGAAAGAGGTTTGGGGTTTTTTATGGTGCTGACTTTTGCAGAGGAATCTTTAGCTGCTCAAAATGGGTGCAATTCCATATTGGCAGCTTATATTCAAAATGGATTGCGGACTTTATCAGAGAAGGTATCTTGATCAGCTCTGGTGGCGATAGAGCATTGAAAAGAGACATTAAATAAGTGTCTCAAAATTAAATCATCCCGACTAGTGCTGGATTTTACACTTATAACTGTGATTTAGCTGAAGATATGTAGACTGAAAGTACATTTGTGCATGCAGAGAGACTAATTTTTGATTGAATTCTCTTTATTCTGGTGCTTGAAATGCAAGTATAGCTCCCATTTTAAACCCCATGCTCTGATTTGGTTGCTTTGGATATAAGAAATAAGTTTGTGTACTACACTGTGTCATGTCCCCATTCTTGATTTTACCTTCACCAGGCCTACATCCCCCAAAGGTCCTTTTTTAGTGTGCTGTCAGTGAAGAGTGGATAAAGGTTTAAGGTAACTTCTGAATAAAAGGATTAAACTGCTCTTGAAAATCCACTACCCTTCTTTTTCCTTTTTTTTGTTTTTTTGGAGTGCTATAGTTGTGGGGCAGAGATGAGTGTGATAATTAGCAGGTTATTCACTGCTTACTATGATAGATATTTTGGAATTGTGTGCCAAAATGGGAACTCTATCAAAGGAAAGTGTAAGAAATGCCAGGATAGAGTTTGCAGACATGAAATCTTTGTTGTATTGAAGCTGATGGAAATGGAGTGGTGAATTTTAGAGATCTGACTCCCTTATTTCCATATTGTTTTCACATTTGTTGAACTGGCAGTCCAGCTCTGGTGATATCTTTGCTGCCCTAAAATATGAACAATGGCAGCTACACCAAAGTTTCGTAGTGGAAAAGTTCAATCCTGATGTGTGAGAGTTTTCAGGAACATTGTGGGGATGTGGAATTACTGCAGAGAATGAGGCTGGCACTGTGACATGGGAACTGTTGGTAATGAGTGGGAGCTTAAGTAAAGCACTGAGTGTCTGGATCATAAAGGATAAATCTCACTCTATTTTCTTATCTCTGGCTGTTATTACTTACAAATGTAATGAGCTTGGTTGCAAAATTAACTTT
Organism: Melospiza georgiana; assembly: GCF_028018845.1. NCBI lineage: Eukaryota > Metazoa > Chordata > Aves > Passeriformes > Passerellidae > Melospiza > Melospiza georgiana. The sequence continues at coordinate 22,085,307 of NC_080432.1, forward strand.
CTGTGGAGGCTTCATAAAATCAACCAGAACAAAGTATTGTTAGGTGAATTTTATTCAGTGTGTTAGATTGAATTAGAGTGTATCTTTTTACAGTCTGATTAGTGTTTTAAACATGCCTGGGAATTAAGAAGAAAGATGTACTTGTAACATTAAAAAAGGCTCCAAAGAAGCTTTTTAGAGAACGCTTTGACCTTGAAAAGATAAAATGAGAACAAATGTAAAATAGAAAATTATCTGCTATTGGCACAAAATACTATAGCACAGTACTGCTCACAAAGTAGAAAAACAAAAGAATAAAGGAATGGGTAGCTAAAAGTTCAATATTCATAGTAGTCAGACACCTAGATCTATCAGTAAGAAATCATAGTCTAATTAATCACAATATGCTTAAGTTTTATTTTGCATCTAAGCTACCATAAAAAATAAGGGTTTTAAGGGCCTGTAACAACTGACATTTAGTGGTTTTTATCAGACATTTCTAAATGGTTTTGAAGTTAATGTCTTAGATACTCCAATTTAGCATCTTGTTTTATATGTATTATATCACAGAAACGCATTTCAGTGGCATTACTGCAGAGAATGCAAGATTGCAAAGTGAGGAACAGCTCCATTACTGCCCTAAACAAAAAGGGAACTGTCACAGCCTGAAATTTGTTGTTACAAAGATCTCTCCTGTGTTTGTGTTTCTTTCTTGAGCAGCTAGAATGTATGCAAAGAGTGCATGTATTGATTTCATATATTTTCAAATGGGGAGAGTCCCTCAGGCTACAGTATTGATTGAAGAGAACATAATGATTTGACTTTCAGCATGAAATGAATAAGTATTTATAGCTTACATTTGCTATTTTAAGTTTTGTTTCAAGGAACAAAAAATAAAAAGAGTTGTGGCTTATGAATTGCCATTTCCCTTAATAAGTTTGGTTTAATTGGGAAATAAATGCTTAAATCCAATGGCAAATGCAGCATTTAGTATTTTATGGTTTTTGCTGAGGGTTTTTTTGTTTGTGTTTTGGTTGTGGTTGGTTTGTTTGTTTGGGGTGTTTTTGCTTTAAGTTTTCCCATATGTAATTCTACCAACTTTTAAAACTATTAATAATTTTTCTTGTTTTTCTCGGTTAAAAATTAGTTGAATTTGCACTGCTTTAGCCACAGGTGAGAAATAAATTTCTGTTTAGACTGTCTTGCCCACAACCCAATTTTTTAGTTGACATTATCGGCTGAGATAGACTTTGTGGTCTTTTTAATATGGTTTTATGGCAAAAAGACAAGGCAATTATTTCTGCAGGGTTTAGTCTGCAACTTACTTCCAAGTAGACTTCTCTGTAAGATTTTTTTTCTCCCTTTTCAGAACAAAATACTGTTTGTTTGGAAATTGAAATGATTGACAAGGTTTCAGGAAACATACGTATTTTATCATTTACATCATTCTATTAGTAGATACTACTTTAAAATGCTCAAATGTGCTGTGGGCAGTGAAGGATATTTTGTAGAATGTCAGCTGGGTTTGTGGAAGTGGAATATTTGAATGGCAAGGTTTGAATTTCACAGCTGATTACTGTAATTCTTACACCACATTTTCAAACTATCTCAGATTGAAGCATGGAGTTACTCAGCCCTCCCATTTAGATCAAATTACTGATGGTGTCAGGTTTAAAACTTTATTTTGTAGGCAAGCCAGTATGTTAAGCTGTGTACTTAGCTGGTTTTGTTTTTCAGGAAACTTTAGGTATAAAATAAGATACAAATCCGATAACATCTGTGGTATATTTGTTCAAATCACACAAAGTTGTTAAGTCCCTTTAAAAGTATTAAATGAAAAATGTGTACAGCCATCCACTGCTTCCAGGAATAGGTCTAAAGATTTTTAATACATGCACATAACATCAATACAATGCCCTGGAAAACCTGTTTTCCCCTTAAGTTAAAATAAAGTCTGAAGCTGGGGCCATGTTTTGTGCTAAGAAGTAGCTTGGAACCATAAAGGGCAGCAGGCCAACTTGTCCATTTCATTCTATTTTTGAGAAATTTTGAGTTTTGGTAGTATTTAGGTTTTAGTATTAAAGCAGAAAATATAATTTTGTTTTCAGTGGTTAATCTTTCTAATATACTTTGGCCACATGAAAGGAATAAAGCATCACAGGGACATAAACACAGAACTCTTGCTTGCAGATGTGGGTGTTGAATAAACATCAAATTAGTTCTGGCTGTGAGGGTAAAAGTAAATATTCCTATCACATACAGAACACTCTGCCAAGCATTTTCTTCTTGCAGAATATTGCTGGAAGGAACTTTTCAATTGATTCTGTGTCTTTTTACTTTAAAATTTTTAAATTTCAATCAGTAACTATTTCTGGTAATTTAAGTTTGCAATACCTTTAAATCGAATTATTATGAATCTTGTCCTGTCATCTTCAGAGGTCTCTAGAAATAAAACCTTGTGGTTTTCCTGGCCTTGCTGCTTTCTAGTACAGCCTGTGTATAGGTGCTGAATTTAGACCCATTCTTGGTCAAAATACAATAGTGAAACAGGTTTGGAAAAAAACAAGTAGTCCAACATCATTTTCAGACTCTGTATTAGGACTTTAGTTCTTTTTCCAATGATGTGGTTTAGTAGGGCTGTGAAACTTCAGTTATGGTAAAAGAATATATTTCTCTTCTGTCATGCATGTCCTTTGTGGGGTCTGGAGTGTTTTCAGGTGACTTCAAGTTGGGAACCAATTTTACCATCAGCATTTAACTGTGTTTCATAGCAGCTCCTCTTTGATGCTGCAATGGGAAGGTGTTCCAGGTCTCCATGCAGCTGTTGCTTGCAGGGGTTTCACCAGGTCAATAAAAGCCAGGATTAGGTAACATTAAGCTAATACTACTTTGATTTCCTAGACTGATGTTGATTGTCATAGCAGACACAATGTTTTTTAGAGTCAGTAGAATGCCCAATTTATAGATTCAGCAGCATCTGTCAGAGCAGTGCACTTTTAGTGACAGTGGATTAAATCAATAACTTTTGTGCCTTCCCAAGGCCAGAGTTTAGAAACTGTTTTCAACAAAATTTATGGGCTGTTTAAACTTGTTTGCTAGGTAACTATTCCTTGTCGCTTTTTGGTTTTGTTGTTGAATATCTAATGATACCATCTCCATTTTCTGTTTAATTCAAATGTAAATAAAATATGTAGTGAGCATGGAGAAACACCTAGTGGGGAAACCTTTCCTTACTGTTTTGCTCTTGATGTAGCTGAAAAAATTTTGAAACATAATGAAAAACACCCTCAGAGCACCAGAGTAGGTGCATTTTTTAGAAACCATATAGAAGTTTGTCAATACTTTTAATTAATCTGAAGCTTCAGTTTCTGTTTCCTAAAGTTCTGTAGTGTTTTGGGGATTGGACAAAGAATTACATATGCACTGATGATGTGGATAATTTTTGACATGATAAATAACTGTTCCATTATGTTATTTGTTCATGATAAAGTGACTTCCATTCTTTTTAAAGATTCTTGTCTTTATTCTAGCTAAGGATGCTAGAATCATCTCACCTAAATATTAAGTGTGGATGCTAGAGAAATATAGGGCCCTATGCATGGCTCTATAAAAAAAGTAAGGATTCTTATCTGCCACTTTCTATTACAGCATCCTAGATATTTTAGGATGAAATTGTAGACCTGAAATAATTCCTAAAATTTCTTGCTTATTGTGAACCATTTGAAATGAATTCATTTATGCAGTAAGGTTCACCAAAAATTGAAGGAATTAGAGAACAAATCTCTTTTCTTCTGAAATGAGAACTTCAGCGCCACTGCAACAGTTTGTTCCAACATTTTAATGTAACAGCAAGTTTGAGTCCTACCTAAAGCTTAATTAGAATTGTTGGCATATTAATTGTGCTTATTTTTGACTGTATGTTGTCTAAAAGAAAATATTTTTTCTCCTCCCCTTATATATTTCATGTAGGAATAGCAAGAAAGCACATTTTTATGCTTAAATGGTCTTTCCATCCCATCTCCACTCATGTGTCAGCTCTGTGACAGCTTTTAAGTGGTTAGAATTTATGGAGCTTTGAGATCTTCATATCCAAACCACTTGGTTTAGAAATTGAGCAAATATGTTTAAACTTTCCTCAGAATGAGGGGAGTCAGCTTGAGTGTCTGAACTTGCCTCAAGAGAGTGTTGAAGAATCACTCTTGATTATGAAGGTCCCAAAGGTGGACAATGTTCAAGAGTCACCATTCTTGTCCGTTGAGCTGAGACTTAGAAATGGGAAAGAGATGTTTTTTGAATCTAGTGTCTTTACTATCACTGGGGATATATGATATGCACAGTTTTGCATTGTTAGCTGCTATAAAATTTAATCCAGGTTTTATTTCATGAATCAAAGACCATTTGCAATCCTGAGTGAAATAATTCATGGAGAAGAGACAGAAGCCAAAGAATGAACTACAAGTTCTGTTTGGCAAAATTTAATCATGCTAGATGGAAATAAGAGATATTTCTTTGAAGTTGAATTGCACAGTAAGCAATGTGTTGTTGATTAGAATAAAGGTAATGATAATGTGCAACCTTTAGAGACTAGCCTAAAATGGTTTTTAAACAGAAAATAAAAGTAAGTAGCTTCTGCCAAATAACCTGAAGGTATAACTGTTTTGTTATCAGTCGCAGGCATAAGAATGCAGGGATTGAGAGTACTAAAATAGTTTACATGGATATTTATAGAATTACTTTCTCTGGATATATATAATACTTACTAATTCTTTGGAATTAGTAAGTATTTCACAAAGAAAATTTATTTATTGATAGAGGGACTTAGAATGCAACATCATACAGCATCATACAAGTGAATAGAATATTCCTTTCACTTGTATAGGCTATATTTTACTATTCTTGATAAAAATAGTCTTGATGATCAAACTCTGTGTCCACTACAGTGGTGCTAGGGCAGTCAGTCCATTCTCACAGGCTGACCCTTCAAAATTTCAGCATAGTTGGCAGCATATTCTGCTGTTGGAGGTCATGTATCAATCTTATTTTACCTGTAGCCTCTTTGTGTTTTGCATTAAAATCTGAAAGCAGAAAGAAAGGTGAAGATTCTTGGCTCTTCCAGAGAACTCTGGAATTGTGAAGGTTGTTGCAGGATTCCTTAGCAGCTGTTAAGTATTAATTCTAATATCTTAAAGCAAACAAGAATTTGAAGAATAGTTAAGGGGAAAAGAATTAGTGAAATATTGAAGATATTCAGTTGTCAGGTAGAGAATGCAAGTCTATGTGTCTGTTAAGGTGTAAAGATCAAACTGTCCACTGGCAAGTTTGTTAGTGTACAGTGATTGGAGATTCTCAGCATGTTCCTTTTTGGAAAGGTAACTTCTATGGTTAACTCCTTACAGGCTGCACTATGTAGTTTAACAAGCACAGGGTAATAATGTTCATAGTGACATAGAATAAAAATACCCTTGTTAAGAATCTTTCAAGTACAAGACAACTAAAAATGCCAATTCATCAGCTAGCACATCATTTACCTTATAGAATATACAGGTTGAGGAAGAAAGAAAATGTTCCTGATGTCTGTAGATTAACTAGTAGGTTTGCATGCATTAACAACTCTGCACTTGTCCCTTCTTTCACTTTAATCAATGGAACTTAAGGTCAAATATCTTTGTTTCTGAATGCCCTTCAGATAAGACACGTGTACCTAAAATTATTCTTTTTCCAGTGTAAAGTGGGCCTGATTCTGGTGACATTAGATGGGCACCTTGACAGAGGCCTTGGGCAGGAGGACAGCCTGAGAAACAGCCCAATTATTCATTAAAACATTTTTAACAACTTACTTTTTGGTCATCTACTACCTTGTTGCTCTCCCCTGACAGTGCTGCTGGAAGTTCCTTAAAAGGTGCAGTCATATGTGACTTAGTGTCTGTGACCAAATCAGTATTTGGCTTACTTTTTGGAAATACGTATTCTTGCTTATGATGTAACTTTGAAATCCAAGATGGAAGTAAAGATCTTATTTTGAATTCTTTATCCTTAATGTCTTGGGTTTTTTTGGGTAGTAGAGAAGGCAGTCTTCAGCAAGGGGAGGTTTAAAGGATATTTCTGCTAGTGAAATGTAAGTAATTATCGGAAAAAGTGGAGAATTATATCTAAAAAGAGTACAATCAGATAGTTTTTTTTAGTTTGGTGTGGAAGTGTGGACTTGTGTTTTATCACAACTCTATGCCTTGTAGCAGCTGCAAAGCGAGATTGCTACTGCATGTGACAGATATAGGCCAAAAACTCGATACTGTGAAATTAAACTAAAGTGTGACCTGCAGGGTACTGGTCAGCTGAATTACCCACACTTTTATGAGATTCTAGAAGAATGGAAGACTTTTATACTCTGAAAGACTGCAGTTCTGCTTACCTTTGTAAAGATTATTTCAAGAAAAAGGGGTTTTTTTCTTCTCTCAAAAAAAGGTATGTAGAAATCCTTCTTTTAAGGATTTATAACAACTGTACCAGAGTTTTCAAGTGCTGTTTGGGGTTTTCTTTCTTAATTCATGTAAGTATATGTTCTTAATTCAAACACGCACAAGCAAATGTAAAATACAGACTTGTGTATATTGCAGCCACTAGCCAAATGAGAGAGCTTGGAGCAGGGAGTTCAAGCCATCTCAGTATTATGTGGTTTAAAAAAAACCTGTCAGCATCATGCACATGTAGGATCTCCTTCTCTCATTCCTTCAAGAAAATAAGTTCTTGTACATGCAAATTTCCTTATGAAGCTGTTTCTGCATTAAGCAAATCACTGCATTAGTGTTTCAGTTCAAGGGATGTGACATGTGATCTTGCACCATGTCTCATCAGGCCCCACTAACTGGGAGCAATGGCAAGTGGAAGTGACAGCCCCTGCCAGACCTCAGCAATGCAGTGGTGTTACAGCTCAGTAACAAGGACAATAATGTGTGTCATGCTTGTTGGTCTTCTTTTTTTTTAAAGAACTTTTTACCTCTGGTTTAATACAGAGCAAAAGGGGTATTAAACATTAACAGTGTCAGACCAAAGTCTGATTTTGATATAAGCTGAGAAGCCTGATTTTCAGACTGATGACTAATTCTGCCCTCAAGTTTTGTGCTTGCATTGTCATCACCCTGGATAGGCACTGGTGCTTAATAGGCCTAACAATTCTGTTCTAACTGGTATCATGGCATCCTGTGTCACAGCTCCTCAGAAAGTCACTGCTTTGTCATAAATGCATGCAACATGATCTTTGTTGTGGCTGCAAACCAATTAAATCCAGACAGATCATTTAAAATAAAATAAATAAATAAAAGTCTTGTGCTTATGATTGCTTTTGGAGGGTGAAACCCCAAACAAATTTGCTTGCTATAGGTTTAAGTAGTTCTTGAGGCACTATTGCAAGGCTGCAGGGTTTGTGAAAAAGGTAACAGGCTGGAGGGAAGTGGGAGAATGGCAGAATGAAGTACCATTATGTAAGTACAGCATGTCTTAATTAGCAAAGTGGAGAGGTGCAGGGATACTGAATGGGAGTGGAGACCCTGCTGGGTTTAGCCACGTGGAGAATGAGATGTTTTATACTTTCTCTTGGGGTATTACAAAATCATGTGCTTCATGTCATCAATGATATTGTTTGTATTGTTGGAGTACCCAGAAGCCCCATTAGTAGCTAATTAGTTCATTATACAATGAGCCCCTTTTTTGCTATGCAAAAGGACAAGCATCAGTCTCTTTGAGGTAGAGACTCTTTTGCTATTATGATAGAAGAAAGCAAATAAAGGGGCTGTAAAGCTGTGGTCCCAGTGCCCTGTATAACCATTGTCAGCTTTAGTTCTGGTCTTACAGGTTGCTTGAAATGCTTCAAACATCCCTTGATGACAACAAAGATGGGAAAATAAGTTTTGGCAAATGTTGTGGATGACATGTCAAAACTCATTCCCGTTTGCTGTCATTTTAGCAAGTATTGATTTTATTGTGTGTGCATCACTGTAAAGATTTATCTGAAGAGCATGTCAAGATGATAGCTATGCAAAGGCTCTCCTTGAGAGGAAGGTCAGCAATGGAGAAGTAAATGGAGCCTTTCAAGCTGTTTAGTGGGCAGGTGAGAAATGGTAGTCTCAAACACAGGTATGCTTCATGCCACAGGAGATGTCAACTGTGAGAGTTTTGAAGGTGGGTCTGGTATTTACAACAACAACAATAACAAAAGTGTTCCAAGTGTTATGCTAAGTGTTATTCCTTTTCAATAGGAAACTGGATTTACAGTCCATAGATTATATTTGTCAAATCTGTGAGAGCAAACTTGTGGTTCAGAGAGGAGTTGATGGAAGAAACATTGTGTGTAGCTGAAAACCATAGAAACAGATTTCATGTGGAGGCATTTCCTCATCACTGTTTACCAAGATTTCTTGTATCACTCATGGCATGACTGCACTTGAACTCTTGCAACTTTCTCAATATATTTTGAGCAAAATGATGATTTTACATCTTTGATTTTTTTTTTTTTTTTTTTTTTTTCTAATTAGACCATACTCTGGTCACTGAATGTGCAGCTGAAAAGGATGAAAGGATCTCAATTCCAGTCATGAATGCTTTTTTTTTTTTTTTTTTGGTACTGTTTTGATTTTCCAAGCTCAGAAAGGTCAGGGTTATTCAGCTTCTGCTTGGCCTCCTTCTCTGAACAAGTAATCCACATTTCAAACACATTACAAAATCTGGCTCTGATAAGAGGCATTGAAGAGAACAACAGAATTCCAGCACATTACTGTGACTTGACTGCACCAATTACAGGACAGGCATGAACAAAAGGCAGTAATGCTCCTGGGAAGAAGGCTTTCCCATACGGATGTGTGCTGGAGCAAGTGCATTGTTGACTTTACAGTCCTCTTTGATAAGTGATCAAGAGCTATTATGTTTCTATATACAAGCACGAAAGGGGAAATTTAAAGAAAAGTGATGTTATCACCTTTTATTGTTGGGGTTTAATTACAAGTCAGCAAATCACAGATTGTGCTGACTTGGAAGGGACCCACAAGGAGCTCAGCTCCTGGCCCTGAACAAGCCACCCCTGAAAGTCAATTACAAAGGCTCTGGTAGAGCTGAAATATGGATTTGAATGAGATTCCTAGCAGGAAGGCATGGTGGATGTGGTTTTCATGGATTTGTTTCCTGGTTAGAAGGATTGGAGGGGTTATGAATGTTTCTTAGGGACTTTTTCTAGTTACAAGATAGATGTTAAATGAGTACGCTTTTGATGGAGAATGCTTGCTGTTTGTTGAACTTTTGGTGTCTTTGGCAACCTGAGGGATCTTTACCCCTCAACTGGGCCACATCTATATGCAGTAATAAGAAGTTAAATGACTCGTTTGCTACAAAAATGGCTAAATATTTCAAATAAAGCGCACACAGCCACTGACACAGTCATCTTAGTAATAGGGTTAACTTTTTTTACTAGTATAAAACAGACAGAGAAATGACATTGAATCTACTTGAGGTAAAAAAACCCTTACTTGAACTTTCACTGTGAAAAGTATCAGATGTTACAGTTAAATTTATGAATGTTTTAATTTTTTCTCCCATAGTTTTTTAGGGGATTTACTGATGGTAATGGGTTTTTTTAAGTATGGAGATACAGCTGGGTCTCTAGGGAATTCATTCAGCTTTCTCTATTATTTAGTCATTTGAATTGGATATTAGAGAAAGTATTTTTATTTTTTTTTACTTTAATAGTTAAACTAGAAAAGCAGTAGCTTATAATAAAAAATTACTTTTTCTAATTATATGATCTTGTAAGAGTATTGTTTAATGCTTGGTTTACTGTTACCGTATGCTACAAAAGCTACCTTAAAAGCGAAAATATAAGAAGTTAAAAAGGGGATAAAATCCTCAACAACCAAACTGAATTTGAAATTCTTACAAAATAAAAGGTCTTGGTACACAATTTTTTAGTGAATTCCTGTTACCAGAAGAAAACAGGTTGTCATACTGTACTGCTGTTATTAGACTTCCACTTGCTGGGTTAATAATTTCAGCTTCTGTTGCTTCTGTTCAGCTTCAGATTTTTTTAAAGCACTTTTTTGGAAGATTCTGCTGCAATTTCTGGCCAAGACATGTAGTCTGCAGATACTCATATAAGTATAGATCAGTGTACAGCCATTCACAAAAGAAATGGTGCATGAACAATATGAATTCACAGAGGACCTGTGAAGAGAAAATTACTTTCCTGATGAAAAATGAAAGCAAGGGAGGAGAAATGAGGTTGAGGCATATGAGATTAAAACTCGCTCTTCTAATATATAGAATTTTGTCTTTTACTATTAAGGCTCTAAGAACTTGCCAGAATTATTTCTTCATTAGAATGCCAGTCATACTTAAACCCTCTTTTTCCTTGTCCCAAAAAAATGTTTAAATGGCAATTAATTTTTGTGTAGTGTCTCAGCTTTTAAGTGAAGTACATCTTTCACATGTTTTGTTATGTATATGGCCCTAGATTAATGAATATTAGGCATTTTTTGCCTAAAAGCAAATCTACAGCTGCAGACATAAGAAAGACAGACAAAATCAGTGTTATGGTGCAATGTTTCATTTTCCTCTCATTTTTTTTCCCCCACAAAAAAGATTTGGAATGCTTTGGGTTCTTTGAGTCAGCTGAGATACAGATGGAGCCAGTCAAATGTGGAGCATGGCCAGCATTCCCAAAAGATGTTTTCAGTTTATTTTCTAGTCAATAATTTTCATGGGGGAAAAAAAAGACGATCGTGTTGACTGTAGTGTCTTCCCTACAGAAAGCAGAGAGGATGGAATATTTCCATGTTGAATTAAAATGCACACATTGCTGAGCAATGAAAACAAATTAAGGCAAATTCAGTAACTTCATTTTAAAAGCAACAGTGAGCTTTAATTGTCATAAATTCAGAACTAATTAAAAACATGTTGACAAAAATTGGACCAACAGCTTGTCATTTTCAAATCTAAGTGAAATGCAAAGTGCTGAGAATAAATTACAGGGTTTGAATTCAGTTCTTAAGTTTAGTGCCTTTGCTACATGTGGGATATCTCATGATCTTTTTGAGGGAAGACAGCAGGAAATTATTAGAAAATATTGTTTTCATTTGGCTAATACTGTAAAAATAAGCTCTGTTCTTGACATCTAAATATTGAGAACTGGAAATAATTGTCAGTGACTGGGTTTAGATGGGTGGTTCAGTCCTATTTTAACTCTATGCTCAGTGAGAAGTAGACATGTGCCATCTCCTTCCTCACAACATGTAAGAAAGAAATAAAACTGAGGACATGGGCTTTAACATGGAGCTCCATGTAGTCCAGATGGGTCCCAAGTCTGGATTATTAAATAAATAGAACCACAAGATGTGCCGTGGCACACAAATTGGCCCCTCAGTATGTTCCCGTCTGCTCTGGTAATAACTAGGTATAGTGTAAAAAAAACCGCTAAAATCCTCAGAGGTTAACTATTTCAGGATTGATAAATTACCAAAACCTAGAATCATTGAATGGTTTAGGTTGGAAGGGACTTTAAAAATTGTCTAGTTCTAACCCCACTGTCATGCGCTGGGATGCCACCCACTAGACCAGGTTGCTCGAAGCCTCATCCAGGTTGGCCAGAAACACTTCCAGCGAATGGGGCATCCACAATTTCTCTGGGCAGCCTGTGATGGTGTCTCACTAAGTAAAGAATTCTTCCTAACATCTAATCTAAATATCATTTTCTTTAGTTTAAACACATTCTCCTTGTCCTAGCGCTATCTGCTTGTGTAAAACGCCACTCTTCCTCTTGGTTTTTTTGTTGTTTTTTGGTTTTTTGTTTTTTTTTTTTTTTTTTTTTTTTTTTGTTTTGTTTTGTTTTTATGGTTTTTTTGGTTGTTTTGTTTTTTTTTATTAAGCCCTCTTGAGGTACTGCAAGGTCCTATAAGGTCTCCCTGTGGTCATCCTTGTGTGAGGCCCCAGAGCTGGCCTGGATCACTCCACATGGAGTCATCTCCTCCCCCAGTAGAGGGGCAGAAGGACAGAAACACCTCCCTCAACCTGCTGGCCACACCTTTTATGACACTGCCCAGAACAGTTGGCTTTGTCATTACATGCTAGTTAAATTAACATGATTCCTGAATTGTAAGAAGAGTACTGTTCTAGGGAATAGAGAGGATAAGTTTTCAACCTTGAATCTTCAAAATGTGCAAGGTTTTGCTGCAACTCTCATATGACTGCAGTGCTCTTACAGTTGGTATTTCACATCTTGCTGCTCAACAGGAAAATAAATGCTAACATTCTGAATTAAGGTCTACATTGATGTGCACGCTTAAAACATGCCGCAGAGTGAGTAACTGCAGACTTCAGAAGTTTTTGTTTAGGTGTAATAAATCTATTCTGCAAACACGGGCACTACTGCTGTGTAAGTCTGAACCCTCTTGAAACTAGGATCAAAAATACCATGGATTTTAAAAAGTGTAGGCTGACCCAAACATCCTTTCATCTCTGGGCAACTTCAATAAAAAGGCTTGTGACAATATACTAGCTGTGTCTTAAAATACAGCCCTAAATTAATTAGTGAAGTGCTCTAGGGTCCACCCTAACACAAGGTGTAAATTTATAAGGTCTTATGTGAAGTGCAGTGATTGATAGGATGTAGAATAAAAATATGTGATTATTTTACTTTTTTGAAGAAATCAGTGGCAAGCATACCAGTGTGGGGTTTTGTTCTCTCAGCCAATTACTTGTTTATAATTGAAATTTCCTGAATGACTTTACAGGCTTTGGCATCCTGTAGTGAGACCTCAGAAAATGAATAAGAACTATTTGTACAACTAGTAGAAAGACACAAGAATCAAAGCATGTGTAGTAAAGGGCAGAATAAAATTGTTCATGCCTTCTTTGCTGGTTGATGGTCTGGGTAAATCTCAGTAAATTTAAGTGCCTGACCAAATTTCAGCCTGTCTTCCTTTCAAGGTACTCAATTAATCAACAACTGCCCTGAACAGAGTAGAATAACACAATTTATCAGCAATGGGGAATGGTTAAGAACTTAGTTCAGTATGCTGAATTACTCAACTCCATGTAAAGGATGGAATCCCTATCCCTAGGAAGGCCAGTGAAAGTTTGGAACATGATTTTTGAAAACTATGAGAATAATATTATCCAATTAATTATTTTATGTCAGTTATATTTAATATAGAAATGTACAAATACTCTAGCACACCTTACAAGATAAAATTAGAAATATGTGGAGCTTTTGTGCATGTGTATGTGTGTATATATATATATATATAGGGGTGTGCTCAATGATGTGAAAGCAGGGCTGTATTTTCTCACACACCTCATGGCTTAGCTGGGTTTTTTTTGCTAACTTTGCTGCATTAAGTTGTCAGACTCAGGTAAGAAATGAATTGCTGCATTTCAGGCAGAATGAATACTTTGTTTAAATTATCTTTTTGTCCGACAACAAAATACTTAGCTGAGAAAATTTAGTACAGCAAGGTTCATGCAAGAACAGGTTTTTCAGTGTTCTCTTATGCAATTTAGAGTTGTTGACCTTTAATTAACAAGCCTTTCAGTGGTGCACCTTACTGCAAAAATAACCAAGACTTTTAACACTTCTTCATAATAATCACCACTGAGTTAGCTTGTTCTGTGTATTTAAAATAACTATAAAAGATTTTCCAATACCTCAAACTGAATGTACTTTTTATATACTATAAAGGCCTTTAGTACCAAGCCCTTAGTGACTTTTTGTTCAGTTACCATGGTAACTTTGAACTTTCTTTAGCTGTGGAAAAAAACATTCTTTTTTCACTATCAAGAAAAGTAGTGTTTGCTTTTGAGCAAGAAGAAAATTGGACATAGTTTATCAAATGAGCTTGTATATTTTAAAAAGTCTTTTTTAGAATACTTTGGTGGTGTGTTTTTTATTTAGGTATCTAAAGAATTACTGAAATGGAGAGGAAGGAACTAATTTAATGAAAAATTAATGAAACCTAAAGTTCATAACCAGGGAATACTTTGTATGTATACATATTTACAAATGGGAATTAGATTGCATTCATATAATTGGTTAAAGGTCAAATGTTATCTATGTAGTGTGAGCCAGCTCACATCTTGGAGAATTTAAAGAAAAAATCCCCAAAACATAATGAAGTTTGTACTAGAGCTGTGCTTTGTTAAGATTCTTATTTTCAAGTGAAGGATATGAGTGTAAGTGTAAGATGTGAGTAGAAATGTGTAGGGAACCCTTGAATATTGGATCTTGCTGTAGGAAGATGTTTAACGTAATGCAGGAAACATCTATTCTTGTGGGCAAATTGCTTAAAAATAATACAAAGATATACGTGAGCTATTCATAGTCTTTAACATCAAGCATCTTTATTTACATTAATTTGAGAAAATATTGATAGGATTCCTTTGTAGATTTTTTTTTATTATTTGGAACAAATGATTTGTATGTGGAAATTTGGAATTATCTTTGTGATGGTTATCAAGGCAATATGTTGGTAAGAAATTAAAATGTGTAATCAGAAACCAGCACAGGATGAAATCCCTGCCTTGGTAGTATAAAGCCTGAAAGCTTTCATTAATTCCTGCTTGCCTTTATTATATTAAACATTTTTTTAATATTCTCTTGATGAAAGCCAGATTGCTTCTAATTACAACACAGGTGCTTTTGTGATACTATAATAGAAAATGCTCTGATGTAGCAAACCAAGGAAAAATAAGACTTTATGAGCTCCCTCCAGCTCCATTCCTTGAAAAGAGTTGTTTGTGTGGTCAGCAAACTTCCAGTGGTCTTACCAATGTCTGGCAGGTCCACCCCATCAAGTTTCTCCACCTTTTTTTTCCTCTTCAAAACTGTTTAAAATATGAGTTTTATTTTTTGTCAATCATGTTGCTAATGGAAAATAAGAGAAAATATTGGCTGAGATGGGGGATAATTGAAAAAAGAAAACAGTTGGTGTTTTTCCTTGGTGAAAGATGTAAAACTGATGTGAGGGATAGCTGATCAGAAACATCTGTATTGTCTGTTAGGGAGAAGGTTAAACCTTGATTTTCAGTGATTGATGTTGTCTTATAGAAGCCATCTTTATTCCAAATGAACTATTTTGGGATTGGGTATTATTTTTCTAATACAGTGTGGAATGTACCTCATCCTGTCCTGCAGTAGATGGAGTTGTTGATTCAGGGTTTTTTTCCCCCAATGTTATCCTATTATGGTAGTCTAAAAAAGTATAATAATAACTTTTTTAATCTAATAAATATCAGTCTTGCTTCAAAAGCCTTGAATTTGGGGTTGATAATGTTTGGCAGAGACACAAGCTTTTGTTGCTACAAGGAAGCCACACTTTTTGCGGAGCTAGACATCTACTTGAGGAAAAAGCCCCAAAATAAGGATTAGATTTGAAAATTAGTTTTAGTGTGTAGGTTTTTATTACACAGCCTAAATATTTGTACACAAAATACTTAGGTGGAGCTAATGCCTACATCTCACTTCTGAGTAGATTGCTTTAGCTTCTGGGATATAATAAATCCACTGGGCCCAATGCCTGAATTAACATAATAATTAAAGTTTCAGCACATTGTTGTAGGTCACAGTAAGAAAATGTTTAATCTTTCTCCCTTCATCTGTGTACATTCAAGGTATTGGGAGGTCTTCAGAGACTGAATTAAATTTAAGTGTACCAGAAATGAGCAGGGTGTTTTAAGAAAAATGTGAAAAAGATTTAACTTTGTTGGGAGCTGCTCATAATTGGTTTTGTTCTGACAATAGAAGATACAGCAAAAATTGGGTCACTACACAAGTTACAGCTCAATTAATGGCAGAAAGCTGTGGGTGTATAGCAGCCAAAACACAGAATTATCCTTCATCTGCCCACTTGAGGCTTTGGGGTTTGCTTGGTTCATAGATCATTGTCTGTGGTCAGCTGTGCCTGTAGGAAAAAACAACTGCTGGGCTGCAGTGAGTAAGCACAGGATGTTGTAGATCATCTGAAAGTTACTCTACAAAATGAGTGTTAAAGAGAAGGAAAATGTGCTTTTCCAAACATAATTCTAGGCTTGAAAAATGGATGACATTGAGAGGAAGATTTAATGTAATTTTATGAGTCTTGAGAGAAGCTAAGGAATATTAGATGTTGTCTTATTCTGACACTACTCACTAGCCAGGGAGAAATATCTGGATGCTGATTATTGCACCACCAGAAATGGGTCAAGATGCAGCTTATTTTGAAACCAAATTGGAAATCCATGGTAAATTCCTGAGTTGTAATAGAATCTTTAGCTGCAGTTTCCCTTTATTCTGAAGCAGTGCTTTACTAATACAGGGCAAAATGGATTTAGTAATTTAATGACTAATTTCCTTTGCTAGGCATTCGGTTGACAAAAGATCCACAACAGGATGGGTGAAGAAAAGTTCTGTTGGTGTTTTTTTATTCTGAGGAACCAGGGCAAGCTGCTGCTCAGCGTTTCTTTGTGCTTACACAAAAACTTGGAAGATGAGGATAGAAAATAAAAATGGGGAGCCTGAAGCTGCTTAAATTAGTCTGTGTTTCTTGTATGGCAGCATGGCAAGTTGGTTATTAACTTAATATTGGGGGAGTAGGGAAAAAACAAGAGCTGCAGGAGCTGCCCTTGGATACATCAAACATTGCTAATTTCATGGCTAACAGACTGATGAATGCTGCCTGCTTTTGCTGATGAGATGGAAATGCTTCAGTGTGCATATTGTCTCCATAGCCCCAGACAAAAGTATAAACAAATAATCCTTGAATAATAAAATAATCAAATTATCCTCCAGTTAAATTGTGTTTTACCTCTAAATTTCAGTTTAGGAATCCAATGAAAATGAACTCAGGTAGAAGTGAATTAAGAATGAATGGACTGCTGGTCTGCAAATTTCTAATTTAATGACAATTCAGAAAAATTCTTAATGATTCACATTTACCTTTAATTTTAAACCATTTATATCTGTACCATTTCATCTGAGTACTGTGATATGATGTTGCCTCAGAAATGAAACTGATGGACAGGATTCTAAAGTACTTTAAACACAGCTTCCTATTAGTTTTGAATCCAAACCCTTGGGAAGTCCATAAGGTGTAGGAGCCTTGGGGAGAAATAGATATAATTACAGAATGATTTCTTCACAGGGCAGTAATTCCCTTTCCTGAAAGTTCAGAAAGGTTTAAATTATTTTGTGAACATAATAACTGACCTGGTGTTTCTGTGATGAACGCTAGTGTGTTTTGTCAAGAACTCTTCAATTTTAATTAATTGAAAGTATCCAGAGTAGTAATCAAATAGTTTTAGAAGTGTAATGGCTTGTGTTCAGAATCAAATGTCTTGTGCATTGTGCATAAAGGGCTTTACTTATTTTCTCAGGGTGCTGTAAAATGAGGAGGGACTTTAGAAAAACAAAACTATGTTCAGCAATGCAAAGAAAACAGTAGGGTTGTAGAAGAAGGTTGAATTAATAGCCTGTGTAACTCAGAGTGCAAGCATTGATCCTGTCATTCTGGCTGCTGCACAAGGGCATTTTCCTAATGTAATAAATGCAAAGCCCCACCAGCCTCTGGGGCTGTGCATCCAAACAGCTGATGGGTAATTACAGGAGACCTGTGAGGCACAGGTGGGAGAGAAAAAATTCAGGCTGCTGGTGAGAGCATCTGTGTTCAAGTTATGATTTGAAGCAAGCAATTTGTTATTGTTTTGGTTTTTGTGGTTTGTTGTGGATATTTTTTTTTTTTTTGAGAGAAGAGGTTTATTACATTGTAAGTTTCCATAGAATTTGTTCTATGCCTCAGTATTTGTGTGTGAATTGTCAGTCTGGTTGTAGTCCTTGCTCCTGGTTCCTGTGTGCTTTAGAGTGGGTCATGCTCAACCTGTTCAGGAGGAACCAGCCTGTGGTTCCTGCTGTTGTTGGCACAGTATTGCATTTTTTCCACATTGGTTAGGAGATGGAAGTTTGAAGAAAATAGATGTCAGTTTCTGAAACATTTGGTGAGGGATACAGGCTCCATTGCTTTTTTCCCTGCCCTCTCCAGTGGATCGCTTAGTGGAGTACCAGCAGCACAATCCTAGTGCCTTGAATTGTAAAGAAACTTCAGACCCTGAATGCAGATTAGATTCTTGAAAAAGGAAGAGTACCCAAACCTGAAATTTATGTAATGTACTTGTCAGTAGTGTGTCACAACTTTTCTCTTTTGATTATCCTTTGTAAGATATGCTAAATTATTTTTTCACTTTTGTTTTGTTCTGTAAGTGTTATTTGGATGATTACAGGTTTGTTTCTATTTCATATCTGTAGGGCAGAAGGCTGTAAATAATTCTAAGCTCCTATGCAGTAATAATAAATATTGAAGTATTTTAAGCAGTTATTTTAGACAAGTTCCTGGAGGGATGAAATTACTTCTTAATATCTAATGTTTCTAAAATGAGGCAGTATCTCTGACAGTGTCACTCTTTCTATCTCCATCTGTTTTTCTACCCCGTCCATTACCTGAGAAATGAATTAAGTTTTATGGTAGATCCATGCAATGATGCAAATATGTTACATTATCTATGACACACTAAGTATCTCACCTTGTTAGGCATATTTATTGCATAAAAAACCAGCATAAAGTACCAGTGGTGCAAATGTGCCGTCTTCAGTGGAATTTACCAGCAGATATCTTGGCCCAGTCATGACAGCAAATCTTTCCTCTAAAATATCAATACAGCACTAAAGTCCAATTATTTTTATACTCTGCTAATCTTTTTTTTTGGTTTTACAGTGTTCCTGCAGGCTTCTATAAAAAGACTATTGGTAATCTCAGCAGGGAGGCCTCCTTATCAAGTAGTTTCAAAGACTTATGACTTCTGAAAAAATAAGGAGGTAATACTGAATTAATGGAGAAAGAAAATGGAGTCTTCAAAAAAAACTAAATGTAAAGCATATATAATACAGATTATTTTTCTACATTCAGAAGTTTTCTTGGGTTTTCACAGATTTGATAATAAGACTTGGAGAGAGTTAGGAATCTTATATTTTTTAAAGTACATGCCTAAAATGGTCCTTTAAATATAAATCTAGACATAGCTCTTTTTATATACTTGTAGCTGAGAAGGAATCAGTGCACATATAGTTTGAAAGCTACGGTCTGGCTTAAAACCTGCTTATCAATTTTTGAAAGTCTCATTCAAAATAAAAACTTGTATCAAGAGTCGATATGGAAAGCCTTATTTTGTTGTAGCTTACTGGAAGTATGTTAAAACATTATTAAACTCTGTTTAAGAGTGAATGTTAGAGAGCCAGGAGCCAAGCCCTGGTATTTCTTGAAAGGAAGAATAAGAAATGCTGTGGTGAAGGACCTGGGGTTCCTGGTGGACAACAACCTGTCCCTGAGCCAGCAGTGTGTCCTTGTGGCCAAGAAGGCCAAAGGTGTCCTGGGCTGCATTAGGAACTGCAGTGCCAGCAGGTCAGGGAGGGGATCCTGGCCCTCTGCTCAGTTGTGGGATCCTCAGGATGAGAGAGATGTGGAGCAGGTCCAGTGGAGAGCTACTAAGGTGGTCAAGGGTCTGGAGAACCTCTCTTATGAGGAAAGGCTGAGGGAGCTGGGGCTGTTCAGCCCCAAGGAGAGAGGACTGAGAGGGAACCTCAAAGTCTCAGAGGATGGACCAGGCTCTACTCAATAGGACAAGAGGCAATGGGCATGAACTGATGCACAAGAGGTTCCACCTGAACACGAGGAAGAACTTACCTGTGCAGGTAAACCTGAGCTGGGATGGATTGCTCAGAGAAGGTGTGGGATCTCCCTTGCTGGAGAGATTCCAGAACCATCGGGACACAATCTTGTGCCTTGTGCTGTGGGATGACCCTGCCTGTGCAGGGAGAGCAGACAAAATGTCCCTCTGTGGTCCCTTCCAGCTTGACCTATGCTGTGAAGCGATGGCAAGAATTCTCTTCTTTGAAAACTAGCAGCTGTTACTTAAAACACTTGAAGGTATCCATCAAATAGCTTTGAATTGTATCCTCCTTTATTGTGTTATGGGGGTAAGCTTTACAGAATCAGGAGAAAAGTTATGGGGGAATGGATTTCAGAGCTTTAATATTTCATTCATGTCTTGCTATGTGTTTAAGCTTTTCCACACTACAGAATTGGAATGTCCATAAGTGGGTTTGTTTCATGAAGTGGCTTTGTAGTGGCAATGACTTATTTCAGCAATACTTTTTTCTCAAAACTCTTTGTTATGTCCTACTAGTCCTTTAAAACTTGATGTAAGTTGCATTGGTAGCTATCTGTGATTATTAGCAAAAAAACCTTACATATTGTCTTTGCAGTCATATAAATCAGATTTTGAGATTGCCACGTGAAATTATCATCTGAATCTTTCTGGTTGTTATTTACACAAACCCCTGGTGTTACATTCAGTAATAGGCTCTTGCTTATGTGGACAGCGCTTTTTCCTCAACATCTCCCATGCTCTGAAATACTACGGCCGAAGTTTTGATTTGGCATGGAAGGGGGTATAAAATAGAGTTATATCCTGTCAAACCACTACAAAAATAATGGTAGTTTTGCTTTTTTTCTTTATTGTCTTGTAAAGAGAGTTATTATTAAAGAACCAACAATAATGCCAGAAATGCAAAAAAATAGTTGCAATACATTGGTGTAGAATATAATGTGTCATACTTTGGTAGATTCATTAAATCTTTACTGTCTTTTCCATAATAAAATTTCTTAAATTAGTTTTAATTCAGTTTGCCTTTTCCCTTATCCTTAACATCCTACTTTTATATATTCTTTTATCTGACTGCTGCGCACAAAATAAAAATAGAGGGATTTTTTTATTATTTAGGTTTATTCTGATCTTCAGATGTGATTGGGGATTTCCAGTGACTGCTGATTAGTGAGAGCACTGGCCAGCATACAGCTTAGCCAATCTTTGCTTCTCAGCAGGAATTGTAGTGCAATAAGAAAGGTCTCTGAAGGAGAAAAACCTTAGAGAGAAGAAGAGAGTGAAGGGCAGCATTGAAACAAAAAGAAAGGACCTGAAAGTAATAGGTCAAAACATTTCTCAGAAGATATGTCACAGCCTCAGGAGATGGTAACAGCACTATCTCAGCCATCAAGGTTTTCTGTGTGATGGGAAGTCCTTTTGAGTGTTTCATCTGAATTTTTAAATAGTCATTTACTGATTCTGGATTTGCCCTTGAATATTTCTTCCCATACATATGCAGGTGGTGGCAGTTCTGTGTAAATACCTGTGGGTGTTTTCCTCTGGAAAGTACAGACAGTTCAGCTGCTTTTATTGCCATGACCTTGACCAGAATCCCTGCTTCTAACAGTTACTAATATTTTTTTTCAATTTGCCTCCATTTTTTAGTTACTAATATTTTTTTCAATTTACCTCCATTTTTTAGTTGCTAATATTTTTTTTTTCAATTTGCCTCCATTTAAAAAAAAAAAACATTTATTTTTTTAACTATGGACACATAGTTGGTTCTTCTTTCCAGAGCAGAATGTTTTCTGTTCCTAACCCAATCCCCTAAAGGTCTGTGCTGTGCTGATCTATTACATGTTTGTAGTCCTTAGTGCTGTTTCCATCAGTTACATTCATAAAGGTAAAATATCATCAATCATTGTAATGCTCATTAATCAATTTGGAGGAAGGTTATCTGAATTTTTAATGAGATTTATCAGACATTAGAGTTCAACACCATTTACTGAAAGCAATTGAAATTGGCACTATTCTTTTGCTCACTAAATGAAAATTCTACCTTTGTCATTTGGAAGAAAAAACTGTTTCTAAAACCACTATATTGAATTTCTTATAACTCTTACTTCAGTTTTGAATAATGACATTTTTGATCCCATAGCTCATTTGAACACCTGACCTATGTACAGACGGTGGCTGAAGGTAATTCTGGAGTGCCAAAAGAAATACCAAATGTATCGCAAGAACACATATTTTTCCGGATACTACTTCTCATAGGCAGCCTTAAGTTAAAAAATATCATTTTGGCTCAATTTTTTTCCATCTGACAATTTTTGAGATAATGAAGCTCAAAGACAATTTTTGACTAATGTTCTGCCTGTCTTTGAAAAGTTTTGAGCTTCTTCTCTATCCAGAACTAATCAATAAAAAAGAGTTCTTTTACTCTTTGTAGCTGACATAGTAATTCCTTTCACTTCATTTGAAGAGGCAGGGTTGCAAAGAGATATTAGATGGCTTGTTTAGATCAAATATTTCCAGTGTAGCAATAGGCCATTAGCACATCTCTCTGCTTGTTATTTTGAACAGCAGATTTCTTCAGCTTCTCAGATCCCTTTTGTTGCTGTAGGATCCTTTCATAGAACATATTCTTCTTGTGCTCAGTAACTTGGAAAGATTTTTCTGTTTTATATGTGAAAAATCTTTCTTAAATGAGACTATCCTCAATGGGCTGGAAGATGTAATAAAATAACTGTTTTCATATTGAATTTCCATGTTTATAGGAAGACCAAGAGTTATAAATAGCTTCTTCCAAACATGTTTTGAAGGCTCACATAGAGATCCAACTGACTTTTCCCAAATGTTTTTATGTAGATATTCCTTCAGTGATACAATCTTAGGCAGAGACAGATAAAAAGTGATGGTTTTGTCAGTCCCCTCTGGAAGGTGTTTTGTTTTACCTTTTTCAAAACCATGCTGGATCTCTTTTTACTGTGCAAATGCTGCATATTCCTGTAGCACCCCTCTGAGACAAGAGCAAAACTGGTTTTATGGCAGTGGCTCATCATGTACATAATGCTATTGCAGTGGCATTCCCCCTGCATCTCTGGAAAGCTCATTGCTACAAAGGGCTTCTTTTAACAGGAGTTAATTAGGACTAGAAAATTGCTTGTTGTTTTTTATTGCCTCTAAACCCCAGGACATGCTGCACTAATCCTCTAGTGCTGTGTGGTGCCATAAGAGAGGTATTCAGCTGATGTCTCAGAAGTTTCTTATTAGCTTTGAAACTGTTCCTTATCAGATCATTTAACTCATTAACTCTTTCTACACATAAAATGTGTTGGGGATTATTTTCTTCCTTGTTCTTTCATTTAAAATGTGTGTTTAAATATAACTCCAACAAAGTAAAAAGAATTTTTTGTTCTTCTCCTATTCCACATTTTTACTTAGGACAATGAAAAACAAGTGCAACTCATTTGGAGAATGCTCAGCAAGGAGTAAGGTGCTACTGTTTCATCCAAGAAACACTATAGAATATGTTGCTTTTTCTAGGATAGAAACTGCTTTCAATTTTTGCAAGAATTTCTGCATTTGGTTTTTGCTCAGTCTTTTGCTCAAAGCATATTAATTTTAAACTTGCATTTACATAATTTATATACTTATGAGGAGTAAAATTAAAACCACTGTTTTTTAAATCATAATGTCTGTTTTTCTATCAGTTCTGTAAAGAATCTGATGCTGAAAATCTGTGATTCTGGTTGAAAGCTAGAAATCTGCATTTTGCAGTTCAGGTCTAACATCAGTAAGAACCCTGAGGTCTGGTAAAGGCCTTTGCAAAGCTGCTTAAAGATGTCCAGCATGGTTTTAAACTTGCTGCAGAAACTGGGGCCTCTATTTATTTGTTGGTATATTTCTGCTCTGGTTTCCCAACCTCTTACCAAAATTCAGAAATGAGTTAAGGCAACAATAAGGTTGAGTAATAGTAGTTTCTCTTGTGAATGTAGAAGTGATGTGAGAGTATTTGAAATTTTGCAGATTTTTCTTAATTTAGCAAGAATACCTTTAAAGTCACAATTTCAAACTTTAGGGTTTTGAGTAATTTTTTGATGCATTATCACTGCATTATTAAGTGCAGGATACTGTAATCTGCTTATTAATGATGCAACTGCTAATTAGAAAAAGGTTCTCTTATTTTCACCTTCTAGCAATTTAGTATTTAATGTACACTAAGATGGCACCATTCCTAAAAACTCCTGCTTGCTCTCCTCTCCCTCCCCAATTACAAATGTGCTTTTGAAGTGCCTACTCTCTGTGATTAAGTAAAAGGACATGAAAATTAGTGAGGAAATTGCATGGTGCAGCCATTTTAGTTATGAATTTAAATGGCTGTTTAGCAAAATGGAGTAATTTATCACTTATCTAGTGCTCCCTGCAAGTCATTTATCATGAGTGGCAACTATCATAATTTTATTCTAATCTGAGATGGTGGGAAGGGATCAGAGGTTCATGCTTCTTGTGACTGGCCACTGGTTTAATGATTGTGTGTGAAACAAAGCAGGAACTGGAAAACTTTCTCAAGTTTCTTTGCATGATAGGATACCTGACTTTGTATCAGTTAAATATCAGTTAAGTTCCGTTAAATTTTTCTCAGCAGGTAGAATTTTTCTGTGCACCTCATTTTACTGCAATGGACGCTGGTTTTATGTTGGACACCAGCAGTGCAGGCTTTGGTGCCCAGGATCACAGGTGCAGTGTGTTATTTGAGATAAACCATGTTCTGATAGTACATCCCAGGAACAGGGATTATGGCAGTCCAAAGCGCTTGGTTATAACAACTAAACAAAGTTGTAACTTGTCATGGTTTTGAGTGGAACATTTTCTGCCACAGAAAGACTTGGATTGGTTCACCAGATCCCTGAATCTGTGCAATGAATAGACATTGCTACATCCCTGTTTTTTTCTTTTTTTTTTTTTTTTTAAAGGATAATTTGAAACAATAATAAGGAGCCCTTGAGAAGTAATTCCTCAGTCCTTCAGAATAAATTGCTTATGGTCTTAAATAACTTCTCCAGTTTTGTTCTCATGTTAGGCTGGTCATGACTACCTCATAATGAAATTATTTCCTCACAAGGGGAAGGGGACACAAAAGTCTGTACTTACTGGAGAGGGAAAGGAGCATTAAAAATAGGAAATAAGCGCATAGATATTTCCCAGCTGTGAATTTGGAATAATGAGTCTGATTTTTTTTTTTCTCCAAATTGCTTTCTTGGAATTTTCTGTGGAAACTTGTTCAGAGGGCAAGGAGTATAGTTTCTGGGAAGAAAAAGAAAAAGATTCTGGGAAATGAAAGAAAGCATGGAAGATTCTTCTGTTAAAAAACGTTATTTACAAGAGATAGGAACAGGAAGCTACTAGTGTGAAACGAGCAATACTTGCAAAAATTAACTCAACCTAACCGATAAAGCAGACCCTCTGCATTCTCTCAAAATGAATTTCTTAGGCTTTATCATAATTACATCTTTTTTTTGCTTCATACTAATCTTAATTTTTTTAATTAGAATTATTTTGGTTCCTTCTTTGAGTGCCTGTGTTTTATTTCTAGATGCAATGTGGTCTTCCTTTATTATGTGATTGGGAAGCAAAAAATGGTCAAATTCAGTATAACATTTAGAGAACTACTTTATAGTCTTTGTAATTTTTCATCTTAAGATCCAGGTGATGTATTAGTGGAAGGGTAAAGGCTGGCTTCGTAAAAGAGCAGTGTGCTGAGAAACCTTGTGCATGATGCATCCTGAGACCCTTCCAAGTTCAACAGTGCACACCTCAGGTGGAGAATATTCCTTTTGTATGGAATAGCAAGCCATTAGTCTATTACTGAAAAGTTTGCACAGAAGTAGCAGTTCAGGCTGTCTGTTTTTATTGTATCAATCATTCTTGTTAATGTTTTTGTCTATGTGCTTTTTTTAGTATCGTTTTCCAAAGTTGCACTACTTTTTCAGAAAGAATTTATAAGTTTAAGTTGATGGTTTGGAGATAAATGTTTGAATTTTCAATTGTTGTGAAATGGAGCACTGAAAAGTACATCTGGGAACATACTAGATTTTGGTTTGGCATAATTTATTTATTCAGAGCACATTTAATGTTTTGAAGATTTTAGAGAAGTAACTCAGTTCTTAGAAGTAGAGTATCTGTGGTGTCAGCTTATTTTCTCTTTCACAGTAATTATTTTGGCAGACAGATAAATTGACAGCATTCTACCAGGTTTTGTTGGGTAATAAATACACAAAAGTTTATTACCTAAACCCCAACAACCCATGTGACAACATAGGTGTTGTCACATAGACTGTTAGGGTTTAGGTGATAAACTTTTGGGTTCTTCTTATGCAAAGGAACATTGCAGCTGTGAATAAACAGATTTGATTTACTCTTGCTGCAATTTTACTTCTCTTGTCTATGGTTCCATTACTGTTACTACCTAATGAGATCAAAGCATCTAGTCCTATGTATGTGATTTAAATCAGGCATGGGCACATGATGAAGTTATTATGGATCCAGCCAGACCTAGTTTATGATGTAATACTGCCAGTGGGATGGGTGAATGTGCTATAAAGCTTAGCATAGTGCTTAGGTAGGACTGTAAAATCTGCCCAGGCTCATGGAAGTATTGCTTCCATGTTTTTTATCAGACTTAGAATTCAATGAACTTCCAAAGATTTGAATAATAAAACTGTTGTGGACTTCAGGGGGTCAAAGAAACAAACCCTTCCTGCAGCAACAGGTGCTTTAATAGCGTGCTTCTCTTGTTTGAATCCTTTCTGTGACACAAACAGATTGTGCCATTCTATATGTGCACATCTCCTGTAATTCTGGACTTGCACTGCCATAATACACTAAATTTTACAGTACTCAAAATTCAGAATAAAACCATGTTAAACTCCTTTATGGTGTTCGTATTATCTTGTGCTTTTCTATGCAGGTAATTACATTTTAATCATTAAATGAAGTGTGACACTTCATACTGGCTAGAATGACTGCTATGCATTTTTAATGGTTTCTCTAAGTGTCATTAAGTGATAATTTGAAAAAAATAAACAAACAGCCAGCAGTTTACACAACTGGTTTTTAATGAAGCCTGTTCTTAATTTGCTTAAAGGATCAACAAAATTTGTGGTATGAAATGTAGCAACAGATTGAGTGGGCTTTTTTAATCTAAAACATTTGAATGTTTTATGGATATTTTTTAATGTCCATTCTAAATACATACATTGCTATCAAGAGTAAAATAGCACATCTTTTTTGATATTAAGAAGTGGATACAGTGTTGATTACCAATATTGTTTAGTGGCTTTTCTGTCCTGTGATGAAACATTTTGACTTATATGCCTTCTGCTCAGCGTGCTAAGAAGCCTGGTTTTCGGTGACAAAGCACTAAGAAAAATATTTGTAACCTGGTTTCCTCTTGGTATTCCTGAATCTTTGCTGATCTGTGGCAAACCTGTGGGTGTTTTACCTCCTGTCTTCCCATTTTGGGTCTGGGCATGGCAAGGCAGATTTGGAGTTGCAGTGGCCAATCACTTCCTAGATATCAGTGCGAGGTTGAGGGCAAATGTGCCTGAGGTTTCATCCAAGTGATCATAAGAGGGAAGCTTAATTTTTTGGGAGGAATTAATTACTCTGCAGACTGCAGAAATGTGCAGGTATTCTATTGATATTCTCACCCCTGCTACAAATAATTATTTAATATTTGCAATTTGGCCAAACTAGAATATTGACATAGAAGATGATTGAATTCATGCCATGGAAACAGCATAAAAATAGCAAATAATGGGTATTTTTGGTTTGTCAGATGAGCAGAAAAGATAGTTTGGTAGAAAAAGCATTCAGTTTGTGCCTTTATCCACAGTGTTCATGTTTTTTCACCAAAATGTTTCCTCTGAAGTAAAATGCTATGTTTAGTTTTATTTATTTTGTTGTTTTCAAGTGAAATTTGGTTTTTAAACAAGTGAGTGCTAGTTTGATATAAATCAAATAATTATGTAATTAAACGATGCAAATAAAAGTAATTTGCTCAAAATTTTAAATTTCATGATATTGAGTGTCATGGACTATATTTTGAAGCTAAAAGGAATGAGAGAGGATTCAAAAATTAACAGAGAATTCTGCAGGGGTATTGCTTGAGGAATTACTCAAGTTTAATTTGAATTAACTGCTTGCTTTTTAAAGTCCTTGTTTAGGAATAATTTATTTCAAAAGGGCCTGGCACGTACTTAAGTTCCATACATTTTCATGTCTGAATGCTCAGAAGTAGTTTGCAGTGCATAATGTGTATGCATAAATATTTTGTATGTCGATTCATTTATGTCTTTCATTATTTTTTGTGGTACAGTCATTAAATACCTGGGACAAAATCACAAATACCAGGTTGCTGCATCTGTTTTATCATCTTTCCATTGTAGGTATTCATGCTGCTTTAATATGCCAGTGCAGCAAGCACCCATAGCAAATAAATTTGTGCTTGAGCGTTTTATGCTTTTATTAAATATTCATTAGATGAGATGCAGGCTGCTGCTTTGAGTGCACTGAAACTCCAGAAAATGCATTGATTGTGAATCCTTTATGCAGCATGAGGCAAAGTGTTCACTACTGAAATGTGTAAGGGTCCAGTATGTGTTGCTATACAGCTGAATCTTGCTTTGGGCTGTAAAGGGAGCATAATTGATACAGTAGTTTTGGGTTTCTTAAATTGTGTTCTAGTATGATTTAGCTAATGCCAAAAAAAAACCCCCCACAAACTCCCAGGAAAAAAAAAAAACACAAAACAACCAACCAAAAAACCCAAACAAAAACCCACCAGGAATCCTTCATCAAATCTGAGAAAGCCCTTCAAGTAAATAGACTAATAACTCTAATAACTTCCAGTGTTCTTATTGCAAAGC
The DNA here is from genome assembly GCF_028018845.1 of Melospiza georgiana. Classification (NCBI taxonomy): domain Eukaryota; kingdom Metazoa; phylum Chordata; class Aves; order Passeriformes; family Passerellidae; genus Melospiza; species Melospiza georgiana. The sequence goes on from NC_080432.1 coordinate 22,113,917, forward strand.
AAAGTAAAAGCAAAATGCAATCATTGTTTGGGCCTTATCTGATGTACTTTGCAGTAGTCTCTGAACTTACTCTGTTATCTAGGGAGAAGCATTTTGAACATCCAAGATCAAAGTTAGTGTATAGGCTCCAACAGAAGACAAGTACACCCAAGGACCTCTCAAAAAACCTGTGTCCTCACACCTGTTTTTTGATATATAAATAGATATAGAAATCCATATATTTATGCATCTGCTTTGGGCTTGTTGTGATGGTATCACACTTGTGTGCAGCTCTGTCCTGGAGATGTTTATTCCCAAGAAGGATGAAATTTGATATCCTTAGTTTTTCACACCTTCATACTTATACTTCATAAAACCTACAGGTTTTCATTGGGATTTTACTAATTTATTATCAACAAAACAGAAAAAAAATTGCCTTTTTATAGCTCTAACTTCATATACCTCTAAACAGATAATTTTGGCCTTTTTTTATAGCTTTAAACTCCTTACACCTCTAGTATAAGGTCTGTGTATGCATTAGTGTATAAGATTTTAGGAGAAATGTAATCTCCATATATGTCATACTTTTCTGAGATTGAAAGCTCATCTATTTGTTTCATCTTCAGGATAAACTGAGAAAAATAA